>NC_139568.1:439783-1639783 GCF_965112155.1 Podarcis liolepis
TCTCAAACAACACGGGGGTCTAGAGGTGTCACGAAGGCTCCGTGGACCGAAGGCTCCTTCTCCTCCCTTCATTTGCTTTCTGTGATTGTAAGCGATCTATCTAACTGGTCCCCTAGCTGCACGTGGAGAGAGACTTCTTACTGAAGAGGTTCAGGGAACAACAAAGAGCTAAGAGTGTGAATGAAAATAAGGCGCCATCGTGTGGGGCCAGAAAGGAACTACATTGGAAAAACAAAGAAATTTACTAAATTACAGTTGGGCGACCCCTAGGGGTGGGAAAACTCTTTTTAGTTAATTAAGACAAATAGAAATACAAAATGAAAAAGGGGGCGTGAACGCCTGCAGAAAGGAGACCATCTAGACAAGAAAATGGGAAAGATGGGAAGGAAATTAAGGACTATGATAATTTGATGGTTGAAATAAGGAAAGAATTTAAACACAACAAACAGTATATTGAGAAAAAATTACTGGAAGTACAGGATTCATTCAATAAGAGATTAGAGGGGGTGGTGGGAGAACTAACAGGAAAAGTAAAAGATTTATCTCTAAGATCCAAAGTACTTGAAGACTCAATGAAAAGGGTTCAAAAAGATATTAAAGAAAATAGGAAAGATACGGATAGGATTAAGACAGAGGTGAAGGAAATAAATAAAATACAGGAAGAGTTACTGGATAGTGCGGCGATGACTCAAATGAGACAGAAACAATCAAACCTGAAATTTAGGGGGATCCCTGAGGAACCAAACGAAAATATAAGATCTAAATTGGTTAGAGAATTGGCAGCTTGAAGGAAGAAGACATAGGATATTCAGTAGCAAATATTTTTCGGATAAAAGCAAAATCAGCCAAAGCCAGAGGGAAGAAACTGCCAGATGTCCTGGTCATGTATAACTCTCTGGATATGAGAAATGAAGTACTAAAGTTAAACTACAACCAAAAACTATGTATTGAGGGAAAGCCAATTATTATATTCAAAGAGATTCCTTCGAGATTTCTTCATAAGAGAAACGTTTATAAAAAACTAACTAACCAGTTGAAGAAAAACGGGATCCAATATAGATGGGAATTCCCGGAAGGGATTTCATTCTATTTCAAGGAAAAAAGATTTAAATTATCCAGCTCTCTGGAATTGGAAAAATTTGCAAGAAGATATGAGAAGGAACCTGGAAGGTTGGGAGGGTGGGAGCCAGAAGGGGAGCAGACAGGGGAAGGGAGGGGTGGAGGTGAAGGAAGTGGAGAGGGAGAAGGGGAGGCAAACCTAGGAGAAGAAAAAGAAGAGGAAGAGACAGATAATAATAATAATAATAATAATAATAATAATAATAATAATAATAATAATAATAATAATAATTTATTTATACCCCGCCCATCTAGCTGGGCCTCCCCAGCCACTCTGGGCGGCTTCCATAAAACCAAAAATACAATAAAATATCACACGTTAAAAACTTCCCTGAACAGGGCTGCCTTAAGATGTCTCCTGAATGTCAGGTAGTTGTTTATCGCTTTGACATCTGCTGGAAGGGTGTTCCACAGGGCGGGCGCCACTACCGAGAAGGCCCTCTGCCTGGTTCCCTGTAGCTTTGCTTCTCGCAATGAGGGAACCGCCAGAAGGCCCTCGGCGCTGGACCTCAGCGTCCGGGCAGAGTGATGGGGGTGGAGACGCTCCTTCAGGTATACTGGACCGAGGCCGTTTAGGGCTTTAAAGGTCAACACCAACACTTTGAATTGTGCTCGGAAACGTACTGGGAGCCAATGCAGATCTTTCAAGACCGGTGCTATATGGTCTCGGCGGCCGCTCCCAGTCACCAGTCTAGCTGCCGCATTCTGGATTAGTTGTAGTTTCCGAGTCACCTTCAAAGGTAGCCCCACGTAGAGTGCATTGCAGTAGTCCAAGCGGGAGATAACCAGAGCATGCACCACTCTGGCGAGACAGTCTGCAGGCAGATAGGGTCTCAACCTACGTACCAGATGGAGCTGGTAAACAGCTGCCCTGGACACAGATTTGACCTGTGCCTCCATGGACAGCTGTGAGTCCAAAATGACTCCCAGGCTGCGCACCTGGTCCTTCAGGGGCACAGTTACCCCATTCAGGACCAGGGAATCCTAACAAGGAACAGTAGATTTAACTTAGATTAGACCACTTACTGATTGTATACTAAAAATGACTTTAAAAATAATCTCGTGGAATGTGAATGGGCTCAACAATAAAAATAAAAGGAACCAAATTGCTCATGTATTGCTTAAAAAGAACCTTGACATAATCTGTCTACAAGAAACTCACGTAACAAGAAAACATAAAAGAATCTTAAGTAATAAGAGATTAGGGTTGGACTTTGTAGCATCGGACAATGTCAAGAAAAGAGGAGTGGTATTATATATAAAAGAAAAATTTGATCCAAAATTAATATATAAAGACGAAGAGGGGAGAATGATAGTGGTACAGATCACCCATCAAGGAGAAAAGATAACTGTGGTTGGGATATAGGCACCCAATGACAAAAAGTCAGCATTTTATTCTGAATTAGGTAACAAATTGTTAGACTGGATGGACCAACAATTGATATTGATGGGGGACTTTAATGGAGTGGTTCTCCCAAACTTGGATAGGTCAACAAGAAAACAGGAAGTGAAGGAGGGCAAACTACCGAAAGCCTTCTTCGAATTAGTGGAGAATATGGGACTAATTGATGCTTGGAGATTTAAAAACCCTACTATAAAACAGTTTACCTTCTTTTCAAATCCAAATCAAAGCTGGGGGAGAATAGACCATATCTAGATTTCGAAGGAACTGATGCAAAGAGTACTTAAGTCTGAAATTCTCCTGCAAACCTTATCTGATCATAATCCAGTATATATGGAGGTAAAAGGAAAAGATTCTAGAACATTTAGATGGAAAATGAATGAAAATCTGTTCAATGATCAAAAGATAATAAATAAAGCAAAAGAGACAATTGAGGAATATTTCAAGTGGAATTTGAATAAAGAAACATCTCTAGAAATGGTGTGGGACGCAGGGAAAGCCGTTATGAGAGGCTTCCTAATTCAGAAAAATAGCATCTTAAAAAAGAAAAAAGAGAAAAGGAAAGAAGAAATTTTAATAAATCTCATGGAGAATGAAAGACAATTAACCATTAAACCAGGAGATGAAATAATAAAACAAAATATAAAGATGCTACAAGCTCAATTTTCCATGATAGTGAACCAGGAGATTGAATAGAGGATCAAAATGATGAAACTTTGAATCTGCAAATAAGATAGGGAAATATCTGGCGTGGCAATTAAGAGAGAGGAAAAAAACAAAACACGATATGTAAGATAAGGGATGGAGAGAGGATAGTGGAGGACCCAAAAGAGATAAAGAAGATATTTCAGAAATACTATAAGGAACTATCCAAAAGAGAAAAAGAGATAGATAACGAGATAGAAGATTATTTTAAAAAATATCAACTGCAACAGATCACGACTGAAGAAAGAGAATATTTAAATCAGACAATTACAGAGGAAGAAATTAGGAAAGCGATAAAGAAAATGAAAATAGGAAAAGCGCTGGGGCCAGATGGTATCTCGGCCAAATACTATAAAATATTAAGTGATCAACTTTCCCCAGTGCTATGTGAAGTCATGAACAATGTACTAAAAGAAGGGAGAATTCCAAATACCTGGAAAGAAGCGTATATTGCCTTAATCCCGAAAAAAGATACTGATGGGTTAGAGGTGAAAAACTATAGACCGATCTCATTATTAAATAACGACTATAAGCTATTCGCAGATGTGTTGGCGGAAAGATTTAAAAAAGTGCTAAATAAAAGAATTCATGAAGACCAAACGGGTTTCCTCCCGGGGAGACAACTGAAAGACAATGTAAGAAACGTGATAGACATTATTGAATACCTGGACTGTAGAATAGACAAGCAGGCGGCGCTGATTTTTATTAATGCCGAGAAGGCATTTGACAATGTCTCCTGGCATTTCATGAAAGAAAATTTAAAAACGATGGGAATTGGTGAAGGATTTAGAAAAGGTATTGAGGCTATTTACCAAGAGCAAAAAGCCAAACTTATAATAAATAATAATACATCGGAAGCCTTCGATATTGCTAAAGGGACCAGGCAAGGCTGTCCCTTATCCCCTTTGTTATTTATAACAGCGTTGGAAGTGTTTAATAAAAGGTTAAGGGAAACACCGGAGGTCAAAGGAATTAAGGTAGGAAGTAAGGAATTCAAAATAAAAGCATTTGCGGATGACCTGATATTAACATTGGAAGATCCAAAGAACAGTTTACAAGAAGCCCTACAGAAATTAGAAGAATTTGGAAAAGTGGCAGGTCTTAAGCTTAACAGGAATAAGACTAAAATGATAACAAAAAATATAACTAAGGAAGATATAGTAGAGTTAGAACAAAAGACGGGAATTACGGTTGCTAAGAAGGTGAAATATTTAGGAGTGTGGATCACAGCAAAAAATATAAATTTATATAAAGATAATCATGAGGCTACTTGGAAGGGTATCAAGAAAGACTTAGAAATCTGGGAGAGACTGAAACTTTCCTTCTTAGGGAGGATATCGGTTATCAAAATGAACGTTCTGCCCAGAATTTTATTTCTGTTCCAAACTATCCCAGTAATGAAAGGATTAAAACAGTGTAAAGATTGGCAAAGGATCTTGGCGAGATTTATTTGGCAGGGAAAAAGATCACGGATAAAAATGAAAATACTGGTAGATAAAAAAGAAAGAGGGGGTTTTTCTTTACCAGACCTGAGTCTATATTACGAAGCGGCTTGTTTAACGTGGGTGAAAGACTGGATAAAGCTAGAGAATACTGATATCTTGGATTTAGAGGGCTTCGATAACAGGTACGGGTGGCACTCGTACCTGTGGTACGAAAAGGTGAAAGTTCATAGAGGCTTTCTAAATCACATAATTAGAGGATCATTATTTCAAGTATGGGAAAGAAATAAGGATCTGCTGGAAAAGAAAACCCCATGGTGGATCTCACCAATAGATGTCCTAACTGTCAAAAAAATCAACATGGAGGGGAAAAAAGCCACCTACGAAGAACTTATCAATAAAACTGATCAGGCTATAAAACTTAAGCCTTATGAGGAGGTAAAGAACGTACTCACGGGGTGGTTGCAATATCACCAAGTGAATGATTTGCTAAAAGATGATAAAAAGAAACAGGGATTTGAAGATAAAAAATCTAAATTTAATGTGGAAGTCATAGAAGGTAAAAACAAAACACTATCTAGGATGTATGACCTCTTACTGGATTGGTATACAAAAGACGAAGAGGTGAAGGAGGCCATGACAAAATGGGCTATAGATATCAGTCACAATATTGACTTTGTAAAGTGGCAAGAGTTGTGGAACGTAAATATGAAATTCACGGCGTGTACGGCACTAAGGGAAAACCTTTGGAAAATGATTTATAGGGGGTACCTCACGCCAGTGAAATTGGCTAAGATTTATAAACTGAAGACTAAGAAATGCTGGAAATGTGGAGAGGGGGATGGTGAGTTCTACCACATGTGGTGGACATGCAGTAAAGTAAAAGGCTTTTGGGAACTGATTTACAATGAACTTAAAAAAAAATTAAATATACTTTCCCCAAAAAGCCTGAAGCTTTCCTGCTAGGAATAGTCGGCAAGGAAATAAAAAAAAAGAGGACAAAAATCTGTTTCTATATGCCACAACGGCCGCTAGAACTATGCTAGCTCAAAGTTGGAAAATGGAGTTAATACCTACTATAAATGACTAGCAGATCAAGTTGATAAATTATGCTGAACTAGCTAGAATAACAGGAAGATTAAGAGACCAGGATGACCAGAAGTTTCATGAAAATTGGAACAAATATCTGACGTATATAAGAGACAAGGGTAGAACTTTGATGACTCTGGCAGGGTTAGAATAACTCTAACAGTGTTTGGCAAATATGTAAAGGAGATAAAACACGTGACTTTAGAAACTATCTGATACTTACCAACGAAGTGAAGGGAAGTCCGAGACTCGGCGGAGCCCAAAATAATTGTGTAATATATATATGACTCTTGTAACGGCTATGTTATATGCAGCTTATGTAATCTAGATTGTATATATGAATAATCAATGAAAAACCAATAAAAATTTATCTGGAAAAGAAAAAGGAAGGAGGGAGGGAGGGAGGGAGGAAAGGAAGGACTGAGAAAAGGAGGAAGGCAGGGATGAAGGAAGGCAGGATAGAGAAAGGGTGGGAGGGATAAAGGAAGGAAGGAAGGAGGAAATGAAGGACTGAGAAAGGGAGGAAGGGAGGGACGATGGAAGGAAGGAAGGAAATAGAAAGGGTGGGAGGGACAAAGGAAGGAAGGACAGAGAAAGGGAGGGAGGAAAGAAGGAAAGAAGGAAGGAAGGAGGGAGGGAGGGAGGAAAGGAAGGACTGAGAAAAGGAGGAAGGCAGGGATGAGGGAAGGAAGGACGGACAGAGGAAGGAAGGAAGGTAGGAAGGGAGTAAAGAGAAAGGGAGACAGGGACAAAGGAAAGAAGGAAAGAAGGTAGGAAGGAAGGAATGACGGAAGGAAAGAAGGACAGAGAAAGGGAGGGAGGAAAGAAGGAAGGAAGGAAGGAAGGAAGGAAGGAAGGAAGGAAGGAAGGAAAGAAAGAAAGAAAGAAAGAAAGAAAGAGAGAGAGAGAAAGGGAGAGAAGGAGGAAGGAAGGAAGGAAGGAAGGAAGGAAGGAAGGAAGGAAGGAAGGAAGGAAGGAAGGAAGGAAGGAAGGAGAAAGGGTGTGTGGGGCGAAGGAAGGTAGGAAGGACAGAGAAAGGGAGAGAGGAAAGAAGGAAGGAAGGAGGGAGGGAGGAAAGGAAGGAAGGACTTAGACTCACGTGGGTCAAAGGCTGCTTCTCCTGGAGGAGGAGAAACTGGTTGCTCCGCTGGTGGCTGCGGTATTCCAAGACGAGGGAAAAATGCTCAATCAGCCTGAGGGAAAGGCGATCCTGGAGGGTCGTTATCACTTCCTGGTAGTGGGGAGAGAATAGCATTTTTGAAAAGAAAAGGGGGGGGGGGGAGAAATCCCTTATTTACAGAAAGTTTCAGCCTTGCTGGCATCACCTTAATTCTGACAAGCAGAGGAAGGTTTTCTTTTTGGAATAATCAATTTTTACAGTTTTATCAAAAATGACTGATTTGGTTCTATTATTAGAAATACATAGACTGATAATTATGAAATTATGGTGAGGTTTAATAAGTTAACTGTTTGTATTTGGACAACTGTTTTGCTCTACTTTATTGGCAGGAGAAAAAGTATCATTTCCTTAATAACAATTTAATTAACTCAAACAATAACATGATAGCATATGTATCTATTTTTGTTAACTGATTTGGTTAAACAATAAAAAATAAATAAGACTGTGTTTTAGCACACATGAAAAACTTAAAACAAATCCTTCTTTCCTGATGTATTAAGAATTACGATGTATCAAGAATTAAGAATGTAACTTCAATAGAATTAAATAAATAAATAAAATAGAATGTAAATTAAATACATTCCGTTAGACTAGAATGTAACTTAAATAGAAAATCTTTTTTCCTCCCAAAGCATTTTACAAGTCATTAATCACTAGGCACTGCTTCCCAGCCCCTCACTCTAAGCACTAGGCGCTGCTTCACTTTCTACCTTGACAGTGGTGCAGCTGTCAAAGGTGAAGGACTTGACCTGCCCATTTTCGAGGAAAACCTTCAGGATGTTGGGGATGAGGAGGAGGGCTTCCTTCTTCAGCATCTCCTGCGAGTGGAAAAGCAGAGGCCGGCAGACAACTACTACTACTACTACTACTAATAATAATAATAATCAACTACCAGACTTTTAGAAGACATCTGAAGGTAGCCCTGTTTAGGCAAGTTTTTAGGTTTGATGTTTTATTCTGTTTTTAATCACCCAGCTGGATGGGCCGAGTATAAATAAATTATTGTTGTTGTTGTTAATTACTTACACCTTGCCCACCAGGCTGGGCCTCCCCAGCCACTCTGTGCAGCACATTAGCTATCTTGAACAAGCCTGAAGAGGCGACGGAGACATGAATAAAGGAGACAACCACATCCCCTCCATTACAGAACTTTCCAGAACTCACCGGCTCTGGCTCCGAGAAGCGCACCTTGGCAGGGTTGGACCTCAGATTGGCCTTCTTTGCGGCGCTGATGAAGGCAGACTTGGGCGACTGGAAGGGGAGAAGGAAAAGATGGGCCTTGTGGGAGATGTTGGCCGCCTTCCAAGATCTCAGCCGAAAAAGCAGATTCCCGATTCGCCGGGGGGTGGGGGTTGAGATGGATGACCCCCGGGGGTCTCACCTGATGGGTTTTCAGCACGGTGAAGATGGTGGACTCCCTGGCACTTCTGCAGTGGAAAAGGAGCAAAGGAGACATTTAGGGTTTCCTCAAGATTCCTGCCTCTCCGGGGGTTTGGACTGGACGACCCTTGGGGGTCCCAGCTCCCCAGGGTTAAAATTCCTCCAGAAAGAATCCATGGATTTGTAGAGGAGGAAGGGACCACCGCTCTTAAATTTCAGAAGGGTCACCCAGTCCGACCAGCGTGTCTCAAACCCGCTTCCTCCTTCCTCACCTCACAATTTTGATGAATCTCTCACGGGTGACATCACTCACATCTTTGTCACCGATGGCCCAGATCTGGTCCCCAGGAAAGAGTTTGTCCTCTGAGGGTCCACCTGCCAAAGGAAGGGGCAGCTGGTGTCTGTCGGGGGGAGAGAGACCCTCAGTGTCTTCTAGTCCAACCCGCTTCCGACTCGATGACCCGACGCTGAGATTCATCCCCAGAATCCTCACCTGCCACCACAGTATGCACTATCACAGGCCTCTCACCACCGGCCACAAACCCGAACCCTCCGTCCGGGTGGCGCTGGATCGTGACCTGTTGGAAGGCCTCGGAAGGCAGCAGTCCGTATTCCATAGCATCCCAGCTTTCCTCTGGCATCACATCTCCAGCGGCAGGAGAAGACAGGATTCCAGGACGCAGGGAGGGAAGAATCCTTTCCTCAGTCTCTAGCCTAATGCACAGAGTCTGGGATGCCAGCAAGGTTGAACTTTTCTGTACAAAAGGGATTTTTATGATTCCAAAAAAGGAAATCTAACCCCTATCCCTAACCCCTATCTCTAACCCCTAACCCCCAACCTCATCCCTAACCCCCAACCCCTATTCCTATCCTTAACCCCTATCACTATCCCTATCCTCAGCCCCTAACCCTTTCTCTTCCCTGCTTTTGGCCTTCCTGGCCTGCAAAGTTGGCATCAATTTGCACATTGCATTTTCGCCAACCGTTCACCAGAATTCCGCAGCTGCTGTGATTGGAATATGAAAGGAATTGGCTGCTGCCCTGTTCCTATAGGAAGGGATGAGAAGAGAGAGAAGAGAGGGAGAAAGGAAGGGAGATTTGAGAAGAGAGAGGGGGGAAGGGAGGAGAGAGAGAGAGAGAGAGAGAGAGAGAGAGAGAGGAAGAGAGAGAAGAGAGGGATAGAGGAAGGGAGATTTGAGAAGAGAGAGGGGGGAAGGGAGAAGAGAGAGAGAGAGAGAGAGAGAGAGAGAGAGAGAGTCCAGGGAGGGAGAGAGAGAAGGAGTCCAGGGAGGGAGAGGGAGGGAAAGAGAGAAGAGGAAGGGAGATTTGAGAGAGGAATGGAGAGCCAGAGAAAGAAAATAGAGAGAAAGAGAGGAGAGAGGTGGGGAAGGAGAGAAAGAGAGGGGGGGAGATGGGGAAGAGAAAGAGAGGGAGGAAGAGGAAAGAGAGGGGGAAGATGTGACCCCGGAGGGAGAGGAGAAAGAAAGAGAGAGAAGGGAGGGGGGAGAGAGAGATGGGGGAATGAGATAGAAGAAGGGAGATTTGAGAGAGGAATGGAGAGAGAAAGAGAAAGAAAGAAGAGAGATGGGGAAGGTGAGAAAGAGAGGAAGGCCTGAGATTCATCCTGCATCGGCATGACCTGTTTTTGACATCGACATCATCATCATCATCATGGCTTTCCTTTGACCCACCAAGCTTGTAACTCCATCCAAAGTAGCATCAGCGGTCCCTTCCCGCCCTATTATTATTCTCCCCTTCTCCCCTTCTCTCCTCCCCCCGTCTCATCCTTCTCTCCTTCGATACATTCCTCTCCTTCCTCGGATGTCGGGTGTTCGGTTGGAGATTCCTGGACCATTCACGGCGGCAGGGATCTCAAGAGAGAAGCCTGGAATCCAGTGAGGTGACACTAGTGGTTCCCCTAAACCCCGAGGTCCTTTTCACACGTGCTACGAGCAGCGGGTCAGACTGGATGATCCTCGGGTCCCTTCCCAGCCGACTGTTCCATTCGCCGCGCAATCGCTGGTGCGGGGGAAAGGGTCGAAATGGACTTACCCGATTGGTAGGGAGGGTCGTTTTAAGGAGATCTTCGGGGGCTATCCTGTCCCCCATCTGCCCCAATGGGGGTCCCCTGCGCCCCACAACCGTCGCCATCCGTGGCCCCCAAAAAGCACGAGGCGAGATGGGGCGCCGGGACCGTTGCATCCCCCTTCGGGAAGACTGGGGGGGACCAGAGGGATTTGCCCGCTTGGGGGGGACACCTGCCCCCAAACTGCCCCCTTCGTAGCCCCCCAAGCGCATGCTTTGGGCTACGTGACCGCGCATCCTTCGGGAAACGGGGGGCAGGAAGAGGGAGGGAGCCGTTTTGGGGAGCATTAGAAGGAGAACTTGGGGACCCCTCGACCTGCTCCATCGGGAACCCCAAAACCAGAAGCGGAGGGCGCACCCCTGGGGCGAAAGCAGCCCCCCTCCCCAGTTTTTTTAGAGGGGTCGCGAGCCTTACCGGGACTCTCTGCGGCCCCCCGAAACCGGGGCGGGAAGACGAGGGGGGGGGGACAGCTCCGGCCGCGCCGGCGCACTCGCGGAGCTCGTCGTCACTGCAGCAGACGGGAAGGGAGGGGGGAAGCGAAGAGGGAAGGGGCGCCCTAAAAGTCATCCAGACTGACCCCCCTGCGAGGCGGGAAACGAAGTGCAGGATCCTTGAATGGGGGAGCTAGAAGGGAGCCCGAAATGACTTCCAGGCAGACCCCCCTGCAATGCAGGGATCTAGAATGGGGGAGCCAGAAGGGAGCCCCTACAATGCAGAAGAGAGCCCTCTTCCTTCCTTCTTCTTCGGGTGGTTCATCATTATCATTATCATTTATATATCACCCTATACCAGGAATATAATCGTAGAATGGCAGAGGCGGAAGCGGGTCAGAATAGATTACCCCAGAGACCCTTTATCCTCTCTCTCTCTTTCCCCATCCCTCTCTTCTCTCTCTCTCTCTTCTTTTTCTGCGCTCTCTCTCTTCTTTCTTTCTTTCTTTCTTTCTTTCTTTCTTTCTTTCTTTCTTTCTTTCTTTCTTTCTTTCTTTCTTTCTTTCTCCTCTCTATTTTCTTTCTCTTCCCCTCCTCTCTTTCTTTCTCCTTCCCTCTTTCCCCCATCCCTCTCTTCTCTCTCTTCCCCTCTTTTCTTTCCCCTCTTTTCCTTTCTCCTTCTCTCCCTCTTTTTTCCTCTCTTCTCCCTCATCTCCCCCTCTCTTTCTACTCTCTAGCTCTCTCTCTCCCCTTCTCTTTGTGTCTCCCCGCCCCCCCCCATTGTTATTCTTTCTGCGCTTTAGGGACGATTTCCCTTTATTTTGGAGGGGGGAAATTGCATTTTTTCTTCCGGATTATCATTTCCTTTATTTTTGGGGTTCTCCCTCCCCCCCCAACCGCTCTTCCTATCACGTGATTCCTTCTCCCTCCCTCCTCCTCTCGGAAAGGCGGAGCGCGGAGCATCCTCTGCAGCGGCCGCCGGGCCAAACAGAGGCGAGGGCCTCCCTGCGCCCCCCCCTCCAGGAGCGAATCCCACCCCCTTCCCCGAGCGCGGATTTCGAGGCCTGTGCGCCCTTCCCCCCCCCGAAAACGCGCGTTTTTACTCATCCAAACGGATCCGGCTGCGACCCCCGCCCTACGCCACCCTCCGGGAGCGCATCGTCCACCTGCGCCCCCCAAGTGCGGGTATCTGCGCGCCCCCCCCAAGGCGTCGGGAGGAACCCCCTGAGAATTCGGCCCGAGTGAGGATTTCGCGGCCTGGCTGCGCCCCCCAAGAGCGCATCTCGCGGCCGGAGGTATCCACGGATCCGGCCTCGTCCTCCTCCTCCACCCCCCCCAACCGGATTCCACCTTTTTCCGGGGGTCGGCGCATTTCCTGCGCAGCCGCCTTCGGGAGCGCAACTTTCACCTTGTCGGATCCGTCCCTGGTCCCGCCAATCTCGCCTAACCCCCACCCCACCCCCAGCGCATTTTCCCACGCTGTGCGCAGACTCTCTTCCTGCAAAGGCGCATCTCCTCTCCAAAAGCTGCATCCTCTCCTTGGCGCATTTCCACGTCGGCGCGCAGCTTCTTCTCCTCGGATCCGGCCCCGGTCCCGCCATCCTCGCCTGCGCCCCCCGAAGGCGCATTTCCCACGTTGCGCGCAGATTCCATTGGCGGCCTGTCCTCCTTCAAAAGCAGGATCCTCGGGCGGCTTTTCCTGGGCACATTTCCACGTTGGCTTCTCCTCCTTGGATCCGTCCGTGGTCCCACCATCCTTGCCTGCGCATTTCCCACCTTTGGGCGCAGTCTCTCCCTCAGCGCATCCTTCCCGTGGGCCGGAGCGTCTCCATTCGCGGCCTGCGCCCCAGACAGCGCATTTCCTGCTTTTGGGCGCGCAGCCTTTCCTCGCATCCCTCCTTCCCGTTGGCCTGCGCGCCCGCCCATCCTCGCCTGCTCGCCGGACGGCGCATTTTCCTCCTGACAGTCTCCAAAAAGCGCATTTTCTGCATTTGGGCGCAGCCTTTCCTCGTTTCCCAAAAGCGCATCTCCTTCGTTGACGCGCAGCCTTTCCCTGTCTCCGCAAGCAAGAGCGCATAATTCCTGTTGGCCAGAGACTCTCCGTCGGCGGCCGATCCTCCCCTGCGCCCCCCAAAGCTCATTCCCCACATTGGGGCGCAGCGTCTCCGATTGCGGCTCCCGGACCGCAACTTCCGCGTCCCGCCACCGTCTACCGAAGCGCCTTTTCCACGTGCGCCCGCTCGCCGGAGACTCCGTTGGCTCCTCTCCTCCGCCACCCTGCGCCCAACCGGAGCGCTTTTCTTCTCCCGTCCGTTTTGCGCCATGGCGAGGCTGCCGGGAGGAGCCTGCGCCGGCTCCTGCTGAGCGCCGCTCTTCGATTCGGATTTCCATTCGCTTCAGGTGAACAGGCCGGCCCCACCTCTGCCCCCATTTTGGGGGTGCTGCCCCCCCCCGACCTCCCACCTCTCGGAAATGCGGGGACTGCACGGCGGCGCATGGGCGGCGCTGTGTCTCCTCCTCCGCTGCTGCTGCTGCTGGGCGCACAGGTAGGTTTGGGGGGCTCACCTGGGGTTTTTTGGGGGCGGAAAAGTCGCAAGGGGCTCTCCTGGGGGGGGGTTGGGGGCGGACATAGAGCGGGGGGGCTCACCTGGGGTTTTGTTTAGGGGTGCACAGGTAGCTTAATCTGAGAGGGGGGCTCCCCTGGGGGTTTGGGGGGATGGACAGGTAGCAGGGGTTACCTTAGGGGTTTGGGGGACAGAGAGGTAGTGGGGGCTCACCTGTGGGGGTTAGGGGGTGCACAGGTAGGCGAACCTGAGAGGGGGGCTCCTCTGGGGTTTGGGGGGATGGAAAAGGTAGCAGGGCTACTTGTGGGGTTTTTAGAAGGCACACAGGTAGGTTAACCTGTAGGGGGCTCCCCTGTGAGGGGTTTTTGGGGTCCCCTAGCTCCCCCCCACAGAATAGGGGAGAGACCCTTTCCAATTGCCATGAAAAGCATGATGCCCCCATATTTCAACCCCCCCCCAATTTATATGAAATTTATATAATATATTATATTGGGGTGCCCAGCTGGAATTCAGGGGGGCAAGTTTAAAGGAGGCCATGAAAAGCATGATGCCCCTAATATCTCAAATGCCTCTAATCTATATGAACCCCACAATATTTTATTCCAGCTGGACACCCCAATAGAATATATGAAGGGGCCCCCAAGTTTATTGGGGCTCCCAATATCTTCTCCCAGCTGGGACCCCCCAAATTTCTTATCAGCTGGGCGCCCCAATATAATAGATTCGGTGGCAGGTTTAAATGATGTGGGGCCCCCATGTTTTAATCCAGCTGGGCACCCCAATATACGAAGGACCCCCCCAAATGTATAGGGTGCCATGTGGGGTGGGGCTCAATGGGGACCCTCCCCCAATATTTTATCTCAGCCGCTTGGAGGACAAACCATGGTCTTCTCCTGTTTTGCAGCCCCTCCACTGGCAACATCTCGGTGGTCAAGGACATTGTGGACAAGCTCCTCAAAGGCTACGATGTCCGCCTGCGGCCCGATTTCGGAGGTAAGGCAGCGCGGTCTAAAGGTTAGAGCATGAATCCAATTGATAATAAATCAGGTAATCAATAATAAGCCAGGTCATAAATTAATAAATGATGATCTATTATCAACTTTTATTATTTTCTTATTAATCTATGGTTCAGTTTTATTTCGGAGGTAAGGCAGAGGTGCCTAAAGGTTAGAGCATAAATCCGATCAATAATAAATTATATAATTAATCATAAATAGGAAGTTAGGTCATAAATAAATAAATGATTATTTATTATCCCCTTTTATTATTGCTTTTATTATTTTCTTATAATCTATTGTTCAATTTGCTGTTATTCCTTATTGACTTTTAGCCTTTCCTCATGTTCTAAAGTTATGATTTTATTTTTAAAATTTTATTCTTTAATTTTATGGCATTATTATTTATGACTTTATTTTATTATTTCCTTATTGTTTATTATCTCATCTTCCCATTGAGGGTTTGATTTTATGGTTTCATTATGTGATCGTTTCATCACCAGTCAAAAAATTAACCGATTATGAGTTTCATTAGCAATTAATAAATTTATTACTTTGTTTTAATATAATAATAATCTATTATTGTAATATAATATAATATGATATGATATGATATAATAATCTGTTGTTGTTTTGTTGTTGTTATTACTATTTCAGGGAACCCTGTGGTGGTGGGGATGAGCATCCACATCTCGAGCATCGACCAGATTTCCGAAGTCAACATGGTAAGTTGGACGAACTCCCGCCGGGTCCGGATTCGAATCCTGAGGGAAAAGATGGCTTTCCTTCTATCCTTTCCTGCTATCCTATCCTCCTTTATTCCTTCTCTCCTATCCTTCTCTCCTTCCATCTTTCAATTTCCCCATCTCTCTCTCTCTCTCTCTCTCTCTCTCTCTCTCTCTCTCTCTCTCTCTCTCTTTCTCTCTCTCCCCTCTGCCAGGACTATACCATCCCCATGTACTTCCAGCAGAGCTGGCGGGACAAGCGGCTCGCCTAGGGCGACCTGCCTCTCCACCTTCTCTCCTCCTATCCTCTCATCCTTCTATCCTTCAATTTCCCCCATCTCTCTCTTTCTTTTCTCCTCCGCCAGGACTATACCATCACCATGTACTTCCAGCAGAGCTGGCGGGACAAGCGACTCGCCTATGGCGATCTGCCATTCAACCTGACACTCGACAACCGAGTCGCCGACCAGCTCTGGCTCCCAGACACCTACTTCCTGAACGACAAAAAGTCCTTCCTGCATGGCGTCACCGTCAAGAACCGCATGATCCGCTTGCACCCGGACGGCACCGTCCTCTACGGCCTGAGGTGGGTGGATATTAACAATATTAATCACCAATAATCAAGAACCGATTCGCTCCGGCCGGTTCGTTATTGCAAATATGGTCAGTTAATGGGTGGTTTTGTTCTCGCCTAGTGATCACCGCGAAGTGGGTGATAATCAGTTTTTATTGGGCGTATTGATCAATACGGGCGATTATTAATGGACGAGTCATTATTAATGGACAGATCATGATTAATGATTATTAATGGACGGATCATGATTATTGGATGGATCATGATTAATGACGGCTTTCGTCCTTGCATAGTGATCACGGTTAAATATTATCAATTTTGAGACATATTGATAGTCCATTAAAAAATAGCGATCTGATAAATACATATTCATTTATACTTAGCAATTAATAGTCCATAAAATTAACCGTCCAATTAATACTTATCAATAGGCAAATTTAGAGAAATATTTGCTGGTTCAGACATAGGACCAGGAATATCATCCAAATAGGGGTCGAACCCCCCCCCAATCAATATGTAGCATCCCCCGCGTCCGTCAATCAGTGATCCCCATAATGGATCCCTGGAATCCACTCACGCTCTCTCTCCGCAGGATCACGACAACCGCTGCCTGCATGATGGATCTCCGGAGATACCCCCTGGATCAGCAGAATTGCACCCTGGAAATTGAGAGCTGTGCGTATCATTCAATGAAATTAAATTATTGCTTGTTAATTGAGGAATAATTAAAAGTATTATCCAGGAATTATCCAGGAATAACTTTAAGGCAGGAATAATTTTAAGGCAGGGTTAATTTTAAACCAGGGTTAATTTTAAACCAGGAGGATTTTAATTGGGGAATAATGTTAACCCGGGAATAATGTTAAAACAGGATTAATTTTCAACCAGGATTAATTTTAAGACGGGAATAATTTTAAGACGGGAATAATTTTAAGACGGGAATAATTTTAAGACGGGAATAATTTTAAAACGGGAATAATTCTAATCTGGGAATTAGAATTAATCCAGGAATACTTTTAAACCAGGATTAATTTTAAGACTGGAATAATTTTCAACCAGGAATCATTCTCATTATTTTTTATTTTCTTTCCTCCCAGACGGCTACACTGTCGATGACATTGTCTTCTTCTGGCAAGGAAACTCTTCGGCCGTGACAGGGATGGAGGTATTGGAGTTGCCCCAGTTCACCATCATTGAGCAGAAGCTGGTCACCCGTGAGGTGGTCTTCACCACAGGTGGGTTCCCCCTGTGGGGCCATCTAGTCTAACCCCCTGGCCAAAATCCCAGGGTTGTTGGACACACCATGATCCTCCAGTCCACCCTTCACTGAAGATACCAGAGATGTCCCCACCAATTCACCTGGATCCTGGGCTCCTGTCCAGTTTGACCATCTCCTCTTTCTCCAACAGGGTCCTACCTCCGCCTGTCGCTCAGCTTCCGCATCAAGAGGAACATCGGCTACTTCATCCTGCAGACCTACATGCCCTCCATCCTCATCACCATCCTCTCCTGGGTCTCCTTTTGGATCAACTACGACGCTTCGGCCGCCCGGGTGGCCCTAGGTGAGGAGATCCTGAGATCTTGCTCTGCGGTCCTGCTACCAAGGGTCCAAGTGTTCCTCCCTAAATGCAGGACCCTCTTGACATTCATTGGGTTGAATTCAGGTGAAGTTGGAGAACCACCAAGCCCCTGAGAACCTTCTCCCATATCCTGGTGGCAAGCTGGTGGTCCACCAAGACCCTAAAGGTCCACCATCCTTCTATCGGTCCATCTAATTTTCCTTAAAGGCAGGACCTGACCTTGATCCCATTTGGTGAAGTGGTGCCCAGTTCTCCGACCCGTTAAGGTCATATGGAATCCAGATTCAATATGAAATTGTTGGATTTCCATGGATGTTTTTATATATCCGTCTTCAGTCATGACATTGATTGATTTCAGAGTATGAAAACATTTGATTTCAATATATCGGGCCCATCCTTGGATATTACAAAAAATTTTTGATCGTTATCGTGATGGAGGTTTGAATTATGGTGCCTTCCCTGTGCTGTAATTCCCAGCCACCCAACTAACCCTGTTTCTTCTCCCACCCCCACCCGCTGCGGCACCCAGGGGTGACGACCGTCCTGACCATGACGACCATCAACACCCACCTGCGGGAGACACTGCCCAAGATCCCGTACGTCAAGGCGATTGACGTCTACCTGATGGGCTGCTTCGTCTTCGTCTTCCTGGCACTGCTGGAATATGCCCTGGTGAACTACATTTTCTTTGGGCGAGGGCCCCGCCAGCAGAAAAGACGTGCCCGGCACCTGGAGCCCCGGACTCAGGTGCGAGATTCCTGCCTAAAAACCGAATGGGGATGGGTGACCCTCGGGGGCCGAATTCGAGGCCGAGATCCCTGTGGATAGGGATGGGTGAACCTCAGGGTCCTGGATTTGAGGCCAAGATCCCCGTGGGTCAGGATGGGTGACCCTCAGGGGCCCAAATTCGAGGTCGAGATCCCTGCGGGTTGGGATAGATGACCCTGATCTCCCTTCTCTCCTTTCAGCCCGACCCATATGGCAACCTCCTTCTGGCTGGCGTCTCCGACAGCAACTGCCCGCTCTTCTCCACGTCACCCTCGCCGGACCTGCGCCCCTGCGGCCTGCGCGGGTTCGAATCTTCAGGCACTGCCCTACACTCCCGGAAGGCACCTGCCTGCCGCGCTGCCCGGGCCAACTGCCACCTGCGCCGGAGGTCCTCCAAGCTGAAGCTGAAGATCCCTGACCTGGCTGACGTCAGCACCATCGACAAGTGGTCCCGGGTTCTATTCCCCATCACCTTCGGCTTCTTCAACCTCCTCTACTGGTTGTACTACGTCAACTGACATCCAAGAGGGAGAGTGCCGGGCGCCGGATTCGGGTCCTGCCCCCACCCCAGCCTTTCCTCCTCTCCGCTTCCCATTCGTCCTGTCCCCTCACAGTACCTTCCTTTTCCCTTAAGAGTCACTTCCTGTACGCTCTCAGGAACTTCCTGTTCCCTTACGGGCCCTTCCTGTTCTCTCACAGCCCCTTCCTGTTCTCAGCCCCTTCTTGTTCTTGAACAGCCCCTACCTGTTCCCTCACAGTCCCTTCCGGTTTTACCCCTTCCTGTTCCCTTCAATTCACTTCCTCTTTGCTCTCAGGCACTTCCTGTTCCCCCACAGTCCCTTTCTTCTCCCTCACAGTCCCTTCCTGTTCTCTCCCAGTCCCTTCTTATTCTCTCTCAGTCCCTTTCTGTTCCCTTAAAAGTTCCTTTCTGTCCCTTCCCTGCCCCTTCCCTCCCCACTTCCTGGCCCCTTGCAGCCACTTCCTGTCCCAAATCAGCCATGGAGAACCCACTGTTTCAAGTAACGGGAAACGAGGAACAAGCCACGCCTCCTAACTTCCAGTACTTTCTCTTCCTCCTCCTCCTTGGACCAGCCGGGCTTCCTTCCCACCGGCCACTTCCCTTCCGTTGCTTCTGCCATTACAGGTTCCGGCGGACGGACTTTTCCGGAACTGACTTGAACCGAGTTTACAGTTTTCTACCTACCTAGCGACCGACCGACCAATGGGATCTCTCCGTTCTCACGTTTTGGGTTTTTTCCCCTTGTTGTTCTGGGAGGGATTTGGGGAAAGTGCTCCTGAGCGTGTGCAGAGTTCCTTTTTTTTCTAAGCAATGTACATGAACCTTAAGAAAACACATTTTGAAAACTGTTCGATATCCATCGGTTGGGAATCTTTCTCGTCTCTTCCCCGTCCCCCCTTATGAAATCAGAGAATTTCACTTTAAATATACGGCCTTAGAAGAAAAACAGCAACCGGTGTCCGTTTCTTTTCTTTCAAAAATGGGGCTGAGGGGATATGTTTTATGGTAATAAAACATCATATATCATATCATATAGATATTAATTAGATCTAATTTACATTTATATGATATACACACATACTTAGACATTTCATTATTGATATATTTTTATATTATTGATATATATTTATATTCAATATATTATTAGATATATATAAATACCATAATGACGTGTTGCATAATACATCACATATTTATCTTTTTTATGGTTATATATATATATATATATATATATATATATATATATATCGGCAAAAAATGCAACCACTATGCTGTGAAATATAGTTGTATATATCATTAATTAATATTTCTATATATATTCCTTTTACATACCATTTATATTTATAATTATTTTCCATAAACCGCCCTGAGATCTCCGGGTATATAACGCACACACACACACACTATTATATCATATGTATCATATATCATAATGTATTTCTCAATTAGCTATATAATTTCTATTGATTTGTATCTTTCTAACTATCTACCCATATTTACAATCAACTCCAAGCGACAATTTTTTTTACTTCTAAAATAAAAAAAAAGAAACAGGAGGGGAAGTGTGTGGCTTTTCTCGGGGGGGGGGGGGGAGAGAAAATTGTGATTTGTGTGAGAAATTTAAAATAAGCGTCTATCATTAAAATTACAAATAAATTAATAAATTTTCCATCGAAGAGCAGAGAAACAAAGAAGCTGCAGACAGGATTCGAACACAGAGCTGTGGACAGGAAATGGCTACAAGACATCTAAATAGGCGACTCTTAACAGCATTTCATGGTAGGATTTCATTCCCCCAAGTCGTTTCAAAAGCAAAATCATTTCAAATCGGAAACTGAAATTAAGGCATTTAATTGGAGACTGTCAATCTCCAAAATAATCATTTCAAACATAAAAAGGACATTTTATAGAAATCATCAAAATCATTTCAAAACCAAAAGGAAAGGAATGCATTTTATTTCGGGCTTTCCATCACCTTCCTTGGCACATGGTATTTTCAATTTTTAAAATAGTTTTTAAAATTAAATCATAGTTATACTTGAATGTAATAATCATTTACATAATTATTATGTTTAAGAATTATTAAAATGATTAAATACTTTTAATAATTAAAGGATTAATGTAATTTAAAAAAATTAAAAACCCATGTATTTATTGAAATTATTAATTAATCTTTAAATTTAAAAATTATAGAAATGATTACATAATTTTTAAATTTAACAATCAAAATGATTAAATTATTTTTACATTTATCATTGAAATGATTAAATGATTTTTAAATTCAACAATTAAAACCATACTTTTCATAATTTCTAGCCTTCCAACACCACACAGCCTTGAAAAATCTTCCCTCCCAGAAGAAAAATCTCCCTTCAATTGTATCGGGAAACCTAATTTGCATATAATTTGCATAATTTGCAAGGCAAAGGTAGGATAGAAAGACTATTGAGAGATTCCTTCATTCTTGGCTACTGCATGCTGCAGCCGGCTTCAGGGAGGAACTCCTGCAGGTAGGTGACGGCTGCTTTGGACAGGTAAGTCATGGTGCTGAAGTGCCCGCTGGCGGTGCTGTCGTAGAACAACATGCACATGCCCGTGGTTGGGTCCCCTCCAGCATGGCATCATCCGCACCCAGGACTTTCTGCATTTGGGGTGGAAAAGGAAAGAGGAGACAAGAGTCAAGGCCAGAGAGCAGAAATCGGTGCCGTGATCCCACTGCTAACACCAATGTCACCAGCATAGCTGCTCCGTTTTTCCGGGAACTGTGCTGTGGGGCTGGGTGATCAATCAATAAATCACCCCAAACAGGTGCAGAAAATCAATAAAGTTAATTGGCCAAAAATACGGGTGAGATGTCAGCATTCAGCGCCGTGATCCCACTTCTAAAACCAATTTCATAAGCAACGCTGCTCCGTTTCCCTGGGGACGGTGCTGCAGGGCTTGGGCAATTGATCGACTGCCCCACCCAAGGATGTCCACCCTCACCTGCTCCTGGCAGAATGCTTCGTCCGCCATCTTGATGATGTTGTTGACACCGACGAGCCTCCCAGTGCCAGCAAAGTTGACCTCAGCCAACAGGGTCAACACCCAGACGGCTTCCACAAAGAGCTGCTGGTATTATGGCTGTGGGATCTTGTTCAGCGCTGACTCAACGCCATCGACAAGCTTGATCTCACCTGGCGTCATCTGCTGAAAACAGGCATCAGGATTTGAACCCGTGTCCAGTGGAAAACGGTAAAGAAACCAGGGGAGGCTCTCCTCTCTCTCATTCTTGCTCTTTTCATCTCTCTGTTTTGATCCCACTTTTTTATCTCTTTTAATCCCTCTATTTCTCTTTTTCTCTCTTTCAATCTCTCTCTCTACATCACCAACATCACCATCTGTCTCCCTCTCTCTTTCTCTCCCTCTTTCAATCTCTCCATTACTCCATCTCTCTCTCTCTCTCTCTCTTTCTTTCTTTCTTTCTTTCTTTCTTTCTTTCTTTCTTTCTTTCTTTCTTTCTTTCTTTCTTTCTTTCTTTCTTTCTTTCTCTCTCTCTCTCTCTCTCTCTCTCTCTCTCTCTCTCTCTCTCTCTCTCTCTCTCTCTGTCTCCATCTTTCTCTCATTATTGTTATCATTGTGATGGCCTGGGACTCGGGCTCGGAACCAGAGGAGTCTCAGTCTGCACCGGATCCTTTGCCTCAGGCATCATCTGAACCATCATCTGGGGCCTGATCCTGAAGAGTCCCAGTCTGCACAGGTTCCCCTGCAACAAACACCAGCTGGGCTGAGACAGGGGCCTGAGCCTACCCTGGCTCCAGATGCGGGGATTACCTTGTTGCCTTCAGCTGGGCCATCACTTACAGCTGCTCCACTACTGGTTGGGTCAGGGGAGGCTGAGGCGGCCCCTGGGTCTAGTAACCCACCAACGTCTCCCAAGCTGCAGAGACTAAGGTCTGAGAGAAGGAGAGACCTGAGTACTTGCAGCAGGAGTGCTCGTCTCTGGGCGAAACAGGGAGGTGAGTTGCTGGGGGATCAGGACTGGCCGTCACCCCAACAAAGATAAAAGGCTGTCGGACCCCCGTCCCAGGTTGTGAGAGCAACATTGCTGTATGCCAGATCGTGCCTGAGATCCTGTACCTGTCCTTTCCTGGTTTCCTGCCTCGTGTCCTGCCTTGGTCCTGTCGGACTGACTCCTAGCGGAACCTTCGGATTCTGGAGTGGTCCTGGAACACGTTTCTCGGGTTAGCCCCGGGCCCAGCACAGTTTGCACCTGCCAACCTGCACTCCTTGCCGGCCCCTGGTCCCAATGCTCCAGCTACTGGCAAGTACCCAGTGGCTCTGCCGGAGAAATTTGATGGAACCCCAGCAAACTTCCCCATGTTTCTCGCCCAGGCCAAGCTGTACATCCAGGAATATGCCCAGAACTTCCTCAACTACCGCACCAAGGTACATTTTCTGATCAGCCTGCTGAAGGACCGGGCAGCCAGATGGGCGCTGCCGCTGCTCCAGCAAGATTCGCCCCTGTTGACAGACTATACCGGGTTCTGCAATCACCTGGAAGCGGTGTTTGCCAACCCTCAGGAGAGTCAAGCCATTTGGGCAATCCGGCCGTTGAGACAGGGCAAGTCCACAGTGACCACCTATGCCACGGAGTTTCAGCTGTTGGCTCAGGACCTGACCTGGAACGACTCCGCGCTCCGGGACCAGTTTCTCGAGGGGCTCTCGGATGAGATACTAGACCAATTGGCCACGTTAGATCGCCCAGCCACTCTGGACGCCCTCATCCAATGGAGCCTGCAGGTAGACGACTGTCTGGAGGATCGTCGCCAGGCCCGTGACCACAGGCACTCCATGCTCCCAGCTCCAGCCATCCCCTGTGAGTCCACGGTGGCGGCTAAGTCGATGGAGGAGCTGATGCAGCTTGGGGCAGCGTGGCTGTGCCTCTCTCCCACAGAAAAGGCTTGTCGTCGGGAGGGGAACTTGTGCCTCTACTGCAGTGGGAGCGGGCACTACGCTCGGGTCTGTCCTGAAAAGCGCTCGCCGCAGGGAAACCGACGACCCCAGTAGCTGAAGGCCCAAGCTACTGGGGAACCCAAGCACTGCCTAGTGGGCCTACACCGGTTGAACTATGCCATCTCATGGTACCAGTGCGTATTTACCCCCCGGGCTGCCATGAATCCTCACCCATGCCCTGGTGGACTCGGTAGCTACCCACTCATACATGGACTCCACCTTTGCTGTCCAACACCAGGTGCCACTCCAGCACAAATCAGACCCTGTCCAGGTGGAGGCGACCGATGGCCGGCTGTTGTACTCAGGCACCGTGACCCAGGAGACTCAGCCCTTGGTCCTGTGCCTCCAGCAGCACCGCGAGACGCGAACTTTTGACATTGCCACGACGCCCCGGTTTCCTCTAGTGCTGGGAATGGACTGGCTGGTACTGCACAATGTGCAGATCGACTGGATTAGCCGGATGCTGTACTTCCTGGACCTGTGTCTTCATGTTCGGCATAAAGTGCTGGCAGCCGTCTGTAGTGATCAGGTGGGATTGCTATGAGGAATTATAACAAATATAGAGTAAGCCATCTGTGTCAGCAATGAAAGCATTGCGTTGACTGGGTTTAAACTATTTTGATATGATTCTTGATCAATCCACACCCCTGCATCCCTGTTCCATTCCTCTCTTCCTCACATGTCACATACACAGCAGTTGCTTCGCCAGGCAGGCATCCTGGGCCATAAAGATAGTGGGCAAGTTTCTTTGATGTAGTTTCTTATATATAATCTTAAAATGTCTATCCTTATCTGTCTGCGCACATGGAACTGATCCATCGTGCACGACGCAGAGCACGGCAGCTAACTGGATTTGATATTGCTGCTTGTTATTTGCCTTTTTCTAAACAGGAGCACGAGTCCCTAATGATGACTTCTCTTTCCTATCAAATTGTGTTTGCAGATTATGTTGGAACAGTTCATTTTAACCCTCCTAAGGATCCACGCTTGGTTTTAATCCAACAGGTGCCCTGGAAATTAGTCTCTGTTCAAAAACAGGTTCCTATTCCAAACGCCATTACACTTTTTACAGATGGAGCTCTCTCTAGAGGTGTCTTGACGTATAAAGATTCTGATAATAACTGGCATACTTTTTTCACAGCTAGTCAGCTGAGTGCGCAAAGAGCGGAATTGGCTGCTGTAAACCTTGCTTTTACAACGTTTCCAGATCAACCTTTTAATATCATAGTGGATACTCAATATGTGTTTAATCTGTTATCACATTTGGCTAATTCCTAACTTTCTCCTATGCTGGATTCTAATCTACTCTCTCTTTTTCTGACACTGAAAAATCTCTTGACACATAGAACTATGCCTTTTTATGCTGCTCATATTCGCTCCCATACAGGATTCACAGATGCACTGTCAGAAGGAAATCAACATGCTGATTCAGCTCTAAAGTCCTTGTGTCCGTTATTTACTAATCCAATTGACAGCCATGCATTTTTCCACCAGGGTGCTAAGCAGCTTCACAAGCAATTTTCAATTCCTCTGACGCAAGCGAAGGATATTGTTGGTGGGTGTCCTTCATGTGCTTTAAGTCCTGTTTACTTTCCTTTTGATGCAGTCAATCCTAGAGGATCTAATGCAAATGCTTTATGGCAGACGGATGTCACTAGAGTTTCAGCCTTTGCGTCCCATTGTTACCTACATGTTAGTGTTGACACATATTCTGGTTTCATATGGGCCACTCTGTTGAAAGGTGAAACTGCTAGACATGTAATACAACATTGTCTTCGAGCGTTTGCAGTGATGGGCCGTCCTCTAGCAATGAAAACTGATAATGGACCCGCGTACACTTCCACTGCATTGTTGGGTTGAAATAAACGACAGACAAATGACAAGTGTCATATGGGAGGCATCTCTCGAGCATGTCTCGGGGAGTCCCTTTTATTGAATATTACAGCATTGCCACATATGTGCTTGTTGCTGATTGGTTAACACAAATACAATGCAAGGGTTGTATATAGGCATTAATCATCAATAGATTAAAGGTTGGGAAAGGGAACACAGAGTTGGACAGGCGTGAAAACCTCCTTATTAAACAATTACTAATGATTGATATAGCAAGACTTAAAGGAACATAACTATCACATTCCGTAGATGTGGTCAACCATGCATTAAGAACAGGTCAGGGTACAATGTTCCATGAACTCAATGTGAACTAAACATTCTAGGGTGGGTGAGGAAAGAATGTGCAGAAGGAAAACTTTCCATCACTGCATTTCGTGACTTTTGCGTGAAATGGGATATTTCATTGTCACATGGAATTCCATACAATTCCACAGGAAAAGCTATCGTGGAACGTGCTCATCGGACCTTCAAACAACTCTTGGGGAAGCAGCTTGGCGATCATGGTGTTCGCCCACAAGACTTATCTAATGTTGTGTCAGTTCTCTTTACCTTAAATCAATTAACTGTTTCCTTTCCTAATAAATTTTCTCCTATGGAATGCCATTTTAGGAAAGAAGTACCTCTGGAACGTCCTCTGGTGACGTACCGGCAGCTTCCTAACCTGCAGTGGGAGGGGCCTGTTCCTTTGATCACTTGGGGGCGAGGATATGCTTCTGTTCTTACTTCCTCAGGTCCTTTGTGGGTTCCAGGTCGCTGTGTCCGTCCCTATCGGCCAAGGCATGAGTTGGCACCAAGGCCTCCAGAATCCTCTTCCGGACTTTGTGACGACCATGACCCTGACTCCACCTCCACAGGCTCAGCACCCCCGTGTCAGAGTCAGTTACGTCCGTCCTCCTCCTTGTAAGGCTGAAGGATGCCCGAAGGTGACCTGGGGAATGCTGAAAACCTTAGCCTCTGATGCCAGAACTCAGCTTCAGCGTCAAGATATTCCAGAGGAACCTGAGACTTTTTTAGTCGCCCTGATTACTCAGCTAAATATGATTTTAACATGTATATTGTTTGCTTTTTTGTTTCCTAGTACTCAATGTATTTCTCTTTCCACTGATGTTTCTCCTAGTCATAGCTATAATTTGTGGATGCGTTTAGCTGAAGTTGCTAATGTCTCTCATTATGACATGCACACTGCCTTAGGAGATTGTATCATCCCAGTCTGTAAGCAACCTTTTCATATGGCACATGCCACAAACATGGGAAAATGGTTTTCTGACTGGCTTTCGAAAGGTATCATAAATTATACTAATCTGCATGATTGGGGAACAGTGATGCAAAAGTTACCCCTGGATGCAATCTCATTATACACACCTAGAGTTGCAGCCCCGCCAGACACCTCTTGTGTTCGGATTGTGAACTGCAGTAAGAAAGTAGATCACTGTTTGGAAACAGGTGGAAAGCCAACTTGGAAATGTTCACGTGTTCAGAAAATTACTTTTAATTATGCTCATGTGCGTTTACCAAATGGCTGGTTTTTCACTTGTAATCAAAGGAGTTATAACTACATTCCCGCCAATTTATCTGATGGTCAATGCTGCCTTAGCCGATTGACATTAGTTATGCCCAATCGCTCACTTTTAGAAAAAAACAGGCAGCAGCACTCAAAGCGCTCTCAACATCGTGCTGAAAGTTTAACAGACATGTGTGATTCCAATCTACAGCTTTTTTCCAAAGCAGAGTATATTTCCTTGGCTGCTTCCTTAGTTGGAATCCCTGCTTTGGTTATATACAATGCTCGCATGGGTGCTCACCTGGCCTGTTCTTTGACAAAATCTATAAATCATACCTCATGTGCTTTAGCTCTTTTAAATCAAGAACAGAAGATTTTAAGAGAAGCTGTTATTACACTGAAAGCTTTTGTCTACTACCTCTTGCTACGCCAGCATCTAGGATGTCAAGTTGTGTCTAATCTTTGCTGTTTTAATTTGACTGATAATAGTTACCATGTGCAAACTCAAATTGATCAGTTGCAAGCACTAGCACACAACATCACACAGGACGTTCTTCCCGCCTGGTGGGACGCTCTGTGGTCTTGGTTACCACAGTTTGGATGGTTTCGAACCTGGCTCATGTATGGATTGCTAGTCATTGTTGCCTTAATTGGAACTTGTTGTTTTTTACAATGTATCCCTTCCTTATTCTCTCTCTGCACTACATTTTTTTCCATGTCCACCTTCAGGAATGTCTGCTAGAGATCTTTATGTGATACAGAAACACATGCAGGAAGATTATGAGGATGCAATGCCTCTCCTCTCTTAAGCTTCTCTGTACACAATAAATAAAAAACAAAAACAAAAAAACAGTGAGATGTAGTGATCAGGTGGGATTGCTATGAGGAATTATAACAAATATAGAGTAAGCCATCTGTGTCAGCAATGAAAGCATTGCGTTGACTGGGTTTAAACTATTTCGATATGATTCTTGATCAATCCACACCCCTGCATCTCCGTTCCATTCTTCTCTTCCTCACATGTCACATACACAGCAGTTGCTTCGCCAGGCAGGCATCCTGGGCCATAAAGATAGTGGGCAAGTTTCTTTGATGTAGTTTCTTATATATAATCTTAAAATGTTAATCTTGGAGCCAGGAAACAGATCTCACATGAAGGTGGTAGTGATCTGGTCTTTCTGGCCATCCTTCTTATCATGTTTATTTCTCACCTCTGGGGTTTGCAGATGCACCCCTTTGTAGTTCTCAACTTATTTACCACCCCTTTGTAGTTCTCAAGTTATTTACTACCCCTTTGTAGTTCTCAATTTATTTACCCCAAAATATATGCATGCTAATTAGTGTTGTAGTGTAACTTTTTCCCCACGTGGGGTTTGATGAAATGCTCAGAGGAAATATGATTGGTTCTTACGAGCACTGTGTAAAAGATTCTTTTGCTAATAAAATGGCTTGGTGCGGGGTGTGGTGAACGCACTTTCTCCGAGAGCCTTGCTGGTCAAAGCCTCGTGTCTTGTTTTTAATCAGGGTCCAGTCCTTCCTTTACTTTGCGAACGCAACACCGTCCCTATGGAGGGGCCTACCTCGGCTCTTCCTGCCGTCTACCAGGATTACCGGGACGTTTTTAAAGAAAAAGGGGCAGACTGGCTTCCGCCCCATAGGCCTTTTGATTGTGGTATAGACCTGCAGCCCGGGGTACCTCTGCCAGTAAGTCACCTGTACTCCCTGACAGAACCAGAGCGTGAAGCCCTGCAGGTCTTCCTCAATAAGAACCTGGAGTGTGGGTTCATTCGGCCCTCTACTTCACCCACCCCTGCGCCAGTACTCTTTGTCAAGAAGAAGTGCGTGGAGCTTCGTCTCTCTCACGATTACCGGGCCCTGAATAAGATTACCATCCCTTGCCCCTCATTACGCAGTTGCTGGAACGGGTGCAGGGGGAAAGGATGTTTACCAAGCTGGACTTCTGGGGGGCCTATAACCTCCCCAGGAAATCCAATCAAGTAACATGCCAGACAGGAGATAAACTGTGACAGGAGAAAAACAACATTTAAATTTCTGTGATGTAGGTGGGATGTATCTGAGGGGTGGTCTTAGGTTACACCCCTTCTGTGATGTATGTATAATGTTTCTGGGGGTGGTCTTGATCTACAGGATGGGAATTTCAAAAGTCTTTATAAGCCCTTGCACAGCATTTTTTGGGGTCCTCCTCCTTTCCTGCGAGTGAGGGGAGCACCCTGTTGCAACAGATCAATAAAGATCAAGCTTACTAGCTGCTTTGCTTCTCAATATTCTCTGGTTGGCCTCTGTTATTTTCTCCTACCAATAGGGAACCTATGTAAGGACTCTATATGGGCTCTTGGATACCCCATAAGGGAAAAGGGCATATTTTTATTTACAACACTCTCATGACACGGCTTGCCACAAGGGACATGTCTGGTCCGTGCTGCAGTACTTACGGCAGCACCACCTATACGCCAAGCTCATAAAGGGTGAATTTCACCAGCAGTCGTGGACTTCCTCGGACACTGGCTCTCCCCTGACAGGGTGTAGATGGACCCCGGGAAGGTGTCTGCTGTCCAAGAGTGGGTGGCCCCTCGGAACCGCAAGGATCTGCAGCGGTTCCTCGGGTTCACAAATTACTACCAGACATTCATTACATGTTATGCCCATCGCACTACTCCACTGACCTGACTGCTGCACCCAAAGACGCCCTTCACCTGGGACAAAGAGGCCGAGGTGGAGTTTCAGGGGCTGAAGGCCTGCTTTTAGAAGTCGCCAATCCTGCAGCATCCTGATCCCTCTTGTCCTTTTGTGGTGGAGACCGACGCTTCCAGTACGGCTCTCGGCGCCGTCTTGTCCCAGCAGCACAGTTCTGATGTGCCATTGTTACCCTGCGCCTTCTACTCTCGCCAGCTCCTTCAGGCGGAGCGCAACTACACCGTGTGGGAGTGGGAACTGCTGGCCATTAAGTTGGCTTTTGAGGTTTGGCGTCATCGCCTCAAAGGTGCATGACACCCAGTGGAATTAAGAACCGACCACCGGAACCTGGAGTACCTCCAGACCACCCGTAAGTTGAACCAGTGGCAGATCCGGTGGGCGCTGTTCTTCTCCCAGTTATAGTTCCGGATCTGCTACATCCCTAGGCTCCCCAAATCAGAAGGCAGATGCCCTGTCCCGGAAACCGGAAGACATTGCAGAGACAGTGCAGCAGGCGCCGCCGACAATGATCGTACCTTCAGCAGCATTCCTGGCTACTCAGGAGACCGAGTCACTGCTGGATCAAGTGCGGGAGCAGCAATGAATCGACACGTGGGCTCAGGAACGTATTTGGGAATTGGCCAGTGGAGCATGCCCTCGATATCCAGAACTGGTTCTGCACCAGGGTTTACTGATGCACCAAGGTCGGTTGTACATCCCATTGGGACCGTTGCGGGCCGAGGTACTCCAGGTGGCTCATGACGCCGGCAGCTGGGCACTTCTGGAGATATCGGACCACCCACCTGCTAAACTGGGAATTCTGGTGGCCCCGCTTGAAGGCCGACATGGGGGGTTGCGATACCTTCCAGCGGGCCAAGGGATCAACCAGGAGACCTACTGGGCTGTTTCAGCCACTGCCAGTCCTGCCTTGTCCATGGTGCACGGTTTCGTTGGACTTCGTGGTGGACTTACCCCATCTCGTCATTGCTGGCAAGCAACCAAGGAAACTGGGGCAATTGGCAGGCCCCCAGATGGCTCCAGCCCACCAGCCAGTGTGCCAGGTGATCTCCAGTCCTTGGGCCGGCATGAATCTGCGACCTGAGCTGTGAGGGTTGTGCTGACAAGCTAGCTGAGATAAAACTCCGGGCAAACCGCCATCTCGGTTACAGTGATTTATTGCAAAGCTTCAAAGTATTTACAAGAGTTCAAAAGGCACACTCCATCTCTAGGTGTCAGTTGAATCGTCTGACGTCTTTTTACGCCATGCCCAGCAAGCCCATTTCCTCAGTCCCGCCCTCCTTTTTCCTCTGCTCCGTGAGTGGCTGGTTCCTGGCACTGGCTCCCCCCTCCCAGTGTCATTGTCTCCTGAGGTTCTTTCTCTTCCTCCTCTGACGTGGACGAGTAGCTGCTGATTAAAGGCGTAGGCTCTCTGTAAGTTTCTCTCTGCTTCCCCCTCACCTCCTTCTCAGCCTCCCATTCCCTGACATCCAGGCCCTCCCCAAGGGCCCCCTCCCGCTCAGGAGAATCGACCATTCCTGATTCTCCCGTCTCCGGGGTGGCGGGGGTGAAACCTGGAAAACTTCCCTCCTCCTCATCCGTATCTTCAAAAACCTTCCTCCAATCCTCCCTCAAACCCGCAGTTCCCCATCTTTCCCAATAGACGCCATCCTCCTCTTCTTCCTCCTCGTCAGATGGTGGGAATCCCCCGAAGTCCTCTTCGTCGTCCGTCGGCCCGAACACCTGTCGAAAAAATCTACCCCTGGGTTTGGGTTTGTCAGGGAAAAAATTGTGGAACTCCTCCACCAGATACTCATCAGTGACACAATTCTCTGGGACCCAGACATTCTCTGAACTAGGGGCTCCTTCCCATGCCACCAGATACTCTAACTGTTCCCCATTCCAGCGAGAATCCAGTATTTCTGTCACCTCGTCGCACTGCTCCCTTTCCTCCACTGCAGGTGGTGGGAGTTCTGTCCCATTAAACTTTAATTAGTTTAATGCTTATCAAATGTCCAGTGCGCTTCCGATGCCACAATGTCCCATTACAGCAGAGCATTTCGCACAGCGGCTCAAGAAGGGCTGGAGAGTGAGCATCTTTTCAATAAAGGAATCTTGGAGCAAGCGGTTTGGAACTCAAATAAAAGGTTTATTTACACAAAACAAAAAAACCCTGGTGAAGAATCACACATTTCAGCAAACATGCCCCAAAAGAAAGGAAGGGGGAAAAGGAGGGGCAAACACAGGAGTGAGTTGACTATTTATACAAACTCACATTCTTGGAAGCTTAACGACCTACAGCTGCTCAGTGACTAGAGCGTCTTGATTAAAGCTTCTTAACCCTTTAATACCAACACCCCCTCTCGCTCGTAACACTGAGCTGTACCAACCTTAATTCAAATTTAAACCTGAACAGAAACATTTATGAGATTGCAGACCCAAAGCTTTTGTAAAACCGTCTGCGAGATTTTCTTGGCTTGGACAATACTTTAGTTCAATTAAACCTTGTTTTACACTTTGGCATACATTTTGATAACGGATATCCAAGTGTTTTGTGTGTGCCTTGAATTGACCTGATTTAGCTAGTTTAATACAAGGTTGATTGTCTTCCCACACTCTGATAGGTAGGGAACATTCTCCAAACAATTCTTGTACCAGTTGCTTATAAAATTCCAGTTCTCTACATACATCTGATAATGCATTGAACTCAGATTCAGTTGAACTTAAAGCTATAAGTGATTGTTTTCTTGATCTCCAACCAATTAGTGCATTTCCAAATTTTATCGCCATTCCTGACACTGATTTTCTATCTGGTCCAGCATCAGCCCAACTGCTGTCAGCCCAACATTCAAGTTGTGTGCTGCCCTCTGCTGATAGTTTTAAGCGAAACCTTTTGGTAGTTTGGAGATACCTTAAAACTCTTTTTACTCCTTGCCAAGCATGCATTGATGGTTTTTCAGCTTGTCTACACAGCATGTTGACAGCATATGTTATATCGGGCCGAGTCCACTGTGCAATGTGGAGTAGACTGCCTATCGCTGACTGGTAAACCCCGGGATTACAGAACTCTGCCTGTTGCTCAGTTTGAGCATCCTTTGTGTAACTTAACTCCATTGGGGTTTTAACACCAGCACAGTTGTCCATTTTAAACCTTTCCAGCAACTGCTGGATCTTAGCTTCTTGGCTGAGCCAATAGTTCCCATCTTCATCTTGCTGAATTTTAACTCCTAGATAAACAGATACATTGCCTAGTGATTTTATCTGAAACCTTTCTCCAAGCTTTGTGGCAAATAGTTGTGCAAGTTTATCATCCTTTCCACTGTATAATAAATCGTCAACAAATATCAAGACTGCTTCTTGTTCACATCCCGAGCCTTTTAGATAAAGGCACGCATCTGCTGCGCTCTTTCTGAACCCCATGCTCTCTAGAGCATCGTTTAAGCAGGAATTCCAATTACGGGCAGACTGTTTCAACCCATAAATGGATTTGTGTAGGCGCCAGACCTGGTTTGGCTTGTCTCCTTCAAAACCTGGTGGTGGTGTCATATAGACTTCCTCCTGTAAGTCTGCATTTAAATAAGCCACATTGACATCAAAATGAAACATCTTATTTCCCTTCTTAGCTGAAGAGGCTAAAAGCATTCTTAATGACTCCGATCTTGAAGTAGGAGCATAAATTTGAGAATAGTGAACTCCTTTGCGCTGCGAAAACCCTTTTGCAACTAGTCGGGCTTTATATTGCAACTCCTCAGTAGTTGTGGGCTTTAAACGATATACCCATCGACAACCTACAGCTTGTTGCCCTTTTGGAAGCTCTGTACTTGTAAACACACCGAGAGACTTCATTGAAGCCATCTCTTTTTCCATTGCTTCCTGCCACTTTACGGCTTCTGAGCTTGGAAGCTGTTGTACCTCTACATAGCTATCTGGCTCACACTGTGCCATATTTACGTATACACTTGTCACCTTAAACCGCTCTGGCGGCTTGCCCTTTGTGGCACGTTTTGACCTGCGCAATTGCTCCTCTTGCTCTTGTGCCCCCTCTGACCGTTGGCTGTCAGAATCTGTCTCAGACTTTATGTCTAGACGTGCCTCTGGGGATAAAGACCTCCGTTTAGATACCTCCCTTGGGCTTGGTGTTGCAGGCGACCTGCTTCGCTTTTGCTGTCTGCTAGGCCTACTGACTGGTGATGTTGGAACACTCTTAGATTCTGGCTTTTCTACCTTAGGAGAAGAACCTTGTGCCTGGTCAGAATCTGCATCTGAACCATGTGCACCATCCCCTTCTGGCTCATCACCCTCTGGACTTTCATTCTCAGCATAAATGCCTAAATCATCTCTCAAAATGTCAGGGTTAGCATGTAAGTGAGTCCATCCGGATTGCTCACAAAATTCAGCGCTCCTACTGAGGACCACTCTTGTAGTATCCCCATCTGGGTTCACGAACCTCCAAGATTTGGCGTGTGGTTCGTACCCACAAAAGATGAGTTTCCTAGCCCTTGGACTTCCCTTTTTCCTTAACGCTTTTGGGATAAGTACATAGGCTTGAGATCCAAACACCCGAAAGTAATTAACTTTGGGCTTCTTCCCATATAAAGCAAAATATGGCGTAGTATCAATTACCGAATTATATACTCGGTTCAGAACATGAGTAGCCGTCTTCCAGGCTTCCGCCCAGTAACTTTGAGGAAGTTTAGCATCAAACAACATAGAGCTTGCCAACTCTTGCAGAACCCTGTTTTTACGTTCGGCCACACCTCCTTCTTGGGGGGAATAAGGTGTAGACAGACGATGCTTAATTCCCTTTTTCTTAAAGAAATTCTGCAACACAGACCCGGTAAATTCTGACCCTCTGTCTGTCTGAAAAGCAAGAACTCTAGTACCGAATTCAAGTTCTACTGCATGAACCCAATTTTTAACTGTTTCTGCAGTATCTGCTTTTGTTTTGAGAGGAAAAAACCATGTAACCTTTGTTTTGTCATCTGAGAGACACAGTGCATACCTCGAACCTCCCAAGCTAGCAACAGGCATTGGGCCACATAGGTCCATATGCACAAGTTGGAACACTTTGTCAGATTTCCTATTTGAACTGGGATAGCTGCATCTATGAACCTTTGCCCTTTTGCATGCAGTACAATCCAAATACTTAGTACATTTTTTCAATTTGCACCCTTCTGATAATTCAGGTTGCCTTTTAACATACTGAAAATTAATATGTCCCAAACGGCGATGCCATAAATGAACACAAGAATTATGGGTAGGCGAGTTCACACAACCAGCATGAACCTGTTCAACTTCATCTGGACTTGTCTCAAAATAGTATAACCCATTTCTGCATTCCACCTGCAAAAGAGATACGTTATTCTTTGAAATATTGCAAACCCCATTTTCAAACACAGTTTTAAACCCATTTCTATCAAGTTCTGACACAGACAAAATACACCCCTTCATTCCCTTTAGCACGTAGGCATCAATTTCTGTTTGCAAACACTTCAAAAACACTGTGCCTACGGTCTCTAAGGAACGTTTAGTTGAATCTGCCATTGTCACAACTTTAAGGGTTTGCAAATGTCTGCAATTCTGCAAACGGACACTAGATGGCGCCACCAGGTGGTGAGATGCACCACTGTCGATCAACCAGCGTAGATTGCTGCCTTGGCCACGCCCTTGCATCAACGCCATTGCTGAAGCCATGTGCTGTGTGCTGTGGGAGTAGCCACGACCTCCTCCTCTTCTTTGACGTCCCCTGGAACTCCTTGTCTGGTAACTAGGGGTAACGGCCTTGGTGCTGTCTTGACCAGGTTCACGTGTACAATTCCTGATTAAATGGGAAGAGGAACCACAGCGAAAACAGTGTCTAGCTGCAAAAGCATTTACTGTGTTCTCAAACTCAGCATCCCCACTCTTAGGCACAGCATAACTCCCCTTTGAAGACAAACCTCTTTCTCTTTGCCTTTTGTCCTGTTCATCAGCAAGTTGAGAAGAAATGTATTCAAGGGTTAATTCAGATGAAGACATAGCTTCCAAAGTTAAAGCTAGAGTCTCATAGCTTTTATCAAGAGAAGACAACAATATGTATGACTGCTGCTCCATAGAGAAAGGAATGCCCAGCTGTCTTAGTTGATTAAAGGCAGACACCATTTTTGCAATATGTTCTTTCACACACGCTCCCGGTTGGAGACGTAAATCAAACAAACATCTTGTAGCATGGATCTTGGCCCCCGCAGTGTTTCTGGAATTTAACCGCTGCAGAACCGTCCAGACCTCATGCGTGTTCTTTAACTCAGACACATAAGGCATTTGCTCTGGTCCCACTGCCAAAACTAGTAGACCTTGGGCTTTCCTGTCGCGTTTCTGAGAAGCTGCCGCTGCTGCTTTGTCTTCTGCAGACGCGTCTGCAGCTGCCTGTATAGGCGGTGCTTCAGTACAACTCCACAACTCTTTTGCTTGCAACCAAACCCTTACTCTAGCCTTCCAATCTTGCCAATTTTTCCCATTGAGTCGCGTAAATGGGACAGTAAAACTTTCCTGGGACTCTGCCATCCTCCCTGGGGCTTAGGAACGATACTCACAGACCTGTAGACCGTCTCCCAGCTGCTGAGGTGGCTCCTCGAGGAATAAGACGTCTTCCAGCGAGTACAAACTGCGCAGTGCCTCTTTAAAACTTTTCCTAGGCACGTTGCAGGACTCAAGCTGCTTTGAAGGCTTTCGTTGTCGGCAACCGCTTCTGTCTTCACTCCAGTCCTTGCATAAATCACTCTGAACTGCACTCCTTATCTCCTTCTTGACGTACAAACAACCATAACCTGTCCCATTAAACTTTAATTAGTTTAATGCTTATCAAATGTCCAGTGCGCTTCCGATGCCACAATGTCCCATTACAGCAGAGCATTTCGCACAGCGGCTCAAGAAGGGCTGGAGAGTGAGCATCTTTTCAATAAAGGAATCTTGGAGCAAGCGGTTTGGAACTCAAATAAAAGGTTTATTTACACAAAACAAAAAAACCCTGGTGAAGAATCACACATTTCAGCAAACATGCCCCAAAAGAAAGGAAGGGGGAAAAGGAGGGGCAAACACAGGAGTGAGTTGACTATTTATACAAACTCACATTCTTGGAAGCTTAACGACCTACAGCTGCTCAGTGACTAGAGCATCTTGATTAAAGCTTCTTAACCCTTTAATACCAACAAGTTCCCCTTCCCCACTACCCTGCCTCATTCCTTCCCTGTAGGGCGACAGCAGTGACCTGTGAAATACCGGATGGATCCTCATGCTCTCAGGCAACCTTAATTTAAATGCCATCAGATTGACCTGCTGGATTACCTCAAAAGGCCCCACTCTCCTGGGTTTGAGTTTCTTGCAACCTCCTTTCCAGGGCAACCCTTGCGTGGACAACCACACCTTGTCCCCAACCCGGATGACTTCCCCTGGCCGCCGATGCTTGTCGGCCTCCCTCTTGTAGACCTCCTTAGCCCTTTCCAAGTTCAACTGAAGCTGTAGGTGGATCGCCTCCATTTCTTCCGCAAAATGTTCTGCTGCAGGCACACTCCACAATTTCTCCCCCCTTCCCGGGAATGCCCTGGGGTGACGCCCGTGATTAGCAAAAAATGGAGTCATCCCTGTGGATACGTTCTCTGCGTTATTGTAAGCAAACTCTGCTAGAGCTCGTACGTCCACCCAGTCGTTCTGTCTCTGACTGACATAACACCGCAAATACTGTTGCAAAACAGCATTCGCTCTCTCCGCCTGCCCATTGGTCTCAGGATGTCTCGCCGTGGTGAAACTCACCTCTACTTGCAACAAACCCATGAGCTTGCGCCAGAACCGTGAGGTGAATTGAGTCCCCCATCCGAAACCACCCGGGCAGGCATCCCATGTAACCTAAACACGTGCTCAACGAACAGCTTGGCTGTTTCTTCCGCCGTCACGGCATGCGAGCAGGCCACAAAATGACACATTTTGGTTAGAAGGTCCACCACCACCATGATTGCTGTCTGACCCTTAGACTTGGGCAGATCAGTGATGAAATCCACTGCCACCACCTCCCATGGCTTCCCTGGTGTGGGCAAAGGTTGCAGCAAACCTGCTGGTGCAGCCCTTTCCCCTTTGGCCCTTTGGCAAGTGTCACACCCCCTCACATATTCCCTTACATCCTCCCTCACCTTGGGCCACCAAAATTCCCTGGTAACCAGTAGCATGGTTTTGTGTTGCCCAAAATGCCCTGCCATGCAGCTGTCGTGAAGTTGCTTGAGGACCCTGGTCCTGAGGGTTTCTCCTGGGACATACAAAGCCCCCCGAGAGTACAGAAACCCCCTTTCACCTCGAAACCACCCTCGGCGCCCCCCTTTTGCCTTAACTCCCCCATCATTCGCCTTGCAAAGTCATCTTCTCTAAGCAGCCGCATCAGTTCGTCGTCTTTCACCAACTCCCCCCCACAAGTCCACTTGTTCTCGGGGAACATTAATCTGGCGACCGGAGGCCCTTCCTCTCTCAGGTTTGCGAGACAGCGCATCCGCCCTTGCATTCTGCTCCCCTGGCACATATTCAATCTTTAAGTTAAAGTTGGCAAAAAACTCCGCCCATCGTATCTGCCTCTGGCACAGAACCCGCGCCGTACGCCAGTACTCCAAGTTCTTGTGGTCCGTGCACACCAAAACTTGGTGCCTCGCCCCGATCAGGAAATGCCGCCATTGCTTGAAAGCAGCGACTATCGCAAGCAATTCTTTGTTGGAGATAGTGTAGTTCTGCTCCGGCTTTTTCAACTTCCGAGAAAAAAAAAGCACACGGCCGCCACTCCCCCTTTTCATCTGGTTGCAGCAACACCGCACCTATCGCCCGATCTGAGGCATCTGTCTCAACTCGCAGCGGTCGCTCGGGGTTGACGTGCAGCAGCTGCTCCTCTGATGCGAAGACCCTCTTAAGCTCCTCAAACCCCCTTTGTGCCTCCTCTGTCCAAACAAACTTCTTAGCACTAAGACAGTCCGTTATGGGTGCCATCAGTTTTGCAAAGTTCTTGATGAACTTCCTGTAGAAGTTGCTGAAGCCCAGGAAACGTTGAACATCCTTCTGGGTCTTGGGGCTCTCCCATTCAACCACAGCCTTCACCTTCTCCGGATCCATGGCCACGCCCTTGTCGGACAGCCTGTAACCCAGGAACTCGACCTCTTTCACGTGAAACTGACACTTCTCCAGCTTCACCCACAGCCGATGCTCCTTGAGTTTGCTCAGGACTTGACGCACGTCTTTTACATGCTGTCCCTCATTGTCTGAGTACACCAGCACGTCGTCCAAAAAGCAGACGCAGTTACGGTACAGCAACGGCCCTAGCACGTGATGCATGAAGGCTTGGAAACAGTGGCTTCCCGACTGCAATCTGAAAGACATGACGAGATACTCAAACGCCCCCAACGGGGTGAACATGGTGGTCTTCCACTCGTCGCCCTCTCACACTCTGATGAGATTGTACGCCCCCCGGAGGTCCAGCTTGGTGAAAATTTTCCCCTTCCGCACCCTGGCCAGAACGTCGTTGATTCGCGGCATTGGGAAGGCCACAGATTCCGTCAGGCTGTTCAGGACCCTGAAATCCACCACCAGCCTCCTCTCGTTAGTCGATTTCTTGTCCACAAAGAACACAGGGCTCCCCCCTGCCACCTTGGACTCCCTGATACATCCCCTCTTTAGATTTTTCTCAATAAAGTCCTTCAGGTCCTTGATCTCTCGCTCTGACATGGAGTAGATCTTTCCAACCGGCAGCATGGCCCCCGGGATCAGATTGATCTGGCAATCATATGGTCGGTGCGGTGGCAACGTGTCAGCCTCCTTCTCGCTGAACACCTCCTGGAGGTACCGATAATACGGAGGAATTTTGGTCGTCCCTGCTTTGCATGCTCCTGCCATCCTGGCCTCCGACCCTCGAGGTCGCTCAAGGCCCAGGCAGTTTTCCATGCAGTGCACCGACCCGAACGTCAGGGACCGCTGATGCCAGGAAACCACCGGATCGTGCAAGGCCAACCAGCTCGTGCCCAGTATGATAGGCGGACCCGCCAACGTGGCCACATGAAAGGCGATGATCTCGGAGTGAGTAGACACCCGCATCCTCATGGGTGGCGTCTGATGGGTCACTTCCCCTCCCAACAGTTCTCTCCCATCAATTGTGGGGACTTGCAGTGGAAAATCCAAAGGCCTCAGGTTCAGTTGGTGCTGCGCTGCAAACTCTTTGCTGAAAAACGAGGCACTCGCTCCTGAGTCCACCAAAGCAAACTCCTCCACTGCATGGCCGTTTGGGAGTTCTATCACCACCTTCAACACTATGCTTGCTTTGGGGTGTCTGGGCCGGGGGCTTTCGCTGTTGCCCCTGCCTGGCTGTTGCCCCGGTTCACCACCAGCCAGGCCATCCCGTTTACCGAAAGCTGGGGTCCCTCCTCCTCTGCCTGTGGGGTGGCCCCAACCATTCCCTGCCAGTTACAACGCTCTGGACACACTCTGGCAAAGTGTCCAGGCTTCTGGCAGAAAGAACATTTCTTGGCCGCCTGCCAGTCCTTCCCCTCTTTGCCGCTCGGCCGTTGGGCTTTTGAACTTTCCCGCGCGCGGGCTGAGTCAATTTCCATGGGCTCTGGCTGTTGTTGACCTTCAGCGGCAGCTGCCGGCATCTCAGGAATTTGGTTACCATGGAAATGCCGGCCTTTGCTCTGCTTTCTTTCCCGCAGCCTGGCTTCCTGTCTTAGCCCCACCACTAAAGCAGCCTTCGTTAACTCATCCATGTTCTTAGGACGGGGGCCCCTGGCAAGCTCATCCTTAACTTCAGCGTTCAGTGCAGCTTTAAACAAAGCCTGCACAGGCTCAGATTCCAACTCCCATCCCAGTTTGTGCACCAGCATGGCGAATTCTGACCAGTAGCTACGCACTCTAGAGCTGCCTTGCCTTAAAGCCAAAAGCTCCTGCTGCGTCATATCTATGTGGCTTTCATCTGTGTACATCAAATCCATCGGCTGCCAAAACTTGGGCAAACTTTGCAGCGCTTCATTATTAGCTGCAATCAAAGGCCTTACCCAACTCTTTGCCCCTCCCGACAGGTGGCTAATTAGGTAGGCAACCTTCTGAGCATCGTTAGCAAACTGAGCTGCCTCCAGCTCCAGAAAATATTTCATCTCCGTTTTAAATCCCAAATATTCCTCAGGGTTGCCTTGAAACTTTTCCACTAATGCAGGTTTGCTCCTCCCCAGTAGCCCACCTATGGCACTACCTTGAGCAGCTCTGGCTTCCTCCAGACGCACCTGAAGCTCCGAAGCTCAGGATTCCAGCCAGGCATTGCGCCGACGCAGCTCTTTTATTTCTTGCTCCATTCTCTATTCTTCTTTTTCCTTTCCACTAGCTTTCAGCATGTGAGACGATTCAAGCTGTCAGGGTTGTGCTGACAAGCTAGCTGAGATAAAACTCCGGGCAAACCGCCATCTTGGTTACAGTGATTTATTGCAAAGCTTCAAAGTATTTACAAGAGTTCAAAAGGCACACTCCATCTCTTTCTCTTTTTTTTGCAAAAATTTTATTAGTTTTTACAATATCAACGACAAACAAAAACATAAAACAAACAAAACCTTTAAATTAAACATTAACATCTTTAAATCTTCTTCTTGTATTAGACATATTATTTTATCAGTTAACATAAATACAATCCTAAGCCCATTAAGTATCTGGACGCTATTTCCAGTTATTTTAGCTTAACAAATTTAGCTAAATAATCATTAAATTTCTTCCATTCTTCATGGTGTTCCTCCTCCTTCTGGTTGCGGACTCTTCCAGTTAGATTGGCTAGCTCCATAAAATCCATCATCTTCATCTGCCATTCTTCTACTGTTGGTAATTCTTGAGTTTTCCACTTTTTAGCTAACAAAATACGAGCCGCAGTTGTGGCATACAAAAATAGATTAACATGTTTCTTGGGCAATTCCAGACCTATTATTCCAAGAAGAATGGCCTCTGGTTTCTTAGTAAATGTATATTTCAACATTTTTTTTCAATTCATTATAAATCTTTTCCCAGAAGTCTTTCACCCTGGGGCAGGTCCACCACATATGAAAGAATGTTCCTTCCTTTTCTTTACATTTCCAACATGTATCATCACAATTATGATACATCTTTGCTAATTTTACAGGAGTCAAATACCATCTATACATCATTTTCATAATATTTTCCTTTAACGAAGTACATGTGGTGAACTTCACCCCTTTCTTCCACAATCTTTCCCAGTCCTCAAACATTATATTATGTCCTAAATCTCTTGCCCAATCTATCATCACCGATTTAACTTGTTCATCTTTCATATGCCACTCCAGCAAAAGCTTGTACATTTTAGATAAGTTTTTACCTTCAGTATCCAACAATTCCATCTCCAACTTAGATTTTTCCAAGGCAAAACCATTTTTCTTATCCAGTTTATACAATTCATTAATCTGGTGGTAATGTAGCCAATTTAGCTTATCTTTAATTTGCTCAAATGGTCTTAATTTATAACCTTCCTCTTCCTCTATTAATAAGTCATAATATCTCAACCATTTGGTATCCATATTTAATTTTTCCTGGGCCTTTGCCTCCATTGGTGAAAGCCATCTGGGCGTCTTTCTTTCTAAAAGGTCTTTGTATTTTATCCAAACATTATACAACGATTTCCTAATTATATGATTTTTAAATGCTTTATGGGCTTTTACTTTATCATACCACAAATATGCATGCCAACCAAACACATTATCAAATCCCTCCAAATCTAGTAAATCTGTATCTTCTAATTTCATCCATTCGTTAATCCAACAAAGTGCGGCAGCTTCAAAATAGATTTTTAAGTCTGGCAGAGAGAATCCCCCTCTTTTTTTGGAATCCGTAAGTAATTTGTATTTAATTCTGGGTTTCCTCCCCTGCCAGATAAATCTAGAAAGAGCTTTTTGCCATTCTTTAAAACATTTCACATTGTCTATAATTGGGAGGGCTTGAAACAAAAAAAGCATCTTTGGCAGCACATTCATCTTAATCACAGAAATCCGGCCCATTAATGACAGTTTTAAGTTAGACCACACCTCTAAACCTCTTTTAATTTCATTCCATATTTTCTCATAGTTATCCTTATACAAATTCAATTTTTTCCCAGACAGGTTCACCCCCAAATATTTAACTTTTTTCACAAAATCTAGGCCCGTTTTTTCTTGTAATATTTTCCTTTCTTCATTATCCAGATTTTTCTCTATTACTTTGGTCTTGCTCTTGTTTAATTTAAATCCTGCTACCTGACCAAACTCATGTATTAGCTCCAGTGCTTTAACTGCACTGGAGTCTGGATCTTGTAATGTCAAAACTAAATCATCAGCAAAGGCTTTTAATTTGTATTGTTTTGAACCTACTGTAATACCTTTAACTTGTTCATCTTTTCTAATCATACTTAGCAAGACCTCCAGAACCGAGATAAACAGCAGAGGGGACAGTGGACACCCTTGCCTGGTTCCCTTCTCAATTCTAATTTCTTCTGAAACCACATTATTTACAATAATTTTAGTTTTTTGTTCTTGATAGATCGCTTTAATACCATTTATAAAATCATGACCTATCCCCATACTCTCTAAGTTATGTAACATAAAACTCCAAGAAACATTGTCGAAGGCTTTCTCAGCATTGATAAACATTAACATTGCTTTGCAACTCTTTCTTGCTTCTAACTTTTCCAAAATATCCACAACATTTCTAATATTGTCTTTCATATGTCTTCCGGGAAGAAATCCTGTTTAGGAATCAGAGTAATGTAAGATTGTTTCCAGGTTTCAGGAGGCACACTCCATCTCTAGGTGTCAGTTGAATCGTCTGACATCTTTTTACGCCGTGCCCAGCAAGCCCATTTCCTCAGTCCCGCCCTCCTTTTTCCTCTGCTCCGTGAGTGGCTGGTTCCCGGCACTGGCTCCCCCCTCCCAGTGTCATTGTCTCCTGACGTTTCTTTCTCTTCCTCCTCTGACGTGGACGAGTAGCTGCTGATTAAAGGTGTAGGCGCTCTGTATGTTTCTTTCTGCTTCCCCCTCACCTCCTTCTCAGCCTCCCATTCCCTGACACGAGATTCAGAAGCTGGGACACGCTACTCAGCAGAGTAAACACGCAAACAGAAGTGGCAGGAGAGGCTGTGTGAGCATATTTACAAGCAGTTTATTCAGCATACATCAGGACAAAAGGAAACATGTCTGCTCTCCATCATGTTCAAAGCAAGACAGCTAAAGCAAAAGCTATACACAAACGGAAGTTCCCAGCAAGCTGTGCTGGACTATAAACAGACATGTGACATGCAACAATCCACACATCTGTTCTAAAGGTGGAACGGAATATTCCAACATCCTCCCCCTTTCCGTGTAACCTGTGTCGTAGTATTTCAACCCAATTGCAACTACTGTACATAAACCTTTAGACAACAGATCTGCAGGAATTTCGTTTCCTGGCATGTAGGACACCTGAATGAGTCCTTTCTGGATACATTCCCTTGCACAATGTAACTTTATCTGCAAGTATTTGGTTTTTTCCTTGCAGCTCTCTGAAGCTAGCAAAGCCAAACAGGATCTGTTATCTTGATATATGTATAGGACATGTCACCTTGACTTTGATGTCCTTAAACAGTTGCATCAACCATTCACAATCCATGAGTGAAAATGACAGGGCATTGAGTTCTGCTTCACAGGAACTTAGGCTTACTGTCATCTGCTTCTCGCACAGCCAGTCAAACAGACAGTGGTTGTACATGTAGCACACTCCAGAAGAGCTTGTGCCATCCGTGGTGTCACTTCCAAAACTAGCATCTGCAAAAATCTCAAGACCTCCAGTCTTCTGACTTGTGAACCTCAATCTGTAGTGCAAAGTACCCTTGAGATAGCGAGCTATGCACTTCAAAGCCTTCCAATCCTGAACAGTAGGATTGTTGGCATGTCTGCTAAGCAGATTAGTGCTTACAGCTATGTCAGGTCTTGAACATCTAGCAATAAAATTCAGTTTGCCTATAATGCATCTGTACAGTGTGGTGTCAGAAAATGCTTCAGCAGAACCATCTACCTGGTAACCTGTCACCATTGGTGTGTCCACAGGATTTGCATCAACCAAATTCAGGCTGGTTAATACATCAGCAATTTTCTGTGTTTGGTGTACCAGAAAATTAGCTGCCTGGTCTTTCTCTACCTGCAGAGAAAGATAGATGGATACCTCACGAAGATCCTTCATGTCAAAGTGCTCCTTCAGCTGAGCTAGGGTGCTTTGGTACTGTGAGGTTTGGTGTTTATAGGGTTAACCTCTATGTGTCCTGCATCTGGGGAGGAGCTTCCTACATCCGGGAGCTGAGTTCTTTGTCTGTGAGTTATTGTCACTTCTCAGCGCAGCGGAGAGAAGCAGAGATGTACGCACGATGGCTGCTGTCTCTGATGGATTGTCTGTTGTTTTATCTGTCTGATGTAAATAAAACTGTTTAGTTTAGAAACAGCGTGCGGACTCTCTCTCTCTTCACTCACACATCAAGCACGTGCTGCTGCTCTGCTACTATCTGGGACTTCTGGAGCAGTGGAAATGTACCGGACCCAGTCAGCTTTATCAATAGGTACAAAGCCTGATTCTTCAAGAAAAGAAAAGCATAAACAATACAGTTTGCTTTGCCCCTCCTCTTTGACAAACACACACGGATCAGCTTTGCCCTGGTGAAAACCTAGAGAAAGCAATGTCTCTGTTAGTTTTGTGTTCCAACACCTGGCACTCTGCTTGAGACCATATAGGGATTTCTGTAGCTTACAGACCATTCCCTTCTTTACCTGCACTCCATCAGGTGGAAGCATGTACAGCTCCTCCCCCAAAATTCCATACAAAAAAAGCTGTATTTACATCGTGATGAGAAACGTGAAACTTCTCCTCTGCAGCAGTCTTGAGCATAAGCCTGATGCTCTCATACTTGACGGTGGGTGAGTAGGTCTCGTGGTAATCCTGTCCTGGTACCTGAGAAAAACCTCTGGCAACCAATCTGGCTTTGTGCCTGACAACCTTGCCATTCTGGTCTGTCTTGGCCTTAAAGACCCATTTGCTGTCCACCAGCCTCATTCCTGGGACTATTGGCACCAGCTCCCATGTTTGGTTCCTATTCAAGGAATCAATTTCAGCCTTCATGGCATTAAGCCAAGGCTCAGCATCTTTAGAGGTTAACTCCTGCACCTCTTGGAAGCTTGATGGTTCCCACACCTTCTCTGAGCTACTAAGAACAGCAGTTGCTGTCTTAGCAAACTCATCAGCAAATCTCTTTGGAGGTTTGCCTTTTGTGGCCCTTTCAGATCTGCGTACTAGACGCAAGTCTTCAGCACTCATCTCTTTCTTAAGAGAATGATGGCCAATGGTAAACAGTGGTTCTTCCAGTTCAGTGTCAGATGCATCAGATGGTCTGACTGAGGCTTTTGCGCTCTTGTAGTCTGCTGTGTCATCACTGTCACTGACATCAGTAGCAGCGCTGCCCACTGAGCTGGAATCCAAACTCTGATCATCATCCTCAGCTTCCTCTGCTGCTTCATCATCCTCATCTTCTGAGTGACTGGAAAATTCCCACATTTCCCCCCCCCACTTGGGATTGTACTCAACACTTCGTAAACCGTATGGTCTTAGAGTCAGTCATGAATACCCTGTATGCACCTTTTTCGTACCCCATGAACAAACCATGTGCCCCACACTTTCCAAGCTTGCTGCTCTGTGGGGTGTGGACCCACATGTCAGAACCAAAGATTCTCATGTGCTTGATGTAAGGGTTCTTACCAAACATCTTCTCATAGGGAGTACAGCCAATAGGTGAAGACAGTCTTCTATTATACGTGTAAACAAAATTAGAGAGTGACTCTGTCCAATATTGCTCAGGAAGATTGGCATCATGCAACAAAGTTTTTAGGCCTTGCAGCAAAGTTTCGTTTGCCCTTTCACAAAGTCCATTCTCCCATGGAATCCTAGGACTTGAGAGGTCATGCTGGATTCCCTTCTCAGTCAGAAAAGCTTCAAACTGCTGAAAAGTGAATTTGCTGCCTTGGTCAGTAAACAAACAACCGATATGTTCACTGTGGGCATTTTCCAACCAAGAACAGAATGCCTTGAACCTAGAAAACGCTTCTGAGTTCTGCTTGAGCATGAACACATGAATGTACCTGGAAAAAGAATCAATTAAAACCATGAAGTACCTTGCGCCGCCCAAAGAGGGTGCAGGTGGAGCAACCAGGTCTGCATGGACTAGCTGATAGGGTTTAGAAGCCTGCCTGCTAGACACTTTGCCTTTGGGTGCAACCTTAACTTTGTGTTCTGCACAAGAGACATATTTCATGTAATACCTGCAGGGTTTGATGGTCATACCTTGAACCATCTCTGGCATCTTGGATAGTGCGCGCCAAGCCATGTGCCCAAATCTTCGGTGATGGGCATGAATACAATCTAAATGAAGAACTTTGTTAGTTTGTGCAATACAACAAGATTCAACATTAGGCACATCAACAGCTTTGTCATCATAAGTTATCAGGAACAATCCATCTACAAAACTAGCATGCAAGATGTCTTCATTGTTCTTCCGAATGACGTAGATCCCCTTCTTGAAGGACATTTCAAAGTCTTGCTCAGTCAGCTGTGGGATACTGAGCAAATTGTCTGCTGATTCAGGAACATACAATACCTTGCTAATGGTAGTGTGCAAGCTTGCCAATTTCACTGTCCCAGTTCCAGCAACCTGCAGAGTCTTACCATCAGCCTGTTGAATTGCTCCATCCTGTGGCGTAAAGGAGATAAACAAGTGTCTGTCCCTCGCAATGTGCTGCGATGCACCCAAATCCACAACAAATTGGGCTTTGGCTTTTGGAGAAGCAGTGCTAGCAACCAAAGCCTTGTTCTGCACTGTTTTGGGCTTTTGGCCCCCCTTCTTCTGGCCATCTGCAGACTTTTTTCTCTGTTTATCTTTTTCCTTTGGACAATTCCATTGGACATGACCTTGATTCATTCCTGCTTTTTACTGTAGCCAGGAACTGAGCTCTTCACAGCTGCTTATCTTAGCAGGTTGTAAATCAACACAGCCTGCTTCTCTCCAGCCTTAATTGCTTGGCACGGACATAAAAGGCCCTCTAGCTGCGGCCAGGGAACGCTTTGCTCCACATACCTCTCTCCTTGCCAGGTCGTGCAGCAGCCATCAGCAGCCTTACTCTTGTGTAAGTGCTCTGGATCTGGGCACATAACCATGTTTCTGGCATGCAACCAAGGAAACTGGGGCAATTGGCAGGCCACCAGCTGGCTCCAGCCCACCAGCCGGTGTGCCAGGCGATCTCCAGTCCTTGGATCAGCATGAATCTGCGACCCGAGCTTCAAAAGCTGGGGCACGCTACTCAGCAGAGTAAACACGCAAACAGAAGTGGCAGGAGAGGCTGTGTGAGCATATTTACAAGCAGTTTATTCAACATACATCAGGACAAAAGGAAACATGTCTGCTCTCCATCGTGTCCAAAGCAAGACAGCTAAAGCAAAAGCAATACACAAACGGAAGTTCTCAGCAAGCTGTGCTGGACTGTAAACAGACATGTGACATTCAACAATCCACACATCTGTTCTTAAGGTGAAACGGAATATTCCAACACCTGCCTCCTGGTATTCGTGGATCATTTCACTAAGATGGTGCACTGCGCTCCATGCCCGTCTGTACCCTCAGCCAAGGAGACGGCGCGACTGTACCTGCAGCACTTTTTCTGCCTGCATGGCCTACTGGAATGCTTGATTTCTGATTGTGGCACTCAGTTCACCTCCCGCTTCTGGCACGGCCTACATCAGGCTCTCGGGACGGAGGTCTGTCTATCGTCGGCCTACCATCCGCAGACCGACGGACAGACCGAATGGGCGAACGCGGTGTTAGAGCAGTACCTCCGGTGCTACTGCAGTTTCCACCAGGACAACTGGGTCGACCATCTGGTGTTGGCAGAGATCGCCTACAACAATGCAGTGAACGTTTCCACCCAACAGACCCCGTTCCAGGCCAACTATAGGTACCACGCACATTTGTTCCCAAGCATGCTGCCGGCGTCTGCCGTTCCCGCAGTGACAGACTGGCTGCTGGAGCTCCAATCCCAGCAGCAACACACACACACACACACACACACATATATAATTTTTATTCATTTTTCCAATACAAAATTTATACAATTCATACATCTTATTTTTATCTCCATTCTCTTTTTGACTTCCCTCAACTTAACTGATACTCCTTCCCTTCTTAATTTCTTACACATTTCTAAAATCTTACTTCCATTGTTTTTCTAAATTAGTTCTTATTTGGGCACAAGATGTTGGACATAACATAATGATGGCTGACTGGGAACAATTATGGACCACAGGTATGAAATTCACGGCATGTAATGCCCTAAGAGAAAATTTAATGAAAATGATTCATAGGTGGTACATGACACCAGTCAAGCTTGCAAAAATTTACCATTTGCCCGACAATAAATGTTGGAAATGTAATGAGACTGAAGGTACATTCTTTCACCTTTGGTGGACATGCCCAAGGATTAAGACATTCTGGGAGATGATTAATAACGAAATGAAAAAGATATTCAAATATACCTTTCTGAAGAAACCAGAGGCTTTTCTCCTGGGCATGGTCGGCCAAATGGTGCCAAAGAAGGATAGAACTTTTTTTATGTATGCAACAACAGCAGCAAGAATACTTATCGCGAAGTATTGGAAGACACAAGATTTACCCACCCAGGAAGAATGGCAGATGAAGGTGATGGACTACATGGAACTGGCGGAAATGACTGGCAGAATCCGAGACCAGGGAGAAGATGTTGGGATACTGCCAGGGAGATAAAGTCCATCATGGCCCCAAGCCGTGTGCCGGACGTCCATCGATCTCCCATAGTCACGCAGTTTCAGCAATTAGCGACACAAGTTCCCTGGAAATACCTTGCCACATTCCAGGGCTCGTGCACACTCTATCAGCAGATAATGCACAGCCAAAAGTTGCACGCAGGAGAGTATTATTTACAGGCTTTATTCAGCGTTGATCAGAACAAAGAAAGACATGACCGTTCTGCGTCAGTGTCTCCGACAGAGAGAGAAATGAAAGCAATAAGAAACATAAACATCCCGTGGACAGGAAACACGCAGGCTGTGACACAAACATCCTGCTCCCTTTTAAGGTGGAACGCAAATATCCTAACAGAAGAGTCGGTGGAAGAAGACTGGAAAAAGTTTAAAGACTATTTACAGAAATATTGTAAAATTAATGAATGTTAGAAAAATGTTGGAATGAAGTTATATGGCTTTAGTAGAAATGTTATAAGGAACACAGTATAAGGAACTGTGCAGATCAACTAGCAGGAGTTTTCACTGGGATCTTAAATCGATCCCTAGCCCAGGCTATTGTTCCATCCTGCCTAAAGTCCTCTACTATAGTTCCAATAGCAAAAAAATCTAACCCGGAAGATCTGAATGACTTTCGTCCAGTAGCACTCACACCTATAATCATGAAGTGCTTTGAAAAGCTGGTACGAAATTATGTCATTGCCTGCCTACCAGAGGGACTGGACACATTCCAATTTGCTTATAAAACGAAAAGATCGACAGAGGACGCTGTGGCGATTGCCCTCCATGCCGTTCTTGCACATTTGGAGCAGCGGGGGGGGGGGGGTTATGCCAGACTGCTTTTTTTAGATTTCAGCTCAGCATTTAATACCATTCTACCACAACGTCTGATGTCTAAACTGGAAGATCTGGGGCTTCCGTTATCACTTTGTGGGTGGATATTGGACTTTTTGTCAGACCGCCCCCAGAGGGTTCGGTTGGGCCCTTATACCTCTAGTATGCTTAGGACTAACACAGGAACACCACAGGGATGCGTACTCAGTCCGCTCCTTTATATTCTCTACACGTACGATTGTGTCGCTGCTCACCCTAGTAATAGGGTTGTCAAATTTGCAGATGACACAACCATGATTGGGCTCATCTCTGAAAGGGAGGGTGAAACAGACTATAGAGATGAGGTGGAGCGGCTGACAGAGTGGTGCAGAGCTAACAACTTGCTCATAAATACAAGGAAGACAAAGGAGCTTGTGGTGGACTTCAGGAGACAGAAGAGCAATGTCCAGCCACTTTTGATTGATGGGGTCTGTGTGGAGAGGGTAACAACGTTCAGATTTTTGGGCATTGAATTACAAGAGGATCTGTCCTGGAGTGTCAACACAAGGGGGCTTGTGAAGAAGGCGCAGGAGAGACTGTACTTTTTGAGAATTCTAAGGAAAAACCATCTTCCGCAGAAACTGCTGCTTGCCTTCTATCACTGTGCCATTGAGAGCGTGCTCACTTATGGCTTATGTGTGTGGTACGGAAGCTGTACTACCCGGGACAGGTTGGGGTTGTGCAGAGTTGTTAAGGCAGCAGAAAGCATTGTTGGCTGCCCACTCTCCACCTTAGAGCAGATTTATGCCACAAGGTGCCATAGGAAGGCACTGGACATAGTAAAAGATCCATCACATCCTGGTCACTGTCTCTTCGAGCTCCTGCCGTCGGGACGGAGATACAGGACGATGAAGACAAGAACAAGCCGTCTTAAGAACAGCTTCTTCCCCAGAGCGATCTCGGCCCTGAATGGGAAGCCTGGACTTTGAAAGTCATCTAATCTTCCTTGCTGTTTTATACTGTATTGTTTTAATTAGTGTTTTTATAGTTGATTTGATTTTGTGTGGAGTGCCCTACCTGGGTGGATGGAGCAGCCAAGTAATTTCGTTGTCCCCGAGAGGGGGCAATGACAATAAAGATATTATTATTATTATTATTATTATTATTATTATTATTATTATTCTAAAATTAATAGAGTATTAAAGAAAAAATAAGGTTAGAATGTGTTAAGATAATTATAGGATAGAAAACAGAGGAAGATGGAAAGGAATTGTTGAAACAATTAACAGAAGTGGAATACAAAAAGGGAGGTGTGAGGAGGTTGTTGAAATAAGTGAATGAAAGATAAGATATTGAAATTGTTTGATGTTGATTTGAGGTTGTTTGATGTTGTTTGATGTGTTTTTTGTTTTGTTTTGTTAGTTTAATGTGTTAGTGTTATGTAGTTTTTTGTACTGTATTGTATTGTTCTTTTTTCTGTAGTGTTTAAATCGTCAGAAAAGTAATAAATATTATTTTTAAAAAATATATAAATTAGTTCTTATTTTTACTCACAATCTAACGATTCTTCTCACAGAACTTCATTAAAACTTACAAACGTTATTTGATTATCACTTAGTTTATGCATATTGTCAGGGAACTGACATCGGAGGAAAGGGAGGTGGAAGGGCTCACAGAGGCTGGGAGGGAGTCAGCAGCGAAAGCAGGGACCAGCAGGGGGAGAGAGGGTACTCTGGAGGAGGATCTCAGGAATGCTGAGAGAGACGCAGCAGCCAAAGCAGGAACTAGCAGGGAAGAGGGAGGGGTGAGGGACACGTCCAGCGAGAACAGCGGGGAGGTGTCAGAAGCTCCCATAGGGAGACCCATGCTTCGCCGGAAGCTGCCACGTCGTGAGTCCAGGAGACGCGTTTCCGTTAAGGAGCTTCTATGCTGGAAGCGCTTCCGCAGACAGCCACTGTCAGACTCTACGAGTGACTAGAGCAGACATGTTTGAGGAGCTCTGTCACACACAGAGGTTTGTGGAGCCGCACAAACTCTGAGGGAGCACCATTTTACGCACAAGCAGCTAATCATCCCATCACAGCAGTCTGACAGTCTCTGTACGCTGCCTGTGCAGGAGAAAGCATCATGAGCGACCCAGCCGGAACCGAAGGAGCAGGGGTTGGAGCTGGTCCAAGCTTGGAAGAAAGATACCGAGCGTTGGAAGTCCAACTTGCGCTGCAGACGGCGAGGCTTGAGGAGAGAAGGGCTCAGGATGCAGACAACAAGGGGAGAGCCACCCAGTTCCCCAGAAAGGTACCAGGCTTGGTGCAGAAGTTTGGGGGGGACCCCAAGGACTACCATGCCTTTAGGACAGAGATGCAATATGCCCTTAATGTGCAGTTTGATGAGTTCCCTGATGAGGAATCGCGAGTTGCGTTCGTGATTGGGCATCTTGAGAGGGGGGCCAGGGACTGGGTTAGACCCCTGATGGCAACGCACAATGACGTCTTAAAGGACACTATGAAGTTCTTTCGTGCAATGGATATCATGTTTTCCAGCGATATTGAGGAAGGGGTGGTGCGCAGACAGCTAATGGCTTGCAAGCAGGGAAGCCGATCTGTCCGTGAGTACTGGACTGAGTTTACCATGCTGGTTCACAAATTGGGGTGGGATTTATCGGCGGCACCCATTCAGATGCTATTTGAAGAAGGTCTTTCTTCGGCTGTGAAAGACGAACTGTCCCGGAGCCCCAGGGCGGTGTCTATGGATCAGCTGACCAAATCTGCGCTGACCATAGGAGCGCGCCAGGAGGCAAGAGCCTTGGAGAGGCGGGAAGGGAGAGGGGAACGTTGGAAGGAGTTCCGCATTCCAGACATTCCTGAGCCAGCTTTCCCGCCGGCAGAGCCGATGGAAATCGGAACAGCGTGCGCGCGCGCAGTTTCAAAGCCCAGTGAGGGGGCTAAGAAGGAGGGAAAGGGCGCCCGGAAATGCTATCTCTGCCAACAGCCAGGCCACTTTGCCAGAGTCTGCCCCCAGAGGAAGGAATGGCAAGGGATGGTGGGAGCTGTTGAGGGAGGAGAGCAGGGAGAAACGGAGCAGGTAAAAGCCAACGCCTGGTTGCCACAGTCGGGGCACTGCAGCCAGGCCAAAGAGCAGTGAAAGTGCCCGTGCCAGAAGCTCCTCAACCTGCTCTAGTGATTGAAGTGTCGCTAGAGCTGCAAAATGGACACCCCCTAAAAATAAAGGCGCTGTTGGACTCAGGCAGCTCCTGCAATTTTATGAGCAAGGAGTTTGCTGCTGAACACCAGATACAGACGATCCCTTTAAGCAACCCCCTGCAGGTGACCACGATCGATGGCAGGGAGTTGTTGGGAGGAGGAGTCAGCTTGCAGACCGTCCCAATGATAATGAAGGTGGCAAGGCACACAGAACTGATAGCGTTTAATGTGGCCACCTTGGGAGGCGCTCCCATTATTTTGGGAATGAGCTGGCTAGCGCTACATGATCCGCTGGTGGGCTGGCATCAAAGAGTGGTTTCCTTTGGTTCAGCACATTGCTTAGAACACTGCAAAGGGGAAAAGGGTTCAGCAGGGGCCCAAGCCACCCTAGCAGGGACTGAAGTAATGGAGAAGGTGAAGGTACCACCACAGTATGCAGATCTCAGCGACGTGTTCAGCGAGAAGGAAGCTGACCAACTACCCCCACATAGGCCCTTTGATTGCCAGATCAATTTACTCCCTGGAGCACAGCTTCCTGTAGGCAAGTTGTATGCCATGTCAGACAGAGAAATGCAGGAGTTGCGAGAGTTCATTGACAAGAACCTGAAGAGAGGCTTCATCAGAGAGTCCAAAGCAGCGGGGGGTAGCCCAGTGTTTTTTGTGGATAAAAAGCACACGGACAAGCCGAGACTTGTATGTGATTTCAGGCGGTTAAATGCAGTGACAGAACCAGTGGCTTTCCCTATGCCCAGGATTGATGATATTTTGACCAGGGTGCGGAAGGGAAAGATTTTTACAAAGCTGGATCTAAGGGGGGCCTACAACCTGATACGTATAAGGAAAGGGGATGAATGGAAAACCACCATGTTCACCCCTTTGGGGGCATTTGAATATCTCGTTATGCCATTTGGCTTACAAGCAGGCTCAGCGTGCTTTCAATCGTTTATGAACCACGTACTGGGTCCTTTGCTCTACAAGAATTGCGTGGCCTTCCTAGATGATGTGTTGGTGTATTCGGAGAATGAGGAGCAACATGTGAGAGACGTCAGAGAAGTGTTGAGCAGGTTGCAAGCCAACAGGCTGTGGGTGAGACTGGAGAAGTGTCAGTTTCATACCAAGGAGGTGGAATTCCTGGGGTACCTCCTGTCAGACAAGGGATTGGCCATGGATCCCGGCAAGGTTCAGGCCGTGCTGGAATGGAAAACACCCAAAACCAAGAAGGATGTGCAGAGGTTCCTAGGGTTTGGAAACTTTTATCGTAAGTTCATCCGAAACTTCGCCCACCTGACGGCGCCCATTACGGACTGTCTCAGCAGTAAAAAGAAGTTTGTTTGGACTGCGGAGGCGGAGCGAGCGTTTGAGGAACTGAAAAGGGCCTTCGCCTCTGAAGGACAACTTCTGCATGTGGATTTACAAAAAAAGCTGAGGGTCGAAACAGACGCATCTGACAGAGCCATAGGGGCGGTGCTTCTTCTTCTGCAGCCAGGGAAGGAGGAGTCAGAGTGGCGACCGTGTGCCTTCTTTTCGCGAAAGCTGAACAAATCCGAGAGGAACTACACGGTGTACGACCGGGAACTTCTTGCTATTCATGAGGCTTTCCGGAGATGGAGGCACCTGCTAATTGGTGCACAACATAAGGTGCAAGTGTGCACGGACCATAAGAATCTAGAGTATTGGAGAACTGCGCGAGTGCTCAACCAACGGCAGTTGAGATGGGCCCAGGAGTTCTCCAAATTTAACTTTGAGATTTGTTACGTGCCAGGCCCAGAGAACGTTAGGGCGGACGCTCTCTCACGCAAACCTGAATATTTGGAGGGGGAGGGAGCACCCGAAGAGACCCATGTCATTCCAGAGGACCGTTGGGTGTGTGGGGCGGCATTGGTGGGGCAAAGGGAATTGGTAGAGGGTACGGTGCATGATGAATACGCCCAGGACAAACTCAGGGGTCTCAGGAGGGAGGGAGACAAACCCGGGGGTTTTGAGGAGAGGAACGGGGCGTTGTACTACAAGGGAGCGTTATATATACCTGAAGGTGAATTGAGGGAGAAGGTACTCAAGCAACTGCACGATAGCCCCACAGCAGGGCATTTTGGGCAACACAAAACCATGTGGCTGGTTACCAGGGAATTTTGGTGGCCCAAGGTCAGGGAAGATGTGCGGGAATATGTGAGAGGGTGTGACCAATGCCAACGAGCCAAGGGGGAGAGGCGGGCACCGGCAGGTTTATTAGAACCACTACCCACACCTGAAAGACCATGGGAAACAGTGGCAATAGATTTCATGACTGATCTGCCAAGGTCCAGAGGGAAAACAGCCATCATGGTTGTGGTAGACCTGTTAACCAAAATGGCCCACTTTATAGCCTGCTCACATGTGGTCACAGCAGAAGAAACCGCTAAATTGTTTGTAGAAAATGTGTTTAGGTTGCATGGCGCCCCCTTGAGGGTGGTTTCAGACCGAGGGAAACAATTTACTTCCAGGTTCTGGAGGAAGCTCATGAGCTTACTGCATGTAGAGGTTAATTTCTCAACTGCCCGGCATCCAGAAACCAACGGGCAGGCGGAAAGAGCTAATGGTGTCCTCCAGCAATATTTGAGGTGTTATGTGAATGACAGAGAGAATGATTGGGTGGAGAAGCTGGCGTTGGCAGAATTTGCCTACAACAATGCAGAGAACGTGTCCACGGGGATGAGCCCCTTTTTGGCTAATCACGGGTGCCATCCCCGAGCCTTCCCAGGGGGGGAAGGGGAGAACTGGAGCGTTCCAGCTGCAAAACAGTTCGTTGAAGAAATGGAAGCGATCCATCGCCAGCTCCAACTTAACTTAAACAGGGCTAAGGAGGAATATAAGAGGCAGGCAGACAAAAACAGAAGGGAAGGTGAAAGCATTAGGGTGGGGGACCAGGTGTGGCTGTCAACCCAAGGGTTACCATTCAAAGGGGGTTGTAAGAAGTTAAGACCCAAAAGGCTGGGCCCATTTGAAGTCACGCAGCAGGTCAACCCAGTGGCTTTCAGACTCCGGTTACCGAACCACATGAAGTTGCACCCAGTTTTCCACAGGTCGTTGCTGTCACCGTATAAAGGGGACAGAGAAGGGAGGGTCAATAGGGGACCAGCAATGGAGGAGAAGGAACACAGCTACCATGTAGCGGAGATTCTCGATTCCAGGTGGAAGGGAGATCAAGTAGAGTATTTGGTAATGTGGGAAGGGGAGCCGGAGTCGGAAAACACCTGGGTCATGGCAGAGGAGGTAGATGACGAGGTTTTAATAGAAACTTTTCATCAGAGATTCCCACGTAAACCTCAGCCAGTGGCGAGGTTCAGGAGGGAATACTTTGCCACCACCGACGAAGAAGAAGAGTTGGAGGGGCTCTCTGATTCCGAGGAGGAGGAGGATTCAGCGAGCCGGAACGAAGACCGATGGAGGGAAATGTTCGAGACGTCTGAAGATGAAGAGGATTCTTTTCGGGGTTTTATCTCCTCACCGCCCAGAGGAGAGAGTATGGGCGGGGGGGAAGGGGGCCCTGGAGGGGAGGTGGATGTCAGGGAACTGACATCGGAGGAAAGGGAGGTGGAAGGGCTCACAGAGGCTGGGAGGGAGTCAGCAGCGAAAGCAGGGACCAGCAGGGGGAGAGAGGGTACTCTGGAGGAGGATCTCAGGAATGCTGAGAGAGACGCAGCAGCCAAAGCAGGAACTAGCAGGGAAGAGGGAGGGATGAGGGACACGTCCAGCGAGAACAGCGGGGAGGTGTCAGAAGCTCCCATAGGGAGACCCATGCTTCGCCGGAAGCTGCCACGTCGTGAGTCCAGGAGACGCGTTTCCGTTAAGGAGCTTCTATGCTGGAAGCGCTTCCGCAGACAGCCACTGTCAGACTCTACGAGTGACTAGAGCAGACATGTTTGAGGAGCTCTGTCACACACAGAGGTTTGTGGAGCCGCACAAACTCTGAGGGAGCACCATTTTACGCACAAGCAGCTAATCATCCCATCACACATATATTCTATAAACTTTTCCCAATCTTCTGTGAATCTCTGATCTCGTCGATTTCGAATCCTTCCAGTCAGTCTATCAAGTTCTGCATAGTCCATCATCTTCATTCTCCATTCTTCTAACGTAGGTAGCTCCTCTTGCTTCCATTTCTGGGCCATCAATAGTCTTGCTGCGGTCACTGCATATAAAAATAACTTTCTTTCTTATTTATCTCATTCCCTGTAATACCAAGTAAAAACCCTTCTGGTTTCTTAACAAATGTGTATTTGAACATTTTCTTCAATTCATTATATATCATTTCCCAAAAGCTTCTAACTTTCTTACACTCCCACCACATATGATAGAATGTGCCTTCTTTTTCTTTACATTTCCAACATTTATTACATCTCTTGTACATCCTTGCTAACTTCACTGGTGTTACATACCATCGATACATCATTTTCATCACATTTTCTTTTATACATGCAGTGAATCTTAAACCTTCTTTCCATAATTTCTCCCAATCCTCCATTTGTATATTATATCCAAAATCTTTGGGGTTTTTTTTTAAAAAAAAATATTGGGTTTTCACAATTTACACAAACACAAACAATACACAACACAGACATACACAGAAACAAACACATGTAATTTCAAATCCCTAATTTCTTAACCACTTTCCCTGACTTCCCCACACCTCCCCTTCCTGCATCCCAACTCCAATGATTAACTCAGCAAGTTCTTATCTCCAACTTTTACCTTATTAATATTTTACTTACTTCTTCTTAATTAACCAAATTTAACTTATACACCTCAATTAAACCAAAATACACACCCTTTACATACTTTTCTAAGGTCGACCCAGTTTCCCTTCCACGAATTTCCCAATTTTTATCATATTTACAAAACAAAATAACAAAAAACAACATATAATTATAGACCCTTTGGGTTCCAAAACTCTGGCCCCCCCCTTTTCCGGTTTCGATCCCCAAAGAATATCCATCAATCCATCAGCTCTCAGCCCGGATCCCTCACGTCCGAGGCCCTTAAATCTCTTTCAGTCCCTCTCTGCCGGTTTTGTTGGTAGTCCTTTTTAGTAAACATCGAATCTCGGAGAAGCTCTGTCCCAATGGGGTCTACGTTTCTTCCAACCTGACCTCCGTAATCAAAAGTGGAGCCCAAATCATATTTCTTATTCCTTTTAAGTCCAAATGTCCCAAATGTCCCAAAAGCTCCAACTTTCACCTTGATCAAATTTGTAATCCATAGGTCTTCCGATCTCCCCGTGGGGGGATCTCTCCAATCTTCATTCTCAAATTCAAGCCAAATTTTCATCATCCAGGTCTTGTTTCCTTTGTAATCCATTTTTTCAGGCCTATGATTGTCTTTTTTCACCTGCAACGTTTCAGCTCCTCCTTCCCACTCCTCTGAGTCTGCCCATATCTCTTCTTGTTCCGCTGCAAGATTTTCTTGAGTCAAGTCCTTGGCACCATCAACAAGATTATTTACTTCAGAATTCAAGGTCATAACATCTGTGGCCAGAGCTTCACTCTGGTCTTGTAATTTTCCCAAGAGAAAGAACATTCTATCCAGCTCAGCCTGTAATTTTCCATCTGCAGCCATTGTAATGTCTCAGAACCCCCTCTAGAGGGGTTCTGGTTACTTAGTGTTCTTTCTCCAACAGTCTGGTTACTTTGTTTTAATTTTTTCTTTATTTTCAAGCGACTTAAAGTCAAATGTATCAAAAATAACCAGCAGAAATAACAAAAAGCAAATTTTTCTAACTTTGACAGCTCGTTTGACAGCTGTCAAAGTCTTTATATCTCCTCAACAGGCTCTCTCACGGATCGCTCCCGGATCCCGGGGGGTTGCACATCAGCTCCTTAAAATCAGATTTTATCCTCCAGCAGAATACTTATAGTGCCAAATCGTGGAATTAAAAACTTTTGTCTCGCAAAGAGAAAGGTGGTCTTTCGACCTTAGTTATCCAATTCTTGCTTTAAGTTGTCTACAAGACGGGGGGGCGGACTTCCTTTTAACGCATCCCCCAGTCGTGCTGAATTTAAAAATAGGATTTTTAAGTCCAATTTCCGTACTACTCACGGGTTGTTACTTTTGCAGTCCAAATGTTCAAAGGAAGAAGTCAGCGCTCTCCGGCCATGGCTCGCGGCTTCACTCCGTAGAAGAAGCGGTCTACTCACAGCACCACGCCACTCTCCGTCACCCGCTCCGAAGCCTTTAAAAAGGCTTCTTCGTGGGTCGGGGAGGGCGCAAATGGTGCCCACCGAGTCACCAAGTCCACAGGCTTCCACGCCTGTGGTTTCTGAGGGTCCCCGCGTCGCCGCCGCGGCAGGACCCGTCTTCCACGGAGCCGATTCCCTCCGGAGCTCGGAAGGAATCCGCCATTAGCCGATCGCGCTAACCCGGAAGTCCTATATCCAAAATCTTTGGCCCAGTCAATCATAACCGATTTTACCTCTTCATCCTTTGTATACCATTCTAATAATATCTTATACATTTTAGCCAAAACTTTAAAATCACTATTATTTCTTTCTGAAATTTTGATTCTTTATCATCAAAGCCTCTTAATGTCAAATCTTTTTTAAACATTTCATTGATTTGAAAATAGTGCAGCCAATCATTAACATATTCCTTAACTACATCAAACGATTTCATCTTCCATTTACATTCTGTTTTTATTATTAAATTCTGATAAGTTACCCATCCCCCTTTCATATTAATTTTTTTCACGCTCATCGCCTCTAATGGTGACAACCAATACGGAGTTTTTGCTTCCAACAAGTTTTTATACCTTTCCCAGACTTCAATCAAAGACCTTCTTATGGTGTGGTTTTCAAAACCTTTGTGTACTCGCTTTTTATCATACCATAAATATGCATGCCACCCAAATCTGTTATCAAAACCTTCTAAGTCTAACAAGTCAGTATTTTCTAATTTCATCCATTCCTTCAGCCAGCAGAGGCAAGATGCTTCATAATATAATTTCAAGTCTGGCAGGGCGAAGCCTCCTCTTTCTTTCGCATCTGTCAATAATTTAAACTTTATTCTCGGCTTCTTACCCTGCCATATAAACCTTGAAATTTCTCTTTGCCAATTTTTAAAGATAGCTGCCCCCCTGATTACTGGAACTGTTTGAAATAGAAATAGCATTTTCGGTAGCACATTCATTTTTATTATTGCAATTCTGCCCCAAAATGAGAATTTCATTCTTCCCCACACCTCCAAGTCTTTTTTAATCTTACTCCAAGTTGGAATGTAGTTATTCTGATACAAATCAATACTTCTGGGGGTTAACCAAACTCCTAAATATTTAACTTTCTTTACCACTTCTATTTCTAGTTGTTGCTGCACTTTGTCAATAGTTTCTTGATCCATATTTTTACTAATCATTTTTGTCTTTTTCTTATTCAAAATAAACCCCGCCAATTGACCAAACTGCTCTATTTCATTCAAAACTTCTGTTACAGTATTTGTCGAATTTTCCAAAGTTAGTACCAAGTCATCAGCAAAGGCCTTAACTTTATATTGTTTACTTCCTACTGTTACCCCTTTTATCTGTTCATTACTTCTTATTACCCTTAAAAAGACTTCCAGGACCGTGATAAATAACAGTGGTGAGAGCGGACATTCTTGTCTCGTACCTTTGGTTATTTTTATATTTTCTGTTACCACATTGTTAACTATTAATTTTGCTCTTTGATCTCTATATATTGCCTTAATACCATTCAAAAACCCTTGTCCTATATCCATCATTTCAAATTTTTTTTAACATAAATCCCCAAGAAATATTATCAAAGGCCTTTTCCGCATCTACAAATATCAACATAGCTTGTTTATCATTCCTGGCAGTCAAGTACTCCAAAATATTACATTCCTAATATTGTCTTTCATTTGTCTTCCAGGAAGAAAGCCTGCTTGATCTTCATGTATCAATCCCTTCAACACTTTTTTCACCCTATTTGCTAATATACTTGCAAACAGTTTATAATCATTGTTTAGCAGCGAAATCAGCCTATAGTTCTTAACTTGGGATAAATCTGAATCTTGCTTGGGTATCAAAGTAATATATGCTTCTTTCCAAGTTTCTAGTATTTCTCTCTTTGTTAATATTTCATTCATTACTTCTCTCAGTGGTACAACCAGGATGTCCAGGATGTCCTTCATTTCTTTGTAAAATCTTGCACTAAATCCATCCGGCCCTGGTGTCTTTCCACTTTTTAATTCTTTAATTGCATTTCTTATTTCTTCTATTTCTATCCTCTCATTTAATTTACTTTTCTCTTTCGTCGGAATCTTCTGCGCCCCTTTCTCTTTTAAATATTCTTTTTTTAAAAAAAAAAAATCCTTTCTCTTTCCTCTTATATAATTGTCTATAAAAGTCCACAAATCCTTTTCTTATTCCTTTCGGATCTTCAATCTCTTTATCTTCAACCACTATTTTGTGTACCATATTTTGTTCTTTCCTTTTTTTAATCTGCCACGCTAGTAGTTTCCCAGATTTGTTTGCATATTCAAAATTATTTTGCCTCATCCTTTTGATGTTCCACTCCACTTCTTTGTTTATTATCATAGAGAATTGCGCTTGCAATGTTTTTATGTTCAGTTTCAGTTTTTTATCATTAGGTCTGTCCGTAAGTTTCTTCTCATTTTCCATAATTTGTTTTAAGATTTCTTTTTTCCCTTTTTCTCTGTATTTGTTTTTAATTGTGTTCTGTTGAATAAAGAAACCTCTCATAACTGCTTTACCCGCGTCCCAAACTATACTTGTTTTTGTTCCTTGATTCATATTATTTGTAAAATAGTCCTTCATACATTTTTGCGCATTCTCTACTACTTTTTGATCATCAAAAAGATTTTCATTTATTCTCCACCGGAAAGATTTTTCTTCAATTCCTTTTAAAGTACATTTTATTGGATTATGATCCGAAAGCACCTTGGGCTGTATTTCGATCTTTAAAATTCTTGTTGAAAGTTCATTTGTTATCCATATTTGATTGATTCCTGACATTGATTGATTTGCTTCTGACTGATAAGTAAACTGTTTTTCTAATGGGTGTTTCAGTCTCCAAATGTCAATTAAATTGCAGTTCTCTACCATCGAAAAAAAGAGTCTTTGGTAATTTCCCTTCTTTTGGTTTTCCTGTTGCTCTTAATCTGTCCATCTCCATTGAAACCACTGCATTCATATCACCCATTATTATATTCTTTGGATCTAAATATTCAAATATTTTTTCTTCTAAGTCTTTAAAAAAGTCCATTTTGTTTTCATTAGGTGCATACACTCCGACGATTATTATTTTTTCACCTTGCCATTTGACTTGTACTGCCACAATTCTACCTTCTTCATCTTTAAAAATCTGTTGAGCTTCTAATTTGTTTTTTATATATAATACCACTCCTCTTTTTTTAGTTTTGTCCGATGAGATAAATTAATTCCCTAACTTTTTATTTATCAAAATTTTTCTGTCTCCTCATCACGAGTCTCTTGTAAACAAATAATGTCCAAATTTTGTTTTTTCAAATATTGTTGAATTTTATTTCGTTTTTTCCCCTCATTCATCCCATTAACATTCCAGGTCCATGATTTCAACGCCATGATGTCTTCTAATTAATTTTTAATAATAGTCTTTAATTTATTTTTTCCTCTTCTTCTTCTTCCTCTCCCCTCCGAGTCTTGCGAATCTCCTCCTTCAGCTCCTGCCCCCATTGATGCTGCTTCCACACTTCCCAATTCTTTATACCTTCTCAAAAATTTATCCAATTCATCCAGTCTTGTTATTCTGTGTCTTTTCCCTTTGTAGGCAAACGATAGTCCTTCTGGGCACTCCCATCTAAATTCAATGTTGTTTTTCCTCAGGGCTTGCACTAACTGTTGATATTGATTGCGTTTTTTCAGCAGGCGAAGTGGAACATCTTTAAAAATGATTATGTTGTTCCCACCAAGTTGTTGTTCCCAAGCATGCTGCCGGCGTCTGCCGTTCCCGCAGTGACAGACTGGCTGCTGGAGCTCCAATCCCAGCAGCAACTTCTGATGGAGCAACTACGCCAGGTCAAGGACACCTATAAGACCCAGGCCAACCGCCACCGTCAGGTGGGGCCAGAACTCCATGTTGGCAATCAGGTGTGGCTCTCCACCTGTCACCTGCACCCCCTCGGCCCTCATGGAAGCTGGATGGCCAGTTCACCGGCCTGTTCCCCATCCCTGCCCAGTTGTCGCCTGTGGTGTACCGCCTCCGGTTACCTCCAATGCTCAAGGTTCACCCATTATTTCATCGGTCAGTGCTCCATCCAGTCGCCCCACCCAATGAGTTTCACGCGCACCGTCCAAGGTCTCGGCCGGTGTCAGTGCAGGGGGAGCCGGAATATGAGGTGGAGTGTATCCTCGATTCATAGTACCACAGGGGAAAGCTCCAGTACCTCATCGACTGGAAGGGTTATGGGGCCGAGGACCGTTCTTGGGAATCACCTCCGATGAATAATTAACGACCTCGAGCCTTTGATAAGGCTCCAAGGCACATACTTCAATCAGCAGAGTTCCCAGCACAGGGAAGGATGAGACAGTATGAGCTACATTGTAAAGAGTTTTATTTTCTAGCTACGCAGAACAGAAAAGACATCCTCTCTCTATGGAAGCAGAGAGCAACTGAAACAAAGGAATAAAAGAACAAAGGAAGCAGGAAAACGTCACATCCCGTCTCCTTTCCCGTGATACTGCCAACAGTCTGGAAGCCCTGGAATGTAAACAGAGTCCTGTGACTCCATGCAGCTGCACAGTGATAAGAACAGAAACTAACATCCTCCCCCTTTCTGTGAACACCACCGGGCAGCGTGTCAGTACAATTTCAGTACAAACCCAATTTCTGTACATAGGTACAGTGTTGATCCTTCGGAACAACCTTGGACAATGAATCAGCAGGAATTTCATTGCCTGGCATGTAGGACACCGTTACGAGTCTTCTCTGAACACATTCTGTAGCATGTTGCAGCTTCAATTGCAAGTGCTTCGTGCTTTGCTTACAACCTTCAGAAGTCAGCAAAGCCAAACATGCTTTGTTGTTCTGATAAACCTGGATTGGACATTTGACAGGAATTCATGTCTTTACACAATTGTAACAACCATTCACAATGCACAAGTGAATAAGACAGTGCAATCAGTTCAGCTACACAAGAACTTAAGCTTACTGTTGTTTGCTGCTTGCACGACCATGCTGGGATACTGCCAGGGAGACAAAGGCCATCATGGTTCCACGTCGTCTCCAGACGATCCATCGATCTCCCGTAGATACAATATCAGTCAATTAGAGACACGAGCCTCAGAAATAACATGCCACATTCCAAGGCTGGTGCACGCTCTTTCAGCAGAGTTCGCACAGCGAAAGATGCACTCAGGAGAGCATTATTTACAACTTTATTCAGCGTTGGTCAGAACAAAAAAAAAAACATGACTGCCTGCTTCGATGTCTCAGGCACAGAGAGAAAACGAAAGCATATACAAAACATAAACTTCCTGTGAACAGGAAATATGCAGGCTGAGACACAACAACCTGCTCCCTTTTTAAGGTGGAATGGAAATATCCTAACAGGGGACTTCCGGCGGATCGCGAAGTGGAGGCAAGCGGGATCGCTTGGCTTGCAAGCGTATCCAGCTTTGGAGAGCCTAAAGGGGGGTCTGCAAGAGTGCTGCAACCCCCCCAAACACTCTCAGAAGGGTATCTGGGTGGCAGGGGTCCCGGCTTTGCCAGTTAAACACTCCCCTGGTTGTCAAGTAACCCTCTTTTTGGGGGCGACGAGTGCGGCGGGGTTGAGACGTTGGCAGCGGGAAGCCATTTCTAGCTCTCTAAAGCGAAGCTCCAGGCTTGCGCACAAAGCGATCTGTTCTCAAAAGAGAAGAAATTGAATTGGAATATAAAATATAAATTGTGGAATTTAATTGGAACTAATTCGAGGCAGTAAGGTGGAAAAAGTGAGGTCAGCCTTACTGGGAATTTATATTCTGACACAAGAAGAATTTGCGGAGCAGAAAACTGTAGGTCCTGACGAACGGGGAGTTTTTACGATATACTTTGGGCTTAAAAAAGCTCTTCATAAAAACTTTTGGAAGATTTTTAAGGGGTCGAAAATTGGATGAAGAGCTTGCTTTAAACAGCATTTTGGGAGGTCGTTTGGTCTCGCTGGGAGAAAGCGTTGAAGTATCGGAGTTAGTGAGACGGATTACTTTCACTTTTAAAAAAATCTGCGCAACAGAAGTTAAGGGGTTTTAAACAAAGAGAATATCCAAAAATAACTGCTTTGGCTTAAAAAAGAAGACTAGAAACTAATCCTGGGAGATACAAATTTGTGATGCTCTAATTGGAGGAAATTTCAAGAGATTCTTACAGTTAGAAGGATTTGTTTTTTCTGATGGACAACTCCCCCCCTTTTCTTTACCACTAGCGAAAGGAAAGTTACAAAGTGCCATTTTGTCGGTCGCCATATTTAGAGAGATATTTTCTCTTTCCTCTTGCTACTTTGTTATGTCTGTGTAAGGCAATATCCAGCGAAGAGGTTTGGATTGAATTGAACGCCCCTGTTTGTGGCTAAATGGATTAATTTATTTTTTGCGTATTGGTTTATTTTTCCCTCACCCTCTTTTTTGGTGGATTGACATTTTGGACCCTGCAAGATTAAAGATGGTGGCTCCCTTTTATTTATGATTTGATTTTGAAACCGCAAAAGTGGATTTGGCCATACAAGAGGCGTGAAGTTTTTGGATGATTTAAAAGAATGTTTGATACTAAATTCTGAGTGGATTTGGCCGAATAAGCGGCAAGAAATCATATTCATCCTTTTTTCTTTGTTTAAGATTACAGAAGCTCTCATTACAGTTAAATAAACCCTTGCTAAAATATTTGGCTATTATTTTTAAGGGACCAATTTTCTATATTAATAAGGGACCAATTTTCGATATTTTGGCTGATAACTTTCTTTGTTCCTTTCGCCTCCTTTTTCTGCTTATACTTACATGCTTAAAGGTTTAAATTGTTCTCAAGATTGACACTATTTTGTTACTAGATTGCTTTAAATTGTGAAATTTTAAAAATTTTCTCTGTCTTTAATTTGTTCATATATGAGAGTTTAAAGATCCCTGGTGAGTGCTACGTTGGTTAGGTTTTGTTAAATTGAAAAAGAGGTGAAAATATTTTGGAATTGCAATTTGATTCTTAGGTTGAATTTAAATTTACAAAATTTTGTGTTGGATTTAAATTTGTAGAAAATTGATCCTCCCCTCTTTATTTTTCATAATCGGGGGAAGAATTTTAAAAGTAGTTAAAAATGTCACATTTGCAGAAGAAAAGTGAGGGGGCAACACCGGGGGAAAGAAGGGCTTCGAGACAGGAACCAGACTGGAAACTAGATATAGCCAAAATGCTTGCAGAATTAAGGACAGAGATAAAAACAGATATAACAAGCAGTGAGAAAAATATTGAGAACAAAATGGTTCATATTGAGACCAAATTGGAGCAAGTGGATAAAAAAATGGATGCTACAGTGAATGAATTAAAAGAACAGATGAAAGGGGTTTCTACAAGAATGCAGAATCAGGAAGGAATGAAGAGAATGAAACTGGAAATGAGAGAGTCCTGAAAGGAGGAGGAAAAAATAAGAGCGGAAGTATCAGAGGTGAATAAGACGCAAGAGGAGTTGTGGGACGCGGTTTCGATGAACGAACTTCGACAAAGAGAAACGAATTTGAGGTTCAGGTCTGTGCCAGAGGTTCAAGGTGAGAAAATCAAAGAAAAGCTGACAACAGAGATTGCTCAATGGCTAGATATGAAATTAGAAGAAGTGGAAAAAACGATTCAAAATGCTTTTAGGATTAAAACAAAGACAACTAGAGGGAAGAAATTCCCAGGAGACTGTTTAATTGTCTTCAAGGATAGAGAATTTAGAAATCTAATTTTGCAAAAAAATAGAGAAAAACGGTTAATTATAGATGGGAGTTTTATAATTTTTAAAGACGTGCCATTAAGACTTCTGAAAAAACGAGACCAATATAAAGAGATGGTTCAAGTTTTGAGAAAGAATGATATAGAATTCAGATGGGAGTTTCCAGAAGGCGTTGCATTTACCTATAAAGGAAAGAGGCACAGATTGACAAAACCAGATGAAGTTGACAAATTTCTTAGAAGATATAAGGGGCTGACCAGAGAAGAAGCAGAATTAGAAGTTGCAGGAGCAGAAGGTGGTGAGGGAGAAGCCACAGACCAGGAGGAGGAAGAGCAAAGAAGCAGGAAAGATAAAAGAAAAGAAAAGAGAGGGGAAAAGGAAGAAGAAAAAGAAGAAACAGAAGAAGAGCAAGAGGAAGAGGATAAATAAAAAGTTATAAAAAAGTATATTTAATTGATTGACATCATGGCATTGAAATTATGGACTTGGAATGTTAATGGAATGGACGATATAAAAAAGGAATAAAGTGCAACAATACCTAAAGCAAAAGAATTTGGACATAATCTGTTTACAAGAGACTCATGTGAAAAAAGTACACAGGGAAATTTTGGTTAATAAAAAATTAGGAAATGAGTTTATTTCATCAGACCAAAGTAAGAAAAGAGGGGTGGTTTTATATGTTAAAAATAAATTAGAAACACAACAATTGTTTAAGGATGAAGAGGGTCGAATTATTGCAGTTCAAATTAATTGGCAGGGTGAAAAATTGATAATAGTTGGAATATATGCACCAAATGGAAGCAAAGCAGAATTCTTTAAGGACTTAGAAGAGAAATTATTTGAATATATAGATCAAAAAGTTATAATAATGGGTGACTTCAATGGAGTGGTGTCTATGGAAATGGACAGATTAAGAAATAAAGGTAAAACAAAAGAAGGGAAACTGCCAAAAACTTTTTTTGATATGGCTGAGAATTGTAATCTGGTAGACATCTGGAGATTGAGACACCCATTAGAAAAACAATTTAACTTTCATTCAGAAGTAAATCAATCAATGTCAAGAATTGATCAAATTTGGATATCTAATGAATTAACTTCAAGATTTATAAAAATTGAGATCCAACCCAAGGTTTTATCTGACCACAACGCCATCCAAGGTACTCTGAAAGGGTATGAAGAAAAATTGTTTAGGTGGAGAATAAATGAGAATCTCTTTGATGACCAGAAGATTGTGGAAAGAGCACAGAAATGTTTAACTGACTACTTTGTGAACAATATAAATAAGGAAACAAAAATTAATATGGTTTGGGACGCTAGTAAAGCGGTCATGAGAGGCTTCTTTATTCAGCAAAATGCAATAAAAAACAGATTGAGAGAAAGAGGGAAGAAATCTTAAGACAAATAATGGAGAATGAAAAAAAACTGATTAATAGACCTAAGGATGAAAAAGTCAAGCAAAGTATAAAACTACTGCAGACACAATTTGCTATGATAATCAATAAAGAAGTAGAGTGGAATATAACAAGAATGAAACAAAAGAATTTTGAATTTGCAAATAAATCCGGAAAATGGCTGGCGTGGCAACTTTAAAAAAGGAAAGAACAAAATACAATTAAAAAGATTAAAGTAGAAGAACAAGACATTGAGAATCCGAAAGGAATAAGGAAAGGATTTGTGGACTTTTATAGAGATCTATATAAAAGAAAAGAGAAATTTAGGATAAAGATGATAGAAGACTATTTAAAGAAGAAAGGGGTGCAAAAAATTCCAGTGACAAATAAAAATAAATTGAATGAACCAATTGGAATAGAAGAAGCTAAAACGGCAATAAAAGACTTAAAAAGTGGGAAGACTCCAGGACCGGATGAATTTGGTGCAAGATATTATAAAGAAATGAAAGACATCTTACTTGTACCATTGGTAGAAGTTATGAACAACATTCTGAAAGAAGGACAAATACCAGAGACATGGAAAGAAGCACATATAACATTAATTCCCAAGCAGGACTCAGATTTAACTCAAGTTAAAAACTATAGGCCAATTTCACTATTGAACAATGACTATAAAATATTTGCTAACATCTTGGCAAATAGAATGAAAAAGATATTAAAGGAATTGATTCATAAGGACCAAACAGGATTCCTGCCAGGGAGGCAGATGAAAGACAATATAAGAAACATAATAAATATAATAGAATATCTGACTAATAAGAAAGACAAGCAAGCGATGTTGATATTTGTTGATGCGGAAAAGGCATTTGATAATATATATATATATATTTTTATAAATATTTTATTGAATTTTCTAACACAAGATAAAAAGTAAACACCCAAAATCCCTTCACCAAGAAAATAACAAACATAAAAAACAAATACAAATACACCAACAAACAATATAAAAAAGAAGAAATAATAAAAAGAAAAACCAACTGTTCGAAACATTTTTTGTATAACTAACTGGACTTCCTCACATCTCCCAAACCCTGCGTTCTTTGTAATAAAAAATACCAGCAAATTATTACCTTGTTTCATATCTTATTTTGTACTTTTCGGATGTTATATTTCTAAATTCAAAGTAGTTTTTGTCAACTTATTTATACCTTAAATTAAACATAGTATTACTTTAAATTTCAACCTTTAGTTACTTATAACTTAGTTTTCTGTATCTCCAATTCAAGTTACTGGAGCCATATTTTTCTGAATCGTGCAATTTCTTAACATTCATACAGCTTATATTGTTTTTGTAAATAGTCCTTAAATTTTTTCCAGTCCTCTTCCATTGTTTCTTCTCCCAAATCTCGGATTCTGCCAGTCATTTCAGCCAATTCCATATAGTCCATCAATTGCGTTTGCCACTCTTCCAGTGTGGGCAAATCTTGTGTCTTCCAATGTTTTGCAATAAGTATTCTTGCTGCTGTAGTCGCATACATAAAAAAGGTTCTGTCCTTTTTTAACACTTTCTGGCCGACAATGCCCAAGAGGAAGGCTTCTGGTTTCTTGACAAAGGTATATTTAAATACCTTTTTTAACTCATTATAAATCATTTCCCAGAAGGCCTTCACTTTTGGACAGGTCCACCAGAGATGAAAGAATGTCCCTTCAGCCTCCTTACATTTCTAGCATTTATTATCAGACAGGTGATATATTTTTGCAAGCTTGACTGGGGTCATGTGCCACCTATAAATCATTTTCATAATATTTTCCTTCAAGGCATTACATGCCGTGAATTTCATTCCGGTGGTCCATAACCTTTCCCAGTCCTCAAACATAATGTTATACCCAATATCCTGAGCCCATTTTATCATGGCTGATTTGACTGTCTCATCCTGAGTGTTCCATTTAAGCAGCAAGTTATACATTCTCGAAAGTACCTTAGTCTTTGGTTCTAACAATTCTGTCTCTAGTTTCGATTTTTCCACCTGGAATCCTATCTTTTTATCCAATTTAAAAACCTCTTGAATTTGAGCGTAATGTAACCAATCTCGCACCTTATTCTTTAATTTTTCTAAGCTCTGCAACCTCCAATTGTCTCCGATTTTTTCTATTATTTCCCAATATTTCGGCCAACTGGCCTCCATATTGAGTCTTTTTCGGGCCTTAGCCTCCATTGGTGATAGCCATCTCGGGGTCTTATTTTCTAATAAGTCCTTATATTTAGTCCAGACAATAAATATTGCTTTTCTGACAATATGGTTTTTGAACCCTTTATGAACCTTAACCTTGTCGTACCACAAATATGCATGCCATCCAAACGCGTTATTGAACCCTTCCAGATCTAGGACATCTAATCCTTCATCCAGCAGAAGGCTGCAGCTTCATAATATAACCTTAAGTCCGGCAGGGCAAATCCCCCCCTTTCTTTTGCATCAGTTAGAATCTTAAATTTTATTCTGGGCTTTTTGCCCTGCCAGACAAACTTAGAGATATCTTTCTGCCACCAAAACATTCCACTCTGTCCACAATCTGTAGGGTTTGAAACAGAAACAACATCTTTGGCAATACATTCATCTTTATAGCTGAAATTCGACCCAAAAAGGAAAGTTTCAATCTTGACCAAGTTTCTAGATCCTTTTTAATTTCTGACCAACATTTTTCATAGTTGTCCTTAAATAAGTTCAGATTTTTAGCAGTCAAGTTTACCCCTAGGTATTTCACCTTCTTTACATTTAACTCTGTCTCTTTCTGAAACCTTTCTGATTCCTCAGTTGTCAAGTTTTTCCCCAAAACCTTAGTTTTTTGCTTGTTCAGTTTTAACCCCGCCACCCGACCAAACTCATGAATTAATTCTAAAACTCTCTTCGTACTAGATTCTGGCTCCTGTAATGTTAAAACCAAGTCATCTGCAAAAGCTTTCAGTTTATATTGTTTCGCTCCGACCTGTATTCCTTGCACCAACCGGTCCTCCCTCATCATGTTCAAAAGCACCTCCAGGACGGAAATAAATAACAGAGGGGATAAGGGGCAACCTTGTCGTGTTCCTTTTTCAATTTTGAACTCTTCTGTCACCACATTGTTAACTATCAATTTAGCTTTTTGCTCTGAATAAATTGCCTCTATTCCATTTTCAAACCCCCGTCCCACTCCCATCCCTTCCAAGTTTTTCTTCATAAACTTCCAAGAAATGTTGTCAAAGGCCTTCTCCGCATCTATAAAGATTAATACTGCTTTTGTATTGATATTAGTTTGCAAAAGTTCCAAAATATCAATGATATTTCTAGTGTTATCAAACAAATGTCTACCTGGGAGAAAGCCTGCCTGATCTTTATGAATTACTTCATTTAGTACTTTTTTAAGTCTACTTGCCAAGATATCTGCAAAAATTTTGTAATCCACATTTAGGAGTGAGATGGGACGGTAGTTCTTAAGTTGGGTCTTTTCAGTTTCCACTTTAGGTATCAATGTGATGAAAGCTTCTTTCCACGATTCCGGTGCCTTCTTCCCCTCCATAATCTGATTGCATACCTCCATTAATGGTTGTATCAAAAAGTCTTTCAATGTCTTATAGTACTTGGAGGTGAGTCCATCTGGCCCTGGAGATTTGCCTAGTTGCATATTCTGAATGGCACCCTCAATTTCTTGTTGAGTTATCTTATAGTTCAGAATTATTCTTTTTTCTTGAGATAATTTCGATAGCCCATTAGCTTTTAAGAATTGATCTATCTCCGTCTCTTCTTGCGCCCCTTGCATATAAAGTTGTTTGAAGTATCTCTGGAAACACTTTCTAATTTCCTCAGGTTTCTGGATATTTCTCCCTTCAATCTCTAGGTTTGTAACCGTATTCAGTTTTTGTCTCTTTCTTTTTTAAAAAAAAATATTTTTTATTGCATTTTTTCCAGATAGAAATGAACAGCACAGAAAAACAAAGAAAACAAGAAAAGAAAAGAAAAAAGACAGATTATTTCCAAAGCTTGTTTCAATCCACCAACGGACTTCCCCACATCTCCCACACAGTGCATTCTTAATAATAAATTTGTCAGCAAATTATAACCTTATTTCATGTGTTTCTTTTGTACTTTCAATTGCATTTTAAGTTTAAATTACTTATTATCCAAATTACTCAATAAACACATATATTATCCTTTTTTAAACATTTAAACATTGGTTCTTTCATTATTATTACCTAATTTCATATATATTCCACTCTCATTGCTGGGGCTATCCTTCCAAATCGTACGAAATCCTATAATTCATATAACTTATAAAGTTTTTGCAAATAGTCCTTAAATTTCTTCCAGTCCTCCTCCATTGCTTCCTCTCCCAGATCTCGGATCCTGGCAGTCATCTCGGCCAACTCCATATAGTCAATCAATTGCGTTTGCCACTCTTCCAGTGTGGGCAAATCTTGAGTCTTCCAATATTTGGCGATAAGAATTCTTGCTGCTGTGGTTGCATACATAAAAAACGTTCTGTCCTTCTTTAACACCTTTTGGCCCATGATGCCCAAGAGGAAGGCCTCCGGTTTCTTAGGAAAGGTGTACTTAAACACCTTTTTTAGCTCGTTGTAAATCATTTCCCAGAAGGCCTTCACTCTTGGACAGGTCCACCAGAGGTGGAAGAATGTTCCTTCAGCCTCCTTACACTTCCAACATTTGTTATCAGACAAATGGTATATCTTAGCAAGCTTGACTGGGGTCATGTACCACCTGTATATCATTTTCATAATGTTTTCTTTCAAGGCATTGCATGCCGTAAATTTCATACCGGTGGTCCATAACCTTTCCCAGTCTTCAAACATGATATTGTACCCAATGTATTGAGCCCACTTTATCATGGCTGATTTAACTGTCTCATCCTGAGTATTTCCGGAGGCGGCGCGAATTAAGCAATGGCGGTCCTCTTCGCGCTGTGAAGAGGGGCTCCGCAGAAAAGGGTTGTTCGCTGCGGCACAGCGACGACCCATCAAGAAAAACCACGGGCAGAGTGAGCTCGTGGCCGTGGGACTCGGCGGGCTCCTGGAGCGACCCCCAAAACGAAGAAGGGACCCCGTAAGGGGCTCCGGAAGCGCGGAGGGGAAGCGGTGCTGTGAGTTCATCGCTCTTTCTGCGGGAGCGAAGCCGCGCGGCTGCTGCTGATGAGCGCTGACCTTTCTTCCTTAAATATTGGATTCTAAACCATCTACTCGTGAGTAAGAATTACTCTACTTTGGATTACAAATTTATGAAATTGGCTGAAAGCGGGAGACGATAAAAGGAAGTCCGTCTTCCGGCAAGGCTTAAAGATCAAAGGCAAAGAACTGACAAGCTGGATGCAGTGGAAAGGGATTATAAAACTTGGAAGTATCGTGCGTTGGAGGACTTGGTAACGGAAACGAAAGGCAAGTCTACTTTTTTCTTTTATTATTGGGGCAATTTAAATTGAGAACTTTCCTCCTGTGGATTTTAAAAACATAAGAAACCAGATCTCGGGCTGACAGTGAGAAGAGCTGTCTTTGCGGATACAATAATATACCTGAAATTGCTACATTGTTATATTGGGGCACTAATGGAAGATACAACTATGCAATTGTAACTTGCATCCTCCAGAAGAAATTTAATGGCAACTTGGGAGAGGCTCTGCAACTGGAAAAAGTTTTAAGGACTATTGTAAAGTTATTTAGCTGCAGGGACTTTAATGGCGGCTAAATTTTTCTCTTTCTTTCCTGAACTGCAACAATACTCCCTCTAGTGGAGCTTGGGATTTACAAACTCCTGGGAACTAACTTTGTTTTGACTCTCTGCTGCTTTATTATCTACACTGAGGAACTGTCTTTCACATGGAACAATAGACAATTTGACCTTGGCTCATAGACAGGTGTGGAATGAGTGGCCCTCCGAAAACAAGATCTGCAAAAGCGAAAGCAGGGAAAGGCCAACTTGTGCAAACAACTTTGACCTCTCAGTCACGCAGATCATCAGTCCCTGCTGTATTAAAGGGAATTGAACTCCCAACAACAGCTGTATTAAAGGAAGCTGAACAGCCAACAACAGAGGATATGGCTGCAGGGGGATCTGATACTCTTCTAAATGAAATGTTACAACAATTTGCAATCTTAAACAAGAAGGTTGATGATCAAACAGCAAAAATTGACTTAGCCACATCCTCTATTACAAAACTATCTGAACAAGTGGCACAACACTCACAAGCAATCGGGAATTTAAAAGACGCCACTTCTGAGAATCGGAAATTGGCTGAGGCTGCAAATTTAAAGGCGGACCAAGCGAACCAGAAAGTGGATGAATTGAAAGGAGAGGTAAAGCCACTACATAAGCACATTAGTGACCAGCAGGCCTACCTGTCTATGGCAGAATTGAGAAATCGGGAAAATAATTTAAGATTACGATCTATCCCAGAGCTCGAGAAAGAAGACTTGACCGGCTACCTGACAGCAGAATTCTCTAAGTTCTGGGGTATAGTAGAAGATAAAGACTTTAAAATAACAACTGCGTTTAGATTGGGAAGAGTAGCAAAGAAGGACAGGCCCAGAGACTGTCTGATCATCTTGAGGACTAAACAGGAGAGAGACAAAATACTTGACCTTCATTTCAACAAATCACTTGAGATCCAGGACAGAAAAGCAGAGATTTACAAGGATATACCAAAACAACTCTTGGATCTCAGAGCTACATATACTGATCTAGCAAGACTTTTGAGAAGCAACGGGATACCATACAGGTGGGAGTTTCAACAAGGTTTATCATTTAACTACAAAGGAAAGAAGGTTAGAATCAAAACAAAAGAGGATAACCAGAAGTTCCTGCACGACCACGGAGAGGATCTGCAGAAGGGAATAGCAGTTCCTTGGCCTACGCCACAGCCTGGAATAGAACCAACACCCTCTTCCTCGGAACCGGACAAAAAAGAGGACACCCCATAAAGAGTAACAACAGATTGGTACAGGATGTCTCTGCAGCTGTACAGTTGGAATATTAATGGAGCAAATTCCCCGGAAAAACGAAAAAGGATTTTCCATATATTGAAAAAAGAACATTTGGACATAATTTGTTTGCAAGAAACACATGTGACTAGGCTCCACAGGAAAGTGCTAATTAATAAAAGACTAGGCCAAGAATTTATCTCATCAGATAGAGTTAAAAAGAGAGGCGTGGTGATTTACGCAAAGGAGAACCTAGCACCGAAATTTTTGTTTAAAGATGAACAAGGAAGAATCCTGGCAATTGAAATACAAACTCAAGGAGAAAAAGTTTTGATATTAGGAATCTACGCACCAAATGAGGGGAAATCGGAATTTTACAAGAAGCTGCATGAGACATTATTGGACTATCTGGACTATTCGAACATCATTATGATGGGAGATATGAATGGGGTGGTCTCTACCTTTATGGATAAGTCACAAAATCAAAATTTAACCAAGGATGGCAGACTACCGAAAACCTTTTTTGAACTGGCAGACAATATGGATTTGATTGATATTTGGCGGACAAGGAATCCCCTAGGTAAAGAAGGAACTTTCTTTTCTGAGGCCCACTTGTCATGGACAAGAATCGACCAAATTTGGACAACTAGAGGGCTGGCACCAAAGACTACAAGAGTGGAAATCTGCCCAAAGACTTGCTCCGACCACAATGCCCTGAAAATGGAAGTGAGATTTACCCCAGCCGGCTCCTTTAGATGGAAAATGAATGACAGCCTGTTTAGAGATCAAGAGATTGTAAAGAAGGCCCAAAAAACTTTAAAGGACTATTTTGAAATTAACTTGAACACTTCGGTGGAAAAAAGAACGATCTGGGACGCAAGTAAAGCTGTAATGAGAGGGTTTCTGATACAACAAAATACGATTAAGAAAAAACTCTGGAATGGAAAAAAGGATAAAATATTAGAGAAGATAAGAGACAGAGAGAAAAGATTGAGATCTAAACCAAAATCAAAAGAGATTCTGCGAGAAATTAAGTTCCACCAGTCACAATATATGAAACTGATAAATCAAGAAGTGGAATGGAAAATTAAACAAATGAGACAAAGATCTTTTGAGTCAGCGAATAAATGTGGGAAACTGCTGGCATGGCAGTTGAAAAAAAGACAGAAGTTGAACTATGTTACCAATCTAGAGGTGGAAGGGAAAAATATCCAGAAACCAGGTGAAATTAGAAAGTGTTTCCAGAAATACTTTAAAAAGTTGTATACACAAGGGCCTGAGGAAGTGTCCGAGATGGATCACTTTTTGAAACTCAACGGTCTACCAGAATTATCTCAGGAGAAGAGATCAATCTTGAACTGTAAAATAACACAACAGGAAATTGAGGACGCCATTCAGAATATGCAGCTGGGCAAGTCTCCAGGCCCAGATGGGCTTACCTCCAAGTATTATAGGACGTTGAAAGACTATTTGACACAACCACTAATGGAGGTGTGTAACCAAATTATGGGGGGAGGAAGGGCACCGGAAACGTGGAAAGAAGCCTTCATCACATTGATACCCAAAGTGGAAACTGAAAAGACTCAACTCAGGAACTACCGTCCCATCTCACTCCTAAATGTGGATTACAAAATATTTGCAGACATTTTGGCAAGTAGATTTAAAAAGGTTTTAAATGAAGTAATTCATAAGGACCAAGCAGGCTTTCTCCCTGGTAGGCATTTGTTTGACAACACTAGGAATATTATAGATATTCTGGAACTTTTGCAAACAAATATTAACACTAAAGCAGTGTTAATTTTTATCGACGCAGAGAAGGCCTTTGACAACATTTCTTGGAAATTTATGAAGAAAAACTTGGAAGGGATGGGAGTGGGACGGGGGTTTGAAAATGGCATAGAAGCAATTTATTCAGAACAAAAAGCTAAGTTGATAGTGAACAATGTGGTGACAGAGGAGTTCCATATTGAAAAAGGAACACTCCAGGGGTGCCCCCATCCCCCCTACTATTTATATCAGTCCTGGAGGTGTTGCTGAATATGATTAGGAGGGACCAGCAAATACAAGGGATACGGGTCGGAGTGAAACAATATAAACTGAAAGCATTTGCAGATGACTTAGTTTTAACATTACAGGAGCCAGAATCTAGTACAAAAAGAGTTTTAGAACTGATTCAAGAATTTGGTCGGGTGGCAGGATTCAAGTTGAATAAACAAAAATTTGACACCTTTAGAAACAGAGGGGTTTCAGAAGGAAACAGAGCTAACTGTGGTTAAAAAAGTGAAATACCTGGGGGTAAACTTGACGTCTAAAAATTTGAATTTGTTTAAAGACAACTATGAAAAATGTTGGTTAGAAGTTAAGAAAGATCTAGAAATTTGGTCAAGATTGAAGCTTTCCTTGCTGGGCCGAATTGCAGCTGTAAAAATGAATGTTTTGCCAAAGATGTTGTTTTTATTTCAAACCTTGCAGATCGTGGACAGAGTGGAATGTTTTGGAAAGTGGCAGAAGGACATTTCAAAGTTTGTTTGGCAGGGCAAAAAGCCCCGAATAAAGTTTAAAATACTAACTGATGCAAAATAATAATAATAATAATAATAAATTTTATTTATATCCCGCCCTCCCCAGCCGAAGCCGGGCTCAGGGCGGCTAACAGCAATAAAACAGTACAAAAGTACAACATAAACAACATTCTAAAATCATTCATTATAAAAATTAATTATAAAAAGAAAGAGGGGGGTTTGCCCTGCCAGACTTAAGGTTATACTACGAGGCTGCAGCCTTCTGCTGGATGAAAGATTGGATCTTATTAGAGAACACAGATGTCCTAGACCTGGAAGGTTTTAACAACTCGTTAGGATGGCATGCGTATTTGTGGTACGGCAAGGTAAAAACACATGGAATGTTCAAAAACCATATCGTCAGGAAAGCAATTTTTATGGTCTGGATGAAATACAAAGACTTACTTGAAAGTAAGACCCCGAGGTGGCTATCACCAATAGAGGCCAAGGCTCGGAAAAAACCCAATATGGAGGCCGGCTGGCCGAAATATTGGGAAATAATAGAAAACATTGGAGATAACTGGAGGTTGCAGAGCTATGAAAAATTAAAGGATAATGTGCAAGATTGGTTTCATTATGCCCAAATTAATGAGGTTGTTAAATTGGATAAAAAAATAGGATTCCAGGTGGAAAAATCGAAACTTGAGACAGAGCTGTTAGAACCAAAGACCAAGGTATTATCGAGAATGTACAACTTGCTGCTTAAATGGAATACTCAGTTTTTGTCTCTTTTTCAACTGCCAAGCTAGCAGTTTCCCACACTTATTCGCTGATTCAAATGATCTTTGTTTCATTTGTTTAATTTTCCACTCAACTTCTTGATTTATCAATTTAGCATATTGTGCTTGGTAGAACTTAATTTCTCTCAGAACCTCCTGTGATTTTGGTTTTGATCTCAATTTTTTCTCACCATCTCTTATCTTCTCTAAAATCTTATCCTTTTTTTCATTCCAAAGTCTTTTCTTTATCGTGTTCTGTTGTATCAAAAACCCTCTCATAACGGCTTTACTTGCGTCCCAGATTATTCTTTTTCCCACCGTAGTGTTCAAATTTATTTCAAAATAATCTTTCAAGGTTTTTTGGGCCTTCTTCACAATCTCCTGATCTCTTAATAGGGTGTCATTCATTTTCCATCTGAAGGAACCGATTGGAGTGAGTCTCATTTTCACTTTCATAGCGTTATGGTCAGAGCAGGTTTTTGGGCAGATTTCCACTTTTCTAGTCTTAGGTGCCAGCCCTCTAGTTATCCATATTTGGTCGATTCTTGTCCATGACAGATGGGCTTCAGAAAAGAATGTTCCTTCTTTGCCTAGGGGGTTCTTTGTCCTCCAAATATCAATCAAGTCCATATTGTCAGTTAGTTCAAAAAAAGTTTTAGGTAGTCTGCCGTCTGTTAAATTTTGGTTTTGTGACTTGTCCATATTTGTAGAGACCACCCCATTCATATCTCCCATCATAATGATGTTGGCATAGTCCAAATAGTCCAGCATTGTCTCATGCAGCTTCTTATAAAATTCTGATTTCCCCTCATTCGGTGCATAAATTCCTAATATTAAAAACTTTTCTCCTTGAGTCTGTATCTCGATTGCCAAAATTCTTCCTTGCTCATCTTTAAATAAGAATTTTGGTGACAGGCTCTCCTTTGCATAAATCACCACTCTTTTCTTGACTCTGTCCGATGAGATAAATTCTTGGCCTAATCTTTTATTAATTAACACTTTCCTATGGAGCCTAGTCACATGCGTTTCCTGCAAGCAAATAATGTCCAATTGTTCTTTTTTCAATATATGAAAAATTCTTCTTCTTTTTTCCGGGGAATTTCCGCCATTAATGTTCCAGCTGAGAAGCTGCAGAGTCATCCTGGATCAATCTGTTATTCCTTTAATGATGGTGTCTCTTCCTTTGAATCCTCTGGTCCCGAGGGTACAGGTGTAGGTACAGGTGCAGGCGGAGGTGGTGGCCAAGATCCTATTGTTCCTTTCTGAAGGTCCTCTTCGTGGTCGTTCAAAAACTTTTGCTGATCTTCTGCTGTTTTGATTTTAACTTTCTTTCCTTTGTAGTTGAAGGATAGTCCTTGAGGAAACTCCCACCTAAAAGGAATTGAGTTGCCTTTCAGTAGTCTTGTTAATTCTGTGTAGGTAGCTCTAAGGTCCAAGAGTTGTTTCGGGATGTCTTTGTAGATTTCTGCTCTGATGCCTTGAATAACAAGTGATTTTCCAAAATGAAGGCCTAGTATTTTATCTCTCTCTTGCTTGGATCTCAAAATGATCAAACAGTCTCTGGATCTGTCCTTCCTCACCACTCTTCCCAATCTAAAAGCACTTGTGATTTTAAAATCCTTGTCTTCTTCGATACCCCAGAACTTTGAAAATTCTGATGTCAAATAACCAATCAAGTCTCCCTGTTCAAGTTCTGGGATAGCTCTCAACCTGAGATTATTTTCCCTATTTCTCAGTTCAACCATAGACAGGTAGGCCTGCTGTTCACTGATCTGTTTGTGCAAAGGCTTTACCTCCACTTTTATTGCCTCGGCCTTCAGATTGGCTTCCACTGCTTTTTGATTGGCTTCCTCAGCCAATTTGCGATTTTCTGCAGTTGCTTCCTGGAGATTCCCAATTGCTTGTGTATGTTGAGCAACTTGTGTATGTTGACCTATTGCAGTCGTTAAGAGTCGTCAACAGGCTCATCTCAGCTATCTGCCAATCTCCCATTCCCACCACCCCTCTGAGTAATACCCCTCCCCACCTTCTCACTATATAGAAGGATCTGGCAACTTCTGTTTCAGTGTATCTGAAGAAGTGTGCATGCACACGAAAGCTCATACCAAGAACTAACTTAGTTGGTCTTTAAGGTGCTACTGGAAGGAATTTTTTTATTTTGCTTGTTTTATGTTGATGATATTTTGTTCTTTTGGAAAGATGTCACAATGTACAATAACACCCTAGCTCAACTGAAAGAGCACTTTGACATGAAAGATCTTGGTGAGGTAAACAACTACCTATCTCTGGAAATAGAGAGACCAGGATGGTAATATTCTAGTACACCAGTCACAGAAAATTGCTGATGTGTTAAGCAAACTAAACCTGATGGATGCTAACCCTGTAGACACACCAATGACAACAGGTTATCAGGTAGATGACACTGAAGAAGCATTTTCTGACACTACACTGTACAGAAGTGTGCTGAACTGAATGCACTGTCTTATTCACTTAAGGATTGTGAATGGTTGTTACAATTGTGCAAAGACATGAAAATTCCTGTCAAATGTCCAATCCAGGTTTACCAGGACAACAAAGCATGTTTGGCTTTGCTGAATTCTGAAGGTTGTAAGCAAAGCACGAAGCACTTGTAATTGAAACTGCAACATGCTAGGGAATGTGTTCAGAAGGGACTCGTAACGGTGTCCTATATGCCAGGTAATGAAATTCCTGCTGATGTATTGTCCAAGGTTGTATCAAGGGATCAACACTGTACCTATGTGCAGAAATTGGGTTTGTACTGATATTGTACAAACACGCTGCCCAGTGGTGTTCACACAAAGGGGGAGGATGTTGGTTTCTATTTCCCTCACTGAGCAGCAACTGCAGTCACAAGACATTATTTTGCATTCCACAGTCAGAGTTACTGTTGGATTCCCACGGGAATGGGAGACTGGATGTGACGTACACTGGTTTCCTGTTTTTCACTGTTCTCTCGGTTTTCTTTGTTTCTGAGACGAGTTGCTTCTCTGCTCTCACAGAGGCAAGATGCATGTTTGTATTCTCTCAGCATAGAGTGGAAATAAAGTTAAGAATGTGGCACATACTGCTTATGCTTCTGGTGTGTGGACTACTCTGCTTGGGCTCAAGATAAGACGAGCCTGTATCAGCTTCAGATGGGCCGAAGCTGGTCAAAATCTCAGACAGATCAAAATGGCAAGATAGTCAGACACAAAGCCAGATTGGTAGCCAGAGGTTTTTCACAGGTACCAGAAGAAGACTATCACGAGGCCTACTCACACACCGTGAGATATGAGAGCATTAGGCTTACGCTCAAACTTGCTGCAGAAGAGAATCTACATGTTTCTCATCACGATGTGAATACAGCATTTTTGTACGGAACCTTAGGTGAATCACTTTATATGCTTCCACCTGATGGTGTACAGGTAAAACAGGGATTTGTTTGTTCTCTGAAGAAGTCCCTATATGGTCTCAAGCAAAGTGCACAATGCTGGCACTCTAAACTCACTGAAGTGTTGTTTTCTCTAGGTTTTCAGTGAGGTGAAGCTGATCCATGTGTATTTGTCAAAGAGGAAGGGCAAAAGAAGCTGTATTGCTTATTTTATGTTGATGATATTCTGTTCTTTTGGAAGGATGTCACAATGTACAATAACGCCCTAGCTCAACTGAAAGAGCACTTTGACATGAAAGATCTTGGTGAGGTAACCAACTACCTATCTCTGGAAATATAGAGAGACCAAGATGGTAATATTTTAGTACACCAGTCACAGAAAATTGCTGATGTGTTAACCAAACTAAGCCTGATGGATGCTAACCCTGTAGACACACCAATGACAACAGGATGTTGTTGTTGTTTAGTCGTTTAGTCGTGTCCGACTCTTCGTGACCCCATGGACCAGAGCACGCCAGGCACTTCTGTCCTCCACTGCCTCCCGCAGTTTGATCAAACTCAGGCTGGTAGCTTCAAGAACACCATCCACCCATCTCATTCTCTGTCATCCCCTTCTCCTTGTGCCCTCCATCTTTCCCAACATCAGGGTCTTTTCCAGGGAGTCTTCTCTTCTCATGAGGTTGCCCAAAGTATTGGAGCCTCAGTTTCACGATCTGCCCTTCCAGTGAGCACTCAGGGCTGATTTCCTTAAGAATGGATACGTTTGATCTTCTTGCAGTCCATGGGACTCTCAAGAGTCTTCTCCAGCACCATAATTCAAAAGCATCAATTCTTCGGCGATCAGCCTTCTTTATGGTCCAGCTCTCACTTCCATAGATAACTACTGGGAAAACCATAGCTTTTACTATACGGACCTTTGTTGGCAAGGTGATGTCTCTGCTTTTTAAGATGCTGTCTAGGTTTGTCATTGCTTTTCTCCCAAGGAGCAGGCGTCTTTTAATTTTGTGGTTGCTGTCACCATCTGCAGTGATCATGGAGCCCAAGAAAGTAAAATCTCTTACTGCCTCCATTTCTTCCCCTTCTATTTGCCAGGAGGTGATGGGACCAGTGGCCATGATCTTCGTTTTTTAATGTTGAGCTTCAGACCATATTTTGCGCTCTCCTCTTTCACCCTCAATAAAAGGTTCTTTAATTCCTCCTCACTTTCTGCCATCAAGGTTGTGTCATCTGCATATCTGAGGTTGTTGATATTTCTTCCGGCAATCTTAATTCCGGCTTCGGATTCATCCAGCCCAGCCTTTCGCATGATGAATTCTGCATATAAGTTAAATAAGCAGGGAGACAATATACAGCCTTGTCGTACTCCTTTCCCAATTTTGAACCAATCAACAGGATAGATGATACTGAAGAAGCATTTTCTGACACTACACTGTACAGAAGTGTGCTAGGCAAACTAAACGTCATTGCCAGATGTTCAAGACCTGACACTGCAGTTAGCACGAATTTGCTAAGCAGACATGTCAGCAATCCTACTGTTAAGGATTGGAAAGCTCTGAAACACATAGCACGCAATTTGAAAGGCACTATGCACTACAGACTGAGATTTAACAAACAGAAGTCTGGTGGTCTTGAGATATTTGCTGATGCGAGTTTGGGAAGTGACACTACAGACAGGAAAAGCACGTCTGGGGTTTGCTACATGTACAACCAGGGTCTATTTGATTGGTCTGTTAGGATATTTCCTTTTTTAAAAAAAAATAATTATAAAATTTTCAAATATAACAATAAAAGAAAAACATTCCATTTGAATTATACATCCAATTCTAATCTTTCCACTTTCAGACTTCCTTCAATCTATCTGGAAATTTTCATGTTTTCACAGTTATTCACATTTCTTGCATCTGTATTTTTTTTTTAACCAAATTAATCTTAGCAATTATTATAAAAAAATATTTCTTTCCATTATTATCACAGAGCTTCTTGAAAACCTACAAACGTTAATTGACCTTCACATATATTCTTAACATACTCTGTAAATTTATTCCAGTCCTCGGTAAATCTCTGGTCTCGCCGGTTCCTAATTCTCCCCATTAGCTTGTCTAATTCTGCGTATTCCATCAACTTCATTCTCCAATCTTCTTTCGTCGGGATTTCTTCCTGTTTCCATTTTTGTGCCACCAAAATTCTTGCCGCTGTTACTGCATATAAAAACAACTTCTCATCCTTCTTTTTTATGTCATTTCTTAGTATTCCTAACAGAAAAGTTTCTGGTTTTTTAACAAAGGTATATTTCAACATTTTTTTCAATTCATTATAAATCATTTCCCAGAAACCTTTCATTTTTTTACATTCCCACCGCATATGATGGAAATGTCAGGAGAAAGAAGGAACATTCTAACATTTATTACTCACTTTATACATCTTTCCAAGTTTTACTGGTGTAACATACCATCTATATAACATTTTCATAACATTTTCTTTTATTGTAGTACATGCAGTAAATTTCATTCCTTCTTTCCACAATCTTATCCAATCATCAAATTGAATATTATAACCAAAGTCTTTGACCCACTGAATCATTGCAACTTTAACCTCTTCATCCTTAGTATGCTACTCAAGTAATAATTTATACATTTTTGATAAAATTTTAACATCATTATTCACAATTTCTTTTTGAAATCTAGATTTTTCATCTTGAAAACCTCTTTCCAGCATCTCGTTTTTAAACATCGCATTCACTTGGAAGTAGTGTAACCAATCAAACATATATTCTTTAACATCATCGTATGGGTTCAATTTCCATTTATTTCCTTCTTTTATAATTAAATTCTCATATGTAATCCAACTCCCCATCATAGTGATCTTCTTAACACTCATTACCTCCAATGGCGACAGCCAGAATGGAGTTTTAAACTCTAATAATTTTTTGTACCTATTCCATACTTCAATCAGCGGACCTCGGAAAATGTGATTTTCAAAACCTTTATGCACTCTTTTTTTCTCATACCATAAATATGTGTGCCAACCAAATCTATTATCATAGCCTTCTAAATCCAAAAGTTCTGAATTTTCCAACTTTATCCATTCTTTCACCCAGCAAAGACATGCAGCCCCAAAATATAACTTTAGGTCTGGCAGGGCAAAGCCTCCTCTATCTTTTGCATCCGTTAAAATCTTAAATTTTATTCTAGGCTTCTTGCCCTGCCAGACATATCTTGATAATGCTCTTTGCCATTCTTTAAATATCGTAACACCTTTAATTATTGGTATTGATTGAAATAAGAACAACATTTTTGGTAGCACATTCATTTTTACCATTGCAATTCTTCCCCAAAATGACAACTTCATTCTTCCCCACACTTCCAGGTCCTTCCTAATCTTGTTCCAGACTGGTACATAATTATTTTGAAAAAGATCAATACACTTGGGAGTTAATATAATCCCAAGATATTTAACTTTCTTAACCACTTCCATATCTGTTTGTTGCTGAATTCTTTCTATTATCTCTTGGTCCATATTTTAAACATTATTTTCGTTTTACTCTAATTTGAATCCGGCAACTTGTCCGAATTGCTCTATCTCTTCTAACACTTCCTTAACACTTTTAATAGGGTTTTACCTTATATTCCTTACAACCAACTGTCACACCTTTTATGAAATCATTACTTCTTAACGCTCTCAACAAGACTTCCAGGACCGATATGAATAACAATGGTGATAAGGGACACCCTTGTCTTGTACCCTTGGTTATAGCAATATCATCTGTCAGTACATTATTAACAATTAATTTTGCTCTTTGTTCAGAATATATTGCCCTTACGCCATTCACAAATGAGTGACCCATCTCCATAGATTCCAGGTTCTTTAACATAAATTCCACATCCATAGTAGCTATATCCACAATACTATACTAGCTACTATGGATGTGGAATCTCTGTATACCAACATCCCACACAACGATGGTTTACAAGCTATAAGGAACACCATTTCAGATAAAACCACAGCGGACCTTGCCACCAAACTCTGCCAATTTGTCCTTACCCACAACAACTTCAAATTCGGTGATGACCTATTCCTTCAGATCAGCGGCACAGCAATGGGCACCCGCATGGCCCCACAGTATGCCAAATGCAACATCTTCATGGCAGATTTAGAACAACGTTTCCTAAACTCCTACCCACTCAAACCTCTCTTGTACCTGCGATACATTGACGATATTTTTATCATCTGGACACATGGTCAACAGACCCTGGACACCTTTCACCAGAAATTTAATGATTTTCACCCCACAATCAACCTAACAATGAATCAATCTATGCAAGAAATACATTTTTTGGACACTACTATAAAAATACAGGATGGGCGCATAGACACCACCTTATACCGTAAACCAACTGACCGACAAACATATCTACATGCCTCTAGCTACCATCCCAAACATACCAAACAGTCCATTGTATATAGCCAGGCACTACGTTACAGCCGCATCTGTTCCAATTCTACAGACAGAGACTCTCACCTAAGAGATCTACAGCAAACCTTTTTAGAACTAAAATACCCAGCAGATGAAGTTAGACAACAGATCAACAGAGCCAGACTGATACCCAGAGAGAACTTGCTGCAAGACAGACCCAAAAAAGAAAACAACAGAACACCTCTAGTCATCACATACAGCTCCCAAGTTAAAACAGTACAACACATCATCAGAGATCTACAACCACTCCTGGACAATGACAGTTCTCTTTCTCAAGCTCTGGGAGGAAGACCTTTCATAGAATCATAGAATCATAGAGTTGGAAGAGACCACAAGGGCCATCGAGTCCAACCCCCTGCCAAGCAGGAAACACCATCAGAGCACTCCTGACATATGGTTGTCAAGCCTCTGCTTAAAGACCTCCAAAGTAGGAGACTCCACCACACTCCTTGGCAGCAAATTCCACTGTCGAACAGCTCTTACTGTCAGGAAGTTCTTCCTAATGTTTAGGTGGAATCTTCTTTCTTGTAGTTTGGATCCATTGCTCCGTGTCCGCTTCTCTGGAGCAGCAGAAAACAACCTTTCTCCCTCCTCTATGTGACAACCTTTTATATATTTGAACATGGCTATCATATCACCCCTTAATCTCCTCTTCTCCAGGCTAAACATGCCCAGCTCCCTTAGCCGTTCCTCATAAGGCATCGTTTCCAGGCCTTTGACCATTTTGGTTGCCCTCCTCTGGACACATTCCAGTTTTTCATTGCCTACAGACAGCCACCCAATCTTAAACAACTCCTAACCCACAATAATACTACAACCAGACTTAACACGGACACTGGCACCAGAGCCTGCAATAAACCCAGATGCCAACTTTGCTGCCACATACACCCGGACAACACCATTACTGGCCCCAACAACATCACACATACCATCTCGGGACTATTTAATTGCTCATCGTCTAACATTGTGTATGCCATCAAATGCCAACAGTGTCCTTCAGCTCTCTATATTGGACAAACAGGCCAAACCTTACGCCAAAGAATAAACGGACATAAATCTGACATCAAGAATCACAAAACAGAGAAACCAGTAGGAGAACACTTCAATCTCCCAGGACATTCTATACAAGATCTCAAAGTAGCTGTTTTACTACAAAGTAATTTCAGAAATAGACTGGAAAGAGAAGCTGCTGAATTGCAACTCATTACCAAACTTAAAACCATGGAGAGACCTGGTTTGAACAAAGACTTCGGATTCTTATCTCATTATACATGACCTAGCCATTTTTCACCTTCTCACCCCTTGCCTTTTCCTGTAAGACCTATTGCAGTCGTTAAGAGTCGTCAACAGGCTCATCTCAGCTATCTGCCAATCTCCCATTCCCACCACCCTTCTGAGTAATACCCCTCCCCACCTTCTTACTATATAGAAGGATCTGGCAACTTCTGTTTCAGTGTATCTGAAGAAGTGTGCATGCACACGAAAGCTCATACCAAGAACTAACTTAGCTGGTCTTTAAGGTGCTACTGGAAGGAATTTTTTTATTTTGACTATGGCAGACCAACACGGCTACCTATCTGTAAATAAAACAAGCAATACAGCTTCTTTTGCCCCTCCTCTTTGACAAATACACATGGATCAGCTTTCCCTTGCTGAAAACCTAGAGAAAACAATACTTCAGTGAGTTTTGTGTGCCAGCACCGTGCACTTTGTTTGAGACCATAAAGGGATTTCTTCAGAGCACAAACAAATCCCTGTTTTACCTGTACGCTATCAGGTGGAAGCATATAAAGAGATTCACCTCGAGATCCGTACAAAAACACTGTATTCACATCGTGGTGACTAACGTGAAGATTCTCTTCTGCAGCAATTTTCCAACCAAGCACAGAATTCCTTGAACCTTGGAAATGCCTCTGATTTCTGCTCGAGATTGTACACATAAATAAACCTGGAAAATGCATCAATGAGAACCATGAAGCACCTGTTTCCACCCAAAGAGGGCGACAGTGGACCAACCAAATCTGATCTGATAATTCCCTTTTGAGAGCTTTGGAATTCCCATCACAAATTGAAGAGCCTCCTGTACCTTTGGATTAGCCATGTCTGTGTTTTTAAAGCAGGCTGCGTCTATTTACAAGCAGCTGCGTTTCAAATGAGGCCTTTGCATTCTCCGGCCGCAGCCGACCAGTGCTTTGGCTTGAAGTTCAATGTCCACCCTTATTGCCAATTAATTAGGGACTGGCAGGCTTCCCGGGGCTTGAGCACATACCCCTCATCAATCTTCTTGACATGCAGAGAAGACAATCTGCATTCTGTTCTTCTGCCATACTTCTGGGCCCGAAACCAATTATTGGTTATGGTCCACCATGTGAGGGTTTCAGCACTCCTTGTCGACCTGTGGGGGGAGAAGGTTGCGGGTTTGAGAAATGGGAACCAGGATGGCGCCCCCCCCAAAAAACCGCTCACCTTGTCCAATGGGACGCTGTAGAGTTCTGGGATCAATCGGATCCCGTCCTTCCCCTTGACGAGGACGCCTTCCAGGGCTTCCTGGTACTCCCGGACCTTTGGACGGACAGGCGTGAAGCAAGGAATCAGAACTCGAACCCCAAATCCAACCGGGTCATCAGAGGCCCTCCCCCTGACCTGCTCGGCGTGGCCATGAAAGATGCCATCAATCAGCAGGTAGGTCCAAAAGAGCAGCCACTCGCACTCGATACTCTCAAAAAGCTTAAGCTCGGAGGGTTTGTAGTATAGAGGCATTGGGGGTCCTGAAAAAAAGGAAAAAACATAAGTTAAAATAAATAAATAAATAAATATAAAAATGAAATGAATAAAAAACCACAAATAAATAATTAAAAAACAAACAAAATAAAATAAAACTCAACTTTGTTTTTTTTAATGATGTTTATTAAAATTTCAGAGAAAAAAAGAATTACACAAAAACAAAAAATAAAAATACAAGGAAAATACAAAATACAGGAAAAAAGGAATAAAAAACACTTAAAAAGAAGAAAAGGAAAATGAATCAATCTTTCTAAAGCTTACATTCATATCCTTGTTTCCCTGACCTCCTCATACCTCACTTTTTTGTATTCCAGTTCAATTATTTAAGTCAGCAATTTCTTTCCCTCTTTGTTTTCTCATGATCCTTTAACTTAATATACTGTAACTTAAAATTTTCATCTGTTATCAATCCTTTTTTACATACACCTTTATAGCATTACTGCTTAAACCACCTAGCTTCATTCCAACATCATTCTAACATTCATTAATTTTGCAATATTTCTGTAAATAGTCTTTAAATTTATTCCAATCTTCTTCCACCGACTCTTCTCCCTGGTCTCGTAAAACTCAACACTTTGGGAGTCCGGTAGCCATCGTGGAGAAACTGGCAACAACTGTAGTGTCAAGGGTGAGTGGTGGGTGCTAGAAGAGATAACAGCTCGGGACTCCACCCAGCTTTACAAGATTTATTGAGTCCATTATTCTATTTACAATCCGGAGCTCTCAAAAAGCATGTCCTCCTCATTCGGTCTCAGTTGCTGAGGCTGGCCCCTCCCTTAGTTTTCTCCAGCATAACCACTTCCTGAAACCTCCCCTTTTCCTTCCTCCTTTACATAAAGAGCGAAGCCCCGGAAGTTGCTCCCCCCTCCCTGATTCATTGCTTCCTGAAAACCCTTCGTCATCCTCCCTCTCTGACGAGGTGCAGCTGCTCATTATCGGAGGTTGCTCTCTATTTCCCCAGCATTTCCCCCTTCTCAGCCCCCAGTTCCCTGACATCCCTGGCATTTGCTCTCTCCGCTTGCCCGTTGGTTTCGGGGTGCCTTGCTGTCGTGAAGCTCACCTCTACTTGCAGCAAACCCATGAGCTTGTGCCAAAATTGTGAGGTGAACTGCGTCCCCCGGTGAAAAATTACCTTAGAAGGAACCCCATGCAACCGAAACACATGCTCTATGAACAGCGTGGCTGTCTCCTCCGCCGTCACTGCATGGGAACATGCCACGAAGTGACACATCTTGGTTAGTAGATCCACCACTACCATGACTGCCGTTTTCCCTCTGGACGTTGGTAGGTCAGTTATAAAATCTACCGACACCACTTCCCATGGCTTCCCTGGTGTGGGCAAAGGTTCTAGTAACCCTGCCGGAGCAGCCCTCTCCCCTTTGGCCCTCTGACAGGTGTCACAACTTCTCACATATTCCCACACGTCCTCCCTCACCTTGAGCCACCAAAAGTCCCTTGTAACCAGCAACAGAGTCTTGTGTTGCCCAAAATGTCCCGCAGTGGGGTTGTCGTGGAGCTGCTTGAGGATCTTGGCCCTTAGGGATTCACCCGGGACATACAGTGCCCCCCTGATAGAACAGAAGCCCCCTTTCTCCTCGAAACCTCCCTCAGCTCCCCTGTTTTCCCTAAGCTCGTTCAGCTTCTGCTGTGCAAGATCATCGTCTCTGATCAGTTGCACCAGTTCATCGTCATCCACCAGTGCCCCCCCACAAGTCCACCTGTTCTCCAGGAACATGAGCCTGGCTACAGGAGGTCCCTCTTCCGCCCAGTACTCCGGTTTGTGTGATAGTGCATCCGCCTGTTGGCTATTTGCAGTTTAGTAGCACAGAGAACTTGCTGGGGAGACCATGCATTAAAAAGAGACTCAAAAATAACTTAAACAAGGTTTTAATAACAAAAACAAAAACTCCTTATACACTAAATACATTAACAACAAACCAGACCCAACCACCAACCCATCCCCCAGGGTAATGGGAGAGCTAGGTGCTGCTCCTTATATACTACACCCAATTGCTGACACAGCTTAATCAATACAACTCAGCAGCACCTGCTATGATTCACAGCTGTAAAGCTGGGTCTCGTTAGTTTGCTCTGGCCCCTTAAAGACATACACATCGGGTGGAACAATGATGAACCTTTACATTTAAAGAAACCATTCAACATTTCCCCTGCGGTTCATCATTGTGGAACAAAAACAAAACATATTTTGTACATGTCTTTCATGTGTAACCTTTGGAAGTGCTTTTGTAAAAATGTCCACAATTTGCTTGTCACCTGGAACATATTCGAAATACAATAATTGTTAGTATCTTGGCTCACAGTCAGAGGTACCTGGCCTCCCCCGAGGCAATTGAGCGAGATACTGTGTTTACCTTCCGTCTGCGACCCCCGGCAGGCTAGGTAAACAAACCCGGCGATTCTTCTCATTAGACGTGAGATAGAACACACCCTCTGCTTCTCTGCTTCTCTCTCCCCCCTGCATTCTCCCAGGGAGGGGAAATGAGACAGACAGGAGTCCTTTTTACATGTTTTATTCCTGTCACTCAGCAGTATATAGAAATGTGACTGTTCCCTTCAGACTCCATCAGAAGAGACTCAAACTCCTCCCCTGCACTTCCAGTACAGGTCACATGACACACTGAGCTAACATCCGGTGCTCAGTACAGAGAATAGGCTCCACCTTTTCTCCAACAGTACATCTGCAAACCACAACATCCTGTTTTGCATTCCAGCCATCTGGAGCTGGCTTTTGCCTTGCTGCTTTTTCCCAACAATAATTTCATCAGCAATTAGTTTCTTTACAAACTGTAAACGTAATCTTAAGACTCTAGTGCGTTGTGTATTGGTTTCTGAACATAGGATAGCGAGTCCACTCTGCGAATCAAGGTAAACTTTTACTGGTAGGGTTACTTGCATCTGTAGGTCTGCAAATACTTGCAGATACCATTCTATATCACGAGTGGCCTGAACGCATGCACATAATTCACTCTCTGTTGTGGAGAGACAAATGATGGTTTGTGTCTGGGACTTCCAATCAAATGGACAACCGTTATAACAAAACACCATACCAGACACACCCCTGCAATTATTTTGTTCCACTGCGTGAGATGCATCGCAGAAAATTTCAAAACCTTTGTCAATACTTGATGTAAACTGCAACCTATAATGTTTGGTATGTTTAAGGTACATTACTACTCTCTTAAGAGCAGAGAAACATTGCTTAGTGGGCTTTTCCACAAATTTTGTCAGAAAGTGAAAAGCATAAGTTATATCTGGTCTTGAGATTCTTTGAATGAAATTTAGCTTGTCTATAGCAGAACGATACAAAGTTTTGTTAGGAAATGGCTTATCTTCACCTGTAAAAGTGAAACCACACACCATAGGCATTTCCTTCCCATTTGCATTTTCTAAACATAGCATTTTAACAAGATCATCAATTTTTGCAGTTTGATGAACCAGAAAAGATCCATTTTTGCCTTTCTCAATTTGCATGGATAAGTAATTTTTAGCTATGCCTAATTCCACCACATCAAATTTCTTCTGTAACTGTGAAACTACCTCTTCATATTCCTGTTTAGTTTTTGTAGAAATTAACACGTCATCTACATACACACATATTTTTGTTACAGAGTTTGCCCTTTCCTTTATAAACACACAATTGTTTGCCTTTCCTTGTGAAAAACCAATATCCAGCAATTCTTTTGCTAAAGTTTGGTGCCAATTCCTTCCACTTTGGTGCAGACCATAAAGGGATTTATTTAATTTGCATACCAAACCTTCAGCAGCGTCTATGCCTTCAGGGACACGCATAAAAATTTGTTCTTTTAAATCTGCAAACAAATATGCAGTTTTTATATCTAAGTGATAAACAGAATGTCCATGTTGTGATGCATCTTTTAACAAAAGCTTAACTGTTTCATATTTTACACTTGGTGAATAGCACAAATCATAATCTTCGCCTGGAATTTGTTGAAAGCCCCTAGCAACTAGTCTTGCCTTGTACCTTACAACTTCATTTTTGTCATTCATTTTAACTCTATAAACCCATTTTGAATCAATAAGTCTCATATCTGGCGTTTGTGGTACAAGAGACCAAGTGTTATGCTCTTTTAAAGAAGCTATCTCTTTTTTTTGCCGATAATTTTTTATTAATATTACATATATATACATATAAACATATTCAAAATCCATTACATAACTTGCACATTTTATATCCACTCCTCAAATCATAGGTATAATACAAAGTTTTTACAAATCTTACGTATAATATAAAGTTATTTTAGGCTCAGCCGAGCCTTGAACTTCCTTCCACTCCTTTGGTAAGTATCAAATAAGTTTTACGGTCACGTATTTTATCTCTTTTACCTAATAATCACTTGCTGTTAGAGTTATTCCAACCCCGCCAGTGTCGTCTGAAATTTATTTCCAATATACATCAAATATTTATTCCAATTATCATGAAATTTCTGTTCGTCTTGATCTCTTAATCTTCCTGTTATTCTAGCGAGCTCGGCATAGTTTATCACTTTAACCTGCCAATCATTTATATTTGGTATAACCTCCGTTTTCCAATTTTGTGCTAACATGATTCTTGCGGCTGTTGTGGCATATAGGAATAGAATCTTATCTTCTTTTTTAATTTCTTTACCCGTCATTCCTAGCAGAAAAGCTTCGGGCTTTTTGGGGAAGGTGTATTTAAAGATTTTTTTAAGTTCGTTGTAGATCGATTCCCAAAAGCCTTTCACTTTGCTGCATGACCACCACATGTGGTAGAAGTCGCCTTCTACCTCTCCACATTTCCAGCATCTTTTATTCTTCAACCTGTAGATCTTACCCAGCTTCACTGGCGTGTGGTACCACCTATAGATCCTTTTCCACAGGTTTTCCCTTAGTGCCGTACACGCCGTGAACTTCACATTAGTATTAAAGAAGCTATCTCAGAGTTCATAGCTTTATACCAATTTACAGCTTGGTGCTTAGGTAAATTCTGAACATCATTGTAGCTTTTTGGCTCAAAAACCGCCTTATTGGCATACACAGTATTAAAATGTTCATCTGCAAAACGTTGTGGCTGTCGGAAATCAAGCCTTTATCAGGAGAAACTGGCAACTCTCCCAGGCACCCGGCTTGGTCTCCTGTTGACCTCCCTGTCTGCTTTCCCGGCAAGATCCAGGCAGAGGTTGCGATAGGCGATCCTTCTCAGCGTGAGAAGAACACACCACTCTTTCCTGCCCCCCCAGGCAGGGGAAAGAGATAGACAGAAACGTATTTACATGCCTTTATTTCTGTCTTTGCAGCGTTACAGAAAACATGACTGCTCTCTTCAAACTCCAACAGCCGAGAGACAAACTACTCCTGTACTTCCTGTACAGCTCATATTACACTCTGAGCTAATTCCGGTGCCCTCTGCACTGTGAATTGACTGTCCCTCTGTTTCCCACGGAACAGTCCCAACAGTCCCATTATGTTTTGTTTTCAAGCTACCAGCAGCTCGCGGCTGCATTGCTTCAATATTGTAACAGTGGCTTCTGCCTCTTTCTATCTGAACGTCTCAGTCCGGAAGGAGAGTCAGATTCCTCAGACTTAATGGGACTAAGTAAACTACTAGTTTCAGGTTGTAAATCATCACTATCAGATTGAAGAGATGCCTGTTGGCTAAGCTCACGGTCAGAAAACTCAAGAGAATCTAACCTCTCCTTGGGTGCCTGTGACTCTAAATCATCAAACAAATTATCAGATTCAACAGGCTTTTCATCTTATTCCATTAATTCAGAAGCACCATTTCCTGCTGCTGCTGCTTTTTCTTCCTCAGTATCATTTATACTGTTAGTATCTTGGAAAACAGCAACGCCATTCCAATTTACAGTTTGTATCATGCTTCTGGTAATATGAAATTTGCCAGTTGCTGGTATGTAAATTCTGTACGCCCCCTGCTGGTAGCCCATTAATTTTCCCTGAACACTACGCTCACCCAATTTCTGCTTAGCGGGATAATGCATAATTACATCTGAACCCCAACTGCGTAGGTATTTCAGATTAGGGCGTTTTTTAAACAGCTTTTCATAGGGGGTGACATCTAAACCAGAATGATAACTGTGATTTCTAACATAACAAAAGGCATTGAGCGCTTCAGCCCAAAAGTCTTTGGGCAGATTAGCATTGTGCAGATAAGTTTTAACCCCTGCCTGCAGGTCACGCTGCACAACTTCAACAAGCCCATTTTGCCAGGGACTTCGGGGGCAAGAACTCATGAGTAGTCCCCTGTGCTTCCAGGAAATTATCAAAATCCTCAGAAACAAATTCCCCGCCCCGGTCAGAAAACAGGTTCTTAATAGGTTTGTTAAAATGCGTTTTTACCCAGCCGCAAAAAACTTTATACTTTTCAAATGCTTGGGACTTCTCAGCTATTGCATAAGTCCAATAATATCTACTATATTGGTCTATGAGAGTAAGCCAGTACTTAGAACCTCCTAAGGATGGTGGCAGTGGCCCAACTAAATCACAATGTACACGCTCAAATGGCTCAGTTACTTTCCTATCTGAGCACCTACCCTTGCGTGCAACCTTAATCTTATTCTTGCAACAGGATAGACATTGCATAAAGAATTTACATGGTTTAAAGTTGAGGCCATTAACAATATTCATCTTAATTACATCAGCAAAATTCAGGTGTCCTAGAATTCTGTGCGCCTCATGGACACACCCGGAATGTGGCCTTACATTCCTCAACCCCTGGCTTGACTGTGCTGCTCTGCAATTTATAGGCGATTGGGAGTAGGTGCGAAAATACAGTCTATATAAACCATCAGAGTCCCGGGTATACAATAGACATTTGTTCCCCTCAAAAAACTCACACATTGAATTTAAGAAACGCACAGTTATGCCTTGACGAGCAAAGCACCTTACTGATAATAAATTGTCCATTGACGGGCAATAAATGCAGTTCGCTATTGTAATGTTTAAAGAGTCAAGTTTAACAGTACCCCTGCCAAGCGACTGCAGGACTTGTGAATTGGCTAAATGTACATTACCAATTTCTTCTTCGAAAGAAATAAACAAGCTTCGATTGTTGCAGACGTGCTGGGATGCACCTGAGTCAACAATAAAAGAATTCCACTTGGCACCTTTAATTCTTTTACAATCTGTAGTCCGAGCGTGAAAAGCTCGCGGCTCGTTTCTGTCTCTACTATACGATGCCGGCTGCTGGGCTGATGACCGTGATTGACGAACAGAAACTGGCTTGGGAGTACTTTGCTTTCTTTTGGATCTGCAGTCCCTTGCAAAATGTCCTTGCTTATTGCAGAACCAACAACGCTTGGCAGCTTTAAATGCAGTCGTATCACCACAAGTTTGCATATGGCGTTCCTCATTATTTCTGGAAACAGGAGTGCTTATGGCACAAGCCTCCCTTCTATCCAACTCGCCCATTAATCTTGCCGTTACCCCTTCCACAGTTAATTGTGCTGGTGGAACAGCAGATATCTGGCTAGCTATACCATCAAAGTCCTCGTTAAGGGAACAAAGAATGATAAAAACATACTGAATATCAGGTATCTCCATGTCCCTTCGAATTAATTTGCAGCATATTGCCTCCAGACGTCTCAAGTGTGCTGCCAAATCACCACCAGGCTGCAACTTCGTCTGGTACAACTGCTTGAAAAACGTCAATGCAGACGCTGACTCTTTTCTAACATGCACTGCTGCAAGACTGTCCCACATTTCTTTGGCAGTTTTCTTATTTCTTATATAGACTACTTGCTGGTCACTGACTGCCAAATTAATTATTGCCCTGGCTTTTGCATCTCCTTTTGACCAGGCATTAGTTACAGGGGATTTGGCGTGCACAGCGTTGCGGGGGCTCTGGTGTATTTAAAGGTCTCCACTTTGTCCACCTGGAGGAAAAAAAGGGATCTCCCAGCGGACATCTAGCCTGACACCAAATCTCGGCTCCGGGAAATGTTGGAAAAACCTCCCTTTTGGGGTCCATAGACTAGCAATGAATGGAGGGAAGGTACACCCCAGCGGTCATCCAGCCTGACCCCCTACCTGTCTCATCATGCACTGCAGCAGGCGTCGCATCAGCTTGATCACGAAAAGAAGAAAAACGCTGCCGTTGAAGAAAAACACTGCCGGAAACTCAGAACTTGAACTCGGGACGGACAACCCCAAAGCCAATGGAGTTTTTTTTGTCCGGATCTCATTTCCTCCGCTGAGTTTTTTGACTCCGCATTCCAGGCATTTGGCCTGGGAATAGGGTTTCGATCTCACCCCCCAACCCAGCGTCGCACCTGCTCTGGCTCTCGGGTTGCAGCGTGAGGTCAGGAAATGCATTGCCAGCAAGGAGGACCCAAAAGAGGATTCCCGAGAAGGGTTCTTCCCCACCCCAGGGTGGGAAGGGAAAAGCCGGTCGCGTCTCTTTTGCGGGATGGGTTTTTGGGTCATAGGTGCGAGTTCTGCCATGCGGGCAGAGGGGCAGCAGCCTGACGATATGCTCGGCACCTTGGAAAATATTATTTTTCTTTTATTTAATTTTCATTTTCACTTTATTATTGTGTTCTATCTTATTGTATTTTTTATTTTTTATTTTCTTTCCATTTCTCTCTTCCTAATTTAAGTTATTATTTTATTTTATTTTATTTTATTTTATTTTATTTTATTTTATTTTATTTTATTTTACTTAATTATTATGTTCCATTTTATGGTGTTCTATCTTATTGGATTTTATTATATTATTTCATTTTTCTCTTTTCTTTTAATTTCTCTTTTCTTATTATTTTTTATTTTATTTTATTTTATTTTTTCCTTTCTTTGTTTCATTTCATTTAATTTCTTTCCTTTCCCTATTATTTCATTTTCTCTTTTCTTTACATTTCTTTTAATTTCTTTTATCTTAGTTTCCTTCCTTTCCTTTTTTCCTTTTCTCTTAATTTATTCCTTTCTGTTCCCTTCCTATTTTATTTTATTTTATTTTCCAACTCCGTCCTAGCTACCTGCTCCAGCTCATATGCCTTGTCCCTGTCCTCGTCATGGTCAGCATTCCCCGGGGGAGGAGATGGCTCAGTCCCAGGAACATGGCTTTGACCTTAAGCTGCCATGTGAGAAGCTGACCAGCCAAACGTGGCTGGAGTGGAGCTTCGAAGCAGAGCTGTCTTTAGTCGGAGCCAGGCTGTGGGAATTTGTTCAGCCAGTGCCTAAGGCAGCTGGGGCGGTTGCAGAGCAACGTGAAGCTGAGAAGCGTGTGCTTGCGTTTTTGGCTGAGAACGTGGCTGCTGAATTGGTGCCTATTGTTCTGGGTGCAAGGAAGCCAGAGGCCGCTTGGCTAGCACTCCAAGAGGCTTGTGAAGCTGGAGTCGGAAGCAAGGGCCGGGAGATGGCTGCATCAGAACAGGAGAGGCAAGATGGCACTGGCCACCTTCGTGAAAGCCGGTGCACAGCTGGGAAAAGCTGTGGGGCCCCTGAGGGGGGCGAAGGGACTGTTGCTGCCACTGTTGTTGCTGCTACGTTTGCAGAGTCTAAGAGCTGCTGTGATGCTGCAACATGTCTGCGTGAGGAGCCTGGAAAGAGGCAAAGTGCTGGGAGCCCTTTACCCATCAGAGGGGGTGCAGGAAAGCGTCCTGGGAGCCCTGTGAGAAGTGGGGGGGCAGTGAGCAGTAAATGCTCGGAGAAGCCTCTTTTTCCAAAGGCTGCCAAGAGTTGTTTGCGTCGTGAGTCGAAGCCTGGGAAGCCGGATGGAGCTGGAGGCTTCAAGGTCAGCCACCTGCAGCAGAGGGAGATAAGTGGTGCAGAGCTGTCTGGGAACGCTGAGATAAGTCCAGTCTTCAGGGCAACTGAGAGAGTTGCATCTACGGAAGCTGCCAAGGACAGGGGCAGCGAGAAGTTTGTTGCCATGGCAACGCTGAAGAACAACTCCAGTGAGGACAGGGTGTTGCGCTGGATAATAGATTCTGGAGCCAGCCATCACCTGATAGGAGCGCCACCTGCTGGGGAGCTGCGGAACTGCAGGGCTGTTTCAGCTGGGAAAACTGTTCAGTTTGCTAATGGGTCACAAATGCCAGTGTCTAACGTTGCAAATGTTTATGTTTCCTTTTTGCAGGAGGAGCTGGAGGTCTACGTTGTGCCAGAGATGCATTGTTGTCTGTTATCTGTACCTGCTCTTGTAAAGGAAGGGTACAAAGTTTGCTTTGAAAATGATGTCTGTTCCATTTTCAGAGGGGGGAAACAGCTTGTCAACGTGGAATGCAAGAACAATCTCTTTGTTCTGGAGACACCTCTGGAGGGTGGGGGGAATGCCGGAAGAGCACAGGCGCAGTGTGCTAGTGTTCCCAGCCATGATTCTTGTGTTCATCTATGGCACAGGAGAACGTTACACAGCTGTTTGGAAGATGTTCAAAAGTTGCCCAGCTGCACTAAGGGTTGCAAACTCAAACCATGTGGGAAATCCCTAGAGTGCAGGGCATGCAGAAAGGTAAAGGTACAAAGGTGCGGTTATCCCAGGGTGGAGAGGGTAACCACAAAACCTTTTGAGCTTGTACACACAGACCTCACAGGACCCATGGAGTGTCAGAGTCTGGGTGGGGCCAGGTATGTGCTGACGCTGACAGATGATTTTTCTCAGAATGGATGGTCTTTCTCACTGAGAACGCAAGGGGAAGCGGCGCAACTGATCAAGGATTGGGTTGCGGAGGTGGAACTAAGGTTCTCCACCAAGGTGCAAGGGTTCAAGAGCGACCGTGGGTCACAGTTCACTGGGTCTGCTCTGAAGGAGTTTTTCAAGCAAAAGGGAATTCGTCACCAGGTGACGGGTGCAAAGTCTCCTCAAGAGAGAGGCGTGGCAGAGCACAGGAGTGAAACACTGGCTGAAGCTGTCAGGGTTTTACTGTGTGACTCTGGGCTGCCTCAGAGCTTTTGGAGTGAAGCTTGGAAATCTGCCAGCTTTATCTTTAACAGATCCTACAACCACGTTGTAGGTGACACACCATTTTTTCTGTTGCACCGGAAAAAGCCACAGGTGCATTTCTTCCGTGTGTATGGTTCCAAGGCTTGGGTGCCTGTTCCAAAGGCTCAACGGAAGGAAGGTGATCCGAGGTACCAGGAAATGATCTTCTGTGGGTATGAACCAGCGACAAATGGGTGGAAGTTTGCATACCCAGGGGGTGATCAGACAAAGCTGCTGGTCAGCAAGCATGCTGAGTTCTGTGAGCAGGATGGTTGGTCAAGACTTAGTGATGGTCCTGACGTTCTCTCAGAATGTCTGTCTGATTCTGAGGAGGAAGGAGAGACAGAGGCGGAGCCTGTTGCTGAGGACCAGGTCTCTGATGAGGGTCAAGCACAGGGGTGGGTTTCTCCACAGGCTGTTAAGAGAGAACCCAAGAGTGAGCCTTCATCTCCTGTTAGCCAAGTGCAGAAGGCCCGAAGACGCAGCAAGTCAGAGGGGGAGTCTTCTGAGGTAAGAGACACGCTTGCTGACCCCAGTGGGTCAGGAGGAACACCTGAGTTTGTGCTCAGACGATCCGCACGCACAACGAAAGGGGTGCCACCTGAGAGGTTTGAGGTCACCAGTGTGTGGGTTGGTTTCGCACAGTGCGATTCTGGGAGTGTTGAAGGGGTTCAACAGTTGCCTGGGACAGATGCCAGAGGGAGGCAAAAGGCAATGGGAGGTGAGTTGAACTCAAAGAGGTCTGTAAATAGGTGTTCACAGTTTCCCTCAAGATGCAAGACGAGAGGGGGTGTTAAGGGTTTCAGAACTCACAGGGTTAAGGAGTTCTGAGTGACGTCTCACATTCTTGAGGCGTGGTTTCAGACACTTACGGGAGTGGTTTACTCTGAGTGTTTCAGTCTGTCTGTGTCTCGTACGCCATGCGAGAGGAAGAATGTGCGAGCTTTCGCCGGGATGATTTATGCTGTTATACTACTTGATTAAAGGCTAAGAAGATAAGAGAACGCCTTGTGTGTGTTCTGCTTTATTACCCACACACTGCAATCGCTTCTATCCGCTGTGATTTCTCTGCTAACCGGCCAAAGAGGCAGAGAGGACGTTTCCGTGTTCGACAAGGAGCAGAGTGCGCAGTCGAAAGCCTGCAGGGCTCCATGTCGGCCCTCTTGGCCGCCATATAAACTACTTTAACTTGCTCTACACCTGAGCCGCGGAGGGCAGGGTATAATCCGATAGAGAGAGAGAGAGAGAGAGAGAGAGAGAGAGAGAGAGAGAGAGAGAGAGGTGTGTGCCGGGCTACCCTTGAGACTGCTCCAGAAACTCCAAATGGTCTAAAATGCAGATGCATGAGTTCTTACTGGGACTTTGTGGAGAGCCCACATTCAGTTGGTTGCTCATCAGCTGGATTGGCCTTTAAAGCCCTAAACAGCTGTGACCTTTCTTATCTGTGGGAATTATCTTCCAATACACCCCCCAAAGAGCGTGACGCTCATCTAACAGCAACCTACTGGTGGTCCCTGGCCCAAAACATCCCAAACGTATCCAGCTGTCCTGAACCAGAGCCAGAGCCTTTTTGGTGGAATGCTTTGTCTAATGAGACCGGGGCTAAGCGCAATCTATCTCAGTTCTCTCACTTGCTGGATCATCACCTTGTCGTGAATGGGCTTGCACATTCCTATGACCCTTGTGAGTGAAGCCGTCGGGAATCTCGTACTCGCAGCAGGGTCACCCAAGGCAGTAAGGTCAAAGAAAATGACTTCCGGGTTGGCGCCATCGGTAATGGCGGATTCCCTCTGACTTTCTGAGGGACCAGCTCCGTGGGATCGGGTCTTACCGCTGCAGCGAAGCGGGGGCCCTTCAAAAATCACAGGCGGGTGAAGCCTGTGAATGTGGGACTCGGCGGGCACCCTTTGCGCCCCCCCCCAATTTGCGAAGGAACCCATCTACAGGCTCTGGAGCGAAACGGGGTGAGCGGCGCGGTGCTGAGAGTCGACTGCTTCTTCCGCGGAGTGAAGCCGCACAGCCGTTATCGGAGAGCGCTGACTTTTTCCTGGGACAATTTGGTTTCAAAAGCAACTACCCGTGAGTAGGATAAAATTGGATTTAAAGGGAGAAAAACAATTAATTCGGCACCGAAGCGGGGAGGCATAAACAGGAAGTCCGCCTTCCGTTTCTTGTAAACAGATCAAAGCAAAGAGACTGTAAGAGGAAACTTTGAAAGACGCTTGAAAAAGACTCAAATTCTAACATCAGATAAGAGATCTCCCCTCCGGATTGCAGGAGAGGAGGGGGGAAAGGTTTGAACTGTATTTTTCTGCAAAAAAAGAGTTAAAAGGAAGCTAAAATCCACCGCTTAGAGCCTGGGAATGGACTGCCTAGGGACAATAGGAATGCCGTTCTGTGAAAAGCACCACTGGTAAATAGAGTACTGTTGACAGCTAACTCTGCAAGAGAGATACAGTGTTTCTGGACTTCTCCTGGTTTTAAAGTAACTGGAGATTAAGCGCAATTGAAACTGTCGTCTTTTTGTGAATTGGGGGATTTAAAAAGGTTATTTTCTCTTTAAAGTTACAAGTTTTGACTGTTACTGTGTCCCCCTAGAGGAGGTTTGATATTGTTACAATAACAACTGGGCCAGGGGAAATTTTCCATTTCAAAACAAAACAAATCCTAGCCGTGGGATTGACCTTGGATTCTAACTAGAGTGTTATGGCAGATGGAAGAGGAAAGTTAGAGTTGCTTCAGGAAAAAACTACGAGGTCTGGTAGATCCTTTCGTACAGATACTGGGTCGCAGCGGAGAGCATCAACATCTGGTCCTTCTGGACCATCTGGATTATCAGGGGCTGCACCTGTACAAGTTAAACCAAAAGGAATGTCGTCTGAAGACGTTTTAGCTTTGGCACTAGGAAAAATTAATGAATCTTTGGAAAATTTAAGTAAACAAGTAGCTGAAACAAATAAACAAGTAGCTGAAGCATCAGTTAAAATTGATCAAAATACTACAAGTATCAACAATTTGGGACAGAAGGTGAATACTAATACAGAGACTATTGAGAAATTGTTACAGGAATCTACTTTGACCTGAAAGACAGCTGAAGAAGCAAAGGATATAGCAACTGCTACTGAAGAGAAGATACCACCGATATATAGGCAACTCGGGGACCGCAGGTTGATGTTGTCTATGATTGAATTGAAGGAGAAACAAACGAATCTGAGAATCAGGGCTGTACCTGAACTTGAGAAAGATAATTTGATTGACTTTCTTATGCAGGAATTTGCAGACTTCTGGCAACTGGATTTGGGGAAGGAAGAATTTAAGATAGTGAGTGCATTCAGGCTTGGAAGAGGAGGAAAGAAGAACAAGGTGAGAGACTGTTTGATTACCCTTCGAACAAAAGAGGAGAGAGACAAAATCTTGAATCTGCATTTCCGAAAGACTCTGGAAATACATCAGTCAAGTGTGGAGATATTTAAGGACATTCCAAAACATCTTTTGGATTTAAGGTTCAACTACGGAGATTTGGTTGCCCTGCTGAGAAGCAACAGAATCATTTTTAGGTGGGAATTTCCCCAAGGCCTGTCTTTTAAATATAAAGGAAGAAAGATAAAAATAAGATCAGTCGATGACAAAGATAGATTTCTGAAAGATCATGGAGAAGACTTACAGAAAGAAGTGGAATCTGGAGAAGAGCCAAGAGCACTGGAAAGAGGAATACTAGACATAGCAAATTTATCGTTTGGATTGCATGGTTCAGAGAAAGTGACACCACCGACAGAACAAGAACAAACACTTGGTTCAGTTGGAGGTAAAGTAAAGTAATTACATCATGGCTCTGCAACTATTAAGTTGGAATTGTAATGGCCTCAACTCTCCTCGGAAAAGGAAAAGTGTTTTTCATTTATTAAAAAAGGAACAATTGGACTTGATTTGCTTACAGGAAACACACGTGATAAGGCTACATAGAAAAGTACTGATTAATAAGAGATTGGGACAGGAGTTTATTTCATCTGACAAAGTTAAAAAAAGAGGAGTAGTGATTTATGCAAAGGAGAGATTATCACCGAAATTTATCTTTAAAGACGATCAAGGAAGATTTGTGGCAATTGAAATTTAAATACAAGGAGAGAAGTTTTTGATAGTAGGAGTTTATGCACCGAATGAGGGGAAATCTGAATTCTTTAAAAAGCTGCATGAGACCTTATTGGACTATTTGGATTACAATCTGATCTTGATGGGGGATATGAACGGAGTGGTATCTACAAACATGGATAAGGCACAAAGACAGGTAGTCACCAAGGATGGTAGACTACCGAAAACATTTTGTGAGAAGACAGATAACTTGGACTTAGTCGACATTTGGAGAACAAAGAATCCCTTGGGAAGAGAGGGAACCTTCTTCTCTGAAGCCAAAATGACATGGACAAGAATTGACCAAATATGGGTAATTAGAGGAATGACACCAAAGATAAAGAAAGCGGAAATTTGTCCAAAAACCTGCTCCGACCATAATGCTGTAAGGATGGAGATGAAACTAATATCAACTGGCTCTTTCAGATGGAGGATGAATGACTCCTTATTTAGAGATGAAGACGTGATTAAGAAGGCCCAAAAAACTTTGAGAGACTATTTTGAGATAAATATTGTCAGAGCTGCTTGAAGATCCTAGCTCACAGAGGATCACGCTAGCCAGCGATCATTAAGTAAAAGTCTTTATTGAATTACAGTTTCCATTCTCACGCTGCTGCGCGCAACTCTACGTCTAGTAGCTAGATCGGCGAAGCTCCGTCTGAGTCTCCGCCCCGTGTGCACCAACTTAATATCCTAGCCTTGCTCCACCTTTTCCGCCTGACTGTCCTCCTCTGGGTCCCTCTACCCCCCGGGGCTTCTTCCTTCCGGGATTCTTCTGACGCTGACCCGGACCCTCCTGCCTCCTTGCGCCGGGCTTTAGGACCTGGCTCCCTTTCGGGGCTGCTTACTGCGCCGCCTTCCTCTGCATTTGAACTTGGCGCGCGCGCCCAACCTTCCACTTTCCTCTTAACCGTTTCTTCGCTCCCCGATGGAGGTGTGGCCACTCCTGACTCATGCCCTCCCTCCTGTGGTGAGCTGCCAGCGCTTCCCCCCTGGCTCCCTTCCTCTTCCCTGCTTCCTGGCGGTGACGCTGGTCCCGATTTCCAGCTGCTCCCCCCTGAGTCCCCTCTGGCTCTATCTTCCTGGGGTGCCCCCCTAGACTCCCCCCTTGCCCTGGCCACTGGTGCTCCTTTCTGTGAATCCTCTGATTCACTGGAAAGACTAGGAGATCTCGGGTCGTCGTCATCACTCATCTTTTCTTCTGCCTCCTCCCCTTCGCTCTCTGTTTCCTCCCTTGCCCGTGCCTCTGCTCCTAAACCCCTGACATCCATCCCCCCCTCGAAGCCCCCCATTCCCCCCTCCCCTCCTTCCGGTGCTGGAGCTGGGGGCTGCTGTTGCAAAGGGACGAACGTCGGATATCGGTCGCTTCCCGTGGCGGGCCTCCATCTGAAGTCTCGCGGGTCTTCCTCCCTGCTCTCGTCGACAACGGTCACCTCCGCTTCCATCTCTGTGCCGCCGTGCTCGAAACCAGGGTCGTCCCCGAAAACGTCCATGTCCGTCTCTCCCTCACTTCCTCCTGGCGGTGTTGCTCGTCCTGGGCCTTCCAGCCACTGTCTGCGGAACTGCTCCTCTGGTCTATCGTCCCACCAATACGAGGGTTCTGATGCAGATCCCGAGGGTGACCCCTCCGGGGAACGGACGTCTTGTGTCGGGTCCTCGTCCGAGTCGAACCCCCGGAAAGTGCTGGCCGAAAGCGTGGGCGTGAAAAGCCAGTCGTCGAAAAAGTCTGCTGGCATAGGTCTATGGGGGAAGAGGGCATGAAACTCGTCTTTGAGGAGAGGTTCGTCCAAGGCGTAGCCCGGCACCCAGCTGTTCGCACTGGCCGGGGTGCCCTCCTTGGCGAGAAAGTATTCTACCCCCTCTTCCCCCCATCTGGAGTCCAAAATCTCCGTGACTTCGTTGATGCGCTCCTTCTGTGCCACTCCCGCGTGCCCTGTTCTGTCTCTGACCGGACTCGGCGCCGTTCCGGGTTCCTGGAACCTGTGCGGTGCCTTGTAGGGAGTGAGCACCGATCTGTGGAATACCGGATGCATTCTGGAACCCTCCGGAAGTGCCAGTCTGAAAGCTACCGGGTTGACCTGCTCTTCGACTTGGTAGGGCCCCAGTTGTTTATGCCCTAGTTTCTTCTTGGCCAACGACCTGGCCGGCACTGCGTGGGCTGCTAACCAAACCCAGTCTCCCACGTGGAGCTCTTCGCCAACCCTTCTGTGCTTGTCCGCTTGTACTTTGTATGCGTGCTTGGCCAGCTCCAGGTGGCGCCTCAGCTGATCGTGGACTTCCTGCAGCTCCGACGCGAACGCATCTGCTGTCTGCGGCTCCCCCTCCCCCATTCTTTCCAGTCCCGGGAAGGTTCTGGGGTGCCTCCCGTTGTTGGCGAAGAACGGCGTGACCCCCGTGGACACGTGCTTCATGTTGTTGTAGGCGAACTCGGCAAGCGGCAGGTAATCCACCCACGTCGCAGGCTGTTGATTTGCATAACATCTCAGGTACTGCTGCATGATGGCATTGACCCGCTCCGCTTGCCCGTTGGTCTGCGGGTGTCTCGCCGACGCCAGGTTGATCTTGACGTTCAGGAAGCCCATCAGCTTCTGCCAGAAATTCGAGATGAACTGCCGCCCCCGGTCGGACAGAATAGACCGTGGCAGACCGTGAACCTTGAACACGTGGTCTATGAACAGTTTGGCGGTTTGCTCCGCCGTGGCCACCTTAGCACACGGAATGAAATGCGCCATCTTGGAAAACAGGTCCACCACCACCAGCACTGCCGTCTTGCCCCTCGAGCTGGGCAGATCCGTGACAAAGTCCAGGGCCACCCTTTCCCAAGGTTCGACCGGAGTTTGCAGCGGTTCCAACAGTCCGGCCGGCGGTTTGTGCACTGGTTTGGCCCTCTGGCAGGTGTCACACCTCGCCACGTAGTCTGCGACCTCCCCTCTCATTCCAGGCCACCAGAAATCCCTGGCTACTAATTCCACCGTCTTCTCCTTGCCAAAGTGCCCGGCCGTGGGCGCGTCGTGCAGCTGCTGCAGCACCTTGGCGCGAAGGTCGTCTCCCGGCACGTAGATGGCCCCTTTACGGATGAGCAATCCATCTCGTAGCTGGAAACCGTCGGCCGCAGCCGTGCCCCTTTGCACCTCTGCCATCTTTGCTTGCGCGAAGGAGTCATCCTGCAACGCTCGTCGCACCGCCTCCAGGTCCACGGTGGCCGCGGCGCACGCCCATACTGTTGGTGCGAAGATGTGCATGGCGGCCGCTGGCGTTGCGTCCTCCAGATACTGTGGCTTACGGGAGAGGGCGTCCGCCATGATGTTAGTGTCCCCCGGGACATACTCTATGCGGAAGTCGAAGTTCGCAAAAAACTCAGCCCAACGTATCTGCCTCTGGTTTAGGAACTGTGCCGTGCGCCAGTGCTCCAGATTCTTGTGGTCCGTGCAAACCTGCACCGTGTGCTTGGCGCCGATCAGGAAGTGCCTCCACGCTTTGAACGCTGCATGAATGGCCAGCAACTCCCTGTCCCAGATGGTGTAGTTCTGCTCGGACTTGCTGAGCTTCCTGGAGTAAAACGCTGCCGGTCGCCACACCCCCTGCTGGTCCTTTTGCAGCAGGACCGCCCCCACGGCTCTGTCCGAGGCGTCTGTCTCCACCCTCATCGGCCTGCTGGGGTTGACGTGAAGCAGCTGCTCTTCCGACGCGAAGAGACGCTTGAGTGCCTGAAAGGACTGCTCCGCCTCCTCTGTCCAAACGAACTTCTTTTTCTTGGAGCTAAGCGTGTCTGTGATGGCCGCTGTCTGCATAGCGAAGCCCTTGATAAACTTGCGATAGAAGTTCGCAAAGCCGACAAACCTCTGGACCTCCTTCCGGTTGTGTGGACTCTTCCAATCCAATACCGCGCGAACCTTGGCGCTGTCCATGGCGAGCCCCTTGTCAGACAACTTGTAGCCCAGAAAATCCACCTCCGTCACGTCAAATTGGCACTTCTCCAGCTTGGCGTAGAGCCTATGTTGCTTTAGTCTGGTCAGCACTTCCTTGACGTGTCTGTCATGCTCCTGCTGCGATTCCGAAAAGATCAGGATGTCATCTAAGAAACAGACGCACGTCTTGTAGAGAAGTCCCGCCAACACGTGATGCATGAAAGCTTGAAAAACGTGGGAGCCATTTTGCAATCCAAAGGGCATAACTCTGTATTCGTAGGTACCCAGTGGCGTGAACATGGCCGTCTTCCACTCATCTCCCTCCCGCATACGAATGAGGTTGTACGCCCCTCGCAGGTCTAACTTGGTGAACACTTTCCCCTTCCGCACCTTCGCCAGGAGGTCGTCGATTCGGGGCATGGGGAAGTCCGACGGCTTGGTCCCATTGTTTAAAATGCGATAGTCCACGACCAGTCTTTTTTGGGGCGTGTCTCGCTTTTTAACAAAGAATACTGGACTGCCCCCCGCTGCCTTGGACTCTCGGATGAAACCGCGCTCCAAATTATGATCTATGAACTGTTTGAGTTCCTGCAGCTCGTCCTCTGACATGGAATACAGTTTCCCCTTAGGCAGCGCCACCCCCGGCAGCAGGTCAATTTTGCAGTCATATGGTCTGTGAGGGGGCAGCCTGTCCGCCTCCTTCTCGCAGAAAACTTCCAAAAATTCTGCGTACTTGTGGGGAATCGCTTGCAGCGTGCCTAGCAGCAGCTGTGACTCCTCTTCCTCTCCTTCCTGCCGGGGCACGATGCAGTGTTCAGCACAAAAGGAAGAGCCGAAGATCAGCTGCCTCTGGTACCAAGCCAGCGTTGGGCTGTGCTTGTCCAGCCAACTCATTCCCAATACAATGGGCGTATCCGATAGTTGAGTGACATTGAAGCTGATGATTTCTTTGTGATTTCCAAGTCGCATCGCCATGGGCGGCGTCTGCTTCACCACTTGCCCCCCTAGCAACTCCCTGCCATCCACCGTGACAACCTGCAGGGGCAGTGTGGCCGGCAGCAACTGTACAGCGTGCTTGTCGACAAAGTCCTGCCCTATAAAGTCCGCGTTGCTGCCTGAGTCAACTATGATGGGCACGTCAGTGGTGATTCCATTGGGCAGCTGGAGAGATGCGGTGAGCCTCACCACTGGTTTGGGCGGGAGGGGGTTCACGGGCTGTAAAACCTCTGGGGACTGCGTCACTAACACGTCTGGCTGGGCCCCAGGGCCTCTTCCTCCAGCCAGACTGCGTCGTTTCCCTGCTGTGGTCCCCCTTGCTGCGTTGCTGCAGTCACCATTGCCGAGGCTGCAGTAAGCTTGTGGAGCCTCTGGGGACACTCTTTTGCCATATGCCCTGGCTCCTCACAGACGTAACACTTCCTGTTCCCTCTAGGAGGCTTCGCTTTCACTGCTGCCGGTGCTAGGGCTCTGGTTGCTGACTGAGCCCTTGCACCTCCAACCTCCATAGGTTCGGCTCCTCCTCCTGGCGGAGGCGTGGATTGCGCCCGCGCTGCTTCTCTGGGAAGGAAGGAGGGGCCCCTGGCTGGTTCGCGTCCTCCATGCCCTTCGTCCCTGCTCCACGGACGTTCTTCCAGCCTCACCCCCACTGCCAGTGCCCTCTGAACGACCTCCTGGGTGGTTCGGGGTCTCTCCCCCCTCGCGATCTCATCTTTAATCGAGTTGTGCAGCCCCTCCCAAAAGAGGTCTCTTACAGGAGCCGAATCTCTGTCCCATTCCAGGGCACTGACCAAGGCGAAAAAGCGGGCATGATACTGCCTGACGCTGGCCCTCCCTTGTCTCAGCCCATGCACCTCCTTCCGTGCAAGATCCACGTCAATACTTGATAAAAAACACCCATCCATCGCTTTAATAAAGGCATCTGCATTCTGGAGCGCCGGATCCTTATCTCTCCATAAATTGCGTAGCCATGCTTTAGCATCCCCATGCAAATGGGACATGATGAATCCCACTCTCTCTTGCTCATCTCTAAAGTCTTTATGCAGCAGTTGCAGTGCGCACAGTACGTCTGCTCTAAAGTTGGGATACTGTTGCAGGTTCCCATCGAAGTGAGAGACCAGCCCGCCTGTTCGTCTCGCCAACCCAATTCCCTCCTGCCGGAGTGTCTGCTTTGTCAGCACGTCTAACCTGACCTGGAGATCCCTGCAGGCGGCAGCTGCCTCCTCCTCTCTCTTCCTGGATGCGAGAGCCTCGGCATTCAGTTGTGCCACTGCTTTTCTGAGTTCCTCTATCTGCTGCTCAGCCGTCATGTCGTCTGCCGTTCGTGAGCTCGCTAGTAGGCACCTGTTTCTCTCCCCTCCTCGAGGCTGTAGATGCCCACAATCGAGAGACGGAGCTTACTGTCAGAGCTGCTTGAAGATCCTAGCTCACAGAGGATCACGCTAGCCAGCGATCATTAAGTAAAAGTCTTTATTGAATTACAGTTTCCATTCTCACGCTGCTGCGCGCAACTCTACGTCTAGTAGCTAGATCGGCGAAGCTCCGTCTGAGTCTCCGCCCCGTGTGCACCAACTTAATATCCTAGCCTTGCTCCACCTTTTCCGCCTGACTGTCCTCCTCTGGGTCCCTCTACCCCCCGGGGCTTCTTCCTTCCGGGATTCTTCTGACGCTGACCCGGACCCTCCTGCCTCCTTGCGCCGGGCTTTAGGACCTGGCTCCCTTTCGGGGCTGCTTACTGCGCCGCCTTCCTCTGCATTTGAACTTGGCGCGCGCGCCCAACCTTCCACTTTCCTCTTAACCGTTTCTTCGCTCCCCGATGGAGGTGTGGCCACTCCTGACTCATGCCCTCCCTCCTGTGGTGAGCTGCCAGCGCTTCCCCCCTGGCTCCCTTCCTCTTCCCTGCTTCCTGGCGGTGACGCTGGTCCCGATTTCCAGCTGCTCCCCCCTGAGTCCCCTCTGGCTCTATCTTCCTGGGGTGCCCCCCTAGACTCCCCCCTTGCCCTGGCCACTGGTGCTCCTTTCTGTGAATCCTCTGATTCACTGGAAAGACTAGGAGATCTCGGGTCGTCGTCATCACTCATCTTTTCTTCTGCCTCCTCCCCTTCGCTCTCTGTTTCCTCCCTTGCCCGTGCCTCTGCTCCTAAACCCCTGACAAATATGAACACTAATGTTGAAAAAAGAGTAATCTGGGACGCAAGCAAAGTGGTCACGAGAGGGTTCCTGATACAACAGAATGCAATAAAGAAGAGAAGTCAAAATGAGAAGAAAGACAAAATTTTGGAGAAAATAAAAGAAAGTGAGAAGAAATTGAGAGTCAAACCAAAATCGCAGGAGATTTTGAGAGAAATAAAGTTATATCAAGTACAATATATGAAAATGATGAATCAGGAAATAGAATGGAAAATTAAACAAATGAGACAAAAAAAAACATTTGAATCAGCTAATAAATGTGGGAAATTGTTGGCTTGGCAAATGAAAAAAAGACAAAAACTAAATACTATTATAAATTTAGAAGTGGAAGGAAAGAAGGTACTTTAAACAATTATATACACAAGGGTCACAGAAAGAAATTGATATAGATCAATTTTTGAAGATAAATGGATTACAAAAAATCTCTCAAGAAAGTAAATTAATGTTGAACTATAAAATATCTGAACAGGAGGTAGAAGGTGCCATTCAGAATATGCAATTAGGTAAATCTCCAGGACCAGATGGGCTGACTTCTAGATACTATAGATCTTTAAAAGAGTGGTTAGTACAACCTTTAAAGGGAGTCTGTAATGAAATATTGGAAGGGAAAAGGGCACCAGAGTCGTGGAATGAAGCGTATATTACACTTATACCGAAAACAGAGACTGAAAAGACTCAGCTCAAGAACTACCGCCCCATATCATTACTTAATGTGGATTACAAAATTTTTGCAGATATTTTAGCCAAGAGTTTGAAAAAAGTGTTGATGGAAGAGATTCATAAAGACCAAGCAGGCTTTCTCCCGGGTAGACACTTGTCTGATAATTTGAGGAATATAATCACTATTCTTTTTTAAAGATATATTTATTAAATTTTAAACAAATTTTAAACAGGTTTTAAACATAAAATACATAGCACAGAAAAAAAAGAATTCAAAAGTAATAAGAAATACAAAGCAAAACAGATATTCAATAGAAAGATAGTTACCAAAAAGAAAAAGAAGTCATAACAAGCACCAACCCACCCCAAGAAAAAAGAAAAAAGAAAAATTATACCTCCAAATATTGTATCTTATTCACTAGTTTTTTGACCTCCTCACACCTCCCTTTCTGTATTCCAATTCAGATATTTAGTTCAGCAAGTTCTTGCCCTCTGTCATCTAACCTTATTCAGCATCTTAAACTATGATAAAATATAATTCCCTTCATTATCAATCCAAGTTTACATATTCTTATTAATCTTCTTACTAACACCACTTATTTCCAATCCAACGTCCTTTTAACATTCATTAATTTTACAGTATTTCTGTAGATAGTCTTTAAATTTTTTCCAATCTTCTTCCATCGACTCTTCTCCCTGGTCTCGGATTCTGCCAGTCATTTCTGCCAGTTCCATGTAGTCAATCACCTTCGTCTGCCATTCTTCCAGAATGGGTAAATCTTGTGTCTTCCAGTACTTTGCGATGAGTATTCTTGCTGCTGTTGTTGCATACAGAAAAAAAGTTCTCTTTCTGCACATAACTGTTGCATTATGGGGAAGCATTGCTTCTTTTCTCTTGCATTCTGGGAAGTCTTGCTTATAAGCTTTTCCCTGCTTCTGCACACACTGCACAACTTGTTCCAAAGACCAAGACATTCCCTCATTGCTAAGTTCATGAAAAACACTATGACCTGTACTTAATGCACAGCTGGCCACATCTACGGAATTCAATTGTTGTATTCTTTCATGTTATGATCAATCATTAGTAATTGTTTTAGTCTTGCTATATCAATCATTAGTTAAGGAGGTTTTCATACCTGTCCAATTCCGTGTTCCCTGTGTTCCCTTTCCCAGCCTTTCTTCTATTGGTGATTAGTGCCTATATGTAATCTTTGCTTTGTACTTGTGTTAACCAATCAGCAACCAGCACATACGTGGCAATGCATGTAATATTCAATAAAAGAGACTCCTCGAGACTTGCTCGAGAGACGCCTCTCTCACATGACACCTGCTACTCGTCTGTCGTTATTCCAACCCAACACTTCCTTGGCACCAAATGGCCGGCAATACCCAAGAGAAAGGCCTCTGGTTTCTTCGGGAAGGTATATTTAAATACCTTTTTCAGTTCATTATATATTATTTCCCAGAAAGCCTTAATCTTTGGGCACGTCCACCAAAGGTGAAAGAAAGTACCTTCTGTCTCTTTACATTTCCAACATCCAACATTTATTATCAGGCAAGTGATAGATTTTTGCAAGCTTGACTGGGGTCATGTACCACCTATAGATCATTTTCATAATATTCTCTCTCAGGGCATTACATGCCGTAAATTTTATACCAGTGGTCCACAACTGTTCCCAGTCATCAAACATAATGTTATGTCCGACATCCTGTGCCCATTTAATCATAGCAGATTTGACTATTTCATCCTGAGTATTCCATTTTAGCAGCAAGTTATACATCTTTGACAAAATCTTAGTTTTAGGTTCTAACAGTTCTGTTTCCAGTTTTGATTTTTCCACCTGGAAGCCAATTTTTTTATCTAGATTAAAGGCCTCTCTTATTTGATAATAATGAAGCCAGTCTCGCACTTTATCTTTTAGTTTCTCAAAACTCTGCAACTTCAATTTGTCCCCTTCCTGCTCCAAAATTTCCCAATATTTCGGCCACTTGGCCTCCATATTGAGCTTTTTCTGAGCCTTCGCCTCCATTGGTGACAACCACCTTGGGGTTCTATTTTCAAGTAAGTCTTTGTATCTTGTCCAGACATTAAACAATGCTTTCCTGACAATATGGTTTTTAAATGCTTTATGGGCTTTAACTTTGCCGTACCACAAATATGCGTGCCACCCAAAGACGTTGTTGAAACCTTCTAAATCCAAAATGTCAGTATTTTCAAGAAGTAGCCAATCTTTCAACCAGCAGAAAGCTGCTGATTCGTAATAAAGTTTAAAGTCTGGCAGGGCAAACCCCCCTCTTTCTTTAACATCAGTTAATATTTTAAATTTTATTCTGGGCTTTTTGCCCTGCCAAACAAATCTAGAAATATCTTTCTGCCACTTCTTGAAACAATCCATCTTGTCTACAATTTGTAATGATTGAAATAAAAACAACATTCTTGGCAATACATTCATCTTTATAGCAGCAATTCGATCCAGCAAGGAAAGCTTCAAATTTGACCATATCTCTAAATCTTTTTTAACCTCCGTCCAACATTTTTCATAGTTATCTTTAAACAAATTCCCGTTTTTAGCTGTCATGTTAATCCCCAAGTATTTAACTTTCTTAACCACTGTTAAACCTGTCTCAGTCTGAAACTTCTCTTTCTCAATTATTGTTAGATTTTTTCCCAAAGCTTTAGTTTTTGATTTGTTCAACTTAAATCCTGCCACATGACCAAATTCATGAATCACTTCTAAAACTCTTTTAGTACTAGATTCTGGCTCCTGTAATGTCAATACAAGGTCATCTGCAAAAGCTTTCAATTTATATTGTTTAGCTCCGACCATTATACCTTTGATCAAATGGTCCCTTCTAATCATGTTTAACAGAACCTTCAGGACCCAGATAAAAAGTAATGGGGAGATTGGGCAGCCTTGTCGTGTCCCTTTCTCTATCTTAAATTCATCTGTCACCACATTGTTCACTATTAACTTAGCTTTTTGTTCTGAATAAATTGCACTTATACCGTTTTCAAATTCTTGACCAACCCCCATCCCCCGAAGATTTTTCTTCATAAAGCTCCAAGAAATATTGTCAAAGGCTTTCTCGGCATCCACAAAAATCAAAACAGCTTTAGTATTAATTTCTTCTTGTAACTTCTCCAAAATATTAATTATATTCCTCGTGTTGTCCGACAAATGTCTACCTGGGAGAAAGCCAGCTTGGTCCTTATGTATCACTTCCCCTAATACTTTTTTCAACCTTTTGGCCAAAATATCAGCAAATATTTTGTAATCCACATTTAACAGGGATATGGGTCGGTAGTTCTTAAGTTGTGTCTTTTCAGTCTCAGTTTTCGGTATAAGTGTAATAAATGCTTCTTTCCACGACTCTGGCGCTCCCCCCCCCTCCAGAATTTCATTACAAACCTCCTTTAGTGGTTGTGTTATCCAGTCTTTCAAAGTTCTGTAGTATTTGGAGGTTAGGCCATCCGGCCCTGGAGATTTTCCCAACTGCATATTCTGAATGGCACCTTCTACATCCTGTTCCGTAATTTTTTGGTTCAACATTATCTTGTTTTCTTGAGAGATTTTTTGCAGCCCATTTATTTTCAAAAACTGGTCGATATCAAGATCTTTCTGAGGCCCTTGTGTATATAGTTGTTTGAAATATCTCTGGAAGCATTTTCTAATTTCCACTGGATTCTGGATATTTTTCCCTTCCACTTCCAAATTTGTAATGGTGTTAAGTTTTTGTCTTTTCTTCATCTGCCAAGCCAGCAATTTCCCACATTTATTTGCTGATTCAAAAGTCCTTTGTCTCATTTGTTTAATTTTCCATTCAATTTCCTGATTTATCATCTTCATATATTGCACTTGATATAACTTTATTTCTCTCAGAATCTCTTGTGAATTTGGTTTGACTCTCAATTTCTTTTCACCCTCTTTCATTTTCTCCAATTTTTTTTCCTTCTTCTCATTTTGGGCTCTCTTCTTTAAAGAGTTCTGTTGGATCAAAAAACCCCTCATAACTGCTTTACTTGCGTCCCAGATTACTCTTTTTTCCACAGTAGTGTTCAAATTTATCTCAAAATAGTCTCTCAAGGTTTTTTGGGCCTTCTTAATAACCTCTTGATCTCTAAACAAGGTGTCATTCATCTTCCATCTGAAGGAACCAATTGGTGTTAGTTTCATCTCCATTTTCACGGCATTATGGTCGGAGCACGTCTTAGGGCAGATCTCTACGTTTCGAATCTTAGGTGCCAGTCCTCTAATAATCCAGATTTGGTCAATTCTTGTCCATGTCTTTTGAGCTTCAGAAAAGAAGGTTCCCTCTCTAGCCAGGGGGTTCCTAATTCTCCAAATATCAGTCAAGTCCATATTGTCAGCCATTTCAAAAAAGGTTTTTGGTAGTCTACCATCTTTCGTAACTACTTGTCTCTGCGACTTATCCATGTTTGTGGATACCACTCCATTCATATCTCCCATCAAAATAATGTTATAGTCCATGTAGTCCAACAATGTCTCATGCAACGTTTTATAGAATTCAGATTTTCCCTCATTCGGTGCATATAGTCCAATTACTAAAAAATTTTCTCCTTGTGTTTGGATTTCAATTGCAATAAATCTGCGTTGATCATCTTTAAAAACAAATTTTGGTGAAAGGCTCTCCTTTGCATAGATGATGACTCCTCGCTTTTTAACCTTATCTGATGAAATAAACTCTTGACCCAGTCTCTTATTAATCAATACTTTCCTATGTAGTCTTATCACGTGTTTCCTGTAAACAAATTAAGTCCAAATGTTCCTTTTTCAACAAATGAAAGACTTTTTTCCTTTTCTCCGGGGAATTTAGACCATGAATGTAATGGGAATTGGGGTTGCTTGTGCGTAAACTGCAAACTGCTCCAAGCTAGCCGTGTAGCTAAAACTTTCCCCGGTTGACAGCCCTTGAAACGCGACTGTCTTAGTCACTGGCAGAATCCGTCAGTGGGCGGGACCTAAATTTGCGCCAACATAGGAGTTGTTTGACTCCAAGTCTCCACCTAGATTCCCTGTGTGGAAGCCTTCTGCGCAGCGTGGGCGTGCCAAGCGGAGGTCCTGTGCTCTCTCCGCTGATTTCACTGGAAGAGTCTCTGAGCCTCCCCTCCGCCTTGCTCTCGGCTTCCCCTTTCTCCCTGGTGTCCGCTGGATTTCTTTCCCCCGTGGGAACCCTCTCTCTCTCCTTGCTAGTTCCCTCCCCTGCATCACTGGAGCGACTTTCCTCTCCTCTTCCCTCTGATGGCAGTTCCCTGACATCCACCTCCCTCCCAGGGCCCTCCCCCTCTCCCCTCCGTTCCTCGGACGGCGACGCGGGAAACCCCTGGAAAGAGCTCTCCCCTTCCTCAGAGGATTCAAACACCGCTCTCCATCTGTTGCTATCTCCTTCCACTGCCCAATCACCCCAGTCGGATTCCTCTTCCTCGGCTTCCCCTCCTTCCTCCTCTTCTGAGGCTGGCCACCCCTCAAACTCTTCTTCATCCTCCATGGTGCCAAATTGCTCTCCCCAGAACCTTCCAAGTGGTTTGGGTTTCCTTGGGAACCTGCTATGAAACTCCTCCTGCAGGTACTCATCCCTGATCTCTTCCGCAGGAACCCAAGCGTTTTCCGACTCTGGTTCCCCTTCCCAGGCCACCAAATATTCCACCCTTCTCCCTCTCCACCTTGAATCGAGGATTTCTGCTGCCTGCCCACTGAATTCCCTTTCCTCCACCTGTGGATGCCTGGGGATTTCTCTTTCTCCTCCCTGCCATTCCCACCCCTCCCTGTACGGTGAGAGCAAGGACCTGTGGAACACCGGGTGTAGCTTCATGTTGGTGGGCAATCTTAGTCTAAAGGTTACCGGGTTAACCTGCTGCGTTACTTCAAAAGGTCCCAGTCGTCTCGGTTGTAATTTCCTACACCCCCCTTTGAACGGTAACCCTTTGGTTGACAACCACACCTGATCTCCCACCCTTATAGTCTCCCCTTCTCTTCGGTGCTTGTCTGCCTGCCTCTTGTATACTTCTTTAGCCCTCTCCAGGTTAACCTTAAGTTGTTGGTGTAAAGCTTCCATTTCTTCCACAAATTGCTCGGCCGCCGGCACACTCCACCTCCCCTCCCCCTCCCCTGGGAAGGCCCTGGGGTGACACCCGTAATTGGCCATGAAGGGACTCATCCCCGTGGACACATGTTCAGCGTTATTGTATGCAAATTCGGCCAGCGCTAGCTTTTCCACCCAATCGTTTCCCCTTTCGTTGACGTAGCACCGAAGGTACTGCTGAAGTACGCTATTAGCTCTTTCTGCTTGTCCGTTGGTCTCCGGGTGTCTGGCCGTCGAGAAGCTCACTTCGATGTCCAGCAGGCCCATGACCTTCTTCCAGAACCTGGAAGTAAATTGTCTGCCTCTATCGGACAAAACCCTCAAGGGGGCGCCATGCAACCTGAAAACGTGATCTATAAACAGTCTAGCTGTCTCCTCTGCTGTCACTGCATGCGAGCAAGCAATAAAATGGCACATTTTGGTCATCAAGTCCACTACCACCATGACTGCCGTTTTCCCTCTGGACTTGGGTAAATCGGTCATAAAATCTATGGATACCACCTCCCATGGCCTTTCCGGGATGGGTAAGGGCTCCAGTAACCCCGCGGGTGGTGCCCTCTCCCCTTTAGCCCTCTGGCAGCGCTCGCACCCCTTTACGTATTCTTGAACATCTTCCCTCACTCTTGGCCACCAGAACTGCCTGGTGACTAGTAACATGGTCTTGTGTTGACCAAAATGTCCCGCCGTGGGGTTATCATGGAGTTGTTTGAGTACTTTTCTCCTCAAGTCCCCTTCTGGTATGTACAATGCTCCCTTATAGTACAGCGCCCCCTCCTTTTCCTCAACCCCCCCCTGATTTTCTTCTGCGTCTCGTATCTCCCTGATTTTAGTCTGTGCGTACTCGTCATTCCTCGTCAACCCGGTTAGTTCTTGTCTCCCTATCAACACTCCCCCACACACCCATCGGTCCTCGGGTATCACATGTCGTGCTTCTGGCTCTCCCTCTCCCTCCACGTACTCTGGTTTACGGGAGAGGGCGTCTGCCCTGACGTTTTCTTTACCGGGCACATACTGAATTTCAAAGAAGAACTTGGAAAACTCCTGTGCCCATTGCACCTGTCTTTGGTTGAGAACTCGAGCAGTCCTCCAATATTCCAGGTTTTTGTGGTCCGTGCACACCTGGATCTTGTGCTTCACGCCTATCAGGAAATGTCTCCAACGTCGAAAGGCTTCATGAATTGCCAGTAATTCCCGGTCATACACTGTGTAATTCTGCTCCGACTTGTTCAGCTTCCTAGAAAAAAATGCACACGGCTTCCACTCTGATCGATTTCATGGCTGGAGCAGCACAGCTCCGATCGCACTGTCTGACGCGTCTGTCTCCACCCTCATAGGCTTTTGCAGATCCACATGTAAGAGTTGCTCCTCCGAAGCAAACACCCTCTTTAGCTTTTCAGAAGACTCCTGAGCTGCTGCTGTCCATTCGAACTTCTTCTTGCTGCTGAGACAATCAGTTATGGGTGCCGTCAGGTGGGCGAAGTTCTTGATGAACTTTCTATAGAAGTTGCCAAACCCCAGGAACCTCTGCACGTCCTTCCGGGTCTTAGGAGCCTTCCATTCTAGTACTGCCTGCACCTTGCCTGGGTCCATTGCCAGACCTTTGTCTGACAACCTGTAGCCCAGGAACTCCACCTCTCGGGCATGGAATTGGCATTTCTCCAGTTTGACCCACAGCTGATGCTCCTGCAGCCTTTTCAGCACTTCCCTGACATCTTTCACATGCTGCTCCTCGTTCTCTGAGTAGATAAGCACGTCGTCCAGGAAGGCCACGCAATTCTTGTACAGCAGGGGCCCCAGCACGTGGTGCATGAATGCTTGAAATGTGCTGGATCCCGATTGTAATCCGAAGGGCATAACGAGATACTCAAAGGCCCCCAGAGGGGTGAACATCGTGGTTTTCCATTCATCCCCCTCCCTCATCCTTATCAAATTGTACGCCCCTCGAAGGTCCACTTGGTAAAAACCTTCCCTTTCCTTACCCTGGCCAAAATGTCATCAATCCTGGGCATTGGGAAGGTCACTGGTTCCGACACCCGGTTGACGGACCTGTAATCTACGACTAAGCGGGGTTCCTTGGAGTCTCTTTTGTCCACAAAGAACACTGGACTGCCCCCCACCGCCCTTGATTCACGTATAAAGCCCCTCTTCAGATTCTTGTCTTTTTTTTTTTTAAAAAAAAAAATTATTGCAAATTTCCAACAATAAAAAAAATCACCAAACATATACCATCCCTTCACCAAAACAAAAACAAACAAGAAAAAACATACATAAACAAAAACGTCAATCTATAATAAAAAACATCATAACAATTCATAACACATTTTTACATAACTAGCTGGACTTCCTCACATCTCCCTTCTCTGCATTCTCGGTATTAAAATCATAAACAGCTCTTAATTTGTAATTCTCAAGTATTATGTCTCAAAGTTCAAATAATTTTTGTCCAATACTTATCACTATAATTCAAACATAATATTACTTCAGATTTCATCTTTTTCTTAAACATTACTTAGTCTCAAATATCAGCTAAATTGCTGGTACCGTGTTCTTTTCAATTGTGCTATTTCTTAACATTCATACAATTTGTACTGTTTTTGTAAGTAGTCCTTGAATTTTTTCCAATCCTCTTCCATTGTCTCTTCTCCCAAATCTCGAATTCTGCCAGTCATTTCGGCCAACTCCATATAGCCTATCAGTTGCGTCTGCCATTCTTCCAGTGTGGGCAAATCTTGTGTCTTCCAATATTTTGCTATGAGTATCCTTGCTGCTGTTGTTGCATACATAAAAAACGTTCTATCTTTCTTTAACACCTTCTGGCCGACGATGCCCAAGAAGAAGGCCTCTGGTTTCTTAAGGAAGGTATACTTAAATACCGTTTTTAACTCGTTATAAATCATTTCCCAGAAGGCCTTCACTTTTGGACAGGTCCACCAGAGGTGGAAGAATGTCCCTTCAGTTTCCTTACATTTCCAACATTTATTGTCATGCAAGTGATATATTTTTGCAAGCTTAACTGGGGTCATGTACCACCTATATATCATTTTCATAATATTTTCTTTCAAGGCATTACAAGCCGTGAATTTCACACCGGTGGTCCATAACCGTTCCCAGTCCTCAAACATAATGTTGTACCCAATGTCCTGAGCCCATTTTATCATAGCTGACTTAACTGTTTCATCCTGAGTATTCCATTTTAACAGCAAGTTATACATTCTGGAAAGTACCTTAGTCTTTGGTTCTAACAATTCTGTTTCTAATTTTGATTTTTCCACCTGGAATCCTATCTTCTTCCCTTCTTCAGATTCTTGTCAATGAACTTCCGCAACTCCTGCATCTCCCTGTCTGACATGGCGTACAGCTTACCCACTGGTAAGTGAGCCCCTGGAAGTAGGTTGATCTGACAGTCAAAGGGCCGGTGAGGGGGTAGTCTATCTGCCTCTTTCTCGCTGAAGACTTCTTCCAGGTCTGCATACTGAGGTGGTACTCTCACCTTTTCTCCCACCGCCATCCCTGCCACCCTGGCTACTGCCATCCTCGGGGTTTCCCCTTCGTGGCAGTGCTCTACGCAGTGAGCTGACCCAAAGGTGACTATTCGCTGGTGCCACCCCACTACTGGATCGTGCAGGGCTAGCCAGCTCATTCCCAGTATGATTGGTGGCCCTGCTAATGTGGCAACGTGAAAGGCAATTGTCTCAGTGTGTCTGGAGACCCTCATTTTCATGGGAGGGGTCTGGTGGGTCACTCCCCCCCCCAAGAGTTCTCTCCCATCAATGGTTGTTACTTGCAGGGGGTGTTCAAGAGGAACCACCTGGAGTTGGTGTTCTAGTGCAAAATCCCTGCTAAAGAAATTGCAAGAGCTGCCAGAATCCAGCAATGCCTTCACCTTAATAGGGTGTCCGTTTGGGAGCTCTAGCACCACCTCTATGTGTATGGCTGCCCGGGGGGGGGTCTGGTTTGGGCACCTTCACTGGTTGCTCGCCTGGCTGCTATGCCCGCTCTCCTGCAGCCAAGCCTTGCCGTTTCCCTGCTCCTGCTTGTTGGGAAACTGCCAGGGAGATATTGTCCATCATGGCCCCAAGCCGGCTGCCGGACATCCATTGATCTCCCATAGACAGGCAGATCCAGCAGTTAGCGACACGAAGCCTCAGAAAATAGATTGGCTGCATTCTAGGGCTTGTGCACACTGTTCTTTATCAGCAGAAAACACAGCCAGAAAGCTTGCACCGCAGAAGAGCATATTTACAGTTTATTTAGCGTTGAACAGAACAAAGGAAAAACATGACCGTTCTGAGTCAGTGTCTTCGACCGACTGAAATCGAAAGGAATAGCAAACATAAACATCCTGTGAACAGGACATGCGCAGACTCTGTTACTCACAAAGCCTGCTCCCTTTTAAGGTGGAACGGAAATATCCCAACATCCTCCCCCTTTCCGTGTAACCTGTAGTACCTGTGGTTCAACCCAAGTGCAACCTTTGTACATAAACCTTAAGTTGTTCTCTGTTAACAACCTTAGACAACAGATCAGCAGGAATTTCATTTCCTGCCATGTAGGACACTCGAATCAGTCCTTTCTGAATACACTCTCTTGCACGATGTAGCTTAATCTGCAAGTACTTGGTTCTCTGCTTGTAACTCTCCAAGTTCAGCAAAGCCAAACACGATCTATTGTCTTGATACACTTGTATAGGACATTTCACAGAAACCCCGATGTCCTTAAACAGTTGCATCAACCATTCACAATCCATGAGTGAAAATGACAGAGCATTGAGTTCTGCTTCACAGGAACTTAGGCTCACTGTTGTCTGCTTCCTGCACAACCAGTCAAACAGGCAGTGGTTGTACATGTAGCATACTCCAGAAGTGCTTGTACCATCCGTGGTGTCACTTCCAAAACTTGCATCTGCAAAGATTTCAAGACCTCCAGTCTTCTGACTGGTGAACCTCAGCCTGTAGTGCATAGTCCCTTTTAAATAGCGGGCTATGCGCTTCAGAGCTTTCCAATCCTGAATCGTAGGATTGTTGGCATGTCTGCTAAGCAGATTACAGCTTACAGCTATGTCAGGCCTTGAACATCTGGCAATGAAATTCAACTTGCCTAGAACGCATCTGTATAGCGTTGTGTCAGAAAACGCTTCAGCAGTACTGTCTACCTGGTAACCTGTCACCATCGGTGTGTCTGCTGGGTTTGCATCAACCAAATTCAACCTGGTTAATACATCAGCAATTTTCTGTGTTTGGTGTACCAGAAAATTACCTGCTTGGTCCTTCTCCACCTGCAGAGAAAGATAGTTGGATACCTCACCAAGATCCTTCATGTCAAAGTGCTCCTTCAGCTGAGCTAGGGTGCTTTGGTAAAAAGCCTGATTCTTCCAAAACATCAGAAGATCATCAACAAAACATAAACAATACAGTTTGTTTTGCCCCTCCTCCTTGACAAACACACATGGATCAGCTTTGCCCTGGTGAAAACCTAGAGAAAGCAATGTCTCAGTGAGTTTTGTGTTCCAACACCTGGCACTCTGCTTGAGACCATATAAGGATTTCCGCAGTTTACAGACCATTCCCTTCTGTATCTCCATCCCATCAGGTGGAAGCATGAACAGCTGTTCATTCAAAATCCCGTACAAAAAAGCTGTATTAATGTAATGATGGGAAACATGCAGTTTCTCCTCCGCAGCGACCTTGAGCATCAGCCGAATGCTCTCATATTTGACTGTGGGTGAGTAGGTCTCGTGGTAATCCTGTCCTGGTACCTGTGAAAAACCTCTGGCAACCAATCTGGCTTTGTGTCTGACTACCTTGCCATTCTGGTCTGTCTTGGCCTTGAAGACCCATTTGCTGCCAACCAGTCTCATTCCTGGGACTACCGGTACCAGTTCCCAAGTTTGGTTCCTGTTCAAGGAATCAACTTCAGCCTTCATGGCATTAAGCCAAGGCTCAGCATCTTTAGAGGTTAACTCCTGAACCTCTTTGAAGCTTGAAGGTTCCCATACCTTCTCTGAGCTACTAAGAACAGCAGTTGCTGTCTTAGCAAACTCATCAGCATACCTCTTTGGAGGTCTGCCTTTGGTCGCCCTTTCAGACCTACGTACTAGACGCAAGTCTTCTGGACTCATCTCCTCTTTCTTAGGAGAAAAATGACGAATGGTGAACAGTGGTTCTTCCAGTTCATTGTCAGACGCATCAGATGGTCTGACTGAGGCCTTTGCGCTCTGGTAGTCTGCTGTGTCATCACTGTCACTGACACCAGCAGCAGCACCGCCCACTGAACTGGAATCCGAACTCTGATCATCATCATCAGCAGCAGCAGCAGCAGCAGCTTCCTCAGCTTTAGCTGCTTGCTTGACATCACCTTCATCCTCTTCTGGGTAACTCTGGAAAATTCCCACATTTTCCCCCCACTTAGGATTGTACTCAACACTCCTTGTGAACTTAATGGACTTAGAGTTAGTTATCCATACCCTGTATGCACCTTTTTCGTACCCCATGAACAAACCATGTGCCCCACGCTTCCCAAGCTTGTTGGTTTGTGGGGAGTGTACCCACATGTCAGAACCAAAGATTCTCATGTGCTTGATGTTGGGCTTTTTGCCAAACATCTTCTCATAGGGGGTACAACCAACAGGTGATGACAATCTGCGATTAAAGTAAACCAAATTCCCCAAAGCTTCCCCCCAAAACTTATCAGGGAGATTGGCATCATGCAACAAGGTTTTGATTCCTTGCAGCAATGTCTGATTCGCTCTCTCCGCAAGCCCATTCATCCATGGCGATCTGGGCGTTGACATGTCATGCTGGATTCCCTTCTCAGTCAGGAAAGCTTCAAACTGCTGAGAAGTGAACTCCCCGCCTCGATCAGTAAACAAAGAGGCAATACGTTTACCGTGCACATTCTCCAACCAAGCACAGAATGCCTTAAACTTCGGAAACGCTTGCGATTTCTGTTCGAGCAAAAACACATGAATGTACCTGGAAAAAGAATCAATTAGAACCATGAAGTACCTTGCTCCTCCTAAAGAGGGCGCAAGTGGCCCAACCAGGTCTGCATGCACTAGCTGGTAGGGCTTGGAAGCCTGCCTGCTAGACTCTTTGCCTTTTGGAGCAACCTTCACCTTGTTCTCTGCACAAGATACACATTTCATGTGAAATTTACAGGGTTTGATGTTCAAACCCTCAACCACCTCTCGCATCTTGGCCAGTGCCTTCCAAGAGAGGTGACCAAACTTCGATGCGCATCGTGAATGCAACCTGCATGAAGAACTTTGTTAGTTTGTGCAACACAACAAGAATCAGCATTAGATACAGCAACAGTGTCATCATAAGTTATATGGAACAAACCATCCATAAACTTTGCATGCAAATAGTCCTCTTTGCCTTTACTGATGACACAGATGCTCCTCTTGAAGGAAATCTGAAAACCACGCCCAGTAAGCTGTGGAACACTGAGCAAATTGCTTGCAGCGCCTGGAACATAAAGTACACCGCTGATGGTTGTGTGCAAACTTGCAAGTTTCACAGTCCCTTCTCCTGCAATTTGCAACGTCCTTCCATCAGCCAGGTGGATCTCACCTTCCTGAGGCTTGAAGGAGATAAACAGGTGCCGATCCTTTGTGACGTGGCGGGTCGCACCTGAATCGACAATAAATCTGCCTTTGGCTGTTGGAGCAGTCTTTACAGCAAGCAAACCCTTGTTTTCCACTGGCGTGGGCTTTTGCAGCTTGCCCCCCTGCTGCTCCTGGCCAGCAGACGTGCCTTTAGCCTTTGGTGAAGCTGTGCCAGCAAACATAGCCTTGTTTTCCACTGGCGTGGGCTTTTGCAGCTTGCCCCCCTGCTTCTGGTCAGCAGACGTGCCTTTAGCCTTTGGTGAAGCTGTGCCAGCAAACAACGCTTTGTTTTTCCCTGGCGCGGGCTCTTCACCCTCCCTCTGCTCCTGGCCATCTGCAGGCATCTGTCTTTGTTTACCTCTGGCCTTCCGGCCTCTGCAAAGGCGATGGCCTTGGTTCTCACGAGAAACAGAGCTCTCGGCTGCCGACTCCTTGGCTCCCCCTGGAGGCTGGAATGCTGCCTGGGATGACGTGACGGTCAGCTCCCCCTGCAGCTTGCAACCGGTGCCCTCAGCATCCCTGCATTCACTCGCATTCTGGGAAACAGCCAGGACCTCCGATGCAGTCAAACTCTGGGCTGGGATGACTGGCTTGTGAGCAGCTTTCAAAGCATTCCACATTCCACGTGCAGTGGTGTTGCCAGCCAGCGTCTTAATTTCCTCAAGAGATACGGATAAGACTATTACGTCAATGGCCTTCGAATCATCGGCTTTCCATTTCTCTGTCAGAGGAACCGGAGGGGGCTCAGAAACGGTATGCCAGACCCTGAACTGACGCAGCAAACTTTCACACCATTTTGCCCAGGTTTCATTATTTTTCGCATTTAACTTTGGGCACTGAGTGGCCTCTGAAGCTTCAAAAGCGTGGAAAAACTCCATTCCAGCTTTTTTCTTGAGCCGTGAGCCTTTTATGCCTTCAAAGACTCCTTATCTTGGCAGCCCATTAATCACGAACTCTCTGGCTCGGCTCCCAGGGCCATTAATCTGCCGGAGTTCCAAAGGCTCCTTGCCGAGGTAAACAGAAAAGCCTCACTTTCTTTCGCTTTTCCCACGTACCTCAAACGCAGTCTGTTGCAGCATTACTCTCCTGTAGGTGCTGTGAATCTGGGCCCATAACCTTGTTGTTGGGAAACTGCCAGGGAGATATTGTCCATCATGGCCCCAAACCGGCTGCCGGACGTCCATCGATCTCCCGTAGACAGGCAGATCCAGCAGTTAGCGACACGAAGCCTCAGAAAATAGATTGGCTGCATTCTAGGGCTTGTGCACACTGTTCTTTATCAGCAGAAAACACAGCCAGAAAGCTTGCACCGCAGAAGAGCATATTTACAGTTTATTTAGCGTTGAACAGAACAAAGGAAAAACATGACCGTTCTGAGTCAGTGTCTTCGACCGACTGAAATCGAAAGGAATAGCAAACATAAACATCCTGTGAACAGGACATGCGCAGACTCTGTTACTCACAAAGCCTGCTCCCTTTTAAGGTGGAACGGAAATATCCCAACACTGCTCTCCCCCAGCGGCCCCCACCATTCCTTGCCACGCCTTTCTCTGAGGGCAGACTCTGGCAAAATGTCCCGGCTGTAGGCAGAGAAAACACTTCCTGGTCGTTTCCCCCTCTTTCTTGCGAACCTCGCCAGAGTTTGAAACCCCGCGCGTGCGCACTCCTCCAATTTCCATTGGTTCCGCGGGCGGTGCAGGTGGCTCAGGCACGTCTGGAATGCGATTGTCATGCCAACGCTCCACTCTCCCTTCCCGCCGTTCCAGAGCACGCGCCTCTTGGCGTACTCCCACAGCAAGCGCCATTTTAGTCAGTTGGTCCATTGATTGCGGGCGGGGCGAGTGGGAAAGTTCATCTTTTACCCAAGGGGATAAGCCCTCCTCAAATAGCATTTGTACTGGTTCGGAACCCAGTTCCCACCCGAGTTTGTGGATTAGCATTGCAAATCGTGACCAGTAGTCTCTCACTGATTGGATCCCTTGTTTGCACGTCATCAGCTCTTTGCGTGTCACACTTTGCTCCACATCACTTGAAAACATGTGGTCCATCGCGCTAAAAAATTTCCTCAAGTCCTTTAAGGCTGCATTCTCCGATGCCATTAAGGGCCTAAGCCATTCTCTGGCCCCCCCTTCCAGGTGCCCTATCACAAAAGCGACCCTCCCCCCATCGTCTTCAAAGTCCCCATATTGCAAGTCCAGCGCATATTGCACTTCTGTCTTAAATGCATTATAGTCTCTGGGGTTGCCTGAAAACTTCTGTATAAGCCCCGGTACCTTCCTTGCGATGGGGGTGGGCTTCCCCTGGGCATCCTGAGTCCGCCTTTCATCCAGCCGCGCCGCTAGTATAGCCAGTTGCTGCTCCAACTCTCTGTTTCTCTCTTCGAGCGTTGGTTCCTTCCTGGCCCCCTCTCCGGCGCCTGCTCCTCCAGTTTGACTCATGACGCTGCCTCTGCTGCTCTCCGCACAAGCAACGAAAGACTGACGCATTGCTGTAATGGGAATTGGGGTTGCTTGTGCGTAAACTGCAAACTGCTCCAAGCTAGCCGTGTAGCTAAAACTTTCCCCGGTTGACAGCCCTTGAAACGCGACTGTCTTAGTCACTGGCAGAATCCGTCAGTGGGCGGGACCTAAATTTGCGCCAACATAGGAGTTGTTTGACTCCAAGTCTCCGCCTAGATTCCCTCCTTGGAAGCCTTCTGCGCAGCGTGGGCGTGCCAAGCGGAGGTCCTGTGCTCTCTCCGCTGATTTCACTGGAAGAGTCTCTGAGCCTCCCCTCCGCCTTGCTCTCGGCTTCCCCTTTCTCCCTGGTGTCCCCTGGATTTCTTTCCCCCGTGGGAACCCTCTCTCTCTCCTTGCTAGTTCCCTCCCCTGCATCACTGGAGCGACTTTCCTCTCCTCTTCCCTCTGATGGCAGTTCCCTGACAATGAATATTCCAACTTAATAATTGCAGAGACATGTTGTACCTAGATTACTTTCCTCCAACTGCTCCCAGTAATTCCTCTTCTTCTGTTGGTGGTATCACTTTCTGTGGTTTGTCCAGTCCCAAACGTGATATTGCCTTGTCTATTGCTGCTTGTCGTGAGGCTCCTGGGTCTCCTTCCACTACTTTTTGCAGGTCTTCTTGGTCTTTCAAGAATTTGTCTTTCTCCTCTGTCGATCTTATTTTAAACTTTTTTACCTTTGCAAGTGAAGGATAGGCCTTGGGGAATTCCCACGTGAATATGATTCTGTTAGCTTTCAGCAGTGACACCAGGTCTGTATAGTTAGACCTGAGGTCCAAAAGTTGTTTCGGGATATCTTTAAAAATCTCTACTCTTGAGCCCTGAATTGTCAAGGTGTTCTGGTAGTGCAGGTTCAATATCTTGTCTCTTTCCTCTTTTGATTGAAGGGTAATCAGACAATCTCTCACTCTGTTCTTTCTCGCTTGTCTTCCAAGTCTAAAGGCCTTTAGTATTTTAAAATCTTGTGTTGCATCTAATTTCCAAAATCCTGCAAATTCCTGTGTCAGAAAATCACTTAAATTCTCTTTCTCAAGCTCAGGTACCGCTCTGACCCTTAGATTATTCTGCCTTTCTTTCAATTCGATCATAGACAAAAGTGCCTGATGGGCCCCGAGCTGTGTCTGATGTTCCCCAAGCCGTCTGTTTATTGGAATTATCTTTTCTTCTACGGCCACTGCTTTTTCTTTTGCTTCTTGGGCTATCCTTTGATTAGACGCTGATTCTTTCAACAACTTTTCAATTGATTGTGTGTTCGAGTTCACCTGCTGGCTCAAGTTATCAATACTTGTAGTGTTCTGATCGATTTTATTTGTTGCTTCAGTCACCTGTTTACTCACTTTCATAAATCTTACTCAGGTTTCATAAATCTTATTAAGAACTGAAGTAAATCCTTCTTCTGAAGTCATCCCTTTTGCCCCAGCCTGCGTTGAATCTTCCCCTTGCGATGCCGGCCGGCCAGATGTAGATGGCCTACGCTGGTGCAGTAATGTACTAGTCTGTTGAAGTCTGACTTTGCCTGATCTTGTTGTTTTTTCATCCACTTTTGTTGCTTTCTCATCCATAGCACTTTATCTCTGAGTCAAGGTCACTCACAGACAGACTTGTTTTCCTGAGAAACTTTTCCCAGGCTAACTGTAAGTGGAAAATTCCCCAGCTGGATATAACAATTTCAAAAGGCCTCTAGGGGGACACAGTAACAGTCCATGGTAGTGTAACACAGTGTCTTGTCAGCTTTCCAAAAGCCCTCCTTCAAAAAAAGTAATTTAACTGTTTCAAAATATCTCTCCCGCAGAGTTATCTAGCAACATATTATACAGTCTTTACAAGTGCACCTTCTCAGTGCCAAAGTTTGGTTAGCTTGACAGTCCGTCCCAGGGATTAAGTGGTGGTCTTAAATCCCTCTTTTTTCCCTTTCAAAATTTTTAAATTAGGCAAGAAATACTTTCTCTTCTTCCCCTCCCTCTCCTTAAAGTTAGGGGGGGGAATCTCTTGGATTTGGCGTTGAATTTTATAGCTTTTTCACAGTCCTTTCTCAATGTTTAGCTTAGACGGTCTTTGCTTTGATCTATATACAGACCGGAAGGTGGACTTCCTCTTTGCACCTTCCCGCTTTTAGTCCCAAATTAAGCCTTATTCCTTTAATTTTCGGTCTTTGAAGTTGACCTACTCACGGGTTGTTTTTTTATCAGCCAAATTGTCAGAAGGAAAAAAGGTCAGCGCTCTCCGGCAACAGCTGCGTGGCTTCACTCCTCGGAAGTAGCGATCGACTCTCAGCACCGCACCACCCCCGTTCTGCTCCGGGACCCTTTACGGGGTCCTTTTGCAGGTTAGAGAGGCGCTTTTGGTGCCCGCCGAGTCCCACGGCCACAGGCTTCCTCCGCCTGCAGTTTTTGACAGGGTCCCCGCTTCGCTGTAGCGGCAAGACCCAGCTTCCAAGGAGCTTCTCCCTCCGAGCTAGAAGGAGACCACCATTACCGTTGGCGCCGCCTCCGGAAGTCCGGAATATAATTAATATTTTGGAAAAACTAGAAGTGAATATCAACACTAAGGCAGTTTTACAGACATTTTGGCTAAAAGACTAAAAAAAGTGTTAGTGGAAGAGATTCATAGAGATCAAGTAGGCTTTCTCCCAGGTAGACACTTGTCTGATAATATGAGAAACATAATTAATATTTTAGAAAAATTACAAGTGAATATTAATACCAAGGCAGTTTTGATATTTGTGGACGCGGAGAAAGCTTTTGACAATATTTCTTGGAGTTTTATGAAGAAGAATCTACAGGGGATGGGGGTAGGCCAAGGCTTTGGAAACGGTATAAGTGCAATTTATTCAGAACAAAAGGCTAAATTAATTGTTAACAACGTGGTGATGGAGGAATTTAAGATAGAAAAAGGGACACGACAAGGTTGCCCAATTTCCCCATTGCTTTTTATATCGGTCCTGGAGGTTTTGCTGAATATGATTAGAAGGGACCAATTGGTTAAAGGTATACAAGTCGGAGCTAGACAGTATAAATTGAGAGCCTTTGCAGACAATTTAGTATTGACATTACAGGAGCCAGAATCTAGTACTAAAAGAGTTTTGGAACTGATTCAAGAATTTGGTCAAGTTGCAGGATTTAAACTGAATAAGTTAAAAACAAAGGTTTTAGAGAAAAATTTAACAGCGATTGAAAGAGAAAGGTTTCAGAATGAGACAGGTTTAACAGTGGTTAAGAAAGTGAAATACCTTGGGATTAATATGACAGCTAAAAATTGTAACCTATTTGTAGTGGTTGGGAGTTACTCGTGTGTAATCCTGCCCCGTTTGAGCATTAGATTGCCTGGTTAAACCCTCCGGACTGCACAGCCCATCTTAGCGTGGCTGCCCTTAGTCACTCGTAGAATCTGTCTGTGGGCGTTTCTTAAAGCGCTGCCAACATAAGAGCTGTTTGACGCCCAAGCGTCTCCGCCTCTCACTGCGTGGGAGTCTCCTGCGCAGGGTGGGCGTGGGCAGCGGGGTGCTTGGGCTCTCCTCACTAACTTCCAACGAAGAGTCCTGGAGCCCCTGCACCTCCCTGTCCCATTGCTCTCCTGGATCCCTGGTGTTACACTTATTCCCTTCCCCTTCTTCCCAGCTGAGTCTCCCCCTAGCGCTGGGACCTTCTCCTGCAAAATCAGAGACCCTCTCCTTCTCCCGTGCCTCTGATGACAGTTCCCTGACACAATTTAAAGGCAATTACGAAAAATGTTGGACGGAAGTGAAAAAGGACTTGGAAATTTGGTCAAATTTGAAGCTTTCACTGCTAGGCCGTATTGCTGCGATAAAAATGAATGTATTGCCTAGAATGTTATTTTTGTTTCAAACATTGCAAATTTTGGACAAAATGGACTGTTTCAAGAAGTGGCAGAGAGATATCTCTAGATTTGTCTGGCAGGGCAAGAAGCCTAGAATAAAATTTAAAATATTAATGGATGCAAAGGAAAGAGGCGGATTCGCCCTGCCAGACCTTAAACTTTATTATGAATCAGCAGCCTTTTGCTGGTTGAAAGAATGGCTGCTTCTTGAAAACACAGACATCTTGGACTTAGAAGGTTTTAATAATGTATTTGGATGGCATGCATATCTGTGGTATGATAAGGTCAAAGCACATAAAGCATTTAATAATCATATTGTCAGGAAAGCATTGTTTAATGTCTGGACAAGATATAAGGATTTATTGGAAAACAAAACCCCAAGGTGGCTGTCACCGATGGAAGCGAAAGCTCAGAAAAAGCTCAATATGGAGGCCAAATGGCCGAAATATTGGGAAATTCTGGAACAAGAGGGAGATAGACTGAAACTGCAGAGTTTTGAGAAACTAAAAAATAAAGTGCAAGACTGGCTTTATTATTATCAGATAATGGAGGCATACAATTTGGACAAGAAAATTGGCTTCCAGGTGGAAAAATCAAAATTGGAAACAAAACTGCTAGAACCCAAAACTAAGATTTTGTCAAAGATGTATAACTTGCTGTTGACATGGAATACTCAGGATGAAACGGTGAAATCTGCTATGATTAAATGGGCACAAGATGTTGGACATAACATAATGATGGCTGACTGGGAACAGTTATGGACCACAGGTATGAAGTTTACGGCATGTAATGCCTTAAGAAAGAATATTATGAAAATGATATACAGGTGGTACATGACCCCAGTCAAGCTTGCAAAAATCTATCATTTGCCCGATAATAAATGTTGGAAATGTAAAGAAATTGAAGGTACATTCTTTCACCTTTGGTGGACATGCCCAAGGATTAAGGCTTTCTGGGAGATGATCTATAATGAAATGAAAAAGGTATTCAAATATACCTTCTTGAAGAAACCAGAGACCTTTCTCCTGGGCATAGTCAGCCAATTGGTGTCAAAGAAGGATAGAACTTTCTTTATGTATGCTACAACAGCAGCAAGAATACTTATTGCAAAGTATTGGAAGACACAAGATTTACCCACTCTGGAAGAATGACAGATGAAGGTGATGGACTACATGGAACTGGCGGAAATGACTGGCAGAATCCGAGACCAGGGAGAAGAGTCGGTGGAAGAAGATTGGAAGAAATTCAAAGATTATTTACAGAAATACTGCAAAATTAAGGAATGTTAGAATGATGTTGGATTGAAGTTAAGTGGTTTTTAGCAGCAATGTTAAAAGGAATATGTAAAAATGGATTGTTAACAGGTGATAATTTAAAGTTATTATATTTTAAGATAAGAGATTAAGATAAAATCAAAGAGGGAAAGGATTTGCTGAACTAACTAATTTGAACTGGAATACAAAAAGGGAGGTGTGAGGAGGTCGGGGAAACAAGCAAATGAAAGATAAGAAATGGAAAGACTAATTTGTTTTTTAATTGTTTTTATCTTGTATTTTCATTTTGTATTTTTTTTCTTTATTTTTTCTTTCTTTTCTTCTTTGCTTATTTTTGTAATATGTTGAAACTTTAATAAATATCTTTTTTAAAAAAATACTGCGGCGCCAGCCCCTCCTCGGCCTCACTCTTCGTCGTCCCGTCACGATTCAACAGGATCGACAACAGACCGTTTTCTTTGCTGTCTGCTAGAACCGGGGAAGTACTTTGCACTGCTTGAGTCGGGGGTGTTTGGGTTATTGGCTTTGTCTACTAGCTGGCTGTTTTGTTCTTATTTGAGTTACTTTGCTTTTCTGGTATACTGGTTGCCGTTAACCTCATTTGACTCTACTGCCTTTAGCTTCCGTTCTTTAAAACTCCCGCACACACAGCCCACTCAAACTGCCTTTATTTATTGCTTTCTCGTTTTCGCTCAGAGCGACTTGTGTCTCACCACTGCATGTGCTGGAGAGTGTGTGTGTTTTTTCCCCAAGTTCGGCTGATCTCCCCTTTAATTTTCTCCAGCGCCTGTTTCGAGCGCTCTCCTTGTCCCTCCTGCTTGTGTGTGTTTCCCTATATTTTGGCAAGTGTTTTGAGGCTTACGATTTAGAGCGGGCGTTCCACGGAGCACCTTTGATCCCTGGAGCTTTCCTGGAGGCTTCCCTGGGGCCTTCTGCTGTCTCTCCCTTAGCGCTCCTCCGACCGTGAATCAGACACTCTGCGTGTGAGTGTGTGTGTTATCTCCGGTTTAACTGTGCTGGTTGGGGGCTTTTCAGCGCTACCGCGACCTGAAAAACAAAACTCTGTGTGTCTGCGTGCGGGTTGGGGTAGAAAATCTAGCGCCCTTTATGCTTTGTTTCTTCAGCGCGTGTGAACCCCCCCAACCTCTGCTTTTTAGTCGTTAGAGATTGCTTGAAGGGATACGATCTTGGGCTTTGTAGCGCTCTCCCGACCTAGGGACAGTCACTCTGTGTGTGGGGTGTGTGTGTGTGTTGTTCGGCGCAGCGGTGGTGGTTGGGGGGCTCCTGTGTTGGTGTGTGCTTGTTTGAGAGGGGTTTTTGGGGGGCATTTAATTTTCGCTCGCTGCCTGGGAATAAGCGAGCAATGGAGTGTGTCGTGAAGGCCAGCTGCTAGGCAGCGCCATTATTTCCTGTTAGTTCCTGTGTATATCTTCCTTCGGAGCTGGCTCTCCACGTGCGCGTACACTGACCCTTTGTTGATTTGTCCCTCCTCCCCCATCGCTGGCCGGCTCTGTGCGTTCAAAACCACCAGCCTCTCTCTTGCTGTTAAATTGTATTTGGTTGAGGGGATTTCGTATAGACAGGCTGCTTCTGCCCCTCGGAGCTTATTTAATTTGAAAATCCTGTTATCCCCCCCCCCCATTTGACATTCCCTCCCCCTTCCTTACTCATTTATTTCGTTTGTAGAATCGCATTCTGTTGCCATAGAAATATTGCTTGTTTGCAAGTGACTCATTCTGTTGCCGTAGAAGTGGTTGCTGCCTAAGGGCAGAAACATAGTAGTTAACGAGCGGTAGTTAGGGGCTTTGTTCTTCAGCCTTCTCATTTGTAAGAGACAGCGTTTCCTGAAGCTGAATCCCCAGGGTTATTCTTTGTCCCTAGTGGCTTAAGTGATCGCCAGGCTAATCTACATTGTTGCTCGGCAGCTGCACCATTCATAGCCCCCTGGTTTGAAGAACAACAGGAAGCTTTGCATTGTGGCTGGGAAGCCAGCATTTATTGCGTCTTTGGCTGCCTTTTGTTTGGGGGGCTTAAGGGGCAAGTTGCCTTGACTTTACCCTTATCGCTGGAGCCCCTTGTCTTCCTATTGCCTTCTTATTGCTGCTGCTCACTTTACTCCAGTGTTGTAGATCTGGGGTTTTTTTGCTGTCTGACAATTGATACTTAGAAACATTGATAGTTATAGTAGAATATTATTATTTAATAACCGCTCAGTAATTGATTATCTTGCAGTGACAGTATAATTAATTAATTGCACAGTGACTTTAAAATTGATAAGTTTACAGAGGTTGGGTAGTTGATCGTTGTGCCAGCACCTATTAAGCAACAACTGTGATATCAATTTTATCACAATTCTGATTGTTTTAATAAAACCATTGGTAATTAAATAAGAAATTTAGAAACAATTGATACTTTGAAACATTGATAGTGATACTAGAATACTATCATTTAAGAATTGCTCAGCTTTTCATTATCTTATAGAGACGGTATATTTGAATTAACTGAACAGTGACAATTAAATCAATATAATTTCACAGTGCTTACAAAGTTGATTGTTGTTGACAGCAGCTATTAGACAGCAACAGTGATATCAGTTTCATCACAAGTTTGATTAATAGCACCATTTATAATTAACCAATTTAGGAACAAATATTAACAGCAATAATTAATTGGATCAACAATAGTAGCAACCAGCGGTTAATTATACTCAAATTAATTTGAAAGTTTAAGCAATTTTATTATAAACAATAGTGTCTAATAAATAATAATATTAACATTAATAATTAATTAATCAATTAATAACAACAATAATAATTTTTTAATTTTTTAAAAAAATAGTAATTTAAAAATAAAATTTATATATATATATATATACGAAAAGCATATATATATATATATATATATATAGTTTTTTAAAAAAACTTGTAGATTCAGATAACCCAAACCAATAAGCAGCAGTGACATTTTATTGTACGAAGCGCATCTCATGGCTCCTAAGAGAAAGCGCGCGTCTGAAGCAGCACGCAATGCAGCGGGGAACACATCCCGGGGGCAACGGGGTAGGAGTAATAATCAAAAGCCCATTTCTCATTTCCTCAAAGCATTTAGGTCATTTATAGACGATTATGAACAACGCTTCCCCGATGAAAACTGCAGCCCTCCCTCTTCTCCCGACGTCATTCCAGATACGCATGTCAGCATCGCCCTAGAGCCAGTGCACCAACTGGAGTCATGCACCTCAACCCCGACTGGGCTAGGCGAGCTGGGAAGCACCGCCAGAGACCTCCTTTCTCACAGGAACAGGTCACAGTGCTGTGGACTCACAGCTTAGAGCTGAGAGCACCGGATTCACTGTCTCAGTAATACAGTCGTTGCGCAGCAGAGTTTTGCAGCGTCTTGCAGAGTATAAACCACTCGGAGAGCAGCTCTGTAGAATATCTTCCTTTTATTCTATAACAACAACTATGATACAAAACTATATACAGAGCTGAATATTCTAAGCATAAATCAATGCTACACTGAGAGTCTGCAGCTGCTCTTAGCAGCAATCTTATCTCTAGGATCTCCAACACTCTCACTTTCTCCGATACACTGACTGACTGACTCTCTCTCACACACACAGATATGTTGCTGGGCAGAATAAGTAGATAGTCAGGACACACCTCCTCCTCTCTGGAGAGTCAGCAGAGACCATCAGGAGATCATCAGGAGATTCTTGGGTATGGGAGGGGTGAAATCTCCTCATCCTCCCCCATTTCGTAGACCAAATGGAGCAAACAGCACGCAGACCTAGTGGTGGGAGGAAAAAATCCTTAAATAAGAGACACGGGGGAATGATTAATGGACTTCAATGTCTGTACACTAATGCACAAAGCATGGGAAATAAGATGAGCTTGAGCTCTTGGTACAGCAAACTAAATATGACATAATAGGCATCATGAAACCTGGTGGGATAAGTCCCACGATTGGAATGTAATAATGGGGGGATACAATCTATTTCAGAGAAACAGACCAGACAAGAAAGGAGGAGGAGTGGCGTTATATGTCAGGGATGTGTATACCTGTGAAGAGATCCAAGATTTAGAACCTCAAAGCCAAAGTGAGAGCATTTGGGTTAAAATTAAGGGAGAGAAGAATAACAGAGACCTCATTGTGGGAGTTTACTATAGATCCCCAAGCCAAACGGAGGACATATATGATGCCTTCCTGGAACAGATGGCCAAGCATGTAAAAGGAAGGGAGATAGTAGTAATGGGGGACTTCAATTACCCGGATATTTGTTAGATGTCAAACTCAGCCAAGAGCTTAAGGTCAAACAGATTCCTCACTGGCCTTGCAGACAACTTCATTGTCCAGAAAGTGGGAGAAGCAACAAGAGGAACATCCATTTTAGATCTGGTCCTAACCAATGTTGATGACCTGGTTAGTGGGGTAGAAGTGGAAGGATCATTAGGCGCGAGTGATCATGCTCTTCTGAAGTTTACTATACAGCGGAAAGGAGCAGCCAAGCATACTAGGACTCAATTTCTTGACTTTAAGAAAGCTGACTTCATAAAACTTAGGGAAGTGCTGGGTGAGATTGTTGGGAAGGAGCACCAAGGCAAAAGCCAGCTCCATATGGCTGGAATGCAAAACAGGATGTTATGTTTTGCAGATGTACTGTTGGAGAAAAGGTGGAGCGTATTCTCTGTACTGAGCACCGGATGTTAGCTCAGTGTGTCATGTGACCTGTGCTGGAAGTACAGGGGAGGAGTTGTGTCTCTTCTGATGGAGACTGAAGGGTGCAGTCACATTTCTATGTACTGTTGAGTGACAGGAATAAAACATGTAGAAAGGACTCCTGTCTGTCTCATTTCTCCTCCCTGGGAGAATGCAGGGAGGGAGAGAGAAGCAGAGAAGCAGAGGGTGTGTTCTATCTCACGTCTAATGAGAAGAATCACCGGGTTTGTTTACCTAGCCTGCCGGGGGTCGCAGATGGAAGGTAAACACAGTATCTCGCTCAATTGCCTCGGGGGAGGCCAGGTACCTCTGACTGTGAGCGAAGATACTAACATATGGTAGCAGAGGATGGTTTCGATTCATCAGACATCTGCATGAGAGGCTGGTGGATTGTCCTCCTCTGCTCCAAGGACGAAGAGAGGCGTCTGAAAGAAGCCAGAGGCTCAACAGACAGCTGGTGGAAAGAAGAGGTGTTTTCCAGAGCAACAAAGTTCAAGGTATGCTGCATTTCGGGCTAAAAGTGTGAACGCAGTTTGATTAATTCACTGGTTCACGGAGCTGCGTTTCAACGAAAACAAAAGCTCCGGGAGGAAGAGGCCTGCAGCTTAAAGGCTGAAGCCTGCATTCCACAAATTCTTGTGGTTGATAAACTGTCCTATTGGAATGCATTGTTGCTAAGTAACGGAAAGTTGGAAAGTTACTGGCAGAGAGGCTGGATTGTGAGCCTGGGAAAGCGAAACAAAGCCATAGATTGTTTTGGCTACACGTTTAAGAGCTCTTGGAGGGACTTTCCATAGCAGCTAGCGTCAAGCTGCCAGGTGCTAAAAGCATAAACAGCTTGCAGTTTGCCTGCCTGAGAAAGAAAAAAACAACTGTTGGATTTTACAGCTTGTTTGACAGTGTGAGCTGGAGGCTTGGCTTCAAGATGGATGCCAAGAAAGGGGGAGCTCTGCCTGGCCCACCTCCCCTAATCAATGACAATTATTCATCTTGGTCTGTTAAGATGAAGGCCCTGCTGCAGAATCAGAGGCTTTTTGATGTAATTGAAAACCCCATCCCTGCAGCACCAACCGGAGGTTGGGAGTCACAGAATGTGAGGGCCAGGACTGCTATAATTCTGTGTGTCTCAGATGAGCAGTTGGTGCATATCCAGAATTTAGAACACGCGCAAGAGGTTTGGGACACGCTGCGTACAACGCATCAGAGAGATGCTGGTTCTTCAGCGTTGCTGTATTTTGAGAAGTTGACCAATCTGAGACTTGCACCTGATGGAGATGTTCAAGCGCACCTGACAGAGATGAAGTTTCTGCGTCAGCAGATGGTGGAACGCAATTTCCGTCTTCAGGAGGAAGTGTTTTGCTTCATGATGATAAACAGCCTTAACCGCACCTACAAGGTTGTTGCCAGTCAGCTTGGTTCCCTACCGGCCGCGCAGCTAACCGCGGAGAGAGTGTGTGCTGTGGTCCTGAACGAACACGACAGACTTGCTGCACTGGAAGTGAAGGACAGGGGGAGGCAAGAACAGAGTTCAAATCTTCCCACTGGTGGTGCTACTGGAGAGCATGGAGTAGCATTGAGTGCTGTCCGATGCCACAATTGTGGACAGACTGGGCATCTACAGCGAAACTGTAGTAAGCCGCGACAGTCAAAAGGAGCAAAGAGCAGCTCTACGAAGCCTGAGGCGTCAAACCAAAGCCGTTCCAAGTGCCAGGTGAAACCTGCAAAGGCTATGATGGCGAAAGGAACCACGCCAGATGTTGGGAACGCGTTTATAATCGACACTGGTTGCACAAAACATTTATGCCCGCACAGAGGACTATTTTCGACGTTGAAGAAGCAAAGCTTCACTGTGAAACAGGCCAACGGTCAAGAGTTGGAAGCGACCGGAATTGGGACTGTGTATCTTGAGAGTCTGAACTTGACTATAAGCAATGTTTACCTGGTTCCAGAACTGAGAATTAATCTGCTGAGTGTGTCGCAGATTGCAAAGAAAGGACTGAAACTGTCCTATGATGCTAAAAGCTGCAAGATCTACAAAGATGGAGAACTGTTTCTTACTGCCAAAGAGAAAGATGGACTGTATTTGTTGACTTTTGATCAAAGTGATTACATGAAATGTAATTCTTCTGATTCTAACGAAATCTCTCTTGCAGGTGTGACCAGTGTGAGCACCAGGAAGGTGACTAAGAAGGTCGACAGAGCATTTCAGCGGGTGTATGCTGATGTGATTGGTCCTCAAGAACCATCTAGAGGCGGTGCAAAATATTACCTTTTGTGTGTGGATTGTTTCACTAATTATTCTTGGGTTTATATGATGGAGAAAGCGCAAGAAACTTTAGAAAAGTTTCAGGAGTTTTGTGACAAGGTTAAGAATATGCATGATGCTAACATTGATTGTCTTTTCACAGATGAGAAGCAAATTTTTCTGTTACAGAAGTTTCAGAAGTTCCTGGATGGAAAAGGGATAGACCACAAAGTGGCTGTTTTGACCGAAGCGTGGAACAGGGGGGTCTGTGTAAGGGTGAACAAAGAATTGCAAAAGGGGATGAATGCGCAACTGCTGAGTTCACATTTGCCACATGATTATTGGGCCGAATCTCTAGCGTCCTATCTTCATGTGTGGTTGAGAAAAGTCTCAACAGAGTTGGGATGTTCTCCCTTTGAGAAGCTGTTCAATAGAAAACCTTCTGTAGCCTATTTTAAGGTTTTCGGGCCTCATGTGAGAACAGAAGCTCCAGGTGGAGTAAAGAATGCCAGAGGCATTTTTGTGGGTTATGAAAAGGGTCTCTACAGAGTAATTTTGTCTGAATCTGGTCAGGTGATTCTCACAAAGTTCCTAGAGAGTGCTCCTGAACAAGAGCAGGTTGTAGAACACACATTTCCCACAGGTGGCAATTCAGATGATGATGATGATTTTTCTGATGTCACAGATTACAGTGGTACTGATGACGATGACACTGATAGCTCAGAGAGTTCAGTTGTAACAGTCATTGAGAGGAAATCTCACACAATGGATAGACCTTCACAGGTGAAGGAAGAACCACAGTTTGCCATTGCTACTGGTTCTCAACAAAGTCCAGAGGTTGAACCAGTGAGCACAGAGGATCAGAACCTCATACGCAGGTCTGAGAGAGTTACAAAGGGTGTACCACCAAAGAGGTACTCAAAAGAGTTTGCTAACTTAGCTGTTGCATGTGTTGCTATTGTTAACAACTCAAAGCAGGTTAAAGCAGTGTCTAAGTCAGAGACAAAGACACAACAGAGAGTAGCTAGCCAAGGTAATGCAGAAGCACTCATTCCTTGGAAGCCAGACAACCAGAGAGGTACACTGGTGAAACCAGTGGTGGGGAGTTCCAAGGGTGGAACTGAAACAACAGGGGACTGTTATATGTATAACAACTGTTTGTTCTCTTCTCTGGATCATGTTTTGCCAATTGATGCTTTTGGGGGAGGATGTTGGGAAAAAGCACCAAGGCAAAAGCCAGCTCCATATGGCTGGAATGCAAAACAGGATGTTATGTTTTGCAGATGTACTGTTGGAGAAAAGGTGGAGCCTATTCTCTGTACTGAGCACCGGATGTTAGCTCAGTGTGTCATGTGACCTGTGCTGGAAGTACAGGGGAGGAGTTGTGTCTCTTCTGATGGAGACTGAAGGGTGCAATCACATTTCTATGTACTGTTGAGTGACAGGAATAAAACATGTAGAAAGGACTCCTGTCTGTCTCATTTCTCCTCCCTGGGAGAATGCAGGGAGGGAGAGAGAAGCAGAGAAGCAGAGAAGCAGAGGGTGTGTTCTATCTCACGTCTAATGAGAAGAATCACCGGGTTTGTTTACCTAGCCTGCCGGGGGTCGCAGATGGAAGGTAAACACAGTATCTCACTCAATTGCCTCGGGGGAGGCCAGGTACCTCTGACTGTGAGCGAAGATACTAACAGAGATCCCATGGACAGTAATACTAAAAGGAAAGGGAGTTCATGATGGCTGGGAGTTTGTTAAGAGGGAGATAGTAAAAGCACAACGTCAGGCAATACCAATGAGACGGAAACATGGAAGGTGCTTAAAGAAGCCAGGGTGGCTATCTAAAGAACTTTTAACTGAGTTAAGATTAAAAAAGGATGTGTACAAAAAATGGAAAAGGGGGGAAACCACCAAAGAGGAATTCAAACAAATAGCCAACACGTGTAGACACAAAGTCAGAAAAGCTAAAGCGCAGAATGAACTCAGGCTTGCTAGAGAGGTTAAAAGCAACAAAAAAGGCTTTTATGGGTATGTTCGTAGCAAAAGGAAGAACAAAGAAACAGTGGGGTCACTCAGAGGAGAAGATGGTGAAATGCAAACAGGGGACACAGAAAGGGCTGAACTCCTCAATGCCTTCTTTGCCTCAGTCTTCTCCGATAAAGAAAACAATGCCCGACCTGAAGAATTTGGAGCAAATGATTCAGCAAAGGAAACACAGCCCAGAATAACTAAGGAGATAGTACAAGAATACTTGGCTAGTTTAGATGTATTCAAGTCTCCAGGGCCAGATGAACTGCATCCAAGAGTATTAAAAGAACTGGCAGATGTGATCTCAGAACCACTGGCAGTCATCTTTGAGAATTCCTGGAGAACAGGCGAAGTCCCGGCAGACTGGAGGAGGGCAAATGTTGTCCCTATTTTCAAAAAGGGGAAAAGAGAGGACCCAAATAATTACCGCCCAGTCAGTCTGACATCAATACCAGGGAAGATTCTGGAGCAGATCATTAAGAAAACAGTCTGTGAGCACCTAGAAAGGAATGCTGTGATCACCAATACTCAGCATGGATTTCTGAAAAATAAGTCATGTCAGACTAACCTGATCTCGTTTTTTGACAGAATTACAAGACTGGTAGATGAAGGGAACTCAGTGGATATAGCCTACCTTGATTTCAGCAAGGCATTTGACAAGGTGCCCCATGATATTCTTGTAAAGAAGCTGGTAAAATGCGGTCTTGACTCTGCTACCACTCAGTGGATTTGTAACTGGCTGACTGACCGAACCCAAAGGGTGCTCATCAATGGTTCCTCTTCATCCTGGAGAAGAGTGACTAGTGGGGTGCCACAGGGTTCTGTCTTGGGCCCGGTCTTATTCAACATCTTTATCAACGACTTGGATGATGGACTCAAGGGCATCCTGATCAAATTTGCAGATGACACCAAACTGGGAGGGGTGGCTAACACCCCAGAGGACAGGATCACACTTCAAAACGACCTTGACAAATTAGAGAACTGGGCCAAAACAAACAAGATGAATTTTAACAGGGAGAAATGTAAAGTATTGCACTTGGGCAAAAAAATGAGAGGCACAAATACAAGATGGGGGACACCTGGCTTGAGAGCAGTACATGTGAAAAGGATCTAGGAGTCTTGGTTGACCACAAACTTGACATGAGCCAACAGTGTGACGCGGCAGCTAAAAAAGCCAATGCAATTCTGGGATGCATCAATGGGAGTATAGCATCTAGATCAAGGGAAGTAATAGTGCCACTGTATTCTGCTCTGGTCAGACCACACCTGGAGTACTGTGTCCAGTTCTGGGCACCACAATTCAAGAAGGACACTGACAAACTGGAACGTGTCCAGAGGAGGGCAACCAAAATGGTCAAAGGCCTGGAAACGATGCCTTATGAGGAACGGCTAAGGGAGCTGGGCATGTTTAGCCTGGAGAAGAGGAGGTTAAGGGGTGATATGATAGCCATGTTCAAATATATAAAAGGATGTCACATAGAGGAGGGAGAAAGGTTGTTTTCTGCTGCTCCAGAGAAGCGGACACGGAGCAATGGATCCAAACTACAAGAAAGAAGATTCCACCTAAACATTAGGAAGAACTTCCTGACAGTAAGAGCTGTTCGACAGTGGAATTTGCTGCCAAGGAGTGTGGTGGAGTCTCCTACTTTGGAGGTCTTTAAGCAGAGGCTTGACAACCATATGTCAGGAGTGCTCTGATGGTGTTTCCTGCTTGGCAGGGGGTTGGACTCGATGGCCCTTGTGGTCTCTTCCAACTCTATGATTCTATGAGTTCTTCTTCAGAGTATGATAGCGATGCATCCTTGGGCTCCTACTGGGGTAAAGGAGAGGAAATTTCTGGTCTTCTCTCAAGGAGGGCCAACTGCCATCGGAAGAAGTTCGGGGGGACCCAGGAGTGGAAGGATGGGGCTCTGGTAAAAGATTCAACCACATCCACCTACTCAACTTCAGATGTGATCCCAGGGGATCATCTCTCCCCCAAATTGCGTGCAAAAATTTTAAATGGAGAGTTTGTTGGCAGGAACCACCCAATCATGCTCCAGTTAGAAGTGAATCCACAACCTGATTGGCTTACAGTAGAATTCCGGAATTAGCCAATCATGTGCAGCCCATTGTGTAAATAATGTATATAAAGCAGATACTTTGAGGGGACTTTCATTCATTCCTCCTCAGCACTATGAGCTGAATAAAGAGCATGAAATCACTTTGCGACTCTGAGTATATTTCACTGGCGACGAAGGTGGGATCCAGCTGAGCTGACTGCCACACACAGCACCGCAGCACCGCCACCTGCCGCACCGCTGCCTCGCACCGTGTATCCAGGCTTCAGCTCCGGGACACAAGGAACACAGAATGGCAACCGACAGCAGCTTCTCATCATTCAACCCAGCATCTGGAGACTGGGAAGCGTACGCCTCCCGTTTCACCTTTCTTCTAGAAGCCAAAGGGGTCACCGACGAAGAAGATGCCAAGAAGAGGGTGATATTCTTCAGTGTCTGCGGAGAGGAGACATTTGAAATCACCCGGGCTCTCCTTGCGCCTGAAGACGTCGCTACTGTTCCATACAAAACAATAATGAAACAGCTGAAGGGGCACTTTTCGCCACAGCCCTCAGTGGTGGCTCGTCGAAATGCCTTCTACGCAAAGCGGCAAGCCCCTGGGGAAACCATAACTGGGTTTGTGACCTCTCTCCGCCAAGCCGCCCGGTTCTGCAACTTCTCAGAGCTGGAGTATTGATTTAAAGCAGAGTCTCGTGCCCAGCGGAAGGATGAGGAGTACGTGCTGCATACTCTATATTGCTTTATTTACAGTTCAAAGCTGGTATATTACAGAAAGACATCTTGCCTCTGCCGGAGCAGAAAAATGCATCCTCTCTCCTCCACAGCTCGGAGAGAATCACACAGTGAAAAACAGGAAACCAGTGTACGTCACATCCAGCCTCCCTTTCCCGTGAGAAACTCCAACAGTACAGACTGTGGAATGTAAACACCTGTCTCGTGACAAGCCCTTTCGCTGCACAGTGAAGGAAAGCAGAAACCAACATCCTCCCCCTTTCTGTGAACATCACTGGGCAGCGTGTTCGTACAATATCAGTACAAACCCAACTTCTGCACATAGGTACAGTGTTGATCCCATGATATAATCTTGGACAATACATCAGCAGGAATTTCATTACCTGGCATATAGGACACCGTTACGAGTCCCTTCTGAATACATTCCCTAGCATGCTGCAACTTTAATTGCAAGTGCTTCGTGCTTTGCTTACAACCTTCAGACTTCAGCAAAGCCAAACATGCTTTGTTGTCCTGGTAAACCTGGATTGGACATTTGACAGGAATTGTCATATCTTTGCACAATTGTACTAACCACTCACAATCCTTAAGTGAATAAGACAGTGCATTCAGTTCAGCTTCACAAGTACTTAAGCTAACTGTTGTTTGCTTCTTGCATGACCAATCAAACAGACCCTGATTGTACATGTAGCAAACTCCAGACGTACCTTTCCTGTCTGTAGTGTCACTTCCAAAACTTGCATCTGCAAATATCTCAAGACCACCAGATTTCTGATTGTTAAGTCTCAGTCTGTAATGCATAGTGCCTTTCAAATACCGCGCTATGCCACCAGATGTTGGTTTCTTTTGACTATCCTCAGTCTCATCACCGTCATCAGGATAACATTGGAAAATTCCCACATTCTCCCCCCACTTTGCATTGTACTCAACACTTCTCGTGAGCTTAATTGTCTTAGAGTCAGTCATCATTATTCTGTAAGACCCTTTCTGATAACCTAGAAAGATACCATGCAATCCACGCTTGTCTAACTTGGAGTTTTGTGGTGAGTGAACCCACATGTCAGAACCAAAAATCTTCATGTGTTTGATGTATGGCTTCTTGCCAAACATCTTCTCATAGGGGGTACAACCAATCGCTGAAGATAACCTGCGATTGTAACTGTAAACAAAACATGAGAGAGCTTCAGCCCAATAACTCTCTGGAAGATTGGCATCATGCAGCAAGGTTTTTAACCCTTGAAGCAATGTCTGATTTGCCCGTTCCGCAAGTCCATTCTGCCATGGCGAGCGAGGACTAGACAAATCGTGTTGAATTCCTTTCTCAGTCAGAAAAGCTTCAAACTGCTGAGAAGTGAATTCTCCCCCGCGATCACTGAAAAGAGTCTTTATCTTCTTACCATGCACATTTTCCAACCAAGCACAGAATTCCTTGAACCTAGGAAAAGCCTCTGATTTCTGCTTGAGATTGTACACAAAAATATACCTGGAAAATGCATCAATGAGAACCATGAAGAACCTATTGCCACCCAAAGAGGGCGCTAGTGGTCCAACCAAATCAGCATGAACAACCTGGTATGGTTCTGTAGCTTGCCTACTAGACACCTTACCTTTCGCAGCCATTTTCACCTTGTTTGCTGCGCATGCTTTGCACTTCATGTGGTACCTGCAGGGTTTAATAGTCATACCTTCAACCAAGGCAGGCATTTTAGATACTGCCTCAAAATGCAAATGACCAAATTTTCGGTGAAAATCATGAATACATTCTGCATGCAAACTTTTGTTAGAACCTGCAATGCAACAAGTGTCATCCTTTTCAACATCATCATAATACAAAACAAACAAACGATCAACATATTCAGCATGCAATACATAATCATTTTTCTTTGTGATGATGCACTTCTTGTTCTTGAAGGACACGTCAATGTTCCGCTCATTCAGCTGTCCAACGCTGAGCAGATTATGTTTGGCGTCTGGCACGTAAAGCACATTCTGTATCGATAAGTCCAAACTGTGAAGAACAACAGTTCCGTAGCCTTTACTCGGAATAATGTGGTCATCCGCCTGGTGAATCGCACCTTCCTGCGGTGTAAAAGACACAAACAGTCTCTTATCGTTGCACATGTGGTGGGTTGCCGCTGAATCAACAACGAAGAATGATCTAGACGTCTTCTGGACCTCTGCAACCTTTGGAGTGAAGCGTGAAACCATAGCCTTGTGCTGCGTTGTCCTAGACACCGGACCTTTGCCTTTGCCTCGGCCTTTTCCACGCGATGAGCTTTCGCTGCGCTGCTCTGTCTTGGCCCTGGGATATCTGCATTCCCTCTTCATATGGCCTAGACGTCCACACGAGTAGCATTTCACTGCCTTCAAAGCTTTGGCGCCATCTGGTGGTTCCACTGCACTATGGGATGACGTCTGTGAAGACTCCCCCTTGCCCATGCAGCTAGCACCCCGGCGATCTGCTTCATTTTGAATCACGGCAGTAACAAAGTCCATTTTCAGCTGAGCGGTTGGCTGCACAGCAATCTGGGTTGCAACAGACTCCCAACCTGAACCCAAAGATTGTAGTATCATGAAAGAATACACAGCCTCTGGAAAGTTGAGTCCTCTCTGTTGCAGCTCATGTCTCAGATTTTGCATCTCCATCAGATGTAAACGCACATCTCCACCTTCAGCAAGAGCCATATTATGCAGCTTGTTAAAGTAAAACATAGTGGATCCAGCTTCTGTCCTTAAGTGAGCCTCTCTCAAAGCGTCCCAAATTTCTCTGGCTGAGGTCTTATCACGCAATAGACAGAGCTCTTCTGGGGATACTATCAATGTAAGAGTTCCCCTTGCTTTGGAATCTTTAGCTTCCCATGCATCTGTAACTGGAACTGGGGGGGTGTCTGTAATCACCTCAAACAAACCCTCTTTCCGCAGAATTGCCTCTGCATACAGAACCCAGTCGGCATAGTTTTTCTTGTTGAGCTTAGGAATCCCACAAGCATCCTGAAGGGCCATCATGACTCTGGCATTAGCCTTCAGCGTCATATATGCTGCTTTAAATCCTGCTGCGTCACTGCTGCAGCTGCTTTATTCCAAAAGCGCACTTAAAAGTTACTTTCGATTTCCCCAGCATAGTGACTTGTGCCTGGGAGCCTTTTGCCTGTTCCCGGCAAAACGGCTTTAAAAGTTCAAAGACCAGCCATAAAGCCATAAAGCTATTAACTAGAAGCTGGCAGGCTGCCCGGAGCAGTAGCACATACCTCATCAATCACTTTTACGCGCAGAGCAGATTCCGTTCCGATCTGTCCCTCTGCATTCCGATCCTTTGCCGGCACTCCGATTCGACTTCTGGAGCCCATAACCACGTGTTGATTTAAAGCAGAGTCTCGTGCCCAGCGGAAGGATGAGGAGTACGTGCTGCATACTCTATATTGCTTTATTTACAGTTCAAAGCTGGTATATTACAGAACGACATCTTGCCTCTGCCGGAGCAGAAAAATGCATCCTCTCTCCTCCACAGCTCGGAGAGAATCACACAGTGAAAAACAGGAAACCAGTGTACGTCACATCCAGCCTCCCTTTCCCGTGAGAAACTCCAACAGTACAGACTGTGGAATGTAAACACCTGTCTCGTGACAAGCCCTTTCGCTGCACAGTGAAGGAAAGCAGAAACCAACATGGAGAACATGCTTCGTGACCGCCTCGCTGGTGGCCTGAAAGATGAGAAGCCGTAACGACGCCTCTACGCTAAGAAGGACCTAACGTTCCAGGTCGCTCTGGAGGAGGCCCTGGCAACAGAAGCTGCCGAGAGGTCGACGCAAGAGGCACGGCCGAGCCTGCCGTCCCAACCGAGGGTCCACCACAAAGACCTCACTGACGACTCAGGATCCGACAGGGAGGAGGTGCACCGAGTACAGCAGCGCACTCAAGCAGCCCACATACCACAGCTGCCTCAACGAGAAGGAGGGAACTGTGCAAGCTGCGGGGAAAGTCACGAGAGGAGGACTTGCCGTTTCCGCAACGCAGAGTGCAGGCAGTGCAGAAAATCAGGACACATCGCCCGGGTGTGTCGGGCTCGGCCCACCCGACGCCAGGCATCAGATGACCAATCCAAGAGCCCCAGGTCCCGGGGCCCAACGCACCAAGGCAACTCGACGGAGCTCACAGACTTCCAGGTATACCAGTTGCCCCACCCCAACGTAGAGAAAATTTATGTAGAGGTACAGATAGAGGGGGCCCCATGCCACATGGAGCTTGACACGGATTCAACTCTATCCATAATCTCGGCAAGGACCTTAAGGAAACTGTGTCCTACTGGGGGTCCCAAACTCAGGCCAGCCCCATTCACCCTCCGGGACTTCCAGAAACGTAAGGTCCCCACAATGGGGGTGGGGACCTTCAGGGTGCAATACCGAGGGCGGACGCGGCAACTGGACTTGCTTGTGGTCAAGGGCCCCTACATTAGTTTACTGGGATTGGCATGGTTTGGACCACTGGGGCTAGCCATCACCGGGGTGAACCACACTAGCTTACAAGTGGACGTGGATGGCATATGCAAGGAATTTCCGGGGGTTTTCGATGGGAAATTGGGACAGTATACAGCCCCCCCCATTGCTCTACAGCTTGACCCCGCAGTACGACCGGTCAGGCTCAAGGCCCGCCGGGTCCCGTTCGCCCTGAAACCCCGTATAGACGAGGAATTGGACCGGCTCGTGGAGCAAGGAGTGCTGGAGCCGGTGCCTAATGCCCCCTGGGAAACCCCAATCGTCACACCTGGGTTTACGTCAGGAGAACACATTTACGTCAGGAGAATTCCAAACCTTCACAGCGCAGAACGCCATCCGCCACATCCGTTCGGCGCCATTCCACCCTGCCACCAATGGCCAAGCAGAACGCATGGTGCGGACCACCAAGGACACCCTTCGCCGCATGACGCAAGGGGATTGGGAGTACCGCCTTGCCACATTCCTTCTAGCACAGCACAGCACCCCCAGCCCAATGACTGGCCGGAGCCTCGCTGAACTACTAATGGGTCGGCGCCTTGCAATCAGATTGGACCGCCTTCACCCCGATAGAGCTCAGCATGAGGTAGTGGTGGGGGAAGGCAGGAACCCCCGGACCTTTGAGGCCCAGGACCCAGTGTACGCAAAGAATTTTGGGGCAGGCCCAGCATGGGTACCCGCCACAGTCACCAGGGTCACTGGCCCCGTGTCGTACGAGGTGCTAACGGATGGGGGGCAATGCTGGCGCCGCCACTGCGACCAGATACGGCGACGATTCCCAGGAGAAAACCAGGAGGAGGAAAGGTCAGAGGAGTCCCAAGGGAACAGAGGGGCAGTGAGGCCCATAGACCAGGAGGGGCCAGCAGGAGAGGCAGAATCAGTAAATGCAGAGAGGACCCGCGAGGCCGAAAAGACACCGGAACCAGAACCACGACTGAGCGAGCCGGTAGCGCCAGACCAAACAGCCCCATCACAGCCAGCATCCTTGGAACACGAGCCAGAAACTGAACCCCGGACCAGGGAACACCCCAGGCCGCAACGCACACGTAGGCCGCCGGCGTACCTCGAGGACTATGAATGCGACTTCCCGGGCAGGACTGGAACTTAGAGGGGAGGGGTGTTATGTACTGAGTTGAATAGGATCTAAACTGCAGCAGTCTGATTGGTCCTAGAACAATAGGATTCAGAATGCAGCAGTCTGATTGGTCCTAGAACTATGCAGCAGTATGATTGGTTGGCAGGAACCACTCAATCATGCTCCAGTTAGAAGTGAATCCACAACCTGATTGGTTTACAGTAGAGTTCCGGAATTAGCCAATCATGTGCAGCCCATTGTGTAAATAATGTATATAAAGCAGATACTTTGAGGGGACTTTCATTCATTCCTCCTCACCACTATGAGCTGAATAAAGAGCATGAAATCACTTTGCGACTCTGAGCATATTTCAGTACTCACACCATGCTGCCAGTTCTAGTGGTGCATCCAGCACCTCAGGGGCTCCCCTTGGTTGCTTATGAGAAGAACTGGCTCTGCATTCCAAAAAAAATGTTGTTGTGCCTGCTGTTTGCTACAGAGACTGGAGATTCTTTCCCCCAGGTTTTGGCCCTGCTCAAGAACCAGTTAAGCACTTCCATGCCCCATTCATTTAAACTGCTGAATAAACTTGGCCCTTCCATGAATCCCATTGAAATCTGTAACATTATTTGGTTGTGTCTCAGCATATTTATGGGAAATGTCACTATTACAAACAGTTTGGAAGAAGAGTTTGGACTTGATATTCCGCCTTTCACTCCCCTTAAGGAGTCTCAAAGCAGCTAACAATCTCCTTTCCCTTCCTCCCCCACAACAGACACCCTGTGAGGAGCTGCATGTGGAGGAGCGGGGAAGTGAACCCAGCTCACCAGATTACGAGTCCACCGCTCTTAACCACTACACCACACTGGCTCAAAGACTAATAGATGGCAGCTATACATAACCTTTAGCTTAAAAAATAGCAACAATATCTATCTAATGGAACAGTGCAGTGTACTAGCTAGTGTCACAGAATCATAAAATCATAGAGCTGGAAGAGACCGCAAGGGCCATCTAGTCCAACCCCCTGCCATGCTGAAACACACAAGCAAAGCACTCCTGACAGATGGCCAGCTAGCCTCCACTTAAAAACCTCCAAAGAAGGAGACTCCACCACTCTCCAAGGTGGCATATTCCACTGTCCAACAGCATTTACTGTCAGAAAGTTCTTCTTAATGTTTAGGTGGAATCTCTTTTCCCACAGTTTGAATCCATTATTCTGCATCCTAGTCTCTAGAACAGCAGAAAACAAGCTTGCTCCCTCTTCAACATGACATCCCTTCAAATATTTAAACATGGCTATCATGTCACTCCTTAATCTTCTCTTCTCTAGACTAAACAAATCCAGCTCCTTAAGTCTCTCCTCACAGGGTTTGGATTCCAGACCTTTTACATTTTGGTCACCCTCCTCTGGTCATGCTCCAGCTTGACAATATCCATCTTCAACTGTGGTGCCCAAAACTGGACACAGTATTTCAGGTGTGGTCTGACCAACCAGAATAGTGTGGTAGCATTCCTTCGCTTGATCTGGACACTATACTCCTATTGATGCAGCCCAGAATCGCATTGGCATTCTTAGCTGCCACATCATACTGTTGACTCATGTTCAGCTTGTGATCGACTAAGACTCCCAGATCCCTTTCCACAGGTACTGTTGTCAAGCCAAGTGTCCCCCATCTGTGCATTTCATTTTTTCTACCCAGGTGTAGTATCTTACATTTCTCCCTATTGAACTCCATATTGTTGGTTTTGGCCCAGCTCTCTAGGCTATTCAGGCCATTTTGAATTCTGACCCTGTCCTCTGGGGTATTAGCAACCCTTCACAGTTTGGTGTCATTTGCAAATTTGATTAGCACGCCCTCTATTCCATCATCCAATCATTTATAAAAATATTGAATAGCACCAGGCCCAGGACAGAACCTCGTGGAACCCCAATAGTCATTTTTCCCCAGGATGAAGATGAGCCACTGATGAGCACCCTTTGGGTTCGGCCTGTCAACCAATTACAAATCCACCTAACAGTAGCTTTGTCTAGCCCACATTTTACTAGCTTTTTTGCAATAATATCATGGGGGACCTTTTCAAAGGCCTTCCTGAAGTCAAGGTAAGCTGGTACAAGGGAAAGCAGGATTGTAATTACCGTAAAAAATACTGATCACTTTGGATCAGCAGTCTCAACCTAACCCACTATGTGGATCCAGTAGTGGATAGGTAGCCGTGTTGGTCTGCCATAGTCAAAATAAAAAAATTCCTTCCAGTAGCACCTTAAAGACCAACTAAGTTAGTTCTTGGTATGAGCTTTCGTGTGCATGCACACTTCTTCACGTGGAGAGAGCCACGTGTTCCTTTGGAAGACAAGTGGAATACAGTGTGATATACTGACAGCTGTTTTAAAAGATGTAACTGTAACTTAAAATCCAGTATCAGAATAAAAGAAAAAAGATGGTCCCTGTGTGGATAGTCAATTCTGCATGATGGGGCCACCTCCAGTGACTATGTGGCCTGATATAAGAGGGTTCTAAAATCAGTCCTGAAAGTAGACTGATTGAGAATGACACACGCATAGCTTTTGCTCTTCCATTAACCGGGTGAGCTGAAGCAAATTCTTGCCTCCCTTTGGGCTTGGCAATATTTCCTACAGCATTCTTGTTGAAGGGCATTGGAGAGTTAGGTGAGGGTCACTTTTCTGTTTTTCCACCAAGCCCCCAGACAAAAATGCTGCAGCATAAGCCCCAAATACTCAGTCTCATAACAAAAAAAATACTCAACAGAGTTAGGGCTGAGGGTAGGGGAAGTACAATCATCATCTTTTCAGTCCGCTAGAAGCTGACCCTTTTGGTCATTATGGTCATGGAGCCAAATATCTGTTCCCAAGTTTAAAAAGTCTAAACAAGTAAAGAACAAGTTTGCCCTTTACATACAAAAGCCCTGAAATTCAGCCCATTGGGCAACTGATAATGGGGCTGGGAGGAGGGAGGTAAGGACTAGCACCTTCTCTGCCCTCCACCTCCAACAGCTACACCTGAAAGTTTCATGATGGGGTTCGATTTGAGAAGCTGAATGTTTATAAAGGCACTTGGCCAATTTCTGCCACAGAAGTTCTGAACAGAAACACTCTGCAGGTTCAGGCCCCAAAAGAAACTGCTCTATGGTCTCTGTGTTGGGAAATGGGAACAGATCTTGCTCATCACCAACCTTCCCTCTGCAAATCAGTATCACCATGAGGCTGAACTGAACAGCTTGCTCCAGAGTTTTAAGAGATACATTTCTGTGGTGTAGTAGTTAAGAGCGGTGGACTCTAATCTGGTGAGCTGGGTTCGCTTCCCCGCTCCTCCACATGCAGCTGCTGGGTGACCTTGGGCCAGTCACACTTCTCTCTGAACTCTCTCAGCCCCACCTACCTCACAAGGTGTCTGTTGTGGGGGTGGAAGGGAAAGGAGATTTTTAGCCACTTTGAGACTCCTTAAAGTAGAGAAAAGCAGGACAGAAAAACCAACTCCATGAATAAGAATTCTATGGAAAAGGACCATCCCTGCCATGATGATGAAAACTATATGTTTGGATTTTGCTGTATTATACCAACCTGTGGAATATGACAGTTTGTAGTTTCAAAATCTATTTGACCACAGTGGATTGACAATCTGGACACACGAAAACCTCTGGAAGATCTTTTGAATCAATGCCTATGCAAAAAAAGTGGTACCAGTCCTTGCAGTTTCCTTCACAGTAAACTATAGTTAGGTCACCACTGGGCCTCCTGCACCCTTCCTTCAAAAAACATAGTGACCAGTAGCCTTCAAACAAGGAAGGTAAAATATCTGAGCAATAGGTTAGTGTATCCTTCCATCCCTCTGGGCATGATCTAGACACAGTAATGTGACTCTCTTTCAAGATTTGTCTCTTCTTGGGAGGAACAGCATCAATTTCCAGTTGAAAATATTTGTCTTGTCCTTCAAGATAGGTTTCCCCACTGTACTGTATTATTTCTTTTGCAATCCAGGGTCTAGTGGCAGCCATATCTTTTTTTATGAACTGTAATTGGGCAGCAGAAGCAATCAGATGTGCAGTGGTACATGTGAAAGGACCGCAGTCACTGGAATTACCTTGCCTGGGTATATCAGTTGGTGCAAAAAATGACCAGCCCGCAAAACTATAGGGATATTTTGAATCCATCTCATACAGACATGCTAAGGAGGATGTTATTGCAGCAATCACAGAGTGGTTCAATCCATGTTTGGAATCTAGGTATAGCATGGTCTTCCTTTTAAAAATGATAACTATCAGTATCCAGTGGACTTCTCTGTTGTTATGTACTGAAGTTCTCACCCTGGGCCAGAAGGGGGATACTGTAGATAGTTATGCAAATGAAGGATCGAAAGTGACGTTCAGTGATGAAGTGTGAAGAGAATCAGAACTTACAGGGTTACACAGTTCTGAGTGACATCTCACATTCTGAGGCGTGGTTATGTTCACATACGGGAGTGGTTTCTCTGTGTGTGAGACTTCTTTCGGTTTGACCGAGAGGCGAAAGATGTGTGCTATTTCACCGGGATGATTTAAGATGTTTTGCTACACGATTAAAGACTGTTGGAGATAAGCAACAAGACTGCGTACAGTCTGATTTATTACCCACACACTGCAACAGTTTCTACCGCTGCAGAGACTCTGCTGAGAACAAGCTACGAGAGGGCTAGGCACGGGAGCGCAGTGGCGCAGCAGAATGTGCCGGACGCCATCATAAAGCCACAGGTTATGGGAGGTCAGCCAAGCTTTGAAAGCTGTTGCCAAGTCGTGCTGGTGTGTGTGGGAGCCAGCTGGAGTCCTGCCTAACATTTGAGGCAGCGGAGCTCGCTGGGGAGGATCTCATCTCCAGGACCGGGTGCCAGGAGGAGCGGCTGTTGCGTGAGTAGGCTCAGCCCCGGGGAGGAAGGCAAATGGCTCAGCCCCAAGAACATGGCTTTGAGCTTAAGCTGCCATGTCAGAAACTGGATAGCCAAAACTGGCTGCAGTGGAGCTTTCAAGCAGAGCTGTTATTAGTGGGGGAGCGGCTGTGGGACGTTGTCCAGCCACCACCGAAGGCAGCTGGGAAAGCAGAGGCTAAGAGAGCTGCAGAGCAAAGTGAAGTTGAGAAGCGTGTGCTTGCTTTTTTGGCAGAGAATGTGGATGCTCATCTGGTGCCTGTTGTCCTGGGTGCAAGAAGGCCAGAGGCCGCTTGGCTAGCACTCCAAGAAGCTTGTGGAGCTGGAGTGGGAAGCAAGGGCCGAGAAGTGGCTGCATCCGAAGGGGAGAGGCAAGATGGCGCTGGCCATATTCTTGAGAGCCGATACACAGCTGGGAGGAGCTGGGAGCCCCCACAGGGGGGCGAAGGGACTGTTACTGTTGCTGCTGCTGCTGCTACGGTTGCTGTTGCTGAGTCTGAGGGCTGTGTGGATGCTGCAACATGTCTGTGTGAGGAGCCTGGAGAGAGGCCAAGTGTTGGGAGCCCTTTACCCACCAGAGGGGGTGCAGGAAGGCGTCCTGGGAGCCCCGTGAGAAGAGGGGGGGCCAGGCCAGCAGAAGACACAGTTCAGGCTTTTTCCATTCGTCGATGTTTTGTCTGTGGGTCAGTCAATCATCTGCGTCGATCCTGTCCGCGGAGAGCCAGAGAGGCCGAGCAGGATGTCTCCAAGGTTGCTTCCCATGGCAGTCAGCCAGGTTTCCATGGCAGCCAGTCCAGGAGAGGAGGCCAGCGTGGGAAAGCGAAGGGAGGACGTGACTCAGGGAGTGAAGACGGTTCTTATCACCTAGCTGCCTCCATGGCAACGCTACGGGACAACTCCAGTGAGGACAGAATGATGCGTTGGGTCATCGACTCAGGAGCCAGCCATCACCTGATGCCAGCGCCACCTAGTGGCGAAATGCTGAACTGCAGAGCTGTTTCAGCTGGGAAAACTGTTGTTTTTGCTGATGGGTCACAGAGGCCTTTATCTAACATGGGAAATGATGTTTGTTCCATTTCCAGGGGTGGGAGACAACTGGTCAGTGTTGCATGTCAGAACAACCTCTTTGTTCTGGAGGGTAAGGGATGTTAGGATATTCCCGTTCCACCTTAAAGGGAGCAGGCTTTGGGAGTCACAGAGTCTGCGCATGTCCTATTCACAGGATGTTTATGTTCTGATATTCCTTTCATTTTTGCCAGACGGTCAGAGACGCTGACTGAGAATGGACGTGTTTTCTTTTGTTCTGTTCATGTTCTAAATAAAGTCTGTAAATATGCTTTTCTGCTCTTCTGCGGTGCAAGCTTTTGACTGTGCTTTCTGCAGAAAGAGGGTGCACCAGCCTAGGAATGTGGCTAGGAATTTCCAAAGGCTTTGTGCCCCTAACTGTTGGATCTGCGTGACTACGGGAGGCCGATGGACGTCCAGAATTCTGGCTTGGGGGCTCAGATGGACACTATCTCCCTGGCAGTTTCCCAACAACAAGGTTTCGGGCCCAGGTTCACGGCACCTACAGGAGAGTAAAGCTGCAACAGACTGCGTTGAAGAGGTATGGTAGGAAAAGCGAAAGAAAAAAAGGGAGGCTTTTGGCTTTTCTGTTTACCTCGCAAGGAGTCTTTGATCTCCGGCAGATTAATTGGCCTGGGAGCCGAGCCAGAAAGGCTTCGTGATTAATGGCTGCCAAGATAACGAGTCTCTAAGTTAAAATAGACTCACGGCAAAAGTAAAAGCTGGAATGGAGTTTTTCCAAGCTGATGGGGATACTCAGTGTCCTAAGTTGGATGGGCAGAATTATGAAACCTGGGCAAAATGGTGTGAATCTTTGCTGCGTCAGTTTCGGGTGTGGCATACCGTGAGTGAAGCCCCCCCAGTTCCTCTGACAGAGAGATGGAAAGGCCAGAATTCGAAAGCGATTGACGTAATAGTCTTATCCGTATCTCTTGAGGAAATTAAGACGCTGGCTGGCAACACCACTGCACGTGGAATGTGGTATGCTTTGATGAAAGCTCACAAGGCAAAAATCCCAGCCCAGAGTTTGACTACATCGGAGGTCCTAGCTGTTTCCCAGAATGCGAGTGAATGCAGGGATGCTGAGGGCACCGGTTGTAAGCTGCAGGGGGAGCTGACCGTCACGTCATCCCAGGCAGCATTCCAGCCTCCAGGGGGAGCCAAGGAGTCGGCAGCTGAGAGCTCTGGTTCTCGTGAGAACCAAGGTCATCGCCTTTGCAGAGGCCGGAAAGGCAAAGGTAAACACAGGCAGCCGCCTGCAGATGGCCAGGAGCAGAGGGAGGGTGAAGCGTTGTTTGCTGGCACAGCTTCACCAAAGGCTAAAGGCACGTCTGCTGACCAGAAGCAGGGGGGCAAGCTGCAAAAGCCCACACCAGTGGAAAGAAAGGTTTTGCTTGCTGGCACAGCTTCACCAAAGGCTAAAGGCACGTCTGATGGCCAGGAGCAGCAGGGGGGCAAGCTGCAAAAGCCCACACCAGTGCAAAACAAGGGTTTGCTTGCTGTAAAGACTGCTCCAACAGCCAAAGGCAGGTTTATTGTCGATTCAGGTGCGAATCGCCACATCTCGAAGGACCGCCATCTCTTTATCTCCTTCAAGCCTCAGGAAGGTGAGATCCACCTGGCTGATGGAAGGACGTTGCAAATTGCAGGAGAAGGGACTGTGAAACTTGCAAGTTTGCACACAACCATCAGCGGTGTACTGTATGTTCCAGGCGCTGCAAGCAACTTGTTGAGCGTCCCACAGCTTACTGGGCGTGGTTTTCAGATTTCCTTCAAGAGGAGCGTCTGTGTCATCAGTAAAGGCAAAGAGGACTATTTGCATGCAAAGTTTATGGATGGTTTGTTCCATATAACTTATGATGACACTGTTGTTGTGAATAATGCTGATTCTTGTTGTGTTGCACAAACTAACAAAGTTCTTCATGCAGGTTGCATTCACGATGCGCATCGAAGGTTTTGTCACCTCTCTTGGAAGGCACTGGCCAAGATGCGAGAGGTGGTTGAGGGTTTGAACATCAAACCCTGTAAATTTCACATGAAATGTGTATCTTGTGCTGAGAACAAGGTGAAGGTTGCTCCAAAAGGCAAGGAGTCTAGCAGGCAGGCTTCCAAACCCTACCAGCTAGTGCATGCGGACCTGGTTGGGCCACTTGCGCCCTCTTTAGGTGGAGCAAGGTACTTCATGATTCTGATTGATTCTTTTTCCAGGTACATTCATGTGTATTTGCTCGAACAGAAATCGCAAGCGTTTCCGAAGTTTAAGGAATTCTGTGCTTGGTTGGAGAATGTGCACAGTAAACGTATTTCTTGTTTGTTCACTGATCGGGGCGGGGAGTTTACTTCTCAGCAGTTTGAAGCTTTCCTGACTGAGAAGGGAATCCAGCATGACATGTCAACGCCCAGATCGCCATGGATGAATGGGCTTGCGGAGAGAGCAAATCAAACATTGCTGCAAGGAATCAAAACCTTGTTGCATGATGCCAATCTCCCTGATAAGTTTTGGGGGGAGGCTCTGGGGAATTTGGTTTATTCCTTTAATCGCAGATTGTCATCACCCATTGGTTGTACCCCCTATGAGAAGATGTTTGGCAAGAAACCCAACACCAAACACATGAAAATATTTGGTTCGGACATGTGGGTACGCACACAACAAACCAACAAGCTTGGGAAGCGTGGGGCACATGGTTTGTTCATGGGGTACGAAAAAGGTGCATACAGGGTATGGATGACTGACTCTAAGTCCATTAAGTTCACAAGGAGTGTTGAGTACAATCCTAAGTGGGGGGAAAATGTGGGAATTTTCCAGAGTTACCCAGAGGAGGATGAAGGTGATGTCAAGCAAGCAGCTAAAGCTGAGGAAGCTGCTGCTGATGATGAGGATGAGGATGATGATGATGATGATGATCAGAGTTCGGATTCCAGTTCAGTGGGTGGCGCTGCTGCTGCTGCTGGTGTCAGTGACAGTGATGACACAGCGGACTACCAGAGCGCAAAGGCCTCAGTCAGACCATCTGATGCGTCTGACAATGAACTGGAAGAACCACTGTTCACCATTGGTCACTTTTCTCCTAAGAAAGAGGAGATGAGTCCAGAAGACTTGCGTCTAGTACGTAGGTCTGAAAGGGCGACCAAGGGCAGACCTCCAAAGAGGTATGCTGATGAGTTTGCTAAGACAGCAACTGCTGTTCTTAGTAGCTCAGAGAAGGTGTGGGAACCTTCAAGCTTCAAAGAGGTTCAGGAGTTAACCTCTAAAGATGCTGAGCCTTGGCTTAATGCCATGAAGGCTGAAGTTGATTCCTTAAACAGGAACCAAACTTGGGAACTTGTACCGGTAGTCCCAGGAATGAGACTGGTTGGCAGCAAATGGGTCTTCAAGGCCAAGACAGACCAGAATGGCAAAGTAGTCAGACACAAAGCCAGATTGGTTGCCAGAGGTTTTTCACAGGTACCAGGACAGGATTACCACGAGACCTACTCACCCACAGTCAAATATGAGAGCATTCGGCTGACGCTCAAGATCGCTGCGGAGGAGAAACTGCATGTTTCCCACCACGACATTAATACAGCTTTTTTGTACGGGATTTTAGGGGAGGAGCTGTTCATGCTTCCACCTGATGGGATGGAGATACAGAAGGGAATGGTCTGTAAACTGCGGAAATCCTTATATGGTCTCAAGCAGAGTGCCAGGTGTTGGAACACAAAACTCACTGAGACATTGCTTTCTCTAGGTTTTCACCAGGGCAAAGCTGATCCATGTGTGTTTGTCAAGGAGGAGGGGCAAAACAAACTGTATTGTTTATGTTTTGTTGATGATCTTCTGATGTTTTGGAAGAATCAGGCTTTTTACCAAAGCACCCTAGCTCAGCTGAAGGAGCACTTTGACATGAAGGATCTTGGTGAGGTATCCAACTATCGTTCTCTGCAGGTGGAGAGGGACCAAGCAGGTAATTTTCTGGTACACCAAACACAGAAAATTGCTGATGTATTGACCAGGTTGAATTTGGTTGATGCAAACCCAGCAGACACACCGATGGTGACAGGTTACCAGGTAGACAGTACTGCTGAAGCGTTTTCTGACACAACGCTATACAGATGCATTCTAGGCAAGCTGAATTTCATTGCCAGATGTTCAAGACCTGACATAGCTGTAAGCTGTAATCTGCTTAGCAGACATGCCAACAATCCTACGGTTCAGGATTGGAAAGCTCTGAAGCGCATAGCCCGCTATTTGAAAGGGACTATGCACTACAGGCTGAGGTTCACCAGTCAGAAGACTGGAGGTCTTGAAATCTTCGCTGATGCAAGTTTTGGAAGTGACACCACGGATGGTACAAGCACTTCTGGAGTATGCTATATGTACAACCACTGCCTGTTTGACTGGTTGTGCAGGAAGCAGACGACAGTGAGCCTAAGTTCCTGTGAAGCAGAACTCAATGCTCTGTCATTTTCACTCATGGATTGTGAATGGTTGATGCAACTGTTTAAGGACATCAGGGTGTCTGTGAAATGTCCTGTACAAGTGTATCAAGAGAATAGATCGTGTTTGGCTTTGCTGAACTCCGAGAGTTGCAAGCAAAGAACCAAGTACTTGCAGATTAAGCTACATCGTGCAAGAGAGTGTATTCAGAAAGGACTGATTCGGGTGTCCTACATGGCAGGGAATGAAAATCCTGCTGATCTGTTGTCTAAGGTTGTTAACAGAGAACAACTTAAGGTTTATGTACAAAAGTTGCAATTGGGTGAACCACAGGTACTACAGGTTACACGGAAAGGGGGAGGATGTTAGGATATTCCCGTTCCACCTTAAAGGGAGCAGGCTTTGGGAGTCACAGAGTCTGCGCATGTCCTATTCACAGGATGTTTATGTTCTGATATTCCTTTCGTTTTTGCCAGACGGTCAGAGACGCTGACTGAGAATGGACGTGTTTTCTTTTGTTCTGTTCATGTTCTAAATAAAGTCTGTAAATATGCTTTTCTGCTCTTCTGCGGTGCAAGCTTTTGACTGTGCTTTCTGCTGAAAGAGGGTGCACCAGCCTAGGAATGTGGCTAGGAATTTCCAAAGGCTTTGTGTCCCTAACTGTTGGATCTGCGTGACTACGGGAGGCCGATGGACGTCCAGAACTCTGGCTTGGGGGCTCAGATGGACACTATCTCCCTGGCAGTTTCCCAACAAGGGAGACGCCGAGACAGCACAGGCGAAGTGTGCTAATGTTCCCATTCATGATTCTTGTGTTCACCTGTGGCACAAGAGAATGTCGCACAGCAGTTTGGAAGATGTCCAGAAGTTGCCCAAATGCACGAAAGGTTGCAAACTGAAAGCATGTGGTAAATCCCTGGTTTGTAGGGCATGCAGAAGGGCAAAGGTACAAAGGTGCAGTTATCCCAGAATGGAGAGGGTAACTGATCAGAAGCTTCGTCTGATCGCCTTCTGGATATGCAAACCTCCACCCCTTTGTCGCAGGCTCATATCCACAGAAGATCATTTTCTGGGAACCTCGGATCACCTTCCTTCCGTTGAGCCTTTGGCACAAGCACCCAGGCTTCGCAACCAAACACACGGAAGAAATGCACTTGCGGTTTTTTCCGGTGCAACAAGAAAAACGGTGTGTCACCTATAACCGAGTTATAGGACCTATTCATTGTAAAGTTGGCCGCCCTCCAAGCCTCCCCCCAAAAAACCCTGAGGCAAACCGGAGTCAAACAGTAGAACATCAGCAACTGCAGCCAGTGTTCTACTCTTGTGCTCCACCACGCCCCTCTCCTGAGGAGAAGTAGCACCTGTCACCCTGTGACGTATTCCCTTCTGGCTGAAAAAACTCTGCAGAGCAGACCCAGTAAACTCTGCACCTCGGTCGCTCTTGAAGCCCTGAACCTTGGTGGAGAACTGTAGTTCCACCGCCGCAACCCAGTCTTTAATCAGTTGCGCTGCCTCGCTTCGCTGCTTCAGCGAGAAAAACCAGCCATTCTGGCTAAAATCATCTGTCAGCGTCAGCACATACCTGAGAGGTTTCAAGTCACCAGCGCATGGGTTGGTTTCGCGCAGTGCGAACCTGGGAGTTTTGAGGAGGTTCAACAGTTGCCTGAGACAGATGCCAGAAAGGGGCAAGAGGCAATGAGAAGGGAGTTGAACTCAAAGAGGTCTGTAGATGTGTGTTCACAGTTTCCCTCAGGATGCGAGACGAGAGGGGGTGTGAAGAGAATCAGAACTTACAGGGTTAAACAGTTCTGAGTGACGTCTCACATTCTGAGGCGTGGTTATGTTCACATACGGGAGTGGTTTCTCTGTGTGTGAGACTTCTTTCGGTTTGACCGAGAGGCGAAAGATGTGTGCTATTTCGCCGGGATGATTTAAGATGTGTTGCTACACGATTAAAGACTGTTGGAGATAAGCAACAAGCCTGCGTACAGTCTGATTTATTACCCACACACTGCAACAGTTTCTACCGCTGCGGAGACTCTGCTGAGACCAAGCTACGAGAGGGCTGGGCACGGGAGCGCAGTGGCGCAGCAGAATGTGCCGGACGCCATCATAAAGCCACAGTTATGTACTGAAGTTCTCACCCTGGGCCAGCAGGGGGATACTGTAGATAGTTATGCAAATGAAGGATCGAAAGTGACGTTCAGTGATTGGATAGTTTGTATGCAAATGAAGGATCGAAAGTGACATTTGGTGATTGGATAGTTTTAGAAAATGGCAATACTTACATTGTTCTGGAGCTCTATATAAGCAGGCTGACTGAGCTCCTCAGTTCAGTTCTGTTCCAGCTTACAAATAAAGAGCTGCTTTGGAAGAATCGCTGTGTCGTCTGATATGTTCGCCCACAACTTAACACTGGCGACGAAGGTGGGATCGATGGACATCAGAGCACAGCCAGATGCGGCCATCCTCTGAACTGACCTGAATCACTGAGCTGAATCACTGAGCGAAATCACTGAGCGAAATCACTGAACAGAACCAATTCAGAGCTGACTGTTCTGGCTAGAGCACTGAGTTCCATCCATCGCCCTTCACGCCGGCATCGGAATCATGGCTTCACTTGTGCCTCTACCGCCGTTTGTGCCAGCCTCTGAATCATGGGACTCCTACCTTGCTCGGTTCGACTGCTACCTCCAATCCAATGAGCTGACAGCAGTATCAAAGGAACGGAAGCGGGGCCTATTCCTCAGCCTCTGTGGGCCTGAGGTGTTTGAGACGGCCCAAGCATTGGTTGCACCTGAAGCAGTCCAGGCAACACCATGGGACACGATCCAAGAGAACCTCCGCAACCACTACGCGCCAAAGCCATCCAAGATTGCTGCCCGCCATGCGTTTTACCACCAGAACCAGGCAGAGGGGGAATCAATCAACAAGTACACCACCGCTCTCCGACAGGCTGCAATGCACTGCAAGTTCCGAGACTTAGACGATGCCCTGATGGATCGAATCGTCTGATGGGACATCCATCTGCAACGGCGTCTCCTCGCCAAGCCAGACCTCACGCTGCAGAAAGCCATTGAGGAGGCTGTGGCCTCAGAAGCTGCTGAACACTCTGCCCAGGAGATCCGCAAGGCCAGCAGCCCGCGTCTTGCTAGGAAGCCAGTTCCAGTGCATCATGAAGAGGCCAGCAGTGATGAGGCATCCTCCAGTGAAGACGATGACGTGCACCAGACAAAGCGGGAGCGCAGGAAGTTCCAAAAGAAGTCCAAGGGCCAACCGGAATGTGCCGGCTCACCGCGTACACCGGAGAGACTACCAGGGAAACGACATTCCCGTGGTAGGTGTTGGCCGGTTCCGGATTGCCTTCAAGGATTTTTCGGGCCTGCTCCGACTGGTGGTGGTCGAAGGTCAGCGACCAAGCCTCCTAGGGCTAGACTGGTTTGATGCCCTCGGCCTGGAAGTCACCGGCATCAACTGCATCTCTAACGCAGAGGCTGAGGGTCTGGTCAAAGACTTTGCTGAGGTTTTTGACGGCACTTTGGGTCCATATACAGGTATGCCCATCTCCTTTAGCCTTGATCCACAAGTCACCCCCATCAAGCTAAAGCCACGCCGGGTTCCCTTTGCTCTCAAGGCTAAGGTGGATGAACAACTGGACAAGCTGATCGCCCAAGGAGTTTTGGAGCCGGTTGACCATGCCAAGTGGGAAACCCCCATCGTCACGCCTGTCAAGCCAGAAGGGTCGGTGAGAATCTGCGCTGACTACAAGTGCACGATCAACAAGGCACTTCAGCAGCACGCTTATCCGGTTCCTGTTGTCCAACACCTGCTGCATTCCCTGGATGAGGGTAAGGTCTTCGCTAAGCTGGACCTTGCCCAAGCCTATCAACAACTGCCCGTCGATGATGCCACTGCTGAAGCCCAGACGACTGTCACCCACCGATGGGCATTCCGTTGCCGCTGTTTGCAGTTCGGGGTGAGTGTGGCTCCTGGCATCTTCCAAAGCCTTATGGAGCGTCTCCTGCAAGGGCTTCCGGGCGTGGTACCGTATTTTGATGACGTCTTGGTGTCTACAGACTCACACCAGCAGCTGTTCGAGCGCCTCCGTGCCGTGCTGACCAGGTTCCAGGAGGCCGGGCTCAAGGTAAAGAGGGAGAAGTGCCAGATCGCCATTCCACAGGTGGAGTTCCTGGGCTATCTTATCGACGCCTCCGGCCTTCACCCGACCACATCCAAGATCCGCGCTATCCAGCAGGCCCCCATCCCAAAGAACAAGACGGAGTTGCAGGCATTCCTGGGGCTGCTGAACTTTTATAACATGTTCCTGCCCCACAAAGCCACGGTGGCTGAGCCTCTTCACCGACTCCTCAGCACAAAGACGCCTTGGTCCTGGGGTCATCGGGAGTGTGAGATTTTGACCAGCTTCGGCCCATCTGAAGCCGGTACTTAAAAAAACATATTGAGCCCAAGCAGAGTGTCGTCCACGCAGCAGAAGGATAAGCAGATAATGTGCTACATGCTAATTTTATTTACACTCTATGCTGACAGCATACAAACATCCATCCTGCCTCTGTGAGAGCAGAGAAGCAACTCCCGTCTCTAACAAAGAAACGACAGAACACTGAAAAACAGGAAACCAGTGTACGTCACATCCAGTCTCCCATTCCCGTGGGAACCCAACAGTAACTGTGACTGTGGAATGTAAACAATTGTCTTGTGACAAGCATTTTGCTGCACAGTGAGGGAAATAGAAACCAACAGGGAGACGGTGGCCTTCAATGCAGTCAAGGCCCTCCTTTCATCAGACAGTGTGCTGGTACAGTACAGTGAAGTCAGGCCGCTGGTCCTTGCCTGCGACGCCTCACCTTTTGACATCGGCGCTGTCCTTAGTCACCGTTTTGCAGACGGAAGAGAAGCACCGCTCACCTACTTTTCCAGGACACTATCTCTGACTGAACGGAATTACAGCCAGCTCGACAAGGAGGCACTGGCACTTGTGGCTGGAGTGAAGAGGTTCCATGAATACCTCTACGGCAGGACTTTTGACCTCATCACTGACCACAAGCCGCTCCTGGGCCTCCTCGCCGGTGATCGTCCAACTCCACCGGTCCTCTCGCCGTGCATGCTGTGATGGACTGTTTTCCTGGCTGCCTACCACTACCGGCTCGTCCATCACCTGGGGAAAACGATGGGCCATGCCGACGCCCTCAGCCGTTGCCCTCTTCCAGCGTTTGTGGAAGACCCGGCTCCTGCTTCATCGCTCCTCCTGATTGAGGATCTTCCGGCAGTGCCGGAAGCGCCTGTATCGGCTGCCACTGTAGCCTCCGCATCTGCCCAGGATCGCACCATCAGCCGTGTGCTCAACTGGGTGTGGAGGGGGTGGCCACAAGGGCCTTTTGCATTGGAGTTCCAACCGTTCGCAACCAGACAACATGAACTCTCGGCTCATCGCGGCTGTCTGCTGTGGGGAGACCGTGTCGTGATTCCCCAAAGACTCCGTCAATGTGTCCTGGAGGCTCTGCACGTTGGCCACCCGGGAATCGTCAAAATGAAGGCGTTGGCTCGGTGTTACGTCTGGTGGCCTAACATGGACGATGCCATCACTGCCTGGGTGTCCGCCTGTCAAGCGTGCCAAGAATCGAGGCCTGCACCACCGGCAGCTAAGGGACACATCTGGGAGATGCCTGGTCGAGGGTGCACATCGATCTGGCCAGCCCCTTTCACGGCTGGACCTTTATGGTATTGGTGGACTCCTATTCCAAATGGCTGGAGGTAGCCCTGATGCCCTCCACCACTACTGAGGCCGTCATCCGGGTGCTGCGAGGCCTCTTTGCGACGCATGGGTGACCTGATGTCCTTGTCTCCGACAATGGACCACAGTTCACGTCAGGCACTTTTGAGCGGTATCTTTTGGGACTGGGCATCCGTCATGCCCTAACGGCACCATTTCATCCATCCAGCAACGGGCAAGCGGAGAGAATGGTGCTCTCGGCAAAAGAGGCATTGGCGCGCCTGGACTGGGGAGACTGGCACGAGAGGGGCGCCGAATACTTGTTCGTGCAACACATCACCCCTCATGCGGCCACAGGGCGGAGTCTTGCTGAACTGCTTATGGGCCGCCGCCTCAGGTCCCCGCTCGACCGGCTGCACCCGGACTTTGCCGTGACCGAACCCCCAGGCTGTGCCAACGCGCCACGGTCATTTGTTCCAGGAAACCAGGTCTTTGCCAGGAACTATGTGGGGGACATTCCTTGGGTGCCAGCCACAGTAGTGGGAGTCACTGGACCTCGCTCGTACCAGGTGGCACTCGAAGACGGACGCTTGTGGCGCCGGCACATAGACCAGCTTAGGCGTAGGGTTGGGGACTTGGACAGTACCGTGGTGCCCCCAACTGTGCTCATGGCTCCAGAAGATACACTTACAGATGGTGAGGCTCCACCTACACCTCTCTCACAAACTACCAGCGTGGAGCCAAACCAAGCCACTTCAGAGGGTCTGCCAGACTTACCACAGGCTCAGACCACTCCACTTGCGGAGGTTCCACCCATAGCAGCGGATCCAGGGGACTTGGTTTCAACGCCACCTAGGGTCGCACCACAGCCTCAGCAGGAATTGTGTGGCCCCCCAGACTTGGCTACCAGTCCCCAGCGGTCTGGCAGAGTTTCCAAGCGCCCAACTTATTTAAAGGACTATGTTGTTGGACATGTATCACTGTTGGTCTAAGTATGTGAAATGTAACCGATATGCTTTTGTGCCTAATTGAACCATTACGTGTAGTGCTGTATATAAGGAAACCATTACGATTGTAACTAACGCCTTATCTCGGTGGGGAGGGGTGTTATGTACTGAAGTTCTCACCCTGGGCCAGCAGGGGGATACTGTAGATAGTTATGCAAATGAAGGATCGAAAGTAACGTTCAGTAATTGGATAGTTTGTATGCAAATGAAGGATCGAAAGTGACGTTCGGTGATTGGATAGTTTTAGAAAATGGCAACAGTTACATTGTTCTGGAGCTCTATATAAGCAGGCTGACTGAGCTCCTCAGTTCAGTTCTGTTCCAGCTTACAAATAAAGAGCTGCTTTGGAAGAATCGTTGTGTCTGATATGTTCGCCCACAACTTAACATCTGTCATTTATAGTGGTACCTCGGGTTAAGTACTTAATTTGTTCCGGAGGTCTGTTCTTAACCTGAAACTGTTCTTAACCTGAAGCACCACTTTAGCTAATGGGGCCTCCTGCTGCTGCCACGCCGCAGAAGCACAATTTCTGTTCTCACCCTGAAGCAAAGTTCTTAACCTGAAGCACTATTTCTGGGTTAGCGGAGTCTGTAACCTGAAGCGTATGCAACCTGAAGCGTATGTAACCTGAGGTACCACTGTACTGGAATAATCAAAACATCTTTATTTAGCACTCCAAATCTCAAACAGTTCTTCAGGGCTTGCACTGGCAATCTTTGACATATCTGCATGAAGTGGCAACTAAGTGGGAAAATTGTTCCATCGTGACCTAGCTCTTTGGCCATGATCACCCTGGAGGCAAGAAAGGCATCTATTATGCGGTCATTTATCCAGTTTGATCCTTTCAGTGTGTTTATGTCATAGTCATACACACAGATGTTGGCAACTGAACCCACAAGTCCCATGGTTTGTAGACTGAGTGTGGGGAAGGTACAGTTGTGCCATGGGGGAACTGATGTACAAATAAGCGATTTGTCCAAACACTTCTCACTTTGTGTTGAGAATATGGGGCTGCTATGAAAAAGAATCAATATTGGTTACTGTCAAATCCTCTTCCCAACTTTTTGGAGTGGAGGTCATCTGAGGTTGAGTGCTTTCCAGATGTCTCATAGTCAGTTGGTGATCTTAAGGAGTCCAACCCCTCAGCAGCCTGCACTGAATCAGATGCTGGAGCTACTGTTATCTGTTCCTGCAGTCTGGGGAACTTTCTTCCCAATCTACTCTTCTGTCTTTTATTTCGCTTCACCTGTGTGAGCTGCTTCCCTGGTTCTGGTGGCATGCCGATAGATTTTGTGGCAGCTATAATATGATAACAAGTCCTGGATGATGGGCGCGCACACAATGTCCTCTACAGACTGTGCATGCATGGCGGACCGTACGGACGCCGCGTGTGCGGCAGCCCTTATTGTCACTAGGAGAGCGGCTGCCCGTACAGACGCCACGCGAGCAGCACCCTGTACAGTCGCCCTGAGAGCAGCTGCCCGTACGGCCCATACGATCGCTGCGAGAGGGGCTGCCTGTTCAGTTGCCACAAGAGCGGCAGCCCACACAGATGCCACACAAGCGGCAGCCAGTACAGCGACCGTACTGTCACCCTCCCCCCAACGTGGCACCCCCCCCTGCAGCCAGTCAAATGTACTATGAACAATCTGAAGTCATGCTGGGCACAATTCACCACTAATCCTGTTCATTTTCTAAAAACACGTGGTAGACTCCAGGAAAGCTGTCAGTAGGCACCACGGTGCCCATGGACACCACGTTGGAGACCCCGTATTTCAAAGTTTACACTGACAAAATTTGTTGGCAAGAAAACTTGTAGTTAAACCTCCATTTACAATTACCACCCCCCAAAGCAACCAACTTTTATCCCCAAACCATTTGTAGCTGAATTGACGCAAGACAGATGATTGTTTTTCATGGTTACTTTGGTGGTCTCCATCTAGTTGGTTTGATAATTTACATTCACAGGTAAGAGCATCACAATCTCTGCCTTGGATATTCTTGAAGTTTAGCAGCGTCAAAAATTTCCAGGTGCAATTCTTCACAGTGGAAGCTATGGATATGAATGCCATTTTAATACAATGTTCTTGCTAATGCAGAACCATTTCAGATAGAGTTTTTATTTCGGTCATTCCATGGACATTGGTGTGATCTTACAATGTAATTTGGTGGAGTCCATTTATCAATCATGACTGTCAGGGAACTGCCATCAGAGGCACGGGAGAAGGAAAGGGTCTCAGATTCTGCAGGGGAAGGTCCAAGCGCTAGAAGGAGACTCAGCTGGGAAGAAGGGGAAGAGAATGAGTGTAACACCAGGGAGCAGGGAGAGCAACGGGACAGGGAGGTGCAGGGGCTCCAAGACTCTTCGTTGGAACTTAGCGAGGAGAGCCCAAGCACCCCGCTGCCCACGCCCACCCTGCGCAGGAGACTCCCGCGCAGTGAGAGGCGGAAACGATTGGGCGTCAAACAACTCTTATGTTGGCAACGCTTTAAGAAACGCCCACAGACAGATTCTACGAGTGACTAAGGGCAGCCACGCTAAGATGGGCTGTGCAGTCCGGAGGGTTTAACCAGGCAATCCGACGCTCAAACAGAGCAGGATTACGCACGAGTAACTCCCAACCACTACAGCAATCTGTCTGTCCCTGAAAGTTGCTCGTGTGCAACAAGCAGAAGGGGGCATCATGAGTAAGACCGGAGGAGCCGGAGCCACGGGAGGGGCGGCTGGAGGCCAATCGCTGGAGGAGAGAAACCGCGATTTGGAAGAGCACATAGCCATCCTGACGGCGAGGCTGGACGAACGACGGTCGCTGGATGCCCAGGGGAAACCCACCCCCATAGCGAGGAAGGTACCGGGACTGGTGCACAAGTTTGGGGGAAAGCCTCAAGAGTATGGGGCATTTAGAACAGAAATAGAATATGCCTTGAAGCTGCAGAAAAATGATTTTGAAAATGACGCAGCCAAAGTTGCTTATATTGTGGGGCACTTGGAGGACGGGGCGAGAGAGTGGATTCGACCGCTTATGGCGACGCAGAATGACACCATGGAGGATCTATTGAAATTCTTTCAGGCGATGGATGCGATGTTCAGTAGCGATGTGCAGCAGAGTGTGACCAAACGGGAACTGCTAAGCTGTAAGCAGGGAGAAGGGTCAGTTAGAGACTATTGGTCACGTTTTGCCATGATAGTTCATCGTCTGGGGTGGCAGCTGGACGCGGAACCCATACAAATGCTATTTGAGGAGGGGCTGTCACCAACGGTCAAGGATGAGCTTTCGCGCGCACCCCGCCCACAGTCTATGGACCAGCTGACCAAGGCAGCCCTTGCGATTGGAGTAAGACAGGAAGCGCGGGCTCAGGAGAGGCGGGAAGGGAGAGAGCAGCGTTGTCATGACTACCGCATTCCTAGAATACCTAGGCAGCCTTCCCCGCCGGCGGAGCCAATGGAAATAGGCGGTGCGCGCGCCCAGGAAGTTTCAAACTCTAGCGGGAGTCGCAAAAAGGAGGGAAAGGAGGTAAAAACGACCAAGAAATGTTTCCTTTGCCAACGGCCAGGACATTTTGCCAGAGTCTGCCCGCAAAGAAAGGCCTGGCAAGGAATGGTGGGGGCCGTGGGGGGCGAGGAGGAGGAACCCCAGACTCCGGAGCAGGGAAACGGAAACGCTTGGCTTTCAATCAGCGGGCACAGCAGCCAAGCCAACAACCAATGAATGCGCCCAAACCAGATTCTCCAAGAGCAGCAATTGCCATTGAGGTGGTGCTTGAGCTCCCAAAGGGGCACCCAGTGAAGGTTCAAGGTATGCTGGACTCAGGAAGCTCATGCAATTTTTTTAGCAGGGACTTTGCCTTAGAGCATCAGCTTCACCTGCTACCTTTGGATGCACCTCTGCAAGTCACCACCATTGATGGAAGGGAGCTGATTGGGGGGGAAGTTACCCACCAGACCCCACCGATGAGAATGAGAGTGTCTAGGCACTCAGAGACAATCGCCTTCCACGTTGCCTCATTAGCGGGTCCCCCAATAATATTAGGGATGAGCTGGTTAGCGCAACATGATCCGGTGGTGGCGTGGCATCAGAGGACCGTCAGCTTTGGGTCTGACTACTGCCTGCAGCACTGCCTAGGAGGGGAAACGCCAAGGATGAGCGTAGCCAGAGTGGCAAGCACTGCAGTGGAGGGTAAAGGGAAGGTGCCACCGCAATATGCTGATCTGAAGGAGGTTTTTAGTGAAAAGGAGGCAGATAGACTGCCACCCCACAGGCCGTTCGATTGCCAGATCAATTTTCTCCCTGGGGCGCAGCTGCCGGTGGGTAAGCTGTATGCCATGTCAGACAGAGAGATGAAGGAGTTACGGGACTTTATCGACAAGAACCTAAAGAGAGGGTTTATAAGAGAGTCCAAGGCAGTGGGGGGCAGTCCAGTATTTTTTGTGGACAAAAAGGACACTGATAAACCGAGACTGGTCGTGGACTTTAGGGGGGTAAATTTGGTGTCAGAACCTGTGGCTTTCCCGATGCCCAGAATTGATGACATTCTGACGAGAGTGAGGAAGGGAAAGATTTTCACCAAGCTAGATCTGAGGGGGGCTTACAACTTAATCCGGATGAGAGAGGGGGATGAATGGAAGACCACCATGTTCACACCCCTGGGGGCTTTTGAATATCTCGTTATGCCTTTCGGACTACAGTCAGGCTCCGCCTGTTTTCAAGCTTTCATGCACCACGTGTTGGGGTCTCTGCTTTACAAGAACTGTGTAGCTTTCCTGGACGACGTCTTGATTTATTCAGAAAATGAGGAACAACATGTGAGAGATGTCAGGGAAGTGCTACAACGTTTGCAGAAACACCAGTTGTGGGTCAAGCTAGAGAAATGTCAGTTTCATGCCCGAGAGGTGGAGTTCCTGGGGTACAAGTTATCTGACAAAGGCTTAGCGATGGACCCAAGCAAGGTGCAAGCCGCATTGGAGTGGAAGACCCCAAAGACACGAAAGGACGTGCAGAGGTTCCTAGGTTTGGGCAATTTCTACAGGAAGTTCATCAAGAACTTTGTGCACTTGACTGCCCCAATCACGGACTGTCTCAGTAGTAAAAGAAAGTTTTTGTGGACGGAGGAAGCCCAGCAATCCTTTGAAAATTTGAAGAAGGCATTCGCGTCGGAGGAACAATTACTACATGTGGATTTGGAGAAACCAATGAGGGTGGAGACGGACGCGTCACACAGAGCCATCGGGGCGGTTCTGTTGCAGCCAGGACTGAACAAGCAAGAATGGAAACCGTGCGCCTTTTTCTCGAGGAAGCTGAGCAAGTCGGAACAAAACTACACCGTGTACGACAGAGAACTGCTAGCAATTTACGCCGCCTTTCGTCGGTGGCGCCATTTGCTGATAGGGGCGCAGCATAAGATCCAGGTCTGCACAGATCACAAGAACTTGGAATATTGGCGGACAGCACGGGTGCTCAACCAGAGACAGATCCGCTGGGCGCAGGAGTTTTCCAAGTTTTCCTTCGAAATCCAGTATGTGCCCGGCGAGCAAAACGTGAGAGCAGACGCTCTCTCACGGAAACCAGAGTACTTCGAAGGAGAGGGACCGCCGGAGACCCGACACGTCATACCTGAGGACCGATGGGTGTGTGGGGGTACTCTAGTGGGCACGAGAGAACTGGCCGGACTCACTAGGGACGATGAATTCGCCCGGACAAAAATCAGGGAACTCCAAGAGGGGAGGGGAGCACCAGAGAGGTTTGAAGAGAGGGAAGGGGAAACCATTAGGGTGGGGGATTGCATGTGGTTGTCCACTCAAGGGTTACCCTTTAAGGGAGGGTGCAAGAAGTTGCAGCCCAGAAGACTGGGCCCGTTTGAAGTCATACAACAGATAAACCCAGTGGCGTTCAAGCAAAGGTTGCCCGACAACATGAAAATACATCCCGTGTTCCACAGGTCCTTACTTTCACCACACAGAGAGGGGCGGGAATTCGAGGGGCGGGAGGTAGAAGTCTTGCCACAACCACAGGTAGAAGAGAGGGAACACCAGAGCTCGGCCACAGAAATAGTGGACTCAAGGTGGCGAGGGCGGCAGGTGCAGTACTTGGTGGCGTGGGAAGGAGAGCCCTGGTCGGAAAACACGTGGGTGCCAGCAGAGGCAGTGGGCGACGAGCACATGGTGGAAGTGTTCCACCGACGGTTCCCAGATAAGCCCAAGCCCTTAGAGCGATTCTGGGAAGAACAGTTCGGCACCACAGAGGAGGAAGAGAGTTTCGAAGGGTTTTCAGAATCCGAAGAAGAATAGGATTGGGAGAGTCATTCCTTGGGTGGGAACCTTGGCAGGTGGGAAGAGGTGTTCACACCCACAGAGGAGGAGGACAGCTCTTTCAGGGGTTTCCTTGGCTCGCCGACCTGAGAAGAGGCTGCAATAGAGCCCCCGGGTCGGAGGGGGAGTGAAGGGGGCCCTGGGAGAGAGGTGGATGTCAGGGAACTGCCATCAGAGGCACGGGAGAAGGAAAGGGTCTCAGATTCTGCAGGGGAAGGTCCAAGCGCTAGAGGGAGACTCAGCCGGGAAGAAGGGGAAGAGAATGAGTGTAACACCAGGGAGCAGGGAGAGCAACGGGACAGGGAGGTGCAGGGGCTCCAAGACTCTTCGTTGGAAGTTAGCGAGGAGAGCCCAAGCACCCCGCTGCCCACGCCCACCCTGCGCAGGAGACTCCCGCGCAGTGAGAGGCGGAAACGATTGGGCGTCAAACAACTCTTATGTTGGCAACGCTTTAAGAAACACCCACAGACAGATTCTACGAGTGACTAAGGGCAGCCACGCTAAGATGGGCTGCGCAGTCCGGAGGGTTTAACCAGGCAATCCAACGCTCAAACGGAGCAGGATTACGCACGAGTAACTCCCAACCACTACAATGACGATCCACGAGGATTAAAGTATTTAATATAGTGTTTGTTCCTTGGCTGTGCTCTGTGGTTTTTGTGGTTCATTCTATTGTCATATATATCATGTGTGATTTGATAGTGATTTCAGGGTGACCAAACATAAAAAAACCTAAGGATCCATGGGGATCTGTGCTTCATAAGAATGTTTTTACAGCATGGCAGTGCCCCAAAGTGATCTGGCCATGAGCAGCATAGGTGGTTGGGTAATGAATATGGGGTGACCCAGAAAACTGTGGAGCCGTAAATTTTTAAAATATATATATATTCAGTTTTATAAGGATAGGGAAGTACAGAAAGGATAAAGGGGGAGGGGATAGATAGATAGATAGATAGAGAGAGAGAGAGAGAGAGAGAGAGAGAGATAGATAGATAGATAGATAGATAGATAGATAGATAGATTAGAAATTTAAAAGACCTATAAAGATTATCAAATCCTACAAAGTACTGATAACAACAACAACAACAACAACAACAACAACAACAACAACAACAACAACATATTTGTACCCTGCCCATCTGGCTGGGTTTCCCCAGCCACTCTGGGCGGCTTCCAAAAAAAAGAAATAAAAATACATTAAAAAGTAACACATTAAAAACGTCCCTAAACAGGGCTGCCTTCAGATGTCTTCTAAATGTCAGGTAGTTGTTTATCTCTTTGACATCTAATGGGAGGACATTCCGCAGGGCGGGCGCCACTTCCGAAAAGGCCCTCTGCCTGGTTCCCTGTCACTTTGCTTCTCACAATGAGGCAACCACCAGAAGGCCCTTGGTGCTGGACCTCAGCGTCCGGGCAGAACGATGGGGGTGGAGACGTTCCTTCAGGTCTACTGAGCCGAGGCCGTTTAGGGCTTTAAAGGTCAGTACCAACACTTTGAATTGTTCAATCACCTTGCCCAAGAATGGAAGATTTGAGACTGGGCGATAGTTGGCCATACTGGCCGGGTCTAAATATGTTTTTTTAAGAAGCGGTTTAATGACCGCCTCTTTCAGCAGGTCTGGGAATGCTCCCTCACAGAGGGAAGCATTCACCACCCCACAGAGCCCATTGCCCAGCACTTCCTGACTTGCTTTTATTAGCCAGGATGGGCAAGGATCAAGGAGACAGGTGGTTGGTTTCACGCATCCAAGCAGCCTGTCCACATCCTCGGGGGTAACGGATTGAAACTGATTCCATGCAACTTGACCAGACAGGGCTCTAGCACTCTCCCGCCCCAGCCCTGCTCCCATGGTGGTGTCTACCTCCTTCCGAATATGAGCGACTTTATCTGCTAAAAATTTTGCAAAATCGTTGCAGGAGATCTTGGGGTCTTTACAAGGCCCCGGTGGTAAAGGTGGTTCCATTAAATTGCAAACCACCTGAAAGAGTCTCCTGCTACTATTTTCTGCAGATGCAATAGAGGCGGTGAAGAAAGTCTTCTTTGCCATTGCTATCGCCACTTGGTAGGCTTGACATTGGACCTGTGTCCGGTCCAATTCAGAATGAGTTTTCTGCCACCGGTGCTCTAGCCGTCTCAGCGATTGTTTCCTCGCCCTCAGCTCCAAAGAAAACCACGGGGCTGTCCAGGCTCCATGCAATCAGAGAGGGCGCTTCGGAACCAGACAGTCGATAGCCCTGGTTAACTCCACATTCCAGCGGGCCACCAGGGAATCAGCTGAAAGACCATCAACACGGGATAAAGCATCCCCTACCACTCTCTGGAAACCATTTGGATCCATTAAGTGGCGGGGGCGGACCATCCAAATTGGTCCCACCTCCCTGCAGAGGAGAAGGGTCATGGAGAAGTCCAGTTGCCGCAGGAAGTGATCTGACCATGGCACTTTTTTTGTTTCACTTTTACTTAGTGTCAGATCACCCACGTCACTAGAGGTGAACACCAGGTCTAAGGCATGTCCGTGACTATGAGTTGGGCCCAACTTATTCAGGGACAGCCCCATGGAGGCCATGCTTTCCACGAAGTCCCGAGCGGCCCCTTGTAAGGTTGTGTCGGCATGGATGTTAAAATCCCCCAGGACAACCAAACTAGGCGTCTCCAGGAGAACATCCGCCATGACCTGAAGCAGCTCGGGCAGGGAATCTCGTGGGGAGGTTGGTACACCAAAAGGAATCCTGTACTGCCCCTATTGCCCAACTTCCAGAACATGCACTCAGGTCTTCCCAGTAGGACGCGTGATGCAAGCTAGTGACTTCCTAAAAATCACTGCAACCCCCCCTCCCCGCCCACATGACCTGGGTTGCTGTGCGTAAGAGAAACCTGGTGGACAAGCAGCAGCTAGGACAGGCCCATCTGCTTCATCCAACCAAGTCTCTGTTACACATGCCAGATCAAGTCCTCCATCCACGATCAAGTCATGGATGGCAGTGGTCTTATGAATCATTCACCTAGCATTGCACAGCAAAGCCATTTCCGACCTTGGGAGGAGAGGGGGTTGCGGGTTACCCCTCCCACACACGCGAGATCTAGGGAATCCCCGGGTGTGCCTGTGACCCGGCCCGCCAATCGGCGGGCTGGGGAGGCGTGGCCTAGCATACTTAAGGCCAGGTACACCCGGGGACCGCCCTCTTTCCCCTTGCCAGCTGAGGGGTTTTGCTCAGTACTTACCTCTTCTTGTGGCTAGCCTTTTTTCTTGTGGCCAGCACAAAAACACGGCGACTTTGTTCCCTTTGCCTGGATTTTTTTCCACAGCTTTTTGGGATTAGTTGAGTTCGCGCTGATCTGAGTTACAAGGGGCTGCAGCTTCTTCACACCATCAGCAGGATCGCACCAGCGACAGAACCGGGAAGGGAAGGGTAACGTAGGCGCTGCGGGACCCTCTTGACCAGCACAGGCTTTCCCTCTTTCCCGCCGTCGGCGGCCAGGGCTTCCTGCCATTTGGGGGGGATTTGGCTTCTGCCCCCTTTTCTGCTGTGCCCCATCCTCCTTGCTTGTGAGCGGCAAACGCTGCATCGTAACTGCTGATTTCTTCGCCGTTATCCGGGGGTGTTTCTATCTTCTCTGCTCTCTCCGTTCGGCGGCTTCCCCCTCCCCGCTGCCTCTTCCGCGTCGCTGTTTTTATTTTGAACTACTTTGCTGCCTCTGCACGCCCCTTTGTCCTCCTACCCTTCCCTGCAGCCCTCATCCCCTCGCTTTCTGAACCATTGCGTCCGCGTGCCAAGGATTCCGCTTCACCCTGCCTCTTTGGGCGTGCATGAGAAGTCTTAGCGGCCATTTTCCTTAAGGGCCGCTGTAAGGGCAAGCAGCCGGCGCCATCTTTTGGAGCACGTGGGTGAAGCGGGGGCGGCCATTTTGGAAAAGGCGTGGGGTGTGGGCAGTTAGACGGCGCCATTTTGTTTGGGGTCACGTGGTGAAGCCGGGGAGGCCATTTTGAGTGTGGCACGGGTCACTGGCAGGATACTTTTACAAATATTTAGCCTTGCATGCACAAGCTGCGCGGCAGCATTTTACATAGTTTTAGTGGCTTTATGGTGCTTATTAGCGCTGTGGATTAATTGCTGAATACTGCAGCACGGGCTGCCAGCTTGTAAAAAGGGCAGGGAGTGGGCAGTTTGCCAGCGCCATCTTGGCCACGTGCTGAAGCTGGAGCAGCCATTTTGAGTGAGGCGCGTGTTTCTGGCAGGATACTTCATAACATATTTAGCAGTACGGTTAGCTCCCACCCTTCGTGACCAGGCAAGCAGTTTTTGTGTTCTACTTGGCAGATTTTAGAGGTTTGCTGAGCTATTTGCATTCAGTCCACGTAGCTTATTCTTTGCATATAAAGCAGGCTGGGTTTGATTTTGGCAGTATAACAGACGGCTGCTTCATTTATTGCTTTTATTTTACACGGTTATCATTTATTTTACACGGTGATTATTGTATTGGGGCCAAAGTGCTTAGTGCTTAAAATCCTTCAGTCTTGCTTGTCTAAAGTGCTGAGTGCCTGCAATCTCCTGCAGGGCTCAGTGCCTAGGGCATAAGAAACTCTTTGCTAATATCTTCCACTGCCTTGAGTTAAAATAAAGAATAAATAAATATTAATAGATATATATATATAAATAAAATAAAATAAAAAGAATAAAATAAAAGAATAAATAAATATAAATAAATATATATAATAATTAATGAATAAATAGGATTCAGTGAATTTAAGTGCGATAATTCTGAACTAGGTGGCTGCTAGCTTGCCTGAATTTAAGTAGTTAAGCCAGTGTTGTTGATACTGAACTAGGGTTTCGCTGGATTAAAGTGACAGCTGAGACAGTGTTGATAATACTGAACTAGGTGCAGCTAGCTTCTCCAGTTTAAAGTGCAACGAAGCCAGTGCCGGTAATACTGAACTAGGCGCAACTAGACTTTTTTGATTTAAGTGGGAGCTAGCCAGTGTCAATAATACTGAACTGTGTGCAGCTTTAGGCCGTGTGGGTGATCCGGAGGCTTTGGATAGTGCACAGTTCCGCTCAGGCTGGTCAGCACTGAACTAGTAGGCTAATTGTTTCTGCAGTTACCGTGGGCGTTTCAGAATAGAAATGGCGTTCAGTGGCGACCAGCAGGCTTCCACTTCCACCAATCAGCTGCCACCTCCCGCAGGCAATGGGGGAGCACAGGTACCGGCCATGCCCTGTGACCCTCAAGCCTTCGCCCAATTTTTCATGGCCTTTGAAACATTTTACAGGCAGTGTAGGCCAAGGGGGGCCCCAGCGCTTCCAGCTCCGGAGCCATCGCAGGAAGTAATACCCGACACCCCTCCTAGATATCAAGGGCTGGGGCAGCAGGACATCCCAGCCATTGCGGGGAGCAGCACCCAGTCAGAGACTGCAAACCTAGGTCGCCCCAATACCCAGGCCCAGGCAGCCATCGCTAAGAGGGCCAATCAAAATATCAGAAAAGGTAAAGCACCTGCTAAAGGTCCCGCCAGGGGGAAGGCTTCTGCAAAAGGTGCTAACAGCAATGCCTTGTCACAGGTTGTAGATATTCCTAGTGCCTTTCAGGAACAGCAGCCCCAGCACAGCTCTACAGAGGACAGTGCGGGCTCCGGGGAGGAGGAGGAGCAGGTGGACCCCCAGAGTGCACAGCCAGCTGCAGGGGCGAACCCAGCCAACGTTGAGAAGCAAGGGGGAAAAAGAAAATCTAAGAAGAAGCACACGTCAGCAAAGAAGAAAAGAAGTAAGTGAAGGAATGGGTTTCCCAAACCCAAAACTGACTGTGCAGGCATTTTTAAACTGCACCAAAATCCCCATTTCTCATTAGCTAAAATGCATAAACTTTAGCCGTTGAGCAAATGCAAAACAAGAACACAGCTCTCTCCCTTATCAGTTTGACGGCAAGACTGGCCTTGACTTTACCAGTAGAACAGACACAGACATATCTTATGTTCTGACCACAAATGACGGGGAGACCCAAGTCTGGGACTAACGCCAGAGCATGTTTTCGGAAGTAGTGACCTTTTGCTCCAAGATAGGAGTAGGAACAGGAATATCCTTTTATGGTCAGGAGTGCAGGAAGGAAATCCCTTTTATGGTTGAGAGTACCAAAGCAGGAACATATGTGATGTCAACCTGCATACATAGGCTGACGTGGTTGGAAGGAGGGAGAGGGTGCCTGGAGGATATAAATACTGCATGAAACTTGTCATTTCTTTGGACTTGCTGTGGACTAATCATGCAAGTGCCTTCTGCTATCCGGAGAGCAGAATAAACTCTTTCTTTGAACCAACTCGGTGTCATTTTGACTTCCTTCCTCCTGTCCCGGAGCAACGCAGACCCAATCAGTGAACTCCAATAAGGCTACAGTAAGCAGTCCGAGACAGAGGACGAGTCAGGTACGTCATCCTCGGATTCTGATGGTGAGGCTCCAATGGATGGTTACTGGGGTTTTGGTGAAGGGAATGACGGGATTCCACTTTGGGCGCACGAAAGGAGGGCTAATTCCCACTGTAAGACTTTCAATAGAGTGCTAGATTGGAAAGATGGGGCGTTGGTCGAAGACGTAAAGGTTGCCACCAACCAGTCCACTGATTTCATATTGGGTAACCATTTGTCCCAGAGGAAGAGGAATAAGATCCTCAATGGGGACTACATTGACATGTTTACTCTTCTCCCCCCCCCCACTAAACTAACGGGGAAAGGGGAAAAGAGGCGCTCCTTTGGTAAGCGGAGGTACAGGACGCCTAGGGCGGAGCGCACCTTCGAGAATTGGTTGGACGGGTACCAGGTTTTCATGGGAGTTGTTTGCGCTGCTTATCCACGTCACTCCATGGATTTGGTCGCATATTTGGCTCATGTAAGGAGGGCCCACACACTTGCAGGGGAAAATGCAGCTTTAAAATATGATGAGAATTTCCGTAGAAATGCTTCCCTCCTGCCTTCCACACGATGGGACTTGAGGGATCCTAACTACTGGGGCGAGGACGTTAATCCCTACATTGAAAAGAAAAACCTGAGGAAATAGGAAAATTTACAAGAAGATATAAAGAACTACAACTGGGAGAGGAAGAGGCCAAAGGGGCAGAAGGAGGATTAAGATCAAGGGAGGAATTTGAATCAGGAGAAGAAGAAGAACAGACCGGGAAAGAATCAGAAGAAGAGGAAGAAGAAGAAGAAGGAGAAGAGACAGAAAGACTATAAGGTTAAAACTCAAATTTAAATAGTGGTAAGAAGAATGACGCTAAAATTATGGAATTGGAATATTAATGGGATGAACGATAAGAAAAAACGAAATAGAATTGAACATATTTTAAAAAAGAAGAATTTAGACATCATATGCTTACAAGAAACGCACGTGGCCAAAAAGCATAGGAAAATTCTGATTAACAAAAGGTTAGGGAATGAATTCATATCCTCGGATAAAGAGAAAAAAAGAGGTGTTGTATTATATACCAAAAGCAAAATTGAATCTCACCAATTATTTAAGGATGAAGAAGGGAGAATCATAGCGGTTCAAATAAATTGGCAAGGTGAAAAATTGATAATCGTCGGGATCTACGCACCAAATGGGAATAAGACAGAATTTTTCAGATTATTGGAGGGGAAACTATTTGAATACATGGATCAAAAAATCATAATAATGGGAGACATGAATGGTGTGGTTTCAATAGAAATGGACAGATTAAGAAAAGTGAAGAACAAAGAAGGGAAGTTACCTAAGACATTTTTTATGATGACTAAGAACTGTAACTTAATTGATATCTGGAGACTCAGGCACCCACTGGTGAAGCAATTCACATACCACTCAGAACCGAATCAATCAATGTCAAGAATAGACCAAATATGGGTATCGAACGAGCTAACCCCAAGAATCCAAAAAATCAAAATACAGGCTAAAGTGATCTCAGACCACAATCCAATAGAAATGGAGCTAAAAGGTTTTGAAGAGCGAACTTTTAGGTGGAGGTTGAATGATAATTTATGGGACGATCAAAAGTTCGTTGAAAAAATACAAAAAAAATTATCTGAATACTTTATGGACAATATGGACAAAGGGACAAAAATAAGTGTGGTGTGGGACGCAAGTAAGGCAGTAATAAGAGGCCTTTTTATCCAGCAGAACGTGTTGAAAAAAAAAACAATAAAGAAAAAAAGACAAAAGAGATCTTAAGACAGATTATGAACAATGAACAAAAACTGATTAAAAACCCCAATAACAAGAAGATAAAGCAGGAAATAAAGATTCTCCAAACCCAATTCGCAATGTTAATAAATAAAGAGGTTGAATGGAATATTAAAAGGTTAAGACAGAAAAATTTCGAGTTTGCTAATAAATCAGGAAAATGGCTCGCTTGGCAGGTTAAGAGGAGGAAAGAACAAAATACAATCAGCAAAATTGAGGTAAATGGAGAAGAAACAACAGATCCGAAAGAAATTAGGAAAGGATTTGTGGGCTTTTATAAGCAATTATATAGGAATAAAGAAAGGAATAATAAGAAGAAAATAGAAAGATATTTAAAAGAGAAGATGGTGAGGAAGATCCCGACAGACCAAAAAGAACAACTGAATGCCCCAATATACAAAGAAGAAGTAGAAGAAGCGATAAAAGAACTGAAAAGAGGAAAGGCACCGGGTCCGGATGGGTTTACATCTAGTTACTACAAAGAAATGAAAGATACGTTGATGGCCCCGTTGATCGAAGTAATGAATAACATCTTAAAAGAAAGGGACATTCCAGGAACATGGAAAGAGGCATTCATTACAATAATTCCAAAACAGGATTCGGACCTAACCCAAGTTAAGAACTACAGGCCTATCTCGCTACTAAATACAGACTATAAGATCTTTGCAGGAATTCTAGCCAAGAGATTAAAAAAGATATTAATAAAAATTATACACAAAGACCAAGCGGGTTTCCTACCGGGCAGACAAATAAGAAATAACACAAGAAATATAGTTAATGTTATTGAATACTTGTCCGATAGGTGTGATAAACAAGCAAGCTTAATATTTGTGGATGCGGAGAAAGCTTTCGATAATGTAATCTGGGAATTTATGTTGAAAAATTTGGAGTTTATGGAGGTGGGCCAAGAATTCTTTAATGGTATAAAGGCAATTTACACAGAACAGAAAGCAAGACTGATAGTGAATAATGTCATTACTGAAGATATAAAAATCTCTAAAGGAACAAGGCAGGGATGCCCGCCTTCGCCATTATTATTTATAGTGGTCCTGGAAGTCTTACTAAATGCAATCAGACAAAATAAGCAGATTAAAGGGGTAACACTAGGCCTAAACGAGTATAAAGTCAAAGCCTTCGCAGATGATGTGGTTTTCACTGTGGAAGAACCTATAGAAAGTACAAAGGAGATTTTGGATGAGATGGAACAATTTGGAAAGATAGCAGGATTCAGATTGAATAAGAGAAAGACTAAAATGATTGTTAAAAACATGGATCAAGATAAGATTGAATTATTACAGCAACGGACGGAGATTGAGGTGGTAAAAAAGGTTAAATATCTGGGAATCTGGCTCTCTAATAAGAATATTGACTTATACCAAAACAATTATATCCCAGTTTGGAAAGGAATAAAGAAAGATCTGGAGGTCTGGGCCAGAATGAAATTATCATTCTGGGGAAGAATATCTATGGTAAAAATGATGGTGCTTCCTAAGTTGTTATTTTTATTTCAAACTATACCCATAACAAAAGGTACAAAATTTTTTAAAGAGTGGCAAAAGGTGATCTCAAGATATGTCTGGGAAGGGAAGAAGCCTAGAATTAAATTTAAGTTACTAACAGACGTAAAAGAAAGAGGTGGCTTCGCCCTATCAGACATGAGACTGTATTACGAGGCAGCATGCTTGTGCTGGTTAAAAGAATGGGTAAAGTTAGAAAACAAGGAACTATTAGATCTGGAAGGGTTCAATAACAAATTTGGGTGGCACGCGTACCTATGGTGCGACAAAAAGAGAGTGCATAAGGGATTCGGTAATCACATCTTCAGAGGTTCACTAATAGAGGTTTGGGACAGATATAAAAACATACTGGAACCAAAAGTCCCGCACTGGCTATCCCCGCTAGAGATAATGTGTGTCAAGAAAATTAATATGAGAGGAAAGTGGGGAAATTATGGAGAAATGGTTACCAACGAAGGTGGGAAATGGAAATTAAAACCATATGACCAAGTCAAAGTGTATACATATGATTGGCTGCACTACTTTCAGATAAATGAAATGTTTAAAAAAGAGTTGAAGGAAATGGGTTATGGAGAAAAAGAATCAATTTTCCAAAAAGATATAATAAATAACGAATACAAAAATCTGTCAAAAATGTATAAAATATTGTTGGAGTGGTATACGAAGGATGAGGAAGTGAAATCGGTGATGGTACAGTGGGCAAGGGATTTCGGATACAATGTCCAACTTGAGGATTGGGAAAGGTTGTGGAGAGAGAATATAAAATTTACGGCATGTACGTTATTGAAGGAAAATATGATGAAAATGCTCTACAGATGGTACATGACACCCGTAAAAATGGCAAAGATGTACAAGGTTGATAACAAATGCTGGAAATGTAAACATAAAGAAGGGACGTTCTTTCATCAGTGGTGGGAGTGTAAGAAAGTTAAAAGCTTTTGGGAAGAGATTTACAATGAAATGAAAAAGATGTTAAGATATACTTTTGTGAAAAAACCAGAAGCTTTTTTATTAGGTATTGTAGGAAAGGACATCAGAAGAAAGGACTGCAAACTTTTCCAGTACGCTGTAACGGCAGCCAGAATCGTGTTGGCCCAGAAGTGGAAGCAGGAGGAAATTCCAACGGTAGAAGAGTGGAGAGTAAAATTGACAGAATATGCAGAACTGGACAAATTAACAGGGAAAATCAGATATACTAAAGATCAAAAGTTTATTGAGGACTGGGCGAAATTTGTGGGTTATCTGGAAAATAACTGTCGTGTAAATACAACGCTAGTGGGGTTTAAAGAGGCACTGTAAAGAATTAATAAGTATTGTTTATTAGAAACAATGAAGGAAGGAAGGAACAAATGGCAACATGAAAGAATGAAATGTGTACTAAAGTTGCAACTACGAATGATTGTCAGTGACGTTGAAGGAAGTCTAAAATGAATATGATTTGTTGTATTATGGATAAAATGTATAACTAGTTGGAAATTAATAAAAAATTATTTAAAAAAATGAAAAGAAAAACCTAGAACCAGCGAAGGCGGGTAAGACAGAGACAAAACGGCGCCGCCTGTGCTGGGAGTTCAATAAGGGCGGGTGCTCTCGTCCCTCCTGTAAGTATCTGCATGAATGTGAGCGGTGCTGGGGGAACCATCCCGCCTCGGCATGCTTCAAGAACAAACAGCAGCCCTTTCGAGGTGGCAGGGGGTTCTTCCACAACAGCAACAGGGGTGCCCCCGGTTCTGCCCAACAGGGACCCGGTAGCCGTCAGTAACTTGCATCTTGGGATGGCCTCCTCTCCTATTCGTCTTCAGCCGCTCAAAGTTATGCTTGATCAAGACTTCCGGGTTGACGCGATCTGGAAATGGCGGATTCCCTCCGAGCTGCGGAGGGAATCGGCCCCACCGAGGACGGGTCTTTGCCGCGCCGGCGACGCGGGGACCCTTAAAAACCGCAGGCGCGGAAGCCTGCGGACTGAAGACTCGGCGGGTGCCTTAAGCGCCCCCCCTGATTCGCGAAGAGCCTTTTTAAAGGCTGCGGAGGGGATACGGGGGTGGCGTGGCACTGAGAGTCGATCGCTACCTCGGTGGAGCGAAGCCGCGAGCCATGACCAGAGAGCGCTGACTTCCTTCCTTGAAAATTTGGATCGAAAGAATCACCCGTGAGTAAGACGGATTGGGACTTTAAAAAATTTTTTACCCTGAATTGGAGACGACCGGGGGGTGTGCTAAAAGGAAGTCCGCACCCCCCCCCCTTGCAGACGATCTAAGCAACGACACAAGAGCTAAGCTGGAGAGCCTACCCTTGGTGGGGTGAGTTAAAAAGGACATTAACTTTCAAGATTTAGCTAAAGAAAATTTTGGGCTGGAGAGTGGAGTTTTGGAAACCTTCTTTTTGTTTTAAACAACCCCCCCTCCCGGGCTCGGGAACGTCCTGCCTTTCTGCCTGTGTAAGAGCTGCGGAGTTTGACAGCTGTCAAAGCTGCCAAACGGGCGGTTTAAAGTGGAAAAATTGTTATTTAAGATCCCTCTGGACTAAGACGAGTTACAATTGAGCCAAAACTGTTGGAAACAAAGTAACAATAATCAGTTAAAGGATTGTTGGTGAAAAAGCTAATAAGTAACCAGATTCCCCCTAGGGGGAATTCTGTGAAACTACAATGGATACAATGGCTGTGGAAGGAAAGTTACTAGTGGAAATCGAAAGGATGTTTCAATTGGTGGGAATCTTACAAGAGCAGAGTTTGGCCATGAATAAACAACTTGTGACTATGACCTTGGGAACAGGCAACTCTGCTCTTTGTATGGAGGACCTGAATGAGAAAGAATCCACAGCTGAATGGGAAATAATATCAACAGAGGGGGAAGAGACTAAACAACAAGAAAAAGAAGAAGTAATCTTGGGAAGCCACAACATAAGCTGACATCTGTGGAACACAAGCAAGGAGACTCTGGGAACATATCCACCACAAGTCTGCGAAAGACACAGAAGAAGAAGGAGGAGGTCCCGGGACAAAATGGAATACAGGAATTTAAAATAAAGAAATATGGTTGGGGCCTCCGTTTGGACCTTGATTTTGAAGATACAGGCTTTGTGGAAATTTTTCAGCAGTTACTTTTGAATCTTCTTGTGGGAAGAGGATATACTTTGATGGTGAAAGAACTTTTTCCAGACCCGACGACTGACATAAAGGACTACCAACAGGACAGGCGGAGAGGGACTGAAAGAGACTTGAAAGCCTCGGACGTGAGGAACCCAGGCTGAGAATCTCGAATTTGGATTTTTATTTGGAAGGGACAAAAACCGGGGATGGGAGGGAGGGAAGAGGAGACTCTTAAAAACTCTTAAGACTTTTAGGTTTGGTTAATATGACTCTTAATTAAGATAAAATGAAAATCGATGGAAGAGAACTTAAGTCCAACTTAGGAAAATCAATTTTTATTATAAAAGAGGTAATAAGATGAATAAGATGGTTAAGAGGAGAAATACCAACTTGCTGATATAATCTTGAAACTGGGATGCACGAGGGGAGGTGGGGGGAAGTCAGGGAACAAGGTTATGAAACGGGGATTTGCTGATTTTATACTTGTTTTTGTCTTTTGTCTTTTCTTTGTGTGTGTTTTGTCTCTATAAAAGCAGAAAACCAAATAAAAATTTTATAAAAAAACAAAAACAAAGTTATGCTTGATCAATACCCCGATCGGACAGCAGCTCAATACCTTTGGGAGGGGTTCTCTATGGGTTTCAGGATCCCCGTAGCTTTCCCGCCTAATACCGGGGATCCAAAAAAATCAAAAATCTGTTAGGGAAAGGCCAGGGATAGCTAGGAAAAAGAGAAAGAAATTTGGGCGGGTAGAGTAGCGGGCCCCTTTCCCAACCCTCCCTTCGAAGGACTTCATCTATCCCCCCTGGGTATCGTTCCAAAGAAGACCCCAGGCAAATTCCGCATGATACACAACCTCTCTTATCCCAGAGGAGGCTCAGTCAATGACGCGATTCCCCAGGAGCTTTGCACGGTGAAATACGCCTCCTTCGACCAGGCGGTTAAGATGATCCGCAGTTTTGGGCAAGGGGCACTTCTTGCCAAATGTGATATCAAGTCGGCGTTCCGCCTTTTACCCGTCCATCCAGACGACTTTCGCTGGTTGGGCTTTAGATTTGAGGGGGCATATTTCATTGATAAAGCAATGCCTATGGGCTGCTCCGTAGCTTGTTCAGCCTTTGAGTCTTTCAGTACGTTTCTAGATTGGGCCTTACGCTTCAGGGCAGGGTCTTCGGGCGTGTTGCATTACCTGGATGATTTTATTTTGGTGGCAGATAACAGGCAACGATGCTCCGCCCTCTTGGAGGCTTTCACAGCCCTGGCCGGGGAGCTGGGGGTGCCGCTAGCCGCCGAAAAAACGGAGGGTTCAGCCACCTCCATGGTCTATCTGGGCATTGAGTTAGACACTGTGGCCCAGACGTCTAGGTTGCTCGAGAATAAACTCATCGCCCTGAAAGCACTGATACAACAGCTGCTGCCCCTAAGGAAGGTTACCCTATGGCAAATCCAATCCCAGCTAGGCCACCTAAATTTCGCCTGTAGGGTAGTGGCGCCGGGGCGCCCCTTTTGCGGCTGCCTGGCCAGATTGGCTGCAGGTCTCAGGGCACCACAGCATAGGGTGCGCCTCTCCAAAGAAGTCAAGGCGGATCTCGGAGTTTGGTTACAATTCCTCGACAAGTACAATGGTATATCCTTGTGGCAGGATTCCATGGCACTCGACGCTGATTTCCAAGTTCAGTCAGATGCGGCAGGTTCATTAGGGTTTGGAGTTTATTTCAGGGGCCAGTGGTATGCCCAAAAGTGGCCTGCAGACTGGCAGGGCCAGCCCATTACTCGGGACCTTACATTCTTGGAATTTTTCCCTATCGTGGTAGCAGTGCATCTTTGGGCAGAGCAGTTCCACAATCATAGGGTTTGTTTCAACACAGATAACCAGGCAGTAGTAGCGGTTCTTTCTAGACAGTCCGCGCGCTCCACCAGGGTAGGAAACTTGTTACGGTCCTTCGTCCTCCTGTGTTTGGAACAGAATATATATTTTTTCTGCCAAATTCGTGCCTGGCATTAATAATGATATCGCGGATGCTCTGTCTCGTTTTCAGATGGAGCGCTTCCGCTCATTAGCGCCGGATGCGGAACAATCATCGATGCCTTTCCCGGAGCATCTCTGGAGCCTTGGGACCAGGAAGTGATGAAGCGAGTATTCGGTGCAGTTGCCCCTTCCACAATGAGATCATACAAGAAGGCTTGGGCTGACTTTTTAAAGTTCCGCAGCAGAATGCCCAGCACAAGGCAGAATTCCATTCCCTCAACGAGGGAGGTCCTCCGCTACTTAACCCATCTGAAGGAGCTGGGCAGGGCACCAAAGACTCTCAATATTCAGTCCGCCGGGATTTCCTATTTTTGTAAAGCCTTTTTCGCCACCGACCCGTGCGCGGAATTTATCGTGCGTAAGACTTTAGAGGGTTGGCGCCGGCTACAGCCCCCCAGCTCCGACAAGAGGAGGCCCATAACTTATGATATCCTGACCCAGATACACAAAAAATTACGAGAAATATGCTGGTCAAAATATGAAGCTCGCCTATTCTCTGCCGCTTATTCCATAGCCTTCTTTGGTGCCCTGCACATAGGTGAGGTAGTCTGCGAGGGAGGGGTTGCCCACTGCCAGAGGGGCATCCTCTTAAGTGATCTGACCCTATCAGGGACTGACCTAATAGTTCAAGTACGGAGCTCTAAGACGGACCAACAGGGTAGGGGGGCCCTCCTTCGGTTACCTGCCGCACAAGCTAGTGGTCCCTGTCCGGTTAGGGATACGAGGTGTTTCCTCTACTTAAGACCCAATAGCCCCGGCCCCTTGTTTATTCACGCAAATGTATCGATCCTGGCCAGACATCAGTTTACGCGGGTGATGCGCATGGCGTTGGCAGCATGCGGACTGCCCGCGGCTGAATTCGCGGCTCACTCCTTCCGGATCGGGGCAGCTACCACTGCAGTGCACCTTGGGCTCTCTGCAGAGAGGATAAAGGACTTAGGACGGTGGAAATCTAATGCATACAAGGCTTATGTGAGAAAGAATCTATGACTAGTGATGGTTCCCCTGACCTTGGTTTTTCTGTCTATTTGCTTTTCAGAATACAAGAGGGTGCGCATTTGGTTGGTGGGCCACAGCATCATGCATTGGGCCAAGAATTGTGCCATGAGTACCGGGTTGGGTCTAAACTTGAACTTGCCCGCAAATGTGGAGCTGGTGTGGATAGCGCGAAGAGGGATGCGCTGGAGCGAATTCAAGCCAGCCGTGATGGCGAGAGCTGCTTCTGAGGGCCCACCTGATGCCCTGGTTATCCAGTTGGGGGAAAACGACCTGGCGTACCGCAAAGCTATTGACTTGAGATGGAACATTTTTGACGATTTTGCTGATCTGATGGCGGTTTACCCAAACATTACTATCTTGTGGTCCTCGTTGCTTGAGAGGAGGACATGGAGGGATTGTGTGAGCCCGGTTGGAATCAATAAAGCAAGAAAGGTCCTGGAGCAGGCTGTGGAACGTAGAGTGGCGGCTCTGGGCGGGTGCGTCATAGGACACCCAGGCATCCAGTACAGCAACGAGGCCCTCTACAGATGGGATGGCGTGCATCTATCAGGTGCTGGAAACGATATTTGGCTGGGGGACATCATAGCAGGGATTAGGAGTTGGTTACAGGTTTGAAGGTATTGGCGGCGAGCTTTGCTCGAGTGGCGGTTAGGCATTGGCAGGGGTTCATTGTTATGCAAATGAATGGGGGGGAGGAAGCGCCATCACCTTCCCCCAAGGAAAGGGTAGTCCGGTAGAGGACTCCGGGGGGCGTTGCCTTGTCCGAAACCTAGGGAGGTAAGGGCCTCCGGCACGCCCCCGAGCGGTGACACCCGTGGGATCCTTGTTGGCATACTTCAACAGGACTCCCACGGCTTGTGGATAACCCTTCCCGGTCTCCATGCCAGGTAGTCAATAGGAGCCAGTGCCTAAGGCCAATACCTTTCAATTCTGTAAACAATAAAGTTGTGGCCTTTTTATGCCCAATAACCTTATATAATGTGTCCAGTGTCTTCATTTCACATGGGGGAGGGGACTTGCCACGCAACACCTTCAGATCATGTGGGTTTCCCTTGTTGAGTGCAAATATAACATTGAATCACAATGGTACAAAATAACTCAGCAAGCTGACATTTATCAAGAGTTAAACAAAGGTTAGTGTACTAAATATTATTTCCAATTCTAGGTAGTTTGCTATTGGAAAAATACCATATATGATTATAAAAATCTAAAGCAAGAATTATTTTAAAATATGATTTCATTTCTAGATCAGACAGACAAGATTTCTTCTACTATATATTTATTTATCATATTTTTAAACAGGAAATATTTTTGTAACTAAGGTCTATTATACAAATCCATACAGATGTTCATTTTGTTACAGTTCTGTTAAGTTGTATACAAATTATAAAGATGAGTCAATTATTTACTAAATTCGCGAGTTTTGCCATTACTGCATATTCTGATAGTTTCTCTTTCCATGCATCTATTTCAGTACATATGTCAGATTTCCATATGTTAGCCAACACCACTCTGATTGCTGTGGTCATATAACTAAATAGTTCCACTGATGATTTCACAATACAGTAGCTGAAGGGGTCATTCCCAACGGCATAGTTTTGGGGTCCAATGCAAATTTAGGGTTGTTGTTTTTTTTACATTTTTTCATTTTGAAATGAACTTTCCTCCAAAACTTTTTGGTCTTTTCACAGGTCCACCATAAATGGAAGAAGATTCCTTGAGGTCTATGACATTTCCAGCAATGTCCATTCATTTCATTATTCATCTTCTGTATATCTTTCAAAGTTATATACCATTGAAAGAACATTTTTGTACAGTCATACCTCATGTTACGGCCGCTTCAGGTTACGTGTTTTTGGGTTGCGGACCACAGGAAACCTGGAAGTGCCGTAATGGGTTACTTCCAGGTTTTGCCGCTGGCACACGCGCAGAACCGCCAAATTGCGCTGGCGCCTGCGCCTGCGCAGACGCAGCGCTTCAGGATGCGAACACTGGGTTGCGGACGTGCCTTCGTCACAGGTTCTGTCTGCAACCAGAGGCTCCACTGTACCAATTTTGTTTTAGGGCTTAACTTGCAGTGAATTTTATTCCTTTATTCATAATTGTTCTCATTGTTCCACTGTAAACTGCTCTTAATTTTTTTGCATCCATTTTGTCATACAAGGTTTTGCTTGTTCGGGCTCGGTGTCATATTTGAGTAATAGTTTATAAATTTTACCCAAAAGGTAGAACTCTGTTATGATGGACTCAAATTCTGTCTTTTTACTGATTTAAATGTTTGCCATATAGTCTTTCTTGAATCTGGATATTAGTTGACAGTATGTAAGCAGTTTCATATTTTTTCTCCTCTTTAATACTTTGGCATGTATTTGATCTGTTCTTGAAGATGAACCATATCTTGGTACAATATATAGTCATACATTCTCCTCTTGGCTCTAATAATAATGTTCCAGTGGTGACATTAACAGTGCAGGTAAGGGCATTTTTGTGATTTTTGTAGTGCAAGTAATGATTTTTGTGGTGCAGACTGTGCCCCTGGCTATGATATGTGATTTGACGTTGAGCTTGGGTTGATCCAATGCAAAAAGTGTGAAGATCCATGAGGATCTGTGCTTCAAAACCACGTTTTTGGGCCACGGTGTTGCCAGGAAGTCGTGGATCCATGATTTTTGTGGTGCAGGCTGTGACCATGGCCATGATATTTGATCTGATGGTGACTTTGGACTGATCTAGTGCAAAAATCATGAGGATCCGTGTTTTTTAACCATGTTTTTGCACCATTGCGACACCACGAAACAGTGGATGCGTGATTTTTTTGGTTCTGCCTGCAGACTAAGATGTGGTCTAGTGTATCATGGTGTTTTTATTTTGTTTCAATATAAAAATCATATGAATTCATGAGGATCCATGGCTCAGATCCATGTTTTTGTGGTGCCGCAGCGCGGCAAAGTATTGGATCCACGTATTTTATAGTCTAGTCTGTAGGCGTGCCTTCTGCCACCGGAGCACGATTTCTGTTCTCATCCTGAAGCAAAGTTCTTAGCCCGAGGTAATATTTCTAGGTTAGCGGAGTCTGTAACCTGAAGCGTATGTAACCCGAGGTACCACTGTATTGCCTTCTTAATAAGCAATTTTTCTTTTTGCTGCTTTCTTTTCTTTTTATTGTTTCTTTCATTCTTCTTACTGATAATAAGCAATATTGCTTCATTTTCTTCCTCTTATTATTGCTTTCTTCTTAATAAGCAATAACACTGCTTTCTTATTATTACTTTTTTCTTCTTATTATTGCTTTCTTCTTAGTATTGCTTTCTTAAAAAAGCAATAATATTAATGCTTTCTTTTTATTGTTGCTTTCTTCTTTTCTTATTCCTTTTCCTTTCTTCTTCTTATTAGTACTGCTTTCTTATTGCTTCCTTCTTAACAATAAGAAAGCAATAATCTGCCATGACCGGCAGAGGTGGGACCCAAGGGTCATCCATTCCAACCCGATGAAATTCAGGAACTGCAGCATAGAGTAGGCAGTCAGCTAGTCAGGAGAAATACCCTGGAAATGCCGCTTATATTTAGCCTGCCACTTATATTTCGGTCTCAGGTTTGGATTTAGATCAGAGCAAGGAGTCCCTCCAAAAGGCATTGACGGCTGTCACTCAATATTCAGCTCCCTTCACTGTGACCCAAAAGGCCTTTTTGTTGGCTGCTAATAATTGCATTCGTTATTGTGATAATAACTGTAACTGTTTTTGTGATAATAGCTGCAATCATTACGATACGATACGATAATCTTTATTGTCATTGTCCCATACAGAACAATGAAATTGAAAAATCTACATAAGACATTCAAAACCCAACAAGCCTGCTATCCCAGTTATCCCAACCTGGTTAGCCCCCTAAAAACTCTGATACCCCATTTTTAAATACAATATACTCCCATACAGCCCCTTCATGGATCACTGCCTTGCCATGGCGAAGGGGCTTGAATAACTCAGAGAAGCTATGAACTATGCCGAGCAGGGCACCCAAGATGAATAGGTCATAGTGGAGAGTTTTGACCAAATGTGATCCACCTGGAGGAGGAACCGGCAAGCCACTCCATTATCCCTGCCAAGAAAACTCCATGGACAAAGACAACAGGCATATAAAAGTTACGATGCTGGAAGATGAGCCCCTCAGGTCGGAAGGCGTCCAACATGCTACTGAGGAAGAGCAGAGGACAAGTACAAGTAGATTCAGAGCTGATGAAGCGGCTGGGCCAAAGCCGAAAGGTCGCTCAGTTGCGGATATGCCTGGAAGCGAAAGGAAAGTCCAATGCTGTAAAGAAAAATATTGCATAGGAACCTGGAATGTAAGAACCATGAACCTGGGTAAGTTGGATGTGGTCAAAAAGGAGATGGCAAGAATAAATATTGACATCCTGGGCATCAGTGAACTAAAATGGACAGGAATGTGCGAATTCAGTTCGGATGACCATCATATCTACTACTGTGGGCAAGAAACCCGTAAAAGAAATGGAGTGGCCCTCATAGTCAACAAAAGAGTGGCGAAAGCTGTACTGGGATGCATTCTCAAAAATGATAGAATGATCTCGATATGAATCTAAGGCAGACCTTTTAACATCACAGTAATCCAAGCATATGCACCAACTACTGGTGCTGAAGAAACTGAAATTGACCAATTCTATGAAGACTTACAACACCTTATAGAAGTGACACCAAAGAAGGATGTTCTTCTCATTATAGGGGATTGGAATGCTAAAGTAGGGAGTCAAGAGATAAAAGGAACAACTGGCAAGTTTGGCCTTGGAGATCAAAACGAAGCAGGGCAAAGGCTAATAGAGTTCTGTCAAGAGAACAAGCTGATCATCACAAACACGCTTTTCCAACAACACAAGAGACGACTCTACACATGGACATCACCAGATGGGCAGCATCGAAATCAGATTGATTATATTCTCTGCAGCCAAAGATGGAGAAGCTCTATACAATCAGCAAAAACAAGACCTGGAGCTGACTGTGGCTCAGATCATCAGCTTCTTATAGCAAAATACAAGCATAAACTGAAGGAAGTAGGAAAAACCGCTGGGATGGTAAGATACAATCTAAATCAAATCCCTTGTGAATACACAGTGGAAGTGAGGAACAGGTTTAAGGATTTAGATTTGGTGGACAGAGTGCCTGAAGAACTATGGATGGAGGCTCGCAACATTATACAGGAGGCAGCAACCAAAACCATCCCAAAGAAAAGGAAATGCAAGAAAGCAAAGTGGCTGTCCAACGAGGCCTTACAAATAGCGGGAGAGAGAAAGCAAGCAAAATGCGAGGGAGATAGTGAAAGATACAGGAAATTGAATGCAGATTTCCAAAAAATAGCAAGGAGAGACAAGAAGGCCTTCTTAAACGAGCAATGCAAAGAAATAGAGGAAAACAACAGAATGGGAAGAACCAGAGATCTGTTCAAGAAAACTGGAGTTATGAAAGGAACATTTCGTACAAAGATTACCATAATATTTTTTTTAATAATATTTTTTATTAAATTTTAACAATGCAAAGTATAGAAAAAATACAAAGACAAAGACAAAAAGGATATAAAGACACAAAATACATATTACAAAATACAACAATACAAACATTAAGCACAAAAATACAAAATACAAAAGTACATACATTAAAAACTAATAATAAAGGGGAAAAAAGCACATATAGAAAAAACACAGAAATTCCCTTTTTCTTAATTTTACATCTTAAATTCACATATTTTCCTGACTTCCTTGCGTTCCCCGTTCTTGTATCCCTTTTAAAGGTTGGTTCAGCAAATTCATAGCCCATTAATTTATCTGTTGTTGGTTTAATCTTAGATTTTACCTTGTTGCTAGAACCCCAGCATTTCATTTCAATGTCATCAACATTCAGAAATTTTACAATATTTCAGCAAATAGGTTTTAAATTTCCCCCAATCTTCTTCCACTGAATCTTCTCCCTGGTCTCGGATTCTGCCAGTCATTTCCCAAAGATTACCATAATAAAGGACAAAAGTGGTAAGGACCTAACAGAAGCAGAAGACATCAAGAAGAGGTGGCAAGAATACACAGAGGAATTATACCAGAAAGATATGGATGTCTCGTACACCCCAGGTAGTGTGGTTGCTGACCTTGAGCCAGACATCCTGGAGAGTGAAGTCAAATGGGCCTTAGAAAGCACTGCAAATAACAAGGCCAGTGGAAGTGACGGTATTCCAGCTGAACTATTTAAAATTTTAAAAGATGATGCTATTAAGGCGCTACACTCAATATGCCAGCAAATTTGGAAAACTCAGCAGTGGCCAGAGGATTGGAGAAGATCAGTCTACATCCCAATCCCAAAGAAGGGCAGTGCCAAAGAATGCTCCAACTACCGCACAATTGCACTCATTTCACATGCTAGCAAGGTTATGCTTAAAATTCTACAAGGCAGGCTTAAGCAGTATGTGGACTGAAAACTCCCAGAAGCGCAACCCGGATTTCGAAGGGGCAGAGGAACCAGAGACCAAATTGCAAACATGCACTGGATTATGGAGAAAGCTAGAGAGTTCCAGAAAGACATCTACTTCTGCTTCATTGACTATGCAAAAGCCTTTGACTGTGTTGACCACAGAAAACTATGGCAAGTTCTTAAAGAAATGGGAGTCCCTGATCATCTCATCTGTCTCCTGAGAAATCTCTATGTGGGACAAGAAGCTACAGTTAGAACTGGTTATGGAACAACTGATTGGTTCAAAATTGGGAAAGGAGTACAACAAGGCTGTATATTGTCTCCCTGCTTATTTAACTTATATGCAGAATTCATCATGCGAAAGGCAGGGCTGGATGAATCCCTAGCCGGAAATAAGATTGCCGGAAGAAATATCAACAACCTCAGATATGCAGATGACACAACCTTGATGGCAGAAAGTGAGGAGGAATTAAAGGACCTTTTATTGAGGGTGAAAGAGGAGAGCGCAAAATATGGTCTGAAGCTCAACATTAAAAAAACGAAGATCATGGCCACTGGTCCCATCACCTCCTGGCAAATAGAAGGGGAAGAAATGGAGGCAGTGAGAGATTTTACTTTCTTGGGCTCCATGATCACTGCAGATGGTGGCAGCAACCACGAAATTAAAAGACACCTGCTTCTTGGGAGAAAAGCAATGACAAACCTAGACAGCATCTTAAAAAGCAGAGACATCACCTTGCCAACAAAGGTCCGTATAGTAAAAGCTATGGTTTTCCCAGTAGTTATCTATGGAAGTGAGAGCTGGACCATAAAGAAGGCTAATCGTCGAAGAATTGATGCTTTTGAATTATGGTGCTCGAGGAGACTCTTGAGAGTCCCATGGACTGCAAGAAGATCAAACCTATCCATTTTTAAGGAAATCAGCCCTGAGTGCTCACTGGAAGGACAGATCGTGAAGCTGAGGCTCCAATACTTTGGCCACCTCATGAGAAGAGAAGACTCCCTGGAAAAGACCCTGGTGTTGGGAAAGATGGAGGGCACAAGGATAAGGGGACGACAGAGGACAAGATGGTTGGATAGTGTTCTTGAAGCTACCAACCTGAGTTTGACCAAACTGCGGGAGGCAGTGGAAGGCAGGAGTGCCTGGCGTGCTCTGGTCCATGGGGTCCCGAAGAGTCGGACACGACTAAACGACTAAACAACAACAACACTCCCGTACAGACTCCTTACAATGCGTTTAAAACCAAAATCGCATTTGGGTAGAAACTGTTTCTCAGACAGCTAGTCCTAGTCTTTATAAGCCTGTACCTTCTTCCAGAAGGCAGAAGCTGAAAGAGATCATTTCCGGGCTGCGCACTATGCTGCACTAACTCTGCCGCTTTCTTATGGCACCTGGCAGCATAGATTTGATCCAAGGTGGGAAGAGTGCACCCAATTACTCTCTCTGCAGTCTTTACAACCCTGGACAGCATTGTTTTTTCCCTGACCGTGCAGTTCCCAAACCACACACACAGACCATAAGTTAATACACTCTCCACAGTACAATGGTAAAGTGCCATCAATAGGTCCTTTGAGAGATTGTTTTTCCAGAGGATTCTCAGAAAATATAACCTCTGCTGTGCTCTCTTCATCAGGTCTTTGCTGTTTTCTCCCCAGGTTAGGTAATCTCTCAACTCCATTCCCAGAAATCAAAAGACTGAGACCTGTTCTATGCACTTCCCCTCAGTAATAAGTAGCTGAATATTCAATTTACATTTCCTAAAGTCCACAATAATCTCTTTTGTTTTCTTTAAGTTCAGGAGTAAGTTGTATTTCCTGCACCACTCCCCCAACTGCTCATCTTCCTTCCTATAGGCCGCCTCCCCCTCTCCAGCCGTGATTAAACCAACCACTATTGTATCATCTGCAAATTTAATCTTATTGTTAGGATATAGTTCCGTTCCACCTTAAAAGGGTACAGGCATTACGTTTGTGTATCACATGCCTGTTTACTCACAGCACAGTCTGCTGGGAACTTCTGTTTGCTGGACATGAAGGCAAGCAGACATGTTTTCCTTTGTTCCTGAACTACGCTGAATAAATGCTGTAAATATGCTTGCACATATTTCTCTGTCCGCCTCTTCTGCTGTGAGTGATTTACACACTCTGCTGACAGAGCTTGCAAGGGTCTCTAAACGTATCTGAGGCTTGTGTCGCTGACTGACTGATGCTTTTCCACGGGAGACCGGTGATCGTCCGGAGCCAGCTGGTGGCCTGCCTGATGCCCCCGTCTCCCCGGCAGTATCCCAACACTTATTACTGGGGTATTTGGGGGCACAGTCAGCTGTGTAAAGGTTATATAAAAGTGGGCTCAACACGCACCCCTGCTGCATCCCCATATTCATGATGAGATCTGCAGAGACGTGGGAACCCAACCTGACCCGTTGGGGCGGTTTGATAGAAAATCTAATATCCACCTGCACAAACCTGGTGGAAGTCCCAGGTCTAATAATTTGGGCACCAATCTATGCGGAAGAATAGTATTAAATGCAGAACTAAAGTCTACAAATAACAGTCTCGCGTAGTTCCCTTGCTTCTCCAAATGAGTCAGGACAGCATGTAAAGCCATTGCCACAGCATCCTCCGTGGATCTCTTTGCCTTGTACGCAAACTGGTAAGGGTCAAGTCCCACTGGCAGACAAGATAAGATGCGCTTCCTCACCAGTTTTTCGAAACATTTCATTATAATGTGTGTCAACGCAACAGGGCGAAAATCATTCAGACTGTCTATCTTTGATTTTTTTTGGCAGGGGTATAATGGTAGCGGATTTCAGACAGGATGGAACAGTGGCTTGGGCCAGAGACTGGTTAAAAATCGTCATAAAGATTCCTGCCAGTTGGTTCGAACAATCTTTCTTTTTTAAAAAAATGATATTTATTGAAATTTTGCAGACAATAAAAGGTTACAAAATTAAAAATAAGAAATAAAAAAGAATAACAATAATAAAAGAAAAGGAGATACAAAAATACAAAGACAAAATACATAAAAAGTAAAAAAAAATAAAAATACATAGAGCTATTAACCCTGTAAGCTCTGATTCTCCTATATATATATATATATATATATATATATATATATATATATAGATATATATATATGCAGGTTTTGGTGTCTTCGGGTGTCTTCCCGTGTAAGAGTTGGGGTGTCTAGGCGACGTTTCGACGAGGTCTCACTCGTCATCTTCAGGCTGGTGCTTTCGGCTTCTTGTTACTGGAACAGAGCAGGATCTCAGTGTTTGAGTTCCTATAAATACTGTTGAGGGGGTGTGGTGTATAGCCTCCGACGTTCTGGGCAGAGAGGAAGTTCCCAGGTTAGTGTGACTTTTCTTCTTTTGTTCCTTAATTACTTGAGGGATATCTTGAGTGATTTCTTGAGTGATATTCTGAGTACCACTTAGGAGGGTCATTAAGTGTGGATTAGTTGCTAAAGCTTTCGTGTCTTGACCTCTTGAGCTTGTGAAGAGTTTTTCTGAGAAGATGGCTGTACTGCACTTAGTTGTGCTCTGGCTTGGCTTCGTGTATAGGGGCGAGCTGTGGTTTTGTGCCCTGTGCCAGCCAGATCTGTGTAGGGATTGCAGGGGGGTGCAGCATCCGGGGGTGCCACTATGGTTTGGCTACTGGATGGTGTCTGTAATTTATCTGTGGAGAGGGTCTGGGTTTGGGTCTGGTGTGGTTGATTGGTGATGGCGTTCTGTGTGCCTCTGGTTCTGGTGTCGGTTTTTGTGGGGAGGGCTAATTTCCAGATGTCTGGCAGGCGGGACGTGTCGTCACGCTTGTTCATGTTGTGAGGGTGTTTCTCTATCTCGATGGCTTCCATGATTATTCTCTTGTGGTGATGTTCCATGTTAAAGAGCAATTTGGAATCTGCAAAATTAATTTCGTGTCCTGTTTCTTTCATGTGTTGGAAAAGAGAGGAAGTTTTTTCTTCTTTTTTGACGGCATTCTTGTGTTCTGCGATACGTGCATTTATTCGTCTGTTTGTTTGTCCAATGTACGTGGCTGGGCAGACTTTGCAGGGTATTTCATAGACCCCTTGGTTTTCCAACTGGATTTTATCTTTGGGGTTTCTGAGGATATTGGCTATTTTTTGGTTGGTGCAAAAGGCTGTTTTGATATTGTGTTTATGGAGGATTTTGCTAATTTTATCTGTAGTGCCCTTGATATAAGGAAGGAGGGCCATGCCATTGTTTTCTTCTGTGTCTTGGTTTTTGGGGGGTGTTTCTTTTTGGATTAGCTTCGTAACCCTGTTTTGCTGGTATCCATTGGCGATTAACACATTTGAGAGATTCTGTAACTCAGTTGTCAAGTGGTCTTTGTCAGCCAGGCGTTTGGTTCTGGAGATGAGAGTCTTGGCTACGGAGTTTATTTGTGCAGGGTGGTGGTGTGATTGTGCATGTAAGTAGCGGTTGGTGTGTGTTTTTTTCCGGTAGATAGTGTGTCCTAGGGAGCCATCAGGTTTTTTGTAGATTAGGACGTCAAGGAAGGGAAGTTGGTTGTTGGCTTCTATTTCCATAGTGAATTGTATTTTGGGGTGTAGGCTGTTGAGATGTGTGAGGAAGCTATCTAGTTTTTCTTTCCCGTGTGGCCAAATTACAAAGGTGTCGTCCACATATCTGAGCCAAAGTTTGGGTTTGTGTTCTGACTTGTCTAAAGCATTGGTTTCAAAGTGTTCCATGTACAAATTTGCGATGACCGGTGAGAGGGGTGATCCCATAGGTGCTCCTTCTATCTGTTTGTATCTTTGTCCATTGTGGATGAAGTACGTGTTGGTTAGGCAGTGGTTGGTCAGGTCCAGGATGTGTTCGGGGGGATTGTATTTGTTTTGAATGGCTGTCAAGGCTTCATTAATGGGCACTTGTGTGAAGAGAGATACAACATCGAAGCTCACAAGTAGGTCATCGGGATGTAGGTTTTGCTTCTTTATTGTTTCTATGAACTGGAAGGAGTTAGTAACGTGTGAAGCGATGGATTCTGCATAGGGCTGAAGTTGCTTAGCGAGAAATTTAGCGAGATTTTGTAGAGGTGAGCCTATGGAGCTGACTATTGGTCTGAGTGGTGTTCCTTCAGGAAGGTATATTTAAATACCTTTTTCATTTCATTATAGATCATCTCCCAGAAAGCCTTAATCTTTGGGCACGTCCACCAAAGGTGAAAGAATGTGCCTTCAGTTTCTTTACATTTCCAACATTTATTATCGGGCAAATGATATATTTTTGCAAGCTTGACTGGGGTCATGTACCACCTATAAATCATTTTCATAATATTCTCTCTTAGGGCATTACATGCCGTAAATTTTATACCTGTGGTCCACAACTGTTCCCAGTCAGCAAACATAATGTTATGTCCAACATCTTGTGCCCATTTAATCATAGCAGATTTAACCGTCTCACCCTGAGTGTTCCATTTTAACAGCAAGTTATACATTCTTGAAAGTATCTTTGTTTTAGGATCTAACAGTTCTGTTTCCAACTTTGATTTTTCCACCTGGAAGCCAATTTTTTTATCTAGATTAAGGGTCTCTCTTATCTGGTAATAGTGAAGCCAGTCTCGCACTTTATCTTTTAGTTTCTCAAAACTCTGCAATTTCAGATTATCTCCTTCCTGCTCCAAAATTTCCCAATATTTCGGCCACTTGGCCTCCATATTGAGCTTTTTCTGAGCCTTCACCTCCATCGGTGACAACCACCTTGGGGTTTTGTTTTCAAGTAAGTCTTTATATCTTGTCCAGACATTAAACAATGCTTTCCTCACAATATGGTTTTTAAATGCTTTATGTGCTTTAACCTTGTCGTACCACAAGTATGCATGCCACCCAAAAACATTGTTAAAACCTTCTAAATCCAAAATGCTGTGTTCTCAAGAAGCAGCCAGTCTTTCAACCAGCAGAAAGCTGCTGATTCATAATAGAGTTTAAGGTCTGGCAGGGCAAACCCCCCTCTTTCTTTTACATCGGTTAGTATTTTAAATTTTATTCTGGGCTTCTTGCCCTGCCAGACGAATCTAGAAATGTCTCTCTGCCACTTCTTGAAACAGTTCATCTTGTCTAAAATTTGTAATGATTGGAACAGAAACAACATTCTTGGCAATACATTCATCTTTATAACAGCAATTCGACCCAACAAGGAAAGCTTCAGATTTGACCATATTTCTAAATCCTTTTTAACCTCCGACCAACATTTTTCATAATTGTCTTTAAATAAGTTCCCATTTTTAGCTGTCATATTAATCCCCAAGTATTTCACCTTCTTAACCACTGTTAAACCTGTCTCATTCTGAAATCTCTCTTTCTCAGTCGTTGTTAATTTTTTCTCAAGGACTTTAGTTTTTAGCTTATTCAACTTAAATCCTGCCACACGACCAAACTCTTGAATCAGTTCTAATACTCTTTTAGTACTAGATTCTGGCTCCTGTAATGTCAATACTAAGTCATCTGCAAAGGCTTTCAATTTGTATTGTTTAGCTCCGACCATTATACCTTTAATCAAATGGTCCCTTCTAATCATATTTAGCAGAACCTCCAGGACCGAAATAAAAAGTAATGGGGAAATTGGGCAGCCTTGTCGTGTCCCTTTCTCTATCTTAAATTCCTCTGTCACCACATTGTTAACTATTAGTTTAGCCTTTTGTTCTGAATAAATTGCACTTATACCATTTTCAAACTCTTGACCGACCCCCATCCCCTGAAGATTTTTCTTCATAAAACTCCAAGAAATATTATCAAAAGCTTTCTCGGCGTCCACAAAGATTAAAACTGCTTTAGTGTTAATGTCCTCTTGCAACTTCTCCAAAATGTTAATTATATTCCTCGTGTTATCAGACAAGTGTCTGCCTGGGAGAAAGCCAGCTTGGTCCTTGTGTATCTCTTCCCCTAGTACTTTTTTTTAGCCTTTTAGCCAAAATGTCAGCAAATATTTTGTAATCCACATTTAGCAGGGATATGGGTCGGTAGTTCTTAAGTTGTGTCTTTTCACACTCAGTTTTTGGTATAAGTGTAATATATGCTTCTTTCCACGACTCTGGCGCTTTTTCCCCCTCCAAAATTTCATTGCAAACCTCCTTTAGTGGTTGAATTATCCACATGCTGAAGTTTATTTACAAGCTCTGCTGAGAGCATACAAACATACATCCTGCCTCTGTGAGAGCAGAGAAGCAACTCTTCTCGACACAAAGAAACCGAGAGAACACTGAAAAACAGGAAACCAGTGTACGTCACATCCAGTCTCCCATTCCCGTGGGAACCCAACAGTAACTCTGACTGTGGAATGTAAACATTGTCTTGTGACAAGCATTTTGCTGCTCAGTGACGGAAATAGAAACCAACCTCCTCCCCCTTTCTGTGAACATCACTGGGCAGCGTGTTCGTACAATAGCAGTACAAACCCAATTTCTGCACATAGGTACAGTGTTGATCCCTTGATACAACCTTGGACAATACATCAGCAGGAATTTCATTACCTGGCATATAGGACACCGTTACGAGTCCCTTCTGAACACATTCCCTAGCATGTTGCAGTTTCAATTGCAAGTGCTTCGTGCTTTGCTTACAACCTTTAGAATTCAGCAAAGCCAAACATGCTTTGTTGTCCTGGTAAACCTGGATTGGACATTTGACAGGAATTTTCATGTCTTTGCACAATTGTAACAACCATTCACAATCCTTAAGTGAATAAGACAGTGCATTCAGTTCAGCTTCACAAGTACTTAAGCTAACTGTTGTTTGCTTCTTGCATGACCAATCAAATAGACCCTGATTGTACATGTAGCAAACTCCAGACGTACTTTTCCTGTCTGTAGTGTCACTTCCAAAACTTGCATCTGCAAATATCTCAAGACCACCAGACTTCTGATTGTTAAGTCTCAGTCTGTAATGCATAGTGCCTTTCAAATACCGCGCTATGCGTTTCAGAGCTTTCCAATCCTTGACACTAGGATTGTTGACTTGTCTGCTTAGCAAATTACAGCTAACAGCAATGTCTGGTCTTGAACATCTGGCAATGAAGTTCAGTTTGCCTAGAACACTTCTGTACAGTGTAGTGTCAGAAAATGCTCCTTCAGTGTCATCTACCTGATAACCTGTTGTCATCGGTGTGTCTACAGGGTTAGCATCCATCAGGTTTAGTTTGCTTAACACTTCAGCAATTTTCTCTTGGCAAATTTGCTCTTGGCAAATTGCCCTGCCGCCCAGCCAGCGCTTTCCTTGCGCAGCTCTGCTGGAAGCTTAAAAACTGACCCAGGCAGGGAGCAGAGTGCACGCAGCGTGAAACTGTCGCTGTGCGGGTGTGTATGATAAATCAGCCTGCATGCACGGTGTCTTCCTTATCTTCTAAAAGTCTTTATTCATGTAGAAAAACAACTCTTAAATCTTTCCAGGCGACAACGCACACATCTTGCGTCCTCCCTCCGCAAAAGCGAAACCAGAACTGAACTCAGGAAACACTCCCCTCAGTATACTCAACCACGCCTCAGAATGTAAGACATCACACAGAACCTCTTAACCCTGTAGGTTCTGATTCTCTCCACACCCCCTCTCGCCTTACAATCTGATAGGTGTTGTGGACACACATATTTACAGACCCTTGAGAGTTCAACACCTTCCCCATTGCCTTGCACCTCTTCCTGGCGTCTTTGTCAGGCACCTGTTGAACCTCGTCACAAATCTCAGATTCGCACCCAGCCACACCAACCCAAACACTAGTGGCTTCATACCTTTCAGGTGGAATTCCCTTTGTTGCCCGAGATGAACGCCTGGGCACAAACTCAGGTGCTTCTTCTGACCCACTGGGATCAGCAAGTGCGTCTTCTTCACCAGACGACTCCCCCTCTGACTTGACCCATCTGTGAGCTTTCTCCATTATGCTAACAGGAGATGAAGGCTCACTTTTGGACACTCCTTTAACAACCCGTGGAGATGCCCAAACCTGTTCCGGACCTTGATCTTGGACCTGGTCCTCATTTTCAGGTTCAGCCTCTAGCTCTCCTTCCTCCTCAGATTCAGATAGACAATCTGAGTGAACGTCAGGGCTCACTTTGCGCCTTGCCCAACCATCCTGCTCACAGAACTCAGCATGCTTGCTGACCAGAAGCTTGGTCTGATCACCCTCTGGGTATGCAAACTTCCACCCATTTGTTGCAGGATCATACCCACAGAAGATCATTTCCTGGACCTTTGGACCACCCTGCTCTTGCAGAAACTTCGGTACTGACACCACAGCTTTCGAACCAAATACACGGAGGAAATGCAGGTTCGGCTTCTCTCCGTAAAGCATAAAATGCGGGGTGTCACCTACCACTGAATTGTAGGACCTATTCTTCGTGAAATTTACAAATTTAATTCCTTCCCCCAAAAAACTTTGAGGCAAACCAGAGTCATTCAGGAGAATCTCTGTTGCTTGAACCAGAGCTTTGCTCCTAAGCTCTGCCACTCCCTTCTCCTGAGGAGAAGTCACCTTGTGACGTATCCCTTTCTGGCGAAAGAATTTCTGCAGAGCAGACCCAGTGACCTCTGACCCTCGGTCACTCTGGAACCCCTGCACCTTGGTGGAGAACCTTTGTTCCACCTCCGCAATCCAATCTTTGATCAGTTGCGTTGCATCCTCTTTCCGTTTCAGAGGATAAAACCAGCCAACCTGGCTGAAATCATCCTGCAGCGTCAGCCCAAACCTGGCCCCGCCCAGACTCTGCTTTTGCATGGGCCCAAAAAGGTCTGTGTGCACAAGCTCAAAAGGCTTTGTGGCCACCCTCTCCACTCTGGGAAAACCACACCCTTTTACATTGGCTTTTCTGCAAGCCCTGCACCTTAGGGGTTTACCACATTCCCTTATTTCGCACCCTTTAGTGCACTCCGATAGCATCTGGATATCCTCACAGGAACCATGTGACATTTTCTTGTGCCACACGCAAGCACATGAAACATGAGCATGAACATTTGCAGACTTTGCCTGTACTTTCTCAGTACACCCTTTACCCTCCAGAGGTGTTTCAAGAACAAAAAAACCATTGTGCCCTTTTGGAACACTGATCAAGACTTTCCCCCCTCTGGAAATTGTGCAGACATCCTTCTCAAAGCAAACCTTATACCCCTCCTGTAAGAGACAAGGTACAGATAAAATACAATGTTGTATCCCCGGTGCCACGTAGACTCGCAGCTGCGCCTGCAAAACAGAAACATAAACATGTCCAACTTTAGACAATGGCTTTTGTAAATTGTCTGCAAAACACACTGTCTTCCCAACCAAAACAGGTTTGCAGTCCCACATCTCAACACCAGGTGTCTCAGCTATCAGATGTTTGTTGACAGTACAGTCAATAATCCAACGCATCACGTTGCTCTCACTGCAGCTGTCCTTCCAAGCTGCCATCGCAACAAACGTCTCGCTGCCCCCGTCCTTGGGGCCTTTGCAGGTGTCCTCTACAACCGCCATGGATGCAGTTAGCTGATAAGCGCCGTCTTCCCCCTCTGAGCCACGTCCTCTCTGCAACTTCCCACGCCTGCCCCCTCTGCTGGACTGGTTGCCATGGAAACCCGGCTGATTCCCATGGGAAACGACCTTGGAGACATCCTGCCCTGTCTCCCTTGCTCTCTGTGGGCAGTTGTGACGCAGATGGTCAGGAGAATTGCAAACGTAGCAGCGACGAGTGGAAAAACACTGGGGTGAGCTCTCAGCTAGCAAAGCTTCCGGGCCAGCTCCGCCCCCTCTGAAACGGCACTTCCCCTCGGCATACACAGTGGAAACTTTTCCAAACTGGCTTTTGGGCTTCTCTGCCCCCCCGACACCTCCAACAGCACTCCGTGAGGCTGTAAAATCAGGGCTTCTGGCTGAGCACTCGGCGTCATCCTGCTCCTGGCCTCCTGCTGAGCTTTGACACAAACCCCTCAGCACTTTCCAGGCTTCACAGGCCGACTCAATGCCTTCCAAATGCGGCAACAGCTTAGCATGTACGCTTGATCTCAACATGCAGATCTCAGCTCTCTCTCTCTGCATTTTCTCCTCCAGAAAAGCAGACTGCAGCTTTTCTGCATCTCTGTCCACCAGTTGTGCATTTTCAGCAGCAGCTGGTTTGGCTTGGGACGGCTCTTTCTTGCATACTTCCCACAGCCCTGTTGCCCAAAACCAGGCTCTCACTTTCCTGACCCAGGTTTCCCACGACTGGGTGGTGAGCTCTTCAAGCTTCTCAAGCGGAGCTTCAAGCACCTCTTGGTCATCTGCCATCTTCCCCCGGGGCCCAGCGTACTCACGTAAACAAACAGCCGCTCTCCAGCTCCCGGTCTAGCAGATCAGCTCCTCCCAGCTGAGCTCATCTGCCTCTCTCAGCTTCAGGCAGGACTCAAAGCTGGCTTCAGCGTCGTCAGCTTGCCTTCAAACGTTAGGCACAGCTCCAAGCTCTCTGCAGCCTCTCCTCAGCTGGCTCCCACACACACACTGGCACGTCTGGCAACAGCTTCAAAGCGTTTTCTGACCACCCATAACCTCTTGGCAAATTTGCTCTTGGCAAATTGCCCTGCCGCCCAGCCAGCGCTTCCCTTGCGCAGCTCTGCTGGAAGCTTAAAAACTGACCCAGGCAGGGAGCAGAGTGCACGCAGCGTGAAACTGTCGCTGTGCGGGTGTGTATGATAAATCAGCCTGCACGCACGGTGTCTTCCTTATCTTCTAAAAGTCTTTATTCATGTAGAAAAACAACTCTTAAATCTTTCCAGGCGACAACGCACACATCTTGCGTCCTCCCTCCGCAAAAGCGAAACCAGAACTGAACTCAGGAAACACTCCCCTCAGTATACTCAACCACGCCTCAGAATGTAAGACGTCACACAGAACCTCTTAACCCTGTAGGTTCTGATTCTCTCCACATTTTCTGTGACTGGTGTACTAGAATGTTACCATCTTGATCTCTCTCTATTTCCAGAGATAGGTAGTTGTTTACCTCACCAAGATCTTTCATGTCAAAGTGCTCTTTCAGTTGAGCTAGGGTGTTATTGTACATTGTGACATCCTTCCAAAAGAAAAGAATATCATCAACATAAAACAAGCAATACAGCTTCTTTTGCCCCTCCTCTTTGACAAATATACATGGATCAGCTTTCCCTTGCTGAAAACCTAGAGAAAACAATACTTCAGTGAGTTTTGTGTGCCAGCACCGTGCACTTTGTTTGAGACCATAAAGGGATTTCTTCAGAGAACAAACAAATCCCTGTTTTACCTGTACGCCATCAGGTGGAAGCATATAAAGAGATTCACCTAGAGATCCCTACAAAAATGCTGTATTCACGTCGTGGTGAGAAACGTGAAGATTCTCTTCTGCAGCAAGCTTGAGCATAAGCCTGATGCTCTCATACCTCACGGTGGGTGACTAGGTCTCGTGATAGTCTTCACCTGGTACCTGTGAAAAACCTCTGGCTACCAATCTGGTTTTGTGTCTGACTATCTTGCCATTTTGATCTGTCTTCGCTTTGAAGACCCATTTGCTTCCAAGCAGTTTCATTCCTGGAACTACTGGAACTAGCTCCCATGTTTTGCTCCTCTCTAAGGAATCAAGCTCAGCCTTCATGGCATTTAACCACGGCTCAGCCTCCTTTGAATCCAAATCCTGGATTTCTTGGAAACTTGAAGGTTCAAATACCTTCTTGGAGCTTTTAACAACTGCTACTGCTGTTTTAGCAAATTCATCAGCAAATCTCTTTGGAGGTCTGCCTTTTGTGGCTCTTTGTGACCTGCGAATTAGCCGTAGGTCTTCAACACTCTCCTCTTCCTTCTTAGGAGAAAAGTGGCCTATAGTGAACAATGGTTCCTCCAATTCTTGATCAGAGCCTTCAGAGGGTCGCATTGAGGCTTTCGCACTCTTGAAATCCTCTGAATCATCTGATTCAGTCTCAGATTCAGGATCAGGACCTTCATTAGTGGGTGTGGGTTGTTGCAGCAGCTGTGGCTGCGGCTGCTGCCTATCCTCAGTCTCATCACTGTCATCAGGATAACATTGGAAAATTCCCACATTCTCCCCCCACTTGGCATTGTACTCAACACTTCTTGTGAGCCTAATTGTCCTAGAGTCAGTCAGTCATTATTCTGTAAGAACCTTTCTGATACCCTAGAAAGATACCATGCAATCCACACTTGCCTAACTTGGAGCTTTGTGGTGTGTGAACCCACATGTCAGAACCAAAAATTCTCATGTGTTTGATGTATGGTTTCTTGCAAAACATCTTCTCATAGGGGGTACAACCAATCGCTGAAGATAATGTCTGATTATAACTGTAAACAAAACAGGAGAGAGATTCGGCCCAATAACTCTCAGGAAGATTGGCATCATACAGCAAGGTTTTCAGACCTTGAAGCAATGTTTGATTTGCTCTCTCACAAAGAGCTTCAAACTGCTGAGAAGTGAATCCCCCCCCCCGCGATCAGTGAAAAGAGTCTTTATCTTCTTACCCTGCACATTTTCCAACCAAGCACAGAATTCCTTGAACCTAGGAAATGCCTCTGATTTCTGCTTGAGATTGTACACATAAATATACCTGGAAAATGCATCAATGAGGACCATGAAGTACCTGTTTTCACCCAAAGAGGGCGATAGTGGAACAACTAAATCAGCATGCACTACCTGGTATGGTTTTGTAGCTTGTCTACTAGACACCTTACCTTTCACAGGTTTTAATAGACACCTTACCCTGCAGGGTTTAATAGTCATACTGTGTTGGTCCAGGGGGGAGGTTACCGTGGAGCGAGGTCCAGGACCTGAGTTGAGGGTCGCCAGACAGTCCTCCTCGGGCAAAGCAGGGTCCATAGCGAGAAGCCGGGCAAGGACAGGAACTCTGGGGGAACAGGACTGGATGCTGGCCGAAACAGCTCATCAACGACGTTGCTCCTGCAACCTGGGACCGGGCTGACTGGCCTTTATCTTCTCTGAGGCCAGGGGTGGTCCCCACCCCCAGGAGACCCGCCTCTCCTGGCCTTAAGGCAAGCACTCCTCCTGGGAGAAACCAGTTCCCTTCGCCTCTTTGCCCTGAGCCTCTGCAGTTCAGGAGAGGCTGAAGGGTTACTGGACCCAGGGGGAGACTCACCTGTAGGCACTGAGTCCTCAACCACCTCCGGAGCCAGAGTGGATTCACCTGGTGCCTGCTCCTGAGGATCCGGCACAGGTACAGGCGCTTCAGAATCAAGGCCCTGCCCCAGTTCAGCCGGCCCTGGAGGCGGGGACTCCTGTGCAGGTTGGGATTCCTCCGGTTCAGCCTCTGAATTGGATTCCCAGGCCATCACACCATCCCCCCTCCCAGCCCCCCCCCCAATCGAGGGTCTGGACCCGGCTTGCTGGGGTACGCCACATGGAAATCTCGGAGGCAGGCAGGCGCGTGGACGTTGGCTGCTGGTTCCCAGGAACGGTCCTCCGGTCCATACCTGTCAGGGAACTGCCATCAGAGGCACGGGAGAAGGAAAGGGTCTCAGATTCTGCAGGGGAAGGTCCAAGCGCTAGAGGGAGACTCAGCCGGGAAGTCTTGCGCCAACAGCCGAAATTCCATGGTGTAGGCGGCCGCAGTGGACTTGCCCTGTTTCAAACGCCTAATTGCCCGGTTGGCTTGACTCTCCTTCTGGGGGTTGCCGAATGCGGCCTCCAAATGGTTGCAAAACCCCATATAGTCTGTCAGCAAGGGGGAGTCTTGCCTGAGCAGCAGCAAAGCCCACTTGGCTGCCTGGTCCTTTAACAAACTGATCAAAAAGTGCACCTTGGTGCGGTCGTCAGGGAAGTTCTGGGCTTGCCCCTGAATATACAACTTGGCCTGGGTGAGGAACATGGGAAAGCTGGCCAGGGCCCCATCAGATTTCTCTGGCAAGGCCACTGGGTACTTGCCTGGAGCTGGGGCGTTGGCCACAGTAGCTGGTAGGGTGTCCAACTGCTGCTGAAGTGCCGTAACCGCATCGCTGAGTTGCTGCACGGTGTGAGTCAAGGCCTGGTTCTCCTGGGCCAATGCCACCAGCGCAGCTGCCTGGTCGGCCATGGCTTCTGGCTTTTCCCGAACGCACCCCAACGAAGGGGGAGTGCGGGTGTGGCGGGAGCAAACTGTGCTGGTCCAGGGGGGAGGTTACTGTGGAGCGAGGTCCAGGACCTGAGTCCTGTGCAGGCTGGGATTCCTCCGGTTCAGCCTCTGAATCGGATTCCTAGACCATCACACATATGTTCAACCAAGGCAGGCATTTTAGATACTGCCTCAAAATGTAAATGACCAAAATTCCTGTGAAAATCATGAATACATCCTGCATGCAAACTTTTGTTAGAACCTGCAATGCAACAAGTTTCATCCTGCACATCATCATCAAAATACAACACAAACAAACGATCAACATATTCAGCATGCAATACATAACCGTTTTTCTTTGTGATGGTGCACTTCTTGTTCTTGAAGGAAACGTCAATGTTCCATTCATTCAGCTGTGTGACGCTGAGTAGATTGTGTGCAGCATCTGGAACGTAGAGAACATCGTGTATCGACAAGTCCAAACTGTGAACAACAACAGTCCCGTAGCCTTGACTGGAGTTTGTGTGGTCATCCGCCTGGTGAATCGCACCTTCCTGCAGTGTAAAAGACATGAACAGTCGCTTGTCATTGCATATGTGTCTGGTCGCGCCTGCATCCACAACGAAGAAAGATCTAGACATCTTCTGGACCTTTGCAACCTTTGGAGTAAAGCGTGAGACCATCGCCTTGTGCTGCGTTGTCCTGGACACTGGACCTTTGCCTTTGCCTTTTCCACGCGTTGAGCTTTCGCTGCGCTGCTCTGTCTTGGCCCTGGGATATTTGCATTCCCTCTTCATATGGCCTAGACGTCCACACGAGTAGCATTTCACTGCCTTCAAAGCTTTGGCACCATCTGGTGGTTCCACTGCATTCTGGGATGACGTCTGTGAAGACTCCCCCTTACCGATGCAGCTAGCACTCCGGCGGTCAGCTTCATTCTGAATCATAGCAGTAACATGCTCTACCGTGATCTGAGCAGTTGGCAAAACAGCAATCTGAGTGGCAACGGATTCCCAACTTGAACCCAAAGAATTTAGTATCTTTTTTTTAATGATATTTATTGAAACAAAAGAATTTTTTAAAAATACACACACAAAAAAGACAAAATTACAAAAAAAACATGAGAAGAAAAATAAAAAATAAAACCATCCTTATCAAATTCTCCAATTTCCATTACCTTCTTTCCATGACCTCCTCCTCCTCCCATCTCTTGTATCTTGATTAATGATTATCGCAGCAAATCCTTTCCATAATTCATAATATTTTATCATTACGTTACCTTACTCTATTCTCATTTTATCTTATAGAGACGACCTTAGAGCTTAAAACTTAAATCTTTTTACCAACTTCTCATAACCATTACCTTTTTGCCTAGTTCTTTAAACATTTTAACAAGAGCCAAGTAATTTCATTTCAACATTTTCCCAACATTCATAAAACATTTCTAGTAATAGTAATACAAAAAAAAAGTACAATAGAATAAAAGCAATCCAATCTTCTTCCAGCGTCCCCTTCCCCCGGTCCCGGGGTTGTCAGTCTTTTTTTTTTTTTGTCTGGCACATTAACCTGGTGCCCTTATATCCGAGGCCTTCAAATCTCTTCCATGTCCCTTTCGCAGCTCTTCTTCATATTTTCCTTTCACTCGCGGGAACTCCAGCTTTGTAGTGTTTTTGACCCTTTTCAACAAATCAGCCCCTTTCTCATAGTCCAGACTAAGCTCCATGTGATGTTTTAAAACATATTTCATATTCCCTCCAAAATTGGGAGTCCCAACAGCTCCAAACCTCTGGCGGCCCATTTCCTGACTCGGAAAGTCCAAACCTCCCTGCATAGGGGGGTCAATCCAACCCCCCATTTCCAGTTCAATCCAAACTTTATCTTTCCAAGTCTGGTTTTTTCCAAGTTCATTTGTCAAATCCAAAAGCTCACTTTCCTGCTGGGCCGAGAGTCCCTCCATCCCTGGTGTCCCAGATTCAGCAGGGTCCTCTTCTTTCTGTTGTTCTGTCATGGCACACTCCTGTTTTAGTTCCTGAGTGGGCTCCATATAATTTTCCACTACCTGATCAAAGGCACTGGCAGCTTTTGTCATAAAGTCCATCTTCTGACTTAACTGATCCAATAGGGCACTTATATTACAGAAAGCACCCAACAGTGCTTCTGAAGGCATTGTCCTGCAAGGTCACAAAACTCTTTCCCACAGTTGTAATCAGTAAACAGCAGCAAGTTCCCAGGATTTAGTTACAATTTCATAGCTCCCCTCTAGGGGGAGAGACTTCTGATTGTTCTTTTCCTTGAAAACAATAGCAACAGAGTTTCTTCTTTAAGATATTTTGTCCATATTTGTTCTTTTTTAAAAAAGCGAAAGGAAACAATGGAATCACAATGTTTCCCTCCTTTTAACTATCTGTCAAAGCATTTATTTCTGGTCAATGAGCTTCAAACGTCAAATCTGACACCCCGCTCCAGGGCCAGGACAGTGGAAAATTACTTTACTTTAACTTTAATTCCGCAGGTTTAAACAACTCAATAAAAATCCCCCTTCTTCTCCTGCTTCCGAAGGGGGGTTCCGCAATTGTGAATGATGAAAGACGATCCTTTAAAAGTGATTTTTAAGGCTCTAGTTTACGTTGTCTTTGCTTTGTTGTAACTACAAGAAAACGGAAGGGTGACTTCCTGTTTAGCCCTTTCCGTTTCAGTACCAAATTAGGGTAAATTTTAGGGTCCAAGTTCCTTTTATTTCGCCAATGCTTGTTTAAAATCCAGGTATTTAGCGTTCCAGTACTCACGGTTAGTTATTTTCAATTCCAAATTGTCCCAGGAAAAAGGCAGCGCTCTCCGGCAACAGCTGTGTGGCTTCACTCCGCAGAAAAAGCAATCGACTCACAGCACCGCGCCACTTCCCCCTCTTCACTTCAGAGCCCGTTTCTGGGTTCCTTAGTGGGTTGGGGGGCGCTAAAGGTGCCCGCCGAGTCCCACGGTCACAGGCTTCATCCGCCTGTGATTTTCAGAAGGGTCCCCGCTACGCCGCAGCGGAAAAGACCCATTTCTTGCGGAGCTTGTCCCTCCAGTTCAGAGGGAGTCCGCCATCACCGGAGGCGCCACCCCGGAAGCCCAAAGAATGTAGTATCATAAAGGAATACACAGCCTCTGGAAAGGTGAGACCTCTCTGTTGCAGCTCATGTCTCAGATTCTGCATCTCCATCAGATGAGCACGCACATCTGCACCTTCAGCAAGTGCCATATCATGCAGCTTGGCATAGTAGAACAAAGAAGCACCAGCCTCTGTTCTTAAATGAGAATCTCTTAAAGTGTCCCAAATCTCTCTGGCTGAGGCCTTATCACACAAGAGAGAAAGCTCTTCTGGGGATACCAGCAATGTAAGAGTTCCCCTTGTTGGGAAACTGCCAGGGAGATATAGTCCATCATGGCCCCAAGCCGGCTGCCGGACGTCCATCGATCTCCCGTAGACAGGCAGATCCAGCAGTTAGCGACACGACACCTCAGAAATAGATTGCCACATTCCAGGCTTGTGCACACTGTTTATCAGCAGAAACACAGGCAGAAAGCTTGCACCGCAGAAGAGCATATTTTACAGACTTTATTTAGCGTTGAACAGAACAAAGGAAAACATGACCGTTCTGAGTCAGCGTCTCTGACCGACTGACTGAAATCAAAAGGAACAGCAAGCATAAACATCCTGTGAATAGAACATGCGCAGACTCTCGACTCAAAGAAACCGAGAGAACACTGAAAAACAGGAAACCAGTGTACGTCACATCCAGTCTCCCATTCCCGTGGGAACCCAACAGTAACTCTGACTGTGGAATGTAAACATTGTCTTGTGACAAGCATTTTGCTGCTCAGTGAGGGAAATAGAAACCAACAGCGATGCACCTTGCACAGCTTATACTGCCAGGAGGAATGGGAGAAATCAGTCCTTTTGTCAATATTAGGAGGATGCCAGCAAGGCCAAGTCTTTCTGTAAAAAAGGGATTTGAATCCAGTCTAACTCAGGAGGGATTTAAATCACAAAACCATTCCAGACACTGACCATTCCTTCCTCTGATTGCCCATCTTAAGATGCCAGCAAGGCTGAGTCTTTCGGTAACAAAGGATTTGAATCGAGTCCTCCGATTCTCTCTCTTTTTTTAAATTCATTTTTATTAAATTTTCCACTTTAACAATCCAATCAAATCACATTAAATATTCCAAATTATACATGTAGTGGTTGGGAGTTACTTGTGCGTTATCCTGCCCCGCCTGAGCATTAGATTGCCTGGTTAAACCCTCCGGACTGCACAGCCCATCTTAGTGTGGCTGCCCTTAGTCACTCGTAGAATCTGTCTGTGGGTGTTTCTTAAAGCGCTGCCAACATAAGAGCTGTTTGACGCCCAAGCGTCTCCGCCTCTCACTGTGCGGGAGTCTCCTGCGCAGGGTGGGCGTGGGCAGCAGGGTGCTTGGGCTCTCCTCACTAACTTCCAACGAAGAGTCCTGGAGCCCCTGCACCTCCCTGTCCCGTTGCTCTCCTGGATCCCTGGTGTTACACTTATTCCCTTCCCCTTCTTCCCAGCTGAGTCTCCCCCTGGCGCTGGGACCTTCTCCTGCAGAATCAGAGACCCTCTCCTTCTCCCGTGCCTCTGATGTCAGTTCCCTGACAATACACATACATATCAAAGAATCAAAGTATTCTGCCAAATTATAATTTTTTTAATAGGACTTCCCATGCTTCAAGTTTGGAGGGTTCTGATCATCTCATATCTCTACTGCTTTTCATAGTCATGTCCGATGGTTCCTCTAATTCTTCCTGTTGTTAACCTTCCTTCTTTCACGGCCTCTGAGTTGTTCCCACAAGCAAGTTGAAACAAGCAATGTTGTGTTTCTGTATGGATTGTATGCCTGTGATTCCCCTCTATAACTTTGCTGCATCTCCTCACACGCTGGTGTTTCTGCCGAATCAATCCAAAGGTCTTTTCGCTGCTGTCAGCCTCCATCTTCACTCAGTTCTGATGAAATCAAGTCTAAGGGTCTGCTCATTAATTTTCCCAGACCAGTTGCATCAGACATTAGCCTTTCCAGGGGAGATTTACCAAATCAAACTGGAAATACAAATATAATGACATATTAAAGGCTCACCTCCCCCTATGACTATTTGTAGTTCTGCAGCTCGGTCTTGACTTCCATCATGGCGGATTTCCAGTTAAAATTGCGACACAGCTCCCACATAGATTCTAGGAAACCGTCCAAGGTTTTTTAACATCTCTCCAGCGGCTAATGAGATCCTGCTTCTCTCTAATATCAACAAATTGAAGAATCTTTTATACTCTTCCAAGCAAATCAAAGATCAAAAGCCTTAATTATATAATATTATTATTTCCACACAGTTTATAGTTTTAGAACCATATTTATATCAACAAATACAAAACTTTCCAGTCTTGCTTGTTATAGATAATGTAAATGGTTTTTCTGGGGGGGGGGGGTGTTTGCCAAATATTATAATAAAGCAAAGTACAATAGTAAGAGAGGCTTACCCCCCCTTTCTGTTCTGTTCCAACATACCAACTTAGATGTTAATCCTTCTTCCACTCAGTCTTTTTTTGGCACCTCAGTGGCTGGGTTAATTGGCAGAGTAATTTCTCCCTCCTCGCTCGAAGCATGTACAAAACCTAAATCCAAACTCTAAACCTAAACTCTCTCGGGGGCTTTCCATCCAGTGCCCCCAGCCCCTCCTTCCTTCTGAATTTGGGGCTGGTTTGTTGAGCATCTGCGGATGAGACTGTGTCTTCCCGTACCCCGGGAAGATTTTGGGAGGCTGATTACTCCCATTTCAGCCTCTAATTATCCTGTGGGAGCCGGAGCGATGGAATTTTCAGCCATCTTCCATGGCACCTCAAGAGGAAGTCCGAGTCCCCTGATTCTCACCTTGGCCTCCTAGGGTCTGATGCGGTGCACGGCAAAGCGCCCCTTGGTGTCTTACACCAGGCGGAAGTGCTCACCTGTCTTCTCGATGCTGATGACGTCTGTTGGGAGAGAGGGTGGGCGTTGTGAAATTAGAAAGTGCTTCCAGAAATATTTTAAAAAATTGTATACGCAAGGGCCCGAGGAAGTGTCTGAGATGGATCAGTTTTTAAAAGCTAACGGCCTACCAGAACTATCTCAGGAGAAGAGATCAATCTTGAACTACAAAATAACACAACAGGAAATTGAGGATGCCATTCAGAATATGCAGTTGGGCAAATCTCCAGGCCCAGATGGACTTACCTCCAAGTATTATAGGACGTTAAAAGACTATTTGATACAACCACTAATGGAGGTTTGTAACCAGATTATGGGGGGAGGAAGGGCACCGGAAACGTGGAAAGAAGCTTTCATCACACTGATACCTAAAGTGAAAACTGAAAAGACTCAACTTAAGAACTACCATCCCATCTCACTCCTAAATGTGGATTACAAAATATTTGCAGACATTTTGGCAAGTAGACTTAAAAAGGTACTAAATGAAGTAATTCACAAGGACCAATCAGGCTTTCTCCCAGGCAGGCACTTGTTTGACAACACTAGGAATATTATTGATATTCTGGAACTTTTGCAAACAAATATTAACACTAAAGCAGTGTTAATTTTTATTGATGCAGAGAAGGCCTTTGATAACATTTCTTGGAAGTTTATGAAGAAAAACTTGGAAGGGATGGGAGTGGGACGGGGGTTTGAAAATGGCATAGAAGCAATTTATTCAGAACAAAAAGCTAAGTTGATAGTGAACAATGTGGTGACAGAAGAGTTTCATATTGAAAAAGGAACACGGCAGGGGTGCCCCCTTCCCCCCTATTATTTATCTCAGTCCTGGAGGTGCTGCTGAATATGATTAGGAAGGACCGGCAGGTACAAGGAATACGGGTCGGAGCGAAACAATATAAACTGAAAGCTTTTGCAGATGACTTGGTTTTAACATTACAGGAGCCAGAATCTAGTACAAAAAGAGTTTTAGAACTGATTCAAGAATTTGGTCGGGTGGCGGGATTTAGGTTGAATAAACAAAAAACTAAGGTATTGGGAAAGAACTTGACATCTTTAGAAACAGATGGGTTTCAGAGGGAAACAGAATTAAATGTGGTTAAAAAAGTGAAATACCTGGGGGTCAACTTGTCTTCCAAAAATTTGAACTTATTTAAAGATAACTATGAAAAATGTTGGTCAGAAGTTAAAAAAGACCTAGAAACTTGGTCAAGACTGAAACTTTCCTTGTTGGGCCGAATCGCAGCTATAAAGATGAACGTATTGCCAAAGATGTTGTTTTTTGTTTCAAACCTTGCAGATCGTGGACAGAGTGGAATGTTTTGGAAAGTGGCAGAAGGATATCTCAAAGTTTGTTTGGCAGGGCAAAAAGCCCCGAATAAAGTTTAAAATACTAACTGATGCAAAAGAAAGAGGGGGGTTTGCCCTGCCAGACTTAAGGTTATATTATGAAGCTGCAGCCTTCTGCTGGATGAAAGATTGGATTTTGTTAGAGAACACTGATGTCCTAGATCTGGAAGGTTTTAATAATTCGTTAGGATGGCATGCGTATTTGTGGTATGACAAGGTAAAAACACATAAAATGTTCAAAAACCATATTGTCAGAAAAACAATATTTATGGTCTGGACAAAATACAAAGACTTACTTGAAAGCAAGACCCCGAGGTGGTTATCACCAATGGAGGCCAAGGCCTGGAAAAACCCCAATATGGAGGCCGGTTGGCCGAAATATTGGGAAATAATAGAAAATATTGGAGATAATTGGAGGTTGCAGAGCTATGAAAAATTAAAGGATAAGGTGCAAGATTGGTTTCATTATGCCCAAATTAACGAGGTTTTTAAGTTGGATAAAAAAACAGGATTCCAGGTGGAAAAATCGAAACTTGAGACAGAGCTGTTAGAACCAAAGACCAAGGTACTATCGAGAATGTATAACTTGCTGCTTAAATGGAACACTCAGGATGAGACAGTTAAATCAGCCATGATAAAGTGGGCTCAAGACATTGGGTACAACATTATGTTTGAAGACTGGGAAAGGTTATGGACCACCGGTATGAAATTTACGGCATGCAATGCCCTGAAAGAAAACATTATGAAAATGATATACAGGTGGTACATGACCCCAGTCAAGCTTGCTAAGATATACCATTTGTCTGATAATAAATGTTGGAAGTGTAAGGAGGCTGAAGGGACATTCTTTCACCTCTGGTGGACTTGTCCAAAAGTGAAGGCCTTCTGGGAAATGATCTACAATGAGTTAAAAAAGGTGTTTAAGTACACCTTTCCTAAGAAACCGGAGGCCTTCCTCTTGGGCATTGTCAGCCAAAAGGTGTTAAAGAAGGATAGAACGTTTTTTATGTATGCAACTACAGCAGCAAGAATTCTTATCGCCAAATATTGGAAGACTCAAGATTTGCCCACACTGGAAGAGTGGCAAACGCAATTGATGGACTACATGGAGTTGGCCGAGATGACTGCCAGGATCCGAGATTTGGGAGAAGAAGCAATGGAGGAGGACTGGAAAAAATTTAAGGATTATTTGCAAAAATTTTATAAGTTATATGAATTATAGGATTTCGCATGATTTGGAAGGTTAGCTCCAGCAATGAGAGTGGAATATATATGAAATTATACAATATTAATGAAAGAACCAATGTTTAAATGTTTAAAAATGATAATATATTTGTTTATAGAGTAAATGGATAATAAGTAATTTAAACTTAAAATGCAATTGAAAGTACAAAAGAAACACATGAAACAAGGTTATAATTTGCTGATAAATTTATTATCAAGATTGCACTGTGCGGGAGATGTGGGGAAGTTCGATGGAAGATTGAAACAAGCTTCTGAAATAATTTGTCTTTTTTTCTTTTCTTTTCTTGTTTTCTTTGTTTTCTTGTACTGTATATCTTTATCTGGAAAAAATGTAATAAAAATATATTTTTTTTTAAAAAAAAGGAAGTGCTCACCTGTCTTCTCGATGCTGATGACGTCTGTTGGGAGAGAGGGTGGGCGTTGTGATGGTATGCTAGTGTGGTGCAACTGCTGCGTAAACTCAGTTTTCCACCCTGCAGAACGCCCCATCGCTGGAAATTGGGGATTCCAAACCCCGCTGCTAGAAATCTTGGGCCTCACCCGTGAAGCCCACTGAGTAGGTGACGTCCGTGCAAACCTTGCCATCAATCTTGACAAAGCGCTGAATGCAGATCTTCTTGACCTCAAGGGCGTATTTGAGCCAGTTGTGGAGGAAAATCACGAGCAAAAGACACTCACACTGCTTGTGGGGTCCCGTCGATGGGTGCGGTGCCTAGAACCCCAAAAGGGAAAGGGAAACTTACAGGGCGGCAAACCTAGAGCTCCCAGAATCCGGCTGGCCCTGGACACAAATAAATTGTTGCTATTATTATGATGCAACCTTGAGAAAACATCTGAAGGCAGTCCTCTCTAGGGAAGTTTTTTCATGTGTATAATTTTTTTAAAGTTCTATCTATATAATATAGACAGACTTCGACTGGGCATGGAAGCTCAATAATCTGGGTGTTTATTTATTTTGTTTTTTATTCATGCATTTTCCCAGATGATATTTTACATCCCTTCATTGTTTCGTCACAATGTTCAACGGACTCCCCAAATTATCCTTCCCCAAGATCCTTTATTTTTCTACATTTCCGTTATTTTGATCTATAATGTTGTGTTAGTTTCTCTATAACTGGTTATCAGTTAGTTTTTCTTGTTATTATGCATTGTGTTCTAATTTTGCATTTTTCTGCTTTAAACTATCCCGGGATGAACGGTGGGATTTAATAAACCACCACAAGGAATTTATAGATTAGAAATTCAATAAACCACCACAAGGAATTTATAGATTTAATATCAATTTATAGATTTAATATCGATTTAATAAACCACCACAAGGAATTTAATACGTAAATAAGGAAACAAAATTAAGGGTAAGGCGTTTAATAAAGAAGGTAAAACGAAGAAGCCCAGGTGCAAACTAACGCCTGAAGTGCAAGGCTCCCCTTTTAAAAAGGCTCATAAAAGGAAATATAAATACGCTTTTTTCATCTCCTTTTATACAAAATTGGAAAAAAGATACTTGGAAAGTCTCCCGTCAGCTTGTCCAGCATCCAGTGCTTGGGGGCTGCCACCCGTTTCAGGTGCTTCTTGGGTCCTTGAGCCTGAGGCGGGGGGAAGCAAAGGGCGTGGGTTCGAATCTGTTCTGGATGTTTAAGCGGATCATTCTCGCAAGGCGGTGGGCTCGTCTAGATGACCCTCGGGCCCCTTCCAGCCGTCCCTGTTCTATGAACTTGCACCCAACTCTTCAGTAATTCCCATTTTAATTGATTCCCATTTAGTTTCTAGTCAAGCATCCTTCGGCTCCCTTCTCCCTTAGGGCAACCCCCTGAGCAGGATCCGGCCCCACTCCTGCGCCCCAGTCCAGTGGCAGGCAGTTCCCCTGGCCCCGCCAAGCCCTGCATCCCAAGCGATCGCTTTAGAGGGCATGTCTGGCCGGCAGCCTTGTTCCCTGCGTCCCGCACTGCACATGTTCATGCCCCCTGCCCAAGGCCGAGCGAGCCCCGCCGCAGTGCCTCTGCACCCCCGAGCACCGCCATTTCCCTGCCCCACAGAAGAGCAACATCTCCCACTCTCCCGCGGAGCCTTGGATGGTGACAGATTGCTCTACAGGCCAGAAGCCCGAGCACTCACCATGGCTGCGGGCTCTCAAAGCAAAAGGAGAGCACTTCTGCTGGCCAGGGGTTATATAGCCGGGTCAGACAGGGTGGGGTGGTGAAGCGTCGCGCTTCCCGCAGCAACACCTGGTGGATGGAACCGGCATCGCGCCACGTGGAGGTTTCACAGCCAATGAAATGGGGAAATGGGATCCGGAGAGGCATCAATATGATTCCCAGAAATGGAAAAATGGGATCCCTAGGGGCATCTAGTCTGACCCCACTAAAAAGCAGAGATGGTACCCCAAGAGGCATCTAGTCTGACCCCTGAAATGCAGAAATGCTACACCCAGGGGCATCTAGTCTGACCCCGTGAAATGGAAAATGTAGAGATGGGACACCCAGGGGCATCTAGTCAACCCCCCCGAAATGCAGGAATCTCCGCCAAAAAGGTAGAGCCGGAACCCCAAGAAGCATCTAGTCCAGTCCCCCACGAACCGGAGACCGAGACGGATCTCTTCCTCCGTCCCGGGAGCAGGCTGTTCCCCCTCTCCATCCCAAACTCCCTGAGCTCTGTTCACGCACAGACATCCCAGCATCATTTTTTCGGGTAGAAATCACATTTTATTTCACGGGAGACAAGAGCGGCTCCAGAAAAAATGCTGCAGTTCTCTCCTTTGTTTTGTGCCATCTGCCTTCAGCGCGTCCAGAGAAATTGTGCCCGGTCAGAAAGGGATCTGAGGGTCATCCAGTCCAACCCGCCAGGAAGGTAGGCATCTGGCCCATGGCCTTCTGGGGAGAAAGTCTGTTGGCGTGCCGATGGGCAGCTCCACGATCTGGACCTGGTCCTGCAAATGCAAAGTGGGTAGTTCACAGGCAGGCATGGAATTTACAAATGCAGGTAGGCTGCCTCTGGCCCTGGAGGTTCAACTCTAATATGGGAGGAGCCTATTAGCACAGGATAGCAGATAGACTGCCCTGGCCCTGGAGGCTCCACCTCTTATCACAGGCAGGCAGGTAGACTGCCTCTGAGGTGTGCACAGATCCGGGTGGAAGGGTGCCAGGGCCGGGGGTGGGCGAGGGACTCACGTCTCGAAAGGCAACACTGTCAAAGTCCTCAAACTGGGGCGCCTCCAAAGGCCAGCACTACTTCTGGCAGTGGTGAGTTATGGCCCAGGCCAGGAGCCCCCTGAAAAAGGTGCAGGCGGCTGCGGACACGACAGCAGCCTCCCAAGGCAGAGTGGGGGCACTGCTCCCTGTGGGGGAGAAAGAACCCATTCGTATGCGCCTGTGTGTCTATGTATTGCAGGGGGTCAGACTGGATGACCACCAGGGTCCCTTCCAGCTCTGGGATTCTACCTGGATCTGTGGCAGGGTGTTTCAAAAGAGAAATTGGCATCGTAATAAAAATTATAATCACAATGCCTGTCTTTCTTATTGCGATTGCGATTACGTTTCTTATTGCAATTGCAATTATTATAATTATAATTGTAATAGGAATAACATAATTATGATGCCAATTTTTCTTATTGTAATTGTTATATTATATAATGAAATAATAAGTATGACTATAATAATGATGCCAATTTTTCTTATTGTAATTCTGATTACTTTTCTTATTGTAATATTATAATATATAATTAAATAGTAATTATAACTATGCCAATATTTTTTATTGTCAGCATGATTATTTTTCTTGTTGTAATTATAGTTCTTATAATATATACAGTGGTACCTAGGGTTACATACGCTTCAGTTTACATACGCTTCAGGTTACAGACTCCGCTAACTCAGAAATATTACCTCGGGTTAAGAACTTTGCTTCAGGATGAGAACAGAAATCGCGTGGCGGCAGCAGGAGGCCCCATCAGCTAAAGTGGTGCTTCAGGTTAAGAACAGTTTCAGGTTAAGAACGGACCTCCGGAATGAATTAAGTACTTAACCCGAGGTATCACTGTATTTATGTTATAATTATAATTAATGGGCAACATAAAGCAGCAAATAAATTATCTCTACTCTCACGGCCACTTTGCTTTGCTCAGGCCAGAAGGAAGCAGTGCGAAAATTCTGTCTCTCAAACTCCAGATCGTCAAAGCATTGGGCCTCCCCTCCCCTTCCCCACCGCTCCCCTGGCACTGCTCCTGGCACCCACCTCTGGCCGTGTATGCTATGTCGTCCACCGCAATGGTGCCCGTATCAGACCAATCACCAGCGCCCACTTCCAGCACCACCTGCGATACATGGGTTCAAACCAGTGGCTCCTCCTGCCAGGAAGGAATTTGAACCTGCCACCTGCTGAACGCCTCACCCCGAGAGGCGTTCCAAAGTGGCAGGGAGTCCCAAAGCTTCCCGGCGCCGTGGCAAGAAGTCCCAAAGGGGTAATTGGGATTCTCTTTTTTGAATCGGAAAGCTCGACATCTTTATAGGGCGTCCAGTGGCAGGCAGTCCCAAAGGTGGACAAACACCATCACATTTAAAGGAGTTTAATAGGACTAATATAAGGAAGTTTAATTATCATAGGAACTCCAGTGACAGGCAGTCCCAAAGGCGCCAAACTTTCTGAGATGACTTACCTGGAACTTGCCACTGCTATCAACGAGAAGCCTCTCCTCCTGCCAGGCCCAACCTTGGTGGCCAGCTGCCCGCCAGACCACGCACTCCCCCTGCGGGCTGGACAGGAGCACCCGGAGCTCGGCATTGGCTGCTGGGGAGGAAAAGGAAGGAGGAGTCAGGTGGGCAGTGGGTTTGGGTGCCGGAGGCTCTGCTATAATTCCCTTCCCGCAGCAGGGAGTTCCACCAGCCCAAGCAAAACCCGACTCACCGCTTTCACCCCAGAAAGCCATGCAGAAGCAGAAGCAGCCGGTGCCTTCGAGGGTCTCGCTGGCGAGGCGGGCGGCGTGGTGCCCAGCGCCCACCTGGACGGAGACATAGCGCCCTAGAGAGAAAAGAAAGTAATAATCAGGCGAGAAGCCCAGTTATTCGCATCTGGACCCGGCTCAAAGCAAACTGTTATTGCAACGATTTGTTCTGATCCCCTCGGCCCACCTTGCAGGGTTGTAAGTTGCAAGCCTCCCGACCCGGACGCTTGGGGGTGCCGCGTTTGAGACTCACCGTTGGTGCCTGCCCCAGCCCAATCCCAGTTCCGCCAATCGCCATGGGGCTTCCTCCAGCTGCAGGTGCCGGATTCAAAATCACACAAGCCTGAGCACAGAGAAGCCAGAGCTTCTCTGGATAAGGTATAAAGACTTTCTGGAGAGTAAAACACCAAGGTGGCTTTCACCTATGGAAGCGAAAGCTTTGAAAAAACTCAATATGGAGGCAAAATGGCCAAAATACTGGGAAATTTTAGAACAGGAAGGTGATAAATTGAAATTGCAGAGTTATGACAAGCTTAAGGAGAAGGTGCGAGACTGGCTACATTATTTTCAAATAAAAGAGGTTTATAACTTGGACAAAAAAATTGGTTTCCAGGTGGAAAAATCAAAGTTAGAAACAGAATTGTTAGAACCCAATGTTAAGATACTTTCAAGAATGTATAATCTGCTGTTGAAATGGAATACTGAGGAAGAAACGGTAAAATCGGCAATGATAAAATGGGCACAGGACATAGGCCATAACATTATGTTCGCTGACTGGGAGAAGTTGTGGATTAAATTTAAGGCATGCAATGCCTTAAGAGAAAATATTATGAAAATGATGTATAGGTGGTACATGACCCCAGTCAAGCTTGCAAAGATATACCATTTGCCCGAGAATAAGTGTTGGAAGTGTAAAGAAATTGAAGGTACATTCTTTCACCTTTGGTGGACGTGCCCAAGGATCAAGGCTTTCTGGGAAATGATATATAATGAACTGAAAAAGGTACTTAAATATACCTTCCCGAAGAAACCAGAGGCCTTCCTCCTGGGCATAGTCGACCAATTGGTGTTAAAGAAGGATAGAACTTTCTTTATGTACGCTACAGCAGCAGCAAGAATTCTTATCGCAAAACATTGGAAGACATAAGATCTACCCACCTTGGAAGACTGGCAGATGCAACTAATAGACTATATGGAGATAGCGGAAATGACTGGCAGAATCCAAGACCAGGGAGATGACTCAGTGGAAGAAGATTGGGGGAAATTTAAAACCTACTGTGATGGGACGATGAGCTGCTTGTGCGTAAAATCCAAGTCCCTCAGAGTTTGATCAAGTTTGCAAACCTCTGTCTGTAACGGAGCCCCTTAAACATGGCTCCCTCAGTCGCTGGCAGATTCCGACAGTGGTTGCTTTCGGAATCGCTTCCAACATAAAAGCTCCTTAACGGAAACACGTCTTCTGGACTCTCTGCGTGACAGTTTCCGACGAGGAGTGGGTGTCCCTACGGGAGGTCCTGAAACCTCCCCACTGCCCTCGCTGGAAGTGTCTCGGAGCCATCCCTCCTGCTCACTTTCCCTCAGCTCAGCTCCTCTCCCCCTACTGATTCCCTCTTCAGCTGCTGAGTCTCTCCCCACCTGTGTGAGCCCTTCCACCTCCCTTCCTTCCGATGGCAGTTCCCTGACACCTACTTGCAGGAATATTGTAAAATTTCTGAATGTTGATGACATTGAAATGAAATGCTGGGGTTCTAGCAACAAGGTAAAATTTAAGATTAAACCAACAACAGATAAATTAATGGGCTATGAATTTGCTGAACCAATTTTTAAAAGGGATACAAGAACGGGGAACGTGAGGAAGTCAGGAAAATATGTCAATTTAAGATGTAAAATTAAGAAAAAGGGAATTTTTGTGTTTTTTCTATATGTGCTTTTTTCTTTTTATTATTAGTTTTTAATGTATGTATTTTTGTATTTTGTATTTTTGTGCTTAATGTTTGTATTGTTGTATTTTGTAGTATGTACTTTGTGTCTTTATATTCTTTTTGTCTTTGTCTTTGTATTTTTTCTTTTATACTTTACATTGTTAAAATCTAATAAAAAACTTTATAAATAAAAAAGCCAGAGCAGTCGATTCTGTGGCCCTATTTTGCACCTGGAACCCTTTGGTCATGCAGTGCTACAACTCCCAAGACTTACCTGTGCCGAGGCAGCTCCCCGGTGTCACCTCGAGTTCGTCAAGCACCACATATGACGGCACAGCCCCTCCATCGCCTTCTGCTGCAAACGTCACCTACACCAGAGAGAGGGGTGTCCGCATGCTGCCACAAACTCGAACTCGGCACCATTCCCCCAACCTGACGCTCCCTTTTGGCACTCACCTGCCACTCGCCGCCAACCTCCACCGTGAAATTTGTGTAGCGCCAGCTTCTGTGCCGCCTTGAACCCGCTGCCAGCGCCTTGGCCTGCCTCCCGCCCTCTTCCTCCACAGAGACATGCAGAGAGTCTGGCGAGAGAGCGCCTTGATGGAATCATCAAGCTTTCTGGCAGGACGAGACCCCGGCGAGTCATCCATCCCACCCCGAGCTTTTACCTGTGTCTCCGGCGCTCAGGTAGTACCAGAATCCGACACAGTGGGTGCCTCCCAGTGGTAGGTACATCCCTGTCTGTAGCGGCTCTGCTTGCCCCGCTGCCAGGGCTCTGGTGTTGGCGACCCTGTTGTGCCCTGGGGAGGGAAGAGACAAGTTCCGATTGGGATGTCTTTGCATATTGGGACCCCCGGCAGTCATCCAGCCTGACGCCGGCGTCAGTCACCCTCTGGCGTGCCCAGGGTGCGTTCTGTGAGGTTTAGAGCTTACAGGGTTAACAGTTCAGTGTGTCCTGCATCTGGGGAGGAGCTTTCTCCACATCCGGAAAGCTCTTTCGTTGTCTGTGAGTTACTTTCGTTTTCTGCTGAGACACCCTGCCTGCTGTCTCAGATGGTCTGTTTGTTATTTTACTGTTCTGCTGTAAATAAAGCTGTTAGTTTAGAACAACAGCGTGTGGACTCTCTCTTCTGCAAGCTTATACACCAAGTGGCCGTGCTGTGCACACTCTGCTGAGTCCTGAAGCAGATAGTACTGCAGGGAAGTCTGCCGGACCACTTTACACAGTCTTGGGGCAGGCCTTGCCCCAAGGTGGCGTTGCCCGGCCGTTGCGCCCACCCTCCTCCCGAAACCCCGCAGGCACCGGGCTCCTCAAAGTTGCAGCGGAGGGGGGTGGTGCAGGCGCCGGACCCCAGCGCTACGTCGTCCAGTGCCGCGGTTCCTGCAAAGCCATCTCGGAGCAGCTCAAAGGTCATCTGGAACAGAGAGAAAATACTTTCCGGTGCTGTTATTCATGATGATTTTGTTTGTTCTTATTCTAGGCTGGATTCAAACACAAGACCTCACCTGGAAGCTGGGCAGCAGGCGCTGAGGAATCGTGGCCAAGGCACGGTGCCAAGCAGCACCCTGGCTGCCCGCCTAGGTCCACAACACTTCCTCCGCGGCACCTGCGGATTTCGCCAGCAGGTTGAAGGTGCCTGGGAAAGAGGGGGCAGGGGCTCCATTAATTGCTAATATCGTTGTTGTTGTTGTCGTCGTCGTCGTCGTCGTTACCATTATTATCGTCTCATCCTTTCCCCCAACTGCTATATGTTTTTACCTTTGTTCATTATTCTTACTACCTGTATTTCCTTTTCTTCATCTCTATAACCATTAAACTATTTTTTTAAAAAAAGGATTCTTGCTGATCCTTCTTTATTTATTTGTTTATTTACTTATTATTAATAGTTTTTATTAAGTACAAATTAGAAAACATACATATTTACAACAAAAGAAAATACAAAAGAAAAAGAAAATACATATAACCAAGGAAAAAAATTAGAGAATACTTTGTCTCTTTTCATATTTACAGTTATTTATACCTCTATAAAATGCTATTCACAATAAAGGAGTGAAATGAAAGATATCAGAACAAAGAACAAAGAAAAAATAAAGAAGTAAAAGAAAAAGATCATAGGTGAAATTTTTTTAAAGTAGATAAGTATTCACTATACATAGCCGTTCCCATCTACAGTGGTGCCTCGCAAGATGAAAATAATCCGTTCCGCGAGTCTCTTCGTCTTGCGGTTTTTTTCGTCTTGCGAAGCAAGCCCATTAGCGGATTAGCGGATTAGCGCTATTAACGGCTTAGCGGGTTTAGCGGATCAGCTGATAAGCGGCTTAGCGGCTTAGCGGATCAGCTGTTAAGCGGCTTAGCGGATCAGCTGATAAGCGGCTTAGTGGCTTGGGGAAAAGGGGGGAGGAAAAAAACCCCTCAGGAACTCGCAAGACATTTTCGTCTTGCGAAGCAAGCCCATAGGAAATTTTTGCAAGTATTTTTTGATCGCTTTTCAATATTTCATTTTCTTATTTTGAAGTTTTATTTTCAAATCCCCCCTTTTTATGTCTTTTTCATATGTAGCTTTTAATTGTTAATATTGGAAACCAATTTATTCCAAATGTTTGTAATTGTTCACAAGTTTTTAATTTACCGTATTTTTCGTTCTATAGGACGCACATTTCCCCCTCCAAAAATTAAGGGGAAATGTGTGTGCGTTCTATAGAGCGAATGCAGGCTGTGCCGCTAAGCCCAAAGCCAGAAGAGGAAGACGGAGCACTGCGGAGGGCTCCGTCTCGCTGCTCTAGCTTGGGGACGGCTGCGCGCACAGCCTCTCCAGGGCAGCGGGGTGCCTTCACCCCGCTGTCCTGCAGAAGCTAGCAAGGCTGTTCCCAAGCCAGAACAGCGAGACAGAGGGCTCCGTCTCGCTGCTCTAGCTTGGGGACGGCTGCGCGCAAACCTCTGTAGGGCAGCGGGGTGCCTTCACCCCGCTGTCCTGCAGAAGCTAGCAAAGCTGTTCCCAAGCCAGAACAGCGAGACGGAGGGCTCCTCTCTTCCTCACATGTCACGTACACAGCAGTTGCTTCGCCAGGCAGGCATCCTGGGCTATAAAGATAGTGGGCAAGTTTCTTTGATGTAGTTTCCATATATATTAATCTTAGGGCCTGGAAATAGTTTCACAGGAAGGTGATAAAGATGCCTACCTCCTTGCCATCCTTCCATCCTCTCTTGTTTACTCCTGTTTGTGATCTCCGGGGTTTCTCTAGTCCTCTTTTATTTACTCTCAGATTATGTATGCATGCTCAGAGTAGTAGTCTTTGTAGTTAAAATAATTTCTTTTTATCTAACTTTGTCCCCACGTGGGTTTTGTTGAAATGCTCAGAAGAAATCTGATTGGTTCTTTCGAACACTCTGTAAAAAGTTCTTTTGTGAATAAAACGGCCTGGGCCAGGGGCTGGACATGGGACAGGCACAGAAAGACACGATTATATGCACCCTTCCCAGAGTCTTGCTGGTTCAAGTCTCTGTGTGTATTCTTATTAATCAGAGTTCAATCCTTCCTTTACTTTGTGAACGCAACACAAGTCTCTTTTGCATTACTCTTTAATGTTGTGGTTGCCTCCACTGGTGAAACCCACTGGGGAGTTTTCTCGATAATTTTTCCTTTTGTTCTTTCCCAGACATCCAAAAGAGCCTTCTGCGCACTTCCGGGGTGGCGCCATCGGTAATGGCGGATTCCCTCTGACTTGGAGGGAAGCGGCTCTACAGAAATCGGGTCTGTACCGCTACGGCGCAGCGGGGACCCTTCAAAAATCACAGGCGGGTGAAGCCTGTGACCGTGGGACTCGGCGGGCACCATTTGCCCCCCCCCCAATTGGCAAAGGAGCCCGGCAACGGGCTCCAGAGCGGAGTGGGGAAGTAGCGCGGTCCTGTGAGTCGTCTGCTTCTTCCGTGGAGCGAAGCCGCGCAGCTGTTACCGGAGAGCGCTGCCTTTTTCTTGGGACAATTTGGCTGTAAAACAACAATCCGTGAGTAGGCTAACTTCGGAATTAAAGGAACTTTACAAATTTTATGAATAATTTGGCACCGAAGCGGAGAGGCATAAACAGGAACTCTGCCTTCCGTTCTTGTAAATGGAGTGAAGCAATGAACTTGAAAGCGGAAGCTTTAAAAGACGTTGGAAAAGGATAATAATTTCAAGCATCAAAACAGTGATTTCCCCCCCTTGATTGCAGGGGAGGAGGGGGGAGAAGATTGGAACGTTATTTCCCTGCAAAAAAAGAGGAAGAGGAGCTAAAATCCACCGCTTAAAATCCTGGAACGGTTCCCAGTGACAGTAAGAAAGCCGTATTGAGAATTGCGCTGCTGCTGAAAGTTCTCTTTGACAGTTAACTCTGCATCTGAGATACAACTAAGATACAATATTGCTGACAGGCTTCTTCTGGTTTTAAAGTAACAGGATATAACTGAGATAGAAACTGTTGTCTTTTTGGTGAACTGGGGGCGAAAGGGAGAAGTTAATTACTTTAAGACATTCTTGATTGTTACTGTGTCCCCCTAGAGGAAGTTTGAAACTGTTACAACTGCAGCTGGGCTAAGGGGATTTTCCACTTCAAAACAACTCTGACTCTGATTGTGAGATTGACCTTGGGCTATATCTTGAGGGTAATGGCAGATGGGAAAGAGAAGATAAATTTGTTACAAGCAACGAGGTCTGGCAGAGTATTTCTCACAGACGGTGGGCTGCAAAGAAGGGCTTCAACATCTGGCCCTTCTGGTTAACCAACAGCAACCTCATCGGCACAACCTAAATCCAAAGTGTCAGGGAACTGACATCGGAGCGAGAGGTGAAGTGGAGGCTCCCAGATGATGCTGGCGAAGGACCCAACAGCAGGGGGAGAAACAGCTCAGTAGAGGGGGAAGCCAATCAGCGCAACACCAGGGATAAAGGGGGGCAGACGGGGGAATTGGAGAGAGGGCTCCAGGACTCTTCACTGGACATCAGTGAGGAGAGCCCAGGTCCTCCGCTACCCACGCCTTCCCTGCGCAGAAGACTCCCGCGCAGTGAGAGGAGGAGGAGACTGGGTGTCAAACAACTTTTATGCTGGAAGAGGTTCAAGAAACACCCACTGACGGATTCTGCCAGTGACTGAGGCAGCCACGATGAGAAGGGGCTGTGCAGTCAGAAAGGTTTAACAAGGCAAATTAGTTTACGCACGAGTAACCCATACCTATTACACAAAGGTATGGCAGTTGACGATGCCCTGGCTCAGGCACTAGGAAAAATAAATGAATCTTTGGAAAGAATAAGTAAACAAGTAGCCGAGGCATCCGGCAAAATTGATCAAAATACCACAAGTATTAATAATTTGGGACAGAAGGTAAATACCAATACAGAAACTATCCAGAAATTATTGCAGGAATCCACCTCGACACGAAAGACAGCCGAAGAGGCTAAGGAAATTGCAACTGCTACAGCCACTGTTGTAGAAGAGAAGATACCACCGTTGCACAAACAACTTGAAGACCACAAGTCAATACTGTCTATGATTGAGTTGAAAGAGAAACAAGCGAATTTAAGGGTCAGGGCCGTACCTGAATTGGAGAAATACAATTTGATTGAATTTCTTACGCAGGAATTTGCAGACTTTTGGAACCCAGATTTGGGGAAGGATAGTTTCAAGATAGTGAGTGCTTTCAGGCTTGGAAAAGGAGGGAGGAAGAACAGGGTGAGAGACTGTTTGATCACCCTCCGAACAAAAGAGGAGAGAGACAAAATCTTGAGTCTGCACTTCCAGAAGACCTTGGAAATACACCAGTCAAAAGTGGAAATATTTAAGGATATTCCGAAACATCTTTTGGACCTTAGGTCCAATTATAGAGATTTGGTCGCCCTGTTGAGAAGCAACGGAATCATTTTTAGGTGGGAATTCCCCCAAGGCCTATCCTTCAGTTATAAAAGGAAGAAGATAAAAATAAGATCAGAAGATGACAAAGATAAATTTTGGAGAGACCACGGAGAAGACCTGCAGAAGAAAGTTACAGGAGAGCTAAGAGCACTTGTAAGTGAAACTTTAGACATACCAGATTTACCTCCAGAACTAAAAGACCGCCTGAAGAAGGTGATACCACCAACAGAACAGGAACAGGCACTGGGTGCAGTTGGAGGAGAAGTAAAGTAACTACATCATGGCTCTGCAACTACTAAGTTGGAATTGTAATGGTTTGAACTCCCCTCAGAAAAGGAGATCTGTGTTTCATTTATTAAAAAAGGAACAATTGGACTTGATTTGTTTACAAGAAACACATATAACAAGGTTACACAGGAAACTACTGATTAATAAAAGACTTGGTCAGGAGTTCATTTCATCGGGCAAGGTTAAAAAAAGAGGGATAGTGCAGAAGGACACATGCTTTAGAGGAAGGGATGAAAAGGACAAAATTAGAAGTGAAGGATTTGAAACGGGAAGAGGATAAAATTAGAGTAGGACTCTTAGAAGCTAGCAAAGCCCAAGAAGAAATGTGGGACGCGATCTCCATGAACGAACTTCGGCAACGGGAAGTTAATTTAAGGTTGAGGGGTATACCAGAGAACCAAGGGGAGAACATAAGGCAAAAACTGATAAAAGAACTGGCACAATGGTTGGAGTTGCAAGCGGAGGAGGTGGCAAATACGATTGAGAACGTTTTTAGGATAAAAGTAAGGACGACCAAGGCAAGGAAATTCTCAGGGGACTGCCTTATAACGTTCAAGGACAGAGATATGAGAAATTTGGTACTTCAAAAAAATAGAGAAAAAAGACTGTACATTGACGGTAGTTACATAATCATTTTTAAAGATATTCCAATTAGACTGCTGAAACGGAGAGACCCTTATAAATCACAGGTGCAAATCCTTAAAAAGGATAATATAGAATTTAAGTGGGAGTTCCCGGAAGGGATTTCTTTCACTTATAAAAACAAAAAGCACAGGTTGACCAGCCCAGAAGAAATAGGTAAATTTCAGAGAAAATACAAAGAGTTATTGATAGAGGAGGAGGAAGGAGTCAAAGGAGCAACAGGAGGAGTGGAGATAAAAGGAGTGAAGGAGGTAGGGGAGAGAAGGAAGATTGAAGGGAAACCAGAGGAAGAGGAAGAGGAAGAAGAGGAAGAGGAGGAGGAGGAAGAGGAAGAAGAGGAAAGATTATAATAAAATACTTGGAGGAACAGTTAATTTTATAATTCGGGAATAAGATGGCATTAAAAATATGGAATTGGAATATTAACGGTTTGAACAATAAAAAAAACGGAACAGGGTGGAACAATTTCTAAAGAAAAAAAATTTAGATATAATTTGCCTACAAGAAACACACGTGGCAAAAAGGCATAGGAAAATTTTGATAAATAAAAGACTTGGAAATGAATTTATATCCTCAGACAAAGAAAAGAAGAGAGGAGTGATTCTGTATATAAAAAGTAAAATAGAAGCCCAACAAATCTTTAAGGACGAAGAAGGGAGAATTATCGGGGTTCAAATCAACTGGCAAGGGGAGAAAATAATAATTGTCGGGATTTATGCACCTAATGGAAATAAAAATGTTTTCTACCAAAATTTGGAAGAATTGTTATTGGAATATATGGATCAAAAGATAATTCTGATGGGAGACATGAATGGGGTAGTCTCAACAGAAATGGACAGACTGAGAGATAGTGGGACAAAAGAAGGTAAACTACCCAAATCATTCTTTGAATTGGTCAGAAATTGTAATTTAATGGACATCTGGAGGTTAAAATTTCCATTGGAAAGACAATTTACTTTTTACTCAGAACCAAATCAGTCAATGTCGAGAATCGACCAAATTTGGATTTCAGGTGAGCTAACCCCAAGAGTTCTCCAAGTGGAAATTGAACCAAGAGTAATCTCAGATCATAGCCCGATCAGATTAGAAATTAAAGGGTATGAGGAAAGAACATTCAGATGGAGAATGAGTGACTATCTATTCGACTATCAAAAATTCGTGCATGAGGCTCAGAAGAAATTGAATGAATACTTTGTTGATAACTGCAATAAGGGAACGAAAATGAGTATAGTGTGGGATGCAAGCAAGGCCATGATGAGAGGGTTTTGTATACAACAAAATTCAATTAGAAAGAAGAACAGAGAGAAAGGAAAAAAGGAGATTCTGAAACAAATTATGGAAAAGGAACAAAAGCTAATTCAAAAACCCAGTAATACGAAAATCAGACAAAGTATTAAGACCTTGCAAACCCAATTTGCAATGTTAATCAATAAAGAGGTGGAATGGAACATGCAAAAACTGAGACAAAAGAATTTTGAATTTGCGAATAAATCAGGAAAATGGCTTGCCTGGCAGATTAAGAAAAGAAAAGAACAAAGTATAATAAATAAAATTATAGTGAAGGAGGGAGAGATTACCAGCAGTAAAGGTATTAGGAAAGGATTTTTGGATTTCTATAGCCAACTGTACCGGAATAAAGAGAAGAATAATATGAGGAAAATAGAGAGATATTTAAAAGAGAAGGAGGTGCTAAAGATCCCGACAGAAGTAAGGGAGTGGTTAAATACTCCGATAGAAAATGAGGAGATCAAGGTGGTCATAACAGAGTTGAAAAATGGGAAAGCCCCAGGACCAGATGGTCTTACAGCAAGGTATTATAAAGAACTGAGGCTAGCCCTGATGACACCACTAAAAGAAGTAATGAATAATATCCTAAAAGAAAGAGAGATCCCAGAGACTTGGAAGGATGCATATATAACCTTTATTCCAAAAGAAGATACAGATCCAACACAAGTAAAGAATTATAGACCGATCTCTTTATTAAATACGGACTATAAAACCTTTGCAGGAATAATGGCAAAGAGATTAAAAAAGGTATTACAGGGAATTATTCATGAAGACCAAGCGGGCTTCCTTCCTGGCAGACAAATGAGAGATAATGTGAGGAATATAATAAACATACTGGAATATCTGTCAGCAAGGAATGAGAGACGAGCAATATTAATGTTTGTAGATGCCGAAAAGGCATTCGACAACATATCATGGGATTTCATGCTGAAAAATATGGAAAATATGGAGATGGGGAATGACTTTTACAATGGAATAAGGGCTATATATACCGAACAAAGAGCGAAGCTGATAGTGAACAATGTGATAACAGAAGAAATTGAAATATCAAAAGGGACTAGACAGGGCTGCCCGCTCTCACCTCTGTTGTTTATTATGGTCCTGGAGACTCTCTTGAATTCAATTAGGAAAAATGAAAGGATAAAGGGGGTGACAGTAGGCCAAAATGAATACAAAATTAAAGCCTTCGCCGACGATTTGGTCATAACGGTGGAAGATCCGATGATTAGTGCAAGGGAAGTGATAGAGGAAATTGGAAAATTTGGCGAAGTGGCAGGCTTTATATTAAATAGGAAAAAAACTAAAATTATAAGCAAAAATATGGAGCAATCAATGATTGAGGTGTTTCAGCAGCAAATGGGAATTGAAATTGTTAAAAAGGTCAAATATTTGGGAATATGGATAACACCGAAAAGCATCGACCTGTATCAGAATAATTATGTCCCGATATGGAACGGAATTAAGAAAGTTCTGGAAGGATGGGGAAGGTTAAAACTATCCTTTTGGGGCAGAATAGCAATGATCAAGATGAACATGCTACCCAAAATACTATTTTTATTTCAGATGATCCCAATACTAAGAGGAGTAAAAATCTTTAAGGAATGGCAAAGATCGATTTCAAGATACATCTGGCAGGGCAAAAAACCGAGAATTAAATATAAATTGCTAATGGATGCAAAAGAAAGAGGAGGATTTGCCCTGCCAGATTTGAAGTTATATTTGTTGAATGGTTTCTTTAAATGTAAAGGTTCATCATTGTTCCACTCCATGTGTATGTCTTTAAGGGGCCGGAGCAAGGGCCAGAGCAAACTAACGAGACCCAGCTTTACAGCTGTGAAACATAGCAGGTGCTGCTGAGTTGTATTTGATTAAGGTGTGTCAGCATCTGCGTGTAGTATATAAGGAGCAGCACCTAGCTCTCCCATTACCCTGGGGGATGGGTTGGTGGTTGGGTCTGGTTTGGTTTGTTAATGTATTTAGTGTAAATGGAGTTTTTGTTTTTCTTATTAAAACCTTTAAGTACTTTTTGAGTCCTTTCTTTTTAATGCATGATCTCCCCAGCAAGCTCTCTGCAGCGTTACTATACTGCAAAAAGCCAACATCTTTGGTTATGGGCCCAGCTGCTGAGTGGATGACTGCATATTTTTGGACTCTGAGAAAGGTTTGAAAACTCCTTCTCCTGTTAGCGTAGTTTTTGTGGGTCTGGAAGAGTTCCAGAATGGTTGACCGGGTTCCTGAAGCTGAGAAGGCTCTGGTCTTCCCACAGCTGACAGATGAGAACTATAGTTTATGGTCTTTTCGGGTGGAGGCGCTTTTGACCTCTAGAGAAGTATGGACCTATGTAACTGATGACCCTCCTGACCCTGTAACTAATGCTTGGTCGAAAGGAGATGCAAAAGCCAGGGCGATAATTAATTTGGCAGTCAGCGACCAGCAAGTAGTCTATATAAGAAATAAGAAAACTGCCAAAGAAATGTGGGACAGTCTTGCAGCAGTGCATGTTAGAAAAGAGTCAGCGTCTGCATTGACCTTTTTCAAGCAGTTGTACCAGACGAAGTTGCAGCCTGGTGGTGATTTGGCAGCACACTTGAGACGTCTGGAGGCAATACGCGGCGAGTTAATTCGAAGGGACATGGAGATACCTGATATTCAGTATGTTTTTATCATCCTTTGTTCCCTTAATGAGGACTTTGATGGTATAGCTAGCCAGATATCTGCTGTTCCACCAGCACAATTAACTGTGGAAGGGGTAACGGCAAGATTAATGGGCGAGTTGGATAGGAGGGAGGCTTGTGCCATAAGCAGTCCTATTTCCAGAAATAATGAGGAACGCCATATGCAAACTTGTGGTGATACGACTGCATTTAAAGCTGCAAAGCGTTGTTGGTTCTGCAATAAGCAAGGACATTTTGCAAGGGACTGCAGATCCAAAAGAAAGCAAAGTACTCCCAAGCCAGTTTCTGTTCGTCAATCACGGTCGTCAGCCCAGCAGCCGGCATCGTATAGTAGAGACAGAAACGAGCCGCGAGCTTTTCACGCTCGGACTACAGATTGTAAAAGAATTAAAGGTGCCAAGTGGAATTCTTTTATTGTCGACTCAGGTGCATCCCAGCACGTCTGCAACAATCGAAGCTTGTTTATTTCTTTCGAAGAGGAAATTGGTAATGTACATTTAGCCAATTCACAAGTCCTGCAGTCGCTTGGCAGGGGTACTGTTAAACTTGACTCTTTAAACATTACAATAGCGAACTGCATTTATTGCCCGTCAATGGACAATTTATTATCAGTAAGGTGCTTTGCTCGTCAAGGCATAACTGTGCGTTTCTTAAATTCAATGTGTGAGTTTTTTGAGGGGAACAAATGTCTATTGTATACCCGGGACTCTGATGGTTTATATAGACTGTATTTTCGCACCTACTCCCAATCGCCTATAAACTGCACAGTAGCACAGTCAAGCCAGGGGTTGAGGAATGTAAGGCCACATTCTGGGTGTATCCACGAGGCGCACAGAATTCTGGGACACCTGAATTTTGCCGATGTAATTAAGACAAAGAATATTGTCAATGGCCTCAACTTAAAACCATGCAAATTCTTTATGCAGTGTCTATCCTGTTGCAAGAATAAGATTAAGGTTGCACGCAAGGGTAGGTGCTCAGATAGAAAAGTAACAGCCATTTGAGCGTGTACATTGTGATTTAGTTGGGCCACTCCCACCATCATTAGGAGGTTCTAAGTACTGGCTTACCCTCATAGACCAGTATAGTAGATATTGTTGGACTTATGCAATAGCTGAGAAGTCCCAAGCATTTGAGAAGTATAAGGTTTTTTGCAACTGGGTAAAAACACACTTTAACAAACCTATTAAGAACCTGTTTTCTGACCGGGGCGGGGAATTTGTTTCTGAGGATTTTGAGAAATTCCTGGAAGCGCAGGGGACTACTCATGAGTTATCTTGCCCCCGAAGTCCCTGGCAAAATGGGCTTGTTGAAGTTGTGCAGCGTGACTTGCAGGCAGGGGTTAAAACTTATCTGCATGATGCTAGTCTGCCCAAAGTCTTTTGGGCTGAAGCACTTAATGCCTTTTGTTATGTTAGAAATCGCAGTTATCATTCTGGTTTAGATGTCACCCCCTATGAGAAGTTGTTTAAAAAACGCCCTAATCTGAAATACCTACGTATTTGGGGTTCAGGTGTAATTATGCATTATCCTGCTAAGCAGAAATTGGGTGAGCGTAGTGTCCAGGGAAAATTAATGGGCTACCAGCAGGGGGCGTACAGAATTTACATACCAGCAACTGGCAAATTTCATATTACCAGAAGCATGATACAAACTGTAAATTGGAATGGTGTTGCTGTTTTCCAAGATACTGATGGTATAAATGATACTGAGGAAGAAGAGGAAGCAGCAGCAGCAGGAGGAGGAAATGGTGATTCTGAATTAATAGAAGAAGACAAAAAGCCTGTTGAATCTGATAATTTGTTTGACTTAAAGTCACAGGCACCTGAGGGGAGGTTAGATTCTCTTGAGTTTTCTGACCGTGAGCTTAGCCTACAGGCACCTCTTCAAACTGACAGTGATGATTTACAACCTGAAACTAGTAGTTTACTTAGTCCCATTAAGTCTGAGGAGTCTGACTCTCCTTCCGGACTGAGACGTTCAGATAGAAAGAGGCAGAAGCCACAACGTTTCGCAGATGAACATTTTAATACTGTGTATGCCAATAAGGTGGTTTTTGAGCCAAAAAGCTACAATGATGTTCAGAATTTACCTAAGCACCAAGCTGTAAATTGGTATAAAGCTATGAACTCTGAGATAGCTTCTTTAAATGAGCATAACACTTGGTCTCTTGTACCACAAACCCCAGATATGAGTTTAAATGAATGACAAAAATGAAGTTGTAAGGTACAAGGCAAGACTAGTTGCTAGGGGCTTTCAACAAATTCCAGGCGAAGATTATGATTTGTGCTATTCACCAAGTGTAAAATATAAAACAGTTAAGCTTTTGTTGAAAGATGCATCACAATGTGGAAAAGCCCACTATGCAATGTTTTTCTGCTCTTAAAGAGAGTGGTAATGTACCTTAAACATACCAAACATTATAGGTTGCAGTTTACCTCAAGTATTGACAAAGGTTTTGAAATTTTCTGCGATGCATCTCATGCAGTGAAACAAAATAATTGCAGGGGTGTGTCTGGTATGGTGTTTTGTTATAACGGTTGTCCATTTGAATGGAAGTCCCAGACACAAAACATTATTTGTCTCTCCACAACAGAGAGTGAATTATGTGCATACGTTCAGGCCACTCGTGATGTAGAATGGTATCTGCAAGTATTTGCAGACCTACAGATGCAAGTAACACTACCAGTAAAAGTTTACCTTGATTCCCAGAGCGGACTTGCTATCCTGTGTTCAGAGACCAATACGCAGCGCACTAGAGTCTTAAGGTTACGTTTACAGTTTGAAAAGAAACTAATTGCTAATGAAATGGTTGTATTTAAATATGTTCCAGGTGACAATCAAATTGCGGACATTTTTACTAAAGCACTTCCAAAGGTTACACATGAAAAACATGTACAAAGTATGCTTTATGTTTTTGTTCCACAATGATGAACCGCAGGGGAAATGTTGAATGGTTTCTTTAAATGTAAAGGTTCATCATTGTTCCACTCCATGTGTATGTCTTTAAGGGGCCGGAGCAAGGGCCAGAGCAAACTAACGAGACCCAGCTTTACAGCTGTGAAACATAGCAGGTGCTGCTGAGTTGTATTTGATTAAGGTGTGTCAGCATCTGCGTGTAGTATATAAGGAGCAGCACCTAGCTCTCCCATTACCCTGGGGGATGGGTTGGTGGTTGGGTCTGGTTTGGTTTGTTAATGTATTTAGTGTAAATGGAGTTTTTGTTTTTCTTATTAAAACCTTTAAGTACTTTTTGAGTCCTTTCTTTTTAATGCATGATCTCCCCAGCAAGCTCTCTGCAGCGTTACTATACTGCAAAAAGCCAACAATATTATGAGGCATCATGTCTTTGCTGGATAAGAGAATGGATAAAGCTTAAAAACACAAAACTACTGGATTTAGAAGGATTCGACAATAGATTCGGGTGGCATGCTTATCTATGGCAAGAGGAAAAAAAGGGTCATAAATCGTTTGAAAACCATATATTCCGGAAATTGTTAATCGAAGTATGGGACAGATATAAAAATATATTAGAAAGGGGGGTACCACATTGGTTATCCCCTTTAGAGGTGATGGGAGTTAAGAAACTCAACATGAGAAGTAATTGGATCACATATGGAGACTTGGTAATTAAAGAAGGGGATAAATGGAAAGTAAAACCATACGAACAAGTGAAAGAATATGTATTTGACTGGTTGCACTACCTGCAGATAAGTGACATGTTTAAAAAAGAGGTGAAAGAAAAAGGGTATGATGAAAAGGACTCGAGGTTCCAAACAGAAATTGTTACTAAGGATTGTAAAATTATATCTAATATGTACAAAATCTTACTGGAATGGCACACGATGGACGAGGAGGTTAAAGAGGTAATGATTCATTGGGCCAGAGATTTAGGGTACAGTATAGAGCTGGAAGAGTGGCAAAAAATATGGAACCAAAATCTGAAATTCACAGCATGTATAACATTAAAAGAAAACACCATGAAGATGGTATATAGATGGTATATGACACCGGCCAAGTTGGCTAAAATGTATAAGATCTGTAATAAATGCTGGAGATGTAGAGAGAAAGAGGGCACATTTATGCATATGTGGTGGGAATGTGAGAAAGTGAAGGGGTTCTGGGAAATAATATATAATGAGGTGAGGAAAATGCTGAAATACAGCTTTGTAAAGAAACCAGAGACCTTCCTATTAGGGATAACCAGAAAGGAAATAAATAGGAGGGATCTTAAACTCTTCCAGTATGCAACAACTGCCGCGAGAACGCTGATAGCTCAAAGGTGGAAACAAGAACAAGTACCGACTCTGGACGAATGGAGAAGTAAACTAACTTATTATGCGGAATTGGACAAACTAACGGGGAAAATTAGACTTCAAAGAGATCATAAGTTTTTGGAGGACTGGGGAAAATTTAGAGAGTATTTGAAAACTATGTGAGGAGAAGACAACGCTAGTGTGTTTTAAAGAAGCTTTGTGAAAAATAAGGAATATCGCAAGAATGTAAACAAGGATACAAAATTTTTATTTAAAGGTGATATTATTATTAAGAAATGTGTAAATAGGAGATTCATTTTGGATGACTGTCAGAGGAGTTGAGGGAGGTTCAACAAACTAAAATATGTGATGTGGAAAATGGAATGATGGAAGTTTTCATAGAAAATGTAATAATTTTTTTTTTTAAAAAAAAGAGGGATAGTGATTTATGCACAGGAGAGATTATTACCGAAATTTATCTTTAAAGATGACCAAGGAAGATTTGTGGCAATTGAAATTCAAATACAAGGAGAAAAAATTTTGATAGTAGGAATTTATACACCAAATGAGGGGAAATCTGATTTTTTTAAAAAGTTGCATGAGACCCTGATGGACTATCTGGATTATAATGTGATTTTGATGGGAGACATGAATGGAGTGGTATCTACACACATGGACAAGGCACAAAGACAGGTAGTCACTAAGGATGGTAGACTACCGAAAACCTTTTTTGAGATGACAGACAACTTGGACTTAGTTGATATTTGGAGAACAAAGAACCCCTTGGCTAGAGAGGGAACCTTCTTCTCTGAAGCCAAAATGACAAGGACAAGAATTGACCAAATATGGGTAACTAGAAGAATGGCACCAAAGACAAGAAAAGTGGAAATCTGCCCAAAAACCTACTCCAACCATAATGCATCGACCTGTATCAGAATAATTATGTCCCGATATGGACTAAACTAATACCAACTGGCTCCTTTAGATGGAGGATGAATGACACCTTATTCAGAGATGAAGAAGTGCTTAAGAAGGCCCAAAAAACCTTGAGAGACTATTTTGAGATAAATATGAACACCAATGTGGAAAAAAGAGTAATCTGGAACGCAAGTAAAGCGGTTATGAGAGGGTTCCTGATACAACAGAATGCATTAAAGAAGACAATCCAAAATGAGAAGAAGGATAAAATTTTGGAGAAAATAAAGGAAAGTGAAAAAAAATTGAGAGCAAAACCAAAGTCTCAAGAGATTTTGAGAGAAATAAAGTTATATCAAGTGCAATATATGAAAATGATGAATCAGGAGATAGAATGGAAAATTAAACAAATGAGACAAAAGACATTCAAGTCGGCTAATAAATGTGGGAAATTGCTGGCTTGGCAAATGAAAAAAAAAAGACAAAAATTAAATACAGTTACAAATTTAGAAGTGGAAGGAAGGAATATACAGAACCCAGCTGAGATTAGAAATTGTTTCCAGAGGTATTTTAAACAACTATATACACAAGGGCCACAGAAAGAAACTGACGTAGATCGATTTTTGAAAACAAATGGATTACAAAAAATCTCTCAAGAAAATAAATTAATGTTGAATTACAAAATAACTGAACAGGAGATAGAAGGTGCCATTCAGAATATGCAGTTGGGTAAATCTCCAGGACCGGATGGACTGACTTCTAGATACTACAGATCTTTAAAAGAATGGCTAGTACAACCTTTGAAAGAGGTCTGTAATGAAATAATGGAGGGGGAAAGGGCACCAGAGTCGTGGAAAGAAGCATATATCACACTTGTACCGAAAATAGAGACTGAAAAGACGCAGCTTAAGAACTATCGCCCCATATCATTGCTTAATGTGGATTACAATTTTTTTGCAGATATTTTAGCTAAAAGACTAAAAAGAGTGTTAGTGGAAGAGATACATAAGGACCAAGCAGGCTTTCTCCCAGGAAGACATCTATCTGATAATATGAGAAACATAATTAATATTTTAGAAAAATTACAAGTGAATATAAACACTAAGGCAGTTTTAATCTTTGTGGATGCGGAGAAAGCCTTTGACAACATTTCTTGGATTTTTATGAAAAAAACCTTACAGGGTATGGGGGTAGGCCAAGGCTTTGAAAATGGTATAAGTGCAATATATTCTGAACAAAAGGCTAAATTGATTGTAAATAATGTGGTGACGGAGGAAGTTAAGATAGAAAAAGGGACACGACAAGGTTGCCCAATCTCCCCATTGCTTTTTATATCGGTCCTGGAGGTTTTGCTGAATATGATAAGAAGGGACCAGTTGGTTAAAGGTATAATAATAATAATAAATTTTATTTATACAGGTCGGAGCCAAACAGTACAAATTGAGAGCATTTGCAGATGACTTAGTATTGACGTTACAGGAGCCAGAATCTAGTACTAAAAGAGTTTTAGAACTGATTCAAGAATTTGGTCAGGTTGCAGGGTTTAAACTGAATAAGGTTTTAAACTGAATCCAAGGTTTTAGAGAAAAATTTAACACCAATTGAGAGAGAGAGGTTTCAGAATGAGACAGGTTTAACAGTGGTTAAGAAAGTCAAATATTTGGGGATTAACATGACAGCAAAAAATGGGAATTTATTTAAAGACAACTATGAAAAATGCTGGGTTGAAGTGAAAAAAGATTTAGAAATTTGGTCAAATTTGAAGCTTTCACTGCTAGGCCGTATTGCTGCGATAAAAATGAATGTATTGCCTAGAATCTTGTTTTTGCTTCAAACATTGCAAATTGTGGACAAAATGGACTGTTTCAAGAAGTGGCAGAGAGATATTTCTAGATTTGTCTGGCAGGGCAAGAAGCCTAGAATAAAATTTAAAATACTAACTGATGCAAAGGAAAGAGGTGGATTTGCCCTGCCAGACTTGAAACTTTACTATGAATCAGCAGCTTTTTGCTGGTTGAAAGAATGGCTGCTTCTTGAAAACGCAGACATTTTGGATTTAGAAGGTTTTAACAACGTATTTGGATGGCATGCATATTTGTGGTATGATAAGGTCAAAGCGCATAAAGCATTTAAAAACCATATTGTCAGGAAAGCATTGTTTAATGTTTGGATAAGATACAAGGACTTATTGGAAAATAAAACCCCAAGGTGGCTGTCACCGATCGAAGCGAAAGCTCTGAAAAAGCTCAATATGGGGGTCAAATGGCCGAAATATTGGGAAATTTTGGAACAAGATGGAGATAGATTGAAATTGCAGAGTTTTGAAAAACTAAAAAACAAAGTGCGTGATTGGCTTCATTATTATCAGATAATGGAGGCATACAATTTGGATAAGAAAACCGGCTTCCAGGTGGAAAAATCAAAATTAGAAACAGAATTGTTAGAACCCAAAACTAAGATTTTGTCAAAGATGTATAACTTGCTGTTGAAATGGAATACTCAGGATGAAACGGTGAAATCTGCGATGATTAAATGGGCACAAGACGTTGGACATAACATAATGATGGCTGACTGGGAACAGTTATGGACCACAGGTATGAAGTTTACGGCATGCAATGCCTTAAGAGAGAATATTATGAAAATGATATACAGGTGGTACATGACCCCAGTCAAGCTTGCAAAAATCTACCATTTGCCCGATAACAAATGTTGGAAATGTAAAGAAACTGAAGGTACATTCTTTCACCTTTGGTGGACGTGCGCAAGGATTAAGGCTTTCTGGGAGATGATATATAATGAATTGAAAAAGGTAATTAAATATACCTTCCTTAAGAAACTAGAGGCCTTTGTCCTGGGCATAGTCGGCCAATCGGTGTTAAAGAAGGACAGAACTTTCTTTATGTATGCTACAACAGCAGCAAGAATACTTATTGCAAAGTATTGGAAGACACAAGACTTACCCACTCTGGAATTGGCAGAAATGACTGGCAGAATCCGAGACCAGGGAGAAGAGTCGGTGGAAGAAGATTGGAAGAAATTTAAAGACTATTTACAGAAATATTGCAAAATTAATGAATGTTAGAATGATGTTTGATTGAAGTTAAGTGATTTCTAGCTGTAATGGTATAAAAGAATATGGAAAAATTGGATTTTTAATAGGTAAAAATTTAATGCTACAATATATTAAGATTAAAGATCAGGATAATAAGGAGGAAAGGAATTGCTGAACTAATAAATTGAACTGGAATACAAAAAAGGGAGGTATGAGGAGGTCCGGGAAACAAGTAAATGAAAGATAAGTGACAAAAAGATGGAATTATTTTTAACTGTTTTTTATTTTTTTATTTTTTATTTTTCATTATGTAATACTGTGAAAACTTTAATAAATATATATAAAAAAACAAAAACAAAAGAGCCTTTCTTACTGTCAGAGGCTTAGTGCTGTCCAGCTGGCCATAGATAAGACTCCAGGCTCCCAGCCAGTTCCAAACAATTGATTTATTTGTCAAAGTTCAAACGTACATCTCCAGCGTTTCCATTAGCCTCCTTCCCCTTGTGCGCACTTGCTCCCTCTAATGTTACTTCCTCCTTTTCCGCACCCAGCATGCAAGTCTGCAAAAACTCCCCCCCTTGCTTCCTCTGTGTACCACATGACTTGTCCCAGGCTCATCCTCCTCCCCCTCTACGTCAGACTGACTGTCAGACAACAAGCTGCTGATAATCTCTTTAGGCTCTCTATAACTGCTGGTTTCTGTCCTTTCATCTTTTCCCGTTTGCCTCTCCCTGACACTTACTATGTGATTTGTGATTTGTTTATGTTGTTCTTTTTTGTCATAAAATAAATAGCCATGCCAGCCGTATATTTTGTCCCAACCCTCTAGTGTTAGGACTTCATTATCTTTTAATAATATCCATTTTTTTATCCAACACCAACACGCTGCCTCAAAATACTTTCTTAAATCTGGCACTGCGAATCCTCCACTTTCCTTTGGGCCCATCATTACTTCTAATTTTAACTTTGCCTGTTCCCCCGCCATATAAAATTTGCAAGATCTCTTTGCCAGCTTATAAAATATTTAGTTCCTATTACAATTGGAATCATTTGAAATAAAAATAGAATTTTGGGGAGTATCATCATTTTAATCATAGATATTCTTCCACCTAATGATAATTTTAGTTTTCCCCATTTATCCATACTTCCTTTAATTTCTTTCCATTTTTTGATATAATTATCGTTAAATAAATTTGTATTTTTATTTGTAATCCATATCCCTAAGTAGTTCACTTTATTTTCTATTTTTAGTCCTGTTGTTTCCTCTAATTCCTTTTTCCCTTTCTCGCCTATATTTTTAGTTATCAATTTCGATTTATCTTTGTTCAATTTGAATCCTGCTACTTCGCCAAATTCTTTCATTCTTTCTAATGCTTTTTTATACTTTATTTTGGTATTTCGGTTGTAATAATCACATTGTCTGCAAATGCTCTTACTTTGTAACACTGTGTACCAAGACATATATGCCCTTTATTTCTTCGTCCTTTCTCAGAGCTATTAATAGGGTTTCTAATATTGTTATAAATAGGAGCGGGTATAAAGGACATCCCTGTCGTGTCCCTCTCTCGATGTCAAATTCTTCTGTAATTTCGTTGTTTAGGATTAATTTGGCTCTTTGTTTTTTGTAAATTGCTTGAATTCCATTCATAATTCTTTTACCTAAATTTAAACTTTTGCAAGTTTTAAACATAAATTTCCAAGAGACACTGTCAAATGCCTTTTCAGCGTCTGCCGAAAGCATTGCAATTTCTTTACTTGGATTCATTTCGGCATATTCTATTAAGTCTATAATTATTCTAGTGTTGTCCTTTATTTGTCTGGCTGGCAAAAATCCTGCCTGATCTTTTTTAATTATCCTTTTTAGCAGAGTTTTCATTCTATTTGCAAAAACTCCAGTAAATATTTTATAGTCTATATTCAATAAAGATATTGGCCTGTAGTTTTTTATAAGTCTCAGATCTGTACCTTGCTTTGGGATAAGGGTTATCAATGCTTCTTGCCACGAATTGGGTATTTCTCCTTTGTCTAAAATTTCATTTATAATTAATTGTAATTTGGGTGTTATTATTTCCTCTAATTTTTTATAATATGTTACTGAAATTCCGTCTGGTCCCGGCGATTTTCCATCCTTCGTATTTTTAATCACTTTTTTAATCTCTTCAAGTTCAATATTTGAATTTAAAATTGCATATTCTTCTTCTATATCTGGTAATCTATTTTCTAATAGGTATTTTTGGATTTTCTTTTCCTCTTTCAATTCTACTTTATATAAATTTTTGTAATATTTTATAAATCTTTCTTTGATTTGTTTTGGGTCAATAATTTCTTTTTCTTCATCAATAATTCTATTTATTACTCTTTCTACCTGTCTTTCCTTAATAAACCATGCCAGCATCCTACCCGGTTTATTTTCCTGTTCAAAATATATTTGTTTTGTCCATGTAATTTTTTTCTCAACTTCTCTATTTATTAAATTTGATAGGTGGGCTTCTAAGTTCTTTATTTGTTGGAGGATATCTTCATTTTTGGGGGTTTTCACTAAATCTTTTTCTTTCTCTCTTATTTGTTTATTTATTTCCATAATATTATTATCTTTATTTCTCCTTATCCTTCCCATTTGTTGTATTACATAACCTCACATATAGGCTTTACTCACTTCCCAAATCATTTTTTTATCTGTACCCTGATTTTCATTTATTTCATAAAATTCTTTCAATATTTCCTTAGCCCTTTTAACCCTTTGATCATCTCTCCATACCTCCTCGTTCATTCTCCACCTTCCCTTAGTGTGCTTTTGAAATTTCATATATACCGATATTGGATTGTGATCTGATATCGATCTATTCAGTATCTCTGCTTTTTCTAAACTCAGCATCAACTTTTTTGATAGCCATATTGTGTCGATTCGTCCCCCAGATTTTTTTTGCCTCCGAGTAGTGGGTTATGTCTTTAGCACTTGGATTTTTTGTTCTCCAGGCATCATATAAATTAAAATTCTCAATTAAGTGGAAAAAGGAGAGTGGAAAAAGGAGAGTCGTTATTTATTATTGTCGTGGCTCTTTACCAGTCATCATTTAATACCATCAACTGGTGTTTTTAATTTTTCTGGATTGTAACTTATCACCAGTATTCGTTATTGAGAAATAGTACTTTTTACCATTATTTATTCTTATCAATCTTTTTATATGATAATATGAGAATTTCATAGAAAAATATTATAAATATGAATACAATATAAATAATATAAAATATAAAAATGATAATAAGGAATACAATTTCTCAATAATGAATTAATATTAGTTCATTTGTCTGTGAACTGCCCTGACACTTCTGGGTATAGGGTGGTATATAAAATACAACAATAATAAAATTATTAATTATTAATTATTATTATTATTATTACCATTAACCAGTGTTATTATTTGTTCTTCTTGATTGTAATTTATCTCTTGAATAAGTGCCCAGGTCCGGCATGTTTCCCCTGCGCCAGAATTCCCAGGGTCAGCAGCAGATCGACAGCGTGTGCTTGATGTGCGATTGAAGACAAAAGTCCATATGCTGTTTCTTGCTAACTAAACAGCTTTTATTTACATCAGACAGATAATGCAAGCAATTCTGTCAGAGTCTGGCGCTATAGCGTGCATCTCTGACTCTTCTCCAGTCAGAAGTGAAACTATCACACAGACAAAGAACTCAGCTCCTGGATGTGGGAAGCTCCTCCCCAGATGCAGGACACATAGAGTTTAACTCTATAACCACCGAACCTCACACCCCCTCTTGCCCTGTATCTGGGGGAATGTAAGCATAACCACTCACTCCAAACACAGACCTTCACAGAACTCCCCATGACGCTGCAAGGTCAGCGGTTTTGTGAAACCATCAGCGAGGTTCCTGGCACTGGGACAGTATTTCAAGTGAACTAATCCCGCCCGAACACTCTGGCACATATTCTGGAAACAAATGTCTAGGTGTTTGGTCCTGGCCTTAAACTGCCCAGACTTGTTCGGAGGGGAAATCTGTAGAAAACCCTGGGGATATTAGAAAATGCTTTCAGAAATATTTTAAACAGCTGTATAAAAAAGGTAAAGAGGATACAGATAAAATTGAGCAATTTCTTAGGACAAATGAATTGCAGAAAATTCCCGCAGATAAAAAACCACTGCTCAATGACAAGATTACTAGGCAGGAGGTTGAGATGGCAATAAACCAGATGCAAATGGGCAAGGCCCCAGGACCGGATGGATTATCTGCCAAATACTATAAAACTTTTAAAGACTGGTTAATTCAACCTTTGGCAGAGGTTTGTAATGAGATACTGAAAGGAGGGAGGGCACCTGTAACCTGGAAAGAGGCATTTATAACTGTGATACCGAAATCTGAACAAGATAGGTCAGATGTAAAGAATTACAGACCAATCTCACTACTGAATGTAAACTATAAAATATTTGCAAATATCCTGGCTAATAGACTGAAAAAAGTTTTTATCAGAATAGATACATAAAGACCAGGCAGGTTTTCTGCCTGGAATACATATGAAAGATAATATTAGAAATATAGTGGATATTCTGGAAAGATTAGAGGCTAAAAGAAACACCAAAGCATTATTAATGTTTATTGATGCGGAGAAAGCCTTTGACAATATCTCTTGGTTTTTTATGGGGAAAAAATTGGAAAGTATTGAGGTTGGTTAACAATTTCTAAATAGTATCAAAGCGATCTATTCTGAACAAAAAGCTAAAATTATTATTAATAATGTGGTCTTGGAAGAAATTAAAATTGAAAAAGGAACCAGGCAAGGGTGCCCACTTTCCCCTCTATTATTTATTGTGGTCCTGGAGGTCTTGCTGAACAGTTTGAGAAAAGAAGAGAAAGTTAAGGGCATTGTAGTGGGTTCGAAACAATATAAACTAAAAGGCTTTGCTGATGATTTGGTTCTAACTTTACAGGATCCAGAGACCAGTGCAGTAAAAGCACTGGAGATGATACAGGAGTACGAGCAGCTGGCTGGTTTTAAATTAAACAAGAGCAAAACCAAAGTAATCGATAAAAGCTTAGATAAAGATGAAAGAAAAACCCTTATAGAAAAAACAGGCCTAGCATTTACGAAGAAGGTTAAATACTTGGGTGTGAATTTAACAGCCAAGAATTTGAATTTGTATAAAGATAATTATGAGAAAGTATGGAATGAAATAAAAAGAGATTTAGAGATTTGGTCAAACTTAAAAATTTCACTTATGGGACGAATATCGGTGGTTAAGATGAATGTATTGCCGAAAATGATGTTTCTATTTCAAACTTTACCTATTATTGATAATGTTAAATGTTTTAAAGAATGGCAGAAGGCCCTGTCCAAATTTATCTGGCAAGGGAAAAAAATGAGAATTAAGTATAAATTACTTACCAATTCAAAAGAAAGAGGAGGCTTTTCCCTACCTGATTTAAAGATATATTTTGAGGCTGCGGCCTTCTGGGGGATTAAAGATTGGCTCAATCTAGAAAATGAGGACATTTTGGACCTAGAAGGATTGGACAATAGGTTTGGCTGGCATGCATATCTTTGGTATGACAAAATAAAGGCCCATAGTGGCTTTAAGAGTCATATACCAAATTTTTCGCTCTATAGGACACACTTTTCTCCCTCCAAAAATGAAGGGGAAATGTGTGTGCGTCCTATGGAGCGAATGCAGGCTTTCGCTGAAGCCTGGAGAGCGAGAGGGGTTGGTGCGCACCGACCCCTCTCACTCTCCAGGCTTCAGGAAGCTATTCGCAAGCCTTTGGAGCGTGGCGGGAGTGCCCACCGGGCTCCGAAGGCTTGCGGATAGCAGCCTGCAGCCCAAAGCCCGGGAGCGCAGCGCTGTGCTCCCCGGGCTTCAGGCAGCTATCGGGCAGCTTCTGCCAAAGCTGCTCGCAGCCTCTCCTGGCTGGAGAGGTTGTGCGTGGCTAAAGAGGAAGCCAAGCAGCCAGCGGGATGGATCCCGCTGGCTGTCTTGGCTTCTTTGCTCTTTGGGGCTGGGGGGAAATTTTTTTTTTCTTTATTCCCCCCCTAAAAACTAGGTGCACCCTATGGTCCGGTGCACCCTATGGAGCGAAAAATACGGTAATTAGGAAGGCACTTTTTAATGTTTGGTCTAGATATCAGGATCTTTTGGTAAGAAAAACACCCAAATGGATTTCACCAATGGAAGCGCAGGCACAAAAAAGCTTAATATGGAAAATAAGTGGTTGAGATACTCAGATTTATTGGTTGAAGACGGGGAGGGATTTACGTTAAAATCATTCGAACAAATCAAAGATAAAGTAAATTGGCTTCAATATTACCAAATTAATGAATTATTTAAGATTGATAAGAAAAAAGGTTTTGCAATTGAAAAAACCAAACTGGAAACGGAGTTGTTAGATACTAATGTTAAATTTTTTTCTAAAATGTATAATTTGTTATTGGAGTGGCATACAAAAGATGAGCAAGTAAAATCGGTTATGATTGATTGGGCACAAGATGTGGGACATAATATAATGATGGAGGATTGGGAGAGACTTTGGAAGAAAGGGGTTAAGTTTACTGCATGTACAATGTTAAAGGAAAATATTATGAAAATGATGTATAGATGGTACTTAACCCCTGTTAAACTGGCGAAGCTCTACCACAATTGTGATAATTTATGCTGGAAATGTAAAGAAAAGGAAGGTACTTTCTATCATATGTGGTGGACTTGCTCCAAGGTAAAAGACTTCTGGGGGAAAAATTATAATGAATTAAAAAAAATGATGAAATATACATTTATGAAGGAACCAGAAGCCTTTCTCCTTGGAATAACAGGTTCTGAACTGCCCCAAAAAGATGTAAAAGTATTTTTGTATGCCACAACTGCTGCATGGATTTCATTAGCCAAAAAATGGAAAACACAAGAACTACCAACGGTAGAAGAATGGCAGATGAAGATGATGCAATTTATGGAGCTGGCTGTCCTCACCGGGAGAATCCGCGATCAGAAAGAAGAGGAACATCAAGAAGACTGGAAGAAATTTAAAGACTACTTGAATAAATATTGTAATATTAAAGATATGTAACCACTTGAAAGAAACAATTAGGCCTAGGATTAAAATGGAATTAAATTTATAAATAAGAAAATGTACGATAAGGAAAGCTATGTAATATGATTAGGACTGTGATATGGTCTTTTGAAACACTGATATTGGAAACTGCTACATATAATTACTAAGAAATTCGGATGGAAGAGATTCGAGGAAGTCAAATATTATGTTTATGAAGATGGATGGTACTTAATTTTAATTAATTAAGTGGTAATATGTTGTATGTATCTTTTTTCTTTTTCGTTTGTCTTTATTATTATTAATCTTTTCTTTCTTTACTATGTTTATTTACTGAAAATAATAAACATTATTTGGGTGGGTGGGAATAAACTGCCCAGACTGTCAACTTCAGACAGGGTTGATTGTCTTCCCAAACAGTGACAGGCAAACAACACTCTCCGCAGATCTCCTGAACCAAGCACACATAGAACTCCAATTCCCTGCAAATCTCAGATAGCGCACTGAACTCAGCCTCAGTAGAGGAGAGCACTATGAGACTTTGCTTCCGGGACTTCCACCCAACCAAAGAGTCCCCGAACTTCACCACCATACCAGACACGGACTTCCTGTCCGCCAGATTCGCCCAATCGCTGTCTACCCAGCACATCAACTTGATGTCCCCCTTTGCTGACAGCTTGAGGCAAAAGTCTTTGGTATCTTGCAGGTAACGCAACACCCGCTTGACACCATTCCAGGCTTGTACGCTTGGGCTTGTAGCTCCCCGGCTGAGCAGATTGGTAGCAAACGCTATGTCAGGTCTGCTCCACTGGGACAGATACAACAGACTACCCAGAGTTGACTGAAAGAGCTCAGCATTTTTGAACACTGTGCGTTCTACTTGCTGACTGTCTTTCATGTAGCTGGTCTCCATGGGTGTCCTGACCCCTGCACATTCAGACATTCTGAACTTCTCAAGCAGTTGCTCAATCTTACCTTTCTGACTGAGCAAGAAGCTACCATCCTCAGTTCTAGCTATCTACTGCACCCAGGTTCTTGAGCTTGAACCGTTTACCAAGCTCTTTGGCAAACTTCTCCACCTGTGTACGTGTCTTTGATACATGGACTATATCATCAACAAAGATCAAGAACATCTCCTGTGACTCACCTGACCCCTTAAGGTACAGGCAGCTATCAGCAAGACTTCTCTTGAAACCTAGCTTCTCTAAGGCTTCATTCAGACACATGTTCCAATTTCTGGCCGATTGCCTCAACCCATAGATCGATTTATGCAACCACCAAACGATGCCTTGCCCCTTGACCTCAAACCCTGGAGGAGGAAGCATGTACAACTCCTCCTGGAGGTCTGAGTTCAAGTAGGCTACATCCACATCAAAGTGATGCACCTTCCAACCTCTTTCTGCAGCAATGGCTAAGAGCATGCGCAGAATTTCACTTCTTGAAGTAGGAGCATACACCTCAGTGTAATGCAGCCCCTTCTGCTGTGTGAACCCTCTGGCTACTAACCTAGCCTTGTACTGTGGTTCTCCAGATTCTGTGGGTTTAAGGCGAAAAACCCACCTGCTGCTCACAGCCTGTTTGCCAGCCGGCAACGTTGTGATGGAGAACACACCTAGAGACTCCATTGAGCTCATCTCCTTCTGCATTGCCTCTTGCCATTTCCTGGCTTCTTCTTGAGGCAACTTCTGAACATCCTGAAAACTTTCAGGTTCACACTGAGCCACCCCAACACACACACTTGTGGTCTCAAACCTGCCAGGCGGTTTACCCTTCGTGGTTCGGGTTGATCTCCTCGGTGTGAGCTCTGGTACCCCCTCTGACCCACTAGGGCCAGCTAGACCATCCCCAGTGTCAGAGAGCTCCCCCTCTGACCTGCTGTGTCTTTTGAACCTTACAGCTGGACCTGTGGGTGAGGACGGCTCACTCTTTGGCTCTGTCTTGAGAGTTTTAGGAGAGGTGCTAGGTTGCTCCCGCTCTGGTCTCCATTCCTCAGCAGCAGGTTCAGTCTCCACCTCCTCCTCATCATCTGAGTCAAGAAACCTTTCTGAAAGAACATCTGGGTTACCATGTATGCGTGTCCACCCACTTTGCTCACAAAACTCAGTACTGCTGCTTACAAGCAGCCGGGACTGGTTGCCATCAGGATAGACAAATTTCCACCCCTTGGTCCCTGGTTCATACCCAACAAAAATCATCTTCTTGGACCTTGGGTCACCCTTTCTGCGTTTGGCCTTTGGTATAAGAACCCAAGCCTCATAGCCAAAACATGGAGGAAATGCACCTTGGGCTTCTTACTGTACAGAAGAACATAGGGCATGTCCCCTACAACAGAATTAAAAATGTGATTCTGCACAAAAGAAGCAGATTTCCAGGCCTCAGCCCAATAGCGTTGTGGGAGTCCAGAATCAAACAGCATAGCAGCCACAGCCTCTTGTAGTGTTCTGTTCTTGCGTTCAGTAACACCATTCTGCTGAGGACTGTGTGGTGCTGTCAGCCTGTGACTTATCCCCTTCTAGTGGAAGAAATTCTGCAGCACAGACCCAGTAAACTCCGCCCCTCTATCACTCTGAAAGCTTCTGACTTTAGCAGAGAATTCCAATTCTACAGCTGCTATCCAGTCTTTTATCAATGCAGCAGCTTCCCCTTTGTGCTTATTCGAGAAAACCCAAGAGTTCTTCGAAAAATCATCCAAAAGAAGCAAAATAAATTTTGATCCACCCAGACTGGCTACTGGCATAGAGCCACACAAATCTGCATGCACTAGCTCAAAAGGCCTGCTTGTCTCTCTGCTAAACTTGGGATATGTGCACATTTTTACCTTGGATTGCTTACAGGCTCTGCAATCTAAAAACTTATCACATCCCTTCATTTTGCACCCCTCTGTGCACCCCGGGGCCTTCTTGACATAATTCCAATTCAGTTGTGCCAGTCACCTGTGCCATAAGTGGGCACACCCATCATGTGGTGGGACATTCGCACACTGCACCTGTGTTACCTCAGTGGGACCGTCATCTGCAATAGGTATTTCAACCACGAACAGCCTATTCTTGCATTCAACACTGAACAGGTGTTTCCCATCCCTGGAAAAAGAACACATGTTATTCTCAAAACGAACGCTGAAACCATCAGCTACTAATGCAGAGACAGACAAAAGACAACTGGACATCTCTGGAACCACATAAGCTTGAATCTCATGCTCCAAGAACGGACAGTACAAAGTCCCAGACATGGTCAGGGAACGTCTGCTTCCATCTGCCACCGTGACAGATCGTCCACCTTTTACAGCCTTGAAATTCCGAAGAAGCCCAGCAGATGGAACTAAAGAGTGAGTTGCTACACTGTCCACAACGAAAGTCAGCCCAGCTTCCTGTTTACAGCCTTTAACAATTGCCATGGAAGCTGCAAGATGATACTGGGAAGGCTTCTCTTTGCTTTCAACTCGAGTGGAGCCTTTGGAAATCTTCCCACGCCTCACTGCCATGGAAGAGTCCCTTATCTGCATTCCCGAGCCTCTGGCCTTGGGCTCCTGAGCCTCTGCTGGGCAGTCTCTCACAAGATGTGAGGGGGAGCCACAGCGATAGCAGCGTTTCATAGCGAAAGCCTTTACAGAGTCCTCATTGCTTCTTGCCGCCGCCCCACTCCCTTTTGGGGTACAGTCTGCATTTTCTTGCCCAGCTCTCAGTCTTTTTTCCTGTTCATCAATCAATCTCCCACTAATATATTCAATCGTGAGCTGGTCCGGAGGCATAACTTCCATCGTCAGAACCAGGTTCTCATAACTCCTGTCCAAAGAGCTCAGCAGTGTGTATGCCTTTAGCTCATCAGGAAAAGGTACTGTCAGGGAACTGCCATCGGAGGAACAGGTGGTGGAAGGGCTCACGGAGGCTGGGAGAGAATCAGCAGCGGAAGCAGGCACCAGCAGGGGGAGAGGTGGGTCTCTGGTGGAAGGGCTCACGGAGGCTGGGAGAGAATCAGCAGCTGAAGCAGGAACCAGCAGGGGGAGAGGTGGATCTCTGAGGGAAAGCGAGCAAGAGGGAGGGCTCAGGGACACGTCCAGCGAGAACAGTGGGGAGGTATCTGAACCTCCCATAGGGAGACCCACTCCTCACCGGAAACTGTCACGCCGCGAGTCCAGAAGACGTGTTTCCGTTAAGGAGCTTTTATGCTGGAAACGAGTCCGAAAGCAACCACTGTCGGAATCTGCAAGTGACTAGAGCAGCCATGTCTGAGGGGCTCCGTCACAGACAGAGGTTTGTGAACTTGCACAGACTCTGAGGGACTACGCTTTTACGCACAAGCAGCTCATCATCCCATCACAGGTACATTCAGCTGACACAGCTTAGTGAAAATGGTCAGCATCTTTGCAATGTGATCACGTACCGATTCCCCTGGAGACAGCCTCTTCTCAAACAGAGAGCGTATCACATGAATCTTGGCACCAGCAGTGGTCCTTTGATGAACCCTGACCAAATCCCATGGCAACTCATTAATCCATCGATGTGAGGCAACTGAGAAGCCTCAAGGGCCATCACAATATGGGACATAGCTTTCTGGTCCTTTTTAACAGCGGCATTCACCCTCTCAAGCTCAGCAGCATTTGCCCCAGCAGCAGCCCCTGGCAGCTCATTTTGGGTGCACTCCCAGAGTTGTTTGCCCATCAGCCAATATCTGATCCTCCTGGACCAATCTTCCCAATTATGGCCATTCAATCGCTCAAAAGAAACATTAAAAGTCTCATGTGATTGTGTTTGCTGCTGCGCTATTTTCCCGGGGCTATAGCTTACTCACGCTTCTGCAGACCGGTTGCTTCAAAGATGCTTCCTGCAGCAAGCTCCGCTTTCACCAGTGAAATCACGACCGCCTCTGTCCCTTCACAACAGCAGGCCGGATCTCAGAGCTGGACTCTGCTTTGTTTCCTTCTCACACTCAGCACAAACGTAGCCTGGGCCTTCCATAACCTGTTGAATAACTGCCCGGATCCGGCACGTTTCCCTGTGCCAGAATTCCCAGGGTCAGCACCGGAGTGGCAGCGTGTGCTTGATGTGTGATTGAAGAGAAAAGTCCATACGCTGTTTCTTGCTAACTAAACAGCTTTTATTTACATCGGACAGAAAATACAAGCAATTCCGTCAGAGACCGGCGCCATAGTATGCATCTCTGACTCTTCTCTGGTCAGAAGTGAAACTATCACACAGACAAAGAATGTGGAATTCCCCGGATGTGGGAAGCTCCTCCCCAGATGCAGGACACATAGAGGTTAACTCTATAACCACCGAACCTCACATTATCACCAATATTTACAGTTATTCATTCACTATTGATAAATATCATGATGTATTATTAACATTCTTTCTAAGAACCCCCCATTATTCCCAACTGAAAAGTCTCTGGCGACGCCACCTCTTTGAGGGCATCCCTCCCTCCACTGAAATCCCTTGCTAGAGCTGAAGCTGCAGGTTCGAGTCCTGCCCTTTTCCGTGGGAAAAACTCCCTTTGGAAAACTTTGGCCAGCTGACCAAATGGCCTCCTCCCAGGACTTCCGGTCAGCTCCAGCGATTTATGGCGGATTTCCCTCCAAGTTCCGGAGGGAGTCTGCTCCGCGAGTTCGGGTCTTGCCGCTACGGCGAAGCGGGGACCCCAAAAAATCACAGGCGGTGAAGCCTGTGAGCGAGGAGACTCGGCGGGCACCTTTGCGCCCCCCCAAAACCGGAAGGAAGCCTTTTTAAAGGCTTCGGAACGGCAGCGGGTGAGTGGCGCGGTGCTGAGAGTCGTCACCCGGTCCGTGGAGTGAAGCCGCGTCGCCATTATCGGAGAGCGCTGATTTCTTCCTGAAAAATTGGATTATAAAAAGCAACTACCCGTGAGTAGGTTTTAAAGATTCAACTGGATTCGGAACAAATTTATAAGAAATTTGGTACTGAAACGGGAAAGGTATAAAAAGGAAGTCTGCCTTTCCGGTCTGCAGACAGATCAAAGCAAAGAGACTGCAAGCTGTAACTTAAGAAGGGTTAACTTTTGAAAACGAGTAAAGCCCGCATCAAAGGGAAAAAAGCAACCCCCCTCTTGCATGCAGGAGCCGAGGGGGAGAAAGAGGAACTTTATATTCCTGCTTGAAAAGGAAAGAGTGAAAATTTATCTGCCGTTTTTTCTTTACCCTGGGAACGGACTGCCTGATAGGGAAGCCAACTGGAGGGCTGTCAATTTGCTGAGGGAAAAATTCTAAAACTGACGTTTGATGCAACTCTGTGAAAAGATACAGTATTGCTGGACTGCCTTTAGTTTGGAATAAATTTGAAATTGAAACTGTGGCATTTTCTGAGACATTTGGGGACTTTTAAAGGAGACATTTTGTTGCCAAAATAGTAAAGTGAAGTTGGAAATATCCCCCTCTAGAGGAGATTTTGCTGTAACAGTAACAGTTAAGACATTAACAGCTAAGCCACTGGAAATTTCCTTTTAAAAACAATTCTACAGGCGTGGGATTGACCTTGGCTGTGTGAGAGAGTGTTATGGCAGATGATAGAACCACTAGGTCTGGAAAACATTACAAGACTGACACTCAACACCAGCGAAGGGCCTCAGTTTCTGGGGGCATAGGAGCAGCTGCAGCTGTGCAAACAAAATCAAAAGCTATGTCATCGGATGCAGTGGCACAAGCACTTTGCAAAATTAATGAATCTTTGGAATTTTTAACAAACAGGGGGCTGAAACAATTAAACAAGGCCTAGAAACCAATAAACAAGTGGCTGAAACCAACAAACAAGTGGCTGAGATCTCTGCAAAAATTGATTTGAACACTACAAGTATAAATGAATTGGGAAAGAAGGTGGGTTCTAATACACAGTCTATTGAAAAACTTTTAGAGGAATCGGCCACAACCTGAAAGATTGCAGAGGAAGCCAAAGGCATCGCAGAGGAAGCTAAAGGCATTGCATCTGCTATTCAGGAGAAGATACCACTAGTCCATAAGAAATTAGAGGACCATGACCTGACTTTATCTATGATTGAACTTCAAAGGAAAGAGAGGAACTTAAGAATTAGAGCAGTACCTGAAAAAGAGAAGGATAACCTGGCGGACTTCCTTACAAAGGAATTTTTGGACTTTTGGCAACAGGACTTGGAGAAGGAAGAATTTAAGATAGTGACTGCATTTAGACTTGGTTCAAGACAAAGCAGCAAGAAGGCAAGAGACTGTTTGATAACTTTAAGATCAAAAGAAGAAAGAGACAAGATTTTGAATTTACACTACCAAAGAACCTTGGAAATTGAAGATTCCTTCGTGGAAATTTTTAAGGATATACCGAAGCATATTTTGGACGTAAGAACCTACTATAAAGACCTGGTTGTGCTATTGAGAAGAAACCAAATACTCTTCAGGTGGGAATTTCCCCAAGGCCTTTCCTTTAAATATAAAGGAAGGAAAATAAGAATAAAGACAGTGAGTGATAAAGACAAGATCCTGAGAGACCACGAAGAAGATCTTTTGAAACAATTGGAATCTGGAGAGGAGCCAAATCCACCAGGAAAAGGAACACTAGATATAGCAAATCTGTCATTTGGACTGAAATTACCGACAGGAGAAGAACGTCCACTTGGAGCGGAAGGAGGAGGAAGTAAATAGTCTCATCATGGCTCTGCAACTTTTAAGCTGGAATTGTAACGGTTTGAACCTTCCCCGGAAGAGGAAAAATGTTTTTCACATATTGAAAAAAGAACAATTGGACTTGATCTGTTTACAAGAAACACATGTGACGAGGTTACATAGAAAAATACTCATCAATAAAAGATTAGGACAAGAGTTTATCTCATCTGATAAAGTAAAAAAAAGAGGAGTGGTGATTTATGCAAAGTAAAAATTGTTACCGAAATTGATTGTTAAAGATGAACAAGGAAGATTTTTAGCAATTGAAATTCAAGTTCAAGGAGAAAAATTCTTGATCGTGGGAATTTACGCACCAAATGAGGGGAAATCAGAATTCTTTAAGAAGTTGCATGAGACTTTATTGGACTATTTGGATTACAACTTAATTTTGATGGGAGATATGAATGGAGTGGTATCTACAAATATGGATAAAGCACAAAGACAGGAAGTTTCTAAAGATGGAAGACTACCAAAGAATTTTTTTGAAATGACTGAAAACATGGACTTGATTGATATCTGGAGAACAAAGAACCCTCTCGAGAGAGAGGGAACCTTCTTCTCTGAAGCCAAGATGACATGGACTAGAATTGACCAAATATGGGTTACTAGTGGAATGGCACCAAAGATAAAGAAAGTGGAAATCTGCCCAAAAACGTGCTCCGACCATAATGCTCTAAAGATGGAGATGAAGTTAACAACAGCTGGTTCCTTTAGATGGAGGATGAATGACACCTTATTTAGAGATGAAGAGGTATACAAAAAGGCCCAAAAAACCTTGAGAGACTATTTTGAAATAAACTTAAAGACCAATGTTGAAAAAAGAGTAATCTGGGACGCAAGTAAAGCTGTTATGCGAGGATTTTTGATACAACAGAACGCAATAAAGAAGAGAATTCAAAGTGAGAAAAAGGACAAGATCCTGGAAAAGATAAAAGAAGGGGAAAAGAAATTAAGATCTAAACCAAAGTCTCAAGAGATTTTGAGAGAAATTAAGTTATACCAGACACAATATATGGAACTAATGAATCAAGAAATAGAATGGAAAATTAAACAAATGAGACAAAAGACATTCGAATCAGCAGACAAATGTGGTAAACTATTGGCCTGGCAAATCAAGAAAAGACAAAAATTAAATACGGTTACAAATTTAGAAGTGGAAGGAAAGAACATCTACAACCCAAATGAAATTAGAAACTGCTTCCAGAGATATTTTAAACAACTATACTCTCAAGGGCCACAGAAAGAAAAGGACATAGACGACTTTCTCAAGAAACATGGATTACAAAAAATATCTCATCAAAGTAAAACAGTTTTGAACCAGAAAATAACTGAACAGGAGATAGAAGGTGCCATCCAAAACATGCAACTGGGCAAATCTCCGGGACCGGATGGGCTGACTTCCAGATACTATAAGGCTTTGAAGGAGTGGCTATTACAACCTTTGAAGGAAGTCTGCAATGAAATTCTAGAGGGGAAAAAGGCACCAGAATCGTGGAAAGAAGCTTATATTACACTCATACCGAAAACAGAGACTGAAAAGACTCAGCTCAAGAACTACCGCCCTATATCGTTACTTAATGTGGATTACAATTTTTTTGCTGACATTTTGGCTAAAAGGTTGACGAAAGTATTGATGGAAGAGATTCATAAGGACCAAGCATGCTTTCTCCCAGGAAGACATTTGTCAGACAATGTGAGGAATATAATAGATATTTTGGAAAAACTAGAAGTGAATATAAACACTAAAGCAGTACTGATTTTTGTGGACGCAGAGAAAGCTTTTGATAACATTTCTTGGAGTTTTATGAAGAAGAATCTACATGGGATGGGGGTAGGCCAAGGGTTTGAGAATGGTATGGGTGCAATATACTCTGAACAAAAGGCTAAGCTAATTGTAAATAATGTGGTTACGGAAGAATTTAAAATAGAAAAAGGGACACGACAGGGGTGCCCAATTTCCCCACTGCTTTTTATATCGGTCCTGGAGGTTTTGCTGAACATGATTAGAAAGGACCAGCTGGTTAAAGGGGTACAGGTTGGAGCTAAACAGTACAAATTAAGAGCTTTTGCAGATGACATGGTACTTACATTACAAGAGCCAGACACTAGTACTAAAAGAGTTTTAGAATTAATTCAAGAGTTTGGTCAAGTCGCAGGATTTAAACTGAATAAATTAAAGACTAAGGTATTAGAGAAAAACTTAACAGCTATTGAAAGGGAGAGGTTCCAGAATGAAACGGGTTTAACTGTGGTTAAGAAAGTGAAATACTTGGGGATTAACATGACAGCTAAAAATGTGAACTTACTTAAAGACAATTATGAGAAATGCTGGACGGAAGTAAAAAAAGATCTAGAAATATGGTCAAATTTGAAGCTTTCACTGTTAGGCCGTATTGCTGTGATCAAAATGAATGTATTGCCTAGAATGTTATTTTTGTTTCAAACATTGCAAATTGTGGACAAGATGGATTGCTTCAAGAAGTGGCAGAAAGATATTTCGAAATTTGTCTGGCAGGGCAAGAAACCTAGAATAAAATTTAAGATATTAACTGATGCAAAGGAAAGAGGTGGATTTGCCCTGCCAGACTTAAAACTTTATTATGAATTAGCAGCTTTCTGCTGGTTGAAAGAGTGGCTGCTTCTTGAAAACGCAGACATTTTGGATTTAGAAGGTTTTAACAACGTATTTGGATGGCATGCATATTTATGGTATGATAAGGTCAAAGCACATAAAGCATTTAAAAATCATATTGTAAGGAAAGCTTTGTTTAATGTTTGGATAAGATATAAGGATTTATTGGAAAATAAAACCCCAAGGTGGCTATCACCGATGGAAGTGAAAGCTTTGAAAAAGCTCAATATGGAGGCCAAATGGCCGAAATATTGGGAAATTCTGGAACAAGAAGGAGACAAATTGAAATTGCAGAGTTTTGAAAAATTGAAAGACAAAGTGAGAGATTGGCTCCATTATTATCAAATAATGGAGTTTTACAAGTTGGACAGGAAAATTGGCTTCCAGGTGGAAAAATCAAAATTAGAAACAGAATTGTTAGAACCCAATACTAAGAATTTGTCAAGAATGTATAACTTGCTGTTGAAATGGAATACACAAGATGAAACAGTGAAATCAGCTATGATAAAGTGGGCACAAGACATTGGTCATAACATTATGTTTGCTGACTGGGAACAGTTGTGGACCACCGGTATAAAATTTACGGCATGTAATGCCTTAAAGGAAAATATTATGAAAATGATTTATAGGTGGTACATGACCCCAGTCAAGCTTGCAAACATTTACCATTTGCCTGATAATAAATGTTGGAAATGCAAAGAAACTGAAGGTACTTTTTTTCACCTTTGGTGGACGTGCCCAAGGATTAAGGCTTTCTGGGAAATGATATATAACGAAATGAAAAAGGTATTTAAATATACCTTCCTTAAGAAACCAGAGGCCTTTCTCCTGGGCATTGTCGGCCAATTGGTGCCAAAGAAAGACAGAACACTCTTTATGTATGCTACAACAGCAGCAAGAATACAGATGAAGGTGATTGACTACATGGGATTGGCAGAAATGACTGGCAGAATCCGAGACCAGGGAAAAGAGACGGCGGAAGAAGACTGGAAGAAATTTAAGAATTATCTTAAGAAACATTGTAAAATCAATGTGTGTTAGAATGAGGTGGCTTTAAAAATTAATTGGAGTACAGTTGTAAAGATTAAGTTGAAAGAAAATAAAGGTTGACAATTAGATAAAATTAAGGGAGAGGATTTGCTGAACTAAATATCTGAAATGGGGATGCAGAAAGGGGAGGTATGAGGAGGTCGCTGAAATAAGTTTTAAGAAAATAAGGTTTTGAAATTATACTTGTTCTTTTTTGTTTGTGTTTGTGTGTATTGTTTTGTCTGACATAATTTGTAAAATTTCAATAAATATTTTTTTTTAAAAAAAATCCAAATGGCCTCCTCCCTCCTTGATGGACTTGCAGCACTTGCCACCTTGGGAACTCCCTGCTACTTGAGATGAAGAAATTGCCTTGCCTCTGGAGATCTGGAAGTCTCCTCCTTTGGAACTCCCTTCCACTTGATTCTCAGGTGGAACGCCCCCCTTCTCCTCCAGAGTCACCCCCGCAACAGTGGCCATAGTTATTCTTGGTTTCTTCCCTCCCAGGCAATGTTCCAAGCAGTAGGTGAGGAATCGTTGATGCCATGACACCACTGGGTCATGCAGTGCCAACGAGCTCATTCCCAATATAACGGGGGGTCCCACCAGTGTGGTCACATGAAAGGCAATTGTTTCCACGTGCCTGGACACCCTCAGCCTCATCAGGGGTGTCTGGTGCATTACTCCCCCCTCCAGTAGCTCTCTCCCATCAATTGTGGTCACTTGCAAAGGGAAGTCTAGTGGCAACAGGTGTAGCTGGTGGGCTAGAGCGAAGTCTCTGCTTAAAAAGTCGCAAGAAGACCCAGAGTCCAACAAGGCTTGGATTTCTATGGGGTGCCCATTAGGAAGCTCCAGCACCACTTCAACAGCTATGCCCGCCTTGGGAGGCTCTGGCAGGGGGCCTTCTACTGGTCGCCTGCCTGGCTGCTGCCCCTGTTGGTCTGCAGCCAGGCTCCTTCGTTTCCCTGCACCTGAACCTTCTCTCCCTCCTCCTGTTTGCCTGCTGCCCCCATCATGCCTTGCCAGGCTTTCTTCTGGGGACAGGCCTTCGCGAAATGACCTGGATGCTGACAGATGAAACACTTTTGGGCTGCTTTCCAGTCCCTCGCCTCTTTCTTCCTGAGCTCAACGGCGTTTGAAAACTCTCTCTCGCGGGCTCCATCAATTTCCATTGGCTCGGCTGGCGGCAGACTGTGGGAAGTTCCTGTTGGCATCTCAGGAATGTGGTTGCCCTGGAAACGCTTGCCTCTGGCTTCCCGCTTTTCCTGAGCCCGCGCCTCCTGCCGCACCCCAATGGCTAACGCCGTCTTAGTTAACTCATCCATGGACTGCGGGCGGGGGGCTCTGGATAATTCATCCTTTACCTCTGGATTCAAACCTGCCTCAAACAGAGCTTGCAGGGGTTCAGAGTCTAAGTCCCAGCCCAGCTTGTGCACTAGCATCACAAAACGCAACTAGTAGCTCCTAATGGTCAGAGACCCCTGTTTGAAACTCAGCAGCTCCCTTCGGGTTACACTCCCCTCCACCTCGCTGGAGAACATAGCGTCCATCGCCTGATAAAAAAAGTTCAGGTCTTTCAAGGCATCGTTCCTGGCTGCTATGAGCGGTCTAATCCATTCTCGAGCCCCCCCCTCTAGGTGTCCGATTACGAAAACAACTTTCTCTCGGTTGCTAGCAAACCCCCCTTCTTGCAATTCCAACGCGTATTGGATCTTTGTTCTAAATGCATTGTAATCTTGGGGCTTTCCTCCAAACTTGCTCACTAGCCCTGGGACCTTTCTTCCGATCAGGGTGGCTCTGACCTGACCATCCTGTGCTCGCCTCTCCTCCAGCCAGGCTGACAGCGTAGCAACGTGCGCCTCGAGGTCTCGGTTCCGTTCCATTAACCCTCACACCATTGCTTCCTGCTCCGTTTCCGCGGCTGCTCCGGTCGGGCTCATTGTGCTGCCTTCAAGCGGCTACCCTCGAGCAACGTCAGGGACTCTCAGATTGCTGTTAGAGGTATCGGGTGGTTGCTCGAGAGCAATCAGGCAATATGCCTCAATAGTCTGTTCTAAGGCTTTCTTATTGGTGGTAAAAAACTTTAGAATGCAGAGCGCCTCTATTCCATGTCTTGCTCATTCACTGGCAGAATCTGAGAGTGGGTGGTCCTTAAATCTTCCCCAGCAGAGTAGTTTCTTGACTCCCAGTCTGCGCCTCCCCTCTCTGCGCAGAAGCTTACTGCGCAAGGAAGGCTTGGGTAACGGGGGACCTCCCTCCTCCCTGCTTTGCTCAGGCAAGGTGTCCTGGCACCGCCTTGCATCCTCCGAGCCCTACATCTCCTCCCCCCTAGAGGCGTGGCTGCCTTCCTCCGCTGAGGAAGTGCTGCTTCCCACAATCTTTGGGGGCTCTCTGTAATCCATCCGCCTTTTCCCCTCTCGCTCCTGAGCCGATGGCAGTTCCTTGACATAAATCATCCGCAAAGGCTTTTAATTTATATTGTTTGGATCCTACTGTAATACCTTTAATTTGTTCATTTTTTCTTATCATACTTAGCAAGACCTCAAGAACCAAAATAAACAGCCGAGGGGAAAGTGGGCACCCTTGCCTGGTTCCCTTTTCAATTCAAATTTCCTCCGATACCACATTATTTACAATAATTTTAGCTTTTTCTTCATGATAGATCGCCTTAATGCCATTTAAGAAATCTTGATCAACCCCCATACTCTCTAAATTGTACAACATAAAACTCCAAGATACATTGTCAAAGGCTTTCTCTGCATCAATAAAATTAACATTGCTTTACAGTTCTTTCTTACTTCCAACTTTTCCAAAATATCCACAACATTCCTGATATTATCTTTCATATATCTTCCAGGCAGAAATCTCATATATATATATATATATATATATATGCAGGTTTTGGTGTCTTCGGGTGTCTTCCCGTGTAAGAGTTGGGGTGTCTAGGCGACGTTTCGACGAGGTCTCACTCGTCATCTTCAGGCTGGTGCTTTCGGCTTCTTGTTACTGGAACAGAGCAGGATCTCAGTGTTTGAGTTCCTATAAATACTGTTGAGGGGGTGTGGTGTATAGCCTCCAACGTTCTGGGCAGAGAGGAAGTTCCCAGGTTAGTGTGCCTTTTCTTCTTTTGTTCTTTAATTACTTGAGGGATATCTTGAGTGATTTCTTGAGTGATATTCTGAGTACCACTTAGGTGGGTCATTAAGTGTGGATTAGTTGCTAAAGCTTTCGTGTCTTGACCTCTTGAGCTTGTAAAGAGTTTTTCTGAGAAGATGGCTGTACTGCACTTAGTTGTGCTCTGGCTTGGCTTCGTGTATAGGGGCGAGCTGTGGTTTTGTGCCCTGTGCCAGCCAGATCTGTGTAGGGATTGCAGGGGGGTGCAGCATCCGGAGGTGCCACTATGGTTTGGCTACTGGATGGAGTCTGTAATTTATCTGTGGAGAGGGTCTGGGTTTGGGTCTGGTGTGGTTGATTGGTGATGGCGTTCTGTGTGCCTCTGGTTCTGGTGTCGGTTTTTGTGGGGAGGGCTAATTTCCAGATGTCTGGCAGGCGGGACGTGTCGTCACGCTTGTTCATGTTGTGAGGGTGTTTCTCTATCTCGATGGCTTCCATGATTATTCTCTTGTGGTGATGTTCCATGTTAAAGAGCAATTTGGAATCTGCAAAATTAATTTCGTGTCCTGTTTCTTTCATGTGTTGGAAAAGAGAGGAAGTTTTTTCTTCTTTTTTGACGGCATTCTTGTGTTCTGCGATACGTGCATTTATTCGTCTGTTTGTTTGTCCAATGTACGTGGCTGGGCAGACTTTGCAAGGTATTTCATAGACCCCTTGGTTTTCCAACTGGATTTTATCTTTGGGGTTTCTGAGGATATTGGCTATTTTTTGGTTGGTGCAAAAGGCTGTTTTGATATTGTGTTTATGGAGGATTTTGCTAATTTTATCTGTAGTGCCCTTGATATAAGGAAGGAGGGCCATGCCATTGTTTTCTTCTATGTCTTGGTTTTTGGGGGGTGTTTCTTTTTGGATTAGCTTCGTAACCCTGTTTTGCTGGTATCCATTGGCGATTAACACATTTGAGAGATTCTGTAACTCAGTTGTCAAGTGGTCTTTGTCAGCCAGGCGTTTGGTTCTGGAGATGAGAGTCTTGGCTACGGAGTTTATTTGTGCAGGGTGGTGGTGTGATTGTGCATGTAAGTAGCGGTTGGTGTGTGTTTTTTTCCGGTAGATAGTGTGTCCTAGGGAGCACGTATCGCAGAACACAAGAATGCCGTCAAAAAAGAAGAAAAAACTTCCTCTCTTTTCCAACACATGAAAGAAACAGGACACGAAATTAATTTTGCAGATTCCAAATTGCTCTTTAACATGGAACATCACCACAAGAGAATAATCATGGAAGCCATCGAGATAGAGAAACACCCTCACAACATGAACAAGCGTGACGACACGTCCCGCCTGCCAGACATCTGGAAATTAGCCCTCCCCACAAAAACCGACACCAGAACCAGAGGCACACAGAACGCCATCACCAATCAACCACACCAGACCCAAACCCAGACCCTCTCCACAGATAAATTACAGACTCCATCCAGTAGCCAAACCATAGTGGCACCTCCGGATGCTGCACCCCCCTGCAATCCCTACACAGATCTGGCTGGCACAGGGCACAAAACCACAGCTCGCCCCTATACACGAAGCCAAGCCAGAGCACAACTAAGTGCAGTACAGCCATCTTCTCAGAAAAACTCTTTACAAGCTCAAGAGGTCAAGACACGAAAGCTTTAGCAACTAATCCACACTTAATGACCCACCTAAGTGGTACTCAGAATATCACTCAAGAAATCACTCAAGATATCCCTCAAGTAATTAAAGAACAAAAGAAGAAAAGGCACACTAACCTGGGAACTTCCTCTCTGCCCAGAACGTTGGAGGCTATACACCACACCCCCTCAACAGTATTTATAGGAACTCAAACACTGAGATCCTGCTCTGTTCCAGTAACAAGAAGCCGAAAGCACCAGCCTGAAGATGACGAGTGAGACCTCGTCGAAACGTCACCTAGACACCCCAACTCTTACACGGGAAGACACCCGAAGACACCAAAACCTGCATTCCTGTACCCGTGAAAATCTACGAAAGCATATATATATATATATATATATATATATATATATATATATATATATATATATATATATATTCTTTAGCCTGTTAGCCAGTATATTCGCAAAAAAATTATAATCCACATTAAGTAGGGAGATTGGTCTGTAGTTCTTAACATTGGACCTATCTTGATCTTGTTTGGGAATCAGAGTACTATAAGCTTCCTTCCAGGTTTCAGGTGCTTGGCCCCATCCTAGAATCAAATTGCATACTTCTACCAAAGGTTGAATAAGCCAATCTTTCAATGTCTTATAATATTTTGCTTATAGACCATCAGGTCCTGGGGCCTTGCCAAGTTGCATTGAGTTTATTGCATATTCCACTTCCTGTCTTGTAATTAGACCCTTTAGTAGGATCTTTTTATCCTCAGAAAACTTCTGCAAGCCATTGGTTTTAATAAATTGCTCAATCTTGGCCTGGTCCTCTTTCTCCTTTTTATACAGTTGTTTGTAATACTTATGAAAACATTTTCTTATGTCCACAGGGTTCTCCACAGACTTTCCTTCTGTTACAATATTTGTGATGGTACTTTGCTTTTGCCTCTTTTTAATTGCCAGGCTAAAAGTTTCCCACATTTATTTGCAGATTCAAAGTTCCTTTGTCTCATCCTCCTTAATTTCCATTCTATTTCTTGACTAATAATCTGTGAATATTGAATCTGAAGGGCTTTAATTTCCTTTTGTATCTGCAAATTCTTTGGGTATCCTCTAAGCTTCTTCTCTTTATCTGTTAATTGTTCCAAAATTTTGTCTTTTTTCTCATTCTGTGTCTTTTTCCTAATTGAATTTTGTTGAATGAGGAATCCTCTCATTACTGCTTTGCTGGCGTCCCAAATAACCCTTGTTTCTGTTCCCTGATTCATATTAATTTCAAAGTAATCCTTTAGGGCTTTTTGGGCTTTATTTACATTTTGGGTATTCCTCAGCAAGTCATCATTCATTCTCCATCTGAAGGAACCCTGTAGGAACCTTTTCAGTTCCATAAAAACCGCATTATGTTCTGAGCAGGTTTTATGGCAAATTTCAGTTTTTAATACTTTAGGAACCATGTCTCTAGATATCCATAGGTAATCGATCCCCGAAAATGAGTAGTTTGCATCAGAGAAAAAAGTGAAGTCTTTTTCAGTTGGATTTCTAACTCTCCATATAACTGACAGATCAAATTTGTCAGTTATATATAAAAAAGTCTTGGGTAGTCTGCCAGCATTCAAAGTTTTTTGTCTCTGGGTACTATCCATCAAAGTAGATGCAACTCCATTCAAATCTCCCATTAAAATTAATTTGTAATCCAAATGATCCAAAAGACCTGTTTCCAAGTTTTTAAAGAATTGCGCTTTGCCATCATTAGGTGCGTAGATTCCTAATAACAAATATTTTTCGCCTTGTACTGTAATTTCAACTGAGATGTGTCTTCCTTCCTCATCTTTAAAAATCAATTTTGGATTCCATTTTTTTCTTTAATGTAGAAAACCACTCCTCATTTTTTTACTTTATCCAAAGAAATAAATTTTTGTCCAAGTTTTTTATTTAATAAAATTTTCCTATGTAGTCTCGTGATATGTATTTCCTGTAAACAAATTACATCCAAATTCTGTTTTTCCAGCACATGAAAAACCTGATGATAGATTTGTCCTGTATTTTTAGGCCTTTTTTATCCTGCAGTCCCAGAATAATATCTCTTTGTTCCTTGGATTGTGAAATCAAATGGGCCTTAGAAAGCACTGCAAATAACAAGGCCAGTGGAAGTGATGGTATTCCAGCTGAACTATTTAAAAGTTTAAAAGATGATGCTGTTAAGGTGCTACACTCAATATGCCAGCAAGTTTGGAAAACTCAGCAGTGGCCAGAAGATTGGAGTAGATCAGTCTACATCCCAATCCCAAAGAAGGGCAGCGCCAAAGAATGCTCCAACTACCGCACAATTGCACTCATTTCACACGCTAGCAAGGTTATGCTTAAAATTCTACAAGGCAGGCTTAAGCAGTATGTGGACCGAGAACTCCCAGAAGTGCAAGCTGGATTTCTAAGGGGCAGAGGAACCAGAGACCAAATTGCAAACATGCGCTGGATTATGGAGAAAGCTAGAGAGTTCCAGAAAGACATCTACTTCTGCTTCATTGACTATGCAAAAGCCTTTGACTGTGTCGACCACAGAAAACTATGGCAAGTTCTTAAAGAAATGGGAGTGCCTGATCACCTCATCTGTCTCCTGAGAAATCTCTATGTGGGACAAGAAGCTACAGTTAGAACTGGATATGGAACAACTGATTGGTTCAAAATTGGGAAAGGAGTACGGCAAGGCTGTATATTGTCTCCCTGCTTATTTAACTTATATGCAGAATTCACCATGCGAAAGGCTGGGCTGGATGAATCCCAAGCCGGAATTAAGATCGCCGGAAGAAATATCAACAACCTCAGATATGCAGATGACACAACCTTGATGGCAGAAAGTGAGGAGGAATTAAAGAACCTGTTAATGAGGGTGAAAGAGGAGAGCGTAAAATATGGTCTGAAGCTCAACATCAAAAAAACGAAGATCATGGCCACTGGGCCCATCACCTCCTGGCAAATAGAAGGGGAAGAAATGGAGGCAGTGAGAGATTTTACTTTCTTGGGCTCCATGATCACTGCAGATGGTGACAGCAGTCACAAATTTAAAAGACGCCTGCTCCTTGGGAGAAAGGTGATGGCAAACCTAGACAACATCTTAAAAAGCAGAGACATCACCTTGCCAACAAAGGTCCGTATAGTAAAAGCCATGGTTTTCCCAGTAGTGATGTATGGAAGTGAGAGCTGGACCATAAAGAAGGCTGATCGCCGAAGAATTGATGCTTTTGAATTATGGTGCTGGAGAAGACTCTTGAGAGTCCCGTGGACTGCAAGAAGATCAAACACATCCATTTTTAAGGAAATTAGCCCTGAGTGCTCACTGGAAGGACAGATCGTGAAGCTGAGGCTCCAATACTTTGGCCACCTCATGAGACGAGAAGACTCCCTGGAAAAGACCCTGATGTTGGGAAAGATGGAGGGCACAAGGAGAAGGGGACGACAGAGGACGAGATGGTTGGACAGTGTTCTCAAAGCTACAAACATGAGTCTGACCAAACTGCGGGAGGCAGTGGAAGACAGAAGTGCCGGGTGTGCTCTGGTCCATGGGGTCACAAAGAGTCGGACACGACTAAACAACTAAACAACAACAAGTTCCTTGGTTTTAAAGACCACTATGCAATCATAGGTTATTTTTGTATCCTTTTTGGGCCCAAATCTGTAGGTCTTTTCTATCCACGACTTGACTTCTTTCTTTTTCAAATCCCACATCACAAAATAATCCGTCAGAGACTCCCTGAGTTTCTCTTCATCCAGTTGAAGGACCCCTCTCAATCTCAAATGGGATTCCTTTTCCTTCATTTGAAGAAAGGCAATTGAATTGGCATTTTCATATTGTAATCTTTCCAAATCCGGCACTCTAACTGTCTCTAGCTGTGCCAAACTTGTGTCCTGTGTCGTAATCTCAGACTTGACTTCTTTCAATACAGTACTTAAAGCTTCAAATTTTTTATCCAACTTTTCTATAAGCACTGTATTACGATTTATACTATCTCTGATTTCATTCAGTATTGTCATTACCGATTCATCAAAGGGTGGATTTTTAGAGCTACGTCTTGTGGAAACTTTGTCTTTGTCTTTTTCTGCACACATAATGGCTCAGGAATTTCAAGGTTGGTCCCACAGCTTAGTGGAGTGAGAGAGAAAAACAGATTCCCACCACCAATCCCACAGGTGCCAGCCCAGACAGCTGGCAGCCCCCCTGTTCTATAATTGAAAACAGGTGTGCTGGTCCGGGGGGGGGTACCGTGAGGCGTGTTCAAAGTCCGGTCCTGGGCCGAGGGTCTGGAGACTGTCCACCAAGGGGGAAGTGACGTCCAAAGCAAGAAGCCGGGCGTGGTCGGGAACACTTCTTCTTAATGAAGAGCACTGGAGCAGCGGTGGGCGAGGTGGAAGGCCGAATAAAACCACGCTCCAGGTTCTTGCGAAGGAAGTCCTGCAAAGCTTCGCGCTCCGGCTCCTTAAGAGAGTATAGGCGACTCACAGGCAGGGGCTCCCCAGGCTGGAAGTGTATGCCGCAGTCAAAAGACCGATGGGATGGCAGCTGGTCTGCCCCCCCGTTCCTCGAACGCGTCTTGGTAGTCCTGGTAAACTGCAGGGAGCGTTGACGCAGCCTCCTCAGTTGGGGTGGCTGCTAGCATATCGGACCAAGCATGGGGACACGGGTCTGGGAAGTGTACAGTCCGATGGACCCAGTCAAGCTGAACATTGTGAGACTCCAGCCAGTCCATCCCGAGCACCAGGGGAAACCGGGGTGTTGGGTGTAGTGAAGGGTTAGCCTTCTGTGTCTTGAGGCTGAGAGGAGGCGCTTACAAGGGAAGTAAGCCAGGACGTGACGAAAGCAGCTTGGAATGCTGTGAGCTGAGTGCAAAGTGAAAGCAGTTTTGTTGCGTAGCTGCAAACAGAGGGAGAAGATGCAGCTTAAATCAGATGGAAGTTCTTGTTTGTAAATATGCTACTTTTGAGCAAATAAAGTGATATTAGGACAGAAGAAACGTGTGGAACTTAATTTACTGCTCTTTCAACACGACCGCTGTGCAACTTTGCTATTTGCTAATTGCTTTACGACCTGCAGAGGCTCGCAGGGGGAAGCGTGCTGGATGCTGAACAATAAAGCAATAAATCTACCTAACAAAGGTTATGGGTCAATGTGAAGCGTGTGAGAAAGGGCTTTGAAGCTTTATTTGCTGGACGTCGGCTTGATCGACTGCCGAGACTTCAAAGGGCAGATCGGAGGAGGCTGACGGAGTGGGAGCTGAGGAGCCATGTCTTGAGTGCCCAGTTTGGCTGCTGAGTGAGTACCTTTGGGAAAGCCAACAGAAGGGAAGGGAGACAATGGCTCAGCCCCATGCACATGGCTTTGAGTTTAAACTGCCATGTCAGAAACTGACTAGCCAAAGTTAGTTGCAGTGGAGCTTTCAAGTAGAGCTTTTGCTGGTGGGGGAGCAGCTGTGGGACGTAGTTCACCCCCCACAGAATGCAGCTGGGAAAGCAGAGGCTAAGAGGGCTGCAGAGCAAAGTGAAGTTGAGAAGCGTGTGCTTGCTTTTTTGGCAGAAAGTGTGGATGCTCATCTGGTGCCTTTTGTCCTGGGTGCAAGAAAGCCAGAGGCCGCTTGGCTAGCACTCCGAGAAGCTTGTGGAGCTGGAGTGGGAAGCAAGGGCCGAGAAGTGGCTGCATCCGAAAGGGAGAGGCAAGATGGCGCCGGCCACATTCTTGAGAGTCGATACACAGCTGGGAGGAGCTGGGAGCCCCCACAGGGGGGCGAAGGGACTGTTGCTGTTGCTAGCAATGCTGCTGGTGCTTTTGCTGAGCCTGGGAGCTGTTTGGATGCTGCAACGTGTCTGTGTGAGGAACCTGGAGAAAGGCCAAGTGTTGGGAGCCCTTTACCCATCAGAGGGGGTGCAGGAAAACGTCCTGGAGGCCCCATGAGCAGTGGGGGGGGGCAGTGAGCAGTGAAAGCTCAAAGACGCCTCTTTCTCCAAAAGCTGCCAAGAGTCGTGAGTCGGAGCCTGGGAAGCTGAAAAGAGCTAGAGGCTCCAAGGTCGGCCACCTGCAGCAAGTAGAGATAAGAGCTTCAGAGTTGTGTGGGAACGCCGAGACAAGTCCGGTCTCCATGGCAACTGAGAGAGTTGCATCTACGGAAGCTGTGAAGGTCGTGGGCAAGTCTTCCTGCCAGGGGGAGTCTGTTGCCATGACAACCAGAGAGGACATCTGCAGAAGCCCCAAGGAGGGGGGTAGTGAGGAGATTGTTGCCCTGGCGACCCAGGAATGTAAACAACAAGACTTTTTCACTATAATAATCTACAGTGGTGCCTCAAACACGTTGGTGCCATCTCCTGGTCTTTTGAGGAATTGCAGGACAGTAAAAACTGAGAAATTTGTGACGATTGCAGATGCTCGAGGATTTACTCAGAGGAAGGGAATACACTTCACGGAGGTGTATTCGCCAACGTCACAAGCGGAGACTCTGAGAACGCTTTTAGCTTGTGCAGCACAGAGAGGCTGGAAAGTAAACCACTTTGATGTGGATGTTGCCTACCTAAACTCAGATCTCCAGGAGGAGCTGTACATGATTCCTCCTCCGGGGTTTGAGAACTCAAGGCAGGATGTTGTGTGGAGATTGCACAAATCCATCTATGGATTACGTCAATCTGCTAAAAACTGGAACATGTGCCTGAATGAAGCCTTAGAGGAGCTAGGTTTCAGGAGAAGTGTTGCTGATAGTTGCTTTTATTTGAGAGGTTCAGGAGCAACACAAGAGTATTTGCTGATTTGGGTTGATGACGTGCTGTTTTTCTCAGAGACAGATGAACAGGCAGAGAAGTTTGCCAAAGAGCTAGGTAAACGATTCAAGCTTAAACAGCTTGGTGCTGTCAAAACCTATTTAGATGTCAATGTTGAGCGTGCACAGGATGGAAGTTTTTTGCTCAGCCAGAGAGGTACAATTGAGCAATTGCTTCAGAAAATGAGGATGAATGATTGTGCAGGAGTGAGAAGTCCTATGGAGACTAGTTTTGTGAAGGACAGCCAGCAAGTAGAACGCGCTGCGTTCGAAAATACTGAAGTGTTTCAGTCAGTCTTAGGGAGTTTGTTGTACTTGTCCCAGTGGAGCAGACCTGATATAGCGTTTGCTGTCAATCTGCTCAGCAGGGAAGCTTCAAACCCTAGTGTGCAAGCCTGGAATGGCATCAAGAGAGTTCTGAGGTATTTGCAGGAGACCAAAGACTTTTGTCTTAGGTTGCCAGCACAATGAGAAGTCAAACTGACTTGCTTTGTGGACTTGGATTGGACTAATCTTGAGGATCGCAAGTCTGTGTCTGGCCTAGTGGTGAAGTTTGGGAACTCAGTAGTTGGATGGAGGTCCAAGAAGCAAAGTCTTATAGCGCTCTCATCCACTGAGGCTGAGTTTAGTGCTCTTTCAGAGGTGTGCAGAGAAGTGGAGTTCTATGCTTTCTTGGTTCAGGAACTCTGCAAAGTGGATTGTCAGCCGATACGTGTTTTTGAGGACAATCAACCATGCCTGCGTTTGGCAGAGTCAGGTCAGTTCAAGGCCAGAACTAAACACCTAGACATTCGCTTTCGGAATGTGTGCCAGAGTGTTCAGGAGGGATTAGTTGCGCTGAAGTATTGTCCCTCTGCCAAGAACCTAGCTGATGGGTTCACGAAACCACTCACCTTCCAAAGACATGGAGAGTTTTGCGAAGGTCTGGGTTTGGGATGACCAAGGGTCGATTCTCCCCTCAGGCGCGAGACAAGAGGGGGTGTTGGGTGTAGTGAAGGGTTAACCTTCTGTGTCTCGAGGCTGAGAGGAGGCGCTTACAAGGGAAGTAAGCCAGGACGTGACGAAAGCAGCTTGGAATGCTGTGAGCTGAGTGCAAAGTGAAAGCAGTTTTGTTGCGTAGCTGCAAACAGAGGGAGAAGATGCAGCTTAAATCAGATGGAAGTTCTTGTTTGTAAATATGCTACTTTTGAGCAAATAAAGTGATATTAGGACAGAAGAAACATGTGGAACTTAATTTACTGCTCTTTCAACACGACCGCTGTGCAACTTTGCTATTTGCTAATTGCTTTACGACCTGCAGAGGCTCGCAGGGGGTAGCGTGCTGGACACCGAACAATAAAGCAATAAATCTACCTAACATGGTAGCAATGTCCAAAGTTCGCACCTCCCGGTGCTGCTGGTGACACAGAACCAAGGGCTGTGTCTCCTGAGTAATTGCGCCCGAGCGCAGGAGCCGCCCATCAATTGCCTCCACCTGTACCGGTTCTGGCTTGTTCTGAAGTGGCACCTGATGATGAGTGGCAAAGGCAGCGTCCATATAGGAGCGGGTTGCCCCTGAATCCACCAGAGCGTGGGTAAGAATCCAGGGCCCACCTGGACGGTAGAGACGCACCGGAACTATGAGGTGTCGCAATTCCACCGGTGAGGGCCCCTCTTGCATGGTTTGGGACCCCAGGTTTCCAGGGCCTTCGGCTACCGGGGTTGGTGGTTTCCCTGCGGCCGGCATCTTCTTGGGACAGGATCGGGCGTAATGTCCACTCCCACTGCAGTAAAGACACAGGTTCCCCTCCCGACGCCGCGTCTTCTCCGAGGGGGAGAGGCGAGGTCGCGCTGCCCCGAGCTGCATCGGCTCGTCCGGCAACTCGGCTGTGGGCGTGGACCTGCTGGGAAGGACTGGAGCCAGGAGCCGGGGGTGCTGGCGGTCCCAGGTCTGGCGACAGTCCTCTAACCGATCGTCTATCTGCAGACTCCGCTGAATGAGGGCATCCAGTGTGGTGGGACGATCCATCATGGCCAGCTGGTCCAGTATCTTGTCCGACAGTCCCTCAAGATACTGGTCCCGAAGTGCAGAGTCATTCTGTGGCGTAGGCAGCGGCTGTGGACTTGTCCTGTCTCAACCGACGAATCGCCCGATTGGCTTGGCTCCCCTACAGAGGGTTGCCAAACGCAGTCTCCAAATGGTTACAAAACCGCACATAGTCTGTTAGCAAAGGAGAGTCTTGCCGGAGCAGTGGCAAAGCCCACTTGGCCGCCTGGTCCTTTAACAAACTGATCAAGAAGTGCACTTTGGTGCGATCGTCAGGAAAATTATGGGCTCGCCCCTGAATATACAGCTTGGCCTGGGCGAGGAACATGGGAAAGCTGGCCGGGGTCCCATCAAATTTCTCTGGCAGGGCCACTGGGTACTTGCCAGAAGCTGGGGCATCGGCCCCAGGAGCCGGTAGGGCGTCCAACCGCTGCTGAAGTGCCGTAGCCGCATTGCTTAGCTGCTGAACGGTGTGAGACAAGGCCTGGTTCTCCTGGGCCAATGCCACCAACACAGCTGCCTGGTCAGCCATGGCTTCTGGCTCTTCCCGAACGCACCCCAAGAGAGGGGGAGTGTGGGTATGGCGGGACCAAACTGTGCTGGTCCCAGGGGGGGTTACCGTGAGGCGTGGTCAAAGTCCGGTCCTGGGCCGAGGGTCTGGAGACTGTCCACCAAGGGGGAAGCGGGGTCCAAAGCAAGAAGCCGGGCATGGTTGGGAACTCCGGAAACACAGGTCTGGGTGCTGGCAGAAACAGGTTTCCAACGTCATTGCTCCCGCAACCTGGGACTGGGCTGACTGGCCTTTATCTCCTCTGAGGCCAGGGGCGGTCCCGGCCCACAGGTGACCTGCCTCTCCTGGCCTTAAGGCAAGCACTCCTCCTGAGAGAAACCAGTTCCCTCCGCCTCTCTGCCCTGAGCCTCTGCAGCTTAGGAGAGGCTGGAGGGTTACTGGACCCAGGAGCAGCTTCACCTCCCCCTGACAGGGCTGGGAGAGGCGCACCTGCAGGCAATGGGTCCTCAATCACCTCCGGAGCCAGAGTGGATGCATCTGGTGTCTGCTCCTGAGGATCTGGCACAGGTGCAGACCCTTCAGATTCAAGCCCCTACCCCAGCTCAGCCGGCCCTGGAGGCGGGGACTCCTGTGCAGGCTGGGACTCCTCAGATTCAGCTTCTGAATCAGATTCCCAGGCCATCACAACAGGCTAAGAAAATTTGTCAAGTCACTTTTAAAGTTTGCAGGGAATCCTGAAGGAAGAAGGCACTTTTAGCTACTTTGAAATGTGTTAAGACAGCCACAGGATACAAAGTAACAAAGTCAGTGGGAACAGAGATTAAATGTTTCCTCTTCCATTGTGACATCACAATGGAGTCTAGCCTTCCCTCCCGGGAGGTCTGCTGCAGAATGGAGGAGCCTCTTTGCTCAATGACACAGTCCCACAGGGTTTGTACAATTTAAAATATTTTTCCCCTCTTCCCCCTGCAGAAGGGGGGCAAAGGTTTAGCCAGCAAAGTTTCAAAAGTCTTTTTCCACTTAGGGCTTCGGTCTTTGCTCTCCGACTCTAATTTCTTTCAACAAAAGGGACCGACCTCCGTTTTTAAGTCGCCCCCCCCCCCCCGCTGATCTTTTTCAAATTAAAGCTTTGGTCTTACTTCCAGTTCCAATTTTTTTCAAGGAATTGGCCACTCACGATCGCCAGTCTCAGAGCTTTGAGCGGTGAAGGAAGCAGTCGTTTCTGCTGTGCCGCGTCTCCAACCTCGCTCGCTCTTGGGCTCTTACGAGCTTACCGGGGAAGTCACAAATAGGCACCCACTGGATTTCCAGGTCCTCAGAACACCCGATCTGAGGTCTTTGGGGGGAACCGTGACACTCTCGTGGTCTCCCCCTGCTTCACAGCGCTGGGGCCCTTTCAGCCGAAAGAGCTCCTGACTGCCATTACCGGGCAACCAACCTGAACGCTGTGTCCGATGCCTGCCTTTTCCCAGAGCTGTGTCAAGGTCCCCATAGCTCGTAGGCTCCGTCCGGAACGAGGCAGCAGCAGAGCGGGCTTCCCGTGGCACTTTTATAAGCCCCTTGTCGTGCCCAAAGACCGAAACAGCAACGAAAACAAAGCCCCGGCAGGAAAGACAGTGAGAACAGCTGACAAGCAGCTACTTCCGGTTTGAGCACAGGCCGTTTTTTAGCTGCGGTGAAGGCACCTTAGGTCCCAGCCTCCCCAATTCAGTGACAGCTGCAGGCGCGACATTAAAGGAGACGCTGAAAAGTTAAACCCCCCCCCCCAGTGATTTCAGCTCATTCGGTAGCCTGCCAATGCAGTAAGCAACAACCAGTGTCTTCCTGCAGCTCCAAAAGGCTGGCGTCGGCGTCCACAGAAGGGACCCGGACAGCTAGTGATTTCAGCTGAAAGGCAAATCGTGCAGTGCAAGCAGGAAAGGAAGCAGGAGCGGCATAAAACCGGAGCAGGTGGAGGCGGCAAAAGAGGAAGATCCCCGGCCGTGCCTCCATTAAATAGGGCAGGCCACACTCCCCGAGCCAGCCGATTGGCTGTCCAGGGGATGACACAGTGGGGGATTCCCTTAATCGCGCAGAGGCTGAGAGCCAGCCACCACGCATGTGGCGGGGGTGTGCAGCCCACAACCCCACCTCCTCTTAAGGCGGAAGTGGCTTTCATTTGGTCGAGCCAATGGACCCAATTGTGTGACTTGGAGATGGGCAGTTATTACTATTACGATTACTATTACAGTGGTGCCTCGCAAGACGAAATTAATTCGTTCCGCAAGTTTTTCGTCTTGCGAAGCACGGTTTCCCATAGGAATGCATTGAAAATCAATCAATGCGTTCCTATGGAAACCGCCTTCAGACCAGGTCCGGGGACAGACAAGGGCTTTTCTTCCCACCCCCAGAATTTTAAAAAAACCCGGGACAGTGGAGGACTTCTCCGCTGTCCGGGGCGATTTAAAAGCCTCTGGGAAGGCAGGCAGGGGGGACAAAGACTTTCGCCCCCCGCCAGCCTTCAGAAGAGGTCCTGGACCTCTTCTGAAGGCGGACGGGGGGCAAAAGTCTTTGCTCCCCCCCCCCCGCCTGCCTTCAAAAGCCGTCCGGGACAGCGGAGAAACGCAGCGCGTTTCTCTGCTCTCCCGGGAAGGCAGGCAGGGGGGAGCAAAGACTTTTGCCCCCCGCCGGCCTTCAGAAGAGGTCCAGGACCTCTTCTGAAGGCCGGCGGGGGGCAAAAGTCTTTGCTCCCCCCCGCCTGCCTTCAAAAGCCGTCCGGGATAGCGGGAAGCGCTTCCCTGCTATCCCGGGACTGCTTTTAAAATGCTGGCAGTGGGGAGCAAAGCCTTTCGGCCCCCGCCGGCCTTCCTGGACCTCTTCTGAAGGCCGGAGGGGAGGGGAGGCTTTGCTCCCCACCGCCAGCATTTAAAAGAGGTCCCCGGAGATTTCCCTATGGGCTTTCTTCTTGCGAAGCAAGCCCATAGGGAAATTCGTCTTGCGAAGCAACTCGCAAATGGAAAACCCTTTCGTCTTGCGGGTTTTCCGTCTTGCGAGGCATTCGTCTTGTGAGGTACCACTGTATTAATGTGATTTATATCCTGAGGAGATTTCACCCCTCCCATACCCAAGAATCTCCTGATGATCTCCTGATGGTCTCTGCTGACTCTCCAGAGAGGAGGAGGTGTGTCCTGCCTATCTACTTATTCTGCCCAGCAACATATCTCTGTGTGTGAGAGAGAGTCAGTCAGTCAGTGTATCGGAGAAAGTGAGAGTGTTGGAGATCCTAGAGGTAAGATTGCTGCTAAGTGCAGCTGCAGACTTTCAGTGTAGCATTGATTTATGCTTAGAATATTCAGCTCTGTATATAGTTTTGTATCATAGTTGTTGTCAGAGTTGCTTGAAGATCCTAGCTCACAGAGGATCACGCTAGCCAGCGATCATTAAGTAAAAGTCTTTATTGAATTACAGTTTCCATTCTCACGCTGCTGCGCGCAACTCTACGTCTAGTAGCTAGATCGGCGAAGCTCCGTCTGAGTCTCCGCCCCGTGTGCACCAACTTAATATCCTAGCCTTGCTCCACCTTTTCCGCCTGACTGTCCTCCTCTGGGTCCCTCTACCCCCCGGGGTTTCTTCCTTCCGGGATTCTTCTGACGCTGACCCGGACCCTCCTGCCTCCTTGCGCCGGGCTTTAGGACCTGGCTCCCTTTCGGGGCTGCTTACTGCGCCGCCTTCCTCTGCATTTGAACTTGGCGCGCGCGCCCAACCTTCCACTTTCCTCTTAACCGTTTCTTCGCTCCCCGATGGAGGTGTGGCCACTCCTGACTCATGCCCTCCCTCCTGTGGTGAGCTGCCAGCGCTTCCCCCCTGGCTCCCTTCCTCTTCCCTGCTCCCTGGCGGTGACGCTGGTCCCGATTTCCAGCTGCTCCCCCCTGAGTCCCCTCTGGCTCTATCTTCCTGGGGTGCCCCCCTAGACTCCCCCCTTGCCCTGGCCACTGGTGCTCCTTTCTGTGAATCCTCTGATTCACTGGAAAGACTAGGAGATCTCGGGTCGTCGTCATCACTCATCTTTTCTTCTGCCTCCTCCCCTTCGCTCTCTGTTTCCTCCCTTGCCCGTGCCTCTGCTCCTAAACCCCTGACATCCATCCCCCCCTCGAAGCCCCCCATTCCCCCCTCCCCTCCTTCCGGTGCTGGAGCTGGGGGCTGCTGTTGCAAAGGGACGAACGTCGGATATCGGTCGCTTCCCGTGGCGGGCCTCCATCTGAAGTCTCGCGGGTCTTCCTCCCTGCTCTCGTCGACAACGGTCACCTCCGCTTCCATCTCTGTGCCGCCGTGCTCGAAACCAGGGTCGTCCCCGAAAACGTCCATGTCCGTCTCTCCCTCACTTCCTCCTGGCGGCGTTGCTCGTCCTGGGCCTTCCAGCCACCTTCTGCGGAACTGCTCCTCTGGTCTATCGTCCCACCAATACGAGGGTTCTGATGCAGATCCCGAGGGTGACCCCTCCGGGGAACGGACGTCTTGTGTCGGGTCCTCGTCCGAGTCGAACCCCCGGAAAGTGCTGGCCGAAAGCGTGGGCGTGAAAAGCCAGTCGTCGAAAAAGTCTGCTGGCATAGGTCTATGGGGGAAGAGGGCATGAAACTCGTCTTTGAGGAGAGGTTCGTCCAAGGCGTAGCCCGGCACCCAGCTGTTCGCACTGGCCGGGGTGCCCTCCTTGGCGAGAAAGTATTCTACCCCCTCTTCCCCCCATCTGGAGTCCAAAATCTCCGTGACTTCGTTGATGCGCTCCTTCTGTGCCACTCCCGCGTGCCCTGTTCTGTCTCTGACCGGACTCGGTGCCGTTCCGGGTTCCTGGAACCTGTGCGGTGCCTTGTAGGGAGTGAGCACCGATCTGTGGAATACCGGATGCATTCTGGAACCCTCCGGAAGTGCCAGTCTGAAAGCTACCGGGTTGACCTGCTCTTCGACTTGGTAGGGCCCCAGTTGTTTATGCCCTAGTTTCTTCTTGGCCAACGACCTGGCCGGCACTGCGTGGGCTGCTAACCAGACCCAGTCTCCCACGTGGAGCTCTTCGCCAACCCTTCTGTGCTTGTCCGCTTGTACCTTGTATGCGTGCTTGGCCAGCTCCAGGTGGCGCCTCAGCTGATCGTGGACTTCCTGCAGCTCCGACGCGAACGCATCTGCTGTCTGCGGCTCCCCCTCCCCCATTCTTTCCAGTCCCGGGAAGGTTCTGGGGTGCCTCCCGTTGTTGGCGAAGAACGGCGTGACCCCCGTGGACACGTGCTTCGTGTTGTTGTAGGCGAACTCGGCAAGCGGCAGGTAATCCACCCACGTCGCAGGCTGTTGATTTGCATAACATCTCAGGTACTGCTGCATGATGGCATTGACCCGCTCCGCTTGCCCGTTGGTCTGCGGGTGTCTCGCCGACGCCAGGTTGATCTTGACGTTCAGGAAGCCCATCAGCTTCTGCCAGAAATTCGAGATGAACTGCCGCCCCCGGTCGGACAGAATAGACCGTGGCAGACCGTGAACCTTGAACACGTGGTCTATGAACAGTTTGGCGGTTTGCTCCGCCGTGGCCACCTTAGCACACGGAATGAAATGCGCCATCTTGGAAAACAGGTCCACCACCACCAGCACTGCCGTCTTGCCCCTCGAGCTGGGCAGATCCGTGACAAAGTCCAGGGCCACCCTTTCCCAAGGTTCGACCGGAGTTTGCAGCGGTTCCAACAGTCCGGCCGGCGGTTTGTGCACTGGTTTGGCCCTCTGGCAGGTGTCACACCTCGCCACGTAGTCTGCGACCTCCCCTCTCATTCCAGGCCACCAGAAATCCCTGGCTACTAATTCCACCGTCTTCTCCTTGCCAAAGTGCCCGGCCGTGGGCGCGTCGTGCAGCTGCTGCAGCACCTTGGCGCGAAGGTCGTCTCCCGGCACGTAGATGGCCCCTTTACGGATGAGCAATCCATCTCGTAGCTGGAAACCGTCGGCCGCAGCCGTGCCCCTTTGCACCTCTGCCATCTTTGCTTGCGCGAAGGAGTCATCCTGCAACGCTCGTCGCACCGCCTCCAGGTCCACGGTGGCCGCGGCGCACGCCCATACTGTTGGTGCGAAGATGTGCATGGCGGCCGCTGGCGTTGCGTCCTCCAGATACTGTGGCTTACGGGAGAGGGCGTCCGCCATGATGTTAGTGTCCCCCGGGACATACTCTATGCGGAAGTCGAAGTTCGCAAAAAACTCAGCCCAACGTATCTGCCTCTGGTTTAGGAACTGTGCCGTGCGCCAGTGCTCCAGATTCTTGTGGTCCGTGCAAACCTGCACCGTGTGCTTGGCGCCGATCAGGAAGTGCCTCCACGCTTTGAACGCTGCATGAATGGCCAGCAACTCCCTGTCCCAGATGGTGTAGTTCTGCTCGGACTTGCTGAGCTTCCTGGAGTAAAACGCTGCCGGTCGCCACACCCCCTGCTGGTCCTTTTGCAGCAGGACCGCCCCCACGGCTCTGTCCGAGGCGTCTGTCTCCACCCTCATCGGCCTGCTGGGGTTGACGTGAAGCAGCTGCTCTTCCGACGCGAAGAGACGCTTGAGTGCCTGAAAGGACTGCTCCGCCTCCTCTGTCCAAACGAACTTCTTTTTCTTGGAGCTAAGCGTGTCTGTGATGGCCGCTGTCTGCATAGCGAAGCCCTTGATAAACTTGCGATAGAAGTTCGCAAAGCCGACAAACCTCTGGACCTCCTTCCGGTTGCGTGGACTCTTCCAATCCAATACCGCGCGAACCTTGGCGCTGTCCATGGCGAGCCCCTTGTCAGACAACTTGTAGCCCAGAAAATCCACCTCCGTCACGTCAAATTGGCACTTCTCCAGCTTGGCGTAGAGCCTATGTTGCTTTAGTCTGGTCAGCACTTCCCTGACGTGTCTGTCATGCTCCTGCTGCGATTCCGAAAAGATCAGGATGTCATCTAGGAAACAGACGCACGTCTTGTAGAGAAGTCCCGCCAACACGTGATGCATGAAAGCTTGAAAAACGTGGGAGCCATTTTGCAATCCAAAGGGCATAACTCTGTATTCGTAGGTACCCAGTGGCGTGAACATGGCCGTCTTCCACTCATCTCCCTCCCGCATACGAATGAGGTTGTACGCCCCTCGCAGGTCTAACTTGGTGAACACTTTTCCCTTCCGCACCTTCGCCAGGAGGTCGTCGATTCGGGGCATGGGGAAGTCCGACGGCTTGGTCCCATTGTTTAAAATGCGATAGTCCACGACCAGTCTTTTTTGGGGCGTGTCTCGCTTTTTAACAAAGAATACTGGACTGCCCCCCGCTGCCTTGGACTCTCGGATGAAACCGCGCTCCAAATTATGATCTATGAACTGTTTGAGTTCCTGCAGCTCGTCCTCTGACATGGAATACAGTTTCCCCTTAGGCAGCGCCACCCCCGGCAGCAGGTCAATCTTGCAGTCATATGGTCTGTGAGGGGGCAGCCTGTCCGCCTCCTTCTCGCAGAAAACTTCCAAAAATTCTGCGTACTTGTGGGGAATCGCTTGCAGCGTGCCTAGCAGCAGCTGTGACTCCTCTTCCTCTCCTTCCTGCCGGGGCACGATGCAGTGTTCAGCACAAAAGGAAGAGCCGAAGATCAGCTGCCTCTGGTACCAAGCCAGCGTTGGGCTGTGCTTGTCCAGCCAACTCATTCCCAATACAATGGGCGTATCCGATAGTTGAGTGACATTGAAGCTGATGATTTCTTTGTGATTTCCAAGTCGCATCGCCATGGGCGGCGTCTGCTTCACCACTTGCCCCCCTAGCAACTCCCTGCCATCCACCGTGACAACCTGCAGGGGCAGTGTGGCCGGCAGCAACTGTATAGCGTGCTTGTCGACAAAGTCCTGCCCTATAAAGTCCGCGTTGCTGCCCGAGTCAACTGTGATGGGCACGTCAATGGTGATTCCATTGGGCAGCTGGAGAGATGCGGTGAGCCTCACCACTGGTTTGGGCGGGAGGGGGTTCACGGGCTGTAAAATCTCTGGGGACTGCGTCACTAACACGTCTGGCTGGGCCCCAGGGTCTCTTCCTCCAGCCAGACTGCGTCGTTTCCCTGCTGTGGTTCTCCTTGCTGCGTTGCTGCAGTCACCATTGCCGAGGCTGCAGTAAGCTTGTGGAGCCTCTGGGGACACTCTTTTGCCATATGCCCTGGCTCCTCACAGACGTAACACTTCCTGTTCCCTCTAGGAGGCTTCGCTTTCACTGCTGCCGGTACTGAGCCCTTGCACCTCCAACCTCCATAGGTTCGGCTCCTCCTCCTGGCGGAGGCGTGGATTGCGCCCACGCTGCTTCTCTGGGAAGGAAGGAGGGGCCCCTGGCTGGTTCGCGCCCTCCACGCCCTTCGTCCCTGCTCCACGGACGTCCTTCCAGCCTCACCCCCACTGCCAGTGCCCTCTGAACGACCTCCTGGGTGGTCCGGGGTCTCTCCCCCCTCGCGATCTCATCTTTAATCGAGTTGTGCAGCCCCTCCCAAAAGAGGTCTCTTACAGGAGCCGAATCTCTGTCCCATTCCAGGGCACTGACCAAGGCGAAAAAGCGGGCATGATACTGCCTGACGCTGGCCCTCCCTTGTCTCAGCCCATGCACCTCCTTCCGTGCAAGATCCACGTCAATACTTGATAAAAAACACCCATCCATCGCTTTAATAAAGGCATCTGCATTCTGGAGCGCCGGATCCTTATCTCTCCATAAATTGCGTAGCCATGCTTTAGCATCCCCATGCAAATGGGACATGATGAATCCCACTCTCTCTTGCTCATCTCTAAAGTCTTTATGCAGCAGTTGCAGTGCGCACAGTACGTCGGCTCTAAAGTTGGGATACTGTTGCAGGTTCCCATCGAAGTGAGAGACCAGCCCGCCTGTCCGTCTCGCCAACCCAATTCCCTCCTGCCGGGGTGTCTGCTTTGTCAGCACGTCTAACCTGACCTGGAGATCCCTGCAGGCGGCAGCTGCCTCCTCCTCTCTCTTCCTGGATGCGAGAGCCTCGGCATTCAGTTGTGCCACTGCTTTTCTGAGTTCCTCTATCTGCTGCTCAGCCGTCATGTCGTCTGCCGTTCGTGAGCTCGCTAGTAGGCACCTGTTTCTCTCCCCTCCTCGAGGCTGTAGATGCCCACAATCGGGAGACGGAGCTTACTGTCAGAGTTGCTTGAAGATCCTAGCTCACAGAGGATCACGCTAGCCAGCGATCATTAAGTAAAAGTCTTTATTGAATTACAGTTTCCATTCTCACGCTGCTGCGCGCAACTCTACGTCTAGTAGCTAGATCGGCGAAGCTCCGTCTGAGTCTCCGCCCCGTGTGCACCAACTTAATATCCTAGCCTTGCTCCACCTTTTCCGCCTGACTGTCCTCCTCTGGGTCCCTCTACCCCCCGGGGTTTCTTCCTTCCGGGATTCTTCTGACGCTGACCCGGACCCTCCTGCCTCCTTGCGCCGGGCTTTAGGACCTGGCTCCCTTTCGGGGCTGCTTACTGCGCCGCCTTCCTCTGCATTTGAACTTGGCGCGCGCGCCCAACCTTCCACTTTCCTCTTAACCGTTTCTTCGCTCCCCGATGGAGGTGTGGCCACTCCTGACTCATGCCCTCCCTCCTGTGGTGAGCTGCCAGCGCTTCCCCCCTGGCTCCCTTCCTCTTCCCTGCTCCCTGGCGGTGACGCTGGTCCCGATTTCCAGCTGCTCCCCCCTGAGTCCCCTCTGGCTCTATCTTCCTGGGGTGCCCCCCTAGACTCCCCCCTTGCCCTGGCCACTGGTGCTCCTTTCTGTGAATCCTCTGATTCACTGGAAAGACTAGGAGATCTCGGGTCGTCGTCATCACTCATCTTTTCTTCTGCCTCCTCCCCTTCGCTCTCTGTTTCCTCCCTTGCCCGTGCCTCTGCTCCTAAACCCCTGACAGTTGTAGTTATAGAATAAAAGGAAGATATTCTACAGAGCTGCTCTCCGAGTGGTTTATACTCTGCAAGACTCTGCAAAACTCTGCTGCGCAACGACTGTATTATTGAGACAGTGAATCCGGTGCTCTCAGCTCTAAGCTGTGAGTCCATAGCACGGTGACCTGTTCCTGTGAGAAAGGAGGTCTCTGGCGGTGCTTCCCAGCTCGGCTAGCCCAGTCGGGGTTGAGGTGCATGAGTCCAGTTGGTGCACTGGCTCTAGGGCGATGCTGACATCGGTTATGGGCCCAGTCGTTGTTCCAGTCGTCTGACCTGACATTGTTCCAGTCATCCCAGTCGTCCCAGTCGTCCCAGTCGCCAGAGGTTTCTGTTGCTGATTGCCGGACTGTGGAACGGACGCTGCATGCTGGACTGATTTGTGGTGCCCAGAAGCAGAGCTGTTTTGGAGCAGAGTATTCAAGCTGCCGCTGTTGCTTTTGCTGCTGCTTGATTTATGGAGGTATGTTGCTGACTGCTAAAGGAAGAAGATAGCATCCCTGTTTGCCTGTTAATTGCGCACTGAGTGGGAGAGAGAGTGGCTGAAGGAGTCAAGGCTTTATCTGTGTTGCACGAGGGAAGTGTCTTGCTCTAAGTAATAGCAGACATGGCCTGTGCACATTCTGGCCAGATGGCTCTGTCCTTTCCTCTCCTCACGCCTGAAACCTATGCAGTTTGGCAAGTAAAGATGAAAGCGCTTTTACAGAGGGAGAAGCTATTTCACACGATAGAAGATGACCCTCCAGATAAGGATGATGATGATTGGGCTGAGTGGCATGCTGCAGATATGAAAGCCCGAGGGACAATTGTTTTGAGTGTTTCAGACCACTTGCTGGTGAACTTAGAGGGTCAAGAGACTGCACAAGCTGTTTGGCATAAGTTGAGAGATATGCATCTGAGGCAGAATGCTGGTTCCAGTGTGATTTTCTTTAAGAAGCTGTGCAGGCTGCAGTTGGAGAAAGGTGGTGATTTGCCTAGCCATCTATCTCAATTAAAGCATCTCAGACAGGACCTTGTTCAGCGAGACCTGGCTATTTCAGAGGCTGTATTTGCAATGCTGATGATCAATAGCCTAGATGAGTCTTATGATGGAGTAGCTGCCCAGATTTCCACAATGCCTTCTGACCGGCTAACAGAAGATTATGTGTCTAGCGTGCTCCTGAATGAGTGGGATCGCAGACAGGCTGTTAGAGAAAGCCGGGACTGTGCTGTTAAAAATGTGCTTGAAAATGTGCCTGAGTCTTCAGCAGGGGAAAGTGAAAGTGAAACTGCTGCTGTTAAAGCTTTGAAATTGAAGCGGTGCTTTTCGTGTGGAGCACAAGGCCATTTGAGTTTCCAGTGTAAGAAGTCTTCAAAGAAGAAGGGAAACTTCAGAGGCAGAGGGGGAGGAGGACGAAATCCCCAAGCACCTGCTACTTCAAAGGCCTTGATCTCTCGCTGTTCCAGTCAACGTGGGCGGAGTTTCTTCGTGGTCGACTCTGGCTGTTCAAACCACGTGGCCAAAGATAAGAATCTCTTTGTTCAGTCTGAGAAGCAAGAGAAAGAAATTCATCAAGCAGATGGGACAGTTCTCACGAGTGTGGCTCAGGGAACTGTATTCTTAATGCAACTGAATGCAACTATTAAGAATGTCCTGTATGCGCCTGATATTCAGGACAATTTGTTGAGTGTTTCCCAGCTTGATCGTCAAGGGTTTAAGGTGGTGTTTGCTAAATCTCGCTGTGAAATTCTTAGAGATGGCAAGCTCATTTTGTATGCAAAATGTGTAAATGGATTGTACCAATTGCCTTTTGTTTCAGGTACAGGCACTGCAGAAGCAGCTGAGAAAGAGTGTTGCAATTTATCTGTAGATAAGAATGAGAAGTTGCATGACCAATGTATTCATTATTACCACCGTATTTATGGTCATTTGAATTTCCAGGCTGTGGCAAAAATGCCTGATATGGTTCAGGGTATGAAGTTGAAAGAATGTCCCTACCACATGAAATGTGTTTCTTGTGCTGAGAGTAAGGCAAGGCAAGCTCCCAAAGGTACAGAGTCTGGGAGAGAGGCCAAGAAACCATATGAAGTCATTCATGCAGACTTAGTGGGGCCCCTAGCGCTCTCTAGAGGCAATTCAAGGTTTTTCATGGTTCTGATAGACTCCTATTCAAAATATGTTTGGGTCTATATGCTGCAGAAAAAGTCTGAAGCCTTTACCAAGTTTCGCCAGTTTTGTAAATGGCTCAGAAATGTACTGTGATGGGATGATTAGCTGCTTGTGCGTAAAATCGTGGTCCCTCAGAGTTTGTGCAACTCCACAAACCTCTGTGTGTGACAGAGCTCCTCAAACATGTCTGCCCTAGTCACTTCCAGATTACGACAGTGGTTGTTTTCGGAAGCGCTTCCAGCATAGAAGCTCCTTAACGGAAACACGTCTCCTGGATTCACGACGTGACAGCTTCCTGCGAGGAATGGGTCTCCCTATGGGAGCTTCTGACACCTCCCCGCTGTTCTCGCTGGACGTCTCCCTGAGCCCTCCCTCTTCCCTGCTAGTTCCTGCTTTAGCTGCTGCGTCTCTCTCCGCATTCATGAGACCTTCCTCCAGAGACCCATCTCTCCCCCTGCTGGTCCCTGCTTTCGCTGCTGACTCCCTCCCAGCCTCTGTGAGCCCTTCCCCCACCTGTTCCTCCGATGGCAGTTCCCTGACATCCACCTCCCCTCCAAGGCCCCCTTCACCCCCGCCCATTCCCTCTCCTCTGGGCGGTGAGGAGGTAAAACCCCGAAAAGAATCCTCTTCATCTTCAGACGTCTCGAACATTTCCCTCCATCGGTCTCCGTTCCGGCTCGCAGAATCCTCCTCCTCCTCGGAATCAGTGAACCCCTCCAACTCTTCTTCGTCGTCGGTGGTGGCAAAGTATTCCCTCCGGAACCTCGCCACTGGCTGAGGTTTACGTGGGAACCTCTGATGAAAAGTTTCTATTAAAACCTCATCATTGACATCCTCTGCCATGACCCAGGTGTTTTCCGACTCCGGTTCCCCTTCCCACGTTACCAAATACTCTACTTGATCTCCCTTCCACCTGGAATCGAGAATCTCCGCTACATGGTAGCTGTGTTCCCTCTCCTCCATTGCTGGTCCCCCAGTGACCCTCCCTGCTCTGTCCCCTTTATACGGTGACAGCAACGACCTGTGGAAAACTGGGTGCAGCTTCATGTGGTTCGGTAACCGGAGTCTGAAAGCCACTGGGTTGACCTGTTGCGTGACTTCAAATGGCCCCAGTCTTTTGGGTCTTAACTTCTTACAACCCCCTTTGAATGGTAACCCTTGGGTTGACAGCCACACCTGGTCCCCCACCCTAATGGTTTCACCTTCTCTTCTGTTTTTGTCTGCCTGCCTCTTATATTCCTCCTTGGCCCTGTCTAAGTTAAGTTGGAGCTGGCGATGGATTGCTTCCATTTCTTCTACGAACTGTTCGGCAGCTGGAACGCTCCAGTTCTCCCCTTCCCCCCCTGGGAAAGCTCGGGGATGGCACCCGTAATTAGCCAAAAAGGGGCTCATCCCCGTGGACACGTTCTCCGCATTGTTGTAGGCAAATTCTGCCAACGCCAGCTTCTCCACCCAATCATTCTCTCTGTCATTCACATAACACCTCAAATATTGCTGGAGGATGCCATTGGCTCTTTCCACCTGCCCGTTGGTTTCAGGGTGCCGGGCAGTTGAAAAATTGACCTCTACATGCAGTAAGCTCATGAGCTTCCTCCAGAACCTGGAAGTAAATTGTTTCCCTCGGTCTGAAACCACCCTCAAGGGGGCGCCATGCAACCTAAACACATTTTCTACAAACAATTTAGCGGTTTCTTCTGCCGTGACCGCATGTGAGCAGGCTATAAAGTGGGCCATTTTGGTTAACAGGTCTACCACAACCATGATGGCTGTTTTCCCTCTGGACCTTGGCAGATCAGTCATGAAATCTATGGCCACTGCTTCCCATGGTCTTTCCGGTGTGGGTAGTGGTTCTAATAACCCTGCCGGTGCCCGCCTCTCCCCCTTGGCTCGCTGGCATTGGTCACACCCTCTCACATACTCCCGCACATCTTCCCTGACCTTGGGCCACCAAAATTCCCTGGTAACCAGCCACATGGTTTTGTGTTGCCCAAAATGCCCTGCTGTGGGGCTATCGTGCAGTTGCTTGAGTACCTTCTCCCTCAATTCACCTTCAGGTATATATAACGCTCCCTTGTAATACAACGCCCCGTTTCTCTCCTCAAAACCCCCGGGTTTGTCTCCCTCCCTCCTGAGACCCCTGAGTTTGTCCTGGGCGTATTCATCATGCACCGTTCCCTCTACCAGTTCCCTTTGCCCCACCAATGCCGCCCCACACACCCAGCGGTCCTCTGGAATGACATGTGTTTCTTCGGGTGCTCCCTCCCCCTCCAAATATTCAGGTTTGCGTGAGAGAGCGTCCGCCCTAACGTTCTCTGGGCCTGGCACGTAACAAATCTCAAAGTTAAATTTGGAGAACTCCTGGGCCCATCTCAACTGCCGTTGGTTGAGCACTCGCGCAGTTCTCCAATACTCTAGGTTCTTATGGTCAGTGCACACTTGCACCTTGTGTTGTGCACCAATTAGCAGGTGCCTCCATCTCCGGAAAGACTCATGAATAGCAATAAGTTCTCTGTCGTACACCGTGTAGTTCCTCTCGGATTTGTTCAGCTTTCGCGAAAAAAACGCACACGGTCTCCACTCTGACTCCTCCTTCCCTGGCTGCAGAAGAAGCACCGCCCCTATAGCTCTGTCTGATGCGTCTGTTTCGACTCTCAGCTTTTTTTGTAAATCCACATGCAGAAGTTGTCCTTCAGAGGCGAAGGCCCTTTTCAGTTCCTCAAACGCTCGCTCCGCCTCCGCAGTCCAAACAAATTTCTTCTTACTGCTGAGACAGTCCGTAATGGGCACTGTCAGGTGTGCAAAGTTTCGGATGAACTTACGATAAAAGTTCCCAAACCCTAAGAACCTCTGCACATCCTTCTTGGTTTTGGATGTTTTCCATTCCAGCACTGCCTGGACCTTGCCGGGATCCATGGCCAATCCCTTGTCTGACAGGCGGTACCCCAGGAATTCCACCTCCTTGGTATGAAACTGACACTTCTCCAGTTTCACCCACAGCCTGTTGGCTTGCAGCCTGCTCAACACTTCTCTGACGTCTCTCACATGCTGCTCCTCATTCTCAGAATACACCAACACGTCATCTAGGAAGGCCACACAATTCTTGTAAAGCAAAGGCCCCAGTACGTGGTTCATAAACGATTGGAAACAGGCCGAGCCTGCTTGTAAGCCAAATGGCATAACAAGATATTCAAATGCCCCCCAAGGGGTGAACATGGTGGTTTTCCATTCATCCCCTTTCCTTATACGTATCAGGTTGTACGCCCCCCTTAGGTCCAGCTTTGTAAAAATCTTTCCCTTCCGCACCCTGGTCAAAATGTCGTCAATCCTGGGCATAGGGAAAGCCAAGGGTTCTGACACTGCGTTTAAGGCCCTGAAGTCACATACAAGTCTCGGCTTGTCCGTGTTTTTTTTATCCACAAAAAACACTGGGCTACCTCCCACCGCTCTGGACTCTCGGATGAAGCCTCTCTTCAGGTTCTTGTCAATAAACTCTCTTAGCTCCTGCATTTCTCTGTCTGACATGGCATACAACTTGCCTACAGGAAGCTGTGCCCCAGGGAGTAAATTGATTTGACAGTCAAAGGGCCTATGCGGGGGTAGTTGGTCAGCTTCCTTCTCGCTGAACACGTCGCTGAGATCTGCGTATTGTGGTGGTACCTTCACTTTCTCCATTACTTCCTTCCCTGCTAGGGTGGCTTGGGCCCCTGCTGAACCCTTTTCCCCTTTGCAGTGTTCTAAGCAATGTGCTGAACCAAAGGAAACCACTCTCTGATGCCAGCCCACCAGCGGATCATGTAACGCTAGCCAGCTCATCCCCAAAATAATAGGAGCTCCTCCCAAGGTGGCCACATTAAACGCTATCAGTTCTGTGTGCCTTGCCACCTTCATTATCATTGGGACGGTCTGCAAGCTGACTTCTCCTCCCAACAACTCCCTGCCATCGATCGTGGTCACCTGCAGGGGGTTGCTTAAAGGGATGGTCTGTATCTGGTGTTCAGCTGCAAACTCTTTGCTCATGAAATTGCAGGAGCTGCCTGAGTCCAACAGCGCCTTTATCTTTAGGGGGTGTCCATTTTGCAGCTCCAGCGACACTTCTATCACTAGGGCAGGTTTAGGGGCTTCTGGCACGGGCACTTTCACTGCTCTTTGGCCTGGCTGCTGTGCCCCGACTGTGGCAACCAGGCGTTGGCTTTTACCTGCTCCGGTTTTCCCTCCTCTCCTCCCTCAACAGCTCCCACCATCCCTTGCCATTCCTTCCTCTGGGGGCAGACTCTGGCAAAGTGACCTGGCTGTTGGCAGAGATAGCATTTCCGGGCGCCTTTTCCCTCCTTACTGGGCTTTGAAACTGCGCGCGCGCGCGCTGTTCCGATTTCCATCGGCTCTGCCGGCGGGAAAGTTGTCTCTGGAATGTCAGGAATGCGGAACTCCTTCCAACATTCCCCCTTCCCTTCCCACCTCTCCAAAGCTCTCGCCTCCTGGCGCGCTCCTATGGTCAGCGCAGATTTGGTCGGCTGATCCATAGAATCCGCCCTGGGACCCCTGGAGAGTTCGTCTTTCACAGCCGAAGAAAGACCTTCTTCAAATAGCATTTGAATGGGTGCCGCCGATAAGTCCCACCCCAATCTGTGAACCAGCATGGTGAACTCAGTCCAGTACTCACGGACAGATCGGCTTCCCTGCTTGCAAGCCATTAGCTGTCTGCGCACCACTCCCTCCTCAATATCGCTGGAAAACATGAGATCCATGGCACGAAAGAACTTCATGGTGTCCTTTAGGACGTCATTGTGCGTTGCCATCAGGGGTCGAACCCAGTCCCTCGCCCCCCTCTCAAGATGCCCAATCACGAAAGCAACTCGCGATTCCTCATCAGGGAATTCATCAAACTGCACATTAAGGGCATATTGCATCTCTGTCCTAAAGGCATGGTAGTCCTTGGGGTCCCCCCCAAATTTCTGCACCAATCCTGGTACCTTTCTGTTGAACTGGGTGGCTCTCCCCTTCTTGTCTGCATCCTGAGCCCTTCTCTCCTCCAGCCTCGCCGTCTGCAGCGCCAGTTGGATCTCCAACGCTCGGTACCTTTCTTCCAAGCTTGGACCCGCTCCAACCCCTGCCTCTCCGGTTCCGGCTGGGTCGCTCATGATGCCTTCTCTTGCACAGGCAGCTTACAGAGACTGTCGGAATGCTGTGATGGGATGATTAGCTGCTTGTGCGTAAAATCGTGGTCCCTCAGAGTTTGTGCAACTCCACAAACCTCTGTGTGTGACAGAGCTCCTCAAACATGTCTGCCCTAGTCACTTCCAGATTCTGACAGTGGTTGTTTTCGGAAGCGCTTCCAGCATAGAAGCTCCTTAACGGAAACACGTCTCCTGGATTCACGACGTGACAGCTTCCTGCGAGGAATGGGTCTCCCTATGGGAGCTTCTGACACCTCCCCGCTGTTCTCGCTGGACGTCTCCCTGAGCCCTCCCTCTTCCCTGCTAGTTCCTGCTTTAGCTGCTGCGTCTCCGCATTCATGAGACCTTCCTCCAGAGACCCATCTCTCCCCCTGCTGGTCCCTGCTTTCGCTGCTGACTCCCTCCCAGCCTCTGTGAGCCCTTCCCCCACCTGTTCCTCCGATGGCAGTTCCCTGACATGTACATAATGAGAATGTATGTTGTCTTTTCACAGACAGGGGTGGAGAGTTTTGTTCAGAAGAGTTTGAGAGTTTTCTTTCTGAACAGGGCATTGAGCATAGGACGGCCACGCCCAGATCACCCTGGCAGAATGGTTTATGTGAGAGAGTAAACCAGACCCTGCAGCAAGGAATCAGAACGCTGTTACATGATTCGGGGCTACCCAATCCTTTTTGGGCCGAAGCTCTTTCGTTTTTCTGTCATGTGTATAACAGGAGATACCAGTCTAGTGTAAATTGCACCCCATATGAGATGCTTCACGGAAGAAAGCCATGTGTAAAGCATTTTAAAATTTTTGGTTCGGAGGTTTGGGTGCACACCTCGCGGGGTGACAAACTGAGCAAGCGTGGAGAACATGGTGTTTTCCTAGGATATGAGAAAGGGTCTTATCGTGTTCTGATCACAGACACGAAAACCATAAGGCTGACCAGGAGAACCATAAGGCTGACCAGGAGTATTGATGACAATCCACAATGGGACAGAGCTGGCGTTTTTCAGTGCCATCCCATTTGTGATGATGGTGCAAAAGGGGCAAAGAAAGTTAAGAGGGAGGCAAGTGTTGTTGGTGGTGATAATCCTGATGCCAATGTAGTTCCAGATGATGGCACAGATTATCAGAGCCCAAAAGCCTCAGGTGAGTCTGACGCTGACTCAGACTTAGCAGCTTCATATACTTTATCTCCCCATTCTCCCAAAGAGGGGGAAGCACCAAAACAAGAGGATCAGAGAGTTTTGCGCAGATCTGAGAGAACAACCAAGGGTGTACCACCGAAAAGGTTTTCTGAAGAGTTTGCAAAGACTGCGGTCACGAGCAACTCTGGTGGGGTTTTTAAACCAGGCATGAAGTGTGCTGAGAGTAATAGCACAGAACGCTGCATTTATTTCCTTACCTGATATTTGAAGGAAAGCGTGTATTTGAGTTCTGAAAAGTGGTTTGTTCAAATCTGCCTAATTAGAGATGTCAATTTGCATTTGAGAGGAAGAAATGTGTGTGAAGATTTTTCCAGAAGCTGCTTATTCATTTGTATTGTCACAATGTGTAGTGTGTGTAAATTGCAGTTATGTTAAAGATTCTTGAAATGGTCGGATGAAATGGGGGAGGATGAGGAGATTTCACCCCTCCCATACCCAAGAATCTCCTGATGATCTCCTGATGGTCTCTGCTGACTCTCCAGAGAGGAGGAGGTGTGTCCTGCCTATCTACTTATTCTGCCCAGCAACATATCTCTGTGTGTGAGAGAGAGTCAGTCAGTCAGTCAGTGTATCGGAGAAAGTGAGAGTGTTGGAGATCCTAGAGATAAGATTGCTGCTAAGAGCAGCTGCAGACTCTCAGTGTAGCATTGATTTATGCTTAGAATATTCAGCTCTGTATATAGTTTTGTATCATAGATGTAGTTATAGAATAAAAGGAAGATATTCTACAGAGCTGCTCTCCGAGTGGTTTATACTCTGCAAGACTCTGCAAAATTCTGCTGCGCAACGACTGTATTATTGAGACAGTGAATCCGGTGCTCTCAGCTCTAAGCTGTGAGTCCACAGCACTGTGACCTGTTCCTGTGAGAAAGGAGGTCTCTGGCGGTGCTTCCCAGCTCGCCTAGCCCAGTCGGGGTTGAGGTGCATGAGTCCAGTTGGTGCACTGGCTCTAGGGCGATGCTGACATATCCAACCGTTTACTAACAACAACAACTGGGTTTTGGAGCACACTCCCGCCAGCGGACAGCCTCAGCTGTCTGCATGCGTGACCTTGGGGTGCGGAGCACACTCCCCCTCACAGTTGTCTGAACATCTTTCCCTCTGTCTAACCTTTTGCGGTCTCAGTAGTCTGCCATGTCCTGTCTGTGACCTTTGTCTCTTTCATCATACATTGTGCAAGGGGAAAATGACGCGGTGGAAACAGGTGCCAAAATAACTGTGCCACCCCACGATCTTGGGACTGGAAGATGTGTAAAGGTCACAGTCCAAAATGTATCTGCCCGGGTTTGCATATTGTGTCAATAAAAGGAGCCTCCACAGAGCTAGCTGGCAGCTTGCTTGTGCACAGCTCACCTGCATTGCGTGGCGAGTTCCCGCCCCCCACCAAGGATAAATAAAGACATCGGACAACAGAATTAAGGTTAAATGGGTGAATTAGGCCACAACTTTATTGAATTCAGGAATGAGAGGCATTGGCTTAGGCATTGGTCCTATCGACTATCCGGCTCCAGCTCATTTGCTGAAGACCGGGAAGGGTTAACACCATAGAGGGGGTGTCTCCTGCTGAGGCACGTCAACTAGGAGCTCCCCCGGGTCACCGCTCGGGGGCGTGCCTTTGGCCCACACCTCCATAGGCTTCGAACAGGGCCACGCCCCCGGGAGTCCTTTATTGGACCACCCTTCGCTCTCTGGGGGGAGGTGATGGTGTTCTTCCCCTCCCACATCCTCTTAACCCCTTATTACCAATGCCTAACCGCCACACAAGCAACCGCTCGCCGCCAATACTCTCATGCCTGAAACCAATGCCTTATTCCTTTTGCTATATCCATCAGCCAAATATCATTTCCTGCATCCGAAAGATGCACGCCATCAAGCCGGTAGAGGGCCTCGCAGTTGAAACGTATGCCTGGGTGTTCAATGACCCTCCCACCCAGGGCTGCCACTCTACGCACCACTGCCCAATCCAAGGCTTTCCTAGCCCTATTTATGGCTATGGGGCACCTGCTATCTCTCCAAACCTGCCTTTCCATCAAGGAGGCCCAAAGAATGGTAATGTTTGGATAAGAGGCCTTAAGTTCCTCAAAGTTGTTAAGGGTTTCAGAACTCACAGGGTTAAAGAGTTCTGAGTGACGTCTCTTTCCTGAGGCGTGGTCACAGACACTTACGGGAGTGGTTTGCTCTGAGTGTTTTCTGTCTGTCTGTCTGTGTGCGAGAGGAAGAATGTGTGAGCTTTCGCCCGGGATGATTAAAGGCTAAGAAGATAAGGAACGCCTTGTGTTTGTTCTGAATTATTACCCACACACTGCAATTGCTTCTAACCGCTGTGATCGCTCTGCTAACCGGCCAAGGCAGGAGGAAGGACGTTTGGATCGGCACGGACAGTTAGCAAGCTGCGCAACGGAAGAGTGCTGGACTCCATGTTTGGCCCTCTTGGCGCTCTTGGCCGAGCATAGGTTATGGGCAGTTTGCCAACGCTTTGAAGCTGTTGCAGGAACGTCCCACGTGTGGGGGAAGCCAGCAAGCCAGCTGTGAAGACGCTGGGGCCAGCTAGAGCTTTCTGATGCTGACAGGAGCTCGCTGGGAAGGAGGAGCCGATCTGCCGGGAGCCGGAGGAAGCTGCTGCCAGTCGTGAGTACGCTTACCCCGGGGGAGGAGATGGCTCAGTCCCAGGAACATGGCTTTGAGCTTAAGCTGCCATGTGCGAAGCTGACCAGCCAAACGTGGCTGGAGTGGAGCTATTTAGCAGAGTTGTCCTTAGTCGGAGCCAGGCTCTGGGAAATGGTCCAGCCAGCAGCTGGGGCGGTTGCAGGCCAACGTGAAGCTGAGAAGCGTGTGCTTGCGCTTTTGGCTGAGAACGTGGCTGCTGATCTGAAGCCTATTGTTCTGGGTGCCAGGAAGCCAGAGGCCGCTTGGCTAGCACTCCAGGAAGCTTGTGAGGCTGGAGGCGGAAGCAAGGGCCGGGAGATGGCTGCATCAGAACAGGAAAGGCAACATGGCGCTGACCACCTTCGTGGAAGCCGGTGCACAGCTGGGAAAAGCTGTGGGGCCCCTGAGGGGGGCGAAGGGTCTAAAAGCTGCGTGGGTGCTGCAACATGTCTGCGTGAGGAGCTTGGAGAGAGGCAAGCTGCTGGGAGCACTTTACCCATCAGAGGGGGTGCAGGAAAGCGTCCTGGGAGCCCTGTGAGAAGTGAGGGGGCGGTGAGCAGTAAAAGCTCAGAGAAGCCTCTTTTTCCAAAGGCTGCCAAGAGTTGTTTGCGTCGTAAGCCGAAGCCTGGGAAGCCGGATAGAGCTGAAGGCTTCAAGGTCAGCCACCTGCTGCAGAGGGAGATAAGTGCTGCAGAGCTGTCTGGGAACGCTGAGATAAGTCCAGTCTTCAGGGCAACGGAAGGAGTTGCGGTTACGGAAGCTGCCAAGGACAGGAGCAGTGGGACGTTTGTTGCCATGGCAACGCTACAGGACAACTCCAGCAAGGACAGAATGTTGCAGTGGGTGGTGGATTCCGGTGCCAGTCATCACCTGATTGGAACGCCACCTGCTGGGGGGCTGCGGAACTGCAGGGCTGTTTCAGCTGGGACAACTGTTACGTTGGCTAATGGAGCCCAAAAGCCAGTTTCTAACGTTGCAAATGTTTATGTTTCTTTTTTGCAGGTGGAGCTGGAGTGCTACATTGTGCCAGGGATACATTGTTGCCTGTTATCTGTACCTGCTCTTGTAAAGCAAGGGTACAAAATTTGCTTTGAAAATGATGCCTGTTCCATTTTCAGAAGGGGGAAACAGCTTGTCAACGTGAAATGCAAGAACAATCTCTTTGTTCTGGAAACACCTCTAGAGGGTGGGGGGAATGCTGGAAAAGCACAGGCGCAGTGTGCTAGTGTTCCCAGCCATGATTCATGTGTTCATGTATGGCACAAGAGAATGTCTCATGCTTGTTTGGAAGATGTTCAGAGGTTGCCCGGCTGCACTAAGGGTTGCAAAATCACACCATGTGAGGGATCCCTAGAGTGCAGGGCATGCAGAAAGGTACAAAGGTGCAGTTTTCCCGGGGTAAAGAGGGTAACCACAAAACCTTTTGAGCTGGTTCACACAGACCTTGCAGGACCCATGAAGTGTGAGAGTCTGGGTGGGGCCAGGTTTGTGCTGATGATGACAGATGATTTTTCTCAGAACGGATGGTCTTTCTCTCTCAGAACGCAGGGGGAGGCGGCGCAACTTATCCAGGATTGGGTTGCGGAGGTGGAACTAAGGTTCTCCACCAAAGTGCAAGGGTTCAGGAGCGACCGTGGGTCACAGTTCACTGGGTCTGCTCTGACGGAGTTTTTCAAGCAAAAGGGAATTCGTCACCAGGTGACGGGTGCTAAGTCTCCTCAAGAGAGGCGTGGCAGAGCACAGGAGTGAAACACTGGCTGAAGCTGTCAGGGTTTTGCTGTGTGACTCTGGGCTGCCTCAGAGCTTTTGGAGTGAAGCTTGGAAATTTGCCAGCTTTGTTTTTAACAGGTCCTACAATCACGCTGTAGGTGACACACCGTTTTTCCTGTTGCACAAGCAAAAGCCACAGGTGCATTTCTTCCGTGCGTTTGGTTCCAGGGCTTCAGTGCCGATACCAACAGCTCAATGGAAGGAGGGTGGTCCAAGGTACCAGGAAATGATCTTCTGTGGGTATGATCCTGCAACAAATGGGTGGAAGTTTGCATACCCAGAGGGTGATCAGACCAAGCTGCTGGTCAGCAAGCATGCTGAGTTCTGTGAGCAGGGTGGTTGGTCACGGCCTAGGGATGGTCCTGATGTTCTCTCAGAATGTCTGTCTGATTCTGAGGGGGAGGAAAGGGAGGAAGGAGAAACAGAGGCGGAGCCTGTTGCTGAAGACCAGGTTGCTGATGAGGGTCAAGCACAGGGGTGGGTTTCTCCACAGGCTGTTAAGAGAGAACCCAAGAGTGAGCCTTCATCTCCTGTTAGCCAAGTGCAGAAGGCCCGAAGACGCAGCAAATCAGAGGGGGAGTCTTCTGTGCTGGGAGACACACTTGCTGACCCCAGTGGGTCAGGAGGAGCACCTGAGGTTGTGCTCCGGCGGTCAACTCGCACCACAAAGGGGATTCCACCTGAGAGGTTTCAGGTCACCAGTGCGTGGGTTGGTTTCGCACAGTGTGATTCTGGGAGTGTGGAAGGGATTCAACAATTGCCTGGGATAGATGCCAGTGGGAGGCAAAGGGCAATGGGAGGTGAGTTGAACTCAAAGAGGTCTGTAAATATGTCTCTTCAGTTTCCCTCAGGATGCGAGACGAGAGGGGGTGTTAAGGGTTTCAGAACTCACAGGGTTAAAGAGTTCTGAGTGACGTCTCTTTCCTGAGGCGTGGTCACAGACACTTACGGGAGTGGTTTGCTCTGAGTGTTTTCTGTCTGTCTGTCTGTGTGCGAGAGGAAGAATGTGTGAGCTTTCGCCCGGGATGATTAAAGGCTAAGAAGATAAGGAACGCCTTGTGTTTGTTCTGAATTATTACCCACACACTGCAATTGCTTCTAACCGCTGTGATCGCTCTGCTAACCGGCCAAGGCAGGAGGAAGGACGTTTGGATCGGCACGTACAGTTAGCAAGCTGCGCAACGGAAGAGTGCTGGACTCCATGTTTGGCCCTCTTGGCGCTCTTGGCCGAGGGCTGCCAGGGCTGCCACTCTACGCACCACTGCCCAATCCAAGGCTTTCCTAGCCCTATTTATGGCTATGGGGCACCTGCTATCTCTCCAAACCTGCCTTTCCATCAAGGAGGCCCAAAGAATGGTAATGTTTGGATAAGAGGCCTTAAGTTCCTCAAAGTCACTAAAGATGTGCCACATCAAGTCGACTGCCTTTCGGTAAGCTAAATCATTTTCGCCTAATTGGATAACTAAAGCATCTGGGGGGCCCTCCGCTGCCGCTCTGGCCATAATTGCGGGTAACATCTCGGCCCAGCGCATTCCCCTCCGAGAGATCCAGGATATATTGATGTCAGACGGTAAGTTAAGGTGCGGCCTGAGACCGGAATTGATGGCGCGGACCCTGGCCCAATGCACAATGCTGTGCCTGATTATCCAGATGCGCACCCTCATAACTCCTGCAAGAAAATTGAAAGAACAAGCCAAGGTCAGGTAACCCCAGTCATAATTTTTTTCTAACATAGCGTTTGTAAGCATCTGATTTCCAGCGGCCCTGGTCCTTGATCCTCTTGGCAGTCAGGCCCAGGTGCATTGCCGTGGTGGCCGCTCCTATCCGAAAAGAGTGCGCCACGAAATCCGCGGGGGGGAAGCCACATTCTGCAACTGTTAAGCGCATGACACGAGTGAACTGGTGCCGCGTCAGGGGTAAGCCATCTGCATGAATCAATAGTGGTCCCACTGAATTAGCCCTCAAAAACAAAAAGCGCCTAGTGTCCTTAACCGGGCATGGGCCTGATTTTCCGGTTGCCAAAAGCCGAACCAAAGCCCCCCTCCCATACTGATCTGTTTTGGAACTACGTATCCGCAAGACTAGATCCTCCCGTGATAGCGTGACATCGATTAGTAGCAAACCCCGGGAGGAACCTCGCTGACCCTCTTCGTATGCCACCTCACCAACGCGAAGTGCGCCGAAAAAGGCGATGGAATACGCCGCTGAGAATAAGCAGGCCTTGTACTTAGACCAGCAAACAGTTCTCAACTTTTTATTAATCTGGCAAAGGATGTCAAATGATATTGGCCTTCTCGTATCGCAGCTGGGGGGCTGCAGTCTGCGCCAGCCCGCCAAGGTGTTCCGCATGACAAAATCGGCACATGGGTCAGAGGAATAAACTGCCTTGCAAAAGAATGATATTGCCGCCGCCTGTAGGTTGAGGGTTTTAGGAGCGCGGCCCAAGCGTCTCAAGTGTACTAAGTAGGAAAGAACCTCTGACTTGACGGGAGGTGAATTGCTTCTAGTGGTGTAGTTTTTACTGCGGAATTTTAAGAAATCCGACCAAGCTTTCTTATACGATCTTAAAGTGGAAGGCGCCACCGAGGCTAATACTCCCTGAATCACTTCTGGTTCCCAAGGCTCCATAAGTGCTCCGGGAATGGCTGAGGAAGCTGTTGTGCATCCGGTGCTAATGAGCGGAAGCGGTCCATCTGAAAACGAGATAGGGCATCCGCAATGTCATTGTTAACACCAGGCACAAATTTGGGTGAGAAGTGGATGTTGAGCTCTAAAGCACAAGAGAATGAAAGAACGAAGAAGGGCCCCCAGGGTGGCCTGCCTGGAAAGGACTGCTACTACTGCCTTGCTGTCGGTGTGAAAGCATACCCTATGGTTGCTAAATTCCTTAGACCACAAGTGCACCGCCACTACGATCAGAAAGAATTCCAGGAAGGTTAGATCTCTGGTTATGGGGCCTCCCTGCCAGGCTGCGGGCCAGTGCTGGGCACACCATTGGCCCCTAAAATAAACGCCAAACCCAAGAGAGCCCGAAGCATCTGAGTGCACCTGAAAGTCAACTTGCAGCGATAAGTTATCCTGCCCCAAAGAAATTCCATTATAATTCTCTAAAAACTTCAACCAGACTTCCAGATCAGATTTTACCTCTTTCGATAGGCGAACCCTGTGATGAGGGGATCACAGACCTGCTGACAGCCTCGCAAGGCGGCCCCAGAATGGGCGGCCAGGGGAAACCACACGGCAAGCAAAATTTAAATGGCCTAGCAATGACTGGATCTGCCTGAGGGTAACCTTTCTTAGGGGGAGGAGTTGTCGAATAAGGTCACCGAGCGCAATCACTTTTTCCCTGGGCAGTTTAGAGGTCTGAGCGACAGTGTCCAATTCAATACCCAAATAAACCATGGTTGTAGCTGGGCCCTCAGTTTTGTCTGCGGCTAGAGGAACACCCAACTCCCCCTCTAAAGATGTGAAGGCTTCGAGAAGTTCCGAGCACTTAAGTTTACTATCAGCTATGAGGATAAAGTCATCCAAGTAGTTCAAAACACCCTCACAGCCTGTTCTAAAGTGAAGCACCCAGTCCAGGAAGGTACTGAATACCTCAAAGGCTGCACAGGCCACTGAGCAACCCATGGGCATTGCCTTGTCAACGAAATAAGCCCCCTCAAATTTGAAACCCAGCCACCGGAAATCTTCCAGGTGTACTGGCAGGAGTCTGAAGGCAGACTCAATGTCACATTTAGCCAGCAGCGCACCATTTCCAAATTTGCAAATCAGTTTGACCGCTTGGTCAAAGGAGGCATACCTCACCGAGCAAAGTTCCTGGGGTATCGCATCATTGACGGACCCTCCTTTTGGGTAAGAAAGGTTGTGAATCATGCGAAACTCACCGGGTGCTTTTTGGGGGACGATGCCTAACGGGGATATGTGAAGATACTCTATGGGAGGGGCAGAAAAGGGGCCGGCTACCCTCCCTGCTTTAATTTCTTTACTAATTTTCTTTCGCGCAACCTCAGGCATCTCCTTCACTGATTTTTGATTTGGTGGGTCACCCGAGTTGGGGGGGGGGAAAGCCACTGGGATCCTAAAACCGGTACTAAAACCTTCCCACAGATACAATGTGGCTGTTCTGTTGGGGTAAAGATCCAAAAGGGTTTTCAACGGGGTCAGCTTGATGGGGGGAAATGCCAGGCCTAGATCGAAATTACTGATGGTTTCCCTGAGGTCCGAATGGAGCTCCATGGCCACCTCTGGCTCCTTGGTTGAAGGAGCCTCTCCCGCCCCGAAAGGGCTGCCTCCCTTTAATGCAGGCAGTGGCAGGGTGGTTTCCTAGGCATTTCTCGCACTCGTGGCTATACTTACAGATAGGCTGCACACACACACCTTTGTTGAATTCCCAGCACAGCCGCCTCTGTTTTGCATTGGACCTCCAGGGTTTAGACGACTCCTTGGACTTCTTTTCTACATAGGGACCAATGTGCTCTGACCAATAGTTCTGGTCCCTCAAGTCCCAGCGCGTAGAAGATAACAGTGAAGCGTTTCTGTGGAAATCTTCATCATAATTTAGTGCTGCGGTCTCACCCGCCAATTCTCGTGCCCTCCTAACATGGGCCAGGTAAGCAATTAGATGCATCGCGCATTTTGCATAAGCCGCGCTGACCACACCCATGAACACCTGAAACCAGTCCAGCCAGTTTTCAAAATTATGCTTGGCTCTAGGTGTTCTGTACCTTCCCTTCCCATAGCTACGCTTCTTCTCCCCTTTACCAGTCAACTTGGCTGGCAGTAACAATGTGAATATGTCGATAAAGTCGCTGTTAAGAATCTTATTTCTCTTTCTTTGAGATAAATGATTCCCCAGGATAAAATCGGTAGACAAGTTTGTGGATGTTTTTGTTGGGATACTGCCAGGGAGATAACGTCCATCTGAGCCCCCAAGCCAGCTGCCGGACGATCCATCGACCTCCCGTAGTCACGCAGTTACGCAGTATCAGCAATTAGGGGCACAAAGCCTTAGAAATAGATTGCCACATTCCTAGGCTGGTGCACCCTCTTTATCAGCAGAAAACACAGCCAGAAAGCTTGCACCGCAGAAGAGCAGAAGAGCATATTTACAGTTTATTTAGCGTTGAACAGAACAAAGGAAAACATGACCGTTCTGAGTCAGCGTCTCTGACCGACTGAAATCGAAAGGAACAGCAAACATAAACATCCTGTGAACAGGACATGCGCAGACTCTGTGACTCACAAAGCCTGCTCCCTTTTAAGGTGGAACGGAAATATCCTAACATCCTCCCCCTTTCCGTGTAACCTGTAGTACCTGTGGTTCAACCCAATCGCAACCTTTGTGCGTAAACCTTAAGTTGTTCTCTGTTAACAACCTTAGACAACAGATCAGCAGGAATTTCATTTCCTGGCATGTAGGACACCTGAATGAGTCCTTTCTGAATACACTCCCTTGCACGATGTAGCTTAATCTGCAAGTATATGGTTCTCTGCTTACAACTCTCCGAGTTCAGCAAAGCCAAACAAGATCTATTGTCTTGATACACTTGTATAGGACATTTCACAGACACCCTGATGTCCTTAAACAGTTGCATCAACCATTCACAATCCATGAGTGAAAAAGACAGAGCATTGAGTTCTGCTTCACAGGAACTTAGGCTCACTGTTGTTTGCTTCCTGCACAACCAGTCAAACAGGCAGTGGTTGTACATGTAGCATACTCCAGAAGTGCTTGTACCATCCGTGGTGTCACTTCCAAAACTTGCATCTGCAAAGATTTCAAGACCTCCAGTCTTCTGACTGGTGAACCTCAGCCTGTAGTGCAAAGTCCCTTTCAAATAGCGGGCTATGCACTTCAGAGCTTTCCAATCCTGAACCGTAGGATTGTTGGCATGTCTGCTAAGCAGATTAGAGCTTACAGCTATGTCAGGTCTTGAACATTTGGCAATGAAATTCAACTTGCCTAGAATGCATCTGTATAGCGTTGTGTCAGAGAACGCTTCAGCAGTACTGTCTACCTGGTAACCTGTCACCATCGGTGTGTCTGCTGGGTTTGCATCAACCAAATTCAACCTGGTTAACACATCAGCAATTTTCTGTGTTTGATGTACCAGAAAATTACCTGCTTGGTCCCTCTCCACCTGCAGAGAAAGATAGTTGGATACCTCACCAAGATCCTTCATGTCAAAGTGCTCCTTCAGCTGAGCTAGGGTGCTTTGGTAGAAAGCCTGATTCTTCCAAAACATCAGAAGATCATCAACAAAACATAAGCAATACAATTTGTTTTGCCCCTCCTCCTTGACAAACACACATGGATCAGCTTTGCCCTGGTGAAAACCTAGAGAAAGCAACGTCTCAGTGAGTTTTGTGTTCCAACACCTGGCACTCTGCTTGAGACCATATAAGGATTTCCGCAGTTTACAGACCATTCCCTTCTGTATCTCCATCCCATCAGGTGGAAGCATGAACAGCTCCTCATTCAAAATCCCGTACAAAAAAGCTGTATTAATGTCATGATGGGAAACATGCAGTTTCTCCTCCGCAGCGACCTTGAGCATCAGTCGAATGCTCTCATATTTGACTGTGGGAGAGTAGGATCATGGTAATCCTGTCCTGGTACCTGTGAAAAACCTCTGGCAACCAATCTGGCTTTGTGTCTGACTACCTTGCCATTCTGGTCTGTCTTGGCCTTGAAGACCCATTTGCTGCCAACCAGTCTCATTCCTGGGACTACCGGTACCAGTTCCCAAGTTTGGTTCCTGTTCAAGGAATCAACTTCAGCCTTCATAGCATTAAGCCAAGGCTCAGCATCTTTAGAGGATAACTCCTGAACCTCTTTGAAGCTTGAAGGTTCCCACACCTTCTCTGAGCTACTAAGAACAGCAGTTGCTGTCTTAGCAAACTCATCAGCAAATCTCTTTGGAGGTTTGCCCTTCGTGGCTCTCTCAGATCTGCGTACTAGACGCAAGTCTTCTTGACTCATCTCCTCTTTCTTAGGAGAAAAATGACCAATGGTGAACAGTGGTTCTTCCAGTTCATTGTCAGACGCATCAGATGGTCTGACTGAGGCCTTTGCGCTCTTGTAGTCTGCTGTGTCATCACTGTCACTGACACCAGCAGCAGCGCCGCCCACTGATCTGGAATCCGAACTCTGATCATCATCATCATCATCATCTTCATCATCATCATCCTCATCATCCTCAGCTTTAGCTGCTTGCTTGACATCACCTTCATCCTCCTCTGGGTAACTCTGGAAAATTCCCACATTTCCCCCCCACTTAGGATTGTACTCAACACTCCTTGTGAACTTAATGGACTTAGAGTTAGTCATCCATACCCTGTATGCACCTTTTTCGTACCCCATGAACAAACCATGTGCCCCACGCTTCCCAAGCTTGTTGGTTTGTGGGGAGTGTACCCACATGTCAGAACCAAAAATTTTCATGTGCTTGATGTTGAGCTTCTTGCCAAACATCTTCTCATAGGGGGTACAACCAATGGGTGATGACAATCTGCGATTAAACGTGTAAACAAAATTCCCCAAAGCTTCCCCCCAAAACTTATCAGGGAGATTGGCATCATGCAACAAGGTTTTCATTCCTTGCAGCAATGTCTGATTTGCTCGCTCCGCAAGCCCATTCATCCATGGCGATCTGGGCGTTGACATGTCATGCTGGATTCCCTTCTCAGTCAGGAAAGCTTCAAACTGCTGAGAAGTGAACTCCCCGCCCCGATCAGTAAACAAACAGGCAATACGTTTACCGTGCACATTCTCCAACCAAGCACAGGATGCCTTAAACTTCGGAAACACTTGCGATTTCTGTTCGAGCAAAAACACATGAATGTACCTGGAAAAAGAATCAATTAGAACCATGAAGTACCTTGCTCCCCCTAAAGAGGGCGTAAGTGACCCAACCAGGTCCGCATGCATTAGCTGGTAGGGCTTGGAGGCCTGCCTGCTAGACTCCTTGCCTTTTGGAGCAACCTTCACCTTGTTCTCTGCACAAGATACACATTTCATGTGAAATTTACAGGGTTTGATGTTCAAACCCTCAACCACCTCTGGCATCTTGGCTAGTGCCTTCCAAGAGAGGTGACAAAACCTTCGATGCGCATCGTGAATGCAACCTGCATGAAGAACTTTGTTAGTTTGTGCAACACAACAAGAATCAGCATTAGACACAACAACAGTGTCGTCATAAGTTATATGGAACAAACCATCCATAAACTTTGCATGCAAATAGTCCTCTTTGCCTTTACTGATGACACAGACGCTCCTCTTGAAGGAAATCTGAAAAGCACGCCCAGTAAGCTGTGGGACACTGAGCAAGTTGCTTGCAGCGCCCGGAACATAAAGTACATTACTGATGGTAGTGTGCAGACTTGCAAGTTTCACAGTCCCTTCTCCTGCGATTTGCAATGTCCTTCCGTCAGCCAGGTGGATCTCACCTTCCTGAGGCTTGAAGGAGATAAACAGGTGGCGATCCTTCGTGACGTGGCGGCTCGCACCTGAATCGACAATAAATCTGCCTTTGGCTGTTGGAGCAGTCTTTACAGCAAGCAAACCCTTGTTTTCCACCGGCGTGGGCTTTTGCAGCTTGCCCCCCTGCTGCTCCTGGCCACCAGACGTGCCTTTAGCCTTTGGTGAAGCTGTGCCAGCAAACAAAACCTTGTTTTCCACTGGCGTGGGCTTTTGCAGCTTGCCCCCCTGCTTCTGGTCAGCAGACGTGCCTTTAGCCTTTGGTGAAGCTGTGCCAGCAAACAACGCTTTGTTTTTCCCTGGCGCGGGCTCTTCACCCTCCCTCTGCTTCGGGCCATCTGCAGGCGTCTGCCTCTGTTTACCTTTGCCTTTCCGGCCTCTGCAAAGGCGATGACCTTGGTTCCCACGAGAAACAGAGCTCTCAGCTGCCGACTCCTTGGCTCCCCCTGGAGGCTGGAATGCTGCCTGGGATGACGTGACGGTCAGCTCCCCCTGCAGCCTGCAACCGGTGCCCTCAGCATCCCTGCATTCACTCGCATTCTGGGAAACAGCCAGGACCTCCGATGCAGTCAAACTCTGGGCTGGGATGACTGGCTGGTGGGCTTTCTTCAAAGCATCCCACATCCCACGTGCAGTGGTGTTGCCAGCAAGCGTCTTAATTTCCTCAAGAGAGACGGATAAGACTATTACGTCTATCGCCTTTGAATCATCGGCTTTCCATCTCTCTGTCAGAGGAACCGGAGGGGGCTCAGAAACGGTATGCCACACCCCAAACTGACGCAGCAAACTTTCACACCATTTTGCCCAGGTTTCATAATTCTGCCCATGTAACTTAGGACAGTCAGCATTTCCATAAGCTTGGAAAAACTCCATTTCCAGCTTTTTGCTTTGAGCCGGGAGTCTTTTATGCCTTCAAAGACTTCGTATCTCGGCAGCTCATTAATCACGAACTCTCTGGCTCGGCTCCCAGGCCAATTAAGCCCTGCCGGAGATCAAAGACTCCTTCCGAGGTAAACAGAAAAGCCTCCCTTTCTTTCGCTTTTCCCACGTACCTCTCTTACGCAGTCTGTTGCAGTTTTACTCTCCTGTAGGTGCTGTGAATCTGGGCCCATAACCTTGTTGTTGGGATACTGCCAGGGAGATAACGTCCATCTGAGCCCCCAAGCCGGCTGCCGGACGATCCATCGACCTCCCGTAGTCACGCAGTTACGCAGTATCAGCAATTAGGGGCACAAAGCCTTAGAAATAGATTGCCACATTCCTAGGCTGGTGCACCCTCTTTATCAGCAGAAAACACAGCCAGAAAGCTTGCACCGCAGAAGAGCAGAAGAGCATATTTACAGTTTATTTAGCGTTGAACAGAACAAAGGAAAACATGACCGTTCTGAGTCAGCGTCTCTGACCGACTGAAATCGAAAGGAACAGCAAACATAAACATCCTGTGAACAGGACATGCGCAGACTCTGTGACTCACAAAGCCTGCTCCCTTTTAAGGTGGAACGGAAATATCCTAACAGTTTTTACATCCGGAACTAGTGCACCGTCCTTCCATTCCAGGGAACCATTAAAGGACTTGCGGTATGAATTAGCCCTCCTTTCATGCACCCATAAAGGAAGACCCGAACTATCCTCCCCATAGCCCCAGTACTCCTCCATAGGAGCATCGCTATCTGAGTCAGATGAAGAGGTACCTGATTCATCCTCCCATTCAGACCGTTTACTCTTCTTACTCTTCTTTGATGTATGCTTCCTCTTTTCTTTCCTCTTTCCTGACTGGCCATCCGGCGTAGCTTGTGCGGTCACGCTGGGCACCTGCGCGTCTTGCTGCCCCTGCACTTCTTCATCTGAAGAGGAATCCGAGGCGCCCTCAGCTGGTGCCACATGCTGTGGTGGGTTCTGAAAAGCACTAGGGAGACCTACGTCCTTTTGTGGGTTAGTAGTACTAGAGCCCTGAGTACTAGCCTTGCCCTTCTTGCCACCCTTATGACCCCCTTTTGACTTGCCTGTGGTGGCGGTCTCTGATTGCGTATTACGCCGGTCTGTTGGATCATTGGTTGCTCTCAGTACTGCCGCGGTGGCAGCAGAGGTGCCAGGGCAGTCCAAATCACTAGGTGGTGTATCCGGGATGCATTATTGGGTGAGCGCCACCGGTGCCATCGCCACCTGGCCTGCAGGCCTGCATTGCCTATAAAAGGCCTCAAAGGCAGTGAAGAACTGTGCAAATGCCTGAGGGTTACATGGCACTACAAAGGCCTGAGACCCCTCCTGGTTCCCTTGTGCCCCCCCCCCAGATACAGTGGAATTCTGTTGGTTTTCTTGAGCAGACATGTTCAAAGCTTGGCACTTTTAATAACCTAGTTCAGTAATATCAACGCTAACAGGTTTAGATTTCAATGCACAAGGTGCAAGTAATGTGGGCCTAGTTCAGTAATATCTACACTGGCAGTTGTAAAGAAAGCCAAGGATGCCTACCCAATCCTCAAGTAATGTGGGACTAGTTCAGTATTAGCTATAAAATGAAACTATAAAGAAAAACTCCAAAATAAAACCCAGAGGTCCAGGAGTGAAGAAATGCAATTAAATTGAAATGTTTTAAATATTTAAGCTGAGGAGCTCCCTGACTCCGTGGATCGCCTTAATAGCACAAGAAGCGTAATAAGGACCCACAAGGCAGCCGCGAACTGTAAGAATCAATCAAGGTTTAAATAAAACCACAGGGAAAATTCCCTTTCAGAACCTCAAGCAAGGAATAGTGAGTAGATCAAAGGAAGAATCCCTAAACAGCACGCACTAATAAATATAAAATTATTATAAATTCTCCTGATCTTATGACAGACTTAACACAAAAGCCCCGCAAGTCCTTTAAGGACTTTAAATGAAATCTACTGAATGAATTATTTATTTGAGACTCTATAGCCCTAATAACTTCTGCTTATTTGAAGTGATGAATTAAATACCAAAGATCCTTGCAGGCTGTGTGCAATTTAAATAAGCCTTATGAACTACTGTTTATTTTATAATGCAATGAATTTAGTTATAATATTCAAATTAAATTGTAAAGTTAGTTTGGATTTAACGTAGATATTTCTGCAGTAATTGAAAGGGAAGAGGAGGAGATCTGGCTTTCGATGCCTCAGATTACACTGCAGCAAGAAGCAAAAGCTTGTATAAGGGAAGGGGGTGGGAGGGGGTTATCTAAAAAGGGGGGCTAAGTAGATGGCCTGTAGTATGGCGCTCAAGGGTAATATAAGCAGGGAGCAGGCAGCGCTAGCAGGGAGCAGGGAGCGCTAGCGTCCTCTTTAATGTATAGTTTTAAATCCGAAGGAGGCAGCGCCCCGTCACTTTAAAGGCAACCGTGAACAACGGTTCCCACGCGCGGCTGCCTCTGGCAAAATGGCGGCACACAAAGCAGTCACCTCACAAGGCTGGGTGACTGTTGCTCGAGCTAATATTTTCTGGCAGAACGCTGGGTGATCTCTTATTAAGGCAATTTAAAATCTGAAGCAAGCAGTGCTAGCGTCCTCTTTTTGTGACACTTAAATTCACGACAGCTGTGCCTGCTTTACTTTTAAAAGCTGCCGTGAACAGCCACTTCCCACGGGCGGCTGCCTCTGGTAAAATGGCGGCCACCACAGATGGCCACGTGGTCGCTTAAAATGGCGGCCGGGGCGGGCCGGTAACCCGGCAACGGCACAGCTGATTCCGTGCCTGAACTACAGCGCTTGAGCAAGGGGAGCGAAAAAGCAACGTGGCCAGACAAATTACAAAAGGATCAACCACCGAGATGTGTCGTCTCTCCCTCAGCGACACTCAACCCCCGAAACACGTTAAAGGTGATCCCCCCCCCTCACTGTCCGCGACCGCGGCTAGGCTTAAACAGACCTGTTTCGATGGGCGATTCATGCTTCCAGGTAAAAGGAAAATTAACTGTGATGCTGATGCTGAACGTGTTTTGCTGTGTTCCTCAAAGCTCTGCTGCCTGTCTTCAGCGGTAAAGCCCGTCCCGCTGGGAGATCAATCGGTGAGCCGGCTCAGCTGAAGCACACAATCTCGCAGCGTCGCGGTAGCGAGGAAGAAGCCGGCTGGATACAGCTACGGAAGCCCGATCCTGGAAAACTTGATCGATTTGCACTATATCCAAGTGGGGGAAGGAGGTGACGGAAAAACGGAGCACAGGGAGGAGCCGAAAGACGGCTCAGTGGCGGAACGGCGGCAACGGTAGCAAACTGAAGGATAAAGCGAGCAACACGACGAAACGTCGGCGACCAGGAAGATAAGAATCCAATGTCTTTGTTCAGAATGTCTTTATTCAGACCAGGTCTCTCCATGGTTTTAAGTTTGGTAATGAGTTGCAATTCAGCAGCTCCTCTTTCCAGCCTATTTCTCTTTCCAGTCTATTTCAGTCTATTTCTGACTATACACGACTAAGCCATTTTTCACCTTCTCACCCCTTGCCTTTTCCTGTAAGACCTATTGCAGTCGTTAAGAGTCGTCAACAGGCTCATCTCAGCTATCTGCCAATCTCCCATTCCCACCACCCTTCTGAGTAATACCCCTCCCCACCTTCTCACTATATAGAAGGATCTGGCAACTTCTGTTTCAGTGTATCTGAAGAAGTGTGCATGCACACGAAAGCTCATACCAAGAACTAACTTAGTTGGTCTTTAAGGTGCTACTGGAAGGAATTTTTTTATCTTGTAACCTTGTTAATCCAATCAAAACTAGATACAATGTAGCAATATCAGGCCAGGTTGCTTCCGAAATGAAGCAACTGCATTTAAAAAGCCTAAAACACTTAGAAATTCGTAGAAAATCACTGGTTTCACTGATTCTCTCCATTTTGCCGCCAATCTACTTCATTGGCTAAGGACTTGGAAACCACTCGGTCCCCACCATAATCCTCCGAGCAAGAGATCACGTACGCACAGGAAAGGACTCATTGATGCCAAATCGCTGGCCAAGTCCTATCCTCCGGGTTTGCCCAGGTGGCAGACTATGCAAATCAAGGTCCTATTGTTTTCTTCTTGTAGGTGCTGAGAATGTGCTTCTCAATACATATCCTGCATTTGCATGTTCCCCCACATACCCCCACATACCTCGTACAAAGATTGGAAGAATGAGACCCACAGGCTAGGGGGAATTTGTGAGGTTAAGGGGGAAATAGCTTTATGAGTGCCAGAAGTTACCAGTTTCCAGAATAGTGTCTGATCTTTTGCCACACTAATTAATTCTAGCCAGCATTTTCTGGTATAGGCATTCTTTTGGTGGCGTATTAGGTCTTTATACTCTTTTTTAAGGGCACAGACGGCAAGATAGGCTTGGTGTCTGACAGAATTTTCGGCTAGAGGTGGTTCAAAGTTGATTTAAGTAGCTTTGAAGGGGGGGGGGAGGTTTTAAAGTTCACCCGACAGCTCCCAGAGTCTTTTACTGATAAAAGTTGGCAGATATTATCATAGGTTGAGCCTTTTTATCAGGGTAATTTGGTCATTAGAGCTCCTACTCATGTAGCAGAGACTCAGTTGAGACTTGACCCAGCGCCATCTTCCTCCAGTCCACTCCTTAGGTGGACGGATTCAGTCAATTCACTATTAATTATCAAATTAGCCTTTTGACAGTCATATATTGCTTGTATACCTCTGATAAACTTTTCTCCCATTTCCATTAATTCCATATTATTCCATATTTTTCTTAAGAAATTTCCACAACACATTGTCAAAAGCTTTTTCAGCATCAACAAACATAAATGCAGCTTTCCCCCCAGGATTCATATCGAGATACTCAATTGCATCAATAACCATTCTCATGTTATTACACATCTTCCTACCCAGAAGAAATCCGGTTTGATCATGACTTATGACTTCATTAAGAACTATTTTTAACCTATTTGCAAGTATTTAAGCATAAATGTTATAATCAGTATTTAGTAGTGATATAGGTCTATAATTATACGTCATTTCTCCCCCCCCCCCCCCGGTTTTGGAAGTAGTATTATATGTGCTTCTTTCCACGTGTCTGGTAATTTCCCTTCCTCTAATATCTTATTTAGGAGTGATTTTAAGGGTAACGTTAACACATGCTTTAGTTTTTTGTGATGAATAGCTGGTAGGCCGTCTGTACCTGGAGATTTCCTGATTTTACTTTTTGAGATGGCTTGCTCCACCTCCATCATTGTTATTGGGCCATTTAATATTTTCCCCCCATTTGTTAATTTAGTAATATTTCTTCTTTGGAGATAGTCTATTATTTCACTTTCATTTCCTTTTTCATATAATTTTTTGTAATATTTGACAAAGCACTATCTGCTTTCATCTTGTTTATTATTTTACCTTCCTCTCTCACTCTATTAATTAATAGTTCTTTTTGCCTCTTTTTTTGTTAGTGTTTATTAATTTTCCAATAAAAAACATCCAATTAACATATAAAATCACAATCCAATAAAATAAAAAACTAAAATAAAAAAATCTAATTGTCTTCCAAATTATAATCTTAATTTTGCAACGTCCCATGGTCTGAATTCCGAAGCATTTTCAAATCATCAGTCCTGCCTCTCATCTCTCATGGTGTTTTCATAATTCCATATCACGATTTTATCCTCCACGCTTGTCTCTGGCTCTGCGATCCTTGATCATGTCAGAAGGTGAATAACCTTTCATTCATGGAGTGCAGATTTGCCCGTGTATTGTACTCTTTCAACTATCTTTTGTTTTTCACCTGCGCAGCTTCATCCAGTACTATCCATTCCAGGCTTTTGTCCAACTCTTTAAGGAATGTTGTTTTGGCAGCTCCCAAATCATTAAGCCCGTCCAGCTGTTATCGGAGAAACAAAAAAAACCTCCTTCAAAGACTTTGAAATGCAGTTTCTTGCACCTTGTTGAGTTATTCTTAAGCAGACTGTTTTCTGTATTGCCATATATCAGTCATTTGACGATCGATCAGCCTTTGGAAGCCACCCAGTCCTCCCTCCGGGCCCTAGAGGGGGGGCTGCCAGACATCCATTTAGCCTTTTCTCTCGCTCATAATGAAAACATTCTTTTTGCAAACAGCTGCATGTGTCACATTGTCTCAAATCTTTGTGGCCAGCCAGCAATTAGCTCCTGTTTCTCTTAATCAGGGAGGGGTTTCAAATGTTGCGTAACTGCGTAGTGGGGAGCACCATTTTAAACTTTGTTCTCCTCTCCCCCCCCCAATTTTTAATGGATTTTCCAAAAAAAAATATAAACAGACAAACATAAATCTTAACTGTATTTAAACCAATCTTAGTAACATTGTTAAGTGACTTCCACGAATCCCCCTATTTGAATTTCAGTGTGTATCATTTTAACATTTTCCAAAACCATTTTTCTCATAAAATTGACTTAATCACTTAACATCTTTCTTTCTTTCTATTTTAGCTTTAAACATATTAATTCCCAAGATTGCATAATTAAATCCTAAGCTTATCTGATACTTGCAAGCTTTTCCAATTATATTATCTTAACATATTTAACTAAACATTCTTTAAATTTCATCCATTCCTCCTGATACTCCTCCTCCTCCTGATCATGGACACTTCCTGTCAGGTCAGCCAGCTCCGAAAAGTCCATCATCTTCATCTGCCATTCCTCCACTGTTGGGACTTCTTGTGTTTTCCAGTTCTTAGCTAACAAGATTCTTGCTGCAGTTGTGGCATACAAAAACAATTTGACATCTTTCTTGGGCAATTTCAAACCTGTTATTCCAAGAAGAAAGGCCTCTGGTTTCTTAATACATTTCTTAATAAATGTATATTTCAACATTCTTTTCAATTCATTATAAATCTTTTCCCAGAAGTCTTTCACCTTGGAGCAGGTCCACCACATATGATAAAAGTACCCTCCTTTTCTTTACATTTCCAACATTAATTATCAGTGTTTTGGTAAATTTTACAGGGGTCAAATACCATCTATGCATCATTTTCATAATATTTTCCTTTAACACCGTACATGCAGTGAACTTGACCCCTTTCTTCCACAATCTTTCCCAATCTTCAAACATTATGTTGTGTCTCTTGCTCAGTCTATCATCACTGATTTAACTTATTCATCCTTTGGATGCCATTCCAACAGTAAATTATACATTTTAGAAAATTTTTTAACTTTAGAGTCCAAAAACTCCCTTTCCAACTAAGTTTTTTCTGAAGTAAAACCATTTTTCTTATCTAATTTATACAATTCATTGATCTGGTGATAATATAACCAATTTATCTTACCTTTAATTTGATCAAATGGTTTTAATTTATAACCTTCTTTATCTTCCAGTAGCAGGTCTGAATATCTCAACCACTTGGTTTCCATATTTAACTTTTTCTGGGCCTTTGCCTCCATTAGCGAGAGCCATCTGGGTGTCTTCCTTTCTAAGAGATCTTTATATTTTATCCACACATTATACAGAGATTTCCTAATTACATGGTTTTTAAAAGCATTATGGGCCTTTACTTTATCATACCATACATATGCATGCCATCCAAACACATTATCAAATCCCTCCAAATCTAAAACATCAGTGTCTTCTAGTTGTATCCATTCCTTAATCCAGCAAAGTGCAGCTGCTTCAAATCTGGCAGGGAAAATCCCCCTCTTTCTTTAGAATCTGTTAGTAATTTATATTTAATTCTGGGGTTTTCCCCCTGCCAGATAAATCTAGATAAAGCTTTCTGCCATTCTTTGAAGCATTTCACATTGTCAATAATTGGGAGGGCTTGAAACAAAAATAACATCTTTGGCAATACATTCATCTTGACCACCGAAATCTGGCCCATTAATGACAATTTTAAATTTGACCAGATCTCCAGGTCTCTCTTAATTTCATTCCACAATTTCTCATAGTTATATTTCCATAAGTTCAAATTTCCCGCCGACAAATTAACTCCCAGATATTTAACTTTTTTCACCATGACTAGGCCAGTCTTTTCTTGTAGTAATTTTCTTTCCTCATTATCCAGATTTTTCTCTAATACTTTGGTTTTGCTCTTGTTTAACTTAAATCCTGCTACCTGTCCGAACTCCTGTATCATCTCCAGTGCTTTTACTGCACTGGAGTCTGGATCCTGTAATCCCAATACTAAATCATCAGCAAAGGCTTTTAATTTATACTGCTTGGATCCTACTACAATACCTTTAATTTGTTCATCTTTTCTTATCATACTTAACAAGACCTCAAGGACTGAAATAAACAGCAGAGGGGAAAGTGGGCACCCTTGCCTGGTTCCCTTCTCAATTCTAATTTCCTCCAATACCACATTATTTACTATAATTTTAGCTCTTTGTTCATGATTTTGTTGTTTAGTCGTTTAGTCGTGTCCGACTCTTCGTGACCCCATGGACCAGAGCACGCCAGGCACTCCTGTCTAGTACTGCCTCCTGCAGTTTGGTAAGACTCATGTTTCATAGAATCATAGAATCATAGAATCATAGAGCTGGAAGAGACCACAAGGGCCATCGAGTCCAACCCCCTGCCAAGCAGGAAATGATAGATCACATTAATCCCATTAAAAAACTCTTGACCAACCCCCATACTTTCTAAGTTATGTGACATAAATCTCTTTTTTTAAATAAATATTTTATTCAATTTTCAAACATAGAATAGAAAATCACATAGCAAACACACACAATCCCTTCACCAAAGAAATAACAAAAAAAAAACAACCAAATGCAATTACACCAACGAACAGTATAAAAAAGAAAAAAAAAAGAAAACACAACTGTTCATAACATTTTTTATATAACTAACTGGACTTCCTCACATCTCCCTTACCCTGCATTCTCTGTAATAAAAGTACCAGCAAATTATTACCTTGTTTCATTTCTTATTTTGTACTTCTCAGATGTTATATTTCTAGACTTAAAGTAATTTTTGTCAATTATTTGTAACTTAGGTTAATAACTAATAACTTAGGTTATTGCTTTAAGTTTCGACCTTTTCTTACATATCACTTAATTTTCTATATCTCACAGTCAAGTTACTGGAACCATATTTTTCTAGATCGTGCAATTTCTTAACATTCATACAGTTTGTACTGTTTTTGTAGATAGTCTTTAAACTTTTTCCAATCCTCTTCCATTGTCTCTTCTCCCAAATCTCAGATTCTGCCAGTCATTTCGGCCAGTTCCATATAATCCATCAATTGCGTCTGCCACTCTTCCAGTGTGGGCAAATCTTGTGTCTTCCAATGTTTTGCAATAAGTATTCTTGCTGCTGTAGTCGCATACATAAAAAAAGTTCTGTCCTTCTTTAACACTTTCTGGCCGACAATGCCCAAGAGGAAGGCTTCTGGTTTCTTAGTAAAGGTATATTTAAATACCTTTTTTAACTCATTGTAGATCATTTCCCAGAAGGCCTTCACTCTTGGACAAGTCCACCAGAGGTGAAAGAATGTCCCTTCAGCCTCCTTACATTTCCAACATTTATTATCAGACAGGTGATATATTTTTGCAAGCTTGACTGGGGTCATGTACCACCTATATATCATTTTCATAATATTTTCCTTCAAGGCATTACATGCCGTGAATTTTATTCCGGTGGTCCATAACCTTTCCCAGTCCTCAAACATGATGTTATACCCAATATCCTGAGCCCATTTTATCATGGCTGATTTAACTGTCTCATCCTGAGTGTTCCATTTAAGCAGCAAGTTATACATTCTTGAAAGTACCTTAGTCTTTGGTTCTAACAATTCTGTTTCTAATTTCGATTTTTCCACCTGGAATCCTATCTTTTTGTCCAGATTAAAGACCTCTTTAATTTGAGCGTAGTGTAACCAATCTCGCACCTTGTTCTTTAGTTTCTCCAAACTCTGCAACCTCCAATTGTCTCCGGTTTTTTCTATTATTTCCCAATATTTCGGCCAGCCGGCCTCCATACTGAGTCTTTTCTGGGCCTTAGCCTCCATTGGTGATAACCATCTTGGGGTCTTATTTTCTAATAAATCCATGTTTGTGGAGACCACCCCATTCATATCTCCCATCATAATGATGTTACTATAGTCCAGATAGTCCAGCATAGTCTCATGCAGTTTCTTATAAAATTCTGATTTCCCCTCATTCGGTGCATATATTCCTAATATCAAAAACTTTTCTCCTTGGGTCTGAATCTCAATTGCCAAAATTCTTCCTTGCTCATCTTTAAATAAAAACTTTGGTGACAGGCTCTCCTTTGCATAGATCACCACTCCTCTTTTTTTGACTCTGTCCGATGAAATAAATTCTTGGCCCAGCCTTTTATTAATTAACACCTTTCTGTGGAGCCTAGTCACGTGGGTTTCCTGCAAGCAAATAATGTCCAATTGTTCTTTCTTCAATATGTGAAATATTCTTTTCTTTTTTTCCGGGGAATTTCCTCCATTTATATTCCAACTAAGAAGCTGCAGAGACATCCTGGATCACTCTGTTAGTCTTGTGGTGGTGTCTCCTTCTTTTGGTCTTCTGGAGCCGAAGGTGTAGGTATAGGCAGTGGTGGTGGCCAAGACCCGGGTCCTGCAATCCCTTTCTGAAGGTCCTCTCCGTGGTCGTTCACAAACTTTTGTTGATCTTCTGCTGTTTTAATTTTGACTTTCTTTCCTTTGAAGTTGAAGGATAATCCTTGAGGAAATTCCCACCTGTGATGGGATGATGAGCTGCTTGTGCGTAAAATGCAAGTCCCTCAGAGTTTGATCCGGTTTTCAAACCTCTGCCTGTGACGGAGCCCCTCCGGCATGGCTGCGTCAATCGCTAGTAGAATCCGAAAGTGGTTGTTTTCGGAAACGTTTCCAACATAAGAGCTCTTTCACGGAAACACGTCTTCTGGACTCTCTGCGTGACAGTTTCCGGCGAGGAGTGGGTGTCCCTATAGGAGGTCCTGAAACCTCTCCACTGTTTTCGCTGGAAACGTCTCTGAGCCATCCCTCCGACTCACTTTCCCTGGAAGTTCCTGCTCGCCCCCTACTGGTTCCCTCTTCAGCTGCTACGTCTCTTTCAACCTCAGGGAGCCTTTGCACCTCCTGTCCTTCCGATGGCAGTTCCCTGACATCCACCTCCCCTCCAGGGCCCCCTTCACCCCCTCCCGTCTCCTCTCCTCCGGGCTGGGAGGAAGTAAAACCCCTGAAAGAACCTTCATCATCGTCCGAAGTTTCGAACACTTCCCTCCACCTACTACTGTCCCTCGTCTCTCGATACTCCTCGTCATCGGAGTCTATTCCCTCTTCCAAATCCGACTCCGCAAATCCTTCCATTTCCTGTTCCTCGTCGGTGGTGCCAAAGTACTCCCTCCTAAACCTTTCTACCGGCTGTGGTTTCCTAGGGAATCTTCGGTGGAACGTTTCTGTTAAAACCTCGTCATTGACCTCCCCTGCAGTCACCCAGGTGTTTTCCGACTCCGGTTCCTCAGTTTGAAAGCCACTGGGTTGACCTGCTGAATGACCTCGAAGGGTCCCAATCTTTTGGGCCTCAATTTCTTACAGCCCCCTTTGAACGGCAACCCTTGGGTTGACAGCCACACCTGATCGCCCACCCTTATGGTTTCACCTTCCCTCCTGTTCTTGTCTGCCTGCTTCTTATATTGTGCCTTGGCCCTTTCTAAGTTGAGCTGGAGCTGCTGATGGATCGCTTCCATCTCTTCTACAAAATGCTCGGCCGCTGGGACGCTCCATCTCTCCCCTCCCTCCCCTGGAAAAGCCCTGGGGTGACACCCGTAATTAGCCAAAAAGGGGCTCATCCCTGTGGACACATTCTCCGCATTATTGTAGGCAAATTCTGCCAGCGCCAACTTTTCGGCCCAATCGTTCTCTCTGTCATTGACATAACACCTCAGATATTGTTGGAGTATGCCATTTGCTCTTTCCGCCTGCCCGTTGGTTTCTGCGTGCCGGGCAGTCGAAAAATTGACTTCCACATGCAGCAAGCTCATGAGCTTCCTCCAGAACCTGGAAGTAAATTGTTTGCCGCGGTCTGAGATCACCCTCAAGGGGGCGCCGTGCAACCTAAAGATGTGTTCTACAAACAACTTCGCTGTTTCTTCCGCTGTGACTGCATGTGAGCATGCCACAAAGTGGCACATCTTAGTTAACAGGTCTACTACTACCATGATGGCTGTTTTCCCCTTGGATTTCGGCAGATCCGTCATAAAATCTATTGATACCGCTTCCCAAGGCCGTTCTGGTGTGGGTAATGGTTCTAATAACCCTGCCGGTGCCCTTCTTTCCCCTTTGGCTCGCTGACATTGGTCACACCCTCTTACATACTCCTTTACATCTTCCCTCACCTTGGGCCACCAAAATTCCCGGGTCACCAACCACATGGTCTTGTGTTGCCCAAAATGTCCCGCCGTGGGGCTATCGTGCAACTGCTTGAGTATTCTTCCCCTCAATTCACCTTCGGGTATATACAGTGCCCCTTTGTAATACAATGCCCCATTTCTTTCCTCAAAACCTCCGGGGCTCTCGCCCTCCCCCCTGAGACCTCTGAGCTTATCCTGGGCATATTCATCATTTTCCGTTTCCTGTACCAGTTCACGTTGCCCCACCATCACCGCCCCACACACCCAGCGGTCCTCAGGGATGACATGTCTCTCTTCGATTGCCCCCTCCCCCTCCAAATACTCTGGTTTGCGTGAGAGGGCATCCGCCCTGACGTTTTCTGGGCCTGGCACATAACAAATTTCAAAGTGGAATTTGGAAAATTCCTGGGCCCATCTGACTTGTCGTTGGTTGAGTACTCGAGCTGTTCTCCAATACTCTAAATTCTTGTGGTCGGTGCACACTTGCACCTTGTGTTGTGCCCCAATCAATAAATGTCTCCACCTCCGGAACGCTTCGTGGATGGCGAGTAGTTCCCTGTCATACACCGTGTAGTTCCTCTCGGATTTATTCAGCTTCCTCGAGAAGAAGGCACAAGGTCTCCACTCCAACGTACTCCTCCCGGGTTGAAGAAGTACTGCTCCGATAGCCCGGTCGGACGCATCGGTTTCCACTCTCATGGGTTTTCGTAAGTCCACATGCAGAAGTTGTTCTTCCGAGGCGAAAGCCCTTTTCAGTTCTTCAAATGCTCGCTCCGCCTCCGCCGTCCAAACAAATTTCTTCTTGCTGCTGAGGCAGTCGGTGATGGGCGCCATCAAATGTGCAAAGTTCTTGATGAACTTCCTATAAAAGTTCCCAAACCCCAGGAATCTTTGCACATCCTTCTTGGTCTTCGGTGTCTTCCATTCCAGTACCGCTTGGACCTTGCCTGGGTCCATGGCCAATCCCTTGTCTGACAAGCGGTACCCCAGGAATTCCACCTCCTTGGTATGAAACTGGCACTTCTCCAGTTTCACCCACAACTGGTTGGCTTGCAGCTTGCCCAACACTTCTCGAACGTCCTTCACGTGCTGCTCCTCATCCTCCGAATACACCAACACGTCGTCTAAAAAGGCCACACAATTCTTGTAGAGCAAAGGTCCCAGGACGTGGTTCATAAAAGCTTGAAAGCACGCCGAGCCTGCTTGTAGACCGAAGGGCATAACGAGGTATTCAAAGGCCCCCAAAGGGGTGAACATGGTGGTCTTCCATTCATCCCCCTTCCTTATGCGTATCAGATTGTACGCCCCCCGCAGGTCCAGCTTTGTAAAAATTTTCCCCTTCCTCACCCGGGTCAAAAGGTCATCAATTCGGGGCATCGGAAAAGCCAGGGGTTCCGACACGGCATTGAGGGCCCTAAAGTCCACAACCAATCTCGGCTTATCGGTGTTTTTTTTGTCCACAAAAAACACTGGGCTGCCCCCCACCGCTCGTGACTCTCTGATGAAACCTCGCTTCAGGTTCTTGTCAATGAACTCCCTCAACTCCTGCATCTCCCTGTCAGACATGGCGTACAGCTTGCCCACTGGGAGTTGAGCCCCAGGGAGTAGGTTGATTTGACAGTCAAAGGGTCTATGCGGCGGCAGCTTGTCTGCTTCCCTTTCGCTGAATACGTTGCTCAGATCTGCGTATTGTGGGGGCACTTTCCCTTTATCCATTACTTCCATCCCGGCTAGGGTGACGCCAGCTCCTCCCGGAACCTTCCCCTGCTTGCAGTGTTCTAGGCAATACGCTGACCCAAATGAGACCACCCTCTGATGCCAGCCCACTAGCGGGTCATGTAGCGCCAGCCAGCTCATCCCCAAAATGATGGGCGCTCCTCCCAAGGTGGCCACATTAAATGCTATTGGTTCAGTGTGCCTTGCCACCCTCATTATCATTGGGACAGTCTGTTGGCTAACTTCTCCTCCCAACAGCTCTCTGCCGTCAATCGTGGTCACCTGCAAGGGGTTACTTAAAGGGATGGTCTGTATCTGGTGCTCAGCTGCAAACTCCTTACTCATAAAATTACAGGAGCTGCCTGAATCCAAAAGCGCCTTGACCTGTAGTGGGTGTCCATTTTGCAGCTCTAGTGACACTTCTATCACTAAAGCAGGTCTGGGTGGTTCTGGCGTGGGCACTTTCACTGCTCTTTGGCCTGGCTGCTGTGCCCCAACGGTGGCAGCCAGGCGTTGGCTTTTACTTGCTCCTTGCTTTCTTCCTCCCTCTCCCCAACAGCTCCTGCCATCCCTTGCCATTCCTTTCTTTGTGGGCAGACTCTGGCAAAGTGCCCTGGCTGTTGGCAGAGATAACATTTCTTGGCGCTCTTTCCCTCCTTCTTCCGCCCTTCACTGGGATTTGAAACTGCGCGCGCCCGCGCTGTTCCAACTTCCATCGGCTCTGCCGGCGGGAAAGGTGGCTCTGGAATGTCTGGAATGCGCAGTTCCCTCCAACGTTCTCCTTTCCCTTCCCGCCTTTCCAAAGCCCTCGCTTCCTGGCGCGCTCCTATGGCCAGCGCTGATTTGGTCAGCTGATCCATAGACTCGGCCCTTGGCCCCCGGGACAATTCATCTTTAACGGCCGAAGAAAGCCCCTCTTCGAAAAGCATCTGGATGGGTTCCGCCGATAGGTCCCACCCCAATTTGTGAATCAACATAGTAAACTCAGTCCAGTACTCACGGACAGATCGACTCCCCTGTTTGCAAGCCATTAACTGCCTTCGCACCACTCCCTGCTCAATGTCGCTGGAAAACATCAGGTCCATGGCACGAAAAAACTTCCTCGTGTCCTTTAGGATCTCATTATTCACTGCCATCAGGGGTCGAACCCAATCCTTCGCCCCCCCTTCGAGATGGCCAATTACAAAAGCCACTCGCGATTCCTCGTCGGGGAAGTCATCATACTGCAGGTTGAGAGCGTATTGCATCTCAGTTCTAAAGGCATGATAGTTTCTGGGATCCCCCCCGAATTTCTGCACCAATCCTGGCACCTTTCTGGCGATCGAGGTGGTTTTCTCCTTTCCCTTTTCTGCATCCTGAGCCCTCCTCTCCTCAAGCCTCGCCGTTTGCATGGCAAGCTGGATCTCCAACGCCCTGTACCTTTCTTCCAGGCTTGGACCTCCTCCAGCTGCTCCTGCTCCTCCGGTTCCGGCTGGGTCGCTCATGATGCCGCTGCTTGCACAAGCTGGCTTTCAGGGACTTTCGGATTGCTGTGATGGGATGATGAGCTGCTTGTGCGTAAAATGCAAGTCCCTCAGAGTTTGATCCGGTTTTCAAACCTCTGCCTGTGACGGAGCCCCTCCGGCATGGCTGCGTCAATCGCTAGTAGAATCCGAAAGTGGTTGTTTTCGGAAACGTTTCCAACATAAGAGCTCTTTCACGGAAACACGTCTTCTGGACTCTCTGCGTGACAGTTTCCGGCGAGGAGTGGGTGTCCCTATAGGAGGTCCTGAAACCTCTCCACTGTTTTCGCTGGAAACGTCTCTGAGCCATCCCTCCGACTCACTTTCCCTGGAAGTTCCTGCTCGCCCCCTACTGGTTCCCTCTTCAGCTGCTACGTCTCTTTCAACCTCAGGGAGCCTTTGCACCTCCTGTCCTTCCGATGGCAGTTCCCTGACACCACCTAAAGGGAATTGAATTGCCTTTCAATAATCTTGTTAATTCTGTATATGTAGATCTAAGGTCCAAGAGTTGCTTCGGAATATCTTTGTAAATTTCTGCTCTGATGCCTTGAATAACAAGTGATTTTTCAAAGTGAAGGCTTAATATTTTATCTCTCTCTTGCTTGGCTCTCAAAATGATCAAACAATCTCTGGATCTGTCTTTCCTCACCACTCTTCCCAATCTAAAAGCACTTACAATGTTAAAGTCCTTGTCTTCTCCAATAGCCCAGAACTTTGAAAATTCTGATGTCAGATAGCCAATTAAGTTCCCCTGTTCAAGTTCTGGGATGGCTCTCAATCTGAGATTATTTTCCCTATTTCTCAGTTCAATCATAGACAGGTAGGCCTGCTGTTCACTTATCTGTTTGTGCAAAGGTTTTACCTCCACCTGTATTGCTTCGGCCTTTCAATTGGCTTCCGCGGCTTTTTGATTGGCTTCCTCAGCCAATTTGCGATTTTCTGCAGTTACTTCCTGAAGATTCCCAATTGCTTCTGTGTGTTGAGCAACTTGTTCACTCAATTTACTAATGCTGGCTTTAGCTTGGTCAATTTTGGCCGAATGCTCGTCTGCTTTTTTATTTAAACTTTCCAATTGTCCCAAAATTTGTTCTAAAACTGCTGCAGATCCTCCTGCAGCCATATCCTCTAGTGATGTCTGCTCAGTTTCTCCTTCCTGTGTCTCTAAAACAGCTGGGACAGATGATCTGCGTGGCTGAGAGGTGAAAGTTTTTTGTACCAGTTATTTAGCTTTCGCTTTAGCCAATCTTGTTTTTCCCGTACCACTCATTCCAATCCTGTCTACGTGCCAAGGTCAGGCTGTGTAAAGTCCCATGGGAAAGACAATTTCAGAGAGTAAACAGCAAGGCAGCAGAGAATTAAAACAAAAAGCAAGTCCAAAACAGCTGTAAATCCAAAGTCCTCTAGGGGGAGTATAGCAATACCTCAGAAGAAAGAATAAAGTTGTTCCGCCATTAAAATCCCAGCAGCTTAAAACACATTGAAAGGATCCTTCAGCTCCTTTTTGACATGCAGAGCTTTCCCAAAATTAATACAAAGTCTCTAAAGAGGTGCGGGAAACAGTTTCCCCATTTGTATCCAAACTATAGCGCTCCAATGTAACACTTTCAGTAGTTAAACAGTCTCAGCAATTTGACAGTTCTTTTTTAACCTGGCAGCCCGTGCAATTTGGGCTTCTCCGTCATTTATAAATCCACAAAGGAGGGGGAAAGTCCAGTCCAAAACCAATGAAAAATAGAACAAAATTGTCTCTCTTAATCTCTTAAAAGCAAGTTCGATTGTTGCACAAAAATCCAAACTTCTAGAACCACTTTAAAACGATTCCAGCTTATCAAAGTCTTTACTTTAATTCTTTAAGCACAACCAGGAGACGGACTTCCTGGTTACGTCTCCCGCTTTCACCAAATTTAATCACTTTGAGTCCCGAAATTCTTAAATTCCCTTACTCACGGGTTTGTAGTTTTGAATCAAATGTTCCAGGAAAAAAGGTCGGCGCTCATCGGCAGCAGCCGCGCGGCTTCACTTCCGCAGAAAGAGCGATCAACTCACAGCACCGCGCTCCCTTCCACGTTCCGGAGCCCCTTACGGGGTTCCTTCTTCGTTTTGGGGGGCGCTTCTGGTGCCCGCCAAGTCCCACGGCCACAGGCTCACTCTGCCTGTGGTTTCTCTTTATGGGTCTCCGCTTCGCCGTAGCGGACGACCCGTTTCTGCGGAGCTCCCCTTCACAGCGCAAAGGGGACCGCCATTACCGTTTTGCGCCGCCTCCGGAAGTCATGTGACATAAATCTCCAAGATACATTGTCAAAGGCTTTCTCTGCATCAATAAACATTAACATTGCTTTACAGTTCTTTCTTGCTTCCAGCTTTTCCAAAATGTCTACAGTGTTCCTAATATTATCTTTCATGTGTCTTCCAGGCAGAAAACCTGCCTGGTCCTTATGGATATAGTCAGACATAACCTTCTTCAGCCTTTTGGCCAATATATTTGCAAAGATTTTATAATCCACATTAAGTAGGGAGATTGGTCTGTAATTCTTGACATTGGATCTATCTTGGTCTTGTTTTGGAATCAGAGTAATATAGGCTTCCTTCCAGGTTTCAGGTGCTCTGTCTCCTCCTATAATCTTATCACAAACTTCTAACAGTGGTTGAATAAGCCAGTCTTTCAGTGTCTTGTAATATTTTGCTGATAGACCATCTGGTCCTTACCAAGTTGCATTGAGTTTATTGTGTATTCCACTTCCTGTCTTGTAATTAGTCCATTTAGTAGAATCTTTTTACCCTCGAGAATCTTCTGCAAACCATTAGTTCTAATAAATTGCTCAATTTTAGCATGATCTTCTTTCTCTTTTTTATACAGTTGTTTGTAATACTTATGAAAACATCATCTTATGTCCACAGGGTTCTCCACAGACTTTCCTTCCATTACGATACTTGTAATAGTACTTTGTTTTTGCCTCTTTTTTAATTGCCAAGCTAAATGTTTCCCACATTTATTTGCATATTTAAAGTTCCTTTGTCTCATCCTCCTTAATTTCCATTCTATTTCTTGACTAATAATCTGCGAGTACTGAATCTGTGGGACGCGGGTAGCGCTGTGGGTTAAACCACAGAGCCTAGGACTTGCTGATCAGAAGGTCGGCGGTTCGAATCCCTGTGACGGGGTGAGCTCCCGTTGCTTGGTCCCTGCTCCTGCCAACCTAGCAGTTCGAAAGCACGTCAAAGTACAAGTAGATAAATAGGTACCGCTCCAGCGGGAAGGTAAACGGCGTTTCCGTGCGCTGCTCTGGTTCACCAGAAGCGGCTTAGTCATGCTGGCCACATGACCCAGAAGCTGTACGCCGGCTCCCTTGGCCAATAAACCAAGATGAGCGCCGCAACCCCAGAGTCGGCCACGACTGGACCTAATGGTCAGGGGTCCCTTTACCTTTACTGAATCTGTAAGGCTTTAATTTCCTTTTGTGTCTGCAAATTCTTTGGATTACCTCTAAGGATCTTCTCCTTGTCGTTTAGTTGTTCCAGAATTTTATCTTTTTTCTGATTCTGTATCTTTCTCCTAATTGAATTTTGTTGAATGAGAAATCCTCTCATTACTGCTTTATTGGCGTCCCAAATAATTACTGCTTTACTGGCGTCCCATTCCCTGGTTCATATTGATTTCAAAATAGTCTTTTAGGGCTTTGGGGGCTTTATTTACAATTTGGGTACTCCTGAACAAATCATCATTCATTCTCCATCTGAAAGAACCCTGTAAGGACATTTTCAATTCCATAAAAACTGCATTGTGGTCTGAGCATGTTTTAGGGCAAATTTCCATTTTTGATACTTTAGGAACCAAGTCTCTGGATATCCATAAATAATTGATTCTCAAGAATGAGTGGTTTGCATCTGAAAAAAATGTGAAGTCTTTTTCAGTTGGATTCTTAACTCTCCATATGTCTGACAGGTCGAATTTATCAGTTATTTCAAAGAAAGTCTTAGGTAGTCTGCCAGCTTTCACTATTTTCTGTACTTCATTCAAATCTCCCATTAAAATTAATTTGTAATCCAAGTGTTCCAAAAGACTTGTTTCCAAGTTCTTAAAGAATTCTGATTTGCCATCATTAGTTGCATAGATTCCCAGTAACAAATATTGTCGCCTTGTGCTGTAATTTCCACTGCAATGTATCTTCCCTCTTCATCTTTGACATAGAAAACTACTCCTCTTTTTTTCACTTTATCTGAAGAAATAAATTCTTGACCGAGTTTTGTATTTGATAAAATTTTTCTATGTAGTCTAGTAATGTGTGTTTCCCGTAAACAAATTACATCCAAATTCTGCTTTTCAAAACATGGTAAACCTGTCTCCTTTTCTGAGGAGAATTTAAGCCATTAACATTCCAAGAATAAATTCTCAAAGCCATGATGTTAAATTAAGGGGTCGCTGCTCCCGCCCCTGGCAGCTGCAGGCTTTCCAGTCCAAGTTCCACTGCGTACTTTTGTAGAAATCTGTCCTTCTCTCCAACAGTCTTAATTCCTTAAGACCTTCTGGAAATTCCCACCAGAAAAAAATATTTTTCCTCCTCAAGATGTTTGCCAATTCTGTGAAATTGGATCTCAGGGTCAGGAAGTGTCTAGGAATTTCTTTTAAAAGAACGATGGGTTTCTCATGAATTTTTAAACCTTTTTCGTAATGCAGCCCCAAAATGGTGTCTCTTTGTTCCTTGGTCTTAAAGACCACTATACAGTCATAAGTTATTTTTGAATCCTTTTTGGGGTCAAATCTATAGGCCTTTTCTATCCACAGTTAAACTTCTTCCTTTTTCAGATTCCCACTACGCCACAAATTGGTCTGTCAAACACTCCCTGAGTTGCTCTTCTTGCAATTGAGGGACCCCTCTCAATCTTAGATGAGATTCCCTTTCTTTCATTTGAAGAAATGCAAACGAATTTGCATTTTCATATTGTAGTCTTTCCAAGTCCGACACTCTAAATGTCTCAAGCTGTGCCAACCTTGTTTTGTGTGATGTAATCTCAGTCTTCACCTCTTTCAATTCAGCACTTAAATCTTAAACTTTTTATCCAGTCTTTCAATACCCTCTGTATTACAATTTGTGTTGTCTCTAATTTCATTCAATAAAAACATTACCGATTCCCCAAAGGCACTTTTAGAACCATGTCTTCCAGTGCCCTTACCTGCTTTTTCAGCACACATTGTTGCTCAGGAATTTCAAGGTCAGTCTCACAGCTTAGTGGAGTGAGAGAGAAAAACAGATTCCAACCACCAGTCCCACAGATGCCAGCCCAGGCAGCCAGCAGCCCCCCTGTTCCTTATTGTAAAAAGACAGGCTTTAAAAATAAGAAAAAAATGTCAAATCCCTTTAGGAGTTTAGCAAACAGTCCTGGAGGTAACAGATACTTTTTTAGCTACTTTAAAATGAGTCCAGACAGCAGCAGGATACAAAGTAATAGAATCAATGGAAACAAAAGTCGAATCTTTCCTCTTCCATTGTGACGTCACAATGGAGTCTAGCCTTTCCCTACTGCGAGGTCCGCTGCAAAATGAAGGAGCTTCTTTACAGTAATTCACAGTCTTGCAGGGTTTAGAATTTAAAATAGTTTTCCCCCTTCCCCCTGCAGAAGGGGGGCATTAAATTGAGCTTGCAAACTTTCAAAGAGTCTTTAAATTCTTGAGGCTTCGGTCCTCGTTTACCGACTCTACTTTAATTCAAAAAAGGGCTCGACCTCCATTTTTAAATCCCTTTTCTCTTCCAATCTTGATTAAATTTGAACTTTATCTTTTACTTACAGTTCCGAATTTTAAGCCTTTTTTTAAAAAAGGAATTGGCTGCTCATGATCGTCAGACTCGGAGCTTCGCGCTGTGAAGGAAGCAGTCGTTTCCGCTGTGCCGCGTCTCTGACCCCACTTGCTCTCAGGGCTCTTATGAGCTTACCTGGGAGTGGGGGAGTCGCCAAAAGGCACCCATCGGATCACCAGGTCCTCAGTATGCCCGATCTGAGTTTTTTCAGGGGACCATGTCGCTCTTGCGGTCTCCCCTTGCTTCACTGCACTGAGGCTCTTTCAGCTGAAAGAGCTCCTGTCTGCCATTACCGGGTGACCAACCGGAAGTCCCTAAACTTAGTTCACCTCTTTAGCAAGCATTCTTGAAATAAAAAGCGGCTGGGCTTAAGTTCCAATTATATATAGAAGTCCATCTGTACTCACTTTTTAAAAAGCAATTTAAGTTCTTAATGAGGCTTGGTATGAAAAACTAATTACTGATGTTAAGGAGAGAGTAAAAACAACATCATACCAAGCCCTTCTGGAGTCCACACATCATGATGAGGATCTCTTTGAAGTTCGATCTTATATACCAGAGACTATACATACTGCAGGTTTCTTTTCAGCTTCTTCAATTCAGAGCGTGTCTGTTTGTTTTTTGAATCTTTATATTTCCCCAAACAGATGTGTCCGGCTATGGGAGTGACATCGAAGGAGTGCCAGTTGTTCCTTGCTCTGTGACCCAGTGCCCTGCCGGTTGCACCTTAGTGCACTCCGGCAATCTCGGGCAATCTGCGGGTCTTCGAGACAGTCCTCCCCTGCCCTGGAGGCTGCCAGGGCTAATTACCACCATATCAGCCCTGAATTATCGGAATGGCTGGGATCCGGTTGTGTGGGAGTTCGCCATTTCCTACCACCGGAAACAGGAAGTCTTTTTTTGCCTCTTTTTTAATTGCCATGCGAGCATTTTTTCTGATTTATTTGCCAATTCAAAATTCCTTTGTTTTAACCATCTGATATTTTTTTCCACTTCCTGATTTAATAAGGCTGATAATTGATTTTGCGATAATTTAATTGCTTGCCTTGCTTTTTCATTTTTAGGTTGCTTGGCTAATATTTTCTCATTTTCTTCTATTTCTTTTCTAATTTGATCCATTTTCTTTTCTCTATTTCTTTTCTAAATCACATTTTGTTGAATATAAAATCCTCTTATAAAAGCTTTGCTTGCCTCCCATATTATTCTACTGTAAGGGAGTATTTGGTCGATGCGGTGGCAACATGTCAGCCTCCTTTTCGCTGAACACCTCCTGTAGGCCCCTGTAGCACGAAGGGATTTTGGTCGTTCCTGCTTTGCATGCTGCTGCCATCCTGGCCTCCGTTCGCTGGTGTTGCTCTAGGCCCAGGCAGTTCTCCATGCAGTGCGTTGAACCAAAAGTGAGGGACCGTTGGTGCCAGGAAACCACCGGATTGTGCAAGGCCAACCAACTCATGCCCAATATAATAGGCGGACCCGCCAAAGTGGCCACGTGAAAGGCGATGACCTCAGAATGGGTAGACACCCGCATCCTCATGGGAGGTGTTTGATGAGTCACTTCACCTCCCAACAGTTCTCTTCCATCAATTGTAGTGACTTGCAATGGAAAATCCAAAGGCCTCAGGTTCAGTTGGTGCTGCGCTGCAAACTCCTTGTTAAAAAAGGACGCAGATGCACCTGAATCCACTAAAGCCAATTCCTGCACCGTCTGGCCATTTGGGAGCTCTAGTACCACTTTCAACACTATGCTTGCTTTGGGGTGTCCAAGCCGGGGACTTTGGCTGTCGCTTCCGCCTGGCTGTTGCCCCGGTTCACCACCAGCCAGGCCTCCTCGTTTCCCAAGATCCTAGGTGCCTCTGCCTCTGTCTGTTGAGTGGCCCCAACCATTCCCTGCCAGTTACGACGCTCCGGACACACTCTGGCAAAGTGCCTCGTTTTCTGACAGAAAAAACATCCCTTGGTAGCTTGCCAGTCTTTTTTTTTTAAATAATATTTTATTAAGTTTTATCCATAGAAAAGTTTAGAAAAGTTTAGAAAAATACAGAGAACAAAAAAAGATACAGATCACAAAATACAAAAATACAAACATTAAGCACAAAAATAGAAAAAGAAAAAAAACACATATACAAAAAGAAAAAACACACACAAAAATCCCTCTTTCTTAATTTCTCATCTTTCATTAACTTATTTTCCTGACTTCCTCACGTCTCCCGTTTTTGTATCCCTTTTAAAAATTGATTCAGCAAATTCATGTCCCATTGATTTATCTATTATTAATCCCATCTTACATTTTACCTTGTTGCTAGAACCTCTTCAATTCATTTCAATGTCATCAGTATTCAACATTTCTGCAAATAAGTTTTAAATTTCCTCCAATCTTCTTCCACCAACTCTTCTCCCTGGTCTCGGCGTACAGTACTTTTGCAAATAGTCCTTAAATTTCTTCCAGTCCTCTTCCACTGTCTCTTCTCCCAGGTCTCGGATTCTGCCAGTCATTTCCGCCATCTCCATATAGTCTATTAGTTGCATCTGCCATTCTTCCAGGGTGGGTAGGTCTTGTGTCTTCCAATGCTTTGCGATGAGAATTCTTGCTGCTGCTGTAGCATACATAAACACCGATTGGCCAACTATGCCCAGGAGAAAGGCCTCTGGTTTCTTCGGGAAAGTATATTTAAATACCTTTTTCAGTTCATTATAGATCATTTCCCAGAAGGCCTTAATCCTTGGGCACGTCCACCAAAGGTGAAAGAATGTACCTTCAACTTCTTTGCATTTCCAACATTTATTATCGGGCAAGTGGTATATTTTCGCAAGCTTGACTGGAGTCATGTACCACCTGTACATCATTTTCATAATATTCTCTCTTAAGGCATTACATGCCGTAAATTTAATCCCGGTGGTCCACAACTTCTCCCAGTCAGCGAACATAATATTGTGTCCTATATCCTGTGCCCATTTTATCATTGCAGATTTTACCGTTTCTTCCTCAGTATTCAATTTCAACAGCAGATTATACATTCTTGAAAGTATCTTAGCATTGGGTTCTAACAATTCTGTTTCTAACTTTGATTTTTCCACCTGGAAACCAATTTTTTTGTCCAAGTTATAGACCTCTCTTATTTGAAAATAATGTAACCAGTCTCGCACCTTCTCTTTAAGTTTGTCATAACTCTGCAGTTTCAATTTGTCACCTTCCTGTTCTAAAATTTCCCAATATTTTGGCCATTTAGCCTCCATCTTGAGTTTTTTCAAAGCTTTCGCTTCCATAGGTGATAGCCACCTTGGAGTTTTACTCTCCAGAAAATCTTTGTACCTTATCCAGACATTAAACAGTGCTTTCCTGACAATATGGTTTTTAAATGCCTTATGTGCTTTTACCTTGCCATACCATAAATATGCATGCCATCCAAATATATTGTCATACCCTTCAAGATCCAAAACATCTGTATTCTCAAGAAGTAGCCATTCCTTCAGCCAGCAAAAAGCTGCTGACTCATAATAAAGTTTTAAGTCTGGCAGGGCAAACCCCCCTCTGTCTTTAGCATCAGTAAGGATCTTAAATTTTATTCTGGGCTTTTTGCCCTGTCAGACAAATCTAGATATGTCTCTTTGCCACTTCTTGAAACAGTCCATCTTATCAATAATTTGCAATGATTGAAATAAAAATAACATTCTCGGCAAAACATTCATCTTAATAACAGCAATTCGACCCAGCAAGGAAAGCTTCAGATTCGTCCAGATTTCTAGATCTTTTTTCACCTCTGACCAGCATTTCTCATAGTTGTCTTTAAATAAGTTCACATTCTTGGATGTCATACTCACCCCCAGGTATTTTACCTTCTTTACCTCTCTTTCTCTATCGGCGTCAAATTTTTCTCCAAAACCTTAGTTTTCAATTTGTTCAATTTAAAACCTGCCACTTGACCAAAATCCTGGATTACTTCTAGGGCCCTCTTAGTGCTAGATATCGGCTCCTGTAATGTCATAACAAGATCATCTGCAAAAGCTTTAAGTTTGTATTGTTTAACTCCGACCTGAATACCTTGAATCATGTGGTCCCTTCTAATCATGTTTAGCAAAACCTCCAGGACCGAAATGAAAGGCAATGGGGAAATTGGGCAGCCTTGTCGTGTCCCTTTCTCTATTTTAAACTCTTCTGTAACCACATTGTTTACTATCAGTTTAGCTTTTTGTTCAGAATAAATCGCACCTATACCATTTTCAAAGTTTTGTCCAACCCCCATCCCCTGAAGATTTTTCTTCATAAAACTCCAGGAAATATTGTCAAAGGCTTTCTCCGCATCTACGAAAATCAAGACTGCTTTTGTGTTAATGTTCACCTGCAGCTTTTCTAGAATGTTAATTATATTCCTCGTATTGTCCGATAGATGTCTTCCAGGGAGAAAGCCGGCCTGGACTTTATGTATCACCTCTACCAAAACTTTTTTCAGTCTTCTAGCCAAAATATCTGCAAAGATTTTGTAATCCACATTAAGTAGGGATATGGGGCGGTAATTCTTAAGTTGTGTCTTTTCAGACTCAGTTTTCGGTATAAGTGTGATATAAGCTTCTTTCCACATCTCCGGCGCCTTTTCCCCCTCCATAATTTCATTGCAAACCTCCTTTAATGGTTGAATTAAATAGTTGTCAGGGAACTGACATCGGAGCAGAGGGGAGAGGCGGTACTTCCCGATTCTGCAGAAGAAGGAACGAGTAAGGGTAGAGAGAGAGCATCATCTGGGGAAGAATGTCCAGGTGACACCAGGAAGAAGGAAGAGGGGGAAAGCATCTTGGAGGAGAGGCTCCGAGACTCTGGCACTGAAGACAGTGGAGAGAGTGGAGGGCCACCCCTAGGCACGCCCACTCTGCGCAGAAGGGTTTCGCGCAGAGAGGGGAGGCGGAGACACAAGCAATCCCATTTCCCGTGATAGCAATCTGTGAGTCCTTTACGTTGCTTGTGTGTAAGAGCACTGGGGAACAGTCATGAGTCAAACAGAAGGAGCAGGCGCAGGAGAGGGAGCCAGAGGCGGACAGAGTCTGGAGGAGAGAAACCAAGACCTGGAGCAGCAGCTGGCTCTACTAGCGGTGCGGCTGGATGAAAGGAGGACACATGACGCCCAGGGGAAGATTACCCCCATCGCAAGGAAGGTACCGGGACTTGTGCAGAAGTTTGGGGGCAACCCCAGAGATTACAACGCTTTTAAAACAGAAGTGCAGTATGCGTTGGACCTGCAGTACGATGACTTTGCCGACGATGGGGGAAGAGTTGCTTTCGTGGTGGGGCACCTAAAGGGGTGAGCCAGAGATTGGGTTTGACCCTTAATGGCAGCGGAGAACGCTGCCTTAAAGGACCTGAGAAAGTTCTTCTCAGCGATGGATCACATGTTTTCGAGCGATGTGGAATTGAGTGTGATGCGCAAAGAACTGATGGGGTGCAAACAGGGGAACCAGTCAGTGAGAGAGTACTGGTCGAGATTTGCTATGCTGATCCATAAACTTGGGTGGGATCTGAGTTCGAAACCTATTCAAATGTTGTTTGAGGAGGGCTTATCCCCTTGGGTGAGAGACGAACTTTCCCGCTTGCCCCGCCCTCAATCGATGGACCAGCTGACCAAGTTGGCGCTCGCTGTGGGAGTCCGACAAGAGACGCGCGCGCTGGAAAGGCGGGAAGGGAGAGCTGAGCGTTGGCAGGAGAACCGGATTCCAGACATGCCAGCGTCTGCAGTGCCACCCGAGGAGCCAATGGAGATTGGAGGAGCGAGCGCGCGTGGATTTTCAAACTCCAGCGAGGTGCGTAAGAAGGAGGGGAAAACCAATAAGAAGTGTTTCATATGCCAGCAGCCGGGACATTTTGCCAGAGCATGCCCTCAGAAGAAGGCGTGACAAGGAATGGTGGGGGCTGTGGGGAGTGAGGAGGAAAAGAAGGAGGAGCCGGGAAACGGCAAGGCTTGGCTGCAGGAAGCAGGGCACAGCAGCCAGGCGAGCAACCAGTAGTAGTGCCCAAACCAGACTCTCCCCGAGCAGCCATAGCAATTGAGGTGGTGCTAGAACTCCCAAACGGACACCCCATCAAAGTGAAGGCGCTGCTGGATTCAGGCAGCTCTTGCAACTTCTTTAGCAAGGACTTTGCGCTAGAACACCAGCTCCAAGTGGTGCCTTTAGAACATCCCCTGCAAGTAACCACCATTGATGGGAGAGAACTTTTGGGAGGGGATGTAACCCACCAGACCCCTCCCATGAAAATGACGGTTTCCAGACACACTGAGACCATTGCCTTCCACGTAGCCACCCTGGCAGGACCACCCATCATACTAGGAATGAGTTGGCTGGCACTGCACGACCCAGTAGTAGGGTGGCACCAGCGGACAGTCACCTTTGGGTCAGCTCACTGCGTAGAGCATTGCCACGGAGGGGAAACCTCGAGGATGGCAGTAGCCAGGGTGGCAGGGACGGTGGTGGGGGAAAAAGGGAGAGTACCACCTCAGTATGCGGACTTGGAAGAAGTCTTCAGCGAGAAGGAGGCGGATCGGTTACCCCCCCCCCCCACAGGCCCTTTGACTGCCAGATCAACTTGCTCCCAGACGCTCAGCTGCCAGTGGGCAAGCTGTACGCCATGTCAGATAGGGAGATGCAGGAATTGCGGAAGTTTATTGACAAGAACCTGAAGCGAGGGTTCATAAGGGAATCGAGGGCGGTGGGGGGTAGTCCAGTGTTCTTTGTGGACAAGAGAGACTCTCATGAACCCAGACTCGTAGTGGATTACCGTAATTTAAACAGGGTGTCGGAACCAGTGACCTTCCCAATGCCCAGAATTGATGACATTTTGGCCAGGGTAAGGAAGGGGAAGATTTTTACCAAGCTGGACCTTCGTGGGGCGTACAACTTGATAAGGATGAGGGAGGGGGATGAATGGAAAACCACCATGTTCACCCCTCTAGGAGCCTTTGAGTACTTAGTTATGCCCTTCGGATTACAATCGGGATCGAGCACCTTCCAAGCTTTCATGCACCACGTGCTGGGGTCTTTGCTGTACAAGAATTGTGTGGCTTTTCTGGACGACGTACTCATCTATTCAGAGAATGAAGAGCAGCATGTGAAAGATGTCAGAGAAGTGCTGAAAAGGCTGCAGGAGCATCAGCTGTGGGTCAAACTGGAGAAATGCCAATTCCATGCACGAGAGGTTGAGTTCCTGGGCTACAGGTTGTCAGCGAAGGGTCTGGCCATGGACCCAGGCAAGGTGCAGGCCGTGATAGAATGGCAGCCTCCCAAGAACCGGAAGGATGTACAGAGGTTTTTGGGGTTTGCAAATTTTTACCGGAAGTTTATCCAGAACTTCGCTCATTTAACAGCACCCATAACAGATTGTCTCAGCAGCAAGAAGAAGTTCGTATGGACGGAGGAGGCCCAAAGGTCCTTTGAAAAGCTCAAGAAGGCGTTTGCATCGGAAGAGCAGCTTCTGCACGTGGATCTGCGAAAGCCAATAAGGCTAGAGACGGACGCATCAGACAGAGCTGTAGGGGGGATATTGCTTCAGCAGGCAAAGGGGGAGTGGAAACCGTGTGCCTTCTTTTCCAGGAAGCTTAACAAGTTGGAGCAAAACTACACCACAGTGTACGATCGAGAACTGCTGGCAATTCACGAGGCTTTTCGACAGTGGCGACATTTTCTCATAGGCGCACAGCACAAGGTCCAGGTGTGTACTGACCACAAGAACCTGGAGTATTGGAGAACGGCAAGAGTGCTCAACCAACGACAGGTGCGGTGGGCTCAAGAGTTTTCCAAGTTTAATTTTGAAATTAGGTACGTGCCAGGTAAGGAAAATGTCAGAGCAGATGCCCTCTCTCGCAAGCCTGAATACGAGGAAGGGGAGGGAGGACCAGAAGCCCGACATGTCATTCCCGAGGACAAATGGGTGTGTGGGGGAGTGGTCGTTGGGAGGCAAGAGCTAGCCGGGTTGACGAGGGATGATCAATATGCACAGGCCAAAATGCAAGAAATTGATATCACTGGGGAAACTCCGGGGGGGTTTGAAGTTAAGGGCGGAGCGTTGTACTATAGGGGGGCCTTGTACATACCTGAGGGGGAATTGAGAAACAGAATACTTAAACAGATGCATGACAAACCCACGGCAGGACATTTTGGACAACATAAAACTATGTTACTAGTCACCAGGCAGTTTTGGTGGCCACGGGTGAGGGAGGAGGTGAAGCAGTATGTACAAGGGTGCCAGTGCTGCCAGAGAGCGAAGGGGGAGAGGTCGGCACCTGCGGGGCTACTGGAACCCTTACCCACACCAGAGAGACCATGGGAGGTGGTAGCCATTGACTTTATGACTGATTTACCCAAAGCCAGGAGGAAAACGGCAGTTATGGTGGTGGTTGATTTGATGACAAAGATGTGCCATTTTATTGCGTGCTTGCATGCGGTGACTGCAGAAGAAACGGCCAAGTTGTTTGTAGAGCATGTTTTCAGGTTGCATGGCGCCCCCTTGAGGATTTTATCCGACAGAGGCCGGCAGTTCACATCCCGATTCTGGAGAAAGCTTATGAGTCTGCTGGACGTGGAGGTGGTGTTCACAACGGCCAGGCATCCGGAGACCAATGGACAGGCAGAGAGAGCGAACAGCGTGCTGCAACAATATCTACGCTGTTACGTCAACGAGAGGGAGAAGGACTGGGTGGACAAATTAGCGTTGGCTGAGTTTGCATACAATAATGCAGAGCATGTGTCCACAGGGATGAGCCCGTTTATGGCTAATTACGGGTGTCACCCCAGGGCTTTCCCTGGGGAAGGGGAGAGAAGTTGGAGTGTTCCCGCAGCGGAGGAGTTTGTGGAAGAGATGCAGGCTTTACACCAACAGCTTAAGTTAAACCTGGAGAGAGCCAAAGAAGTGTATAAGCGGCAGGCAGACCGGCACCGCAAGGAGGGGGAAAACATAGGAGTGGGGGACCAGGTGTGGTTGTCCACCAAGGGGTTGCCTTTCAAGGGAGGGTGCAAGAAGCTACGGCCAAAGAGGCTGGGACCATTCCAAGTAGTTCAGCAAGTCAATCCGGTGACCTTTAGGCTCAAATTGCCATCTCACATGAAACTGCACCCGGTGTTTCACAGGTCCCTACTCACACCTTTCAGGGGGGGAAGGGAGTGTCTGGGTCAGCAAAATGAAACACCTTTGCATCCACAGATGGAGGAAAGGGAACTCAGTGGACATGCAGCTGAGATTCTCGATTCCAGGTGGAAAGGGGGAAGGGGGGAAGGGGGGAGTATTTGGTGGCATGGGAGGGGGAGCCAGCTGAGGAAAACGCATGGGTCCCAGCAGAAGAAATGAGGGATGAGTACCTGCAGGAGGAGTTTCATAGAAGGTACCCGAGAAAGCCCAAACCACCAGAGAGATTCTGGAGGGAGCAATTTGGCACCACCGATTGTTGGGAAACTGCCAGGGAGATATTGTCCATCATGGCCCCAAGCCGGCTGTTGGACGTCCATCGATCTCCCGTAGTCAGGCAGATCCAGCAGTTAGCGGCACAAAGCCTTAGAAATAGATTGCCACATTCCAGGCTTGTGCACAATGTTTATCAGCAGAAACACAGCCAAAAGCTCGCACCGCAGAAGAGCATAATTACAGTTTATTTAGCGCTGAACAGAACAAAGGAAAAACATGACCGTTCTGAGTCAGTGTCTTCGACCAACTGAGAAATCGAAAGGAAACAGCAGAACATAAACATCCTGTGAACAGGACATGCGCAGACTCTGTGACTCTCAAAGCCTGCTCCCTTTTAAGGTGGAACGGAAATATCCTAACACCGATGAGGAGGAAGAGTTTGCGGGTTTTCCCGCCTCCGACGAGGAGGGAGGGGTTTGGCCCGAAGAAGAATCCGAGTGGGGAGATTGGGAAGAGGAGAGAGAGAGCAGCAAATGGAGATGGGTGTTTGAATCGTCAGATGGAGAGGAGAGTTCTTTCCGAGGGTTCCCTGCGTCACCGTCAGAGGGAAGGACGGGGGGAGGGGAGGGCCCTGGGAGGGAGGTGGATGTCAGGGAACTGACATCGGAGCAGAGGGAGAAGGCGGTGCTTCCAGACTCTGCAGAAGAGGGAACGAGTAAGGGTAGAGAGAGAACGTCATCTGGGGAAGAATGTCCAGGTGACACCAGGAAGAAGGGAGAGGAAGAAAGCATCTCGGAGGAAAGGCTCCGAGACTCTGGCAGTGAAATCAGTGAGGAGGGTGGAGGGGCACCACTAGGCACGCCCACTCTGCGCAGAAGGGTTACGCGCAGAGAGGCAAGGCGAAGGTTGTCCGTCAAGGAGCTCTTATGCTGGAGGAAATTTAGGAGACGCCCACTCACGGATTCGTCGAGCGACTGAGCAGCAGCAGCACCCAGGCTGCTCAGTCAGGGAAAGACACAATTGCCCCTAAGCAGTTTGGAACAGCTAGAGGTTTACACACAAGCAACCCCAATTCCCGTGACAAATGCGTATAAGTGTGATATAAGCTTCTTTCCACATCTCCGGCGCCTTTTCCCCCTCCATAATTTCATTGCAAACCTCCTTTAATGGTTGAATTAAATAGTTGTCAGGGAACTGACATCGGAGCAGAGGGGAGAGGCAGTACTTCCCGATTCTGCAGAAGAAGGAACGAGTACGGGTAGAGAGAGAGCATCATCTGGGGAAGAATGTCCAGGTGACACCAGGAAGAAGGAAGAGGGGGAAAGCATCTTGGAGGAGAGGCTCCGAGACTCTGGCACTGAAGACAGTGGAGAGAGTGGAGGGCCACCCCTAGGCACACCCACTCTGCGCAGAAGGGTTTCGCGCAGAGAGGGGAGGCGGAGACTATCCGTCAAGGAGCTTCTATGCTGGAGGAAATTTAGAAGCCGCCCACTCACGGATTCGTCCAGCGACTGAGCAGCAGCAGCACCTAGGCTGCTCGGTCAGGGAAAGACACCACCAACTTCTAAGCAGTTTGGAACAGCTGGAGGTTTACACACAAGCAATCCCATTTCCCGTGATAATAGTCTTTCAAAGTTCTGTAATACTTGGAGGTTAATCCATCAGGCCCTGGAGATTAGCCCAGTTGCATATTCTGAATCGCGCCTTCCACCTCTTGTTCAGTTATTTTGTAATTCAATAATACTTTATTTTATTGAGAAATTTTTTGTAATCCATTAGTTTTCAAAAATTGATCAATTTTCGACTCAATCTGCGGCCCTTGTGTGTAGAGTTGTTTAAAATATCTCTGGAAGCAGCTTCTGATCTCCTGTGGATTCTGGATATTCTTTCCATCCACTTCAAGATTAGTAACCGTCTTTAGTTTTTGTCTCTTCTTCAGCTGCCATGCTAACAGCTTCCCACATTTATTAGCTGATTCGAAGGTCTTTTGTCTCATCTGTTTAACTTTCCTTTCAATGTCCTGATTTATCATTTTCATATATTGTACTTGGTATGACTTAATTTCTCTCAAAATCTCTTGTGATTTTGTTTTGGCTCTAAGTTTTTTCTCCCCTTCTCTTATTTTCTCCGAAATCTTCTCTTTTTTCTCATTTTGTATTCTCCTTTTTATTGCATTTTGCTGAATCAAAAACCCTCTCATTACAGCTTTACTTGCGTCCCAGATTATCCTTTTTTCCACTGTGGTCTTCAAATTTATCTCAAAATAGTCTTTTATCATTTTTTGGGCCTTCTTAATGATTTCTGGATCTCTAAACAAGGCGTCGTTCATCCTCCATCTGAAGGAACCAGTCAATGTTGGTTTCATTTCCATTTTCACAGGATTATGTTCGGAGCAGGTTTTTGGGCTAATTTCCACTTTTCGGATCTTAGGAGCCATTCCTCTGGTTATCCAGATTTGGTCAATCCTTGTCCAAGTCTTTTGGGCTTCAGAAAAGAATGTCCCCTCTCTACCTAGGGGGTTCTTAGTTCTCCAGATATCGATTAAGTCCATATTGTCTGTCATTTCAAAAAAAGTTTTCGGTAGTCTACCGTCTTTTGTCACCACTTGTCTTTCTGATTTGTCCATATTTGTCGATACCACTCCATTCATATCTCCAAACATAATAATAATAATAATAATAATAATAATAATAATAATAATAATAATAATAATAATTTATATCCCGCCCTCCCCAGCCGAAGCCGGGCTCAGGGCGGCTAACAACAATCAAATAATCAAGCAGTCAAATAATCACACAATCTAAAAATATTTCATTATAAAAATTAATTAAAATCAAATTGATGGCAACCAATTAAGCAAAATTCTGTGCAGGTTGCCAAAGGAGGGAGTCAGGCTGCGCCCTGACCAAAGGCCTGGCGGAACAACTCTGTCTTGCAGGCCGTGCGAAAAGATGTCAGGTCCCGCAGGGCCCTAGTCTCTTGTGACAGAGCATTCCACCAGATTGGAGCCGCAGCCGAGAAGGCCCTGGCTCTAGTTGAGGCCAGCCTAACTTCTCTGAGGCCTGGGACCTTGAGGGTGTTATTATTTGCAGACCGTAGGTTTCTCTGTGGGGCATACCAGGAGAGGTGGTCCCGTAGGTACGAGGGTCCTAGGCCGTATAGGGCTTTAAAGGTTAAAACCAGCACCTTAAACCTGATCCTGTACTCCACCGGGAGCCAGTGCAGCTGGTATAGTACCGGATCTCGCAGCGAAGACCCCATAAGGAGTCTCGCCGCGGCATTCTGCACCCACTGGAGTTTCTGGGTCAGTCTCAAGGGCAGCCCCACGTAGAGCGAGTTACAATAATCCAGTCTGGAGGTGACCGTCGCATGGATCACAGTGGCTAGGTCAGGGCGAGAGAGATAATGATGTTAAAGTCCATAAAGTCCAGCAATGTCTCATGCAGTTTCTTATAAAATTCTGATTTCCCCTCATTTGGTGCATGAATCCCTACTATCAAGAATTTCTCACCTTGAAATTGTATTTCAATAGCCACAAATCTTCCTTGGTCATCTTTAAAAACAAATTTAGGTGATAAACTTTCTTTTGCGTAAATCACCACTCCTCTCTTTTTGACTTTGTCTGATGAAGTAAATTCTTGTCCTAATCTTTTGTTAATTAGTACTTTCCTGTGTGTTCTAGTCACATGAGTTTCTTGCAAACATATCAAGTCCAATTTTTCCTTTTTCAATAGATGAAAGATTCTTTTCCTCTTATCAGGGGCGTTCAAACCCCGAATATTCCAACTTAATACCTGCAGAGACATTGTATGGTTATTCTGCTTCCCCTCCGACTGCTCCCAATGCTTGTTCTTGATCTGTGGGTGGTATCACTTCTGGTTTGTCCAATCCCAGTGGTAGCTTTGCTAGGTCCAAAACTCCTGGTTTTAACTTTGGTTCTTTTCCCTCTGCCTCTTTTTGTAAATCTTCCTCGTGATCCTTCAGGAATCTCACTTTGTCCTCCTCTGATCTTATCTTCACCTTTTTCCCTCTGTAAGTGAAAGACAGCCCCTGGGGAAATTCCCACCTGAAGATGACACTGTTTCTTCTTAGCAAGTTCACCAGGTCTCCATAGTTGGCTCTAAGATCCAATAGATATTTTGGGATGTCTTTAAAGATTTCTATCCTTGAATCCTCTATTTCCAATGATTTCTGATAATGTAGGCCCAGTATTTTGTCTCTCTCTTCTTTAGATCCAAGTGTAATCAAACAGTCTCTTGCCTTGTTCTTCCTTCCCCTTTTGTTCCCTTTGCCAAGTCTGAAAGCTGTCACTATCTTGAAATCTTTCTCTGGGTCAAGGCCCCAGAATTCTTCAAATTCCTGTGTAAGAAAGTCACTCAGTTTGCCTTCTTCCAATTCCGGTACCGCTCTGATCCTTAAATTAGCGTGTTTATCTTTCAATTCAATTAAGGACAGTTGTGCCTTATGGTCTTCTAATTGTTTATTAATTGGCTGTAGTTTCCCTTCTACCGCCAGCACCTTTTCTTTAGCTTCATCGGCAATTTTCCTTGTCAATTTGGATTCCTGCAACAATCTGTCAATAGCCTGAGTATTGGAGCTGATAGTTGTAGTGTTTAAGTCAATTTTAGCTGACAATTTTTCCAAAGCTCCAAATATTTTGTCTAAAGATGCATTTAAAGTCTCTTCAGAGCCTGTACTTTTTGCACCAGGCTGCCCAGTATCTTCTTTTTCTAAGACAGGAGGTGCTACTATTGATTGTCTTCGTTGCTGCAATCTAGTTTTTATCCTTGTAGGCTGGGGTTTTTCCTGATCCATCACTTTATCTTTAAAATTCAAGGTCACTTATGCAGTTCAAATTTCCTTTCGTGAGAAAGTTTCCAAGCCAGCTGTAGTGGAAAATCCCCAGCTATATTCCAGGCCTCCTCTAGGGGAGCACCTTAGCAACAATGTTACTTTCAGGGCAACTTTTCCAGAACCAGTCCTGCCCTTTTTAACTTTTACTTTTTCAATAAAAGGCAACAATTCAATGAAAGGCAACAGTCTCAAAAAATCCTTTTCGAGTTCACATGCAGAGTATTCACAGACAGTTACAAATATTTATAAACGGTGCAACACTTTCTCACTGTCTCTGGCAGACCAATTACAGGGATTAGGCAGTGGTTTCACTTTCTTGTCCTCAAGTCCAAAATTTCCTTCTCCCCCTCACTCTGAGAGGGAGTTCTTGTATCTGGCATTAAAATTTAAACTCCTCTTATTCTACTTCTCCAGCTCTAGCTTCCAAAGTCTTTGCTTTGATCCTGTTTACAAGACCGGAAGACGGACTTCCTTTTTACGCCTTCCTGCTTCAGTGCCAATTTCAAGTTCACTGCGTCGATCAAAGGCAAAGCAACCCTTTGAACTCCCGATTTTTAAAAGTCTTACTCACGGGTTGTAATTTTAAATCCGAAATTTCAAAGGAAAAAGGTCAGCGCTCTCTGGCAACAGCTGCGCTGCTTCACTCCACGGAAGTAGCGATCGACTCTCTGCACCGCGCCACCCCCGTTCCGCTCCGGAGCCCCTCGCGGGGTTCCTTTGCTAATTGGGGGGGCGCTTCTGGCGCCCGCCGAGTCCCACGGCCGCAGGCTTCCCTCGCCTGCGGTTTTTGGATGGGTCCCCGCTGCGCCGTAGCGGAGAGACCCGGTTTCCGCGGAGCTTCTCCCTCCAAGTCAGAAGGAGACCGCCATTGCCATTGGTGCCACCTCTGGAAGTCCCTTGCCAGTCTTTTTTCTCCTTCCCGCCCGGCCGTTGAGCCTTCAAACTTTCCCGCGCACGGGCAGAGTCTGTTTCCATGGGCTCTAGCAGTTGTTGACCTTCTGAGGCAGCTGCCGGCATTTCAGGAATCCGGTTACCATGGAAACCCCTTTCCTTTCCTTGCCTTGTTTCCTTTCCCGCAGTCTGGCTTCCTGCCTCAAACCCACCGCAAGCGCAGCCTTCGTTAACCCATCCATATCCTTGGGACGGGGGGCCCTCGCAAGTTCACCCTTAACTTCAGGGCTCAGTCCTGCCTTAAACAACGCTTGCACAGGCTCTGACTCCAAGTCCCATCCCAGTTTATGTGCAAGCATGGTGAATTCGGACCAGTAATCACGCACCGTGGATTTGCCTTGTCTCAAAGCCAAAAGCTCCTTCTGCGTCTTGTCAATTAAACTTTCATCTGAGTAGATAAAATCCATAGCTTGCCAAAACTTGGGCAGATTTCGAAGCGCTTCATTACCAGAGGCAATTAACGGCCTGATCCAGCTTTTAGCCGCCCCTGACAGGTGACTAATTATGTGAGCAACCTTCTGAGCATCGTCGGCAAACTGAGCCCCTTGCAGCTCCAAAAAATATCGCATCTCCGTCTTAAAATCCAGATAAGCCCCCGGATCTCCATTAAATTTTTCCACCCATGCAGACTTGCCCCCTGCCAGTAGCCCACCTGCGGCTCCTTGCTGCACAGCCCTGGCCTCCAGAAGACGGGATTGCAAGTCCGAAGTGCGAGCCTCAAGTCTGGCATTTTTTTTCCTCAGCTCAGAAATCTCTTTCTCCATCGTGGGCTTTTTGCTCTCCGTCACTAGCTTCCAGCAGCAATTGAGAAGAGACAAGCTGTTAGGGAGTGTTTGCTGCCAAGCTAGTAAAGATAAGGCTCCAGGCGCTCAGCCATTTCTGTCTTGTTGATTTATTACTAAAAGTTCAAAGCAGTTACAAGAGTTCAAACAAACGCGTCCATGCTTAACTCAATCAGTTGTCTCTTCTGAATCTTTGTGACGTCTTCTTGTCCAGCATGCCCATCGGTGCAGGGCACGCCTCCTACTTCCTTTGTTCTGTGAATAGCTAGTTCCGGGGATTGGTTGTCCCCTCCCTATTTCCCCCTCCAAGTCGGAAGACAGACTGCTAATGAGCTCTTTCGGCTCTCGGTAAGTGCCTCCATCCCCCCTCCTCTCTCTAGCTGTCTCCCTTTCCCTGACATCTACTATCTGTATCTTGCTCTTTATTAATTTGGAAGAATTCTCTAAGTAATTCCTGTGCTTTACCTATAATATTTTCATTATTAATTTTTTCCCATTAATTCTCCATCTTCTTTTTACCTTTCTGTTATCTCTTAATTCCAGGGTAACTGGATTATGATCTGTTAGTAGTCTAGGTTGTATTTCTGTGGGGTTTTTTAAAAAAAATTAACATTAAATTATTTGAGATCCAGATACCATGTGTGAACTGTTTCTCTAGTGTATGTTTATATCTCCAAACATCTTTTAAATTTAAATTTTCAACCATTTGGAAAAAAGTGTGTGGAAGTCTGCCACCTTTTGACTTCTTTGTTGTGTCAGTGCGATCATATTCCAATGAGGTGACTCCATTGAAGTCACCTAATAGAGTAATCTCCTCGTCTATATATTCTAATAATTTGTCTTCCACTATTTTAAAATACTGTGGTTTATTCCCATTTGGCGCATAAATCCCTACCACCACAATTTCTTCCGTCCCTTTTTCCAATAGTACCCTCAATAATCTGCCTTCCTCATCCTTGAAAATTTGTTTTGCCTCTATTTGAGGGTTTATATATATTATAATGCCTCTTTTCTTTCTGGGATCTGATGATATAAATTCTGTTCCTAGCTTCTTATTTATCAATACCCTTCTATGTCTTTTCGCTACATGGGTTTCTTGCAAACATACAACATCCCATCTTCATTTTTTTTAGAATACACTCTATTCACTTTCTTTTCAGTTTACTATTAAGACCATTTACATTCCAGGTAGTTATGTTCAAGTCCATCAATCTCTATTCAATTTATCTAGTTTGTCTACTACATTAAAATTCTAAACCCCTGTTGTTTATAACTGTATTGGAGGTTCTTAACAAGACATTGAGAGAAGACTCTAAGGTGAAAGGAATTAAGGTTGGATACAAAGAATTTAAAATAAAAGCATTTGCTGACGATATAGTCTTAACCCTAGAGGATCCAAAGAGAAGTATACAAGAAGCTTTACAAAGAATAGAAGAATTTGGTAAAGTAGCAGGGTTCAAACTCAATAAGAACAAAACCAAGATGTTAGTCAAGAATATAAGTAAAGAAGAGATAGAAGAATTGCAACAAGAGACTGGCATTACAGCGGCCAAGAAAGTCAAATATCTAGGAATATGGTTGACGGCAAAAAACATAAACCTGTATAAGGACAACTATGAAATTATGTGGAGAGATATTAAGAAAGATTTAGAAATATAGGATAGATTGAGACTTTCCTTTCTAGGGAGAATATCAGTAATTAAAATGAATGTTTTACCTAGAATGCTATTCCTGTTCCAAACAATTCCAGTGATTAAAGGAGTAAAACAATTTAAAGAGTGGAAGAAAATATTGGCAAGATTTGTCTGGCAGGGAAAGAGGCCAAGAATAAAAATGAAGATCTTGGTTGACAAAAAAGAAAGAAGGGGCTTCGCCCTGCCAGACATGAGTATATATTATGAAGCAGCATGCCTAATTTGGATAAGAGATTGGATAAAATTAGAAAATACAGACCTTCTAGATTTAGAAGGATATGACAACAGGTACGGGTGGCACTCGTACCTGTGGTATGATAAAGTGAAAGTCCACAGGGGCTTTTAAAATAAAGGACCTTTATATGAGGTATGGGAGAGAAATAAAAATTTGTTAGAAAGAAAAACTCCTTGGTGGATATCACCAACAGAAGCATTAATTATTAAGAAAGTCAACATGGAAGGAAAGAGAGCCACATATGAAGAGTTGATTAGAAAAACTGACCAAGGTATAAAGCTTAAGACGTATGAAGAAGTAGAGAACTTACTGACAGGGTGGCTACAGTACCACCAAGTTAATGAGATATTAAAAGAAGACAAAAAGAGGTTGGGATTTGAGGACAAGAAATCAAAATTTCATATAGACATTATAGAAGGTAAAAACAAATTATTGTCAAAAATGTATGATTTATTGACTTCCGGGGGCGGCGCGAACGACAATGGCGGTCTCCTTCCCGCTGTGAAGGGGAAGCTCCGCAGAAACGGGTCATCCGCTACTGTGAAGCGGAGACCCACATCGGAAAACCGCAGGCAGAGTTAGCCTGCGGCCGTGGGACTCGGCGGGCACCATCAGCGCCCCCTAAAATGTTGAAGGAACCCCGTAAGGGGATCCGGAGCGTGGAAGGGCTGGCGCGGTGCTGTGAGTTGATCGCTCTTTCTGTGGAGTGAAGCCGCAAAGCTGCTGTCGGTGAGCGCTGACCCTTTTCCTGGGACAATTCGGCAAAAAAACGCAACAACCCGTGAGTAAGGGGAAAAGATCGATTTGGGAACCAATTTTAAATTGAAATTTCGGCCAAAGCGGGAGACGCAACCAGGAAGTCCGTCTCCCGGAACTGCTTAAAAGATCTAAAGCAAGGATTTTAAACTTTCTAACGCCGTTGAAGTTGTGCTTTAAAAGGAACCAATCCGAGCATCAACTAAACTTTTTTGTTTTGGCACTATTTGACTTTATCTCTCTATTTTTGGACGGTATCGTACCTCTCCCTCAGTGGATTTATAACTTTTGCAAGAAACCCCGGCAGTCGGGCTGCCAGTCTGTCAAAAACTGTCAGTTTGTGGACTTGACTATTAGGATTGCTACATTGGATTGTTACCTGTGCTGCTGAACTGATACACTGTTTTATGGAACCTGGCACTCTTTGAGACATTGTAAGTAACCTAAGGATTAACTCTGCTAAGATTTAAAGTTCTGAAGGACTTTTGGGATTTTGAAGCTGTTGGACATTGTTACAAATTCTTAAGGGATTTTGGAGAGTGTGAGAAACTTAATATGAACAATAACTTTGTCCTCTCCCTTACGATACATTTAAACTCCCTCTAGAGGATTTGTGGATTACAACTACTGGGGAACTGTTTTTCTTCTTCTTCTCTGCTTATCTCCTGGTTTGTGGATTCCCATGGGAATAGTTCACTGAGTGACCTTGACAAGTAGACAGAACTGGGATGAGTGGAACTGGGAGAACCAGATCAGCTAAAACTAAAACACAACAAACTACTGTAATTTCACATCTGCGCAGATCATCGGTTCCTATTGTACTGGCACAAGAGGAAGAATCAGAGCAAGCCAGGCCAGAAGGAATGGCTGCAGGAGGGGATTCCCCTTCAGTGCTTGATAAAATCTTTGAAAAATTGGAAGGCCTGAGCAGACAAGTATCTGAACAATCATCTAAGTTTGATCAAAACACAGCTAGTGTTAACAATCTGACTCAACAAGTGGCTTTAAATGCACAATCAATTGGGAAGTTATTTGAAGCTACCACAGAAAACCGTAAAATAGCTGAGGAGGCTAAACAGAAAGCAGAGGCCGTACAACAGGAAGTCAAACCTATGCGTAAGCAGATTGGTGAACAGCAGGCCTATCTGTCTATGATAGAATTACGAAGCAAGGAGAATAATCTGAGATTGAGGTCAGTCCCAGAACTTGAACAAGGGGACTTAATTGACTATTTGATAAAAGAATTTACAAAATTTTGGTCTTTGGAAGAAGATAAAGATTTTAAAATTGTAAGCGCATTCAGACTTGGAAAAGTAGTGAAGAAGGGCAGGCCTAGAGACTGCCTGATTTCCTTGAGAACAAAGGAGGAAAGAGATAAAATACTGAGTGCACATTTCCAAAAATCACTTGAAATTCAGGATTTGAGAGTGGAAATCTACAAAGATATTCCGAAACATCTATTGGAACTTAGATCTTGCTACGCAGACCTTGTTAAATTGCTGAGAAGCAACACAATTGCTTTTAGGTGGGAATTTCCCCAGGGACTATCTTTTACCTTTAGAGGGAAGAAAGTGAAAATTAAAACAGCTGAAGATAAGGAAAAGTTTTTGAGTGACCACGGAGAAAACCTTCAGAAAGGGACTGTAGAAGAATTGGGAGCCTCAGGTTCTGGCCTACCAAAACTGTTACCTACACCTTTGGGGCCTGAAGACCAGGAGAAAAAGACACCACCACAAAAGGGAGAATAGAACTGTCCAGGATGTCTCTGCAGCTTTTAAGTTGGAATATTAATGGCTGTAATTCCCCAGAAAAAAGGAGGAGGATTTTTCATTTATTAAAAAAGGAACAATTAGATATTATCTGTCTGCAGGAAACACATGTGATCAGGCTCCACAGAAAAGTGTTACCGTATTTTTCGCTCTATAACACGCACCTGACCATAACACGCACATCGTTTTTAGAGGAGGAAAACAAGGGAAAAAATATTCTGAATGAAACAGTGGATGTATCATTTTTGTGCTTCATGCTGTGGCCACAGACATGTGATCTGATGGTGAATTTGGGGTGACCCAATGCAAAAATCCTGAGAATCCCTGTGGATCCATGCTTTGTAACCACGTTTTTGCACCATTGCAGCCCCAGGCAACAGTGGGTGCGTGATTTGGGGGGGGGGCAGGCTGTAGCCATGGACATGCTATGTGCTCTGATGGTGAATTTGGGGTGACCCAATGCAAAGATCCTGAGGATCCATGTGGATCCATGCTTTGTAACCACATTTTAAGTGGGGAGGGAAGGAAAAACACAGAAGGCTAAGAATGCAGGAGAGGGCTATAACGTGAGGAAGGGAAGGCAAAAGTTTCCCCCCACCCACCCACACAAGCCAGCCAGCGCTCGCTCTCTCTCTCTCTCTCTCTCTCTCTCTCTCTCTCTCTCTCCCTCCCACCTGCATGTTTTCCGGCTGCCTGATATATATATATATTAATTGCCTTGACAGAAGAAAGCATTTTAACTGCATTAAGAACTATTTAGCAGCGAAACCTAAGCTTTGCCATCCCTTAAGAGGTACAGACACTGTAATCTTCCAGATCACATGAATTTACAGGCAAAACACTGTTTAAGGATTTCATCCTTTTAAATGGAAGAAAGCATATTTGAATGCTGTGTGTCCCCAAAAACAAAAAGCAGGAAGTCAAATCCGAATTTTAAGCTGAACCTGTAATCTCTCTTCCCTTCACAAACATTGTTCCCTCCGGAGCATGGAGAGGAATTAGAAGGACGCTCTGCTTTCCCCTCTGCTTGCCTGGAGGGGAGGGGCATTCCCTGCTCTTTGTTCCGTTTCAGCAAACACAGCAAGGAAACAGAGGAGGGTGGGCAGTAAGACCCTGAGGCAGAATGCAGGAAAGCAGCCACTTCCTCTTTTCAGGTTTCCCTTCTCCGTGAAGCGTGATTTGATTTTTGCTTGATTTTTCGGCTCCAGGGACCACACATTCGCTCAATAACACACACAGACATTTCCCCTTCCTTTTTAGGAAAAAAAATCTGCGTGTTATAGAGAGAAAAATACGGTAATTAACAAGAGATTAGGTCAAGAATTTATTTCATCGGACCGAGTGAAGAAGAGAGGAGTTGTGATATATGCAAAGGAGAGCCTGTCACCAAAATTCCTCTTTAAAGATGAGCAAGGAAGAATTTTGGCAATTGAAGTGCAAACACAAGGGGGGGGAAATTAATTTTGGGAATTTATGCACCGAATGAGGGGAAATCGGAATTTTACAAGAAGCTGCATGAGACAATGTTGGACTTTATGGACTATAACAACATCATTATGATGGGAGATATGAATGGGGTGGTGTCTACGAACATGGACAAAGCTCAAAATCAAAGTATAACAAAAGAGGGCAGACTGCCAAAAACCTTTTTTGAACTAACTGACAATATGGACTTGGTGGATATTTGGAGGACAAAGAACCCCTTGGGAAGAGAGGGGACATTCTTCTCTGAAGCCAAAATGACATGGACAAGAATCGACCAAATCTGGATAACTAGAGGACTGGCACCTAAGACTAGAAAGGTGGAAATCTGCCCAAAAACCTGCTCCGACCATAACGCAGTAAAGATGGAAATGAGACTAACTACTACCGGCTCCTTTAGATGGAAAATGAATGACACTTTATTAAGAGACCAGGAGATTGTTAAGAAGGCCCAAAAGACTCTGAGTGACTATTTTGAAATAAATTTGAAAACTACAGTGGAAAAAAGAGTAATCTGGGACGCAAGTAAGGCGGTTATGAGGGGGTTTCTGATACAACAGAATACGATAAAGAAAAGAGCTCAGAATGAGAAAAAAGATAAGATTTTGGAGAAAATAAAAGAAGGAGAGAAAAAGTTGAGATTGAAACCAAAGTCACAGGAGATTCTGAGCGAAATTAAACTCTATCAAGCACAATATTCAAAATTGATAAATCAGGAAGTTGAATGGAAAATTAAACAAATGAAACAAAGGACTTTTGAATCGGCAAATAAATGTGGAAAACTGCTAGCATGGCAGTTGAAAAAGAGGCAAAAACTGAATACGGTTACCAACCTAGAGGTTGAAGGGAGAAATATTCAGAACCCTGGGGAGATCAGAAAATGTTTCCAGAGATACTTTAAACAACTTTATACCCAAGGGCCGCAAAAAGAGACTGAGATAGACCCATTTTTAAGAAACAACGGATTACCAAAACTATCTCAAGAAAATAAGACAATACTGAACTATAAAATAACAGAACAAGAGATTGAAGGTGCCATTCAGAACATGCAATTGGGCAAATCTCCAGGGCCGGATGGGCTTACCTCTAAGTATTATAAGACTTTAAAAGACTATTTGATTCAACCATTGAAAGAGGTTTGCAATGAGATTATGGAGGGGAAGAAGGCACCGGAGTCGTGGAAAGAAGCATTCATCACATTGATACCTAAATCTGAAACTGAAAAGACACAACTTAAGAACTACCGTCCCATCTCCCTTTTAAATGTGGATTACAAAATTTTTGCAGATATTTTAGCAAACAGACTAAAAAGAGTGTTAAATGAAGTGATTCATAAAGACCAGGCAGGCTTTCTCCCAGGTAGACATTTGTCTGACAATACAAGGAATATTATTGACATTTTGGAACTTTTGCAAACTAACACCAATACAAAAGCAGTATTGATTTTCATAGATGCGGAGAAGGCCTTTGACAATATCTCATGGAATTTTATGAAGAAAAATCTTAAAGGGATGGGAGTGGGACGGGGGTTTGAAAATGGTATAGAAGCAATTTATTCAGAACAAAAAGCAAAATTGATAGTTAATAATGTGGTGACAGAAGAGTTTAAGATTGAAAAAGGAACACGACAGGGCTGCCCTATCTCCCCACTGTTATTTATTTCGGTCCTGGAGGTGCTTTTGAACATGATCAGAGGGGACCGGTTGGTTGAAGGAATTCAGGTCGGAGCTAAACAGTACAACAGTATAGGGGTTTTTACTTTTTACTTTGTTGTACCACCGTGAACGGTGGTTTTTATTGATGTATTTTTATTTTGTTCCGTTTTATTTTGGTTTGGGGTTGGATATTGAGTGGGGTGGGGATTTGTTTTGTAGGTACAATTGTTTTGATTTGATTTGTTTTCTGTTTTGTAAATGGAGGTTGGTTTGAGGCTTGGGATTGCTACCGTAGTGGGGCGAGGGAGGTATGGCGGTGGGGGCAGATGTTATAGGCGAAGGGGATCGAGATATGGATATGCTCGTACCCCTTCCAACCTGCGCCCCATCCCGAGGGACGAAGGTAGGGTGAGCAAGGATTACTCACCTCCGTCACTGGTGTTGTGCAACGCCAGGTCTATAGGCAAAAAAACCGCCACCCTGCGAGACTTCTTCACCTCGCACGGGGTTGACCTGGCTTGTGTGACGGAGACCTGGTGTGATGGCCTGGGATTCCGATTCTGAGAGTGAACCGGAGGAATCCCAGCCGGCACAGGAGTCCCCGCCTCCAGGGCCGGCTGAACTGGGGCAAGGCCTAGATTCTGAGGAGCCTGCACCTGTGCCAGATCCTCAGGAGCAGGCACCAGGTGAAACCATTCTAGCCCCAGAGGTGCTTGAGGACTCAGTGTCTACAGGTGAGCCTTCCCCGGGGCCCAGTAACCCTTCGGCCTCTCCTGAACTGCAGAGGCTTAGGGCAGAGAGGCGAAGGGAACTGGTTTCTCCCAGGAGGAGTGCTCGCCTTAAGGCCAGGAGAGGCGGGGCTCCTGGGGGCCGGGACCGCCCCTGGCCTTAGAGAAGATAAAGGGCAGTCAGCCCGGTCCCAGGTTGCGGGAGCAACGTCGTCATTGTTTCGGCCAGCATCGAGTCCTGTTCCTCCAGTGTTCCTGTTCCCCGCCCGGCTTCCTGCTTCTGATCTTCGAGTGTTCCTGTCCCCGCCCGGCTCCCTGTTTCGGACCTCACCTCGCACTTTGTGGACTATCTCCAGGCTAGTGACTTAGGACCGAACTTTGGCTACGGTAACAGTAACCTTCCCCCCGGGACCAGCACACCTGGGTGCGCGAAGGGGAAACTGTTACCTTACGAGAGATGGCGCCCCCGGGTTTCTCCATCCTCCACCAGTCGTGGACTGTGGGCTGGGGGGGAGGGGTGGCATTATTAATCCGAGAAGACTGTTCTTTCAGGGCTCTACCATCGCCATCGATCCCCGGCATTGAATGTGTTGGCCTAGTGTGGGGCTCCGAGGTGAGCTTGGCTGTCTGGCTGGTGTACCGGCCACCTAGCGCACCAGCAGCCACCCTGTCAGGCCTGTTGGAGGTGGTGGCCGGCTGGGCCTTGGAGTTCCCTAACCTATTGGTACTGGGGGACTTCAACATCCATGCTGATGCCATTCCCTCCTCACAGGCTCTGGACCTGGTGTCTTCTTCTAGACCTGTTAGCAGCCTTCGACATGGTCGATCACGAACTCCTGGACCACCGCCTTGCCGACATGGGGATCCAGGGCACAGTCCTTCAATGGCTGCGCTCGTTTCTCTCCGGTCGGGGACAGAGGGTGGCGCTTGGGGGGGAAGTGTCATCGCGCCACTCCTTGGTGTGTGGAGTGCCTCAGGGTGCGATTCTCTCCCCGATGCTTTTTAACATCTTTATGCGCCCCCTCGCCCAGCTTGTCCAGAGTTTTGGGCTGGGTTGCCATCAGTATGCCGATGACACCCAACTCTATCTGTTGATGGATGGCCATCCTGACTCGGCCCCAGATACACTGACCAGATGTCTGGAAGCTGTGGCTGGATGGTTACGTGGGAGCCGGTTGAAGTTAAATCCTTCGAAGACAGAGGTCCTCTGGCTGGGACGGAGCGATATGGGATTGAGGGGGCAACTCCCATCTCTTGCGGGGGTGCAATTAGTGCCAGCATCGTCCGTTAAGAGTTTGGGTGTAATCTTCGATACCTCCCTCTCTATGGAGGCGCAGATTACAGCTATAACAAAGGCGGCATTTTTTCATCTCTGCCAAGCTAAGCAGTTGGCTCCTTATCTCTCTCGCCCTGACCTAGCCACTGTGATCCACGCGACGGTCACCTCCAGACTGGATTATTGTAACTCGCTCTACGTGGGGCTGCCCTTGAGACTGACCCAGAAACTCCAGCGGGTGCAGAATGCCGCGGCGAGACTCCTTATGGGGTCTTCGCTGCGAGATCATATCCATCCGGTACTATACCAGCTGCACTTGCTCCCGGTTGAGTACAGGATCAGGTTTAAGGTGCTGGTTTTAACCTTTAAAGCCCTATACGGCCTAGGACCCTCATACCTACGGGACCGCCTCTCCTGGTATGTCCCACAGAGAAATTTACGGTCTGCAAATAAAAACATCCTAAAGATCCCAGGCCACAGAGAGGTTAGGTTGGCCTCAACTAGAGCCAAGGCTTTCCGCGGCTCCAATCTGGTGGAACGTGTCAGGAAAAAGCATCAATGCAAAAGCCAGCTGCAGGTGGCTGGAAAGCAAAACAGGATGTTGTGGTCTGGAACTGTACTGGTGGGAAAAGGGGGCAGTCCATTCTCTGTACTGAGCACCGGATGTTAGCTCAGAGTGTCATCTGACCTGTACTGGAAGTACAGGGGCGGAGTTGTGACTCTACTGCTGGAGTCTGGAGGGTACAGACACGTTTCTCTGTACTGCTGAAGTGACAGGAATAAAGACATGTAAATAGGACTCCTGTCTGTCTCTTTTCCCCTCCCTGGGGAATGCAGGGAGGGAGGAGGAGGAGGGTGTGTTCTTCTCACGTCTGAGGAGGATCGCCGATTTATGACCTTGCCTGCCAGGAGACGCAGATCGGAAGGTCAACAAGTATCTCAGTCGGTTGCCCGGGGAGGCCAGTTACCTCTGACTGTGAGCTGAGATACTGACAACTGGTAGCAGAGCCGGTGGTTTTGATTCATCGTAAATCGACATGAGAGGTTGATGGATCGTTCATCCTCTGCGCCAAGGGAAAGGCAAACGTCTGCGTGCAGCCAGAAGCTGAACAGACGGCTGGTGGAAAGAGGAGGTGTTTTCCAAGCAACGGAACCCCAAGGTATGCTGAATTTCGGGCTAAAAGGGTGAACGCAGATTGATTTATTCTCTGGTTCACGGGAGCTGCGTTTGGGAAAAACAACAGCTCCGAGAGAAGAGGCCTGCAGCTTGGCAGCTCAGCCTGCATTCCAGGAATTCTTGTGGTTTGATAAGCTTTCCTGTTCAGAGATTGCTATGCACAGTTGCTAAGCGACGCCCGTCAGAGACGTGGAAATTTACTTTTTTTTTTATAATGATTTTTTTTATTGCTTTTTTTCCAAGGTCAGAATACATCATCAATAGGACAACAAAAGCGATTTTACAGAAAAAAGAAGAAATTATAAAGAAAAAAAAATTCACTTTTTCAAGTCTATTTTCATAATCAACTGGACTTCCCCACGTCTTCCATCCCCTGCTTTCTTCACAATAAAAATAACAGCAAATTGATACCTTATTTTGTGTGTTTTTGTACTTTCATTTAGTTATATAACCTATAATTTATACTTTTCAAAATTTTAACTTAATTTTCATCATTTACAAATCTCAATACCGAAGTATGTTTTTTCCCGAAAACTTAGCAAATTCTCAACATTCATATAACTTATAATGTTTTTGTAAATAGTCCTTAAATTTTTTCCAGTCCTCTTCCACTGCCTCTTCTCCCAGATCTCGGATTCTGCCGGTCATTTCAGCTAATTCCATGTAGTCTATCGGGCATGTCCACCAGAGGTGAAAGAATGTTCCTTCAGCCTCCTTACATTTCCAACATTTATTGTCAGACAGATGATATATCTTTGCAAGTTTGACTGGGGTCATGTACCACCTGTATACCATTTTCATAATGTTTTCTTTTAAGGCACTACATGCCGTGAATTTCATACCGGTGGTCCATAACCTTTCCCAGTCTTCAGACATAATGTTGTACCCAATGTCTTGTGCCCATTTTATCATAGCTGATTTAACTGTCTCATCTTGAGTATTCCATTTAAGCAACAAGTTATACATCCTTGAAAGCACTTTCGTCTTAGGTTCAAGTAGTTCTGTCTCTAATTTTGATTTTTCCACCTGGAAACCAATTTTTTTGTCCTTTTTAAAGATCTCTGAAATTTGGGCATAATGAAACCAATCTCGCACCTTTCCTTTCAGTTTTTCGAAACTTTGCAGCCTCCAGGTATCACCAACTCTTTCTATTATCTCGCAGTATTTTACCCAGCCACTCTCCATGTTACGTAGTTTTATGGCCTTAGCCTCCGTCGGTGATAGCCACCTCGGAGTCTTACTTTCGAGTAAGTCCTTATATTTAGTCCAGACAATAAATAGAGCTTTCCTGACAATATGGTTTTTAAACAATTTATGAAGCTTTATCTTGTCGTACCACAGGTATGCATGCCATCCAAAAGCATTGTTAAACCCTTCCAGATCTAGGACATCAGTGTTTTCTAGCAAAAACCAATCTTTCATCCAGCAGAAGGATGCAGCTTCATAATACAATCTTAAGTCCGGCAGGGCAAACCCCCCTCTTTCCTTTGCATCTGTTAATATTTTAAATTTTATTCGGGGCTTTTTGCCCTGCCAGACAAACTTCGCAATGTCCCTCTGCCACTTTCCAAAACATTCCACTCTGTCCACGATATGAAGGGTTTGAAACAAAAACAACATTCTTGGCAATACATTCATCTTAACTGCTGCAATTCTTCCCGACAAGGAAAGTTTCAATCTTGACCAAGTTTCTAAGTCCTTTTTAATTTCCGACCAACATTTTTCATAATTATCTTTGAACAAATTCAAATTTCTCCCAGTCAGATTGACCCCCAGGTATTTCACTTTTGTAACCACATTTAATTCTGTTTCCTTCTGAAACCCATCTATTTCTGAAGGTGTCAAGTTTTTTGCCAAAACCTTGGTTTTTTGTTTGTTTAACTTGAATCCCGCCACCCGACCAAACTCAGAGATTAGTTCTAAAGCTCTTTTTGTACTAGCTTCTGGCTCCTGTAATGTCAAAACCAAATCGTCTGCAAAGGCCTTCAATTTATATTGTTTTTCTCCGACCTGTATTCCTTCCACCTGCTGGTCCTTCCTAATCATGTTCAGCAACACCTCCAGGACAGAAATAAATAACAAGGGTGATAAGGGGCACCCCTGTCGTGTCCCTTTTTCAATTTTAAACTCCTCTGTCACCACATTGTTTACTATCAATTTAGCTTTTTGCTCTGAATAAATTGCTTCAATACCATTTTGGAACGCCCTTCCCACTCCCATCCCTTCCAAATTTTTCTTCATAAATTTCCAAGATATGTTATCAAAGGCTTTCTCGGCGTCTATAAAGATCAAAGCTGCTTTCGTGTTCAAATTTGTCTGTAGTAACTCCAAAACATCAATGATATTCCTAGTGTTGTCAGACAGGTGCCTGCCAGGAAGAAAGCCTGCTTGGTCTTTATGAATTACTTCATTTAAAACTTTTTTCAATCTGTTTGCCAAAATGTCAGCAAAAATTTTGTAATCCACATTTAGGAGTGAGATAGGGCGGTAGTTCCGAAGTTGAGTCTTTTCAGATTCCAGTTTTGGTATCAAGGTGATGAATGCCTCTTTCCACGATTCGGGTGCCCCCTTCCCTTCCATAATTTGATTACATACCTCCATTAATGGCTGGACCAAAGATTCCTTCAATGTCTTATAATATTTGGAGGTAAGACCATCTGGGCCTGGAGATTTGCCTAATTGCATGTTCTGAATGGCACTTTCAATTTCCTGTTGTGTTATTTTGTAATTCAGGGCTGTTTGCTTGTCTTGTGTTAGTTTTTGTAGGCCATAGCTTTTTAGAAAATTATTTATCTCAGTCTCTACTTGGGGTCCTTGAGTGAACAGTTTTTTAAAATATCTCTGGAAACACTTTCTAATATCTTCTGGTTTCTGAATACATTCTCCTTCAACCTCCAGATTGGTAACAAAGTTCAATTTTTGTCTCTTTTTCAGCTGCCATGCCAGCAGCTTCCCACATTTATTTGCAGATTCTAACGATCTTTGTTTCATCTGTTTAATTTTCCATTCGACTTCTTGATTTATCAATTTCGCATATTGTGCTTGATGGAATTTTATTTCTCTTAAAACTTCTTTTGATTTTGGGTTTAATCTCAACTTTTTCTCTCCGTCTCTTATCTTCTTCAAAATCTTGTCCTTTTTACCATTCCAGAGTTTTTTCTTGATAGAATTCTGCTGTATCAGGAACCCTCTCATAACAGCTTTACTTGCGTCCCAGATTGTTTTCTTTTCCACCAAAGTATTCAAATTTATTTCGAAATAATCTTTCAGCATTTTTTGGGCCTTCTTCACAATCTCCTGATCTCTGAACAAATAGTCATTCATTCTCCATCTGAAGGATCCAGCTGGTGTAAGTCTTAAGTCTATTTTCAAAGCGTTATGGTCGGAGCAGGTTTTAGGGCAGATCTCTACTTTTTTTGTCTTAGGTGCCAGTCCTCTAGATGCCCAAATTTGGTCGATTCTTGTCCACGAAAGATGGGCCTCAGAAAAGAATGTTCCTTCTTTACCTAGAGGGTTCTTTGTCCTCCAAATATCAATCAAATCCATATTGTCTGTAAGTTCAAAAAAAGTCTTTGGGAGTCTGCCATCTTTGGTTAAGTTCTGATTTTGTGACTTGTCCATGTAAGTGGAGACAACTCCATTCATATCACCCATCAAAATGATGTTAGTATAGTCAATATAGTCCAACATTGTCTCATGCAGCTTCTTATAGAATTCCGATTTCCCATCATTTGGTGCATAGATTCCTACAATCAAAAATTTTTCTCCTTGTGCTTGAATTTCAATCGCCAGAACTCTTCCTTGTTCATCTTTAAAAATCAATTTTGGTACTAGTGTCTCCTTTGCATAAATCACTACTCCTCTTTTTTTAACCTTATCTGATGAAATAAATTCTTGGCCTAGTCTCTTGTTGGTTAACACTCTCCTATGGAGCCTAGTCACATGTGTTTCTTGAAGGCAAATGATGTCTAATTGTTCTTTTCTCAAAATATGAAAAATCTTTTTCCTTTTTTCGGGAGAATTTGCGCCATTAATGTTCCAACTGAGAAGCTGTAGAGACATCTCGGACTAGTTATTGGCCTGCTGGGATGTCTCCTTTGTCGTTTTTATCTGGAGGTGGAACCGGGTTCAATCCGAACGAAGGAGGTGGCCAGACCCCTGCTATTCCTTTCCGAAGGTCCTCCCCGTGATCGTTTAGGAACTTTTCTTGCTCCTCTGCTGTTCTGATTCTTATCTTTACCCCTTTCAAAGTAAAAGATAGTCCTTGAGGGAATTCCCACCTGTATGGGATTGTGTTGTTTCTCAGTAAGCTTGCTAGGTCTTTATATGTGGCTCTTAAATCCAAAAGCTGTTTTGGTATATCTCTGAAGATTTCTGCCTTTTTTCCCTGAATCACCAATGAATTTTTAAAATGCAAGCCGAGTATGTTTTCTTTTTCTTGCCTAGATCTCAAAATGATCAGGCAATCTCTTGGTTTATCCTTCTTAGCCACTCTTCCTAATCTAAAAGCAGTGACAATTTTAAAGTCTTTCTCTTCTGCCAGACCCCAGAATTTGGATATTTCTGTTGTCAAAAATCCAATCAAATCCTCTTTTTCTGATTCTGGGATATTTCTAATTCTGAGGTTATTTTCCCTATTTTTCAGTTCTGCAAGGGACAGGTACACTTGTTGTTCAGTAACCTGTCTACTCAGTGGTCTGACTTCCCCTCTTAATTCCTCTATCCTCTTTTTATTTTCGTCTGCTTTTGTGTTTACTTCGTCAACTAATTTTCGGTTTTCTGTTGTAGTCTTTTCAATGTTACCTATCGCCTGTGTATTTTTAGTAACTTGGTCTGTCAATTTATTAATTGAGGCTGTCACCTGGTCAAATTTAGCAGCTTGTTCATCAAACCTAGCTGCTTGTTCATCAGCTTTCTTATTCAGTGCTGCCAACTGCTCCAATATTTCTTTAGAGACAGGGTCTATCCCTCCAGCAGCCATCTCTCCGAGAGTAGGCTGTATAGATTGTCCTTCCTGCAGACCTGTCAAAATTGGGACAGATGATCTGCGTAGCTGCACAGGCAGAGTTGATTGCAAAAGTTCAGTTTGTTTTGCTTTCTTTGCAGCCCTTGTTTTTGCTGTACCACTCATTCCACAGCTGTCCCAGTGTCAAGGTCAAATTGTAAATCCCATGGGAAAAGTAATCCCAAAAAAGGTAAACATCCAGACAGAAAAATTCCAAGACCAGTAGCAGTTCTCAGAGACTAATAATTCCACAATCCAGCAGGGGGAGCTCCCCAAAAATTAGGGAGAAGGATAGGAAATTTCCACCATTAAGTTCCCACAACAACAAAAAAAGTTATCCAAAGCAGGGGGGGGAACCCCTCACATTCAGTTTAAACTGCAGAGAATAAAAGTTCTTTGCCAAGGTGCATGCAACAGTTCCTTTTACCAACTTGCAAAGTAGCCCAATGTAACTTATAACTTTGTCTACAGTTACCGCAGTCCGATGTTACTTGTATCCGGTCAGACCAAGAGCAGGGTTTCAAAACTTTGTAATCCACAGGGGAATAGAAAGAGGATCACAGACTTAGCTCACTTATAAAACTGTTATGTCCTTTCTTTAACTTTTAGTCAATCAAAACCGAATTTGCAGAGTGAATTCCAACTCCTTTTAAGTTCCTTTCAACACTTCAGCTTTAAAGGGACTTTGCTCGATACTTTAAACAGAACCGGAAGACTGACTTCCTTTTTAGCGTCTCCCGCTTTCAGCCAAAATTCACCAAATTTAGTTCAGATAAAGCCTCAGGTTTCTTACTCACGAGTAGGTTGTTTCAATTCTGTTGTTCAAAGAAGAAAGGTCAGCGCCGATCAGCAGCAGCCGCGCGGCTTCACTTCCGCGGAAAGAGCGATGGATTCACAGCACCGCTACCCCCTCCACGTTCCAAGACCCCTTACGGGGTCTCTTCTGCGTTTCCGAGGTCGCTTCTGGTGCCCGCCGAACCCCACGGCCACGGGCTCACTCTACCCGTGGTTTCTCTTGGTGGGTCGTCGCTGTGCCGCAGCGCACGACCCTTTTCCGCGGAGCCCCTCTTCAGCAGCTGAAGAGGACCGCCATTGCTGAACGCGCCGCCTCCGGAAGTCGAGACGTGGAAATTTACTGACTGCGCAGATGGCTCTGAGAGAGAGCCTGGGAAGTTTGTTTTGGCTACTTTCGTTGCTGTGCAAGGACTGAGAAACAGCTTGCAGTTTGTCTGCCAGAGAAGGCAGAAAACAACCCAGCAAAGGCTATTGGATTTTAGCAAGGCTGGAAAGTGAGAAAGAGGCTTGGCTTCAAAATGGATGACAAGAAGGGGGGAGCCCTGCCTTACCCACCTCCCCTAAATAATGACAATTATTCATCTTGGTCTGTAAAGATGAAGGCCCTGCTGCAGAATCAGAGGCTTTTTGGGGTGATTGAAAACCCCATCCCTGGACAGCTATAATTCTGTGTGTCTCAGATCACCAATTGGTGCATATTCAGCATTTAGAATATGCGAAAGAGGTTTGGGAAACGCTACGTAGAACACATCAGAGAGATGCTGGTTTTTCAGCGTTGCTGTATTTTGAGAAGTTGACCAATCTGAGACTTGCGCCTGATGGTGATATTCAAGCACACCTGACAGAGATGAAATTTCTGCACCAACAAATGGTGGAACGCAATTTTCGTCTACAGAAGGAAGTGTTTTGCTTCATGATGATAAACAGCCTTAGTAGGACTTACAAGGTTGTTGCCAGTCAGCTTGGTTCCCTACCGGCCCAGGATCTGACCGCGGAGAGGGTGTGTGCCGTCATTCTGAATGAACACGACAGACTTGCTGCACTGGAAGTGAAGGACAGGGGGAGGGAAGAACAGAGTTCTAATTCCCCCACTGATGTTGCTACTGGAGAGCATGCTGTAGCATTGAGCACTGTCCGATGTCACAATTGTGGACAGGCTGGGCATCTTCAGAGAAACTGTAAGAAGCCACGCCAGCCAAAAGGAGCTAAGAGCAGCTCTGGAAAGCCTGGGGCATCAGGCAAAGGTCATACAAAGTCTCAGGTGAAACCTGCAAAGGCTTTGATGTCGAAAGGAACCACGCCAGATGTTGGGAACGCGTTCATAATCGACATGGGTTGCACGAAACATATGTGCCCACACAGAGAACTGTTTTCAACGTTTAAGAAACAAAGCTTCGCTGTGAAACAGGCCAACGGTCAGGAGCTGGAAGCGACCGGGATTGGGACTGTGTATCTTGAAAGTCTGAACTTGACTATAAACAATGTGTACCTGGTTCCAGAAGTGAGTTTCAATCTGCTAAGTGTGTCGCAGATTGCAAAGAAAGGACTGAAACTGTCCTATGATGATAAGAGCTGCAAGATCTTCAAAGATGGAGAACTGTATCTTACTGCCAAAGAGAAAGATGGACTGTATTTGTTGACTTTTGATCAAAGTGATTACATGAAATGTAATTCTTCTGATTCTAACATAATCTCTCTTGCAGGTGTGAGCACCAGGAAGGTGACCAAGAGGGTCGACAGGGCATTTCAGCGGGTGTATGCTGATGTGATTGGTCCTCTAGAACCATCTAGAGGCGGTGCACGATTTTACCTTGTGTGTGTGTGGATTGTTTTACAAATTATTCTTGGGTTTTTACGATGGAGAAACCACAAGAAACCTTAGAAAGGTTTCAGGAGTTTTGTGACAAGGTTAAAAATGTGCATGATGCTGACTTCCGGAGGCGGCGCGAATGGCAATGGCGGTCCTCTCCAGTTACTGAAGGGGAAGCTGCGCGGAAACGGGTCGTCCGCTACGGCGAAGCGGAGACCCTCACCGGAAAACCTCAGGTAGAGTGAGCCTGAGGCCGTGGGACTCGGCGGGCACCAGAAGCGCCCCCCAAAACGAAGAAGGGACCCCGTAAGGGGCCGCGGAACGTGGAGGGGAGCGCGGTGCTGTGAGTCGATCGCTCTTTCCGTGCGAGCGAAGCCGCATAGCTGCTGTCGATGAGCGCTGACCTTTTTTCCTGGACTATTGGATTCGGAAACAGCAACCCGTGAGTAAAAGGGTTAAAAACAACTTAAAATTAAATTTGAAGAATTCGGACTAAAGCGGGAGGTGCAACCAGGAAGTCCATCTCCCTTCGCTGCTAAAAATTTAAAGCAACGATCTGGACCTGAAGCCTTTTAACGAGGATTTTAAAGTTTTAATTTTGCGCATGATCTGAACTGTCGCTAGAAGACCTAAGGGACTTAAAATTCTTTTTCTTTTTTCTTCTTTTCTTCGGACTTTGGATCTAATCTTTCCTCTCCCTGTGGATTTACAATTATTATAGAGAAACCCAGGTACTTGACTGCCAAGTTACGGGAACTGTCAGTTTGTGGACTTTGATTTTTTGTTACAGTGAATTGCTACATCTGAGTGCTTTCGGACTAGTTACTTTGAAACATCATTTCTAAGGCACTTTTCCTGAAACATTGTAAGGAAAGACTCATCTCTGCACTCTAAAAGGGAAAATTTAAGGTCTTTTAGAAACTTTTAACTGTGTGGACATTAGTGGTACTTCTTTGTTCACTTTGTTTCTCTTAGAACTTTTTGGAACTCCCCCTACTGGATTGGATTTACAATTGTGACTGGTATTTTTCCTCTTTCCTCCTTTGCAACTTGTTGTTTAATCTCTGGGCTTGTGAATTCCCAGGGGAAGACATACAATTTGACCTTGGCACGCAGACGGGACTGGAATGAGTGGCACTGGGAAAACAAGACTTGCTAAAGCGAAAGCTAAACAACTGACTCAATCAACATTGATTTCCCAGGTGCGTAGATCATCGGTTCCCACAGTTTTGGAACCAGAAGAAATAGAAACTGAGTTGACCTCATTAGAAGGCATGGCAGCTGGAGGAAATGAAACAGTATTAGAATTTTTTTTGGAGAAATTGGAACTACTGGACAAGAAAGTGGATGCACAGTCGGCCAAGATTGATCAAAACACTGCCAGCCTAAATAAATTAACTGAACAAGCTACCCTGCATGCACAATCAATTGGGAAGCTTTTTGAAGCTACCAAAGAGAATCGCCAATTGGCCGAGGCGGCCAATCAGAAAGTGGATGCAGTAAAGGAGGAGGTTAGACCATTGCACAAACAGGTGGGTGAACATCAGACCTACCTGTCTATGATTGAATTGCGTTCTAGGGAAAACAATCTGAGGCTGAGAGCACTTTTAGAGCTTGAACAGAGTAACTTGACGGAATATTTGACAAAAGAACTGTCTAAGTTTTGGAATTTGGAGGAAGACAAGGACTTTAAAATTGTGAGTGCTTTCAGACTTGGAAGAGTAGTTAAGAAAGACAGACCCAGAGACTGTTTGATTACATTGAGATCCAAGGAGGAAATGGTTAAGATACTAGGCCTACATTACGGAAAGCCACTTGAAATCCAGGACAGGAGAGCTGAAATTTACAAAGATATCCCTAAACAGCTTCTGGATCTCAGAACCACCTATACAGATCTAACAAAATTGTTGAAAAGCAACTCAATTCTCTTTAGGTGGGAATTTCCTCAAGGATTATCTTTTACATTCAAAGGGAAGAAAGTGAAAATTAAAACACCAGAGGACAAAGACAAGTTTTTGCACGCGTACGAAGAAGACCTTCAGAAGGGAACCCTAGGACCTGGGACCTGGCCACCGCCACATCCAACACCTACACCTGACGACCAAAAGGGATCTGACGACCAAAAGGAAACACCACAACTTACTGGATAACAGATTTGCCCAGGATGTCTCTGCAACTTCTTAGCTGGAACATTAACGGCGAAAATTCCCCGGAGAAAAGGAGAAGGATATTTCACATATTAAAGAAAGAACAATTGGACATTATTTGTTTGCAGGAAACACATGTGACTAGGCTCCACAGAAAAGTATTAGTTAATAAAAGATTAGGTCAATAATTTATTTCATCAGACCGAGTTAAAAAGAGAGGGGTGGTGATTTACGCCAAGGAGAGCCTTTCACCAAAATTTCTTTTTAAAGATGAGCAAGGGAGAATCTTGGCAATCGAAATTCAAACACAAGGCGAAAAGTTTTTGATATTAGGCATCTACGCACCAAATGAGGGGAAATCGGAATTTTACAAGAAGCTGCATGAGACAATGCTGGACTATCTGGACTATAGTAACATCATCATGATGGGAGATATGAATGGGGTGGTCTCCACAAATATGGACAAGTCACAAAACCAAAATTTAACAAAAGACGGCAGACTACCTAAAACTTTTTACGAACTAACTGACAACATGGACTTGGTTGACATTTGGAGGTTAAAGAACCCCCTAGGAAAAGAAGGAACATTCTTTTCTGAAGCCCATCTGTCATGGACAAGAATCGACCAAATATGGATAACTAGAGGACTGGCACCTAAGACTAGAAAAGTGGAAATCTACCCAAAGACTTGCTCCGACCATAACGCAGTAAAGATGGATATGAGACTAACTACAACCGGCTCCTTTAGATGGAAGATGAATGACAACCTGTTTAGAGATCAGGAGATTATCAAAAAGGCCCAAAAAACTTTGAAGGACTATTTTGAAATAAATTTGAACACTACAGTGGAAAAAAGAGTAATCTGGGATGCAAGCAAAGCTGTTATGAGGGGGTTTCTGATACAACAGAACACCATAAAGAAAAGAGCACAGAATGAGAAAAAGGACAAGATCTTGGAGAAAATTAAGGAATGTGAGAAAAAGCTAAGATCGAAACCGAAGTCACAGGAGATTCTGAGAGAAATTAAACTCTATCAAGCACAATACTCCAAATTGATAAATCAGGAAGTGGAGTGGAAAATTAAGTTAATGAAACAAAGATCATTTGAATCTGCAAATAAATGTGGAAAACTGCTAGCATGGCAGTTGAAAAAGAGACAAAAATTAAATACGGTCACCAACCTAGAGATTGAAGGGAAAAACATCCAGAATCCTGTGGAGATTAGAAAGTGCTTCCAGAGATACTTTAAACAACTCTATACCCAAGGGCCGCAAAATGAGACAGAGATAAATCAATTTTTGAAAAGCAAGGGCTTACCAAGACTGTCTCAAGAAAACAGAACAATCCTGAATTATAAAATAACACAACAAGAGACTGAAGGTGCCATTCAGAATATGCAATTGGGCAAGTCTCCAGGGCCAGATGGACTTACCTCCAAGTACTATAGGACATTGAAAGATTATTTGATACAACCACTAATGGAGGTTTGTAATGAGATCATGGAAGGGAAGAAGGCACCAGAATCGTGGAAAGAAGCATTCATCACATTGATACCCAAATCAGAAACTGAAGACACAACTTAAGAACTACCGTCCCATCTCTCTCCTGAATGTGGATTACAAAATTTTTGCTGACATTCTGGCAAGTAGACTCAAAAAAGTGTTAAATGAGGTAATCCATAAAGATCAGGCAGGTTTTCTCCCAGGCAGACATTTGTTTGATAACACTAGAAACATTATTGACATTTTGGAACTTTTACAAACAAACATTAATACAAAAGCAGTGTTGATTTTTATAGATGCGGAGAAGGCCTTTGACAATATTTCTTGGATGTTTATGAAGAAAAACCTTGAAGGGATGGGAGTGGGACGGGGGTTTGAAAATGGTATAGAGGCAATTTATTCAGAACAAAAAGCTAAATTAATAGTTAACAATGTGGTGACAGAAGACTTTGAGATTCAGAAAGGAACACGACAAGGTTGTCCTGTCTCCCCTTTGCTATTTATTTCGGTCCTGGAGGTGCTCTTGAATATGATTAGAGGGGACCGGTTGGTGGAAGGGATTCAGGTCGGAGCCAAACAATATAAACTTAAAGCTTTTGCAGATGACCTGGTTTTAACATTGCAGGACCCAGACTCTAGTACGAAAAGAGTTTTAGAATTGATTCAAGAATTTGGTCGGTTGGCGGGTTTAAAATTAAACGAGCAGAAGACAAAGGTTTTGGGAAAAAACTTGACAACTGAGGAATCAGAAAGGTTTCAGAAAGAGACAGATTTAAAAAATGTTAAGAAGGTGAAATACCTAGGGGTCAATATGACTTCCAAAAACTTGAATTTATTCAAGGATAATTATGAAAAGTGTTGGACAGAAATTAAGAAGGATTTAGAAACTTGGTCAAGACTGAAACTTTCCTTGTTAGGCCGAATTGCTGTGATAAAAATGAATGTATTGCCAAAAATGTTGTTTCTGTTTCAGACCCTACAGATTGTGGACAGAGTGGAATGTTTTACAAAATGGCAGAGAGATATTTATAAGTTTATCTGGCAGGGCAAAAAGCCTCGAATAAAATTTAAAATACTAACTGATGCTAAAGAGAGAGGGGGGTTTGCCCTGCCAGACTTGAGGCTGTATTATGAATCTGCAGCTTTCTGCTGGTTGAAGGATTGGATTCTCCTTGAGAACACTGATGTCCTAGTCAAAATAAAAAAATTCCTTCCAGTAGCACCTTAAAGACCAACTAAGTTAGTTCTTGGTATGAGCTTTCGTGTGCATGCACACTTCTTCAGATACACTGAAACAGAAGTTGTCAGATCCTTCTATATAGTGAGAAGGTGGGGAGGGGTATTACTCAGAAGGGTGGTGGGAATGGGAGATAGGCAGATAGCTGGGATGAGCCTGTTGACGACTCTTAACGATATAGTTTATACATGACTAAGCCATTTTTCACCTTCTCACCCCCTGCCTTTTCCTGTAAGACCTATTGCAGTCGTTAAGAGTCGTCAACAGGCTCATCCCAGCTATCTGCCTATCTCCCATCCCCCCCCCACACTTCTGTTTCAGTGTATCTGAAGAAGTGTGCATGCACACGAAAGCTCATACCAAGAACTAACTTAGTTGGTCTTTAAGGTGCTACTGGAAGGAATTTTTTTATTTTGACTATGGCAGACCAACACAGCTACCTATCTGTAACTGATGTCCTAGATCTGGAAGGGTTCAATAATGCTTTTGGTTGGCATGCATACTTGTGGTATGACAAGGTAAAAATTCATAAGGCTTTTAAAAACCATATTGTCAGGAAAGCAGTGCATAATGTCTGGGCTAAATACAAAGACTTATTAGAAAACAAGACCCCAAGGTGGTTGTCACCAATGGAAGCCAAGGCCCCGAAAAGACTCAATATGGAGGCCAATTGGCTGAAATATTGGGAAATAATCAAAAAAGAAGGTGATACTTGGAGATTGCAGAGCCTTGAGAAACTAAAGGATAAATTGCGAGATTGGCTACATTATGCTCAGATTAGGGAGGTTTTTAATTTGGATAAAAAAACAGCCTTCCAGGTGGAAAAATCGAAATTAGAAACAGAACTGTTAGAACCTAAGACCAAGGTACTATCAAAAATGTATAACTTGCTGTTGAAATGGAATACGCAGGATGAAACTGTCAAATCAGCTATGATAAAATGGGCACAGGACATTGGGCATAATATTATGTTTGCTGACTGGGAAAAGTTATGGACCACTGGAGTGAGATTTACGGCATGTAATGCCCTGAAAGAAAATATTATGAAAATGATATACAGGTGGTACATGACCCCAGTCAAGCTGGCAAAAATATATCACTTGCCCGATAATAAATGTTGGAAATGTAAGGAAGCTGAAGGAACATTTTTTCACCTCTGGTGGACGTGCCCAAGGATTAAGGCTTTCTGGGAAATGATTTATAACAAATTAAAAAAGGTATTTAAGTATACCTTCCTTAAGAAACCAGAGGCCTTTCTCCTGGGCATTGTCGGCCAAGGGGTGTCAAAGAAGGATAGAACTTTTTTTATGTACGCAACAACGGCAGCAAGAATACTTATCGCAAAGCACTGGAAGACACAAGATTTGCCCACTCTGGAAGAATGGCAGACGCAACTGATAGACTACATGGAACTGGCTGAAATGACTGGCAGAATTCGAGACCTGGGAGAAGAGACGGTGGAAGAGGACTGGAAAAAAATTAAAGACTATTTACAGAAACGTTACAAATTGTATGAATGTTAGGAGTATGCACAAATGAGAGCAACACGGCAGCAGTAAACCTAATGTAAGACATATGAGAATAGGTGATGTTTAGAGAAATTGTGAAACTGGAAGAAACACTATGTTCAAATTTAGCAGGTTAATTTACGAACAAAATATTTAAAATTTGGAACTGAATACCTGAGAATTATAAAATAAGAATGGAAGTAAGGTAACAAATTGCTGTATTTAATTATATGATGGAGAACGCAGGGGAGGGTGATGCGAGGAAGTCCAAAGACTATGAAAGTTTGATTTATGAACATTTGTAATCTTTTTTCTTATCTTTTATCTTTATTTTCTTTATTCTTACTCTTTTCTTATAATTTTACTTTGAACTTCTCTGTTTTTCTGTATCTTTGATGTTATCTTTGTTGTTTAAAATTGCAATAAATATTTTATTTTTAAAAAAAATGTGCATGATGCTAACATTGATTGTCTTTTCACAGATGAGAAGCCAATTTTTCTGTTACAGAAGTTTCAGAAGTTCCTGGATGGAAAAGGGATAGACCACAAGGTTGCTGTTTCGGCGGAAGCATGGAACAGGGGGGTCTGTGTGAGGGTGAACAAAGAATTGCAAAAGGGGATGCATGTGCAATTGCTGAGTTCACATTTGCCACATGAATATTGGGCAGAGTCGTTAATGTCCTATGTTCACACGTGGGTGAGAAAGGTCTCAAAAGAGTTGGGAAGTTCTCCTTTTGAGAAGCTGTTCCATAGAAAACCTTCTGTTGCCTATTTTAAGGTTTTCGGGTCTCATGTGAGAACAGAAGCTCCAGGTGGAGTGAAGAATGCCAGAGGCATTTTTGTGGGATATGAAAAGGGTCTCTACAGAGTAATTTTGTCTGAATCTGGTCAGGTGATTCTCACAAAGTTTCTAGAGAGTGCTCCTGAACAGGAGCGGGTAATGGTACAAACATTTCCCACAGAGAACAATTCAGATGATGATTTTACTGATTTCACAGATTACAGTGGTACTGATGATGACAGTGATAGCTCACAGAGCTCACTTGTAACAGTCATTGAGAGGAAATCTCACACAATGGATAGACCTTCACAGGTGAAGGATGGACCACTGTTTGCCATAGGTACTGGTTCTCAACAAAGTCCAGAAGTTGAACCAGTGAGCAGAGAGGATCAGAACCTCATACGCAGGTCTGAGAGAGTTACAAAGGGTGTACCACCAAAGAGGTACTCAAAAGAGTTTGCTAACTTAGCTATTGCATGTGTTGCTATTGTTAACAACTCAAAACAGGTTGAAGAAGTGTCTAAGTCAGAGACAAAGACACAACAGAGAGCTGCTAGCCAAGGTAATGCAGAAGCACTCATTCCTTGGAAGCCAGACAACCAGAGAGGTACACTGGTGAAACCAGTGGTGGGGAGTTCCAAGGGTGGAACTGAAACAACAGGGGACTGTTATATGTATAACAACTGTTTGTTTTCTTCTCTGGATCATGTTTTGCACATTGATGCTTTTGGGGGAGGTTGTCAGGAAAAAGCAGCAATGCAAAAGCCAGCTGCAGGTGGCTGGAAAGCAAAACAGGATGTTGTGGTCTGGAACTGTACTGGTGGGAAAAAGGGGCAGTCCATTCTCTGTACTGAGCACCGGATGTTAGCTCAGAGTATCATCTGACCTGTACGGGAAGTACAGGGGTTCCTTTATGAACACACAATTGTCTGCCTTTCCTTGCGAAAAACCAATATCCAGCAATTCTTTTGCTAAAGTTTGGTGCCAATTCCTTCCACTTTGGTGCAGACCATACAGGGATTTATTTAATTTGCATACCAAACCTTCAGCGGCGTCTATGCCTTCAGGAACACGCGTGTCAGAGCTGCTTCCAGATCCTAGCTCACAGAGGATCACGCTAGCCAGCGGTCATTAAGTAAAAGTCTTTATTGAATTACAGTTTCCATTCTCAAGCTGCTGCGTGCAACTCTACGTCTAGTGGCTAGATCGGCGAAGCTCCGTCTGAGTCTCCGCCCCTTGTGCACCAACTTAATATCCTAGCCCTGCTCCACCTTTTCCGCCTGACTGTTCTCCTCTGGGTCCCTCTGCCCCCCGGGGTCTCTTCCTTCCTGGATTCCTCTGACGCCGACCCCCCGGACCCGCCTGTCTCCTTGCGCCGGGCTTTAGGACCTGGCTCTCTTTCAGGGCTGCCTACTGCGTCACTTTCCTGTGCATTTGAACTTGGCGCGCGCGCCCAACCTTCCACTTTCCGTCTGACCGTTTCTTCGCTCCCCGATGGAGGTGTGGCCACTCCTGACTCATGCCCTCCCTCCTGTTGTGAGCTGCCAGCGCTTGCTCCCTGGCTCCCTTCCTCTTCCCTGCTCTCTGGCGGTGACGCTGGTCCCGATTTCCAACTGCTCTCCTCTGAGTCCCCTCTGGCTCTATCTTCCTGGGGTGCCCCCCTAGACTCCCCCCTTGCCCTGGCCACTGGTGCTCCTTTCTGTGAATCTTCTGATTCACTGGAAAGACTCGGAGATCTCGGGTCGTCGTCATCACTCATCTTTTCTTCTGCCTCCTCCCCTTCGCTCTCTGTTTCCTCCCTTGCCCTTGCCTCTGCTCCTGAACCCCTGACATCCATCCCCCCCTCGAAGCCCCCCATTCCCCCCTCCCCTCCTTCCGGTGCGGGAGCTGGGTGCTGCTGTGGCAAAGGGACGAACGTCGGATATCGTTCGCTTCCCGTGGCGGGCCTCCATCTGAAGTCTCCCGGGTCTTCCTCCCTGCTCTCGTCGACGACGGTCACCTCCGCTTCCATCTCTGTGCCGCCGTGCTCGAAACCAGGGTCGTCCCCGAAAACGTCCATGTCCGTCTCTCCCTCACTTCCTCCTGGCGGCGTTGCCCGTCCTGGACCTTCCAGCCACTTCCTGCGCCACTGCTCCTCTGGTCTATCGTCCCACCAATACGAGGGTTCTGAGGCAGATCCCGAGGGTGACCCCTCCGGGGAACGGACGTCTCGTATCGGGTCCTCGTCCGAGTCGAACCCCCGGAACGTGCTGGCCGAAAGCGTGGGCGTGAAAAGCCAGTCGTCGAAAAAGTCTGCTGGCATTGGTCTATGTGGGAAGAGGGCATGAAACTCGTCTTTGAGCAGAGGTTCGTCCAAGGCGTAGCCCGGCACCCAGCTGTTCGCACTGGCCGGGGTGCCCTCCTTGGCGAGAAAGTATTCGACCCCCTCTTCCCCCCATCTGGAGTCCAAAATCTCTGTGACTTCGTTGATGCGCTCCTCCTGTGCCACTCCCGCGTGCCCGGTTCTTCCTCTGAACGGACTCGGTGCCGTTCCGGGTTCCTGGAACCTGTGCGGTGCCTTGTAGGGAGTGAGCACCGATCTGTGGAACACCGGATGCATTCTGGAACCCTCCGGAAGCGCCAGCCTGAAAGCTACCGGGTTGACCTGCTCTTCGACTTGGTAGGGCCCCAGTTGCTTATGCCCTAGTTTCTTCTTGGCCAACGACCTGGCCGGCACTGCGTGGGCTGCTAACCAGACCCAGTCTCCCGCGTGGATCTCTTCGCCAACCCTTCTGTGTTTGTCCGCTTGTACCTTGTATGCGTGCTTGGCCAGCTCCAGGTGGCGCCGCAGCCGATCGTGGACTTCCTGCAGCTCCGACGCGAACGCATCTGCTGTCTGCGGCTCTCCCTCCCCCAGTCTTTCCAGTCCCGGGAAGGTTCTGGGGTGCCTCCCGTTGTTGGCGAAGAACGGCGTGACCCCCGTGGACACGTGCTTCGTGTTGTTGTAGGCGAACTCGGCAAGCGGCAGGTAATCCACCCACGTCGCAGGCTGTTGATTCGCATAACATCTCAGGTACTGCTGCATGATGGCATTGACCCGCTCCGCTTGCCCGTTGGTCTGCGGGTGTCTCGCCGACGCCAGGTTGATCTTGACGTTCAGGAAGCCCATCAGCTTCTGCCAGAAATTCGAGATGAACTGCCGCCCCCGGTCGGACAGAATAGACCGTGGCAGACCGTGAACCTTGAACACGTGGTCTATGAACAGTTTGGCGGTTTGCTCCGCCGTGGCCACCTTAGCACACGGAATGAAATGTGCCATCTTGGAAAACAAGTCCACCACCACCAGCACTGCCGTCTTGCCCCTCGAGCTGGGCAGGTCCGTGACAAAGTCCAGGGCCACCCTCTCCCATGGTTCGACCGGAGTTTGCAGCGGTTCCAACAGTCCGGCCGGCGGTCTGTGCACTGGCTTGGCCCTCTGGCAGGTGTCACACCTCGCCACGTAGTCCGCGACCTCCCCTCTCATTCCGGGCCACCAGAAATCCCTGGCGACTAATTCCACCGTCTTCTCCTTGCCAAAGTGCCCGGCAGTGGGCGCGTCGTGCAGCTGCTGCAGCACCTTGGCGCGAAGTTCGTCTCCCGGCACGTAGATGGCCCCTTTACGGATGAGCAATCCATCTCTTAGCTGGAAACCGTCGGTCGCTGCCTTGCCCCTTTGCACCTCTGCCATCTTTGCTTGCGCGAAGGAGTCATCCTGCAACGCTCGTCGCACCGCCTCCAGGTCCACGGTTGCCGCGGCGCACGCCCACACTGTTGGTGCGAAGATGTGCATGGCGGCCGCTGGCGTTGCGTCCTCCAGATACTGTGGCTTACGGGAGAGAGCGTCCGCCATGATGTTGGTGTCCCCCGGGACATACTCTATTCGGAAGTCGAAGTTCGCAAAGAACTCAGCCCAACGTATCTGCCTCTGGTTCAGGAACTGTGCCGTGCGCCAGTGCTCTAGATTCTTGTGGTCCGTGCAAACCTGCACCGTGTGCTTGGCGCCGATCAGGAAGTGCCTCCACGCTTTGAACGCTGCATGAATGGCCAGCAACTCCCTGTCCCAGATGGTGTAGTTCTGCTCGGACTTGCTGAGCTTCCTGGAGTAAAACGCTCCCGGCCGCCAAACCCCCTGCGGGTCTTTCTGCAGCAGGACTGCCCCCACGGCTCTGTCCGAGGCGTCTGTCTCCACCCTCATCGGCCTGCCGGGGTCGACACGCAGCAGCTGCTCTTCCGACGCGAAGAGACGCTTGAGTGCCTGAAAGGACTGCTCCGCCTGCTCTGTCCAGATGAACTTCTTTTTCTTGGAGCTAAGCGTGTCCGTGATGGCCGCTGTCTGCATAGCGAAGCCCTTGATAAACTTGCGATAGAAGTTCGCAAAGCCGACAAACCGTTGGACCTCCTGCCGGTTGCGTGGGCTTTTCCAATCCAACACCGCTCGGACCTTGGCGCTGTCCATGGCGAGCCCCTTGTCAGACAACTTGTAGCCCAGAAAATCCACCTCAGTCACGTCGAATTGGCACTTCTCCAGCTTGGCGTAGAGCCTATGCTGCTTTAGCCTGCTCAGCACTTCCTTGACGTGTCTGTCATGCTCCTGCTGCGATTCCGAAAAGATCAGGATGTCATCTAAGAAACAGACGCACGTCTTGTAGAGAAGTCCCGCCAACACGTGATGCATGAATGCTTGAAAAACGTGGGAGCCATTTTGCAATCCAAAAGGCATAACTCTATATTCGTAGGTGCCCAGTGGCGTGAACATGGCTGTCTTCCACTCATCTCCTTCCCGCATGCGAATGAGGTTGTACGCCCCTCGCAGGTCTAACTTGGTGAACACGCTGCCCTTCCGCACCTTTGCTAGGAGGTCGTCGATTCGGGGCATGGGGAAGTCCGATGGCTTGGTCACACTGTTTAAGATGCGATAGTCCACTACAAGTCTTTTTTGGGGCGTGTCCCGCTTCTTAACGAAGAATACAGGACTGCCCCCCGCTGCCTTGGACTCCCGGATGAAACCACGCTCCAAATTATGATCTATGAACTCTTTGAGTTCTTGCAGTTCGTCCTCAGACATGGAATACAGCTTCCCTTTAGGCAGCGCCGCCCCCGGCAGCAGGTCAATTTTGCAGTCATATGGTCTGTGAGGGGGTAGCCTGTCTGCCTCCTTCTCGCAGAAAACTTCCAAAAATTCCGCGTACTTGTGGGGAATCGCTTGCAGCGTGCCTAGCAGCAGCTGTGACTCCTCTTCCTCTCCTTCCTGCCGGGGCACGATGCAGTGTTCAGCACAAAAGGAAGAGCCGAAGGTCAGCTGCCTCTGGTACCAAGCCAGCGTTGGGCTGTGCTTGTCCAGCCAACTCATGCCCAATACAATGGGCGTGTCCGATAGTTGAGTGACGTTGAAGCTGATGATTTCCCTGTGATTCCCAAGTCGCATCACCATTGGTGGCATCTGCTTCACCACTTGCCCCCCGAGCAGCTCCCTGCCATCCACCGTGACAACCTGCAGGGGCAGCGTGGCCGGCAGCAACTGTATAGCGTGCCGGTCGACAAAGTCCTGCCCTATAAAGTCCGCATTGCTTCCCGAGTCAATGGTGATTGGCACGTCCATGGTGATTCCATTGGGCAGCTGGAGCGATGCGGTGAGCCTCACTACTGGTTTGGGCGGGAGGGGGTTCACGGGCTGTAAAATCTCTGGGGACTGCGTCATTGACACGTCTGGCTGGGCCCCAGTGCCTCTTCCTCCAGCCAGACTGCGTCGTTTCCCTGCTGTGGTTCTCCTTGCTGCGTTGCTGCAGTCACCATTGCTGAGGCTGCAGTGTGCTTGCGGAGCCTCCGGGGACACTCTTTCGCCATATGCCCTGGCTCCTCGCAGATGTAACACTTCCTGTTCCCTCTAGGAGGCTTCGCTGTCACTGTTGTCAGTGCTAGGGCTCTGGCTGCTGACTGAGCCCTTGCGCTTCCAACCTCCATAGGTTCCACCCCTCCTCCTGGCGGAGGCGTGGATTGTGCACGCGCTGCTTCTCTGGGAAGGAAGGAGGAGCCCCTGGCTGGTTCGCGCCCTCCACGCCCTTCGTCCCTGCTCCACGGACGTTCTTCCAGCCGCACCCCCACCGCCTGCGCCCTCTGAACGATCTCCTGCGTGGTCCGGGGTCTCTCCCCCCTCGCAATTTCATCTTTAACAGAGCCGTGCAATCCCTCCCAAAACAGGTCTCTTACAGGAGCCGAATCTCTGTCCCATTCCAGGGCACTGACCAAAGCGAAAAAGCGGGCATGGTACTGCCTTACGCTGGCCCTCCCTTGCTTCAGTCCATGTATCTGCTGCCGAGCCAGATCAACGTCAATGCTTGATAAAAAACACCCATCCATCGCTTTAATGAAGGCATTCGCATTTTGGAGCGCCGGATCATTATCCCTCCACAAATTGCGCAGCCATGCTTTAGCATCCCCATGCAAATGGGACATGATGAATCCCACTTTCTCTTGCTCATCTCTAAAGTCTTTATTCAGCAGTTGCAGTGCGCACAGTACGTCTGCTCTAAAGTTGGGATATTGTTGCAGGTTCCCATCGAAGTGAGAGACCAGACCGCCTGTTCGTCTCGCCAACCCAATTCCCTCCTGTCTGGGTGTCAGTTGCCCTTGCTTCGTAAGCATGTCCAACCTGACCTGGAGATCCCTGCAGGCGGCAGCTGCCTCCTCCTCTCTCTTCCTGGATGCGAGAGCCTCGGCATTCAGTTGTGACACTGCTTCTCTGAGTTCCGCTATCTGTTGCTCAGCCGTCATGTCGGCTGCCGTTCGTGAGCTCGCTAGTAGGCACCTGCTTCTCTCCTCTCCTCGAGGCTGTAGATGCCCACAATTTGCAGACAGAGCTTACTGTCAGAGCTGCTTCCAGATCCTAGCTCACAGAGGATCACGCTAGCCAGCGGTCATTAAGTAAAAGTCTTTATTGAATTACAGTTTCCATTCTCAAGCTGCTGCGTGCAACTCTACGTCTAGTGGCTAGATCGGCGAAGCTCCGTCTGAGTCTCCGCCCCTTGTGCACCAACTTAATATCCTAGCCCTGCTCCACCTTTTCCGCCTGACTGTTCTCCTCTGGGTCCCTCTGCCCCCCGGGGTCTCTTCCTTCCTGGATTCCTCTGACGCCGACCCCCCAGACCCGCCTGTCTCCTTGCGCCGGGCTTTAGGACCTGGCTCTCTTTCGGGGCTGCCTACTGCGTCACTTTCCTGTGCATTTGAACTTGGCGCGCGCGCCCAACCTTCCACTTTCCGTCTGACCGTTTCTTCGCTCCCCGATGGAGGTGTGGCCACTCCTGACTCATGCCCTCCCTCCTGTTGTGAGCTGCCAGCGCTTGCTCCCTGGCTCCCTTCCTCTTCCCTGCTCTCTGGCGGTGACGCTGGTCCCGATTTCCAACTGCTCTCCTCTGAGTCCCCTCTGGCTCTATCTTCCTGGGGTGCCCCCCTAGACTCCCCCCTTGCCCTGGCCACTGGTGCTCCTTTCTGTGAATCTTCTGATTCACTGGAAAGACTCGGAGATCTCGGGTCGTCGTCATCACTCATCTTTTCTTCTGCCTCCTCCCCTTCGCTCTCTGTTTCCTCCCTTGCCCTTGCCTCTGCTCCTGAACCCCTGACAACGCGTAAAAATTTGTTCTTTTAAATCTGCAAACAAATATGCAGTTTTTATATCTAGGTGATAAACAGAATGTCCACATTGTGATGCATCTTTTAACAAAAGCTTAACTGTTTCATATTTTACACTTGGTGAATAACACAAATCACAATCTTCGCCTGGAATTTGTTGAAAACCCCTAGCAACTAATCTAGCCTTGTACCTTACAACTTCATTTTTGTCATTCATTTTAACTCTATAAACCCATTTTGAATCAATAAGTCTCATATCTGGGGTTTGTGGTACAAGAGACCAAGTGTTATGCTCTTTTAAATAAGCTATCTCAGAGTTCATAGCTTTATACCAATTTGCAGCTTGGGGCTTAGGTAAATTCTGAACATCATTGTAGCTTTTTGGCTCAAAAACCGCCTTATTGGCATACACAGTATTAAAATGTTCATCTGCAAAACATTGTGGCTTCTGCCTCTTTCTATCTGAACGTCTCAGTCCCCTCAGACTTAATGGGACTAAGTAAACTACTAGTTTCATGTTGTAAATCATCATTGTCCAAAAAAATTGATGTTACAGTTTATGAATTAAAAGGGCAACTGAAGGACGTGAACAAGAGGACACAGAACCTGGAAGAGGGAATGAAGAAGACAAGAGTGGAAATGAGGGAGATGAGGAAGGAAGAAGAGAGAATATGGGTGGGGATGTCAGAAATTAACAAAACTCAAGAGGAGGTCTGGGATGCGATTTCCATGAATGAACTCAGGCAGAGAGAAGTGAATTTAAGATTGAGACTTGTTCCAGAACAGCAAGGGGAAAATATCAAAGAGAAACTAATAAAAGAAATTGCACAATGGATGGAGATGGATATAGAAGTAGTGACAAAATCTGTGCAAAGTGCATTTCGACTGAAGACAAGATCAGCCAAGGCAAGAAAGTTTCCAGGAGACTGCCTGATTACTTTTAAGGACAGGGAAATGAGAAACCAGATTCTCCAAAAGAACAGAGAGAATAGACTGAATATAGAAGGAAATTATATAATTATTTTTAAAGACATCCCGATCAGGCTTCTTAAACGGAGAGACCCATATAAACCAACAGTACAGATTCTTAAAAAGTACAGATTCTAACAAAGAATAACATTGAATTTAGATGGGAATATCCAGAAGGGATCTCCTTTGTTTACAAAACTAAAGACACAGAATCACGAGCCTGGAAGAATTGGGAAAATTTTTGAGAAAATACAAAGAGCTACGAAGCGAGGATGAAGAAACAAGAGGAGCGGATCTAGGAATGGAGGCTGCAGGAGGAGTGGATCCGGAGGAGTTAGAAAAAGAAAAAAGGAAGGAAGGAAGGAAGGAAGAAGAAGAAGAAGAAGAAGAAGAAGAAGAGGTAGACGAATTATAAAATTTATAACAAAGAACTCAAAATGGCTAAAACGGAGTTGAATTTATGGACCTGAAACATTAATGGGATTAACGATAAAAAAAGAAACAAAGTTGAACAACATTTAAAAAAGAAAAAATTGGATATCATCTGTCTACAAGAAACACATGTGGCGAGAAGGCATAAAAAAATTTTAATCAACAAAAGACTGGGAAATGAATTTGTATCTTCAGATAGGAGTAAAAAGAGAGGGGTAGTTTTGTACATCAGGAAAAATATTGAAGCTCAACAAATCTTTAAAGATGAAGAAGGCAGAGTTATGGCAGTCCAAATAAAGTGGCAAGGAGAAAAAATAATAATCGTCGGGATCTACGCACCAAATGGAAACAAGACAGACTTTTACAAAAACCTAGAAGAAAAACTGTTTGAATATATGGATCAGAAAATCATAATAATGGGAGACCTGAATGGAGTGGTGTCAACGGAAATGGACAGATTGAAATCAACTGGAGTGGGTAAAGATGGAAAATTACCTAAGACTTTCTTTTCAATGATAAAGAATTGCAACCTGATTGATATTTGGAGACTGAGACACCCGCTAGAGAAACAATTTACGTTCTATTCTGATCCAAATCCATCTCTGTCAAGAATAGATAAAATTTGGGTCTCAAATGAACTAACCCCAAGAATCTCGAAAGTTGAAATTCAACCAAGAGTGATTTCGGATCATAGTGCAATAAAATTCGAATTAAAGGGTTTCGAAGACAGAACGTTTACATGGAGAATGAACGACTACCTTTTGGAAGATCAGAAGATAGTTGAAAATGCTCAAAAATATTTGTCAGAGTACTTTCTGAATAATTGCAATAAGGGAACAAAAAATGAACATGGTGTGGGACACCAGCAAAGCAGTGATGAGAGGTTTCTTTATCCAGCAGAACACTTTGAAAAATAAGAACAGAGAGAAGAATAAGAAAGAAATATTAAAACAGATAATGGAGAATGAACAAAAATTGATAAAGAAACCGAATAATGAGAAGATAAGACAGAGTATAAAGACCCTACAAACACAATTCACAATGATGATAAATAAGGAAGTAGAAGGGAATATAAAAAGAATGAGACAAAGAAACTTTGAATTCGCGAATAAATCAGGAAAATGGCTGGCGTGGCAGATTAAGAAGAGAAAGGAACAGAATACAGTAAACAAAATCACTATCGACGGCACAGAAATAGAAAACCCGAAACACATTAGAAAAGGATTCTTGGATTTCTACAGACAACTATATAAAAGCAAGGAAAAGAATAATATGAGAAAGATAGAAAGATTTTTAAAGGAAAAAGAAGTGCAGAAGATCCCGACGGAGAAAAAAGATTTTTTGAACGCCCAAATTGAAACAGAAGAAATAAAAGAGGTAATAAAGGAATTGAAAAAAGGAAGAGCTCCAGGACCAGATGGATTTACAGCCAGATATTATAAGGAAATGAGAAGCACCCTACTTATACCATTGAAAGAAGTCATAAACAACATATTAAAGAACTGTGAAATTCCGGAAACATGGAAAGAAGCCTTTATCACACTTATCCCAAAACAAGATTCGGATTTGACACAGGTTAAAAATTATAGGCCTATTTCGCTGTTGAACACTGACTATAAAATCTTTGCGAGTATATTAGCAAAGAGAATGAAAAAAGTATTGCAAGAATTTATACATAAGGATCAAGCGGGCTTTCTTCCTGGCAGAAAGATGAAAGATAATATAATAAACATAATAAACATATTGGAATATCTGAATGCCAGGAATGAAAAACAAGCTATTTTAATCTTTGTGGATGCTGAAAAGGCCTTCGATAATATATCATGGAACTTTTACGTTTCCCCTCACATTTGGTGACTAGGTAGGGATATGCAGTTTTGTGTTTTGTTTTTTGAAGAGTTCCTAAGGAATCCTGCTGCTTCCGAGTTTTATTTTGGGGGTTGTTGTTGTTTTTGTTTACAAAAAGGTAATCCAGTTGTAACCTTTTTCTAGGTACAATTCTGTACATTCTGGTACTACCTGTTCACTCATGGTCCCTCCAAATCCCTTTGTTTCTTTTAGCAATGTGTCCTTGTGTATCTGCTACCTTTGCTTATAGAATTTCTCCTGAGGGGCGCTTTGAATCGTCCCGTAATACATGTGGATAAAAGGAATCGCCTTTGTTAATGTCAGGGAACTGACATCAGAGCGAGAGGCGAAGGGGAGGCTCCCAGATTCTGCAGGCGAAGGACCCAGCACCAGGGGGAGAAGCAGCTCGGTAGAGGAGGAAGGAAATCAGCGCAACACCAGGGATAAAGGGGGGCAAATGGGGGAAGCGGAGGGAGAGCTCCAGGATTCTTCTCTGGACATCAGTGAGGAGAGCACAGGTCCTCCACTCACTACCCACGCCCTCCCTGGGCAGAAGACTCCCGCACAGTGAGAGGAGGAGGCGACTGGGAGTCAGACAGCTTCTATGCTGGAAAAGGTTTAAGAAACGGCCACAGACAGATTCTGCAAGCGACTGAGGCAGCCACGCTGAGATGGGCTGTGCAGTCAGAACGGTTTAAACAAGGCAATTAAGCCTAGAACTGCGGCAGTTTACGCACGAGTAACTCAAACCTATTACAGCAATCTGTCTGTCCCTGAAAGTTGCTCGTGCGCAACAAGCAGACGGCATCATGAGTAAGACAGGAGAAGTGAAAGCCACGGAAGGGGCTGCTGGAGGGTAATCGCTGGTGGAGAGGAACCGCAAGTTGGAACAGCATGTGGCCCTCCTGACGGCGCGGCTGGACGAAAGGCGGTCTCAAGATGCCCAGGTCAGGCCCACTCCCATAGCAAGGACGGTACCGGGACTGGTGCACAAATTTGGGGGGAGGCCTCAGGATTACAGTGCATTCCGAACAGAAATAGAATACGCATTTGTCACGGGAATTGGGGTTGCTTGTGTGTAAACCTCTAGCTGTTCCAAACTGCTTAGGGGCAATTGTGTCTTTCCCTGACTGAGCAGCCTGGGTGCTGCTGCTGCTCAGTCGCTCGACGAATCCGTGAGTGGGCGTCTCCTAAATTTCCTCCAGCATAAGAGCTCCTTGACGGACAACCTTCGCCTTGCCTCTCTGCGCGTAACCCTTCTGCGCAGAGTGGGCGTGCCTAGTGGTGCCCCTCCACCCTCCTCACTGATTTCACTGCCAGAGTCTCGGAGCCTTTCCTCCGAGATGCTTTCTTCCTCTCCCTTCTTCCTGGTGTCACCTGGACATTCTTCCCCAGATGACGTTCTCTCTCTACCCTTACTCGTTCCCTCTTCTGCAGAGTCTGGAAGCACCGCCTTCTCCCTCTGCTCCGATGTCAGTTCCCTGACATCCACCTCCCTCCCAGGGCCCTCCCCTCCCCCCGTCCTTCCCTCTGACGGTGACGCAGGAAACCCTCGGAAAGAACTCTCCTCTCCATCTGACGATTCAAACACCCCTCTCCATTTGCTGCTGTCTCTCCCCTCTTCCCAATCTTCCCAGTCGGATTATTCTTCGGGCCAACCCCCTCCCTCCTCTTCGGAGGCGGGAAAACCCGCAAACGCTTCCTCCTCATCGGTGGTGCCAAATTGCTCCCTCCAGAATCTCTCTGGTGGTTTGGGCTTTCTCGGGTACCTGCTATGAAACTCCTCCTGCAGGTACTCATCCCTCATTTCTTCTGCTGGGACCCATGCGTTTTCCTCAGCTGGCTCCCCCTCCCATGCCACCAAATACTCCACCCTTCCCCCCTTCCCCCTTTCCACCTGGAATCGAGAATTTCAGCTGCATGGCCACTGAGTTCCCTTTCCTCCATCTGTGGATGCAAGGGTGTTTCATTTTGCTGACCCAGAAATTCCCTTCCTTCCCTGAACGGTGAGAGTAAGGACCTGTGAAACACGGGGTGCAGTTTCATGTGAGATGGCAATTTGAGCCTAAAGGCCACCGGATTAACTTGCTGGGCTACTTCGAAAGGTCCCAGCCTCTTTGGCCGTAGCTTCTTGCACCCTCCTTTGAACGGTAACCCTTTGGTGGACAACCACACCTGGTCCCCCACTCTTATGTTTTCTCCCTCCCTGTGGTGTCTGTCTGCCTGCCTCTTGTACGCTTCTTTGGCTCTCTCCAGGTTTAACTTAAGCTGTTGGTGTAAAGCCTCCATCTCTTCCACAAACTTTTCCGCTGCGGGAACACTCCAACTTCCCTCCCCTTCCCCTGGGAAAGCCCTGGGGTGACACCCGTAATTTGCCATAAACGGGCTCATCCCTGTGGACACATGTTCTGCATTATTGTATGCAAACTCAGCCAGCGCTAATTTGTCCACCCAATCCTTCTCCCTCTCGTTGATGTAGCAGTGTAGATATTGTTGCAGCACGCTGTTGGCTCTCTCTGCCTGTCCGTTGGTCTCTGGATGCCGGGCCGTTGAGAAAACCACCTCAACATCCAGCAGACTCATAAGCTTCCTCCAGAATCGGGACGTGAATTGCCGGCCTCTGTCGGATAAAATCCTCAAGGGTGCGCCATGCCACCTGAAAACATGCTCTACAAACAATTTGGCCGTTTCTTCTGCAGTCACCGCATGCGAGCACGCAATAAAATGGCACATTTTTGTCATCAAATCAACTACCACCATTACTGCCGTTTTCCCCCTGGCTTTGGGTAAATCCGTCATAAAGTCAATAGATACCACCTCCCATGGTCTCTCTGGTGTTGGTAAGGGTTCCAGTAAACCCGCAGGTGCTGACCTCTCCCCCTTCGCACTCTGGCAGCACTGGCACCCTCGTACATACTGCTTCACATCCTCTCTCACTCGTGGCCACCAAAACTGCCTGGTGACCAGTAGCATTGTTTTATGTTGGCCAAAATGTCCTGCCGTGGGGTTGTCATGCATCTGTTTGAGTATTCTGCTTCTCAAATCCCCCTCAGGTATGTACAATGCCCCCCTATAGTACAGTGCTCCGTCCTTTACTTCACCCCCCCCCCCTGAGTTTCCCCAGTGATACCAATTTCTCGGATTTTGGTTTGTGCATATTGATCATCCCTCGTCAACCTGGCCAGCTCTTGCCTCCCTACGAACACCCCCCCCCACACCCATTTGTCCTCGGAAATGACATGACGTGCTTCTGGCCCTCCCTGCCCTTCCTCGTATTCGGGCTTGCGGGAGAGGGCGTCTGCTCTGACATTTTCCTTCCCCGGCACGTACCTAATTTCAAAATTAAACTTGGAAAACTCCTGAGCCCACCGCACCTGTCGTTGGTTGAGCACTCTTGCCGTTCTCCAATATTCCAGGTTCTTGTGGTCAGTACACACCTGGACCTTGTGCTGTGCCCCTATGAGAAAATGTCTCCACCGTCGAAAAGCCTCGCGAATTGCCAGCAGTTCTCGATCGTACACTGTGTAGTTTTGCTCTGACTTGTTAAGCTTCCTGGAAAAGAAGGCACACGGTTTCCACTCCCGATTTGTCTGCTGAAGCAATATCCCCCCTACAGCTCTGTCTGATGCGTCCGTCTCTAGCCTTATCGGCTTCCGCAGATCCATGTGTGGGAGCTGCTCTTCCGACGCAAACGCCTTCTTAAGCTTTTCAGAGGAACTTTGGGCCTCCTCCGTCCATACGAACTCCTTCTTGCTGCTGAGACAATCCGTTATGGGTGTTGTTAGATGGGCGAAGTTCTGGATAAACTTCCTGTAGAAATTTGCAAACCCCAAGAACCTCTGCACGTCCTTCCGGTTCTTGGGAGGTTGCCATTCTAGCACGGCCTGCACCTTGCCGGGGTCCATTGCCAGACCTTTGTCTGACAACCTGTAGCCCAGGAACTCCACCTCTCGTGCATGGAATTGGCATTTCTCCAGTTTGACCCACAGCTGATGCTCCTGCAGCCTTTTCAGCACTTCTCTGACATCTTTCACATGCTGCTCCTCATTCTCTGAGTAAATGAGTACGTCATCCAGGAAACCCACACAATTCTTGTACAGCAAGGACCCCAGCACGTGGTGCATGAAAGCTTGAAATGTGCTGGATCCCGATTGTAATCCGAAGGGCATAACTAAGTACTCAAAGGCTCCCAGAGGGGTGAACATGTTGATTTAAAGCAGAGTCTCGTGCCCAGCGGAAGGATGAGGAGTACATGCTGCATACTCTATATTGCTTTATTTATAGTTCAAAGCAGGTATATTACAGAAAGACATCTTGCCTCTGCCGGAGCAGAAAAATGCATCCTCCCTCCTCAACAGCTCGGAGAGAATCACACAGTGAAAAACAGGAAACCAGTGTACGTCACATCCAGCCTCCCTTTCCCGTGAGAAACTCCAACAGTACAGACTGTGGAATGTAAACACCTGTCTCGTGACAAGCCCTTTCGCTGCACAGTGAAGGAAAGCAGAAACCAACATCCTCCCCCTTTCTGTGAACATCACTGGGCAGCGTGTTCGTACAATATCAGTACAAACCCAACTTCTGCACATAGGTACAGTGTTGATCCCTTGATACAATCTTGGACAATACATCAGCAGGAATTTCATTACCTGGCATATAGGACACCGTTACGAGTCCCTTCTGAATACATTCCCTAGCATGCTGCAACTTTAATTGCAAGTGCTTCGTGCTTTGCTTACAACCTTCAAACTTCAGCAAAGCCAAACATGCTTTGTTGTCCTGGTACACCTGGATTGGACATTTGACAGGAATTTTCATATCTTTGCACAATTGTACTAACCATTCACAATCCTGAAGTGAATAAGACAGTGCATTCAGTTCAGCTTCACAAGTACTTAAGCTAACTGTTGTTTGCTTCTTGCAAGACCAATCAAACAGACCCTGATTGTACATGTAGCAAACTCCAGACGTACTTTTCCTGTCTGTAGTGTCACTTCCAAAACTTGCATCTGCAAATATCTCAAGACCACCAGACTTCTGATTGTTAAGTCTCAGTCTGTAATGCATAGTGCCTTTCAAATACCGCGCTATGCGTTTCAGAGCTTTCCAATCCTTGACACTAGGATTGTTGACTTGTCTGCTTAGCAAATTACAGCTAACAGCAATGTCTGGTCTTGAACATCTGGCAATGAAGTTTAGCTTGCCTAGCACACTTCTGTACAGTGTAGTGTCAGAAAATGCTTCTTCAGTGTCATCTACCTGATAACCTGTTGTCATCGGTGTGTCTACAGGGTTAGCATCCATCAGGTTTAGTTTACTTAACACATCAGCAATTTTCCGTGACTGGTGTACTAGAATGTTACCATCTTGATCTTTCTCTATTTCCAGAGATAGGTAGTTGTTTACCTCACCAAGATCTTTCATGTCAAAGTGCTCTTTCAGTTGAGCTAGGGCGTTATTGTACATTGCGACATCTTTCCAAAAGAATAATAAATCATCAACATAAAACAAACAGTACAGTTTCTTTTGCCCCTCCTCTTTGACAAATACACATGGATCAGCTTTCCCTTGCTGAAAACCTAGAGAAAACAATACTTCAGTGAGTTTTGTGTGCCAACACCGTGCACTTTGTTTGAGACCATAAAGGGATTTCCTCAGAGCACAAACAAATCCCTGTTTTACCTGTACGCCATCAGGTGGAAGCATATAAAGTGATTCATCCAGAGATCCGTACAGAAAAGCTGTATTAATATCATGGTGACTAATGTGTAGATTTTCCTCTGCAGCTAGCTTGAGCATAAGCCTAATGCTCTCATATCTCACTGTGGGTGAGTAGGTCTCGTGATAGTCTTCACCTGGTACCTGTGCAAAACCTCTGGCTACCAATCTGGCTTTGTGTCTGACTATCTTGCCATTTTGATCTGTCTTCGCTTTGAAGACCCATTTGCTTCCAAGCAGTTTCATTCCTGGAACTACTGGAACTAGTTCCCATGTTTTGTTCCTTTCTAAGGAATCAAGCTCAGCCTTCATGGCATTTAACCATGGCTCAGCTTCCTTTGAATCCAAACCCTGGATTTCTTGGAAACCTGAAGGTTCAAATATCATCTTGGAGCTTTTAACAGCTGTTACTGCTATCGTAGCAAACTCATCAGCAAATCTCTTTGGAGGTTTGCCTTTTGTGGCTCTCTGTGACCTACGAATTAGCCTTAAGTCTTCAACACTCTCCTCTTCCTTCTTAGGAGAAAAACGACCTATTGTGAACAATGGTTCCTCCAATTCTTGATCAGAGCTTTCAGAGGGTCGCATAGAGGCTTTCGCACTCTTGAAATCCTCTGAATCACCCGATTCAGTTTCAGATTCAGACTCAGAACCTTCATCAGTGGGTTGTTGTGGTTGCTTTTGACTATCCTCAGTCTCATCACCGTCATCAGGATAACATTGGAAAATTCCCACATTCTCCCCCCACTTTGCATTGTACTCAACACTTCTCGTGAGCTTAATTGTCTTAGAGTCAGTCATCATTATTCTGTAAGACCCTTTCTGATAACCTAGAAAGATACCATGCAATCCACGCTTGTCTAACTTGGAGTTTTGTGGTGAGTGAACCCACATGTCAGAACCAAAAATCTTCATGTGTTTGATGTATGGTTTCTTGCCAAACATCTTCTCATAGGGGGTACAACCAATCGCTGAAGATAACCTGCGATTATAACTGTAAACAAAACACGAGAGAGATTCGGCCCAATAACTCTCTGGAAGATTGGCATCATGCAGCAAGGTTTTTAACCCTTGAAGCAATGTTTGATTTGCCCGTTCCGCAAGTCCATTCTGCCATGGCGAGCGAGGACTAGACAAATCGTGTTGAATTCCTTTCTCAGTCAGAAAAGCTTCAAACTGCTGAGAAGTGAATTCTCCCCCGTGATCACTGAAAAGAGTCTTTATCTTCTTACCATGCACATTTTCCAACCAAGCACAGAATTCCTTGAACCTAGGAAAAGCCTCTGATTTCTGCTTGAGATTGTACACAAAAATATATCTAGAAAATGCATCAATGAGAACCATGAAGTACCTATTGCCACCCAAAGAGGGCGCTAGTGGTCCAACCAAATCAGCATGAACAACCTGGCATGGTTCTGTAGCTTGCCTACTAGACACCTTACCTTTCGCAGCCATTTTCACCTTGTTTGCTGCGCATGCTTTGCACTTCATGTGGTACCTGCAGGGTTTAATAGTCATACCTTCAACCAAGGCAGGCATTTTAGATACTGCCTCAAAATGCAAATGACCAAATTTTCGGTGAAAATCATGAATACATTCTGCATGCAAACTTTTGTTAGAACCTGCAATGCAACAAGTGTCATCCTTTTCAACATCATCATAATACAAAACAAACAAACGATCAACATATTCAGCATGCAATACATAATCATTTTTCTTTGTGATGATGCACTTCTTGTTCTTGAAGGAAACGTCAATGTTCCGCTCATTCAGCTGTCCAACGCTGAGCAGATTATGTTTGGCGTCTGGCACGTAAAGCACATTCTGTATCGATAAGTCCAAACTGTGAAGAACAACAGTTCCGTAGCCTTTACTCGGAATAGTGTGGTCATCCGCCTGGTGAATCGCACCTTCCTGCGGTGTAAAAGACACAAACAGTCTCTTATCGTTGCACATGTGGTCAGTTGCCGCTGAATCAACAACGAAGAAAGATCTAGACGTCTTTTGGACCTCTGCAACCTTTGGAGTGAAGCGTGAAACCATAGCCTTGTGCTGCGTTGTCCTAGACACCGGACCTTTGCCTTTGCCTTTTCCACGCGATGAGCTTTCGCTGCGCTGCTCTGTCTTGGCCCTGGGATATCTGCATTCCCTCTTCATATGGCCTAGACGTCCACACGAGTAGCATTTTACTGCCTTCAAAGCTTTGGCGCCATCTAGTGGTTCCACTGCACTATGGGATGACGTCTGTGAAGACTCCCCCTTGCCCATGCAGCTAGCACCCCGGCGATCTGCTTCATTTAATATCACGGCAGTTACATAGTCCACTGTCAGCTGAGCGGTTGGCTGCACAGCAATCTGGGTTGCAACAGACTCCCAACCTGAACCCAAAGATTGTAGTATCATGAAAGAATACACAGCCTCTGGAAAGTTGAGTCCTCTCTGTTGCAGCTCATGTCTCAGATTTTGCATCTCCATCAGATGTAAACGCACATCTCCACCTTCAGCAAGAGCCATATTATGCAGCTTGTTAAAGTAAAACATAGTGGATCCAGCTTCTGTCCTTAAGTGAGCCTCTCTCAAAGCGTCCCAAATTTCTCTGGCTGAGGTCTTATCACGCAATAGACAGAGCTCTTCTGGGGATACTATCAATGTAAGAGTTCCCCTTGCTTTGGAATCTTTAGCTTCCCATGCATCTGTAACTGGAACTGGGGGGGTGTCTGTAATCACCTCAAACTGTGATGGCCTGGGATTCCGAGTCTGAGAGCGATCCGGAGGAATCCCAGCCGGCACAGGAGTCCCTGCCTCCAGGGCCGGCTGAACTGGGGCAAGGCCTAGATGCTGAGGAAACTCAAGAGCAGGCACCAGGTGAAACCATTCTGGCCCCAGAGGTGCTGGATGACTCAGTGGCCACAGGTGAGCCTCCTCCAGGGCCCAGTAACCCTTCGGCCTCTCCTGATCTGCAGAGGCTTAGGGCAGAGAGGCGAAGGGAACTGGTTGCCCCCAGGAGGAGTGCTCGCCTTAAGGCCAGAGGAGGCGGGGCTCCTGGGGGTCGGGACCGCCCCTGACCTTCGAAGAGGATAAAAGCCCAGTCAGGCCGGCCCCAGGTTGCGGGAGCAACGTCGTTGTTGGCTACGGACCTTCCTGTGTTCTTGATCCCTGCTCGGCTTCCTGTTCCTGACTATCCAGTACTCCTGTTCCATGCTTGGCCTCCTGTTCCCGACCATCCGGCGTTCCTGTTACCTGCTCCGCCTTCTGTTCCAGCGTTCCTGTTCCCCGCCCGGCTCTCTGCATCGGACCTCGCCCCTCTTCGTGTGGACTCTGCTACACTCACGGTACCTTACCCCCGGGACCAGCACAGTTTGCTCCCGCCACACCCGCACTCCCCCTTCGTAGGGGTGCGTTCGGGAAGAGTCAGAGGCCATGGCCGACCAAGCGGCTACACCGTTGGCAATAGCCCAGGAGAACCAGGCTTTGAGGCACACCGTGCAGCAGCTCAGTAACGCGGTTACGGCACTGCAGCAGCGTTTGGACGCCCTACCGGCTCCTGGGGCCGACGCCCCGGCTTCTGGCAAGTACCCAGTGGCTTTGCCTGAGAAATTTGATGGGGCCCCGGCCAGCTTTCCCATGTTCCTTGCCCAGGCCAAGCTGTATATTCAGGGGCGCGCCCGGAATTTCCCTGACGACCGCACCAAGGTGCATTTTTTGATTAGTTTGTTAAAGGACCAGGCGGCCAAGTGGGCGTTGCCGCTGCTCAGGCAAGACTCCCCCTTGCTGACAGACTACGGGGGGTTTTGCAATCTGTTGGAGGCCGCGTTCGGCAACCCCCAGAAGGAGAGTCAAGCCAACCGGGCGATTCGGCGGTTGAGGCAGGGCAAGACCACGGTGGCCGCATACACCACAGAATTCCGGCTGCTGGCACAGGACTTGACCTGGAACGACTCGGCTCTCCGGGACCAGTATCTCGAGGGGCTTTCAGATGAGATACTGGACCAGCTGGCCACAATGGAACGCCCCACCACGCTAGACACTCTTATTCAATGGAGTCTACAGGTTGACGATCGGCTAGAGGACCGGCGTCAGGCTCGGGACCGCCGGCACCTCCACTTCTTGGCCCCAGTGTCTACCAGCAGCCCCACGGGCCCAGCTAAGTCATTGGAGGTACCTATGCAGCTTGGGGCAGTGCGGCCACGCCTCTCCCCCGCAGAGAAGTCGCGGCGTCGGGAGGGGAATCTATGTCTGTATTGTGGCGGAAGCGGACACTATGCAAGGTCCTGTCCTGAGAAACGCCAGCCGCAGGGAAACCACCAAACCCCAGTAGCTGATGGCCCTGGCTACCTGGGGTCCCAAACAGCACAGAATGGGGCCGCACCAATTGAATTACAACACCTTATGGTTCCGGTACATCTATACCCTCCAGGAGGGCCATGGATTCTTACCCATGCGCTGGTGGATTCGGGCGCAACCCGCTCTTATATGGACGCTGCTTTTGCTGCCCAGCATCGGGTGCCACTTCGGAACAAGCCAGAACCGGTGCAGGTGGAGGCAATCGACGGACGGCCCCTGCGTTCGGGTGCCGTCACTCAGGAGACCCAGCCCCTGGTCCTGTGCCTCCAGCAGCACCGTGAGATGCGAACTCTGGATATTGCCTCCATGCCCCGGTTCCCCCTGGTGCTTGGGATGGACTGGCTGGAGGCTCACAATGTGCGGATCGACTGGGTCAAACGGACTGTACACTTCCCAGACCCCAGTTCTCCTGCTGAGACTGAGATGCTAGCAGCTGCGCCCACTGAGGAGGTTGCTGCAACGCTCCCCGCTGAATACCGGGAATATCACGACGTGTTTGAGGAACGGGGGGCAGACCAGCTGCCGCCGCATCGGTCCTTTGACTGTGTCATAGACCTCCAGCCCGGAGCGCCTCTACCGGTGAGTCGCTTATACTCGTTAACAGAGCCAGAGCGCGAGGCTTTACAGGACTTCTTGCGCAAGAACCTGGAGCGTGGGTTCATTAGGCCTTCTACCTCGCCCACTGCTGCACCAGTGCTCTTTGTTAAAAAGAAATGTGGAGAGCTCCGCCTTTGCCATGATTACCGGGCCCTGAACAAAATTACCATCCCGGACCGGTACCCCTTGCCCCTTATTTCGGAGTTACTGGAGCGGGTGCAAGGGGCGCAGGTGTTCACCAAGCTAGATCTCCGGGGTGCCTACAATTTGATTCGGATCCGCGCCGGGGATGAGTGGAAGACCGCATTTGGGACCCGGTACGGACAGTTCGAATACCTGGTTATGCCCTTTGGTTTGTGCAACGCGCCTGCTGTGTTCCAACGGTACATCAACCACGTGTTCCAGGACTTACTAGACAAGTACGTGGTGGTGTACTTGGATGACATTCTGGTTTACTCCCGTGACCCGGCGTGCCACGAAGGCCATGTCCGGACCGTGCTGCAGCGCTTGCGCGAGCATCGTCTGTATGCAAAGCTCAGCAAGTGTGAGTTTCATCAGCGGTCAGTGGACTTCCTGGGTCACCGACTCTCACCAGGTGGGGTGCAGATGGATCCTGGGAAGGTGGCAGCGGTTCGAGAATGGGCGGCACCTCGGAACCGCAAGGACCTACAGCGTTTCCTGGGGTTCGCCAACTATTACCGGACTTTCATTGCGGACTATGCTCACCGCACCACCCCGTTGACCCGACTACTGCGCCCCAAGACGCCGTTTTCCTGGGACAAGGAGGCGGAGGAGGCGTTTCAAGGGTTGAAGGCCTGTTTCCAGAGAGCGCCAATCTTGCAACATCCGGATCCTTCTCGACCCTTTGTGGTAGAGACTGACGCCTCCAGTACGGCTCTCGGTGCCGTCTTGTCTCAGCAGCACGGACCGGAAGCGCCACTTTTACCCTGCGCCTTCTATTCCCGCCAGCTCCTCCCAGCGGAGCGTAACTATACCGTGTGGGAGCGGGAACTACTGGCCATCAAGGTGGCCTTTGAGGTTTGGCGCCATCATCTTGAAGGAGCACGACACCCGGTGGAGGTGAGAACCGACCACCGGAACCTGGAATACCTCCAGACCACCCGCAAGCTGAACCAAAGGCAGATCCGGTGGGCGTTGTTCTTTTCCCGGTTCCAGTTCCGGATCCGCTACATCCCTAGCTCCCAAAACCAGAAGGCGGATGCCCTGTCCCGGAAACCCGAAGACAACGTAGACACGGTTCAGCAAGCAGCACCCACCACGATCCTACCACCAGCTGCATTCCTGGCCACCCAGGAGGTTGAGCCACTGCAGGCTCGGGTGCGGGAACAGCAGCGGGTCGACGCTTGGGCCCAGGAACGACTCCGGGAACTGGCCGAAGGATCATGCCCTCAGTATCCAGGGCTGGTCTCGCATCAGGGTCTTCTGCTGCACCACGGGCGCCTGTACATCCCATCAGGGCCGCTGCGGGCTGAGATTCTCCGGATGACCCATGATGCGCCAGCGGCGGGGCACTTTGGGCGGTATCGGACCACCCATCTGGTAAGCCGTGAGTTTTGGTGGCCCCGTTTGAAGGCCGACGTGGCTCGCTACGTCGCTGGTTGTGACGTCTGCAGGCGGGCCAAGGGGCCTACCGGGCGACCCCCCGGCCTTCTTCAGCCGTTGCCGGTTCCACCACGTCCTTGGCACACAGTTTCTTTGGACTTTGTAGTGGAGTTACCCCCGTCTCGTGGCTGCACCTGCCTTCTAGTTTTCTCCGACCACTTCACGAAGATGGTGCACTGTGCCCCCTGCCCATCCGTACCCTCAGCTAAGGAAACCGCGCAGCTGTACCTTCAGCATGTCTTCCGCCTGCATGGCCTACCTGAGCGTGTAGTGTCCGACCGTGGCGTTCAGTTCACGTCCCGGTTTTGGCGTGCTTTGCACCAGGCCCTCGGGACAGAGGTCTGTCTCTCATCTGCTTACCACCCACAGACGGATGGCCAGACGGAACGGGCGAACGCGGTGCTGGAACAGTACCTCCGGTGTTACTGCAGCTACCAGCAGGACGACTGGGTCGACCACTTAGCATTGGCGGAGTTCGCTTATAACAACGCGGTGAATGCGTCCACCCAGCAGACCCCGTTCCAAGCCAGTTATGGTTTTCATCCACGGTTGTTTCCGGATGTGCTGCCGGCATCTGCGGTCCCTGCGGTGACAGAGTGGCTTCAGGAGCTCCAGTCCCAGCAACAGCTGTTGATGGAGCAGCTGCGCCAGGCCAAGGAGGCGTACAAGGTCCAGGCCGACTGCCACCGCCAGGTGGGGCCGGAACTTCACGTCGGTGACCTGGTGTGGCTTTCCACTCGCCACCTCCACCCTTCTCGACCTTCGCGGAAGCTGGACGCCCGGTTCACCGGCCCGTTCCCTATCGTGAACCAGGTCTCGCCTGTAGCTTTCCGTCTCCGGTTGCCAGCACACCTGAAGGTTCACCCGGTATTCCACAGGTCCCTTCTGAGTCCGGTGGCCCCACCCGACGAGTTCCACCCGAACCGTCCCCGACCGCAGCCAGTTTTGGTGCAGGGAGAGCCTGAGTACGAGGTGGAACGCATTCTGGACTCCCGATACCGCAGGGGAAGGCTGCAGTATCTCATTGACTGGAAGGGGTATGGGCCAGAGGACCGTTCCTGGGAACCAGCGGCCAACGTCCACGCGCCTGCCTGCATCCGAGAGTTTCATGCGGCGTACCCCAGCAAGCCGGGTCCGGACCCTCAAGTGAGGGGGGGGCCTGGGAGGGGGGATGGTGTGATGGCCTGGGATTCCGAGTCTGAGAGCGATCCGGAGGAATCCCAGCCGGCACAGGAGTCCCCGCCTCCAGGGCCGGCTGAACTGGGGCAAGGCCTAGATGCTGAGGAAACTCAAGAGCAGGCACCAGGTGAAACCATTCTGGCCCCAGAGGTGCTGGATGACTCAGTGGCCACAGGTGAGCCTCCTCCAGGGCCCAGTAACCCTTCGGCCTCTCCTGATCTGCAGAGGCTTAGGGCAGAGAGGCGAAGGGAACTGGTTGCCCCCAGGAGGAGTGCTCGCCTTAAGGCCAGAGGAGGCGGGGCTCCTGGGGGTCGGGACCGCCCCTGACCTTCGAAGAGGATAAAAGCCCAGTCAGGCCGGCCCCAGGTTGCGGGAGCAACGTCGTTGTTGGCTACGGACCTTCCTGTGTTCTTGATCCCTGCTCGGCTTCCTGTTCCTGACTATCCAGTACTCCTGTTCCATGCTTGGCCTCCTGTTCCCGACCATCCGGCGTTCCTGTTACCTGCTCCGCCTTCTGTTCCAGCGTTCCTGTTCCCCGCCCGGCTCTCTGCATCGGACCTCGCCCCTCTTCGTGTGGACTCTGCTACACTCACGGTACCTTACCCCCGGGACCAGCACACAAACAAACCCTCTTTCCGCAGAATTGCCTCTGCATATAAAACCCAGTCGGCATAGTTTTTCTTGTTGAGCTTAGGAATCCCACAAGCATCCTGAAGGGCCATCATGACTCTGGCATTAGCCTTCAGCGTCATATATGCTGCTTTAAATCTTGCTGCGTCACTGCTGCAGCTGCTTTATTCCAAAAGTGCACTTAAAAGTTACTTTCGATTTCCCCAGCATAGTGACTTGTGCCTGGGAGCCTTTTGCCTTTTCCCGGCAAAAACGGCTTTAAAAGTTCAAAGACCAGCCATAAAGCCATAAAACCATTAACTAGAAGCTGGCAGGCTGCCCGGAGCAGTAGCACATACCTCATCAATCACTTTTACGCGCAGAGCAGATTCCGTTCCGATCTGTCCCTCTGCATTCCGATCCTTTGCCGGCACTCCGATTCGACTTCTGGGCCCATAACCACGTGTTGATTTAAAGCAGAGTCTCGTGCCCAGCGGAAGGATGAGGAGTACATGCTGCATACTCTATATTGCTTTATTTATAGTTCAAAGCAGGTATATTACAGAAAGACATCTTGCCTCTGCCGGAGCAGAAAAATGCATCCTCCCTCCTCAACAGCTCGGAGAGAATCACACAGTGAAAAACAGGAAACCAGTGTACGTCACATCCAGCCTCCCTTTCCCGTGAGAAACTCCAACAGTACAGACTGTGGAATGTAAACACCTGTCTCGTGACAAGCCCTTTCGCTGCACAGTGAAGGAAAGCAGAAACCAACAGAACATGGTGGTTTTCCATTCATCCCCCTCCCTCATCTTCAGATTCTTGTCAATGAACTTCCACAACTCCTGCATCTCCCTGTCTGACATGGCGTACAGCTTACCCACTGGTAACTGAGCCCCTGGGAGTAGGTTGATCTGACAGTCAAAGGGCCGGTGAGGGGGTAGTCTATCCGCCTCTCTCTCGCTGAAGACTTCTTCCAGGTCTGCATACTGAGGTGGTACTCTCCCCTTTTCTCCCACCACCATCCCTGCCACCCTGGCTACTGCCATCCTCGGGGTTTCCCCTCCGTGGCAATGCTCTACGCAGTGAGCTGACCCAAAGGTGACTGTCCGCTGGTGCCACCCTACTACTGGGTCGTGCAGTGCCAGCCAACTCATTCCCAGTATGATGGGTGGTCCTGCTAAGGTGGCTACGTGAAAGGCAATGGTCTCAGTGTGTCTGGAAACTGTCATTTTCATGGGAGGGGTCTGGTGGGTTACTTCCCCTCCCAAAAGTTCTCTCCCATCAATCGTGGTTACTTGCAGGGGATGTTCTAGAGGCACCACCTGTAGCTGGTGTTCTAGTGCAAAATCCTTGCTAAAGAAGTTGCAAGAGCTGCCTGAATCCAGCAGCGCCTTCACTTTGATGGGGTGTCCGTTTGGGAGTTCTAGCACCACCTCTATTGCGATGGCTGCTCGGGGAGGGTCTGGTTTGGGCACTTCTACTGGTTGCTCGCCTGGCTGCTGTGCCCTCCTTCCTGCAGCCAAGCCTTGCCGTTTCCCGGCTCCTCCTTCTTTTCCTCCTCACTCCCCACTGCCCCCACCATTCCTTGCCACGCCTTCTTCTGAGGGCATGCTCTGGCAAAATGTCCCGGCTGCTGGCATAGGAAACACTTCTTACTTGTTTTCCCCTCCTTCTTCCGCACCTCGCTGGAGTTTGAAAACCCGTGTGCGCTCGCTCCTCCAATCTCCATTGGCTCCTCGGGTGGCACCGTAGACGCTGGCATGTTTGGAATGCGGTTGTCATGCCAACGCTCTGCTCTCCCTTCCCGCCTTTCCAGCGCGCGCGTCTCTTGCCTGACTCCTACAGCGAGCGCCAACTTGGTCAGCTGGTCCATCGATGCCGGGCGGGGTGAGCGGGAAAGTTCGTCTCTCACCCAAGAGGATAAGCCCTCCTCAAATAACATTTGTACTGGTTCGGAACTCAGATTCCACCCAAGTTTATGGATCAGCATAGCAAATCTCGACCAGTACTCTCTCACTGACTGGTTTCCTTGTTTGCACCCCATCAGTTCTTTGCACGTCACACTCAATTCCACATCGCTCGAGAACATGTGATCCATCACGGAAAAAAACTTTCTCAGGTCCTTCAAGGCAGCGTTCTCTGCCGCCATTAGGGGTCGGACCCAATCTCTGGCCCTCCCCTGCAGGTGCCCCACCACAAAAGCGACTCTTCCCCCATCGTCGGCAAAGTCATCATGCTGCAGATCCAGCGCATACTGCACTTCTGTCTTAAAAGCGTTATAGTCCCTGGGGTTTCCCCCAAAAGACTGCACCAGTCCCGGTACGTTTCTTGCGATGGGGGTAATCTTCCCCTGGGCGTCATGTGTCCTCCTTTCATCCAGCCGCACCGCTAGTAGAGCCAGCTGCTGCTCCAGGTCTTGGTTTCTCTCCTCCAGACTCTGTCCACCTCTGGCTCCCTCTCCTGCGCCTGCTCCTTCTGTTTGACTCATGACTGTTCCCCAGTCCTCTTGCACACAAGCAACGTAAAGGACTCGCGGATTGCTGTCACGGGAATTGGGGTTGCTTGTGTGTAAACCTCTAGCTGTTCCAAACTGCTTAGGGGCGATTGCGTCTTTCCCTGACTGAGCAGCCTGGGTGCTGCTGCTGCTCAGTCGCTCGACGAATCCGTGAGTGGGCGTCTCCTAAATTTTCTCCAGCATAAGAGCTCCTTGACGGACAACCTTCGCCTTGCCTCTCTGCGCGTAACCCTTCTGCGCAGAGTGGGCGTGCCTAGTGGTGCCCCTCCACCCTCCTCACTGATTTCACTGCCAGAGTCTCGGAGCCTTTCTCCGAGATTCTTTCTTCCTCTCCCTTCTTCCTGGTGTCACCTGGACATTCTTCCCCAGATGACGTTCTCTCTCTACCCTTGCTCGTTCCCTCTTCTGCAGAGTCTGGAAGCACCGCCTTCTCCCTCTGCTCCGATGTCAATTCTCCGACAGCATTGAAACTGCAACATGACTATTTTGAAGATGATGGGGCGTGAGTGGCCTATATTGTGGGGCACCTGCAGGACGGGGCCAGAGAGTGGATCAGGCCCCTTATGGCGACGCAGAATGCTGCCATGCAGGACCTGCAGAAATTTTTTCAGGCAATGGACGCGATGTTTTCCAGTGATGTACAACAAAGTGTGACAAAACGGGAACTGATGAACTGTAAACAGGGAAACCAGTCAGTTAGAGACTACTGGTCACGCCTTGCAATGATAGTTCACCGTCTCGGGTGGCAGCTGGACTCTGAACCCATACAAATGTTATTTGAGGAGGGGTTTTCCCCAACGGTCAAGGATGAGCTTTCGCGCGCACCCCGCCCACAGTCCATGGACCAGCTGACCAAGGCTGTGCTTGCGATTGGCGTGAGGCAGGAAGCGCGGGCTCAGGAGATGCGGGAAGGGAGAGAGCAGCGTTGCCATGACTACCGCATTCCTGAAATACCAAGGCAGCCTTCCCCGCCGGCGGAGCCAATGGAAATAGATGGGGCGCGCCCGCGGGAGGTTTCAAGTTCCAGCGAAAGTCGCAAGAGGGAGGGAAAGGATGGGAAAACAACCAAGAAGTGTTTCCTCTGCCAGCGGCCAGGACATTTTGCCAGGGCCTGCCCTCAAAGAAAAGCCTGGCAAGGAATGGTGGGAGCCGCAGGGGGTGAGGAGGAGGTGGAAAAGACACAGGAACAGGGAAACGGGAGCGCTTGGCTGCCACTCAGCGGGCACAGCAGCCAGGCCAGCAACCAGTAAGAGTGCCCCTACCAGACCCCCCTAAGCAGCTATAGCCATCGAAGTGGTGCTAGAACTCCCGAATGGGCACCCAGTCAAGGTGAAGGGAATGCTGGATTCAGGCAGCTCCTGCAATTTCTTCAGCAAAGACTTTGCATTAGAGCACCAGCTTCACTTATTGCCTTTGGATTTTCCCTTGCAAGTAACCACTATTGATGGCAGGGAGCTTCTAGGAGGGGAAGTGACACACCAGACCCCACCAATGAGAATGAGGGTGTCCAGGCACTTGGAGACCATCACCTTTCACGTTGCCTCACTAGCGGGGCCTCCAATAATATTAGGGATGAGCTGGCTAGCACAACATGATCCAGTGGTGGCGTGGCATCAGAGGACAGTCAGCTTTGGGTCAGCCTACTGCCTGGAACACTGTCTAGGAGGGGAAACCCCAAGGATGAGTGTGGCCAGGGTGGCTGGGATGGCGGTGGAGCGGAAGGTTGAGGTGCCGCCGCAATATGCTGATCTGTGGGAGGTCTTCAGCGAGAAGGAGGCAGATAGACTACCACCCCATAGGCCCTTTGACTGTCAAATCAACTTGCTCCCGGGGGCGCAGCTGCCGGTGGGTAAGTTGTATGCCATGTCGGACAAGGAGATGAAGGAGTTGCGGGAGTTTATTGACAAGAACCTAAAAAGAGGATTCATAAGAGAATCAAAGGCAGTGGGAGGCAGTTCGGTGTTTTTTGTGGACAAAAAGGACACTAATAAACCCAGGCTTGTGGTGGACTTTAGAGCCGTAAATTTGGTGTCGGAGCCCGTGACCTTCCCAATGCCCAGAATCGATGACATTTTTTTTTTTAATAATTTTTTTATTGCTTTTTTTCCAAGGTCAAAATACATCGTCAATAAGACAACAAAAGCGATTTTACAGAAAAAAGAAGAAATTATAAAAAAAGAAAAAGAAAGAAAATTCACTTTTTCAAGTCTATTTTCATAATCGACTGGACTTCCCCACGTCCTCCATCCCCTGCTTTCTTTACAACAAAAATAAACAGCAAATTGATACCTTATTTTATGTGTTTTTGTACTTTCATTTAGTTATATAATCTATAATTTATACTTTTCAAAGTCATAACTTAATTTCCATCATTTACAAATCTCAATACCGAAGCATATTTTTCCCGAAAGCTTAGCAAATTCTCAACATTCATATAACTTATAGTGTTTTTGTAGATAGTCCTTAAATTTTTTCCAATCCTCTTCCACTGCCTCTTCTCCCAGATCTCGGATTCTGCCGGTCATTTCGGCTAATTCCATATAGTCCATCAGCTGCGAATGCCATTCTTCCAGTGTGGGTAACTCCTGTGCCTTCCAGTATTTAGCTATAAGGATTCTTGCTGCTGTAGTTGCATATAAAAAGAAAGTTCTATCTTTTTTTGGCACTCTCTGGCCTACAATGCCCAAGAGAGTGGGCTCTGGTTTCTTATGAAAGGTGTACTTAAACACCTTTTTCAACTCATTGTAAATCATTTCCCAGAAAGCCTTCACCCTCGGGCATGTCCACCAGAGGTGAAAGAATGTTCCTTCAGCCTCCTTACATTTCCAACATTTATTGTCAGACAGATGATATATCTTTGCAAGTTTGACTGGGGTCATGTACCACCTGTATACCATTTTCATAATGTTTTCTTTTAAGGCACTACATGCCGTGAATTTCATACCGGTGGTCCATAACCTTTCCCAGTCTTCAGACATAATGTTGTACCCAATGTCTTGTGCCCATTTTATCATAGCTGATTTAACTGTCTCATCTTGAGTATTCCATTTAAGCAACAAGTTATACATCCTTGAAAGCACTTTCGTCTTAGGTTCAAGTAGCTCTGTCTCTAATTTTGATTTTTCCACCTGGAAACCAATTTTTTTGTCCTTTTTAAAGATCTCTGAAATTTGGGCATAGTGAAACCAGTCTCGCACCTTTCCTTTCAGTTTTTCGAAACTCTGCAACCTCCAGGTATCACCAACTCTTTCTATTATCTCGCAGTATTTTACCCAGCCACTCTCCATATTACGTAGTTTTATGGCCTTAGCCTCCGTCGGTGATAACCACCTCGGGGTCTTACTTTCAAGTAAGTCCTTATATTTAGTCCAGACAATGAATAGAGCTTTCCTGACAATATGGTTTTTAAACAATTTATGAAACTTTATCTTGTCGTACCACAGGTATGCATGTCACCCAAAAGCATTGTTAAACCCTTCCAGATCTAGGACATCAGTGTTTTCTAACAAAAACCAATCCTTCATCCAGCAGAAGGATGCAGCTTCATAATACAATCTTAAGTCCGGCAGGGCAAACCCCCCTCTTTCCTTTGCATCTGTTAATATTTTAAATTTTATTCGGGGCTTTTTGCCCTGCCAGACAAACTTCGCAATGTCCCTCTGCCACTTTCCAAAACATTCCACTCTGTCCACGATCTGAAGGGTTTGAAACAGAAACAACATTCTTGGCAATACATTCATCTTGACTGCTGCAATTCTTCCCAACAAGGAAAGTTTCAATCTTGACCAAATTTCTAAGTCCTTTTTAATTTCCGACCAACATTTTTCATAATTATCTTTAAACAAATTCAGATTTCTCCCAGTCAGGTTGACCCCCAGGTATTTCACTTTTGTAACCACATTTAATTCTGTTTCCTTCTGAAACCCATCTATTTCTGAAGGTGTCAAGTTTTTTGCCAAAACCTTAGTTTTTTGTTTGTTTAACTTGAATCCCGCCACCCGACCAAACTCAGAGATTAGTTCTAAAGCTCTTTTTGTGCTAGCTTCTGGCTCCTGTAGTGTCAAAACCAAATCGTCTGCAAAGGCCTTCAGTTTATATTGTTTTTCTCCGACCTGTATTCCTTCTACCTGCTGGTCCTTCCTAATCATGTTCAGCAACACCTCCAGGACAGAGATAAATAACAAGGGTGATAAGGGGCACCCCTGTCGTGTCCCTTTTTCAATTTTAAACTCCTCTGTCACCACATTGTTTACTATCAATTTAGCTTTTTGCTCTGAATAAATTGCTTCAATACCATTTTGGAACGCCCTTCCCACTCCCATCCCTTCCAAATTTTTCTTCATAAAATTCCAAGATATATTATCAAAGGCTTTCTCGGCGTCTATAAAAATCAAAGCTGCTTTCGTGTTCAAATTTGTCTGTAATAACTCCAAAACATCGATGATATTCCTAGTGTTGTCAGACAAGTGCCTACCAGGGAGAAAGCCTGCTTGGTCTTTATGAATTACTTCATTTAGTACTTTTTTCAGTCTGTTTGCCAAAATGTCAGCAAAAATTTTGTAATCCACATTTAGGAGTGAGATGGGATGGTAGTTTCTAAGTTGAGTCTTTTCAGATTCCAATTTTGGTATCAAAGTGATGAATGCCTCTTTCCACGATTCGGGTGCCCCCTTCCCTTCCATAATTTGGTTACATACCTCCATTAATGGCTGGACCAGATATTCCTTCAATGTCTTATAATATTTGGAGGTAAGTCCATCTGGGCCTGGGGATTTGCCTAATTGCATGTTCTGAATGGCACTTTCAATTTCCTGTTGTGTTATTTTGTAATTCAAGGCTGTTTGCTTGTCTTGTGTTAGTTTTTGCAGGCCAAAGCTTTTTAGAAATTTGTTTATCTCAGTCTCTACTTGGGGTCCTTGAGTAAACAGTTTTTTAAAATATCTCTGGAAACACTTTCTAATATCTTCTGGTTTCTGAATACATTCTCCTTCAACCTCCAGATTGGTAACAAAGTTCAATTTTTGTCTCTTTTTCAGCTGCCATGCCAGCAGCTTCCCACATTTATTTGCAGATTCGAATGATCTCTGTTTCATCTGTTTAATTTTCCATTCAACTTCTTGATTTATCAATTTCGCATATTGTGCTTGATGGAATTTTATTTCTCTTAAGACTTCTTTTGATTTGGGGTTTAATCTCAACTTTTTCTCTCCGTCTCTTATCTTCTCCAAAATCTTGTCCTTTTTACCATTCCAGAGTTTTTTCTTGATAGTATTCTGTTGTATCAGGAACCCTCTCATAACAGCTTTACTCGCGTCCCAGATTGTTTTCTTTTCCACCGAAGTATTCAAATTTATTTCGAAGTAATCTTTCAACGTTTTTTGGGCCTTCTTCACAGTCTCCTGATCTCTAAACAAGTAGTCATTCATTCTCCATCTGAAGGATCCAGCTGGTGTAAGTCTCAAGTCTATTTTCAAGGCGTTATGGTCGGAGCAGGTTTTGGGGCAGATCTCAACTTTTTTTGTCTTAGGTGCCAGTCCTCTAGATGTCCAAATTTGGTTGATTCTTGTCCACGATAGATGGGCCTCAGAAAAGAATGTTCCTTCTTTACCTAGAGGGTTCTTTGTCCTCCAAATGTCAATCAAATCCATATTGTCTGTAAGTTCAAAGAAAGTCTTTGGAAGTCTGCCATCTTTGGTCAAATTCTGATTTTGTGACTTATCCATGTGTGTAGAGACAACTCCATTCATATCACCCATCAAAATGATGTTGGTATAGTCAATATAGTCCAACAGTATCTCATGCAGCTTCTTATAGAATTCCGATTTCCCATCATTTGGTGCGTATATTCCTACAATCAGAAATTTTTCTCCTTGTGATTGAATTTCAATCGCCAAAATTCTTCCTTGTTCATCTTTAAAAGTCAGCTTTGGTGCTAGGGTCTCCTTTGCATAAATCACAACTCCTCTTTTTTTAACCTTGTCTGATGAAATAAATTCTTGGCCTAGTCTCTTGTTGATTAACACTCTCCTATGGAGCCTAGACACGTGTGTTTCTTGAAGGCAAATGACGTCTAGTTGTTCTTTTCTCAAAATATGAAAAATCTTTTTCCTTTTTTCGGGAGAATTCGCGCCATTAATGTTCCAACTAAGGAGCTGCAGAGACATCTCGGACTAGTTTATTGGCCTGTGGGGATGTCTCCTTTGTCGTTTTTGTCTGGAGGTGGAACCGGGTTCAACCCAAACGAAGGAGGTGGCCAGACTCCTGCTACTCCTTTCCGTAGGTCCTCCCCGTGGTCGTTTAGGAACTTTTCTTGCTCCTCTGCTGTTCTGATCCTTACCTTCTCCCCTTTCAAAGTAAAAGATAGTCCTTGAGGGAATTCCCACCTGTAAGGGATTGTGTTGTTTCTCAATAAGCTTGCCAAGTCTTTATATGTGGCTCTTAAATCCAGTAGCTGTTTTGGTATATCTCTGAAGATTTCTGCCTTTTTTCCCTGAATCACCAATGAGTTTTTAAAATGTAGGCCGAGTATGTTCTCTTTTTCTTGCCTAGATCTCAAAATGATCAGGCAATCTCTTGGTTTATCCTTCTTGGCCACTCTTCCTAATCTAAAAGCGGTGACAATTTTAAAGTCCTTCTCTTCTGCCAGACCCCAGAACTTGGATATTTCTGTTGTCAAAAAGCCAATCAAGTCCTCTTTTTCTGATTCTGGGATGTTTCTAATCCTGAGATTGTTTTCCCTGTTTTTCAGTTCTGCAAGGGACAGGTACACTTGTTGTTCAGTAACCTGTCTACTCAGTGGTCTAACTTCCCCTCTTAATTCCTCTATCCTCTTTTTATTTTCGTCTGCTTTTGTATTTACTTCCTCAACCAGTTTTCGATTTTCTGTTGTAGTCTTTTCAATGTTACCTATTGCCTGTGTATTTTTAGTGACTTGGTCTGTCAATTTATTAATTGAAGCTGTCACCTGGTCAAATTTAGCAGCTTGTTCATCAAATCTAGCTGCTTGTTCATCAGCTTTCTTATTCAATGCTGCCAGTTGGTCCAATATTTCTTTAGAGACAGGATCTAACCCTCCAGCAGCCATCTCTCCAAGAGCAGGCTGTATGGATTGTCCTTCTTGCAGACCTGTCACAATTGGGACAGATGATCTGCGTAGCTGCACAGGCAAAGTTGATTGCAAAAGTTCAGTTTGTTTTGCTTTCTTTCCAGCCCTTGTTTTTGCTGCACCACTCATTCCCAGCTGTCCAAGTGTCAAGGTCAAATTGTAAATCCCATGGGAAAACAATCCAAAAAAAAGTAAACATCCAGACGTAAAAATTCCAAGTCCAATAGCAGTTCTCAGAGACTAATAATTCCACAATCCAGCAGGGGGAGCTCCCCAGAAGTTAGGGAGAAGGATAGGAAATTTCCACCATTAAATTTCCACAGCAAGGGAAAAAAAAAAAAAAGTTAACTAAAATCCAAAGCAGGGGGGGAACCCTTCACGTTCAGTTTTAACTGCAAAAAGTGAAAGTTCTTAACCAAGGTGCATGCAACAGTTCCTTTTCACAACTTACAAAGTAGCCCAGTGTAATTTAATAATTTTATATACAGTTACCGCAGTCCGATGTTACTTGTATCCAGACAGACCGAGAGCAGGGTTTGTAATCCACAGGAAAATAGAAAGAGGAATCACAGTCTTTGTTCACTTATAGAACTGTTATAACCTTTCTTTAGCTTTTAACCAGTCAAAGCCGAATTTGCAAAGTAAATTCCAACTTCTTTTAAGCTCCTTTCAGCGCTTCCGCTTTAAAGGGTCTTTGCTCGATACTTTAAACAGAGCCGGAAGACTGACTTCCTTTTTAGCGTCTCCCGCTTTCAGCCAAAATTCGCCAAATTAGGTTCAGATAAACCTCAGATTTCTTACTCACGAGTAAGTTGTTTCAATTCTGTTGTTCAAAGAAGAAAGGTCAGCGCTGATCAGCAGCAGCCGTGCGGCTTCACTTCCGCGGAAAGAGCGATGGATTCACAGCACCGCTACCCCCTCCACGTTCCAAAACCCCTTACGGGGTCTCTTCTGCGTTTCCGAGGTCGCTTCTGGTGCACGCCGAACCCCACGGCCACGGGCTCACTCTACCCGTGGTTTCTCTTAATGGGTCGTCGCTGTGCCGCAGCGCACGACCCTTTTCCGCGGAGCCCCTCTTCAACAACTGAAGAGGACCGCCATTGCTGAACGCGCCGCCTCCGGATGTCCTCTCCAGAATCGATGACATTTTGACGAGAGTGAGGAAAGGAAAAATTTTCACCAAGCTGGACCTCAGGGGAGCATACAACTTGATCAGGATGAGGGAGGGGGATGAATGGAAGACCACAATGTTCACCCCCCTAGGGGCATTTGAGTACATAGTTATGCCTTCTGGATTACAGTCAGGCTCCGCCTGTTTTCAAGCTTTCATGCACCACGTGGTGGGGTCCCTGCTGTACAAGAACTGCGTAGTCTTCTTGGACGACGTCTTGATTTATTCGGACAACGAGGAGCAACATGTCCGAGACCTTAGGGAAGTGCTACAATGATTGCAGAAACACCAGTTGTGGGTCAAGCTAGAAAAATGTCAGTTTCACGCCAGAGAAGTCGAGTTCCTGGGCTACAAGTTATCTGACAAAGGCCTAGCGATGGACCCAAGCAAGGTGCAAGCAGTGTTGGAATGGAAGGCCCCCAAAACATGGAAGGACGTGCAAAGGTTCCTAGGTTTCAGCAACTTGTACAGGAAGTTCATCAAGAACTTCGCCCACTTGGCAGCACCCATCACGGATTGTCTCAGTAGCAAAAAGAAGTTCGTGTGGACAGAAGAAGCCCAGCAATCCTTTGAAAAACTGAAGAAGGTGTTTGCGTCGGAAGAGCAACTCCTGCATGTAGATTTGGAGAAACCCATGAGGCTAGAGACCGACGCGTCCGACCGGGCCATAGGGGCGGTCCTCTTGCAGCCAGGGAGAAGCAAGCAGGAATGGAAACCGTGTGCCTTTTTCTCGAGGAAGCTGAGCAAGTCGGAGCAAAACTATACCGGGTATGACCGAGAACTGCTCGCGATCTACGCTGCCTTTCGTCGTTGGCGTCATCTACTGATAGGAGCGCAACACAGAATCCAGGTTTGCACCGATCACAAGAACTTAGAGTACTGGAGGACTGCAAGAGTACTCAACCAGAGACAGATTTGATGGGCACAGGAGTTCTCCAAATTTTTTTCGAAATCCGGTATGTGCCAGGAGAGGAAAACGTGAGAGCAGACGCTCTCTCACGGAAGCCGGAGTACTTCGAAGGAGAGGGGCCGCCGGAGACACGACACGTTATCCCCAAGGACCGATGGGTGTGTGGGGGAAACTTGGTGGGGAAACGAGAACTGGCCGGGCTCACTAGGAGCGATGTGATCGCACAAACTAAAATCCGGGAACTCCGAAACGGAAGAGGGGCCCAGGAAGGGTTTGAGGAGAAAGAAGGGGTGCTGTACTATAAAGGGGCGCTGTATGTACCGGGGGAGACCCTGAAGGGAAAGGTACTCAAACAACTTCATGACAACCCCACCGCTGGGCACTTTGGACAGCACAAAACCATGATGCTGGTCATCAGACAGTTCTGGTGGCCCAGGGTAAGGGAGGATGTACGGGAATATGTACGGGGGTGCGACCGCTGCCAAAGGGCAAAGGGGGAGCGGACGGTCCCCGCAGGCTTACTGGAACCCTTACCCACACCGGGTAAACCCTGGGAGGTGGTGTCCATTGATTTTATGACCGATTTGCCCAAATCCCGGGGAAAGACAGCGGTCATGGTAGTGGTCGACTTACTGACAAAAATGTGCCATTTTATAGCCTGCTCACATGCGGTGACGGCGGAGGAGACGGCACGGTTGTTTGTGGAGCACATTTTCAGGTTGCATGGCGCCCCCTTGAGGGTTATCTCCGACCGCGGGAAACAATTTACTTCCCGGTTCTGGAGGAAGCTCATGAGCTTGCTGCAAGTCGAGGTGGGGTTCTCGACGGCGAGGCACCCAGAAACCAATGGGCAAGCGGAAAGAGCAAACAGTATACTCCAGCAATACCTACGCTGCTACGTCAGCGAGAGGCAGAACGATTGGGTAGAGAATCTAGCTCTGGCTGAATTTGCGTACAATAACGCTGAACACGTGTCCACGGGAATGAGCCCATTCATGGCCAATTATGGGTGCCATCCCAGGGCCTTCCCGGGGAGTGAGGAGGAAAACTGGAGTGTACCCGCGGCGGAGCAGTTTGTGGAAGAAATGGAGGCCCTGCACCAGCAACTTAAGATGAACTTGGAGCGGGCCAAGGAAGTTTACAAGAGGCAGGCAGACAAGCACCGCAGGGAAGGGGAGACCATACGGGTGGGGGACCGGGTGTGGTTGTCCACCCAACGGTTACCCATCAAAGGGGGGTGCAAGAAGTTGCAGCCCAGACGGCTGGGGCCATTTGAGGTAACACAGCAGGTAAATCCCGTGGCATTTAAGCTCAAGTTGCCCGACAGCATGAAGATACACTCGGTGTTCCACAGGTCCCTACTCTCCCCACACAGGGAGGGGCGGGAATTCCCGGGGCGATAGGGAGATGTCACCACACAACCACAGGTAGAAGAAAGGGAACACCATCACTTGGCCACGGAAATACTCGATTCAAGGTGGCGAGGGCGCCAGGTGGAGTATTTGGTGGCTTGGGAAGGGGAGCCCGGGTCAGAAAACACGTGGGTTCCAGCGGAAGCTATCGATGACAGGTATCTGGTGGAGGTATTCCACCGCCAGTTCCTGGACAAGCCCAAACCCCTAGAGAGATTCTGGGAGGAGCAATTTGGAACCACAGACGACGAGGAGAGTTTTGAGGGGTTTTCGGACTCCGAGGGAGAAGGAGGAGAGGCTTGGGAGGAAGAAGAATCAGACTGGGAGGGCCACTCCGTTGGTAGGAATCAGAGCAGGTGGGAAGCGGGTTTCGAATCCACTGAGGACGGTGACAGTTCCTTCCGGGGGTTCCCTGCCTCGTCGGCCAAAGAAGAGAGAGAAATTGGTTCCACAGGTCGGGCCGGGGTGGAGGGGGTCCTGGAGGGGAGGTGGATGTCAGGGAACTGACATCAGAGCGAGAGGCGAAGGGGAGGCTCCCAGATTCTGCAGGCGAAGGACCCAGCACCAGGGGGAGAAGCAGCTCGGTAGAGGAGGAAGGAAATCAGCGCGACACCAGGGATAAAGGGGGGCAAATGGGGGAAGCAGAGGGAGAGCTCCGGGATTCTTCTCTGGACATCAGTGAGGAGAGCACAGGTCCTCCACTACCCACGCCCTCCCTGGGCAGAAGACTCCCGCGCAGTGAGAGGAGGAGGCGACTGGGAGTCAGACAGCTTCTATGCTGGAAAAGGTTTAAGAAACGCCCACAGACAGATTCTGCTAGCGACTGAGGCAGCCACGCTGAGATGGGCTGTGCAGTCAGAACGGTTTAACCAAGGCAATTAAGCCTAGAATGGCGGCAGTTTATGCACGAGTAACTCAAACCTATTACAGTTAATTTCAAAAGCCATTTTATTTCTTCCATGATTTTCCTCTGTTGTTAATTTATTTTGTAAAAGCAAGTGGGGTTTAGTCACCAGAGAGGTGGATTCTGTGGTTTTGCTGAATAGTTCATGGTCATTTCAAGAGCCATAGGGCCTGAGATGGTTCCAGCTCTAACTTACATGAAAGATTAGGAGTCCAAGAATGTGGAATCAGTACTGCAGAAGGTCAGTTCTGACATACTTCCCCCCTAAATAGTGGGTGAAGTCCTTTTGGAAAGGACTCAAAGCTTTCAAAGTGTCAAGTTTTGCTGTACTGAAGGACTGTCCATATCTAATCTATTAGAACACTGAACCCTCCTCCCCACTCCAGGAATTTTGCTATCCAGTTGCTCATCTCATTTCCATGGAGGACATTCCAAGAAAGAAAAGTGGGTTTGAATTTGGATAATAAAAGTTTCCAGTCGAGTAGATTTATATATTTTAGTGAAGGTAAGCAACTTAAAATGACCACAGACCCAGTAAAACTCATTACAAAGAGAAGAGAAACAACATTTAAAAGCAGATACAAATAATGAGGCATTATTCTTTTCTCAAGAAGCCAGCAAAATTTCATTTTTCCTGTTTCGTTTTAAGCATGCTTTTTATTCAAGTTTTTAACAAACAACAAGGTGGTAAGCTGCTGAATATAGGCAGACCATCATTTCTCAAGGGCCATTCCAAATGTGTACAATTGATGGCTCCCAAGTAAGCTGCACCCTGTGAGTCCAGAGGTCCACTGGTGCCATTGTCCCTGTTAGCATTTTGAAAGCAAGGGCGCCAAGATTTCATCAAGCTGTCTGCCTTGATGAGACTTGCAGTGAGGATCCCTTTGATAAGCCATCGGCAATGCATAAAGGAGGGCAGGTGGCTTGGTGAGCAGGGAAAGTCTTTCAAAGATTTGGACCAGCGATGTGCCTTTGCTTCGGGCAAAGGGTGATGGTGGATGGATCCTAGCTACCTAACTCAGCACTGTCTGTACTGATTGGCAGTGGCTCTACAAGGTTCCAGGCAGGTGATGTTTTCAGTTTCACCTGGAGATGCTGGAGACTGTTCTGGGACCTGCATCACCAGCGAGCTCTGGTCCTCCCTTAAGGAGTTAGGCGGCTCAATGGTCTGACTCTGTGGAAGGCACCATGCTATTCCCCTTTAAATTAGCCATTTCGACAGAAAACATGAGAACTGGAATTTTGCTCTTGAATGGATTTTTGGATCGCCTGCATGCCAAGCACATACTTCTCCCACTGGGCCAGCACCCTTCCTCAGTGACTGAGCTCTCATTGCACACAGCCATCCAGCAAGCAAAAAAATGTTCTTGTTAGAAGGGCAGAGTGGGGAGCAAGAGATTCGGGGGCCGGTTTTAGACCCACAGTGCTCGGGTTTATTCTGTTGCCTGCTTGACATTGTGCCTCCTTCCCCCCTACCTTTTATTCCTATGAAAGTTTCACAGTGTCGCTGCTTGGGATTCTGGATAATCTATGGTGTTTTTCTTTTCAGTTTTTTAAATTAATTTCCCCCAAAAAAATTAAGACAAACAAACAAACAAACAAACAAACAAACGTACATACATCCTAATTGTAATTAAACCAATCTTGATAACATTGTTAAGTGACTTCCTCAAATCACCCTGGTTGAATTTCATTGTATTTCAGTTTAACAGTTTTCGAAAATCAATCTTCTTAAAAGAAAAAAATTAATTTGATCACTTCACAGCTTTCATTCTTTCTAATCTAGCTTGAAACATCTTAATTCCTATCCTTACATATTTACAGTGGTACCTCGCAAGACGAATGCCTCGCAAGACAAAAAACTCGCTAGACGAAAGGTTTTTCCGTTTTCGATTTGCCTCGCAAGACGAATTTCCCTATGGGCTTGCTTCGCAAGACGAAAACGTCTCGCGACTTTGTTTCCTTTGTCTAAAAACCGTTAAAACCAAGGGTGCTTAGCTTGAACAGCTGCAGTTGCGACTTGACTTCGAGGAGCAACTGTTAGCACGTGGTTTGGTAGCCTTTTCTCAGACTTTGCTCACTTTTGAAGCTTTTCCAAAACTTTTCCAGAACTTCTCTTGCATCCATTTGGTAAGTTAAACATTTAAAACTTTTTGGGGGGGTTTTGGATTTTGGGTTGGGGTGTTTGGGATTCAAGGACTTGGTGTTGTGGGGGGGTTTGCGATAATCTGGGAGCTTGTGGGCCTTTTTTGGGAATTTTTATGATTTTCTGTGACCATTGGGCCAGGTTGTTTTTTTTCAAAAAAATTTTCTGAGTTTGAATTTCTGAGTGCTGGCTGGCTGGAGGAACAGTTGGGGAGGTTTCTGCAGGAATCTGGGGGCTTGTGGGGTTTTTTTGGAATTTTTATGATTTTCTGTGACCATTGGGCAAGGTTGTTTTTTTTCAAATTTTTTTTCTGAGTTTGAATTTCTGAGTGCTGGCTGGCTGGAGGAACAGTTGGGGAGGTTTCTGCAGGAATCTGGGGGCTTGTGGGTTTTTTTTTTGGAATTTTTATGATTTTCTGTGACCATTGGGCAAGGTTGTTTTTTTTCAATTTTTTTTCCTGAGTTTGAATTTCTGAGTGCTGGCTGGCTGGGGGAACAGCTGGAGAGGTTTCTGCAGGAATCTGGGAGCTTGTGGGGCTGTTTTGGAAATTTTTATGATTTTCTGTGACCATTGGGCCACTCTGCTGTTTTTTTAAAAAAATCTGGATTTGAATTTCTGTGTGGTGGGTGGCTGGGGGAACAGTTGAGGAGGGGGTTCTTCAGCAAGAAGCAAAGAGTGGAAGAGGAGCCTTCTTTGAGTGGTCCCCCAGAGTCTTAGAAAATGTACTGTACACTTTGTTGATTTTTAAATGTTTTTATGTCATGTTTATAAAGTTAATTTATTTTCCCTTCAATTTTTGAACTGCTCTTTACAGTATGTGTGACTTTAAAGAGCAGTTAATAAACTGTTGTTGTACCAAATTTGGCTTTGTTTGGACTTTTTTTGACCATAAGAACGCATTAATTGATTTTCAATGCATTCCTATGGGATTTCGTGATTCGCAAGACGAAAAATTCGCTAGACGACAAAACTTGCGGAACGAATTAATTTCGTCTTGCGGGGCACCACTGTAAATCCTAAACCTATCTCATATTTGCAAGCTTTTCCAGTTAGGTTATCTTGACATATTCAGCTAAATAATCTTTGAATTTTGTCCATTCTTCCTGGTACTCCTCCTCCTTCTGGTCGCGGACTCTTCCCGTCAGGTGGGCTAGCCCCGGGATTCTGGAGAATCTATGTGACTAGATGCTTGTAATGTATGCCAGGCAATCTGGCACAAGTGGGTAGGGTTGCCATCCGCCGGGATTTGGCCGTTGGAAACAAGTGTCCATGCGGGAAACGCTTGAATGTCCAGGAAAATCCAAAGGTATAGCAATTCTACACGTGGGGAGTAGGGACGCAAGCGCAAATCAGAATAAAGCAAAGGCTGGGAAAGTTCAAACAGAAACACACACACACTATTCCTCAAGATTTGTCTTTAAGACACAGGATCATAGAATTGTGGAGTTGGAAGGGACACCGAGGACCATCTAGTTCCCTTATTCCCAAGCAGGGGTCCGTGGCCCCATCCCTTGCCTCCCTCCAACTAATTTCCTCTCATATTGGCATGGCAATAGCATACATTTTATGGGCGGTCTTGTTGTTTTTAGTATACCTAAAATCCTTTGCTTATTACCCCACATTTTGAACCCGCAGCCCTGAGATTAAGAGTGTCACGCTCAACCAACTGAGCCACCCCACTGTAATGATCCCACACCTCCCCTCTTGACGAAGCTGCCGGCAAAGCTGATCTGCCGAGGAAATATCCTTCTGCAGGCATGGTTTCAATCCAAACAGCAAATACTAGTGGTCAACTCCAAAAGTGCGGTCAAGAAACCCTGCTTGCCAAAGAACAATTGAACGCACCCTTGAAGCTCCTTTGCAGCCATGTCTCCACACCTGACACCACGTATGATGCTAGATGTGGGGCCTGCGGGCCTGTCAAGATTCCCCACCTCTGCTCTATCTAGCCAGGCTGATGTTTTCAAATGGGGGTTAAAGCTGTGAAGCTGTTTGGATGCATGACTGGACTTGACTGTGGGCATTTCATTGTGCTGTGTCCCAGAGCCTTAAGGATGGGCTGGCCTAGGAACCTAAGCCACCAGGTATATAAAAGTGAGGTCCACTCCAGCCAAGAGCGAAAGAAAACCACCAAGCAGCCCTGCTCCCCAACAATGTCCCCCAAACAGGATACGGATCGTCTCGGGAATGCTGGTGTCCAGGCACTCAGTTATCTCCTGCAGCTCGTCCTGCGTGCCCGGGGTCTAGAAGAGGTCCTCAGGAAGCAGAGTATCACCCACGCGTTCGGAAGGGATGAGGTACATCCTGGATAGCATGAAGAACAATCCAGCCCTGAGGTGCATAATGTGAGGTCGAGGAATGCCACAATGGAGAGAAGCCCCTCACAAGAGAGCTGGCACAAGGGCTGAGAATTGTATCCCGCCTGCTTTCCACAGTAGCATTCCTACTACCCTTCTCCTGATTTGGGGCAATGGGAGAGTGAACTCATTCCCCGCTTCTTCTAGTGGCGAGTCTCAGAGAGCCGCTTTGCTAGGGAGAGGCAGACAATGGTTGGGAACACTTGGGTTCTTCTGAGCCACTCTAAGGAAGACCGTATGCTGGATGTCCCACTCGCTGCCGCTCCACCAAGGTGCCACTATTCTCACAGCAGGAGTTTGTAAGAGCGAGTCGGTAGCTAAGATATAAATCAATTGGGACGTTTGGAACCTGCACACCCCAAAACTGGTACTGGATTCCAGCCCACACCCATCCTTTCAATGGTGCAGTCCCCCTCAGCTCACCTGGTGGCAGGCATTCTTGAAGAGGTGGTCCACCAAAAGCCAGATCTCCTTGGCCGCTCAGTGGAGTCATCACCATCCTGGGGTACGATATCCAGAAACTGCTTCTCCTGGAGGTCCAATGACAAGCGGGACTGGCATGAGAGCCTGACAGAATGTGTGCCTGTATGCATTCTTTCCTTGCTCCAGTTTTTGTTTTCCTTTTTTCTTGTCTTTTTTTTCTTTTTCCCTTTTTGTCTTATCTCTCTTTCTTCTACTTTTTTGTAACTTTTAAAAGCAATAAATATTATTATTATTTTTTAAAAAAAGAACATCTAGAGGATAGCAAACCAACTGTTACCTTTTCTAGGAAGCTGTCTTCTCCCTGAGATCAGAGGAGGAAGGCAAGAGCAAAAGACAACCAAGGGTGTTAATGGCACAGGCCCTGAGAAGAGAAAGAAACAGCCCGTTGGCTGAACAGTATCTGGGCAGATGGCAGGGAAATGCACACAGCGAAAGGGCAGGTGGGAGGACCAGAACCTGGGATGACTCAGTCAAGGCAAACAAAGGGCATGAACAGCACACAGGAAGCGGATGCACAGCTACAGAAGCTGAATGCAGCGGAGGACCCCCAGCCCCCACATTTCTGAGTGGAAGAGCAGCTGTTTTTCAAGCAGGCAAGCAGAGTGGGAAGGGTAGACATCCAGCACATGAACCTGCCAGGTAAATCAACCCCTTTCCCTACCAGGTCAATAAGTCTGGTGATGGGAACTTCGCCAAGCGGCTGCCTCATCCAGCACAAGGCTTCCAAGGAGGTCCCGAAGCAGCTTGGTAGGTAGCTCCCACTGATGGTGAGGAAATAGTCCTTGCCACGGTCAAGGTGAAGGACAAAGCTAGCCTCAATCTTCTCTTCCTTGCGGACGTACACATCCAGGGAAATGTCCCCCGTCTCACCTAAAACGGGAGGAGGTCAGGTAGATACACTCTTTGGCACAGCCAAGTTGGCTTGTCTGTAAATTAAAAGTGAAGACAGTGAAGAATTGAACAGAAGGACACAATAGGAGCCTGCTGGATCAGGCCAATGGCCCATCTAGTACAGCATCCTGTTCTCCCAGGTGTATGGGGGAAACCTTAACTTCAAGAATTAGGAGAAGAAGCGACTCAGTTCCCACCCCCACCCCACTTTCCTCTCTAGTCCTCCAAAGCAGCAGCTGCACAGAAGATGGTGACAGGATACTGGGGGGGGGGGTGAGAGAAAGTGATCCTAACAAAAGAATATAAAAAGGGAAAGGATTTTTGCGCCCCCAATGTAACTTTATTTTTTAGTTTACATTTCACTGAGTTTTTAAAAGTTTGGCTAGTTCTATATGTTCTCCAAGATATTTTTGTGCCTCCACAACATAAAAATACGCATTGTTTTTTTTAAAAAGTAATTTTTGGACGGAATGCTCTCACTGGTTCCCTGCAATGCCAAAAGGTGTTTTGGGACCCTCCAGCATTGTTTGGCTTCAATTCATTTGTGTGTGTGTGTTTAAAGCTGGTCACACACACTTTTACACTTTGGGCTCAGCTGCTTTGACGTGCGGCCCTTGGAGGCTTGAGCATGGGGCAATGCAGCCCACAAAGGTTAAGCCTCCCCTGCTCTACCAAACTCCCAAGGTTTGAGGGAGGAGGGTTGGGAAGAGGAGGAGAAAAGGAAGGCCTTCCCTAGATGAGCCTTGGGGTCCCTTTCCAACTCTACACTTCTCTGATTCCAGAGAGAGTCACACTGGGCTCCAAGTATCCCTCACAGGGCTCAGCGCGAAGCCATGGCTTCCAATCCTGGCTGTCACTGAGCTTGGGGATAAAGGAGAAGTGGAGGGTGAGCTGCCCGTTGTTTGTGATCTGGAACTTCTCCTTCTGCAGCTGCCGGAACTTCACATTCTCAAACGGAAACTGCAGAGCAAAAGGGGGGGGGGAGGAAAGAGAGTGCTTGCCTTCAGCAGAGGCAAGGAAACGTGCTCCAGGGGGAAGTTTGTCCTTGGCCCCGGGCTCTCGTTTAGGGGACTGCACATGCAACAGGTCCACGTGGGGCTCTCCAGATATTGCTGCACTTGCCACTGGCCATGTTGGCTGGGGATGATGGGAGTTGTAGTCCAGCATCTGGAGGGCACCACGCTGGCTACCCGTGGAGTCTTTGCCTGCGAGGAAGAGGAAGAGGCTGCCGCTCAGTGGAAGGGCATCTGCCTTGCCTGCAAAGGTCCCAGGTTCTATCCCCAGCATCTCCAGGTAGGGCTGGGAGAGATCCCCCGGAAATCAAGACTGAGCTAGATGGGCCAAGGGCTTCTTTCCCCCCTGGTCTTTTTGCAGCAAACCCTCTTTAAGGGGTTGGAGAGGATCCTATTCGTCTTTACCTCCCTCCAGGGAGGGAAGGAATTCGTTCTCCATCCTGTCCATCAACTGAACAATATCCTCAAACACTTTCCGGTACCGTCGGTCAGCCACAACCTTCACCTATGGGGGGGGGGACAGAGCACATTGTTGGGGCTATGGACTATAGGGGGGGCATGAGTTAAGAGCAGAAAGGCCTGATGCACCCCCCCCTGTTCCCAGCCCTGAAAGAGGCAAGTACTGTAACTCTGAGAGCTTCCCCAGGATGGCAGCGGCTGTGACTTCCAGAGCCAATGGGCTGAAGCCAAATGCTCCATGCCAAGTACCACAGAAGCTCCATTGCATGAATGGAGCCAACGGTTAAGGTATACAGTTCAGCCCATGTGGTCTGCCATGCCTGCAGGAGCAGCGTGTACTCAGAACAGTGGAAAATGGAAGCCTAGGGATTTAGCAGAGCCAAAACCTGCCCACTCCTTGCACTGGAAGTCATTGGCCAAGGAGGAGCTCTGTGGAAAGGGGCCTGGTTGTTGGTCAGGGCCTGCCCAGATTCGAGGAGGTGTCAGATAGCAGGCAACTAAAAACCCTGAATAGACGATAGCCCTGGCCAGGGCAGGTGTTACCCCTGTGAGGAAGAGGGAGCTGACGGGCTTGTGGTCGCTCCTTTTCAATTCCATGTGGCTTCGGTAGCTGAGCTGATTCACGCTGCCTCCTCTCTAGAGGATTGGCTCACACCATGCTGGCACACGGCACTTCCCACTGCAAGGAGACAGGAGAGACACCAGGACTGTTGGACTGGCTGAGGCAACACACAAGGCTCACACAGTCAAACTTTGGCTCCACACACGGCCTGTGATCTTGACCACGGTCAACAGCTGGAGATAATGGGGCTTGGGAGTCCAACTTCTGAAGGGGCGGACCTTGCAGGTGTGCAGGCATTTTGCCTCATGGAGAGAGTTGTTAGGAAATCAAAAGCTGCCTTCTACCAGGTCAGAATGAATTTCTGACCTCCCCCAGTTTGGATTCCTACATTGCAGGGGGTTGGACTAGATGACCCTCGTGATCCCTTCCAACCCCACAATTCATTAATTAAGTTAATCATAATCATAATCATAATCATAATCATAATCATAATCATAATCATAATCATAATCATAATTGTCAGAGCTGCTTGAAGATCCTAGCTCACAGAGGATCACGCTAGCCAGCGATCATTAAGTAAAAGTCTTTATTGAATTACAGTTTCCATTCTCACGCTGCTGCGCGCAACTCTACGTCTAGTAGCTAGATCGGCGAAGCTCCGTCTGAGTCTCCGCCCCGTGTGCACCAACTTAATATCCTAGCCCGGCTCCACCTTTTCCGCCTGACTGTCCTCCTCTGGGTCCCTCTACCCCCCGGGGTCTCTTCCTTCCGGGATTCTTCTGACGCTGACCCCCCGGACCCTCCTGTCTCCTTGCGCCGGGCTTTAGGACCTGGCTCCCTTTCCGGGCTGCTTACTGCGCCACCTTCCTCTGCATTTGAACTTGGCGCGCGCGCCCAACCTTCCACTTTCCGCTTAACCGTTTCTTCGCTCCCCAATGGAGGTGTGGCCACTCCTGACTCGTGCCCTCCCTCCTGTGGAGAGCTGCCAGCGCTTGCCCCCTGGCTCCTTTCCTCTTCCCTGCTCTCTGGCGGTGACGCTGGTCCCGATTTCCAACTGCTCTCCTCTGAGTCCCCTCTGGCTCTATCTTCCTGGGGTGCCCCCCTAGACTCCCCCCTTGCCCTGGCCACTGGTGCTCCTTTCTGTGAATCCTCTGATTCACTGGAAAGACTCGGAGATCTCGGGTCGTCGTCATCACTCATCTTTTCTTCTGCCTCCTCCCCTTCGCTCTCTGTTTCCTCCCTTGCCCTTGCCTCTGCTCCTAAACCCCTGACATCCATCCCCCCCTCGAAGCCCCCCATTCCCCCCTCCCCTCCTTCCGGTGCTGGAGCTGGGTGCTGCTGTTGCAAAGGGACGAACGTCGGATATCGTTCGCTTCCCGTGGCGGGTCTCCATCTGAAGTCTCCCTGGTCTTCCTCCCTGCTCTCGTCGACGACGGTCACCTCCGCTTCCATCTCTGTGCCGCCGTGCTCGAAACCAGGGTCGTCCCCGAAAATGTCCATGTCCGTCTCTCCCTCACTTCCTCCTGGCGGCGTTGCTCGTCCTGAGCATTCCAGCCACTTTCTGCGGAACTGCTCCTCTGGCCTATCGTCCCACCAATACGAGGGTTCTGATGCAGATCCCGAGGGTGACCCCTCCGGGGAACGGACGTCTCATGTCGGGTCCTCGTCCGAGTCGAACCCCCGGAACGTGCTGGCCGAAAGCGGGGGCGTGAAAAGCCAGTCGTCGAAAAAGTCTGCTGGCATAGGTCTATGTGGGAAGAGGGCATGAAACTCGTCTTTGAGCAGAGGTTCGTCCAAGGCGTAGCCCGGCACCCAGCTGTTCGCACTGGCCGGGATGCCCTCCTTGGCGAGAAAGTATTCTACCCCCTCTTCCCCCCATCTGGAGTCCAAAATCTCCGTGACTTCGTTGATGCGCTTCTTCTGTGCCACTCCCGCGTGCCCTGTTCTGTCTCTGACCGGACTCGGCGCCGTTCCGGGTTCCTGGAACCTGTGCGGTGCCTTGTAGGGAGTGAGCACCGATCTGTGGAATACCGGATGCATTCTGGAACCCTCCGGAAGTGCCAGTCTGAAAGCTACCGGGTTGACCTGCTCTTCGACTTGGTAGGGCCCCAGTTGTTTATGCCCTAGTTTCTTCTTGGCCAACGACCTGGCCGGCACTGCGTGGGCTGCTAACCAGACCCAGTCTCCCACGTGGAGCTCTTCGCCAACCCTTCTGTGTTTGTCCGCTTGTACCTTGTATGCGTGCTTGGCCAGCTCCAGGTGGCGCCTCAGCTGATCGTGGACTTCCTGCAGCTCCGACGCGAACGCATCTGCTGTCTGCGGCTCCCCCTCCCCCATTCTTTCCAGTCCCGGGAAGGTTCTGGGGTGCCTCCCGTTGTTGGCGAAGAACGGCGTGACCCCCGTGGAGACGTGTTTCGTGTTGTTGTAGGCGAACTCGGCAAGCGGCAGGTAATCCACCCACGTCACAGGCTGTTGATTTGCATAACATCTCAGGTACTGCTGCATGATGGCATTGACCCGCTCCGCTTGCCCGTTGGTCTGCGGGTGTCTCGCCGACGCCAGGTTGATCTTGACGTTCAGGAAGCCCATCAGCTTCTGCCAGAAATTCGAGATGAACTGCCGCCCCCGGTCGGACAGAATAGACCGTGGCAGACCGTGAACCTTGAACACGTGGTCTATGAACAGTTTGGCGGTTTGCTCCGCCGTGGCCACCTTAGCACACGGAATGAAATGTGCCATCTTGGAAAACAGGTCCACCACCACCAGCACTGCCGTCTTGCCCCTCGAGCTGGGCAGATCCGTGACAAAGTCCAGGGCCACCCTTTCCCAAGGTTCGACCGGAGTTTGCAGCGGTTCCAACAGTCCGGCCGGCGGTCTGTGCACTGGCTTGGCCCTCTGGCAGGTGTCACACCTCGCCACGTAGTCTGCGTCCTCCCCTCTCATTCCAGGCCACCAGAAATCCCTGGCTACTAATTCCACCGTCTTCTCCTTGCCGAAGTGCCCGGCCGTGGGCGCGTCGTGCAGCTGCTGCAGCACCTTGGCGCGAAGGTCGTCTCCCGGCACGTAGATGGCCCCTTTACGGATGAGCAAACCATCTCGTAGCTGGAAACCGTCGGCCGCTGCCTTGCCCCTTTGCACCTCTGCCATCTTTGCTTGCGCGAAGGAGTCATCCTGCAACGCTCGTCGCACCGCCTCCAGGTCCACGGTTGCCGCGGCGCACGCCCACACTGTTGGTGCGAAGATGTGCATGGCGGCTGCTGGCGTTGCGTCCTCCAGATACTGCGGCTTACGGGAGAGAGCGTCCGCCATGATGTTGGTGTCCCCCGGGACATACTCTATGCGGAAGTCGAAGTTCGCAAAGAACTCAGCCCAACGTATCTGCCTCTGGTTTAGGAACTGTGCCGTGCGCCAGTGCTCCAGATTCTTGTGGTCCGTGCAAACCTGCACCGTGTGCTTGGCGCCGATCAGGAAGTGCCTCCACGCTTTGAACGCTGCATGAATGGCCAGCAACTCCCTGTCCCAGATGGTGTAGTTCTGCTCGGACTTGCTGAGCTTCCTGGAGTAAAACGCTCCCGGTCGCCACACCCCCTGCGGATCCTTTTGCAGCAGGACCGCCCCCACGGCTCTGTCCGAGGCGTCTGTCTCCACCCTCATCGGCCTGCTGGGGTTGACGTGAAGCAGCTGCTCTTCCGACGCGAAGAGACGCTTGAGTGCCTGAAAGGACTGCTCCGCCTGCTCTGTCCAAACGAACTTCTTTTTCTTGGAGCTAAGCGTGTCTGTGATGGCCGCTGTCTGCATAGCGAAGCCCTTGATAAACTTGCGATAGAAGTTCGCAAAGCCGACAAACCGTTGGACCTCTTTCCGGTTGCGTGGACTCTTCCAATCCAATACCGCTCGAACCTTGGCGCTGTCCATGGCGAGCCCCTTGTCAGACAACTTGTAGCCCAGAAAATCCACCTCCGTCACGTCAAATTGGCACTTCTCCAGCTTGGCGTAGAGCCTATGTTGCTTTAGCCTGCTCAGCACTTCCTTGACGTGTCCGTCATGCTCCTGCTGCGATTCCGAAAAGATCAGGATGTCATCTAAGAAACAGACGCACGTCTTGTAGAGAAGTCCCGCCAACACGTGATGCATGAAAGCTTGAAAAACGTGGGAGCCATTTTGCAATCCAAAAGGCATAACTCTATATTCGTAGGTACCCAGTGGCGTGAACATGGCCGTCTTCCACTCATCTCCCTCCCGCATGCGAATGAGGTTGTACGCCCCTCGCAGGTCTAACTTGGTGAACACTTTTCCCTTCCGCACCTTCGCCAGGAGGTCGTCGATTCGGGGCATGGGGAAGTCCGATGGCTTGGTCCCATTGTTTAAAATGCGATAGTCCACTACCAGTCTTTTTTGGGGCGTGTCTCGCTTTTTAACAAAGAATACAGGACTGCCCCCCGCTGCCTTGGACTCTCGGATGAAACCGCGCTCCAAATTATGATCTATGAACTCTTTGAGCTCCTGCAGTTCGTCCTCTGACATGGAATACAGTTTCCCTTTAGGCAGCGCCGCCCCCGGCAGCAGGTCAATTTTGCAGTCATATGGTCTGTGAGGGGGTAGCCTGTCTGCCTCCTTCTCGCAGAAAACTTCCAAAAATTCTGCGTACTTGTGGGGAATCGCTTGCAGCGTGCCTAGCAACAGCTGTGACTCCTCTTCCTCTCCTTCCTGCCGGGGCACGATGCAGTGTTCAGCACAAAAGGAAGAGCCGAAGATCAGCTGCCTCTGGTACCAAGCCAGCGTTGGGCTGTGCTTGTCCAGCCAACTCATTCCCAATACAATGGGCGTATCCGATAGTTGAGTGACATTGAAGCTGATGATTTCTTTGTGATTCCCAAGTCGCATCGCCATCGGTGGCGTCTGCTTCACCACTTGCCCCCCTAGCAACTCCCTGCCATCCACCGTGACAACCTGCAGGGGCAGTGTGGCCGGCAGCAACTGTATAGCGTGTTTGTCGACAAAGTCCTGCCCTATAAAGTCCGCATTGCTGCCCGAGTCAACTGTGATTGGCACGTCCATGGTGATTCCATTGGGCAGCTGGAGAGATGCGGTGAGCCTCACTACTGGTTTGGGCGGGAGGGGGTTCACGGGCTGTAAAATCTCTGGGGACTGCGTCACTAACACGTCTGGCTGGGCCCCAGGGCCTCTTCCTCCAGCCAGACTGCGTCGTTTCCCTGCTGTGGTCCTCCTTGCTGCGTTGCTGCAGTCACCATTGCTGAGGCTGCAGTGAGCTTGTGGAGCCTCTGGGGACACTCTTTCGCCATATGCCCTGGCTCCTCACAGACGTAACACTTCCTGTTCCCTCTAGGAGGCTTCGCTTTCACTGCTGCCGGTGCTAGGGCTCTGGTTGCTGACTGAGCCCTTGCACCTCCAACCTCCATAGGTTCCGCTCCTCCTCCTGGCGGAGGCGTGGATTGCGCACGCGCTGCTTCTCTGGGAAGGAAGGAGGAGCCCCTGGCTGGTTCGCGCCCTCCACGCCCTTCGTCCCTGCTCCACGGACGTTCTTCCAGCCGCACCCCCACTGCCAGTGCCCTCTGAACGACCTCCTGGGTGGTCCGGGGTCTCTCCCCCCTCGCGATCTCATCTTTAATCGAGCTGTGCAGCCCCTCCCCAAAGAGGTCTCTTACAGGGGCCGAATCTCTGTCCCATTCCAGGGCACTGACCAAAGCGAAAAAGCGGGCATGGTACTGCCTCACGCTGGCCCTCCCTTGCCTTAGTCCATGCACCTCCTTCCGGGCAAGATCCACGTCAATGCTTGATAAAAAACACCCATCCATCGCTTTAATAAAGGCATCCGCATCTTGGAGTGCCGGATCCTTATCTCTCCATAAATTGCGCAGCCATGCTTTAGCATCCCCATGCAAATGGGACATGATGAATCCCACTTTCTCTTGCTCATCTCTAAAGTCTTTATTCAGCAGTTGCAGTGCGCACAGTACGTCTGCTCTAAAGTTGGGATACTGCTGCAGGTTCCCATCGAAGTGAGAGACCATACCGCCTGTTCGTCTCGCCAACCCAATTCCCTCCTGCCTGGGTGTCTGCTTTGTCAGCACGTCTAACCTGACCTGGAGATCCCTGCAGGCGGCAGCTGCCTCCTCCTCTCTCTTCCTGGATGCGAGAGCCTCGGCATTCAGTTGTGACACTGCTTTTCTGAGTTCCTCTATCTGCTGCTCAGCCGTCATGTCGTCTGCCGTTCGTGAGCTCGCTAGTAGGCACCTGCTTCTCTCCCCTCCTCGAGGCTGTAGATGCCCACAATTCAGAGACGGAGCTTACTGTCAGAGCTGCTTGAAGATCCTAGCTCACAAAGGATCACGCTAGCCAGCGATCATTAAGTAAAAGTCTTTATTGAATTACAGTTTCCATTCTCACGCTGCTGCGCGCAACTCTACGTCTAGTAGCTAGATCGGCGAAGCTCCGTCTGAGTCTCCGCCCCGTGTGCACCAACTTAATATCCTAGCCCGGCTCCACCTTTTCCGCCTGACTGTCCTCCTCTGGGTCCCTCTACCCCCCGGGGTCTCTTCCTTCCGGGATTCTTCTGACGCTGACCCCCCGGACCCTCCTGTCTCCTTGCGCCGGGCTTTAGGACCTGGCTCCCTTTCCGGGCTGCTTACTGCGCCACCTTCCTCTGCATTTGAACTTGGCGCGCGCGCCCAACCTTCCACTTTCCGCTTAACCGTTTCTTCGCTCCCCGATGGAGGTGTGGCCACTCCTGACTCGTGCCCTCCCTCCTGTGGTGAGCTGCCAGCGCTTGCCCCCTGGCTCCCTTCCTCTTCCCTGCTCTCTGGCGGTGACGCTGGTCCCGATTTCCAACTGCTCTCCTCTGAGTCCCCTCTGGCTCTATCTTCCTGGGGTGCCCCCCTAGACTCCCCCCTTGCCCTGGCCACTGGTGCTCCTTTCTGTGAATCCTCTGATTCACTGGAAAGACTCGGAGATCTCGGGTCGTCGTCATCACTCATCTTTTCTTCTGCCTCCTCCCCTTCGCTCTCTGTTTCCTCCCTTGCCCTTGCCTCTGCTCCTAAACCCCTGACAATAATCATAATCATAATCATAATCATAATAATTTATTTGTACCCCGCCCATCTGGCTGGGTTTCCCCAGCCACTCTGGGCGGCTTCCAACAAAGATGAAAGATACACTAAAATGTCACATATTAAAAACTTCCCTGAACAGGGCTGCCTTCAGATGTCTTCTGAATGTCAGGTAGATGTTTATCGCTTTGACATCTGATGGGAGGGCGTTCCACAGGGCAGGCGCCACTACCGAGAAGGCCCTCTGCCTGGTTCCCTGTAACTTGGCCTCTCGCAGTGAGGGAACCACCAGAAGGCCCTCGGAGCTGGACCTCAGTGTCCAGGCAGAACGATGGGGGAGGAGACGCTCCTTCAGATATACCGGACCAAGGTCGTTTAGGGCTTTAAAGGTCAGCACCAACACTTTGAATTGTGCTCGGAAACGTACTGGGAGCCAATGTAGGTCTTTCAAGACCGGTGTTATATGGTCTCGGCGGCCGCTCCCAGTCACCAGTCTAGCTGCCGCATTCTGGATTAGTTGTAGTTTCCGGGTCACCTTCAAAGGTAGCCCCACGTAGAGCGCATTGCAGTAGTCCAAGTGGGAGATAACCAGAGCATGTACCACTCTGGCGAGACAGTCTGCAGGCAGATAGGGTCTCAGCCTACGTACCAGACAGCTGTGAGTCCAAAATGACTCCCAGGCTGTGCACCTGGTCCTTCAGGGGCACAGTTACCCCATTCAGGACCAGGGAATCCTCCACACCTGCCCGCCTTCTGTCCCCCAAGAGCAGTACTTCTGTCTTGTCAGGATTCAACCTCAATCTGTTAGCCGCCATCCATCCTCCAACCGCTTCCAAACACTCACACAGGACCTTCACCGCCTTCACTGGTTCTGATTTAAAACAGAAAGTAGAGCTGGGTATCATCCGCATACTGATGAACACCCAGTCCAAACCTCCTGATGATCTCTCCCAGTGGCTGCATGTAAATGCTAAAAAGCATGGGGGAGAGGACAGAACCCTGAGGCACCCCACAAGTGAGAGCCCAGGTGTCTGAACACTCATCCCCCACCACCACTTTCTGAACACGGCCCAGGAGGAAGGAGCGGAACCACTGTATGACAGGGTCCCCAGCTCCCAGCCCCTCAAGACGGTCCAGAAGGATGTTATGGTCGATGGTATCAAACACCGCTGAGAGATCCAGCAGAACTAGGAAACAGCTCTCACCTTTGTCCCTAGCCCGCCGGAGATCATCAACCAGTGCGACCAAGGCAGTTTCAGTCCCATGATGAGGCCTGAATCCCGACTGGAAGGGATCCAAATGGTCCGCTTCTTCCAGGCGTGCCTGGAGTTGTTCAGCAACCACTCGCTCAATCACCTTGCCCAAGAATGGAAGATTTGAGACTGGGCGATAATTGGCCATCGTGGCCGCATCTAAAGATGTTTTTTTAAGAAGCGGTTTAATAACCGCCTCTTTCAGCGGGTCTGGGAAGGCTCCCTCACGGAGGGAAGCATTCACCACCCCACAAAGCCCATCGCCCAGTCCTTCCCGGCTAGCTTTTATAAGCCAGGATGGGCAAGGATCCAGGAGACAGGTGGTTGGCTTCACTCGTCCAAGCAGCCTGTCCACATCCTCGGAGGTAACAGATTGGAATTGATCCCACTCAACTTGACCAGACAGAACTCTTGCACTCTCCCGCCCCGGCCCTGCTCCCACGGTGGAGTCTACTTCTTCCCGAATCTGAGCGATTTTATCTGCAAAAAACTTTGCAAAATCATTGCAGGAGATCATGTGGCCCGTACTGGGCCCCGATGTCGCAGGTGGTTCCGCTAAATTGTGAACCACCTGAAAAAGTCTCCTGCTGCTGTTTTCTGCAGATGCAATAGAGGCGGCGAAGAAAGTCTTCTTCGCCATCGCTATCGCCACTTGGTAGGCTCGACGTTGAGCTCTAACCTGTGTCTGGTCAGATTCAGAATGAGTTATCCGCCACCGGCGCTCTAGCCGTCTCAACGATTGTTTCATTGCCCTCAGATCCGTGGAGAACCACGGGGCTCTCCGGGCTCCATGCAATCGGAGAGGGCGCTTCGGAGCCAAACAGTCAATAGCCCTGGTTAACTCCACATTCCAGCGGGCCACCAGGGAATCGGCTGAAAGGCCATCAACATGGGATAGAGCATCCCCTACCACTCTCTGGAAACCATTTGGATCCATTAAGTGGCGAGGGCGGACCATCCGAATCGGTCCCACCTCCCTGCAGAGGGGATGGGTCGCAGAGAAGTCCAGTTGCACCAGGAAGTGATCTGACCATGGCACTTCTTTCGTTTCACTTTTACTTAGTGTCAGATCACCAGCATCCATAGAGGTAAACACCAGGTCCAAGGCATGTCCGCGGCTATCGGTTGGGCCAGACTTATTCAGGGACAGCCCCATGGAGGCCATGCTTTCCACGAAGTCCCGAGCGGCCCCTTGTAAGGTCGTGTCGGCATGGATGTTAAAATCCCCTAGGACAACCAAGCTAGGTGTCTCCAGGAGAACATCCGCCACAACCTGAAGCAGCTCGGGCAGGGAATCCTTGGTGCAGCGGGGAGGTCGGTACACCAAAAGGAATCCTGTACTGCCCCTATTGCCCAACTTCCAGAACATGCACTCGGAAAACTGGGTCATCCCAATAGGACGCCTGGTGCAAACTAATGACTTCCTAAAAATCACTGCAACCCCCCCCTCCCCGCCCACATGACCTGGGTTGCTGTGCGTAAGAGAAACCTGGTGGACAAGCAGCGGCAAGGACAGGCCCATCTGCTTCATCCAACCAAGTCTCTGTCACACATGCCAGGTCAAGTCCTCCATCCATGATCAAGTCATGGATGGCAGTGGTCTTATGAATCATTGACCTGGTATGCACAGCAACACTTTCAGGTCATGTGGGTATCCCTTGCTGATTCTAGTATCCATCCGGTCAGGACCAGACCCGGAGGCAGGGATAGTCCTCAGACAACGACTAAACCTGCCTCCTCTGTAATGACATGGTCTGGTCTTAGCATAACTCCTCCTCCTACCCGTGATCACTGAGATCGGTTGTCCCAGTGCATTCCCCCCTGTGGAACATGCCCCAGCCATACTTTGGCTGGCAGCAGCTCTCTGTGGCCCAATCCTTTTTCAGGTGGAGGTGCCTTTCAACTTGAGACTCTGCATACAAAGCATATGGCACACCACCAAATGATGATCCTTCCCCAAAGCAAGGGGCCCCGTTATTCTTGTTCAGACACAATTTTATCAGTGATCCAAAAGATCCTTTCTGGCACCTGAAATGCTGCCCAAAGGAGCCTGCCGTTTTCCGGCTTCATCACTACATGTTCTGCCTGTCCTTTTGATTTCCCCATTACCACAGCAAGAGCAATGAAACTAGCAGGCCTAGGTGGCTTCTGACAGTTGTCAAGAACCACAAGAATATGCCAAATCCTGGATGGTGAGGCTCAATGGCTACTAGCCATAATGGCCACAGAACATACTCCACCAAGAGAAGCAGTATGGCTTGGAGGAGGGGAGCGTGCTGTTGCACTCAGGTCCTGTTTGTGGGCTCCCCGAGAGGCATCTCATTGGCCAATGTGAGAACAGGATGCTGGGCCAGATGGACCAATGGCCTAATCCAGCAGGGCTGCTCTCATGCTCTTATGCCCTGGCAGACTCATCTCGAGAGAGCACCAAGTCTCATTCCCAGACTTCCTTGACACAAAGAGGATTCTCATTCAGCCTGCTGCACCTTTCAAGGAACTGCAACACCGCTTATACACACCACGAAACAGAGGATGCTGGTTATCAGGACAAATGTGGGGAAAAGGAGCCAAAACATTTCCAGAGACTTTGAGCAGGGATGGCTTGAGGAAGACAACATATCACAACCTTGCATTTCACAACTCGCCTAGCAGCCTTTGGCAACCAGGAATTCCATGCAAGCAAAGTGAGCAGGTGAAGGAGAGCTGGATCTCTCTCTTCCTCCGTGGCTTGGTGTCCATTCTGGCTGCAGAGGAAAGGAAGTCCGTCCAGCCCTCAACTCTAGCCCTCCTCCAACAGCTTGCTTAGCACAAAGCCATGTTTAAAATATATATTTTTACTAGCCTGCTCAGGAGGTTGGAAAGGCAGGACACTACTGGCATCTTGGCAGACTAGGAAAAACAAACAAGCCTTGCAGAAGAATGATTGAGAGGACTTACTTACAAAGGCTCAACTATCAAGCAGGCGCTTACCTGGAGTCCCAGCGATCTGTTTTAGAGTCAAATTTGTACGTCGGGATGAACTTGATCTCTCCCTCTGTGAAATCAGCAAAAGCTGTCTTTTGGGTACGCTGAATGTTTAGCTAAAGCCAAAAAGAAATCGCTTATCAGCAGAGAAGCAAAAGACCCCCTGTTGCCTGACAATGGAGTCTATTAACAGCCACTGTTGTGCTGGAAGACCAAGGTGAAGTACTAGTAGGTTAAAGGTAAAGGTAAAGGGACCCCTGGTTGGACAGTGTTCTCAAAGCTACAAACATGAGTCTGACCAAACTGCAGGAGGCAGTGGAAGACAGGAGTGCCTGGCATGCTCTGGTCCATGGGGTCACGAAGAGGCGGACACGACTAAATGACTAAACAAGAACAACAAAGGGACCCCTGACCATTAGGTCCAGTTGTGACCGACTCTGGGGTTGCGGCGCGCATCTCACTTTATTGGCCAAGGGAGCCGGCGTACAGCTTCCGGGTCATGTGGCCAGCATGACTAAGCCGCTTCTGGCGAACCAGAGCAGCACACGGAAACACCGTTTACCTTCCCCCCAGAGCGGTACCTATTGATCTACTTGCACTTGGACGTGCTTTTGAACTGCTAGGTTGGCAGGAGCAGAGACAGAGCAAGGGAAGCTCACCCCGTCACGGGGATTTGAACCGCCGACCTTCTGATCGTCAAGCCCTAGGCTCTGTGGTTTAACCCACAGCGCCACCCGCGTCCCTACTAGTAGGTTAGCCAAGTGCAAAAAAGGGGTATACCTGCTGAAATCCTATCTTATACACACTTATTAAAGGTACAGGATGCTTGTGCATTTTTGCCCCATGTCATCTTAAATTACTTTGCTGCATCACACAACAGGAAAATCCTCTAACTCAGGAGTAGCAGACACGTGGCCCTCACAATGCTGCAGAACTCCAATTCCCATCATCCCTGATTACTGGCCATGATGGCTGGAGCCAACAGGAACTGCAGCTCAGTAACATCTGGCAGACCACAGGTTAGCCATACCTACAATATGCAATGTTATATGTACCAATAAACCATACAAACTGTTAACAACCACCAGAATATACCCCAACACTATGAGCAACTGCAAAACCATCCTCTTGAATCCTACGTTGGCTCCCAGGACGTTTCTGAGCACAATTCTGAGTGTTGGTGCCAACCTTTAAAGCCCTAAATGGCCTCAGCCCTGAAAGAGTGTCTCCATCCCCATTGTTCAGCCCAGGCATCAGGGTCCAGCACCGAGGGCCTTCTGGTGGTTTCCTCACTGTGAGAAGCGAAGTTACAGGGAACCAGGCAGAGGGCCTTCTGAGTAGTGGCACCTGCCCTGTGGGACACCCTCCTGTCAGATGTCAAGGAGATAAGTAACTATACAGCCTTTAGGGAAGTTTTTAATGTTTTATCATGGTTTTGCGTATGTTGGAAGTCTGAGGCTGCCCCCCCTTGCCTTCCTTGCAGCATCCTTCTCAAAGGGCTAAGGCATGACTACGCTCACAGAGTTTAAATCCACCGTAAGGTGCAGCAATCAGGCCTCTGTTTCAACACAAAATACCAATGATCCTTATGCCAAGTGGGAGAAAGGTCGTCAACATGATGAACACACAAACCTTGGAGAGAAAAATGTAAAACAAAAAGCATCAGCAATTTAATTGGACTTAATGGAAGTATCTGCTGATAAGAACATGTGAGCAACGCAGATTTTCCAGACAGATGCAAAACCTAGAGCAGGAAACCTTAGACCTTTAGATATTGCTGGACAGCAAGGGCTTCCGGTTTCCGCCGCAGGACAGAAAGGGAGCGTGGAAAGCCTCGTCGGGGTTTTCCGAACAACACAGGGGCTTGGGGGAGTTGCAAAGGCACTGAACCCCCCAAAAAACCCAAGGGGGATACCCTTGAGGGATGGCTAACCGGCAGCGTGGATGCGGTCCGGCTGTTCTTTCGGGGGGGTTTTCTTGAAGAGCTCGAAGACGACGGGATTGCAAGCGCAAGAGGAAGCTACCGACCCTGTGTTGCGATATCTCTGGCTCTCGCTAGGGAAAGCGGCGAATCTTCAAAAATTTAAGAACGGATCCTTAGTGTGAGAGAAGTATTTTTAAAATAAAATTTTGAAAGAACACATTAAGTGAACGCTGGATGTTGAAGGATTAAATTAAGGAATCCATCCCGGTGGAGGAGTTAAAATGGCGGTAGGATACAAAGTCGCAGGGGTAAAGGAAGGAATGCAGCCTCTAGCCTGACTGCGTGAGTACATAACAAAAGCCCACAGTAGCTTTTGTCGAGGCAAATAGACTTTTGAATTTGTAAAACAAAGCAACAGATTAAGGACTATCCAGAGACTTTGTTGTTCCCTCTCAGTGAGAGTGATAATTAGAAACGTAATAACCACAGAGCTGATTGAAAGACTAGTAGAAGTTTAATTTAAAAGAAAACAGGGAAAGCTTGGAAGCTGCGTTAAAAATAACAAAGTTACAGTAAAGACAAGAATAAGGGAAGATTGGCAGAAACGTCTCCTCTCTTTTAAATAAGAACTGTCTAAGAAAAAAGGTTATATTTGACTGCAATGATCTTGGGTTCTCTTTCGATCCTTACTGCTGAAAAACTGGACTTAAGTTAACCCGCTCTTTCCCGTTTTCTTTTTTGTTGTTAATTTTCTCTCTGGGAAAGATTTACATTCAAGCGTTGGAGCTAGAAAAAACCAGAAATAATTGGAATGCGGAAAATATCACCCGATAAACCCTGGGAAAATTTGAAAAATAACTTTAAGTGTTTAAAACAGGGGGTTTTGCACCCCAGTAGACTATAATTGGATATTTACAACATTTTGAATTGGACATTTACATTTTTTATGGACTTGAAAATATAAACAGGAAATGGGGACAGAATCCGGACCAGTGATTTGGTGACAGAGACTGGACCAGTGATTTCTTCTTTTTTGTGATAGAGACTGCAACAGTGATTTGGTGATAGAGATTGGACCAGTGATCTCCTTTTCTTCAGGGACAGAGGCTGAAACAGTGATTTCGTGATAGAGACCGGACCAGTGATTTTGTGACATTGGGATCTAATTGGTTTACAGTTCTGATTTAGATCGTGGATTAAAGCCTGAATTATTAGCCTTACTAGACCTTGGATTAGGACATGGACTAAGTTATAGAATATCCTTTATACGTGATGGATTAAACCGGCAAGTGGTGGAAGATTAAAGAAATTAAAAGAAATCGGAACTGAATATTAATTAATTAATTAATTTTTTAAAAAAGAAGAAGAAGGAACTACTGCTCTCCCATCAGAATCTACGTGGACTTTAGAAAACCACTTTAACAGGAATAATTCATATATAAGTAATAATTATTTGAGTCTTGGAGAAATTTACCAAACTTTCAGAGGGTGTTAAGGTTTTAAGGGATGGTTTGGGAAAACACAAACTATATTGTCATATACTATTAATAATACCCTAGGAGGGGGGAATCATTTGAAGAAAAACAAGAGCCTAAGGAAGGTACTAAGGTGTATAAACAAGACTTTAGGATTGCCAAGGTTGAGATATACTGGGATTATAAGTGAAGCTATTTTCTTTGATTTCTGGACATTTTATTATTCAACTGGATCTGTAACTGTATATTATAATAGTACATATTTTCTAGCAGACATTGGTGGTACTCGGAGATATTATGGTTGTACTTTAGGATACAGTTGAATTAATTGACTTCAAAGGTAATACTCTGTCTGAAAAAAATAGGAAATACAATAGAAAGTGATATAAAAGAAATTGTAAGAATATAAAATAAGAAAAACAAAATCACACGGGTGTAATAAGGTAAATTAAAGGAGAGTGGTTAAGACTTAGAAAAATAAGAATAACAAAATTAAACACAAGAAGAGGAAGTGGAAGAGGAAGGAGCAGTAGGTGCAGAAGAAGAGGAGGAGGAAGAAGAAGAGTTAATGGAGAAGAGGTAGACTAGAATATAAATTAAAGTCAAACAATATAATGTCGTTAAAGGTTGTGTCCTGGAATGTTAATGGTTTGAACGAAAAATCTAAAAGGAACAAAATTCAAAAGGTGTTAAAGAATAAAAATTATGATGTGATCTGTTTTCAGGAAACACACGTGGCAAAAAAACACAAACATATACTAGCAAATAAAAGGTTGGGGGTAGAGTTTGTTAATTCAGACACTAATAAAAAAAGAGGAGTTGTGATATACGTGAAGGAGAAATGGGACCCAATATTAATATGTAAGGACGATGAAGGAAGGATCTTAGGAGTACAAATCAACCATCAGGGAGAAAAGATTAACGTTATAAATGTCTATGCACCAAATATGAATAAAGCTGAATTCTTTAAAAAATTGGAACAAATGTTAACAGAATTGGAGGATCATAAGATGATTTTACTTGGAGATTTGAATGCCGTGCCAACACCTGAATTAGATAGAAGCATGAAAAGAAGAAAACTTAAGCAGGGGAAATTACCAAGAACATTTAATAATCTGGTGGAAAATCTAGCTCTGATAGACATCTGGAGACATAAAAATCCAACAACGAAACAATATACACACCTGTCAGAACCACACCAAAGTTGGGCCAGGCTGGATCAAATATGGGTCTCAAGAGAATTAACATTAAGAGCACTTAAATGTGAAATCCAACCCAGAACTCTTTCAGATCATAGCTCAGTAACGTTGGAGATAAAAAGCAGATTACAAGGAAGATACAGATGGAGAATGAACGATTATCTATTTGAAAATGAGGAAATAATTGAGAAGGCCAAAAGAACGTTAAAAGAATATTTTGAGATGAATTTAAATAAAGAGACTAATATAGAGATAGTTTGGGATGCCAGTAAGGCAGTGTTAAGAGGATTTTTAATTAATCAGAACAACCATAGGAAAAAGTTAAGAGAGCAAAAAAAAGAAGAAATACTCAATCAATTAAGAGATTGCGAAAGAAAACTAGCAATAAACCCAACTGAGGAGCAGGTTAAACAAACTTATAGAATATTACAAACGCAATACTCAAATTTAGTAGGCCAAGAAGTAGAATGGAGAATCAAGATATGGAAGCAAAAATTCTTTGAATCAGCAAATAAAACCGGAAAATTACTAGCGTGGCAATTACGAAAAAACAAAAAACAAAATATGATCAACAAATTAAGAATAGAAGAGCAAATTGTGGAAGAACCTAAGAAAATAAAGGAAAATTTCATCAAATTTTATGGAAAATTATACAAAAGAGAAAAAGAAGACTGCACAGAAATAAAGAAATATTTAGAAGAAAATAGACTAAAAGTATTAACAGAAGAAGAAATAACACAATTAAGTAATCCTATAAAAATTGAAGAAATCCAGGATGCGATAAAAAGAATGAAATTAGGAAAGGCTCCAGGGCCTGATGGCCTTTCAGCTAAATACTACAAAGTTCTAGAGGAATATTTAGCCCCGGTGCTGTGCGAAGTAGCGAATAACATCTTAAGCGGCGGAAAGACACCAGACTCTTGGAAGGAAGCCTATATTACATTAATATCTAAGCCAGACACAGCTAAATTAGATATGAAAAACTACAGACCAATATCATTATTAAATAATGATTATAAATTATTTGCGGAAGTAATGGCCAACTGTCTTAAGAAATGTTTAAGAAACCTCATCCATACAGATCAAGTCGGATTCTTACCCAATAGACAATTAAAAGACAACATAAGACATATAATTAACATCATTGAATATCTAGAGGCCAAGAATGAAATACCTGCGGCACTAATTTTTATTGACGCCGAAAAGGCCTTCGATAATGTATCTTGGCAATTCCTTGTAAGATGTCTAGAAACAGTAGGGATAGAGGGCGCCTTCCTGGAAGGGATAAAAGCTATTTACTCAAGCCAGAAAGCAAAATTGATTATTAATAATGATTTAACTGATTATTTCGAAATTTCAAAGGGTACGAGACAAGGGTGCCCTCTATCACCTCTTTTATTTATAATGATACTAGAAATTATAGCAAATAAGATAAGAACAACTCCAGAAATACGTGGAATTAAAATTGGGGAAAAAAGAATACAAATTGAAAGCATACGCTGATGATCTGATGGTATCATTAGAAGATCCACAAAAAAGTGTCCATAAGGTGACAGAATTGTTAGAAGAATTTGGAAAGTTATCGGGTTTTAAGTTAAACAAATCAAAAACTAAAATGATGACGAAGAACATGGAAGAAGTTATGAAAAACCAGCTGGAGGCTAAAATTGGAATTAAAGCGGTAAAAAAAGTAAAATACCTGGGAATTTGGCTAACTATGAAGAACATAAATTTAATGACGGACAATTATGAAACAACCTGGAAAGAAATTAAAAAAGATTTAGATATATGGAACAGAATAAAATTATCATGGTCAGGAAGAATGGCCGCAATTAAGATGAATATACTTCCAAAGTTGTTATTTGTATTTCAAAATATTCCGGTGATAAGAGGAAACAAAGTATTTAAAGATTGGCAGAAAATTTTATCTAAATTCATTTGGCAGGGGAAAAGGCCTAGAATTAAATTTAAATTGCTTACAGATAGAAGAGAAAGAGGAGGTTTTGCGGTACCGAATTTGAAATTGTATTACGAGGCCTCATGCCTCTGTTGGATTAAAGAATGGATTGTAATAAAAACCACAGACCTATTAGATTTAGAAGGCTTTAACACCAGATTCGGTTGGCACGCATATTTGTGGCATAATAAAGCAAAAGTACATAAATAATTCTCCAGTCACATCATTAGAGGACCTCTGCTAGAGGTTTGGGAAAGAAATAAAAATCTTCTTGAAAGGAAAACTCCCTGGTGTTATCACCAATAGATATCTTAACAATTAAAAAAGCAAACATAGAAGGTAAGAGATGGACATATGAAGATTTATTGGTGAGAACAGAAAAAGGTTGGCAGATCAAAATGTATGAAGAACTAGGAGATAAATTAACGAGTTGGTTACAATTCCATCAAATTAATGCACTGTGGACAGAAGATAAAAAGATTGGGATAAACGAAAAAAAATCAAGATTCCAGATAGAAATACTGGAAGGAAATTCAAAACTCTTATCAAAAATGTATAATCAACTGTTAGAATGGGATACTAAGGACGAGGAAATAAAAGAAGTTATGGTGAAATGGGCGATTGATCTGGGATATAATTTGGAATACGATAGTTGGATTAAGCTCTGGAATAAAGATATGAAGTTCACTGGTTGTGTTGCCTTAAGAGAAAACATGGAAAAAATGATATACAGATGGTACATCACCCCTGTAAATGGAGATAAAATGTGCTGGAGGTGTAAAAACAAGGAAGGTAGTTTTACCACATGTGGTGGACTTGTGAAAAAATCAAGAACTTCTGGTAGCTCATTTATAAGGAACTAAAAAAAAGTTTAAATATACTTTTGTTAAAAAACCTGATAATTTTCTTCTGGGAATGATTGGTAATGAAATTAAGAAAGAGGACTAGACCTTATTCCAGTACGCAACAACAGCTGCTAGAATTTTAATCGCCCAAAATTGGAAATCAATCAATATCCCAACGTCAAAATAAAAAAATTCCTTCCAATAGCACCTTAAAGACCAACTAAGTTAGTTCTTGGTATGAGCTTTCGTGTGCATGCACACTTCTTCAGATACACAGACCAACACGGCTATCTACTACAATATCCCAACGGTAAGAGATTGGCAAAGTAAATTATTTGAATATTCAGAATTGGCAAAATTAACACACAAAAATAGAGACCAGAAAGAAACAAAGTTTATTAAAGAATGGAATAAATTCATAACCTGTATTGAAGTAGATTTAAAAAATCCAAAGATCACAAAGTTTTAAAGAAAAACTGCGGGAAAAAATGTATTACATAACCCAAAACTGAGATGGAGGGAAGTCAGTAATTTACATGTTTGTCTTTGTTTTGTTTCGTGTTTTTTTCTGCTTCTTATAATTAAGTTGTGTTGTTCTTATTATTGGTTTTTTTTCCCGTGAAGAATTTATTTTCTGTACATATGTGTGTATATGTGTGTATGAAAATTAATAAAGAGAAATCTAAAAAAAAAGAAGATATTGCTGGAGAGCAGCTATGCTGGGGCTGATGGGAGTCCAACAACATCTGGAGCGTGTGCTGAGCTAGGAAAGCCCTCTAACTGGGAAATTGCAGAGCAGTCCTACTTATTCCAAGGCAACCCTCCAACTTAATTGGGACTTGCTTCTAATTCAGGTTGCACAAACCTGCAACCTTAAAAAGCATTTGTAGAAGTCGCAGTCATCCTATGTTCTTTGCTCCTAACTAGACTGGCTCTTGAACTGCTTCCAGGCCCAATTCAGAGCATCCCATTTGGCCTTTCAAGTGTTTCAAGGTTTGGGAAAAGGGTACCAGAAGAAGGCCCACTTATGTTTGCACTGCCTCTCCACTGACTAGAATCCCTTTCCCAGGGAACTCCTGCTCTTTCAAGCATGGCAGGGCCTTTTCAGTCATGGCACCCGACCTTTCAGAATAATCTCCCAAAGAGGTTCACCTGGCCCCTGCTTTGATGTCCTTTCAGCAAAGACTTTTAGAATTTCCCCTGGTTCTTTAATTCATGGGCAGGGCGCTTGTGGCCCTCCAAACCCTGCTGTAGTACACAGGAACATAGGAAGCTACCTTATATTGAGGCAGACCATTGACCCATCAAGCTCAGGACTGACTACATGGACTGGCAGCAGCTTTCAGGCAGAGATCATGCCCAGCCCGATCTGCACACACTGGTGACTGAGCCTGGAACCTTCTCCATGCAAAATGGCCGCTCTGCTTTTGCGTTACTGCCCTTAACAAACTGCAACTCCCACCCCGATCACTGGAGAAGTTGCCTACATTTGCTATAATCTATTCTAATACATCTCTGCCACTCGGTTTATGTTGCTCTCTACTGGCTGCTCTAGTAGAAACCTTAGTGTTGCAGCTGCAGCAGCAGGGATCGCCGACACTGCACCCTCCTGGTGTTGCTGAAGTGGAACTCTCATGAGCCCCAGTCAGCAAGGCCAATTCTTTTATTTTTTTATTTTTATAATAATATTTATTAATTTTCCAACAAATTAAACACAACACTACAAAAAACCAAAAAAGAAAAAACATACGACAATACAATACACACACAAAAAACACTGCAAAACACTAACATACATCTAACAAAACAAAACAAAAACCATTTAAAACACAATCCAATTTCAATATCTTATCTTTCTTTCACTAATTTCCACGACCTCCTCACACCTCCCTTTTTGTGTTCCACTTCTGTTAATTGTTTCAGCAATTCCTTTCCATCTTCCTCTGTTTTCTATCCTATAATTGTCTTAACACATTCTAACCTTATTTTCCCTTTAATGCTCTATTAATCTATTTATACTTAATTCCTTGTAACATTTCTACTAAAGCCATATAACATCATTCCAACATTTTTCTAACATTCATTAATTTTACAGTATTTCTATAAATAGTCTTTAAACTTTTTCCAGTCTTCTTCCACCGACTCTTCTCCCTGGTCTCAGATTCTGCCAGTCATTTCCGCCAGTTCCATATAGTCCATCACCTTCATCTGCCATTCTTCCCTGATGGGTAAATCTTGTGTCTTCCAATATTTTGCGATGAGTATTCTTGCTGCTGTTGTTGCATACATAAAAAAAGTTCTGTCCTTCTTTAGCACCAATTGGCCGACCATGCCCAGGAGAAAGGCCTCCTGTTTCTTAAGGAAGGTAAATACCTTTTTCATTTCATTATAAATCATCTCCCAGAATGCCTTAATCATTGGGCACGTCCACCAAAGGTGAAAAAATATACCTTCAGTCTCATTACATTTCCAACATTTATTATCGGGCAAATGGAGGCCCCTCGACTGTCCTCGGGTCCAGTATTGGACCACTTTGACCGGATATCCCCAGCCGATGTGGACAGACTCCTCCAAGCTGGAAAGCCCACCACTTGTCCTCTTGACCCGTGCCCGTCCTGGCTGATTAGAGCGTGTCCAGACGAGGTGCGGGCCCCCCTGGGTGATATCATCAATTTGTCCCTTGGCACTGGGATATTCCCAGAGGAACTGAAGGAGGCAGTGGTGCGTCCGCTCTTAAAGAAAACATCATTAGATCCTTTAGATCTATCCAATTACCGCCCGGTTTCGAATCTTCCATTCCTGGGTAAGGTGATTGAGAGAGCGGTTGCTGAACAGCTTGGTAGGTTTCTGGATGAAACATCTGCTCTCGATCCATTCCAGTCCGGCTTCCGTGCTGGTCATGGGACCGAGACGGCTCTGGTCGCCCTAACAGATGATCTCCGTAGGCAGCTGGATCGAGGCGGGTCGGGGCTGCTGATTCTTCTAGACCTGTCAGCAGCCTTCGACATGGTCGATCACGAACTCCTGGACCACCGCCTTGCCGACGTGGGGATCCAGGGCACAGTCCTTCAATGGCTGCGCTCGTTTCTCTCCAGTCGGGGACAGAGGGTGGCGCTTGGGGGGGAAGTGTCATCGCGCCACTCCTTGGTGTGTGGAGTGCCTCAGGGTGCGATTCTCTCCCCGATGCTTTTTAACATCTTTATGCGCCCCCTCGCCCAGCTTGTCCAGAGTTTTGGGCTGGGTTGCCATCAGTATGCCGATGACACCCAACTCTATCTGTTGATGGATGGCCATCCTGACTCGGCCCCAGATACACTGACCAGATGTCTGGAAGCTGTGGCTGGATGGTTACGTGGGAGCCGGTTGAAGTTAAATCCTTTGAAGACAGAGGTCCTCTGGCTGGGACGGAGCGATATGGGATTGAGGGGGCAACTCCCATCTCTTGCGGGGGTGCAATTAGTGCCAGCATCGTCCGTTAAGAGTTTGGGTGTAATCTTCGATACCTCCCTCTCTATGGCAGCACAGATTACAGCTATAACAAAGGCGGCATTTTTTCATCTCCGCCAAGCTAAGCAGTTGGCTCCTTATCTCTCTCACCCTGACCTAGCCACTGTGATCCATGCGACGGTCACCTCCAGACTGGATTATTGTAACTCGCTCTACGTGGGGCTGCCCTTGAGACTGACCCAGAAACTCCAGCGGGTGCAGAATGCCGCGGCGAGACTCCTTATGGGGTCTTCGCTGCGAGATCATAGCCATCCGGTACTATACCAGCTGCACTGGCTCCCGGTGGAGTACAGGATCAGGTTTAAGGTGCTGGTTTTAACCTTTAAAGCCCTATACGGCCTAGGACCCTCGTACCTACGGGACCGCCTCTCCTGGTATGTCCCACAGAGAAATTTACGGTCTGCAAATAAAAACACCCTAAAGATCCCAGGCCACAGAGAGGTTAGGTTGGCCTCAACTAGAGCCAGGGCTTTCTCGGCCGCGGCTCCAATCTGGTGGAACGCTCTGTCACAAGAGACTAGGGCCCTGCAGGACCTGACATCCTTCCGCAGGGCCTGCAAGACAGAGCTGTTCCGACAGGCCTTTTGTCAGGGCGCAGCCCGACCCCCTCCTCTGGCAATCTGCACAAAATTTTGCTTGATGGTTGCTATTAATTTGATTTTAATTTGATTTATTTAATTTTATAATGAATGTTTTAGAATGTTGGACTATTTTGATTGTTGTTAGCCGCCCTGAGCCCAGCTTCGGCTGGGGAGGGCGGGATATAAATAAAATTTATTATTATTATTATTAAATGGTAGATTTTTCCAAGCTTAACTGGTGTCATGTACCACCTATAAATCATTTTCATTAAATTTTCTCTTAAGGCATTACATGCCGTAAACGTCATACCTGTGGTCCATAACTGTTCCCAGTCAGCCATCAATATGTTATGTCCAACATCTTGTGCCCATTTAATCATAGCTGATTTCACTGTTTCATCCTGAGTGTTCCATTTCAACAGCAAGTTATACATTCTTGACAGATTCTTGACTTTAGGATCTAACAGTTCTGTTTCCAATTTTGATTTTTCTACCTAGAAGCCTAATTTTTTGTCCAAATTAAATGCCTCCATTATTTGATAATAATGAAACCAGTCTCGCACTCTATTTTTAAATTTTTCAAAACTCTGCAGTTTTAATCTATCTCCCTCTTGCTCCAGAATTTCCCAATATTTCAGCCATTTGGCCTCCATATGGAGTTTTTTCTGTGCCTTCGCTTCCATTGGTGACAACCATCTTGGGGTTTTCCCCCCCTAACAAATCTTTATATCTTCTCCAAAAATTAAGCAATGCTTTTCTAACAATGTGATTTTTAAATGCTTTGTGTGCTTTTACCTTATCATACCACAAGTATGCATGCCAACCAAATACATTGTTAAAACCTTCTAAATCCAAAACTTCCGTATTTTCAAGAAGCAGCCATTCTCTCAACCAACAAAAAGCAGCTGATTCATAATAAAGTTTAAGGTCTGGCAGGGCAAATCCCCCTCTTTCTTTAGCATCCGTTAATATCTTAAATTTTATTTGAGGCTTCTTGCCCTGACAAACAAATCTAGAAATATCCTTCTGCCACTTCTTGAAACAATCCATCTTATCCAAAATTTGCAATGTTTGAAACAAAAATAACATCCTTGGCAGCACATTCATTTTTATCACAGCAATTCGGCCTAACAATGATAACTTCAAATTTGTCCATACTTCTAAATCCTTTTTCACTTCAGTCCAACATTTTTCATAATTATCCTTGAATAAGTTCACATTTTTAGCAGTCGTGTTAACCCCTAAGTATTTCACTTTTTTAACCAATGTTAGTCCTGTCTCCTTTTGAAACTTCTCTCTCTCATTCATAGTTAAATTTTTCTCTAAAACCTTGGTTTTCATCTTATTCAACTTGAAACCTGCAACCTGTCCAAATTCTTGAATCAGTTCCAATACCCTTTTAGTACTAGGTTCTGTCTCCCGTAGAGTCAATACTAAATTATCAGCAAATGCTTTCAGTTTATACTGTTTAGCTCCCACCTGTATACCTTTAACCTCTTGGTCCTTTCTAATCATATTTAGCAAAACCTCTAGGACCGATATAAAAAGCAATGGAGAAATTGGGCAACCTTGTCATGTCCCTTTTTCAATCTTAAACTCTTCTGTGATCACATTATTCACAATTAATTTTGCCTTTTCTTCTGAATAAATTGCACCTATACCATTTTCAAAACCTTGCCCTACCCCCATCCCCTGTAGATTCTTCTTCATAAAACTCCAAGAAATATTGTTGAAGGCTTTCTCTGCATCCACAAATATCAAGACTGCTTTAGTATTAATATTCACTTGTAGTTTTTCTAGAATATTAATTATATTCCTCATATTGTCAGACAGATGTCTGCCCGGGAGAAAGCCCGCTTGATCTGTGTGAATTTCTTCTGCTAACACCTTTTTTTAATCTTTTAGCCAAAATATCTGTGAAGATTTTGTAATCCACATTAAGCAGCGATATAGGGCGGTAGTTCTTGAGCTGTGTCTTTTCAGTCTCTGTTTTCGGTATAAGTGTAATGTAAGCTTCCTTCCACGACTCTGGTGCCCGTCTTCCTTCCAATATTTCATTGCAGACTTCCTTTAATGGTTGTATTAACCATTCTTTCAAAGATCTGTAATATCTTGAAGTCAAACCATCTGGTCCTGGAGATTTGCCTAATTGCATGTTTTGGATAGCCCCTTCCACCTCCTGATCCGTTATCTTATAGTTCAACATTCACTGTTTTTCCTGAGAGATTTTACATACTCCATTCATTTTTTAAAATCAATCAATATCCATTTCTTTTTGCTTCTCTTGAGAGTCCCAAGGACTGCAAGAATATCAAACCTATCCATTCTGAAGGAAATCAGCCCTGAGTGCTCACTGGAAGGACAGATCGTGAAGCTGAGGCTCCAATACTTTGGCCACCTAGAATCATAGAATCATAGAATCATAGAATCATAGAATCATAGAATCATAGAATCATAGAATCATAGAATCATAGAATCATAGAATCATAGAGTTGGAAGAGACCACAAGGGCCATCGAGTCCAACCCCCTGCCAAGCAGGAAACACCATCAGAGCACTCCTGACATATGGTTGTCAAGCCTCTGCTTAAAGACCTCCAAAGTAGGAGACTCCACCACACTCCTTGGCAGCAAATTCCACTGTCGAACAGCTCTTACTGTCAGGAAGTTCTTCCTAATGTTTAGGTGGAATCTTCTTTCTTGTAGTTTGGCTCCATTGCTCCGTGTCCGCTTCTCTGGAGCAGCAGAAAACAACCTTTCTCCCTCCTTTATGTGACATCCTTTTATATATTTGAACATGGCTATCATATATCACCCCTTAACCTCCTCTTCTCCAGGCTAAACATGCCCAGCTCCCTTAGCCGTTCCTCATAAGGCATCGTATCCAGGCCTTTGACCATTTTGGTTGCCCTCCTCTGGACACGTTCCAGTTTGTCAGTGTCCTTCTTGAATTGTGGTGCCCAGAACTGGACACAGTACTCCAGGTGAGGTCTGACCAGAGCAGAATACAGTGGCACTATTACTTCCCTTGATCTAAATGCTATACTCCTATTGATGAGGCCAAGAATTGCATTGGCTTTTTTAGCTGCCGCGTCACACTGTTGGCTCATGTCAAGTTTGTGGTCAACCAAGACTCCTAGATCCTTTTCACATGTACTGCTCTCAAGCCAGGTGTCACCCATCTTATATTTGTGCCTCTCATTTTTTTTGCCCAAGTGCAATACTTTACATTTCTCCCTGTTAAAATTCATCTTGTTTGTTTTGGCCCAGTTTTCTAATCTGTCAAGGTCGTTTTGAAGTGTGATCCTGTCCTCTGGGGTGTTAGCCACCCCTCCCAGTTTGGTGTCATCTGCAAATTTGATCAGGATGCCCTTGAGTCCATCATCCAAGTCGTTGATAAAGATGTTGAATAAGACTGAGCCCAAGACAGAACCCTGTGGCACCCCACTAGTCACTCTTCTCCAGGATGAAGAGGAACCATTGATGAGCACCCTTTGAGTTCAGTCAGTCAGCCAGTTACAAATCCTGCTTGGCAGGGGGTTGGACTCGATGGCCCTTGTGGTCTCTTCCAACTCTATGATTCTATGAAATCCACTGAGTGGTAGCATAGTCAAGACCACATTTTACCAGCTTCTTTACAAGAATATCATGGGGTACCTTGTCAAATGCCTTACTGAAATCAAGGTAGGCTATATCCACTGAGTTCCCTTCATCTACCAGGCTTGTAATTCTGTCAAAAAACGAGATCAGGTTAGTCTGACATGACTTATTTTTCAGAAATCCATGCTGACTATTGGTGATCACAGCATTCCTTTCTAGGTGCTCACAGACTGTTTGCTTAATGATCTGCTCCAGAATCTTCCCTGGTATTGATGTCAGACTGACTGGGCGGTAATTATTTGGGTCCTCTCTTTTCCCCTTTTTGAAAATAGGGACAACATTTGCCCTCCTCCAGTCTGCCGGGACTTCTCCTGTTCTCCAGGAATTCTCAAAGATGACTGCCAGTGGTTCTGAGAGCACATCTGCCAGTTCTTTTAATACTCTTGGATGCAGTTCATCTGGCCCTGGAGACTTGAATACATCTAAACTAGCCAAGTATTCTTGTACTATCTCCTTAGTTATTCTGGGCTGTGTTTCCTTTGCTGAATCATTTGCTCCAAATTCTTCAGGTTGGGCATTGTTTTCTTTATCGGAGAAGACTGAGGCAAAGAAGGCATTGAGGAGTTCAGCCCTTTCTGTGTCCCCTGTTTGCATTTCACCATCTTCTCCTCTGAGTGACCCCACTGTTTCTTTGTTCTTCCTTTTGCTACGAACATACCCATAAAAGCCTTTTTTGTTGCTTTTAACCTCTCTAGCAAGCCTGAGTTCATTCTGTGCTTTAGCTTTTCTGACTTTGTGTCTACACGTGCTGGCTATTTGTTTGAATTCCTCTTTGGTGGTTTCCCCCCTTTTCCATTTTTTGTACACATCCTTTTTTAATCTTAACTCAGTTAAAAGTTCTTTAGATAGCCACCCTGGCTTCTTTAGGCACCTTCCATGTTTCCGTCTCATTGGTATTGCCTGACGTTGTGCTTTTACTATCTCCCTCTTAACAAACTCCCAGCCATCATGAACTCCCTTTCCTTTTAGTATTACTGTCCATGGGATCTCACCCAACACTTCCCTAAGTTTTATGAAGTCGGCTTTCTTAAAGTCAAGAAATTGAGTCCTAGTATGCTTGGCTGCTCCTTTCCGCTGTATAGTAAACTTCAGAAGAGCATGATCACTCGCGCCTAATGATCCTTCCACTTCTACCCCACTAACCAGCTCATCAACATTGGTTAGGACCAGATCTAAAATGGCTGTTCCTCTTGTTGCTTCTCCCACTTTCTGGACAATGAAGTTGTCTGCAAGGCCAGTGAGGAATCTGTTTGACCTTATGCTCTTGGCTGAGTTTGACATCCAACAAATATCCGGGTAATTGAAGTCCCCCATTACTACTATCTCCCTTCCTTTTGCATGCTTGGCCATCTGTTCCAGGAAGGCATCATCTATGTCCTCCGTTTGGCTTGGGGATCTATAGTAAACTCCCGTTTGGCTTGGGGATCTATAGTAAACTCCCACCTCATGAGAAGAGAAGACTCCCTGGAAAAGACTCTGATGTTGGGAAAGATGGAGGGCACAAGGAGAATGGGACGACAGAGGACGAGATGGTGGGACAGTGTTCTCGAAGCTACCAGCATGAGTTTGACCAAACTGTGGGAGGCAGTGGAAGACAGGAGTGCCTGGCGTGCTCTGGTCCAGAGGGTCATGAAGAGGCGGACATGACTAAACGACTAAACAACAACAAATGCTGCCTACCCTGAGCTACACACAGGCAGGAAAGTTACAGAAACATGACTCAATTTGCTTCTCCAGATAGCAGAGACCAACAAGTTACATCTTTGTAATCCTGATTTCGGCGCTCAAAGTCTTCCACGTGGGCAGCAAGGTGGGAATTGACCATGCAGAAGCTGGTATTGTTGAAGACAAACCTCATGGCCACACACCCCTTGTTACCCTGCAGGGGCGGAGCAAAGATGGCTGTTAGTGAGCAAGCAGGAAAGAGGGGGAAACTGGTTGGCAGAGATTAGAAAAACAGATAGACAGACAGAAAGATAGACGTAGGGAATTCCGCTGTCAGGGTCTACTCCCCATCTTCCCCATGATGCCTGTGCCAACTGTCTCCCTCATCACTTCCTTGATGCGGCTGAGCTGGTCCTTCCAGACAAAGATGAGCAACATCATTCCGACTAGACGGACCAGCTGCACCTAGAAGATGCAAGGTACTGGGATGTCTACCAGCTCTGTTCATTGCTTGCTGTCCTGGGCCGGCTGGATGCAGATAGGAGTGGCAGGGGGCGCCAACTGGGGATCCCCCAAGGGAAGAAGGCTCAGAGCCAGGGAAGTGGTGGGGGGTCGTCAGAGGGAGAAGAGGGAGCAGACTGTGAGCAAGAGGAGGTGTTGGAAACTGAAGAGGCAAGAGGGCAGGAAGATTCTGTGGCAAACAGCAGCCCAGAATCCGAGGCAGAAGTGGAGGCTGGAGGCGGGGGTCAAGAGGCAGAGATCAGGCAGGCTGCTGAAGAAGCCAGGGGGTCTCCCCATCCTGCTGCGATCAGCTCCCCTCCCTGCTGGTCTCCCAGAACACAGAGAAATTAAGAGGATGGAGCAAAGACAGGCAAGGTGTCAGAGTCTCAGGTTTCTTGGGAAGGACCAGGGGGAGGAGGAGACTTCAGAGAGTGGTGGGAGGGTAGCAACCTTCAGCCTTCACAACTACCTCACTGGGGCAAGACCTGTTGGGAAAGGTTTCTCTGATCACGAGGCCTGCACGGTTTGGGTTTCTTTGAATAAAGAATGTTGGCTTCTTTTGAATAAAACACCACTGACACCAGGTGTTTTTTCTTGCTGACCTCCTCCTCCTCCTCACTCCAGCTCCTGACAGTTGTCTGGCTGCTGAAGAAATGGGTGGGGTTGGACTTACTTTCTTGTACTTGGAATTGGAACGCAAAGCCTTTTCCACAGCTGTCAGCCACTCTTGCTCCTTTGTCGAGTCCAAGTAGAAGAAAGCCTCTGTGCTCAGGTCCAGCTCCTGGAACCGAATGCCCAAGTGCCAAAGAGAAGGATGTGGAACTGCAGGAATAGGACTCCAATCGGAACAGACGTGCTGGTTAAATATGCAAAGACAACAGGAGTGTGCAAGGGCAGGCAAGATCAGGACCAAGAACAAACAAGTAATACCAGCCACTTCTTCCTCAGCTTAGCTATTCGGGGCCCCAAAGGAGCTTTGCTAATGAAAGAAAAAAAGCTTTTCCCTTGTATTTTTAAAGATGTGTCAGCCAGCCTGATATCTAAGCACTATCCCAGTAGCCACAGGCAACCAGAAATTCTTTGAAGGCAAGTGAGTTGGTTGATCTCTCCATTCTTCCTTCACCTGGCAACCTGGTTTCCAGGCTGGCTTTCCGGGAGCAGAAAACCACCTCTCAGATCTGCTGTGCCAAGCTTGTTTGCTAGAAGATTACCCCGTAACACCCTTGTCCTCTTTGCAAACCTCCTAAATGGCTAGCCTTCTGTGTTTCCATGCTGGCCATGAAGGAATGGGCATTCCCGACTCTGAAAACAGCACAGAAATACAGCCTGTCTAGTAAAGGGGTAAAAAGAGCAAGCTAAACAGCCTCTGTAAAACAGTAGCATCTAAAGCTGCTAACCACATACTGATAAACATATCATAAAAGCAGACATGAAAAACAAATGGCCACTGGGTACTACTAACAGTGGGACACGGGTGGCGCTGTGTGTTAAACCACAGAGCCTAGGACTTGCAGATCAGAAGGTCTGCGGTTCAAATCCTCACGACGGGGTGAGCTCCCGTTGCTCGGTCCCTGCCCCTGCCAACCTAGCAGTTCGAAAGCACGTCCAAGTGCAAGTAGATCAATAAGTGCCGCTCCGGCGGGAAGGTAAATGGCGTTTCCATGCGCTGCTCTGGTTCGCCAGAAGAGGCTTAGTCATGCTGGCCACATGACCCGCAAGCTGCACGCTGGCTCCCTCGGCCAATAAAGTGAGATGAGCACCGCAACCCCATAGTCGGCCACGACTGGACCTCATGGTCAGGGGTCCCTTTACCTTTACCTTACTACTAACAGTACGAGGAAATAACCAACGCAAAAACTCAAAAACTTTGTTTGAAGTAGTAAGCTTAGCATTATAAGGATGACCCACACCAAGTGTTGGGGGGGGGGTCACACCTCCCTGTCCTCCAGCACAGCTTTTAGGAGGAGTTCCAAAGGTTTTGCTTCAGTTTTGGATTAACTGCATCTTGTCACAATGTCTGAAGCTGCACAAACCGCTTCATTTGAACCATGGCTCATTGAAACAAGCCAACTTCCAATCGTGGGTTTACAAAGCTGGTAAAATGAACCACCATAGGATCTGGACACACCAAACTGTGGTTAATTTAAAATCCAAGTGGAAGCTTCCCAATAGGCTTGGGGTGGGGGAGAGGTGTGCAAACCTGGAGGAGAGGCTGCCGTTCTGCTCATAATATGAAGCCACGGTTCAGTATGTGGCACCAAGGAAAATTGCCCACCACAACTAATACTTTCAATTACCCACCCATGTGGCCTGAGTGAACAGGACAGACTTTGCCTGGCACCCAACAATAAAGCTGTCATGTAGATGTCGCTTTCTCCAGCCCCAACTCTGATACAGGTTCCACTGGTCTTTGCACTTTTGCATGATCTGACCTGAAATTCTGGGTGTTGACATATTCCTTCTCTCTCTTGGCGAGGACGTGCTTGATGAGTCCCTCTCTCTGTCCGGACTGCGTATGTGTGGAAGGCACAAAGAGCTTGCGCATAGTGTGCGTCATTGGGGTTGCTTCTTGCTCATGCTCTCCTTGTCACGGATACGCCTCAGGGAGATGAGAACAGAACACAAGTAGTCCTTAAAAGCAAGGAGGCGGGAGGGCACAGTACACCTCTAAGGCAACTTACAGCCTGCTTGGTGGCAGCGGTGGGGGTGGAGGCTCCCGGCGGGCACTCATTTGCTGATTCTGCAGGTTTCTTTCCTTCTCCATGAAGTTATCCTCGAATCCCAGAATTCCGGAAAGAGGAAAAGACTTCTGAGGTTAGAGAGGCTTCAGAACCGTTTGGGGACGTTTCGGGAAAGGAACTTAGAAAATACTTAACTGCAGGAAAATGTTCCTGCCTCCGCACAGCACCACATTTGTCGGACAATTGCCTCTCAGCTTATGCATGTTTACGAAGGATTGTGGAGGCAACAGGTCCTCCCCTCAAGGCCTTTTCCTCTAAAGGAGGTAGACTGATCTTCTCCAATCCTCTGGCCACAGCTGAGTTTTCCAAACTTGCTGGCATATTGAGTGTAGCACCTTAACAGCATCATCTTTAACAAAATTTAATAGTTCAGCTAGAATATCATCACTTCCACTGGCCTTGTTATTAGCAGTGCTTTCTAAGGCCCATTTGACTTTGCTCTCCAGGATGTCAGGCTCAAGGTCAGCAACCACACTACCTGGGGTGTATGAGACATCCATATCTTTCTGGTATAATTCCTCTGTGTATTCTTGCCACCTCTTCTTGACATCTTCTGCTTCTGTTAGGTCCTTTCCACCTTTGTCCTTTATTATGGTACTCTTTGTATGAAATGGTCCTTTCATAGCTCCAGTTTTCTTGAACAGATCTCTGGTTCTTCCCATTCTGTTGTTTTCCTCTATTTCTTTGCATTGCTCGTTTAAGAAGGCCCTCTTGTCTCTCCCTGCTATTTTTTGGAAATCTGCATTCAATTTCCTGTATCTTTCACTATCTCCCTCGCATTTTGCTTGCCTTCTCCAAGTCCACCTTTCCTTTTGAAGCAAAATGTCATTGAAATGGGGGAGAAATGCCCTGCATGAAGTCTTGGGTTTGCAATTTGGGGAGAGGGAAGACTGTCTGCGGCGCTGGGGAGCGGGCAGGCTGGCGAGGCCCCCTAGATCTAGAGGCCCTAGGCTTCAGCCTACTTAGCCTATACATAAATCCGGCCCTGCCTATGTCACAGTGAGCACAGGCCCATCGATCATGTGCAAGCCATTCTGCGTGTTGGGAAGGAGCCTCCTGTTCTGGGCCAGGTGGAAGAGTGACACCAGCAGAAGACTGGGTGGTGGGGTCGAAGCTGATCCCAGGGAGCACGTGAGGAGTCAAGGCTTCCCGCATGAAGGCCTCGCTTCCCCTAGAAGTCCCTGCCTCCTGGTCTGTGTTCGCTTTCTTCTTCAGGCACAGCGCCAGCATGTTCTGGATGGTGCACCTGCTTTCGGGGGAGATCTTGTCGAACTGGTCCACAGTAGAAGAATAGCCATGAGACGGGTGAGACTCCTGCAAGGCGTCCCCAAAGTCAGGGGAACATAAGCGCATTTGAAGAGCCTTGCTGGGTCAGGCCAAGGCCCATTCAGTCCGACATCCTGTTGGCATGTAGTTGGTCCACCACAATTGCAATATTATTGCATCCTTCAGGAATGGTGTGTCCAGCTCCATCTGAGTCATCATCCAGGCACGCTGTGGAGCTGCATGGATGAGAGATGGGCATCTTCGGCCAGTCAGGGGTGAAGAGCTGGCAAGATCCCCTGTACTGAGCAGAAAAGCAAACTCTTTGGCCTCCGAGATCTCTCCCAACTCTCAGCACCACTCACTGTGAGCCATACTAGAGGAATTTTGCCCTGCTTTTGCTGAGCTACAACACAGGAGCGCACCCCCAGGGGGCCATGATGTGGTAACCCTGGCGAAGCATTGCAGAGCAACTGAGAAAGCAGAATGATGTTTGCGTGGACAGTCCATTAGAAAGCTGCACTATTATTGCATCGATAGCACATTGCAGAATACGGCCCCCTTCCAGGCAAAAACATCCGTCTGGAGGCACAGTAGCTTTCATTTCGGAGGTTGTGGTTTTACAGCTTCCTATTTATTTATTCGAAATTATTTATTTATTTCATAAAACTTATACACTACCAGATGGTAAGAAACATCAAAGCCGTTTACAGAAAGATAAAACCATAAAATCAGGAAAAACCTACGGTACATTAAACACTGAAGAAGTGAATACCAGAATAGATCAGAACTCACTCCCAAGGTAAGGGGAAGAGACATGGCTAAGATGGCAGGACAGCTTACTCTATGGTGTTAACCCCTTCATGCACTAATTAGACTGAAGCATGTTGGTTATATGAGACTGGTTATCCCGCACAACATGCTCTCACGCAACCCTTGCCCTCCAACTGAAAACCCATTTCCTGGACAATATCAACATTGTGTTTTGTGCCTGTGAACTGCACAGTGAATATTTTTATTAGAAAAGAAAACAGCCTGGTGTTTCAGCTTCTCAGAGTTGTTTTATTCAGTGCGCTGCTACAGCTTGTCACACCCAAATCCTCCAAAGGAATCTGCCAAAGTGCTTTTCCAGGCAAAAGGGGGCAGAGGGAGAGAAACCAAGAACCTCAAATTCACTAGACCAGAAGGCCATTGGCTCTGGCAATATCTGGGAGCCCACAAGATTCCCAGCCTCCGCCCTACACAAACAACCAGGCACTCAGCTGTGAGGCATGCCTCTTACCGGAGGGAGGGTCACTCCAGAGGCAGCTGTGGCATGAGGGTGCTGGTTCATGCCTTTGTGGGCACATTTGAGGATTAAAGAGGACCCCCTAGGAAGCGTGCTTGGAGATCTTCCTTACCACGTGGCTCTCTGGCAAAAGCACAACAGTACTAACGGCCATATGGAACCACACCTCAAAGCTGGATCAGACTTCCCAGATCCTGTAGCCTACATCAGGAGGAAGACTGGGGCAGAGGGGCCTAGAGTGGGAGTCTGAGCTGCTCTTAGGGCTGCATGTCTGAAGCATGGGCAGAAATCTTTGGGTGTGAGGTTGCATGGGGCTGTCTCTTTGTGTTTTGCTGGTGCCAAGCCGCCAGCCAGCCAGAGGCAGGCAACCAACTGGCTTCAGGGGAAAGCTCCTTTGCAAAGCCAGTCTGACTTCATCAAATGCAATGACAGAGTGACCATTCGGCCCGTGTTCTGCTTCGCTGTGAAATGGCGTGTGTTCCTCAACGCAGAGAACCTCTTTTTCAACGTCAAGCTGGTCTAAGGAAGAAAAGCATAAGAGTTAGTCTTGAATGCCCACACACATGTGCTGGGAGATGCCTGCACACCGCACATGTAAAGCACATCTCCTCCCACCCACACCCAAAAAGTCCTGGGAACAATGGTTTGTTAAGGGTGCTGGGAATCGTAGCACTGTGAAAGGAAAACTAAGGTTCTTAGGATTCTTTGGAGGGGGTGGAATGTTGAATACACAGCGGCCACATGGACAGACGGACACACACACACACACACACACACACACACACACACACACACCAGTATAGCTTCAACTTTTAGCACAAAAAGTCTTCAGCCAGATGTCATGCAACCCTTTGGCAAGGGCAACTTATCATTTTATTGATTTTTCATAACAAACACTTAAAAAGGCGGCCAATCTTGCAAAGGAGTGTTGCCATTTAAACTGCTGGTGTGACGTAGGAACCCGAACAAAGAAAAGGAACAAGCTACGAAAAACGAAACATCCCACCTGGGCACGGTTTCTGAGAGAGCAACAGCAGAAGACCCAGACTCTGGCAAGATGAGCATTTGCCCAGTGGATTCTGGCCGCTCCATGAGGGCAGACAGGGGATGACTGCGGTGGCCGCCAGCCCCTTCCCACTCCATCTCAGATACAGAATGCATTTGCTCTGCCACTCCTTGGCTCTGGCGCCACCTACTGTTGGCCTCCTTGCCTTCCACCCTACCAGTCCCAATGAGCACCATCCACCCCTGGTCCAGAGGCGCAGAGCAGTAGTTAGGTGATCTTGCGCCCCGGCAGAACCGTCCAGATTGCGCCCCCTAGCCACGGACAAGTTAGCTCTTCTTTCTGCCTCTCCTCCACCCCCCTCCACCCATTCGATTCACCCTGGAAGTACAAGTATCGAAAAGTAAAATGTTAGAGGTTTCCCCCCCCACCCCATAGCAATATAATTGGATTCAGCTAGCTGGTCAGTCTACTTTCGGTTTCACTCCTGGCTCCTTGTTAAATTAATACTGCATCAGAAAGTTCCCAAGCAGATATCCAAAGTTCTTTGGCATTTCTCCAGTTGTTAATGAGATGTCTCTTCTAGTCCAGGGGAGTCTTTTGATCTTCTTCCAGGAAACCAAGAGTCAAAAACCTTGGTTTTCCTTTTTTCCCTTTTCCCAGTCATTTCCACATAGTCATTATTAGAGTTCTTAAAACCTTATATCAACAAATGCAAAATTTTTAGCCTCCCTTGCTTTCCTGGTGACTTTCAGCTTAAACACAAACTGCTCTGGAGTGAGAAAAACCCATCACACTCAAAAAGCTCAGCTGGAGGGACCTGGAAGTGTGTGGGGAAGAGCAATTTTGTAGTGGCTTTGTTGCACAGGAGCACCAAGTTCTCTAACTGGCTGATTCAGAGTGAATCCCATTCAAAAAGAGTGCAATGGTGTGTGTTTCAGCCAGCCATCCGGCTGCTGCAACTATTCCCTGGGTGCCACCACACTGTGCTGTCTCTGTGTTTGGAAGGGAATGGGAGCTATGCTCCCCCCGGAGACACGCCACTCCTTCTTCCTTAGCTGTGTTGCTCAACAGTTGAGGCAACTTTCACAGTTCTGGGATGCCGAGGAAGCGAACCAATAGTTATGTTCATCTGTACTGGCTCAGTATGACCTATTCTGACAGATGCGGCCTTTCATATTCACGCCCAAGAGCCTTTCCGCTCCAGAGATCTGGGGCTGAACCCGGGATCTGCATGCCAAGGCTGGAGTGCCAGCTGGCCACGTTGGGCGCCTGCCTGGAGAGTGGAAGCCGGGGGTTCAAGGGACATCGTGCTGCTCCTGGCAACCCCCACCCAACCCGACGTCCTCCTCCGCCTGAATCCCGCTCCCCCTGGGACGCACTTCCCATCCTGGAGCGGCTGGGGTGGGAGCGCTCCCCACCCCCCTTTCCAGACCCCACTCTCCTCGTTCTTCTTCTTCATGCCTCGGGTGTTTTCCTGAGTGTATCTTCAGAACAACCCTCTGTGAGGGAGGCTAAGCTGGCCCAAGGAAGCTCAGCCAAGTTGCCAAGGCCGTTAAAGAAATTGGAGTTCTTGTTGAAACTGCACTGAAAAGGATATATCAAGAACTCTGGCCAAAAGTTTCAATATAAGGAATAATTCCTACTCAAGAGTTGAAAAGAAAAACGTGTATATTCTGCTAAGAATAACAGTTTGAAGCTAGTAGTAAATTAAACACACCGTGTAAGTACGATAGTTTTAAAGTAATGGTAAGTTTGGATACAACGTTTAAGTACAGAAATAATGAGTTTCAAATACACAGTGATATAGTACAAAGGTACATGAAATACCAGTGCACAACAATTGTTTTATACAAGTCTCAATAGCAGTCAAAAAGAGTCCATATTATATAAAATCAGAATAAAGAATAAAGGATCAAATGGGGCCAAAAAGTAGTATCGACATGCGTACAGACAGAGAAACGCAAGAAAACTTGGATGCAATTATCTAAGACGCATGTCGAAAAAGAAACATAAAAGAATTAAATGATACAGACTTCCAACAGATTTATAGTCGTCAAAAAACCGAGCTGAAGAAGGCGTGTACTCCGAAACAGGGCCCTGTCCTGGTCACCACTACTGAGTCGTACATCTGATTCACACTCCGGATACTCCTTTTTGGCCCCATTTGATCCTTTATTCTTTATTCTTTATTCTGATTTTATATAATATGGACTCTTTTTGACTGCTATTGAGACTTGTATAAAACAACTGTTGTGCGCTGGTATTTCATGTACCTTTGTACTATATCACTGTGTATTTGAAAGTCATTATTTCTGTACTTAAACGTTGTATCCAAACTTACCATTACTTTAAAACTATCGTACTTACATGGTGTGTTTAATTTACTACTAGCTTCAAGTTCCCAAGGCCAGCATTTAAGACCGCGCACCCTTTCCCCTCAGATGAGAAAGCTGGGATGAGTCATGCTAGCAGCCTGTGGCCTTGATGGGCTTTGTGGCAGCCCAGCCCAGCTGCTATAGTCCACCTCTGAACCGAGGAAGCGCAACTGGAGAGACAGAGCCCAGCACTTTTCTCACGGGACAGAAGCGCACGACTTCCCCCTCCCACTTGCCGCCCGCCCCAGTCTTTCTCCGGCAGCTCAGTTTAGTGCGCCAAACGGCTCATCCCAGGTGGGAATTCGGGTGGCGCTGCTTGCAGAAGGAGAAGTGGCTGGCGCTAGCGGACACTCCCGTTGTTCTTCTCAGGTAGGACTTCCGGGATCCAGACGAACGTTTTACCAAAAAGTATGGCTTGACTACTGATTTCCCATTTAAAGGATGGCAAAACAACCTAAGTTTGGCAGACAGGTGAAAAAACCCACGAATTACATTTAAAGTTCTGTGAGATGCAAAGGAAAGCTTGCGTTTTAAACTTGCATTTTACAGCTTGTTGCTTGGTGCGGTTAACGGAATGGGGGTGTCAGGGAACTGCCATCGGAGCCAGGGGGAGAGGGAGGGCTCCAGAGGGATTCCAGAGAGCGTCCCGGGAGGGAGAGAAGCAGCACATCTTCTGGGGAAGGAAATCAGCGTAGCACCATTGGAGAAGGGGGGCAGATGGGGGAATCGGTGAGGTGGCTCCAAGACTCCTCGCCGGGGACCAGCGGGGAGAGCACGGGTCCTCCGATGCCCACACCCTCCCTGCGCAGAAGGCTTCCGCGCAGGGAAAGTAGGCGGAGACTAGGCGTCAAAGAGCTTCTTTGCTGGAAGAAGTTCAAGAAACGCCCACTGACGGATTCTGCCAGCGATTGAGACAGCCACGGGCGAGTGGTTGTCCAGATAGAAAGGGTTCACCCAGGCAACCCAGCCAGGTGTGGCGCCGATTTACGCACGAGCAACCCCTAGAACCATTACAGCAATCCGTCAGTCCCTGACGTTGCTTGTGCACAGCCCCGGAGAGGCAGCACGATGAGCCAAACAGGAACAGCCGGAGAGACGGAGCAACCAGCTGCGGTGCGGAATCTGGTCGAGAGGAACCGAGACTTGGAGACGCATGTAGCTATCCTGATGGCGCAGCTGGAGGAAAGACGGGCTCAGGATGCGCAGGTCAGAGCCACCCCCATCGCAAGGAAGGTACCGGGGCTGGTACACAAATTTGGTGGAAAGCCCCAAGACTACAATGCTTTCCGAACGGAAGTGCAGTACGCTTTGGAGCTGCAGAAAAATGACTTTGCTGATGACGGGGAGAGGGTGGCTTACATTGTGGGGCATCTGTAGGATGGGGCGCGAGAATGGATCAGGCTCCTAATGGCGACGCAAAATGATGCCTTGAAGGACCTTAAGAAATTCCTTCAGGGAATGGACGCGATGTTCTCCAGCGAGGTGGACCATGTTACGATATAGAAGCAATGTGGCCGCGAGCTGGTAGCTTGAAAGCAAAACATAATGGGAATGTTGGGACTGTTCCGTGGGAAACAGAGGGACAGTCTATTCACAGTGCGAAGCACCGGAATTAGCTCAGAGTGTAATATGAGCTGTACAGGAAGTACAGGAGGAGTCAATCTCTCTTGGCTGTTGGAGTTTGAAGAGAGCAGTCATGATTTTTGTAACGCTGCAAAGACAGAAATAAAGGCATGTAAATACGTTTCTGTCTATCTCTTTCCCCTGCCAGGGGGGGGGCAGGAAAGAGGGGGGGTGTTCTTCTCACGCTGAGAAAGATCGCCTATTGCGACCTCAGCCTGTAACCTGCCGGGGAATGCAGACAGGGAGGTCAACCGGAGATCAAGCCGGGTGCCTGGAGAGTGGCCCATTTCTCCTGATAAAGGCTTGATTCCTAACATCTGGTAGCAAGGAGCCGATGGTTTTGATCCATGAAAGCAACAAGAGAGGTTGATGGATCGTACTTCATCCTCTGCAAGGAGATAAAGAAGATATGGTAGCGGGCGGATGGAAGCTACAAGGACGGCTGAGCACCGGAGGAGGTGTTTTTGCTGAGCAACGGAACCCCTAAGGTATGCTGATTTTATGGCTGTGAGAGTGAACGCGAATTGAAGCATTCTTCGGTTCACTGAGTGTCTGCTTTTGGATGAAACCAGCACTGTGAGAGAGCCACATATTTCGCATACCTGAGTCTTGATAAGCCTGGAATGTCCAGTTGCTAAGCAACGAAACGTCAGTACAGTGGAAAGTTACTGACCAACAACGGAAGAGGGGCTGGGACTGTGAGAGGCTGGGAAAACAGCGTTTGTTTTGTCTATCTCACTGCTCTTGGAGGGACTTTCAAAACAGCTTGCGTTTAGCTGCCAAGTGTGAGGCAGTAAACAGCCAATAGACTCTTGGATTTTACAGGCTCGAGAGTGAGAGCTGAGGCTTGGATTCAAAATGGATGCCAAGAAGGGGGGAGGCTTACCTTACCCACCTCCACTGACTAATGACAATTATTCCTCATGGTCTGTAAAGATGAAAGCCCTGCTTCAGAATCAGAGGATTTTTGGGGTGATTGAAAACCCCATCCCTGCTGCACCAACGCCAGGTTGGAATTCACAGAATGTGAGAGCCAGGACGGCCATAATTCTGTGTATCTCAGGTGTTCAACTCGTGCATATTCAGAATTTGGAATACGCGCGTGAGATTTGGCAAACGCTGCGTAGAATACATCAAAGAGATGCTGGTTCTTCAGCGTTGCTGCATTTTGAAAAGCTGACCAATCTAAGGCTAGCGCCTGATGGAGATGTACAAGCGCATCTGACAGAGATGAAATTCTTACGCCAGCAGATGGCGGAACGCAATTTCCCTCTACAGAAAGAGATATTCTGCTTCATGATTATTAACAGCCTTAATCGGACTTATAAAACGGTTGCAAGTCAGCTTGGTTCTCTACCTGCCGCAGATCTCACGACGGAGAGAATCTGCGCCGTGGTTCTCAATGAGAGAGATCGCCTTGCTGCAATAGATGTCAAAGACAGGGGGAGAGAAGCTCGGAGTTCTGACACCCCCACTGCTATTGCTAGTGAAGAACAGGCTGTTGCTTTGAACGTTGTCCGTTGTTTCAATTGTGGACAGACTGGGCGTCTTCAGTGGAATTGTAAGAAGCCACGTCAACAGAAAGGAGCTAAGGGGAGCTCTGCAAAGCCTGAAGCATCAGGCAAAAGTCGTCCCAAGTGGAACCAGTTATGGCTTTGATGTCACTAAAAGCCACACCAGAAGTGGAAAACGCTTTTATTTTGGACACTGGAGCGACGCAACACATGACGTCGCGCAAAGGACTGTTTTCAACATTTAAGAAGCAAAGCTACACTGTGAAACAAGCCAACGGTCAGGAGCTGGAAGCGACCGGGTTTGGAACTGTGTATCGTGAGAGTCTAAACTTGACTATTAACAATGTGTATTATGGCAACGTCAGAGGCCAAAGTTGCCATGAGTGCCAAGAAAAACAAACATGGAGCCTGGCACGTTTCCCTGCGCAGCTCTGCTGCCTGTCCGTGCTGATACAAAAGTCCTTCCTGCCTCTGCCTCTTGCCGTTAGCAGAGATAAACACAGCGGTGAAGCAATTGCAGCAGTGTGGGTAATAAATTCAGACACAAGGCGTTCTTCTCTTCTCTTGCCTTTAATCATGAAGTTTAACAGCTCTTAAATCAACCTGGCGACAACGCACACATCTTGCGTCCTCTCTCCGTAAAAGCGAAACCAGACTGAAACCCTCAGAGTTAAACCACTCCTATAAGAGTTTCTAACCACGCCTCAGGTAAGAGACGTCACACAGAACTCCTTAACTCTGTGAGTTCTGAAACCAATAACACCCCCTCTCGTCTCGAATCCTGAGGGAAACTGTGAACCCCTATTTACAGACCTCTTTGAGTTCAACTCACCTCCCATTGCCTTTTGCCTCCCACCGGCATCTATCCCAGGCAATTTTTGAATCCCTTCCACACTCCCAGAATCACACTGTGCGAAACCAACCCACGCACTGGTGACCTGAAACCTTTCCGGTGGAACCCCCTTTGTGGTCCAAGTTGACCGCCGGAGCACAACCTCGGGCGCTCCTCCTGACCCACTGGGATCAGCAAGTGTGTCTCCCAGCACAGAGGACTCCCCCTCTGACTTGCTGCATCTTCGGGCCTCCTGCACTTGGCTAACAGGAGATGAAAGCTCGCTCTTGGGTTCCCTCTTAACCTGTGGAGAAACCCACCCCTGTGCTTGACCATCATCAGCAACCTGGTCTTCAGCAACAGGCTCCGCCTTTGCCTCTCCTTCCTCCCTTTCTTCCTCCTCAGAATCGGACAAGCATTCTGAGAGAAAATCAGAACCATACCTAGGCTGTGACCAACCACCCTGCTCAAAGAACTCAGCATGCTTGCTGACCAGCAGCTTGGTCTGATCACCCTCTGGGTATGCAAACTTCCACCCATTTGTTGCAGGATCATACCCACAGAAGATCATGTCCTGGTACCTAGGACCACTCTCCTTCCGTTGCGCTGTTGGTATCGGCACTGAAGCCCTGGAACCGAACGAACGGAAGAAATGCACCTGTGGCTTCCTCTTGTGCAACAGAAAATACGGTGTGTCGCCTACATCGTGATTGTAGGACCTGTTAAAAACAAAACTGGCAAATTTCCAAGCTTCACTCCAAAAGCTCTGAGGCAGCCCAGAGTCACACAGTAAAACCCTGACAACTCCAGCCAGTGCTTCACTCCTGTGCTCTGCCACGCCTCTCTCTTGAGGAGACTTTGCACCCATCACCTGGTGACGAATTCCCTTTTCCTTGAAGAACTCCTTCAGAGCAGACCCAGTGAACTGTGACCCACGGTCGCTCCTGAACTCTTGCACCTTGGTGGAGAACCTTAGTTCCACCTCCGCAACCCAATCCTGGATCAGTTGCGCCGCCTCTCTCTGCGACCTGAGAGAGAAACACCATAAATTCTGAGAAAAATCATCTGCCATCGTTAGCAGAAACCTGGCCCCACCCAGACTCTCACACTTCATTGGCCCTGTAAGGTCTGTGTGAACCAACTCAAAAGGTTTTGTGGCTACCCTCTTTACCCCGGGAAACCTCCACCTTTGAACCTTGCTGCATGCCCTGCACACTAGGGACCTCCCACATTCTCGGAGTTTGCATCCTTCAGTGCAGCTGGGCAGCTTCTGCACATCTTCCAAACAAGCATGAGACATTCTCTTGTGCCACATATGAACACATGAATCATGGCTGGGAACACTAGCACACTGCGCCTTTGCTTTTCCTGCATTCCCACCACCCTCCAGAGGTGTCTCCAGAACAAAGAGATTGTCCTTGCCCTCCACGTCGAAAAGCAGCTTCCCCCCTCTGGAAATAGAACAGGTGTTATTTTCAAAACAAATTTTGTACCCCTGCTTCGCAAGAGCAGGTATCGATAACAGGCAACATTTCATCCCTGGTACAATGAAACACTCCAGCTCCGCCTGCAAAACAGAAACATATACATTTACAACATTACACACTGATTTTTGTGTCCCATCAGCTAATGTGACAGTCATTTCACGTGAAACAGCCCTGCAATTCCGCAGCTCCCCAGCAGATGGCGTTATCAGGTGATGACTCGCTCCACTGTCGATTATAAATTTCACAGCTGTGTCCCTGTTGGCATTGCTCTGTAGCGTTGCCATGCCAACAAACGTCTTGCTGCACCTGTCCTTGGCAGCGTCCGAAACCGCAACATCCTGCGTTGCTCTGAAGACTGGACTTATCTCAGAGTTCCCAGACAACTCTGCAGCACGTATCTCCCTCTGCAGCAGATGGCTGACCTTGAAGCCTTTAGCTGTGTCCTGTTTCCCAGGCTTCGACTTTCGACGCAAACAACTCTTGGCAGCCTTTGGAAAAAGAGGCTTTTCTGTGCTTTTACTGCTCACCGCCCCCCCCACTGCTCCCAGGGCTCCCAGGACGCTTTCCTGCACCCCCAGTGATAGGTAAAGGGCCCCCAGCAGCTTGCCTCTCTCCAAGCTCCTCACGCAGACACGTTGCAGCACCCACGCAGCTTTTAGACTCTGCAAAACTGGCAGCAACAGCAGCAGTGGTGATAGTCCCATCACCCCCCTCAGGGGTCCCACAGCCTTTCTCAGCTGTGCACCGGCTTCCACGAAGGTGGTCAGTGCTCTCTTGCCTCTCCTGTTCCGATGTAGCCATCTCCCAGCCCTTGCTTCTGCCCCCAGCGTTGCACACTTCCTGGAGAGCTAGCCAAGCGACCTCCGGCTTCCTTGCACCCAGAACTATAGGCCTTAGATCAGCACTTACATTCTCCGCCAAAAACGCCATCACACGCTCCTCAGCTTCACGTTGGCTTACAACTGCCCCAGCTGACGTAGACATCGGTGTGACCAATTCCCAGAGATTGGCTCCAACTAGGGACAACTCTGCTAAATAACTCCACTCCAGCCACGTTTGGATTGTTAACTTCTCACATGGCAGCTTAAGCTCAAAGCCATGTTCCTGGGACTGAGCCATCTCCTCCTCCCCCGGGGTAAGCTTACTCACGACAGCATCAGCTTCCTCCAGCCTCCGGCAGATCGGCTCAGGCAGACCGCTTCTTCCCAGCGAGCTCCTTCCAGCTTCAAAGACAGCTCCAGAGCTCCAGCTGGCCCCAGCAACCTTCCTGCTGGCTTCCCCACACGTGGGACGTTCCTGCAATGCTTCAAAGCGTTGGCAAACAGGACCCATAACCTATGGCAACGTCAGAGGCCAAAGTTGCCATGAGTGCCAAGAAAAACAAACATGGAGCCTGGCACGTTTCCCTGCGCAGCTCTGCTGCCTGTCCGTGCTGATACAAAAGTCCTTCCTGCCTCTGCCTCTTGCCGTTAGCAGAGATAAACACAGCGGTGAAGCAATTGCAGCAGTGTGGGTAATAAATTCAGACACAAGGCGTTCTTCTCTTCTCTTGCCTTTAATCATGAAGTTTAACAGCTCTTAAATCAACCTGGCGACAACGCACACATCTTGCGTCCTCTCTCCGTAAAAGCGAAACCAGACTGAAACCCTCAGAGTTAAACCACTCCTATAAGAGTTTCTAACCACGCCTCAGGTAAGAGACGTCACACAGAACTCCTTAACTCTGTGAGTTCTGAAACCAATAACATGTATTTGGTTCCTGATTTAAAGTTCAATCTGCTGAGTGTTTCGCAGATCACAAAGAAAGGACTGACTTTGTCCTATGATAGAGAAAGCTGCAAAATCTTCAAAGATGGAGAGCTGTATCTTTCTGCCAGAGAGAAAGATGGACTGTATTTGTTGACTTTTGATCAAAGTGATTGCATGAATTGTAATGCATCTGATTCTAACATGATTTCTCTCGCAGGTGTGTCGAAAAACGTCCAGAAGACAACGCAAATAACCAAAGCTTTTCAGCGAGTGTATGCTGATGTGATTGGTCCTCTAGCACCATCTAGAGGCAATGCAAGATATTATCTTGTGTGTGTGGATTATTTCTCTCATTATGTGTGGGTATATACCCGTATTTTTCGCTCTATAACACGCACCAGACCATAACACGCACGTAGTTTTTAGAGGAGGAAAACAAGGAAAAAAATATTCTAAACGAAATAGTGGATATATGCTTTTTGTGGTTCATGCTGTGGCCACAGACATGTGATCTGACAGTGAGTTTGGAGTAGCCCAATGCAAAAATCCTGAGGATCCATGTGGATCCATGCTTTGTAACCACGGAGGAGGGAAGGAAGGGGAACCATGGATCCTCTGCTCATGACTGCAGCAGATCCCCCCTGCCACCCGCAGGCATTCGCTCCATAACACGCACAGACATTTCCCCTTACTTCCTAGGAGGAAAAAAGTGAGTGTTATGGTGCAAAAAATACGGTATATTGCAGAAACCACAAGAAGCCTTAGACAGGTTTAAAGAGTTTTGTGACAAGGTTAAGAATTTTCATAATGCTAACATTGATTGTCTTTTCACAGATGAAAAGCCAGTTTTTCTTTTACAGGATTTTCAGGAGTTCCTGGATAAGAAAGGGATAAGGCACAAGACTGCTGTTTCTGCAGAAGCATGGAACAGAAGTGTCTGTGTGCAAGTGAACAAAGAATTGCAAAATGGCATGAAGGCACAATTGCTGAGTTCACATTTGCCACATGAGTATTGGGCGGAGTCGTTAATGTGTTATTGTTACTCTTGGTTGAGAAAGGTTTCAAAAGGTTTAGGAAGTTCTCCTTTTGAGAAGCTGTTCCATAGAAAACCTTCTGTTGCCCATTTTAAGGTTTTTAGGTCTCATGTGAAATCTGATGCTCCAGGTGGAGTAAAAAATGCTAGAGGCATTTTTGTGGCTTATGAAAAGGGTCTCTACAGAGTGATTCTGTCTGAATCTGGTCAGGTGATTCTCACAAAATTTCTAGAGAGTGCTCCTGAACAGGAGAGAGTAATTGTTCACACATTTCCCACTGAGGACAATTCAGATGATGATGATTTTACTGATTACAGTGGTACTCAGAGTGACAGTGATAGCTCAAAGAGCTCAGTTGACGCAGTCATTGAGAGGAAATCTCACACAATGGAAAGACCTTCACAGGTGAAGGAAGAACCACAGTTTACTATTGGAACTGGTTCTCAAAAGAGTCCTGAGACTGAACCAGTGAGCAGAGAGGATCAGCTCCTCATACGTAGGTCTGAGTTACAAAGGGTGTACCACCCAAGAGGTATTCAAAAGAGTTTGCTAACTCAGCTGTAGCATGTGTTACTATTGTTGACAATGCAAGACAGGTTGAAGCTGTGTCTAAGTCAGAGACAAAGACACAACAGGGAGTTGCTAAGTGTAACACTACATTCCCTAGCCAAGGTAATGCGGATGCACTCATTCCTTGGAAGTCAGACAACCAGAGAGGTACACTGGGGAAACCAGTGGTGGGTAGTTCCAAGGGTGGAACTGAAACAACAGGGGAGTGTTATATGTATAACAACTGTTTGTTTTCTTCTCTGGATAACGCGTTGCTCGCAGCGCACATTGATTCATATGGGGGAGTATGTTACGATATAGAAGCAATGCGGCCGCGAGCTGGTAGCTTGAAAGCAAAACATAATGGGAATGTTGGGACTGTTCCGTGGGAAACAGAGGGACAGTCTATTCACAGTGCGAAGTACAGGAGGAGTCAGTCTCTCTCAGCTGTTGGAGTTTGAAGAGAGCAGTCATGATTTTTGTAACGCTGCAAAGACAGAAATAAAGGCATGTAAATACATTTCTATCTATCTCTTTCCCCTGCCGGGGGGGGGGGGAGGAAAGAGGGGGTGTATTCTTCTCACGCTGAGAAGGATCGCCTATCACGACCTCAGCCTGTATCCTGCCGGGGAATGCAGACAGGGAGGTCAACCGGAGATCAAGCCGGGTGCCTGGAGAGTGGCCAGTTTCTTGAACAAACTAAAAACTAAGGTTTTGGAGAAAAATTTAACATCGATAGAGAGAAGTTTCAGAATGAAACAGGTTTGACTGTGGTTAAGAAAGTGAAATACTTGGGGATTAACATGACAGCTAAAAATGGAAATTTGTTTAAGGATAACTATGAAAAATGCTGGAAGGAAGTTAAAAAAGATTTAGAAATTTGGTCAAATTTGAAGCTTTCCTTGTTAGGCTGAATTGCTGTTATAAAGATGAATGTATTGCCAAGAATGTTATTTTTGTTTCAATCATTGCAAATTTTGGACAAAATAGACTGTTTCAAGAAGTGGCAGAGAGACATTTCTAGATTTGTCTGGCAGGGCAAGAAGCCCAGAATAAAATTTAAAATATTAACTGATGCAAAGGACAGAGGTGGATTTGCCCTGCCAGACCTTAAACTCTATTATGAATCAGTGGCATTTTGCTGGCTGAAAGAATGGCTGCTTCTTGAGAACACAGATATTTTGGATTTAGAAGGTTTTAATAACGTTTTTGGGTGGCATGTATATTTGTGGTACGACAAGGTTAAAGCTCATAAAGCATTTAAAAATCATATTGTTAGAAGAGCATTTATTGGAAAATAAAACCCCAAGGTGGCTGTCACCGATGGAAGCAAAAGACCAGAAAAAGCTCAATATGGAGGTCAAATGGCCAAAATATTGGGAAATCTTGGAACAAGAAGGAGATAAATTGAAACTGCAGAGTTTTGAGAAACTAAAAAACAAAGTGAGAGATTGGCTCCATTATTACCAGATAATGGAGGCTTACAAACAGGATAAAAGAATTGGTTTCCAGGTGGAAAAATCTAAATTGGAAACAGAACTGTTAGAACCTAAAGCTAAGATTTTGTCAAAAATGTATAACTTGCTGTTGAAATGGAATACTCAGGATGAAACGGTTAAATCGGTCATGATTAAATGGGCACAAAATGTTGGTTATAATATTATGTTTGCTGACTGGGAACAGTTGTGGACCGCCGGAATGAAATTTACAGCATGTAATGCCTTGAGAGAAAATATTATGAAAATGATATATAGGTGGTACATGACCCCAGTCAAGCTTGCAAAAATCTATCATTTGCCCGATAATAAATGCTGGAAATGTAAAGAAACTGAAGGTACATTCTTTCACCTTTGGTGGACGTGCCCAAGGATTAAGGCTTTCTGGGAGATGATTTATAATGAACTGAAAAAGGTATTTAAATATACCTTCCTCAAGAAACCAGAGGCCTTTCTCCTGGGCATGGTCGGCCAATTGGTGCTAAAGAAGGATAGAACTTTTTTTATGTACGCCACAACAGCAGCAAGGATACTTATCGCAAAGTATTGGAAGACACAAGGCCTACCCACTTTGGAAGAATGGCAGATGAAGCTGATTGACTGTATGGGACTTGCAGAAATGACTGGCAGAATCCGGGACCAGGGAGAAGAGTCGGCAGAAGAAGATTGGAAAAAATTTTAGGACTATTTACAAAAATATTGTAAAATTAAGGAATGTTGAATGATGCTGGATTGAAATTAAGTGGTTTCAAGCTGTAACTATGATAAAACGACTTTCTTTTTGTAAGCAAGAATTTAAAACTACAATAATTTAAGATGTTGAGATAAGGATTTGCTGTATAAACAATTCAAACTGGGTATACAAGAAGGGGAGGTATGAGGAGGTCGGGGAAATAAGTCACAAGAAGATAAGTTGTGAAATTTAAGTGTTTTTAATATTTTTATGTTTGTTTTTTCTTTTGTTTGTAAAAAAATGGAAACTTTAATAAATATCTTTTTTTTTAAAAAAAAAAAAGAGAGTGGCCAGTTTCTCCTGAAAAAGGCTTGATTCCCAACAGAGCAAAGCGTGACACGGCGGGAACTGATGGGGTGCAAACAGGGAATCCAGTCCGTAAGAAGCTACTGGTCGCGTTTTGTGATGTTAGTACACCGGCTCGGGTGGGATCTGGACTCTGAACTGATACAAAAGGCAGGTCTGTCCCCTGAAGTGAAAGACGAGTTGTCCCGAGCGCCCCGGCCACGGTGAATGGATGAGCTCACAAAGGCTGTGCTCACGATAGGCGTACGCCAAGAAGCGCGGGCTCAGGAGAAGAGGGAAATGAGAGGGGAACGTTTCCATGACTACCGCATTCCTGAGATACCGAGGGAGCCTTCCCAGGAGGCAGAGCCAATGGAAATTGATGGCGAAGGTCGTAAAAGGGAGGGAAAGGAGTGGAAAACTACCAAGAAGTGTTTCCTCTGTCAGCGACCAGGACATTTTGCTAAGGTCTGCCCTCAACGAAAAGCCTGGCAAGGGATGGTGGGGGCTGCAGACCACGACGAGGGGGGGGAGGAAGGGCAGGCGCAGGGAAACTACAACACCTGGCTGCCAACCAGCAGGGGCAGCAGCCAGGCCAGCAACCAATAGAAGTCCCCCAGCCTGACCCCCCCAAGGCAGCTATAGCCATAGAAGTGGTGCTAGAACTCCCGAATGGGCACCCTGTCAAAGTTAAGGGACAGCTGGAATCGGGCAGCTCATGTAATTTCTTCAGCAGGGACTTCGCTCTGGAGCACCAACTCCACCTGTTGCCTCTGGATTTTCCCTTGCAGGTGACAACCATCGATGGCAGGGAACTTCTGGGAGGGGAAGTGACACACCAGACCCCGCCAATGCGAATGAGGGTTTCCAGGCACACGGAGACCATTGCCTTCCATGTGGCCACACTGGCAGGACCCCCAATAATACTGGGAATGAGCTGGCTGGCACTGCATGATCCAGTAGTGTTATGTCATCAGCGGTCAGTCACCTTTGGGTCAGCTTACTGCTTAGGACACTGTCTGGGAGGGGAGAACCCAAGAATGACGGTGGCCAGGGTGGCTGGGCTGGCCGTGGAACAAAAAGGGGAGGTGCCACCACAATATGCTGACCTGAAGGAGGTCTTCAGCGAGAGGGAGGCAGATAGACTACGTTCCCACAGGCCCTTTGACTGCCAAATCAACCTGCTCCCAGGGGCTCAGTTGCCGGTGGGCAAGCTGTACGCCATGTCTGACCGGGAGATGCAGGAGTTGCGGCAGTTTATTGACAAGAACCTGAAGAGGGGGTTCATAAGGGAATCAAAGGTGGTGGGGGGCAGTCCGGTGTTCTTTGTGGACAAAAAGGAGACTAATCAGCCCAGGTTGGTCGTAGATTATAGGGCCTTGAACCTGGTGTCAGAACCCGTGACCTTCCCAATGCCAAGGATTGACGACATTTTAACCCGGGTGAGGCAGGGGAAGATTTTTACCAAGCTGGACCAAGCTGGACCTGGGATACAAGTTGTCAGACAAGGGCCTAGCTATGGACCCAGGCAAGGTGAAGGCAGTGCTGGAATGGAAAGCCCCCAAAACCCGGAAAGATGTGCAGAGTTTCTTAGGGTTCAGCAACTTCTACAGGAAGTTCATAAAGAACTTCGCTCACTTGAGAGCACCCATAACAGATTGTCTCAGTAGCAAAAAGAAGTTCGCGTGGACAGAAAGTGCCCAGCAATCCTTTGAACAGCTGAAGAAGGCGTTTGCTTCGGAAGAGCAGCTCCTGCACGTTGGTCTGGAGAAGTCCATGAGACTGGAGACGGACGCATCCGACTGAACTGTTGGAGCGGTCCTTTTGCAGCCCGGGGCCAAGCAGGACTGGAGGCCGTGTGCCTTTTTCTCAAGGAAGCTGAGCAAGTTAGAGCAAAACTACACAGTGTATGACCACGAACTGCTTGCGATCTACGCGGCGTTTCGGCAATGGAGACATCTGTTGATAGGGGCACGGCACAAGATCCAGGTTTGTACTGATCACAAGAACTTGGAATACTGGCGGACTGCGCAAGTGTTCAACAAGAGACAGATTCGATGGGCCCAGGAGTTCGCCAGGTTTTCCTTTGAGATCAGATACGTGCCGGGAGAGGAAAACGTAAGAGCAGATGCTCTCTCCCGGAAACCGGAATACCTGGAGGGAGAGGGAGCACCAGAGACCTGACACGTGTTTCCCGAGGACCGGTGGGTGTGGGGGGGAACGTTGGTTGGGAAACGAGAACTGGCAGGGCTTACAAGAGACGACACGTTCGCTCAAGCAAAAATCAGGGAACTCCGGGACGGAAGGGAAGACCATGGGGGGGTTGAGGAAAAGGAAGGGGTACTGTACTATAAGGAGGCACTATACGTACCGAGGGAGACCTTGAGGGGGAAGGTACTTAAACAGCTCCATGACAACCCAACAGCGGGGCACTTTGGACAGCACAAGACCATGCTGCTCGCTACCAGGCAGTTCTGGTGGCCAAAGGTGAGGGAAGATGTACGGGAATATGTACGGGGCTGCGACCGATGCCAGAGGGCAAAGGGAGAGGGGGCTGCCCCCGCAGGGTTACTGGAACCCTTACCTACACCGGGAAGGCCCTGGGAGGTGGTGTCCATTGATTTTATGACAGATTCGCCCACGTCAAGGGGGAAGACAGCAGTCATGGTAGTAGTCGATCTACTGACAAAAATGTGCCATTTCATAGCTTGCTCACACACAGTGACGGCAGAGGAAACAGCCAGGTTGTTTGTGGATCACATTTTCAGACTGCATGGGACTCCCTCGAGGGTAATCTCGGATCGTGGGAAACAATTTACTTCCCGGTTCTGGAGGAAGCTCATGAGCCTGCTACAGGTCGAGGTGAGCTTCTCGACGGCGAGACACCCAGAAACCAAGGGACAAGCAGAGAGAGCGAACAGTATACTCCAGCAATACCTACGCTGCTACGTCAGCGAGAGACAGAACGATTGGGTAGAGAAGTTAGCTTTGGCTGAATTTGCGTACAATAACGCTGAACACGTGTCCACGGGAATGAGCCCGTTCATGGCCAATTATGGGTGTCACCCCAGGGCCTTCCCGGGGAGGGGGGAGGAAGCATGGAGTGTACCCGCGGCCGAGCAGTTTATAGAAGAAATGGAGGTCTTACACCAACAACTCAAGATGAACTTGGAGCGGGCCAAGGAAGTTTACAAGAGGCAGGCGGACAAGCACCGTCAGGAGGGGGAGGCCATACGGGTAGGAGACCGGGTGTGGTTGTCAACCCAAGGGTTGCCCCTAAAGGGAGGGTGCAAGAAGTTGCAGCCAAGGCGGCTGGGGCCTTTTGAGGTAACACAGCAAGTGAACCCAGTGGCGTTCAAACTCAAGTTGCCGGACAGCATGAAGATACACCCGGTGTTCCATAGGTCCCTACTCACACCGTATAGGGAGGGGCGAGAGTTTCCGGGGCGGGAGGGAGGAGTCACCACCCACCCGCGGGTAGAGGAGAGGGAACACCGCAACCAAGCCATGGAAATCCTCGATTCAAGGTGGTGAGGTCGCCTGGTGGAGTACTTGGTAGCTTGGGAGGGAGAACCCAGGTCAGAAAACACGTGGGTCCCCGCTGAGTCAATCAATGACGGGTATCTGGTGGAAGAATTTGATGGTTTGTTCCCGGATAAGCCAAAACCACTAGCGAGATTCTGGGAGGAAGAATTTGGAAGCACAGACGACGAAGGGGACTTTGTGGGTTTTCCTGCCTCCGAAGAGGAGGGAGGAGAGGTGTCAGAGGGAGAAGAATCAGACTGGGAGGTCCACCCTGCGGGGAGAGATCAGAGTGGGTGGGAGGCTGGTTTTGAATCCTCAGAGGATGGTGACAGCTCCTTCAGGGGATTCCCCGCATCGTCGGCCGAGGAAAGAGACGAGGTTGTATCAGAAAATCGCACCGGGGGTGGAAGGGGTCCTGGGGAGGAGGTGGATGTCAGGGAACTGCCATCAGAGCCAGGGGGAGAGGGAGGGCTCCAGAGGGATTCCGGAGAGTGTCCCGGGAGGGAGAGAAGCAGCACATCTTCTGGGGAAGGAAATCAGCGTAGTACCAGTGGAGAAGGGGGGCAGATAGGGGAATTGGCGAGGTGGCTCCAAGACTCCTCGCATGGGACCAGTGGGGAGAACACGGGTCCTCCGATGCCCACACCCTCCCTGCACAGAAGGCTTCCGCGCAGGGAAAGTAGGCGGAGACTAGGCGTCAAAGAGCTTCTTTGCTGGAAGAAGTTCAAGAAACGCCCACTGACAGATTCTGTCAGTGATTGAGACAGCCACGGGTGAGTGGCTGTCCAGACAGAAAGGGTTCACTCAGGCAACCCAGCCAGGTGTGGCGCCGATTTAAGCACGAGCAACCCCTAGAACCATTACAGGGGGATATTGAGAAAGAAGGGACTTGGAATTAGAAGGTTAGGATTTAAGGTAAGGTTACCAGATTTTTTTCAAATAATCTGTGGACACTTTTTCAAAAGAGAAACAAATGTTATTTTTTAAAAATCATTTTTTTAAAAAATTAGAAGTAATACCTTCTCTTCTGGGTCTCCTCTGCCGCGTGGCCTTCCTCTGGGCCCCAGCCTGATCTCTTGGAGTGCTATCTGCCGTGAAGTAGGCTCGGGTCGGGCCTGGGCTCGGCCCCATGTCCTTGCCCTCCTGGTGCTCTCCTACCTCTCTTCCTCAGCGGCCGCAAGGTCGGGGCTCCCCTTTTTTTCCTCCTTCCTCTTTCTCTCTCTTCCTTCTCCTTTCCTCCATCTCCCTGGGTTGGCTCCGGCGTTTTTACTGGCCCTGGCGCACCGCTGGGCAGTCCGCCACGTGGCCGGGTGCTCTCGCTCCCGCCTTGATTTGGGTCCTGGGGTGTGTGTGTCAGCAGTTCCCCCAGTTGACGCGCCGGGCATCCCTGGTTCCCCCTCGGCAGTGGCAGCGGTAGCGGCAGTCTCAGCAGCCCGGATCCAGCCTGGTAGTGCACTTGGCTCTGGCTGGCTTCAGGAGCTGCTCATTGCCCTGGCACCTGCCATTTTGCCTCGCTGGAAGTCCCCATATGATGTGTCTTGTGCCGTTGAACCAATCACGCAACATTCCTTCCCTACTAATAAATCTACAACACTTAAAATATAAATCTGGGGGCCTTATATGAAATCCGGGGACGGATTTTGTTGGGGACAGATTTGTAAATCCGGGGACTGTCCCCGGGAGACGGGGACATCTGGCAATCATTCCATAATAGGGCTTCTCCTGCCTTTGCCAGTATGTCAGCCTTCTCAGCCTCCTTAAAGTTCAGAAGCACTTGTACGTCTGGCCATATGGGATTGTGAGTGGAGAAGGTGGCACAGTCTGGATGAGTCCCTCTGTCTTGCTCTTTGGTCACTGTGACCGAGCACCATTTTGGGCCGATCAGGATCTATGGGGAAGGGGATCCACCCAGAAGTTGTGGAGGGAACGGGAAGAGAAGCCTGGTCAAGAGACTGGCTCATGTCAGAAGGAGGCCTGACTGCATCCTTGGCGAAGCCCAGGGCAGGGCAGGAAGGCAGCATTGCCCAGCAGGAAGGCATTCGGAGGCAAATCATCAGCAAGCAGCAGAAAATCCCCTCCCCTATGGAGGCAAAGGCGGTGAAAAAACTCAATATGGAGGCCAAATGGCCGAAATATTGGGAAATTTTGGAACAGGAAGGGGATAAACTGAAATTGCAGAGTTTTGAGAAATTAAAAGCTAAAGTGCGAGATTGGCTTCATTATTATCAAATAATGGAGGTTTACAAGTTGGACAGGAAAATTGGCTTCCAGGTGGAAAAATCAAAATTAGAAACAGAACTGTTAGAACCCAATACTAAGAACTTGTCAAGAATGTATAACTTGCTGTTGAAATGGAATACACAAGATGAAACGGTGAAATCAGCCATGATAAAGTGGGCACAAGATATTGGTCATAACATTATGTTTGCTGACTGGGAACAGTTGTGGACCACCGGTATGAAATTTACGGCATGTAATGCCTTAAAGGAAAATATTATGAAAATGATTTATAGGTGGTACATGACTCCAGTCAAGCTTGCAAAAATTTACCACTTGTCTGATAATAAATGTTGGAAATGTAAAGAAACTGAAGGTACTTTTTTCACCTTTGGTGGACATGCCCAAAGATTAAGGCTTTCTGGGAAATGATATATAATGAAATGAAAAAGGTATTTAAATATACCTTCCTTAAGAAACCAGAGGCCTTTCTCCTGGGCTTTGTCGGCCAAATGGTGCCAAAGAAAGACAGAACATTATTTATGTATGCTACAACAGCAGCAAGAATACTTATCGCAAAGTATTGGAAGACACAAGATCTACCCACCTTGGAAGAATGGCAGATGAAGGTGATAGACTATATGGGATTGGCAGAAATGACTGGCAGAATCCGAGACCAGGGAAAAGAGACGGCGGAAGAAGATTGAAAGAAATTTAAGAACCATCTTAAGAAACATTGTAAAATTAATGAGTGTTAAAATGATGCGGCTCTAGTAAGTAAGTGGATTACAGCTGTAAAGATTAAGTTAAAAGAAAAGAAAGGTTAACAATTAGACAAAATGAAGGGTGAGGATTTGCTGAACTAAATATTTGAAATTGGAATGCAGAAAGGGGAGGTATAAGGATTTGAAATTATACTTGTTTTTTCTTGTTTGTGTTTGTTTGTATTGTTGTGTTTGATTATATAATTTGTGAAACTTTAATAAATATCTTATAAAAAAAAAAGAAAATCCCCTCCCCTTCCCTCAAGAAGACTGAAGAATCTCTAGTCGGCCTTCAGGTGAGTTCAGCATCCCAGGTCTCTGGGGTGTTCCTGTCCATTACAAAGCTGGCTCGAGGCTCCGTCAACTGAGCCCCTACACTCCTTGCGTACATGAAAGGGCCACAGAAAGGATGGGAGGCAGCCTTTTCCTGGAGCCGTCTTACCTGCAGCAGTTCACTCGCTGGCTGCTGACCCTTTTCCTCCATCACCTGGATGATCCTCTCAAGAGAGGAGAGTTTCCTGCAGAGTCTGGCCAGCTGCTCATCCCTTCTCCCTGCAATCTCCTTCTCCACCTCTTCCACATGATTCAGCAGACACTTTTCTTCTTCTTCTTCCAGGAACTGGCGCAGTTGTCTCAACTTCTCCACAGTCTTCAGCCTCTCCGGTTCTGAGGAGGTCGGAGTGAGGAAGATGGTCAGCCTTCAAAACATCAGCAAGAGAATTAGGATTTGAATTGAACTGCTTCCACCCTCTCAGCTCACAAGTCCTCAGGCTTCTCCTTGACTGCTTTTCACATTAGAAACAACAATGGGAAAGAAACTCCATTTAGCTGCATTCAAAGGCGAACTTACCTAATTCGCAATTCTTGGAAAAATATGGAGACCAAAACAGCAATCTTTTGAAATTCACACCTCTGAATTTCTCAAGGTTGACCCAGCCAGGTAATGTTCACAAAAAATGCATTTATGAGGGTAAAACACATATCAAACTAATTATATGAGAAGGTAGCCACCCTAGCATTTGATTCATTTTCAGAATAAATAAATAACAAACCAATATGGGAAAAGAAGAAATGAGAGAAGTTGAAATGGGCAGATTTCCCCATCCCTCCTCAGTCCGGACGTGCTTCTTGAAGTGCTTGTTCCCTCACTAGTAACAATAGGGAAACTTCCAAGGAGGTCTTTGCTTTCCTTGTCCAGGTCTGCTTGATAGGCCAGAATTTCCCCCCTCTCTTTCCTCCAAATCTCCAGGCGGCGACAAAGAGAGGAGATGAATATTATACTGGCTTCTTGGGTCCAGTGGCCTTGCTATAATAGGAAAGTAATTGACTGGAGGAAAGAAAAGTACAGAGGTTTTCAACCTTTTGGGGTCCACGGCTCCCTGGACCAACTCCCTTCTTTCTGCGGCACCCCTGTGGGGCTCAGGAGACCAGTTAGGTCCCCCCTTGCTTGCCTCCCCTCCCCCTTTCTCCAACAGCCTCCCTTGAGGAGTGCTCTCTCAGCCTCCTCTCCTTAGGAGTCCTCCTCTTGGTCTCTGAGCTGCCACCGCTGCCCCCCAGGGGCCTGGGACTTGCCTGTCCATTCCCAACAGCAAGGGCCCCTCGCCAGTTGGCTTGCTTCCTCTGAGGCCACCTCAGCTCCTGGCAGCCCACACCCCCTGGCCAGCCCCAGAGGCACCATTCTCTGGGGGAGAACAGCTGGGCAAGCCTTGGGGAGGCAGAGATGGCATCCGAGGAGGGAGGAAGTGTCAGGGAACTGCCATCGGAAGGACAGGAGGTGGAAGGGCTCACAGAGGTTGGGAGAGACTCAGCAGCTGAAGAGGGAACCAGCAGGGGGAGAGGAGGAGCTCCGAGGGAAAGTGAGCAGGAGGGATGGCTCAGAGACACTTCCAGCGAAAACAGTGGGGAGGTTTCAGGACCTCCTGTAGGGACACCCACTCCTCGCCGGAAACTGTCACGCCGAGAGTCCAGAAGACGCGTTTCCGTTAAGGAGCTTTTATGTTGGAAGAGATTCCGTAAGCAACCACTGTCGGAATCTGCCAGCGACTGACGGAGCCATGCTTAAGGGGCTCCGTTACAGACAGAGGTTTGCGGACTTAACCAAACTCTGAGGGACTTGGCTTTTACGCACAAGCAGCTCATCATCCCATCACAGCATTCCGACAGTCCCTGAAAGCAGCTTGTGCAGGGGAAGGCATCATGAGCAACCCAGCCGGAACCGGAGAAGCAGGAGGAGCTGGAGCGGGTCCAAGCCTGGAAGAAAGGTACAGGGTGTTGGAAGTCCAGCTAGCGCTGCAGACGGCGAGGCTCGAGGAGAGGAGGGCTCAGGATGCAGAAAACGGAAAAACCACCCCGCTCGCCAGAAAGGTGCCAGAATTGGTGCAGAAGTTTGGGGGGGAGCCCAGGAACTATCATGCCTTTAGGACAGAGATGCAATATGCCCTCAATCTGCAGTTTGATGACTTTCCCGACGAGGAATCGCGAGTGGCATTTGTGATTGGACATCTCGAAGGGGGGGCGAAAGACTGGGTTAGGCCCCTGATGGCAGCGAATAATGACATCCTAAAGGACACGAGGAAGTTTTTTCGTGCCATGGACCTGATGTTTTCCAGCGATATTGAGCAGGGAGTGGTACGCAGACAGTTAATGGCTTGTAAACAGGGGAGCCGATCTGTCCGTGAGTACTGGACTGAGTTTACCATGTTGATCCATAAATTGGGGAGGGATCTATCAGCGGAACCCATACAAATGTTTTTTGAAGAAGGGCTTTCTTCGGCTGTGAAAGACGAACTTTCCCGGGCGCCCAGGGCAGAGTCTATGGACCAGCTGACCAAATCCGCGCTGACCATAGGAGCACGCCAGGAGGCGAGAGCCTTGGAGAGGCGGGAAGGGAAGGGGGAACGTTGGAGGGAGTTTCGCATTCCAGAGATTCCAGAGCCACCTTTCCCGCCAGGAGAGCCGATGGAAATTGGAACAGCGCGCGCGCGCGCAGTTTCAAAGCCCAGTGAGGGGGGAAAGAAGGAGGGAAAAGGCGCCCGGAAATGCTATCTCTGCCAACAGCCAGGTCACTTTGCCAGAGTCTGCCCCCAAAGAAAGGAATGGCAAGGGATGGCGGGAGCTGTTGGGGAGAAGGAGGAAGAAGTCCAGGAGCAAGTAAAAGCCAACGCCTGGCTGCCACCGTTGGGGCACAGCAGCCAGGCCAAAGAGCAGTGAAAGTGCCCACGCCGGAACCTCCTAGACCCGCCCTAGTGATAGAGGTGTTGCTAGAGCTGCCAAACGGACACCCACTAAAGATAAAGGTGCTATTGGACTCAGGCAGCTCCTGTAATTTCATGAGTAAGGAGTTTGCAGCTGAACACCAGATACTGACTATCCCTTTAAGTAACCCTTTGCAGGTGACCACGATCGATGGGAGGGAGCTGTTGGGAGGAGAAGTCAGCCAGCAGACTGTCCCAATGATAATGAGGGTGGCAAGACACACCGAGCTAATAGCGTTTAATGTGGCTACCTTGGGAGGAGCTCCCATTATTTTGGGGATGAGCTGGCTAGCATTACATGATCCGCTAGTGGGCTGGCATCAGAGAGTGGTCTCCTTTGGGTCAGCACATTGTCTAGAACACTGCAAAGAGGGGAAAGCTCCAGAAGGGGCCAAAGCCACTCTAGCAGGGACGGAAGTAACGGACAAAGGGAAGGTGCCCCGACAATACGCCGACCTGGGCAACGTCTTCAGCGAAAGGGAAGCAGACAAACTACCTCCGCATAGACCCTTTGACTGTCAAATCAATTTACTCCCTGGGGCCCAGCTCCCAGTAGGCAAGCTGTACGCCATGTCAGACAGGGAAATGCAGGAGTTAAGGGAGTTCATTGACAAAAACCTGAAGAGAGGTTTCATCAGAGAGTCCAGAGCGGTGGGTGGCAGCCCAGTGTTTTTTGTGGATAAAAAAAAACGGACAAACCAAGGCTTGTAGTGGACTACCGGGCCTTAAATGCAGTGTCAGAACCAGTGGCTTTCCCTATGCCCAGAATTGATGACATTTTGACAAGGGTCAGGAAGGGAAAGATTTTTACTAAACTGGACCTGAGGGGGGCGTACAACCTGATACGAATAAGGAAGGGGGATGAATGGAAAACCACCATGTTCACCCCTTTGGGGGCATTTGAATACCTCGTTATGCCCTTCGGTCTACAAGCAGGCTCAGCGTGTTTTCAATCATTTATGAACCACGTCCTGGGACCTTTGCTTTACAAGAATTGCGTGGCCTTCTTAGATGATGTGTTGGTATATTCAGAGAATGAGGAGCAGCATGTGAGAGACGTCAGGGAAGTGTTGGGCAAACTGCAAGCGAACCAGCTGTGGGTGAAACTGGAGAAGTGTCAGTTTCATACCAAGGAGGTGGAATTCCTGGGGTACCGCGTGTCAGACAAGGGATTGGCCATGGATCCTGGCAAGGTCCAAGCGGTACTGGAATGGAAGACACCGAAAACGAAGAAGGATGTGCAAAGATTCCTAGGGTTTGGAAACTTCTATCGGAAGTTCATCAGAAACTTTGCCCACTTGACGGCTCCCATTACTGACTGTCTCAGCAGTAAGAGGAAATTCGTTTGGACGGCGGAGGCGGAGCGAGCTTTTGAGGAACTGAAAAGGGCGTTCGCTTCTGAAGAACAGCTCCTGCATGTGGATTTACAAAAACCGATGAGAGTAGAAACGGACGCATCGGACCGGGCGGTGGGGGCGGTGCTTCTGCAGCCTGGGGGGAAGGAGAAGTCGGAGTGGAGACCGTGTGCCTTTTTCTCGCGAAAGCTGAACAAATCTGAGAGGAACTACACAGTGTATGACCGAGAACTACTCGCCATTCACGAAGCGTTCCGAAGATGGAGGCACTTATTAATTGGCGCACAACATAAGGTGCAAGTGTGCACTGACCACAAGAACCTAGAGTATTGGAGAACGGCACGAGTACTCAACCAACGGCAAGTGAGATGGGCCCAGGAGTTCTCCAAATTCCACTTTGGAATTTGTTACGTGCCAGGCCCAGAAAACGTTAGGGCGGACACTCTCTCACGTAAACCTGAATATTTGGAGGGGGAGGGAGCACCCGAAGAGAGACATGTCATCCCAGAGGACCGCTGGGTGTGTGGGGCGGCATTGGTGGGGCAAAGAGAACTGGTAGAGGGAACGGAGAATGATGAATACGCCCAGGATAAGCTCAGAGGTCTTAGGAGGGAGGGAGAGAAACCCGGAGGTTTTGAGGAAAGAAACGGGGCATTGTATTACAAAGGGGCACTGTATATACCCGAAGGAGAATTGAGGGGGAGAGTACTCAAGCAGTTGCACGACAGCCCCATAGCGGGGCATTTTGGGCAACACAAAACCATGTGGTTGGTCACTAGGGAATTTTGGTGGCCCAAGGTGAGGGAAGATGTACGGGAGTATGTAAGAGGGTGTGACCAATGCCAGCGAGCCAAAGGGGAGAGGCGGGCGCCGGCGGGGTTATTAGAACCGTTACCCACACCAGAACGACCATGGGAGGCAGTGTCGATAGATTTTATGACTGATCTGCCGAAGTCCAAGGGGAAAACAGCCATCATGGTCGTAGTAGACCTACTAACAAAGATGTGCCACTTTGTAGCCTGCTCGCATGCAGTCACGGCGGAAGAGACAGCGAAATTGTTTGTAGAGCACATTTTTAGGTTGCATGGCGCCCCCTTGAGGGTGGTCTCAGACAGAGGGAAACAATTTACGTCCAGGTTCTGGAGGAAGCTCATGAGCTTACTGCACGTAGAGGTCAATTTTTCGACTGCCCAGCACCCTGAAACCAACGGGCAGGCGGAAAGAGCAAACGGTATCCTCCAGCAATACCTGAGGTGTTATGTCAATGACAGAGAGAATGATTGGGTAGAGAAGTTAGCGCTGGCGGAATTTGCCTACAACAATGTGGAGAATGTGTCCACAGGGATGAGCCCCTTTTTGGCTAATTATGGGTGTCATCCCAGGGCATTTCCCGGGGGAGGAGGGGAGAGATGGAGCGTCCCGGCAGCCGAACATTTTGTAGAAGAAATGGAAGCGATCCATCATCAGCTCCAACTCAACTTAGAAAGGGCCAAGGAAGAATATAAGAGGCAGGCAGACAAAAACAGAAGGGAAGGTGAAACCATAAGGGTGGGGAATCAGGTGTGGCTGTCAACCCAAGGGTTGCCGTTCAAAGGGGGTTGTAAGAAATTAAGACCCAAAAGATTGGGTCCATTTGAGGTCATTCAACAGGTCAACCCAGTGGCTTTCAGGCTCCGGTTACCGAACCACATGAAACTGCACCCAGTATTCCACAGGTCGTTACTGTCACCGTATAAGGGGGGACGAGAAGGGATGTCCACACGGGGACCAGTCATAGAAGAAAGGGAACGCAGCAGCCATGTGGCGGAAATCATCGACTCCAGGTGGAAGGGTGATCAGGTGGAGTATTTGGTAGCGTGGGAAGGGGAACCGGAGTCAGAAAACACCTGGGTAATGGCAGAGGATGTCAATGACGAGGTCTTAATAGAAACGTTCCATCAAAGGTTCCCAAGGAAACCTCAGCCTGTAGCGAGGTTCCGGAGGGAATACTTTGGCACCACCGACGAGGAGGAGGAGTTGGAAGGATTCACGGACTCGGAGTTGGAAGGAGGAATAGACTCCGATGAGGAGGAGTACTTAGAGACCAGGAACAGCAACAGGTGGAGAGAAGTGTTCGAGACATCGGAAGATGAAGGAGGTTCTTTCCGGGGTTTTGCCTCCTCACCGCCCATAGAGGAGGGGACGGGAGGGGGTGAAGGGGGCCCTGGAGGGGAGGTGGATGTCAGGGAACTGCCATCAGAAGGACAGGAGGTGGAAGGGCTCACAGAGGTTGGGAGAGACTCAGCAGCTGAAGAGGGAACCAGCAGGGGGAGAGGAGGAGCTCCGAGGGAAAGTGAGCAGGAGGGATGGCTCAGAGACACTTCCAGCGAAAACAGTGGGGAGGTTTCAGGACCTCCTGTAGGGACACCCACTCCTCGCCGGAAACTGTCACGCCGAGAGTCCAGAAGACGCGTTTCCATTAAGGAGCTTTTATGTTGGAAGAGATTCCGTAAGCAACCACTGTCGGAATCTGCCAGCGACTGACGGAGCCATGCTTAAGGGGCTCCGTTACAGACAGAGGTTTGCGGACTTAACCAAACTCTGAGGGACTTGGATTTTACGCACAAGCAGCTCATCATCCCATCACAGGAAGGAAAGAGGGACAGAGGCCAGTGTCTCCCGCGGCACCCCTGACCATCATTCAAGGCACCACAGCTGCCACAGCACACTGCTTGAAAGCCACTGCAGAACTGGGATGGGAAAGGTTTCTCGTCCAACTAACTGGTCTGGAGAAGAGGAAAGGCAGCCATGCTTGCTCCTTTGTCTTCTCCGAGGAGACTTCCTGCCTGACTTCTCATCTTGAGGCCCCAGGGAGAAGTGGGAGGAGGAGGAGGAGGAAGCATCCCAAGAAGAAGTGTGCTCCCCACCAGTAGGTGCTTCCACCCCCACTCCTAAATCTGCTTCCAACAGATACTTGGGGGGGGGGGGCATCCTGCACCATCTGGTCAATTCCTGGTGCTAGGAGAATTAGAAGGTCTAAGATATAAACACATACATAAATACCGTAAGTAGTTCTCATCACAAAAGAATATGCAGGTAAACCCATCAACAGGTTTCCTGCCAGACAGGAGTCTGTTGTAGGCCGCCCCTTCTGTGATGTATGGAGGGGTGGTCTTGGGCTCCAGGGTGGGCAATTTCAAATGTCTATATAAGGACTTGGTTCGGGGTCTCCTCCTCCCTTCTGCGTGGGGGTGGGGGGGGGTGAGCACCAGTTAATAAAGATCTGGCTTACTAGCTGCTTTGCTTCTCAATATTCTCTGGTTGGCCTCTGTTATTTTCTCCTACCGATAGAGAAGCTACCAAAGGACTCTATATGGGCTCTGAGGTACCCCAGAAGGGAAAAGGGGCTGTTTTTTCCTTAGAACACTGGCCCCCAGTCCCCACCCCCTTGCAGCTGACCCCTTGCTGCTCTCTGCTTGGCAGGGTATTGAGGAGGCATCCTGCTAGCCAAAGGAGACATGTGCAATTCACATTTGTAGTGTTCTAAATATGTACAAAGCAACCTTGCTGGGGGATGTGGATGAGGTTAACCCTTTCTCTCCCTGCCATGGTCCCATGAAGCTGCTGTATTTCAAGGGAAGATCCCTTGGCCCCCCTGGCAGAGAGAAAGACTTCGACTCCCTCCTCCCAGCCATCCCAGCAGCCCTCAGGCTTCCCCTTGGCTGCTTCTAAGGTAATAAACAACCACCAATGAATACCATGCCTACTTTGGATCTGAGAATTAAGAAGATAACCTGCCAAGAAGAATACACAGCTATTTCTCCCCCTCAAGGTACCTTGTATTCCTCGACAGCCTCTTCCAGAGGAATCACCTTGTGGTGTTGGTGCTTCTTGGATCTGCCCCAAGCCACACAGATGGGGGCTTCATCCTCCTTGCAAAAGAGTTTCAGGGGCTCCTGGTGCTTCTCACAGACTCCTCCTTTCCCTCTGGAAGACTGAGAGTCTTGGCTACTTTGACAAAGGTAGCCAATTGCCGATTGCGGACGAGGCTCCTTCTCTGGACTCCAACTTGGCCTTGAGGACAGGAAGCCAGCCTCCTTTTTGCCCCGTTGCACTGGATCAGGCCGGACTGGCAGAAGTTGTGCCCACACTCTGGGATGGTCCCTGTGTCGTAAGAGAGTCAGGGTCAGAGAGGGGAATGAAGGAGAAGGACCCTACCAATATCAGATAGATCATATTCTGCCTTCACACCCTACAAGAAGGTCAACGGTGCCTTGGGGAATGGATCGTTTTTCGCTGTATCGAATTGTATCCTTTTTGCTGTATCTTTCTCATTGACTTTAAGAATGGATCTGAATGTAGTTTTCAACTCAAATGTATTTTCCCTCAAAATGCTGTACTTTTCTAAATGTATCCAAATGTATCCGAATGGGTTTTTGTATTTCCCTCCAATCTCATCACCTAGAGAATGTTCCCTAAATGTAACAATCACTTGTTCCAAATGTATTTGATTCAAATGTATTCGAGTGTATACTTTTATGGGGAAACGTAGCTAGGAAAATGTGGATATATATATATATATATTGCTTATAGTGCCTTTGAACGGTCAGCGTTCCACCCTCTATCCTTTCAGGAGCTGCCAAAAACACTCTCCACACCACACTGCCACCTACTGGGTCTACAAATGATACCATGAATACACACAAATACAAGCTCTAAAATAAATTAGTTTTATTTTCCCATAAGTATGCAAACATAAGACTATCACACCCGAATTAATAGCTATGCAGAACAGGATTCCCCCCCTCCATCGGATAGCTGCCTGCGCGGCTGTCTTTGAGGGGGGTGGAGGGAGGAACGGGTGGGATCGACATCCGATAGCTGCCTGCCTGCCTGAGCATGCGGTGCACCCGGGGGGTGCTGCGACCGGCGCCCATTGGGAAGGAACAAGACAGGAAAAGGAAGGAAATGGGAGAGGTATTTTTAAGGCCCCACTTTTCACATGGTGTCCTGCTGTGTGGTCGGAAACTACTCTTTATTGTTTGATTTGGGTTAATGTCAGAATAAAAGCGAGTTCCTTCCAAATAACACATTCCTTTTTATCTTACCAATTTCTCATATTGTAAGAAGCGGAAGAAGAAACCACAGAGAGCATTCATATTTTCCTTCTGATCAATGAAGTCAAACGTTACAATTATCCATTTTAGAATGAGCACCTATAGGGAGAAGACAGATCTCAGTAAGCCAAAGCAAGGCCAAGACAACAAACCCCTTCTGGAATATGGTCAGCGTGTACAACATCTAGCTGAATCATCACCAGGATAACTAAGTCAGACTGGGGGAAATATCATTCTTCAGAACCAAGACATCATTACCATGCTTTCCAAGTTACCTGAAAGTCACTAGAACACTTGCGAGCACAGAGCCAAGACACAGCTGAAATAAGAGCAAAAGGCGGAGTTTGGCCTCATGAGGTCCCCCTACCATGAACTCCTTAGGTGGGCCACCCTGCGCCCGCCTCGGCATCGCGCCTCGCTATTCTGCAACTCAAGATAACACTGAACTGCTCTGCAGGGTTGTTGTAAGGATTGCAAGTCAAGGCATCCAAATGCCTTTGAACATTGAAAAGCCCCTAGCCAATGCTTTGAACTTTCGCTTTAAAAAGGAAACTCTGATTAGTAAGAGTTTGGGGAATTAAAAATTGGTTTGTCCTGGGGGTGCTGAAGCTGTGTTCTGGCTTGAAAACCCAGTGAGACCACTGGGCCATCTAGTTCTGTATGGTCTGCCACAGCCAGCAGCTGCTCTCCAGGATTTCAGAGCTCTCTTTCCCATGAATGGGTTGGAACTGCCGCTTTTTGCATCATGTGCCTCTCCCAGTGGGCCACCCCGAGCCATTTCCTGTATAGCGTTCTACATCCCATGTAGTCCTGCTTCTTCCAGCTCAGTTCAGTTCATTCTGCAACTATGCAAGTTAGGCCGCATCTGCTTTATGCATTCAAAGCACCATCATGCCCCTTGACATGCTAACAGTTGCATCTTTGTATTCAATCCCTTCAGCACCTTGGACAGCAGTCTCGCAAGGCTCAGCCACAGGTACCTGGTGCCCCATGCTTCCTAGGCCCAGGTCCATGCTTTAAAGGCACTGTGTCCGAGTGTTTTGTTGTCCCAGGGCTTTCTAATTTTCAGCATCCCTTTCCAGGGCAGCTTTATTTATTTAATAATAATAATAATAATAATAATAATAATAATAATAATAATAATTTATTATTTATACCCCGCCCATCTGGCTGGGCCTCCCCAGCCACTCTGGGCGGCTTCCATAAAAACCAAAAATACAATAAAATATCACACGTTAAAAACTTCCCTGAACAGGGCTGCCTTAAGATGTCTCCTGAATGTCAGGTAGTTGTTTATCGCCTTGACATCTGCTGGAAGGGTGTTCCACAGGGCGGGCGCCACTACCGAGAAGGCCCTCTGCCTGGTTCCCTGTAGCTTTGCTTCTCGCAATGAGGGAACCGCCAGAAGGCCCTCGGCGCTGGACCTCAGCGTCCGGGCAGAATGATGGGGGTGGAGACGCTCCTTCAGGTATACTGGACCGAGGCCGTTTAGGGCTTTAAAGGTCAGCACCAACACTTTGAATTGTGCTCGGAAACGTACTGGGAGCCAATGCAGGTCTTTCAAGACCGGTGTTATATGGTCTCGGCGGCCGCTCCCAGTCACCAGTCTAGCTGCCGCATTCTGGATTAGTTGTAGTTTCCGAGTCACCTTCAAAGGTAGCCCCACGTAGAGTGCATTGCAGTAGTCCAAGCGGGAGATAACCAGAGCATGCACCACTCTGGCGAGACAGTCCGCAGGCAGATAGGGTCTCAGCCTACGTACCAGATGGAGCTGGTAAACAGCTGCCCTGGACACAGATTTGACCTGTGCCTCCATGGACAGCTGTGAGTCCAAAATGACTCCCAGGCTGCGCACCTGGTCCTTCAGGGGCACAGTTACCCCATTCAGGACCAGGGAATCCTCCACACCTGCCCGCCTTCTGTCCCCCAAGAGCAGTACTTCTGTCTTGTCAGGATTCAACCTCAATCTGTTAGCCGCCATCCATCCTCCAACCGCCTCCAGACACTCACGCAGGACCTTCACCGCCTTCACTGGTTCTGATTTAAAAGAGAGGTAGAGCTGGGTATCATCCGCATACTGATGAACACCCAGCCCAAACCTCCTGATGATCTCTCCCAGCGGCCGCATGTAGATGTTGAAAAGCATGGGGGAGAGGACAGAACCCTGAGGCACCCCACAAGTGAGAGCCCAGGGGTCTGAACACTCATCCCCCACCACCACTTTCTGAACACGGCCCAGGAGGAAGGAGCGGAACCACTGTATAACAGTGCCCCCAGCTCCCAGCCCCTCAAGACGGTCCAGAAGGATGCTATGGTCGATGGTATCGAACGCCGCTGAGAGATCCAGCAGAACTAGGAAACAGCTCTCACCTTTGTCCCTAGCCCGCCGGAGATCATCAACCAGTGCGACCAAGGCAGTTTCAGTCCCATGATGAGGCCTGAATCCCGACTGGAAGGGATCCAAATGGTCCGCTTCTTCCAGGCGTGCCTGGAGTTGTTCGGCAACCGCTCGCTCAATCACCTTGCCCAGGAATGGAAGATTTGAGACTGGGCGATAGTTGGCCATCGTGGCCGCATCTAAAGATGGTTTTTTAAGAAGCGGTTTAATAACCGCCTCTTTCAGCGGGTCTGGGAAGGCTCCCTCATGGAGGGAAGCATTCACCACCCCACGAAGCCCATCGCCCAGCCCTTCCCGGCTTGCTTTTTTTTTTTTTTTTTTTGCATTTTAAAATTTTATTGGTTTCCAACCAGTTGTACATTTATATCCATATCATAACATTCTTATCCATTTTGGACTTCCTTCAACGTTACTGACAATCATTCGTAGTTTTCCCTTTCATACGCATTCCGTTCTCACATACTGCCGTTATCCCACCCTTCCTACATTATTTATAACCGACAGTACTTATTGATTTTTTACAGTGCCTCTTTTAACCCCACTAGCGTTGTATTTACATCACAGTTGTTTTCCAGATACCCCACAAATTTCCCCCAGTCTTGAATAAACTTTTGGTCTTTGGCATATCTAATTTTCCCTGTTAATTTATCCAATTCTACATATTCTATCAATTTTTCTCTCCACTCTTCCACCGTAGGAGTTTCCTCCTGCTTCCATCTCTGTGCTAACACCATTCTTGCGGCCGTTGCCGCATACTGAAAAAGTTTGCGGTCCTTTCTTTCTATATCTTTTCTTACAATACCCAATAGGAAGATTTCTGGTCTTTTAACAAAGGTGTATCTCAGCATCTTTTTCATTTCGTTATAAATCTCCTCCCAAAAACTTTTAATTTTTTTACATTCCCACCATTGATGGTAAAATGTCCCCTCTATTTGTCTGCATTTCCAGCATTTGTTGTCTACCTTGTACATTCTTGCCAACTTCACTGGTGTCATATACCACCTATAAAGCATCTTCATCATATTTTCTTTCAGAAGCGTACAGGCCGTAAATTTTATGTTCACCTTCCATAGCCTTTCCCAGTCCTCCAATTGGATATTGTACCCAAAATCCCTCGCCCACTGGACCATCACTGATTTCACTACCTCGTCCTTCGTATTCCATTCCAGCAGTATTTTATACATTTTCGACAGATTTTTACATTCATTGTTCACTATCTCCTTTTGGTACCTAGACTCTTTTTCCTCGTAACCCCTTTCCTTCACCTCCTTTTTGAACATTTCATTAATCTGAAAATAGTGCAACCAATCATATGTAAAAACTTTAACCTGGTCATATGGTTTTACTTTCCACTTTCCTCCTTCATTTGTCACCATTTCTTCGTATTTTCCCCACTTTCCTCTCATGTTGATTTTCTTTACCCCCATTATCTCTAACGGAGATAACCAGTGAGGAGTTTTGGGTTCTAGTATGTTTTTATATCTATCCCAAACCTCTATTAAAGCACCTCTAAAAACATGGTTACCGAACCCCTTATGAACCCTCTTTTTGTCACACCAGAGGTAGGCGTGCCACCCAAATCTGTTATTAAATCCTTCCAGGTCTAAAAGTTCATTATTCTCCAATTTTACCCACTCTTTTATCCAGCACAAACATGCTGCCTCATAGTACAGTCTCATGTCTGGTAGGGAGAAGCCACCTCTTTCTTTTGTATCAGTCAATAATTTAAATTTAATTCTGGGCTTCTTCCCTTCCCAGACATATCTTGAGATCACCTTTTGCCAATCTTTGAAATCTTTTATGCCTTTTATTATGGGTAAAGTTTGGAACAGAAATAACAGCTTGGGGAGCACCATCATTTTAATCATTGAAATTCGTCCCCAGAACGATAATTTCATTCTGGCCCAAGTCTCCATATCTTTTTTTATTCTGTTCCATACTGGGGTGTAATTGTTTTGGTACAGATCAATGTTCTTTCCGGAAAGCCATATTCCCAAGTACTTAACTTTTCTAGCCACCTCAATCCCTGTTCTTTGCTGCAGTAGTTCAATCTTATCTTGGTCTAGGTTTTTGACAATCATTTTTGTTTTCCCTTTGTTCAATTTAAATCCCGCTAAGTTACCGAATTTCCCCATCTCTTCCAAACTTTCCTTTATACTTTCTATCGGCTCTTCCACAGTCAAAACCACATCATCTGCATAGGCTTTAACTTTGTACTCATTAGCCCCTAATGTGACCCCTTTAATTTGTCTGTTTTGTCTTATTGCATTTAGTAAGGTTTCCAAAATCACTATAAATAACAGTGGCGAAAGGGGGCATCCCTGTCTTGTTCCCTTAGCTATTTTAATATCTTCGGAGATGACATTGTTTACTATCAGTCTTGCTTTCTGTTCTGTATAGATTGCCTTTATACCATTCAGAAATTCCTGTCCCACCTCCATAGCCTCCAAGTTTTTCAACATAAAGTCCCAGACTACGTTGTCGAACGCTTTCTCCGCGTCTACAAAAATTAGGCTTGCTGGTTTATCGCACCTATCTGAGAGAAATTCAATAATATTAACTATATTCCTTGTATTATCACTTATTTGTCTTCCTGGCAAAAAACCAGCTTGATCTTTATGTATAATTTTTGATAGTATCTTTTTTAATCTTTTGGCTAAAACGCCGGCAAAGATCTTATAGTCCGTATTTAATAAGGAGATAGGTCTGTAATTCTTAATCTGTGTTGGGTCCGAATCTTGTTTTGGAATTATTGTAATAAAGGCCTCTTTCCATGTCTCAGGAATGTCCCTTTCTTTTAAGATGTTATTCATTACTTCGGTCAGCGGGGCTATCAACTTATCTTTCATTTCTTTATAGTAGCTTGATGTAAACCCATCTGGGCCCGGTGCCTTCCCTCTTTTCAGTTCATTAATCACTTCTTCTACCTCTTCTCTACATATTAGGGCATTAAGTTGTTCTTTTTGATCTGTCGGGATCTTCTTCAACATCTTTTCTTCCAGATATCTTTCAATTTCCTCCTTGTTATTCCTTTCGTTATTCCTATATAATTGTGTATAAAAGTCCACAAACCCTTTCCTAATTTCTTTCGGGTCTGTAATTTCTTCCCCATTTAGTTCAATTTTGTTAATTAATTTTTGTTCTTTCCGTCTTTTTACCTGCCAAGCAAGCCATTTTCCAGATTTATTTGCGAACTCAAAGTTTTTTTGTCTTAACATTTTTATATTCCATTCGACCTCCTTATTTATTAACATTGCGAATTGGGTTTGTAGAGCCTTTATTTCTTGCCTTATCTTCTCATTATTAGGTTTTTTAATCAGTTTTTGTTCATTGTCCGTAATTTGTCTCAAAATCTTTCTTGTCTTTTTTTCTTTGTTGTTCCTTTTCCACGCATTTTGTTGGATACAAAGGCCCCTCATCACTGCCTTGGATGCATCCCATACTACACTCATTTTTGTCCCTTTATCTGAATTATCTTGAAAATATTCTGACAATTTTTTCTGTATTTTTTCAACAAATTTTTGATCGTCTCAAAGATTATCGTTCAATCTCCATCTAAAAGTTCGCTCTTCGAGTCCTTTTAACTCCATCTTAATCGGGTTGTGGTCTGAGATGACTTTAGCCTGAATTTCAATTTTTTGGATTCTTGGTACTAATTCGTTCGACACCCAAATTTGGTCTATTCTTGACATTGATTGGTTTGGTTCTGAATGGTACGTAAATTGTTTTTCTAGTGGATGCCTAAATCTCCAGATGTCAATTAGGTTACAGTTCTTAATCATCGTAAAAAAAGTCTTTGGTAACTTCCCTTCATTGTTCTTTGTTTTCCTCAATCTATCCATTTCTGTTGATACCACGCCGTTCAGATCTCCCATTATTATAATTTTTTTATCCATATATTCAAATAGTTTTTCTTCCAGTAATCTGAAAAATTCTGTCTTATTCCCATTTGGGGCGTAGATTCCAACAATTATCAGTTCTTCGCCTTGCCATTTAATCTGAGCCGCTATTATTCTTCCTTCCTCGTCCTTAAATAGTTGACGGGACTCAATTTTGTTTTGGATGTATAGAACCACCCCTCTTTTTTTCTTTTTATCTGAGGATATAAATTCGTTCCCTAACCTTTTATTGATAAGGATCTTCCTATGTTTTTTGGCCACGTGCGTTTCTTGTAGGCATATGATATCTAAATTCTTCTTCTTTAGAATACGTTCAATTCCGTTCCGTTTCTTCTTATTGTTCATTCCATTAATGTTCCAGTTCCATAATTTTAACATCATTTTCCTTAAAAGGTAAAGGTAAAGGTACCCCTGCCCGAACGGGCCAGTCTTGACAGACTCTGGGGTTTGTGCGCCCATCTCACATCTATAGGCCGGGGGCCAGCGCTGTCCGGAGACACTTCCGGGTCACGTGGCCAGCGTGACAAAGCTGCATCTGGCGAGCCAGCGCAGCACACGGAACGCCGTTTACCTTCCCGCTGGTAAGCGGTACCTATTTATCTACTTGTTAACCTGCTCCTTGGAGGGCTGCTACCAAAAACTCAGCTACCCCCGCCGTTACCCTTTGGTCAACGTCGGATAGGCAGAATCCCACACATTCACCTTGCTGGGGTTCCAGACCACCCAAAAGAGGGGACAGCACGCGTTGACGGAGCGTACTGTACAATGGGCAATGAAAAAGAATATGCTCTACAGTGTCCGGGACATTCATAGAGCATCTGCAGAATCTCTTGTTTCTAGGGATGTTTTGATATCTTCCCCGGACAAATGCTGAGGGAAAAATATTCAACCGGGCCAGCATAAAAGCCCTACGTTGGGCTGGGATTATTAATTTAGTGACGTAATTGGCTCTGCTATCTAAGAGAGTTGCTATCCAACTGCTGCCTTTTTATATATACTTCAAGGCTTTTACATGTTATTTTCTCTTTTATGGTTTTATTTGCATAATGCCTAATAAAGGTTTGATTTCACATTTATCTACTTGCACCCGGGGGTGCTTTCGAACTGCTAGGTTGGCAGGCGCTGGGACCGAGCAGCGGGAGCGCACCCCGCCGCGGGGATTCGAACCGCCGACCTTTCGATCGGCAAGCCCTAGGCGCTGAGGCTTTTACCCACAGCGCCACCCGCGTCCCATATCATTTTCCTTACCACTATCTAAATTTAAGAGTTTACACTTAAAGTCTTTCTGTCTCTTCTCCTTCTTCTTCTTCTCCCTCTTCGTCCGACTCTCTTCCGCTCTGTTCTTCTTCTTCACCTAGTTCAGATTCCTCCCTCCTTCTTAGTCCTCCTTCTGCTCCTTTAATCTCTTCTTCTCCTTGTTGTAATTCTTTGTATCTTCTTGTAAATTTTCCTATTTCCTCTGGGCTTAACAATCTTCTTCTAACTCCTTTGTAGAAGAAAGAGACGCCCTCCGGAAATTCCCATCTAAAGTCGATCTTGTTTTTCTTAAGTAGTTGCACCAGTGGTTTGTAAGCTTCTCTTCGTTTCAACAGCCTTATTGGAATGTCTTTAAATATAATTATATAATTCCCATCGATGTAAAGTCTTTTCTCTCTGTTCCTCTGCAAAATCAGATTTCTCATCTCTCTATCCTTAAAAGTAATTAAACAGTCACCTGGGAATTTCTTTAGTCTGTTTGACTTAATTTTCATTCTATAAGCATTCTGTATTGTCATTGCCAAATCTTCTTCCGGAAGCTCCATCCACTGCGCAATTTCTTTTGTTAATCTTTCTCTTATATTTTCATTTTGTATTTCTGGAACTTGCCTCAGCCTTAAATTAACCTCTCTCTGTTTCAGTTCATTCATTGCGATAGAATCTTTTATTTCTTCTTGTATTTTGTTTAAATCTGCAATCTCATTCCTCATCTTCTCCTCTTCCCTTTTCATCTCTTTCATTTCCTGTTTTGTCTTTTTTAATCCTTCATCCACTCTCCTTGAGACCTCCTTAATCTGTCCTTTTAATTCGCTGACTGTCTCCTCAATCTTTTTGTCCATTTTTCCTATTTTATTATCTACCTGTTCTAGCTTCATCTCCAAATTCTTTTCGCTTTGTTTTATTTCTGCAAACATCTTCAATATTTCTGTTCTAAATTCTGTTTCCTGCTTTGAAGCTCTCCTGTCTGTTGGAGTCCCTCCCTCTCCCCCTTTTTTCTGTGTATGCGACATATTCCTCAGTGTTTCAATAACAGATATGTACACTGTATTATCCTGTGTAATTATAGTTACAGCACTATTGTATACTGTTAAGCGCTATTAACCTGACCACCGAAAGCCAGGAGATATCACCTATATAGGGAGAAAGGAGCAGAAAAAAAGAAAAGAGTGGTACATAAAAAAGATAAACACCGAATTGCAGAACACAACTTCCTTAGGCTTTCGCCTCAGAGTCCTAGATATTATCTTAAATTATTGTCCCTTCCCCTGCCAATTTGGGGGGGTTGGATATCTGTCCACGTTCTTCTTGCCCCTATTCGGGCTAATCCCAATCAGGTTGGTCCAGCTGATCTTCTTGCCCCTTTTCGGGCTAATCCATCCAAAGCGTTAAACAGGTAGAGCTCTGCTTATGTTCTGAGTAGTCCAAAAGACAGTGACTATAGTTCAAGTAGCAGTCAGCTTACCGCTTCCAATATAGTCCAAATGTAGTCCAAATTTTTATATTAATACTGAATAGTCCCAAGGGTGTAATCCAATAATAATAATAAAGGAGGTATCTCTCCGACACAGTTCTCATATAGATATTTCACAGAGCCTAAGTTACCTCCTTCTAATTTTCAGCTTGATATTGGTTTGCAACACAGAGAGAATAGTTCCACCAACATCAACCACAGGGGGGGGGTAACTCTTCCAGCTTAAGGAGAGATAGTCTTTACCTCATCTTCCACGCAACCTATTTCCAGCTGTTCATTTTGGTTTGATTTAGTTTTTAACTTTGGCTCTCATTTACTTAAAGTCCTTAGCAAAAGTTTAGAGAGAAAAGAGCAAATACAAACAGTGGTGAACATAAAAGGGGAGCCTCCAGATGCTTTTCCCCCTTATCTGAGGGTATTTTAAAGTAGTTTAAATATGGCGTCGGAGGTCCTTCTTACTTTCCAGTTAATATGGCGTCGGAGTTTCTTTTAACTTATTAACCTCTTCGCAGAAGTGTTCACCAATAGCCCTCTCTGTTTCCTGTAACTTCACTAATTGTAACTGCTGAGTTTCTTTAGTTCACGCAGTTTCTCTGCTCCCCCTTTGTTTCTCCCTTTCTTCTTTTTCTTTTACTTTGCAAAAAGGTTACTTTTTAACTTAGCTCAAGTCCAAACAAACGCAGGGGAGACAGTTACAGTAACCGCTAGCGGCAACTTACTTTCACTTTAGGCTCTGCAATCAGTGCTGCGTCTTTTTCAATGAAGCCAGACAGACCGCTGAACTCGGGATCTTCTCCTTTTTAACCGGAGGCTTCCTTATTATATTTAATCACCAGTTCTCCAAATTCTTGGTAGCAAATCCGGTTTTCTTTGTATTGCTTTTATTAGCCAGGATGGGCAAGGATCCAGGAGACAGGTGGTTGGTTTCACTCGTCCAAGCAGCCTGTCCACATCCTCGGAGGTAACAGATTGGAATTGATCCCACTCAACTTGACCAGACAGAACTCTTGCACTCTCCCGCCCCGGCCCTGCTCCCACGGTGGAGTCTACTTCTTCCCGAATCTGAGTGATTTTATCTGCAAAAAACTTTGCAAAATCATTGCAGGAGAACATGTGGCCCGTACTGGGCCCCGATGTTGCAGGTGGTTCCGCTAAATTGTGAACCACCTGAAAAAGTCTCCTGCTGCTGTTTTCTGCAGATGCAATAGAGGCGGTGAAGAAATTCTTCTTCGCCGTCGCTATCGCCACTTGGTAGGCTCGACGTTGAGCTCTAACCTGTGTCCGGACAGATTCGGAATGAGTTATCCGCCACCGGCGCTCTAGCCGTCTCAACGATTGTTTCATTGCCCTCAGATCCGTGGAAAACCACGGGGCTGTCCGGGCTCCATGCAATCGGAGAGGGCGCTTCGGAGCCAAACAGTCAATAGCCCTGGTTAACTCCACATTCCAGCGGGCCACCAGGGAATCAGCTGAAAGGCCATCAACATGGGATAAAGCATCCCCTACCACTCTCTGGAAACCATTTGGATCCATTAAGTGGCGGGGGCGGACCATCCGAATTGGTCCCACCTCCCTGCAGAGGGGATGGGTCGCAGAGAAGTCCAGTTGCACCAGGAAGTGATCTGACCATGGCACTTCTTTCGTTTCGCTTTTACTTAGTGTCAGATCACCAACATCCATAGAGGTAAACACCAGGTCCAAGGCATGTCCACGGCTATGGGTTGGGCCAGACTTATTCAGGGACAGCCCCATGGAGGCCATGCTTTCCACGAAGTCCCGAGCGGCCCCTTGTAAGGTCGTGTCGGCATGAATGTTAAAATCCCCTAGGACGACCAAGCTAGGTGTCTCCAGGAGAACATCCGCCACGACCTGAAGCAGCTCGGGCAGGGAATCCTTGGCGCAGCGGGGAGGTCGGTACACCAAAAGGAATCCTGTACTGCCCCTATTGCCCAACTTCCAGAACATGCACTCAGAAAACTGGGTCTTCCCAATAGGACGCCTGGTGCAAACTAATGACTTCCTAAAAATCACTGCAACCCCCCCTCCCCGCCCACATGACCTGGGTTGCTGTGCGTAAGAGAAACCTGGTGGACAAGCAGCGGCAAGAACAGGCCCATCTGCTTCACCCAACCAAGTCTCTGTTACACAAGCCAGGTCAAATCCTCCATCCATGATCAAGTCATGGATGGCAGTGGTCTTCTGAATCATTGACCTGGCATTGCACAGCAGCACCTTCAGGCTATGTGGGTATCCCTTGCTGATTCTAGTATCCGTCCGGACAGGACCAGACCCGGAGGCAGGGATAGTCCTCAGACAACGACTAAACCTGCCTCCTCTGTAATGACATGGTCTGGTCTTAGCGTAACTCCTCCTCCTACCCGTGATCACTGAGATCGGTTGTCCCAGTGCATCCCCCCCTGTGGAACATGCCCCAGCCATTTTGTGGGCTGGGGCCCACTCCCCGGCAGCCCTGACCCCTCCCCCTAAAAACAAAATAACACCTTAAACAAACAAACAAAACCAATAAAACAATACAAACAAAAAATATAAAAATTACAAAAACATCAAAATAAAAAAATAATAATTCCCCAAGCCCAACCAAACATCAATCCCACCCCCCACATACAAAAAATCCAGAAATTTTTTTTTAAAAAACATTTTAAAAACACTCTGTGCCTCTCTGGCAGTAACAACTGTCCTAGTGAGGCCTGTCAGGCCCCGCCCTGTGCCAGGTGGTAAGTGGCAGGGAGGAGCAGGGCCCTCAGGCACTCACTCAGGGAGTCTTCCTGGGCAGCAGGCCGCAAGCAGCACACAGTCCTTATGAGGCCCCAGGCCCCGCCCCAAGCCAGATGGTAAGTGGCAGGAAGGAGCAGGGCCCTCACGCACTCACTCAGGGAGTCTTCCTGGGCAGCAGGCCGCAAGCAGCACACAGTCCTTATGAGGCCCCAGGCCCCGCCCCAAGCCAGATGGTAGGTGGCAAGAGCAGGGCCCTCAAGCACTCACTCAGGGAGTCTTCCTGGGCAGCAGGCCGCAAGCAGCACACAGTCCTTATGAGGCCCCAGGCCCCGCCCCAAGCCAGATGGTAGGTGGCAAGAGCAGGGCCCTCAAGCACTCACTCAGGGAGTCTTCCTGGGCAGCAGGCCGCAAGCAGCACACAGTCCTTATGAGGCCCCAGGCCCCGCCCCAAGCCAGATGGTAAGTGGCAGGAAGGAGCAGGGCCCTCACGCACTCACTCAGGGAGTCTTCCTGGGCAGCAGGCCGCAAGCAGCACACAGTCCTTATGAGGCCCCAGGCCCCGCCCCAAGCCAGATGGTAGGTGGCAAGAGCAGGGCCCTCAAGCACTCACTCAGGGAGTCTTCCTGGGCAGCAGGCCGCAAGCAGCACACAGTCCTTATGAGGCCCCAGGCCCCGCCCCAAGCCAGATGGTAGGTGGCAAGAGCAGGGCCCTCAAGCACTCACTCAGGGAGTCTTCCTGGGCAGCAGGCCGCAAGCAGCACACAGTCCTTATGAGGCCCCAGGCCCCGCCCCAAGCCAGATGGTAGGTGGCAAGAGCAGGGCCCTCAAGCACTCACTCAGGGAGTCTTCCTGGGCAGCAGGCCGCAAGCAGCACACAGTCCTTATGAGGCCCCAGGCCCCGCCCCAAGCCAGATGGTAGGTGGCAAGAGCAGGGCCCTCAAGCACTCACTCAGGGAGTCTTCCTGGGCAGCAGGCCGCAAGCAGCACACAGTCCTTATGAGGCCCCAGGCCCCGCCCCAAGCCAGATGGAAAGTGGCAAGAGCAGGGCCCTCAAGCACTCACTCAGGGAGTCTTCCTGGGCAGCAGGCCGCAAGCAGCACACAGTCCTTATGAGGCCCCAGGCCCCGCCCCAAGCCAGATGGAAAGTGGCAAGAGCAGGGCCCTCAAGCACTCACTCAGGGAGTCTTCCTGGGCAGCAGGCCGCAAGCAGCACACAGTCCTTATGAGGCCCCAGGCCCCGCCCCAAGCCAGATGGTAGGTGGCAAGAGCAGGGCCCTCAAGCACTCACTCAGGGAGTCTTCCTGGGCAGCAGGCCGCAAGCAGCACACAGTCCTTATGAGGCCCCAGGCCCCGCCCCAAGCCAGATGGTAGGTGGCAAGAGCAGGGCCCTCAGGCACTCACTCAGGGAGTCTTCCTGGGCAGCAGGCCGCAAGCAGCACACAGTCCTTATGAGGCCCCAGGCCCCGCCCCAAGCCAGATGGTAGGTGGCAAGAGCAGGGCCCTCAAGCACTCACTCAGGGAGTCTTCCTGGGCAGCAGGCCGCAAGCAGCACACAGTCCTTATGAGGCCCCAGGCCCCGCCCCAAGCCAGATGGTAGGTGGCAAGAGCAGGGCCCTCAAGCACTCACTCAGGGAGTCTTCCTGGGCAGCAGGCCGCAAGACTCCTCTTTAAGGAGTCCTCTGTGCGTGGCAAAGGCTTGTTGCTGGGACAATAGGAGGCTGCCTTATACTGAGTCCCACTATGGCTCTATCTAGCTCAGTCTTGTCCACAATGGATGGCAAAAACTCTCCAGGGTTTCAGACAGAGGACATTCTAGCTGGAGATACAACAGATTGAACCGGAGAGCTTCTGCATGTAAGCAGCTGCTTTACCACTAAGCTATGGCCCTTCTCCCATTGCTTCTGCCCTGAATGAACTGCAAGCCTGTCCTACAGTCCTCCCCAAACTCTCTTTTGTGGCTACACTCTGCAGGAGGTCATTGGTTGCAGAAGTTGAGCTGTCTGCACATGTGACTGAATCCGTGAGAAGGCTGATCTGTAATGAAACGCTGACTTTCAGGCATCTCTTGAAGACCTTTTTTATGCCAACAGCTCTGTGCTATCATTTAAACATTTCTTGAGCACCCAGACATTTGAATTCTTTGGACTGATTTTAATGTCCACCCTCCACCCACTTTTGTACATTGCCGTATTTTATGACATGCCCTAGCTTCTGAGAAGCCTTTCGCTCAAACCAGTTAGACATGACATGAATTAGTCGTTTTATCCACCCGGCATGTATGGAACAGACCCTGACGAATCAAATGACAAGGCATAATTAATCCCCCAGTTGAACTGAACAGGGAGCAGCAGCTGGGGTAGAACATGCAAACAAGAAATTATTAGTTCAAGGTACAGAAGCCCCAGAAGCCCCAGAATACCCCAGCCACATGGAGGTCTTGCTCAGCTGGAGATGTCTTATTTCCTTTTTAGATATAAGCTAATGAGAATTTTAGGCTGCCGGGGGTGGGGCAAAATCTGAGGATGGGAAAAATGATATCACTGGCAGTCACATGGGAGGCTGCTGAAAATGCACATGGAGAAACAATGGATCCTTGTACTGAGGGGACTGTCTGACCTGCAGGAGGAAGCCAGTTGTTGAAAGGGAACATGGATCTGAGAAGGAGCTTAGAGGGAGATTTCAACATCCAGCTGGAGCCATCAATGGAAGTTCGTCACTAGTTCGGAGTTGGGGGCTCTTTTTCAGTCTTAAGGGCCATATTCTCCTCTGGGAAGCCTTCCAGGGGCCGTGTGCCTGTGGTGGAAGGGGCCACAGGTGAAAGTGGGTGGAGTGATGAATGTAAACTTTGGTTTCCTAAGGGAGGCTGGTTTCTACACACATTCAACTCTCCACTCTCTGTCCTTCACGACTCAAGGGTGCGAGGGGAGGGGTAGTATCTCTGGTGGGGGGCACATTGTGCTCCTTCTGGGGTAGTTTGTCCACCTTTGGTCAATACAGCTCTCACCAGTGGCTCTTAGAAACTGTCAGCCTGCAGCAGCAGCCACACCCCAGGAATGGCTTCAACTGGCAGGCTAACCAGGTGAGGGGAGTTGATGGGTCTCAAACCCTCAGTGAGTTAGGGGCTTCCCCTGCACGCAAAGCTAGTGTCGGGTACTGGCTAGAGGAGGAGGAATGGTGGGAGGCTACAGCCAGGGAACCCCCCAGGGAAGCATCAAAGTGGGAAGGCTCAAGCCAGGAGACTGCTGCTAGGATGCAGGAGACAGGTCAGAATAATAAGAAGAAGGGGGAGCAGATGGCTTGGAGGCTAAACAAGCAACAGGTTTAAGTGAGACTGAGGCAGCTGAGGAGGAGGAGGAGGTGGTGGCGGCTGAGGCTGCAACAGATCCCCAGGCACCTGCCATGTCCACTGTTCCCTTCTCCCCTCCTCCTCTGTCCCCAGGAACAAGGGAGGCATTACATGAAGCAGAACAAAAGGCACAGTGAGCCCCTCCACGACTGTTGGGAAGTCAGCCGACTGAAGAGGAGCCTTAGGCTAGGGATGCCATATTTCTAAAAGTAGAAACCAAGACACCCCGAAAGCTGTGGAGCTATTTTTAGGAAGACCCCCAAATTGTTGAGCTTCTTAAAGGAAGACCCAGAAGCTGTTGATGTCTGATAGCCCTACCTTAGGAGGAGGCTAAGATCCTCCGTTCTGGCAACTGGGGCTAGTCCTGCCTGTGGAGTTTCTCTCTCGGGTTTTGTCTCTCTGAAGAAAGAGTCCACCTTACTGCTCATCTCTGAGTTTTGATGCTGAACTGCAGCTGAATCAGCCCTGACAGCCAGGCTCCGGACAATTGAGCAGATGAGACCACTAGGGGGTCCAACAGTCAAGAAGGTGGTTTCTGCCCATGCTGTAGAGGGAAGTGATGAGCAGTGGGGCTCATCCACCTGGGAAGGTAGCTCATTTAAGAGAAGGAAGTCCCTGATCCTAAACCTGATTGATCCATTTAGCCCAGTATTGCCCACTTCCAGCCTGAGTGGCAGAAGCTCTCCAAGGTCTTGGGCAGAGAGAGGCTCCTACCTACATTGAGCTTCTAACTGCAGGTGCTAGGGACTGCACCTGGGACCTTCTGCATGGAATGCAGGTGCTGACACACTGAGGCTATGGCGCCTCCACAAAACCTTCAGTTATGGGCAGGAGGCACTACTCGGCATCCTTATATCCCACCCTTCCTCCCAAAGGAGTCCAGGGCAGCAAAGACACAGCAGTTAAACAACCAAAACATCCAAAAACAGTTCCTACAGAGAAGCAGACTAAGAAAAATCTCTCCTTAGAAGGCTTCTTGAAAGAGGAAGAGGAAGTAGGCATTGAAAAGATAGCAGAGAAGGGACCCCCGATAAGATGGTACCTGCAGGAAAATGTCACTACTCCTCTTTTGTCTCTTCCTTCTGAAGGATCCCCGTGAACAAGCAAAAAGCCCTTGGGGAAAAACACACACACACACACGAGGACAAGGCAAGACAGGGCTGTGCACCACAAACCATCCCCAAATAAGCCTCCATTCTGTGGGATGTAAAACAAAGGAGCAGTCAATGACAACATTCCTAGAGTGTACATGTTAGAACATGGGGAGGGATGTCTGTCCAGCAAGCAGGTAAACTTCCTGGGACGGACTTCCTCCGCATGTGACCAGAGGTGGGTGTGGCCTCACCTGTGCAGGTAAATGATAAAAGCACAGGGCAGGCAGCCATCTCTCTCTCTTGCCTCTTGCCTCTCTCATCTTCATCTTTCGAAGAAGCAGGATGCCCTCTTGGCTCTCAGCCAAGAGAGGAGGATAGGACTATCTTCCTATAAGATAGATTCTAAATGTATTTTACCTTTTTAAGCCTGTCTGCCTTCTGGGATCATATTGTGAACAGAACTTGAGTAAACTCTTTTATACTTTTATAAAGACTGTGTCGTGTCTTGTATTTTAAGAGGGAGCAAAAGGGGGGAATTACCAGAGTAATTATTATAGAGGTTCTAGTGAACCTGTGCAGACGTTACCGTTGCGAACTTAAAAGGGGGAATGTTATAAACTCTGCTGAGATTTTGGGAACTTGTTAGCACAAGTTGGATTAGGATATAATCTCACAATATATCCTCTCCTGCACCCCAGAACATTCCCACACATTCCCCATCAATCAATATTGGGCTAAAAGCTATAGGACATAAAGCTACATGCACCTAAAAACTGGTTTTGAAATAGCCTTGGTCTTGCCTAGTCCCTCAGCCTTGTGAGCATCCCACTTTCTCTACACTATGCGTGTACCCCTGACCGTGTCCTCCCTTACTCATTTCCCCCCTAAACTAGAAAGCCCCAAATGTTTTAGCTTCTCATCTGGGAGTTGCTCCAGCCCCTTGATAATTTTGGTTGCCCTCTGCTGAACATTCCTGCCCCCCCCCCCAAGCTCTGCCTTCAATGCAAACATGGCAGACAATGCCTTCCCTGCAGCTGCACTGCCAAAAAAGTTCAGTTTTACTTTTAAGGACAGGAAATTCTCCTGCAGGCCATCTGTGCTAAAGAGAGGGTGCAGATATAAGTCTCCTTGTTTTGGACCACCCAATTTGCATAAAAATAAGACAAGATTAAAAGTGTTGAGTTTTCCCCACCCCATGGAAAAGGAGCAAATGAAAAATCCTCTCCTGAGCTGTGGCTGCTACTTTCTGAGCATGAGAGATGAAAAGGGCCTGTATGGATTTGGCAAAGTCAGCATTCAGAGTTCGAGAATCACACTTGGCTCATGACCAAGGGTGTCCAAAAATAGCAAAAGCCAAACTTTGGGCTCAGAGTTGAAATGCTGACGTTCCTCTTCTCTATGGCCTGCTGGTCAGCGGATGCCTTGACCAAGACCTGGTTGTCCAACTTTAGACCTTTCGCCTACACCTGCTGTTCTGGGCTATGAAACAACAGCAGCAATTCAGCCCTTGGCTCACTGCATATCATGTGTGCAACCACAGAACCTGGCTTTGGGCTGCTTTGCCTCTGACTTACTTTGCAACATCCTCACCCTCCAGAGGAATCTTGCTTTGAACAAAAGTAACCCACACTGGAGGATCAACTTCACTTTACTTGACTAGACCCAGTGTTGTAGTGGGCTGCGGGGGCACAGGGGCAGTTGCCCCAGGCACAAAATTGTTAGAGGTGCACAATTTCAGCACCCGGTGCTGCCTCAATACAGCTGCACGCTTCCATCACTGGGGTCCAATGACAACGGCTTGTCCATGCGCTCAGGTAAGTGACCTCTCCAGACAATGGGATGGCTCTTCTTTTCTTATCACCGTGGCTGTGATCCCCTGGGTGATGTGGACACCATTAGGCAGTCGAATGCGCATGCATACTCCGTCTGTTTCCCTCCCTCCTACCCCCTCCTCCACGTGGCCCCGGGAATTGGCAAGCCATACTATGTCTCTGACTAGGCAGAGCTCTGGCACCCTCCTACCTTGGTGGAGTCTACCTCTTTTTATCTGCAGAAAAACTCATGACAGGAGTCATTACAGGAGATCTTGGACTCTGTATCAGACCCTGATGGCAAAGGTGGTTCTGTTAGACTATGAACCACCTGAAAGAGTCTCCTGGTACTGTTTTCACCAACAGATCCAGCAACAATGGTCCTCCTCACCATCGCTATCGCCACTTGGTAGGCTCGACGTTGAGCTCTAACCCGTGTTTGGTCTCATTTGAAGTGGGTTTTTCACCAACAGCAATTTAGCTGTCTCAGTAATTGTTTCATCACCCTCAGCCCCAGGGGTAGAACCACAGGGTCATCCAAGTGCCATGCCATTGGAGAGGGTGCTTTTTAAGGTTTGTGGAGCAGCACCCTCTTATTCCCCACCACCAAATGTACTTTCCATGTGTTTGGCCGCTGTCTATCGGGTCTCCCCAGATGAATTTGCTATTAGAAGGAGGCATGTGAAGCCATAATCCTGGAAAGAGATTCTGGAGAGAAGCACTTGACCCAATTTTAGCGTTTGATTCTATGAGAGGCGCCCAGTGCTTGGTCTTACTAGCTGCAGCTCAAGTTTAACTATGTTTACAGCAGAGGAGCAAGTCCTGGAGGGCTGGCTTCCTATTCTGCCTCTATGGGTGAGTTGGCATTGATGAGGAAAATTCCGGGGTGTGAGGCTACTCAACAGCCCAGCTCGTCGGGCAGAGCCCGCGGGTACTTGCGGTCAGAAATGAAGGAGATTCCAGCCACAAATTGGAGCAAAACAGCGGTCAGGAGACCAAGATCTTTTTTTGTTGCGCAACAGGTTCCCACAGGAGTAAGAACCCCGAACATGGGGTGACATTGACTTTTAAAACTTCCCACATTGCATACAGACCCAATCGCCTTCTCAATCCAGCCCACGGATGGTCCAGGAATCAGCATGTTTTAACATGAGTAGAATGTATCCTCTTGCTCAAAATGCATCTCTGGGTTATTTGTGGGGCATAGGAATCTGGGCTGGGACAAACTTCCTTTACATGTGACTAAAGGTGGGTGTGGCCTCACCTGTGCAGGTAACGACAAAAGCACAGGGCAGGGCAGCCATCTCTCTCTCTTTCACCACATGCATCGAAGAAGCAACATCTGCTTAGCCAAAGATGCTTGGACGTGCTTTTGAACTGCTAGGTTGGCAGGAGCAGGGACCAAGCAACGGCAGCTCAGCCCGTCGCGGGGATTCAAACTGCCGACCTTCTGATCGGCAAGCCCTAGGCTCTGTGGTTTAGACCACAGCGCCACCCGCGTCCCTCCTGCACATCCATACCCTGGGGCAAGTCTGGGGATGGGCTCTTGGTTTCTTTGGCCAACTAACTGCTCAGTAATTGTCACCTTTGGGCACTTCCCTGGGTGGGGGGGGGTGCGGGGTGTACACGTGTCCTCACGCTTGAGGCATTATGGCGGGAGATAGAGGGGGAAAGAGTCCTTTCCTTAAGGGCAAGAATGGCGTTGGAATGGAGGAAATTGATGCAGAGGGTTGAGTTTCGAGGATTTTCTGAAGTGAGGGGCTTTTCCTAAGCCGGCAGTCCATAAGGGAAGTGGCTTGACAGATTTCTTGCAACAAAGGATCACTTTTGGCAATAGAAACCAGTTAATGGGCTTTTGATGGACTGAGTCCATTGTTCTCTCAGCCGGCGGCCACTCAGGAGCTCAGTCAAGCTGGCGAAGCTCCGCTGCTCTGCAGAACGGAAACAGGCAGCGGCACAAGAAAGATTCACTAGAGGCCGCTAAGCGCTATTGGCTAGCTGTCCAAATCCGATGCTTTGGATTGGTCTATACGCAGCAGTATGTAAATACAGAGTTCATTCCCAAGTCCCCGTTCATATTGATACGCTTTCATACCAGACAGAGGGAAGCAGGGTCTTTTATTCATTAAAAAAAAATCCCTTGCCGTCACTTCCCACTCTGTGGAGTCAAAACATAGACAACAATCCCATGACTGCAATCATGGAGCTGGAATTCTAACAGTTTCAAGCGCTACCACAGGTTCCGCAGAATATCTGTACTGCATGGTTTACTGTGGCAGCACCTGCCCTTTGGAACTCCCCGCCTCTTGCAACAAAGCACGTGCCTTTGCTAGACGCTTTTCAGGCACCTGCTAAAAGCATTCTTGTTGAGGCAAGCATACCTAGAAGCTTAGGAAGTTGAAGTAATTTTCATCTTTTTTAATATTTTAGCTTTGTGTGTTTTAAAGTAGGATTGTTGATTTTTCTTGATTTTACTGCTGTGGTGGTTTTTTGTTTTTTGTTTTGGTAAACCACTTTGCAGGCATTTTAAAATAAATGTTATTAAATAAAGAAGCAATACATAGAACTAATAATAGAAATATATAGGAAAATATATATCCCCCACCCCATTTTCTTTATTTTTCCTTCTCCTCCTGCTGCTGCTGCTCCTCCTCCTCCTCGTGTTCCTCACCTGAAGGAAAAGCCAAAGAACCACCATTAACATTGGTGCCTGGTATGTGCAACCATATGCTGTATTTTTATTCTTTTTGGCAAGAAAATGGGCACACAAGGAGGCAGCAAACCTTTGTGCCCTTCAGAGGCACATGCGCAGTCTGCTACTGGTCTCTGGTCTCCTGCGCATGGGGTGCGGGTGGGGGGGAGGCCACCCCTTCCACGCAGCGAAGGCGACCCTGGCATGGCTACCAGCTGCCCACAAAGGCGCACTGAACTGGGCTCCAGACTGTGGTGGGACTCCCCTAACCCCAGCCAACATGGCCAGCGCTCATCATGGATGATGGGACTTGAAACCCATTGGGAGGGAGGGCCATGTGAAGACAGGATTCTCAAAAATACCTCTGGCTTGCGGCTCCTGGAGTGTTTCTGGCAACGCCTGGAGTTTCTCTTCAAGCTCCTGGAGCTTCACACGGAATACTTGAGCTTCCTTAAATACTGTTTCAGCTGCATGCCACACCTCAGCCAAAATCACTGCTTTAACTCAGAAAAAGAAGGAAGCATCTGTGCATGTCATTCCGGTCAAGTTGCACCAAAGTGGGACTTGTTCATCTGAGCTCCACAGGCTGGTTTTTCTAATTGTTTGACTGGGGTTGTTTGTTGGTTTTTCTTTAATTTGAGGCAAGGCCTTTTTATGTGCCCTTTCAATCCCCAAGAGCCAGCACTGTAAATCAGTTTTAAGGGAGTCTTACAACCACAGCTGCCGCCACTCCCCACGCCCCAACATCATCAGCAGTTACACATACAGGCTTTTAAAACTTATTTAATATCTTTTTAAAAAAAGTTAACCTTGTAATTCTTAAATCATTTTAAACACTTTGAAATACTTTCTAAAATTCTGCTGTTTAACATTTATGTAAATGATGTAATAAAGGAACCCAAATGGCCAGCTATTTCCCTGTTTCAATTTTATCCCAGAATGTATCCATTTTGCTACATGCCAACGATACGGTGTTGTTAGCACAAACGCAAGTGGCTATGAGGCGATTACTAAAGAACTTTGGGAGACTGTGTCTTAACAAAGATTTGAATACAAATTATTCCAAGACAAAAGCCGTAGTATTGGGGGCACAGCCCAGGAAGCAGAAATGGCTCCTAAATGGACAAGCCATTGAACAAGCCAGGCATTTCAACTACAGTGGTACCTCTGGTTGCAAACGGGATCCGTTCCGGAGCCCCGTTCGCATCATGAGCAGAACGCAACCCGCGTCTGCGCATGTGTGGGTCGCGATTTGCCGTTTCTGCGCATGCGTGTGACGTCATTCTGAGCGTCTGCACATGCGCGAGCAGCGGAACCTGGAAGTAACCCGTTCAGTTACTTCCGGGTCGCCGCAGGACGCAACCTGAAAAGACGTAACCTGAACCGAGCGGAAGAAGAGGTATGACTGTATTTGAGGATTTGCTTCTCTGATAGGAGTACTGGGTCACATCAGATGACAGCCTCGGCCTTGAAGGCATCAAGATCTGCACAAGCAATTCTTAGCTTTACCAGAACTGAAGGCGGCAATGGGATTGCCCCTGCTCCAAGAAGATGTACAGTGGTACCTCGGAAGTCAAACCGAATCCATTCCAGAAGTCCGTTTGACTTCCAAAACATTCGGAAACCAAGGCGCGGCTTCCGATTGGCTGCAGGAGCTTCCTGCACTCAATCCGAAGCCGCGGAAGCCCCGTCGGACATTTGGGCTCCAAAGAACATTCACAAACCGGAACACTCACTTCCGGGTTTGTGGAGTTCGGGAGCCAAAACATTCAAGTCACAAGGCGTTTGGGATCCAAGGTATGACTGTATTGGTAAGGCGCCCCCACAGGTAACATGGGGGGGGGAGAGAGAATGATAGGAGGGGATCGGGAGAGACAGGGAAGTCCGGAGGGAACCCCCCACCTAGCCCAGCTCCGACCCCAAGCCTATATCACCAGCGGCTGGAGCAAAAGAGCAGAGGAATCGCGTACCGGGGACCGGCTAGGGGCTAGAAGAACGCGATGTGGACCCTCCCCTGCCAGTGCAGGGGGGCACAGCAAAAACCATGCTTTATGTTATTGAGGTTTTTTTTCCAGTCCATTTCTTATCAGTATTTTCAAACCCTATGAACCCAGGTAGGCGGCCTGAACCACTGGAGCCCATTTCCTGGAACTGCCACCTCAGCCCCTGATCTTGGGACCCGACACCAAGCCCTGGGGGTCCCACGGGAGAATTCAAACTGCCCCTTTTTCTTGTCCCCCCCCTCTCTCTCTCTCTCTCTCCTCCTTCTTCTTTAGTTATACACACAACCCTCCCTTTTTTATGAATACATTATTACTCATTATTCATCCGTTTCTATTCACTTCTTACTCATTTTCATTATTATTACTTTCTCTTTTTTAAAAAAAGTTTTTTTGAATTTTTCATTTCTCATTAAAGAATTCTATATATATATCTACTTTTCCATCCCCACTCCCCCCTTTTTCTATTTACTTATTACTTTTTCTATTTACTTATTATTGTGAAGACGGGATTCTCAAAAATAACTCTTCCTTGAGGATCCTGGAGTATTGCTGGCAACAGCTGGAGTTTTTCTTCAAGCTCCTGGACCTTCATGCTTGATCATCCTTAAGTACTGTTTCCGCCCCCGTCTTAGGGCTATTGGGTGCCTTCTTCAGTATTTCAACATCCTGGAGAGGACAGACACTTCCTGCTAGACATTTACTCCAGACATTTGCAGAAGGCACAGAGGCACTGGTTGAAGAAGTTGGGAATGAGCAGACAGTGCTATTGCTGAGAAGGAGCTCCACCCCAGGGTGCTAAAGAGCTCTTTCCCTAGCCTGCAGGTGCCAGAAGGCCAAGCGCTGGTGTTGCAGTGGTGGTACTTCAGAGGAGTAGGAGAAAAGGCTGCTCTGGATTCTGGCTATATAAATGGCCTTGCCTGAAGCTGTGGATTGTGCTCTGCATTAGCAGAGAGGCTCTACTTAGTTGCAAATGAAGCACATTTCAGTCATTATAGAAACCGGTGTTTCCATGCAGGCTTGTTCAGGAATTCTGTGAACTAGACCGCCGCTGTTTTAAACTGGCCCTTTTTCTGGCAGGTTAAACGATTAAAGTTGACTTGATTCACTTCATCCGCCAACTACCCTTCTAAGCAACCAGAGCAATTACAAATAAAAGGATCTCCAACTGCGCGCTATCCCTATCTGCAAGCAAGCTCTCCCACAAAGTGGGGGGGGGGGACAGGGGATCCCCGCTGCTGTGCTTTGCCTCACAGCCCCAAAGACAAGCCGTCCAGCTGGAGAAAAGGGGGGAGGGGTGTACGCCACAGAAACGGCCAAGAACGCAATGAGGCGTTAAAGCAGACATACCTTCCTCTGGGTCTGCTCTCTCGGGTCGGGCTCTCCCTCTCCTCAGCGGCGGCGGCTGCAGCAAGGTCGAGGCACCCCCCCCAGCCAGCGGATTGGCTGGCTGGATTGTTCCCGAATTTAATTAATGTCCCCGGATGTAGTCGGGACCTCCGATGCTGCTTGCTGCCATGGCGTCAGCCATGTTGCAGCGCAGGAAGTCCCCAGTGTAAATCCGGGGCCATTAATTAAATCCGGGGACATTCCAGCGACAAATTTCTGCCGGGGACAGATTGCTGAATCCGGGAACTGTCCCTGGCAACCGGGGACGCCTGGTAAGCCTCCTTCTGGCCTTACCTGAGCAGCAAGTGCAGCTTGCCCTGGATCACCATGGATCCCTTCAGTTGCCGTCAAGCTCCCAGGTGTGGATCTCTTGTCCTGACCTGAATACAAAAGAAGTGATTTTACATCTCCATTCCAACACGAAATGAAAGCCCAGAGCCTGGCTTCATGCTCCCCCTCATCTGGAATATGGTCACTTCCAGCCCCCTCCCAGCCCAAGGATCTCCTTGTAGAGGACTGCTTGTATGACAGAGAGGTTTTCTCTGGAGTGCTGCCTCCCTCTGCTGGTGCAAGCTGTTTCTCCAGCAGAAAAATGCTTCCTGGTAGATTGGAAGTGGCCACCCCTATTTCCCCAACCCATTCCATATGCATCCCGACCCCAACTATCAGGATTTGCCATCTGGCCTGACTCTACAGTGCTGCTGATACACAAGATAGGCAATAATCTGCTACTCACTAACCTAACTGCAGCCTTGCAGGAAAAGAATATAAGAGCAGCCAGAGATTTTGTAGTCCAGCCTATTCACATAAGCAGACCAGTCCCCTGCAGCGCACACCCTCCTACTCAAAACCAAGTCAGCTCACCGCCATAAACTGGGCCTCTTTCTCCTGCTTCACTTCTGAGATATTTCAGGGCAGGCTGGATTAAAGTCGGCTCACATTCCTGCCAAGGCTGTTTATACTGAAAGTATGTCAGGGGCAGATGCTCTTTTTCTGCATGGAGGGTGGGGGTTTCCAAAGGAGCACTATTCAGACCTGCATTCATGGCTTATGAGTCGTAGCCGTGTGACAACTGCACCTCATGCTGATGTGTCGAAGGGCTGATGTTGCACTTCCAGGTAGAAGAGCTCGTTGGCATTATTCTAGGCTCTGTGTCAACTGACTTTGTGACATGATGGGGGGGGGAGGTCTTATTTTTAGAGTATTTACCTGCAACCTATTATGTGCGAATCTCAAGCTACTTTACAACTAGGTCCGAAAATAGGCAAACATTGAAATGCAGCAGAATAAACAGGCCTACAGTAAAAAAATATCCTTCAAGTCCCATATTGGCTGGCAGCAGCATCCCCCCAAATCCATGATGGATAAACACTTTCCCCACATGGAGCAGAATTGCACCCATGTTGGCAAAGGCCTCCTTTCTAGCAGGGGGAGCAGAGGCTGCCCCCACCCACTGCTCTCTTCTCCCAGGCATCTGAAGAGACAAACGGCTCCCCTTCTCTACCTGTGTGCCACAAGCCTGAATTGCAAGACAGTTCCCACTTTGGGGCAACAGGGAACAAACATGCAGAGGACGAGTTCTGAGGCTCCCCCAACAAAGCCATTTCCCTGGGCCCACCTGCCAGCCTGCTGCTGGCTGGCTGCCCACCCACAGGAAAACGGCACGATTCTCCCCACCAACAGGACATAACAAGAAGATGGGCACTATAACATAGGACTTCCTAACTTGTGAGTTCTGATGAGCCGCTGCTGCTTCCCCAGTTTAAAGGATGGCGGCTCAGGTGAGCCATTAAGCTAGAAGGAGGAAAAGGACCGACCCCGGGATGGGCTGTCTGCCTTCTTTTGCCTTCCACCTCACGACATCCTTCCCCAGCCTGGTGCACTCCAGGTGTTCTGGGGCTCCATCTCTCACCAGGCCCAGGCGGTATGGCCAGGGGTCAGGGATGGGGGCAGTTGTCCAAACCAGCTGGAGAGACTCAAGGAGGGCATTACAGCCTCAAAGCCCTTTCCCTACCTCTCAATCTGGACTTACCTGGCCTTGCCCCTGGCCGCCTTTAGCCAGATCAGCTGTGCTCGGAGCTGGGACAGACCCCTCTGGAGACTTAGAGGTAGAGGAAACAGCCTGGGTCCCCGCAAAGGTGATCACACTTTTCCTACTCCCAGACTGCAGGCTAGAGAACGTCGCTGCAAGCTGGTGACCCATTCCCTGGGTGGTGCACTGGGAAGAAGAAACCTCATCCAGAGATGGGAGGGAAGCACTTTGGCCAGTGCCATGGGGCATTTCTTCGGAAAGCTGCTCGGGGACCTGCAATGGAGCACTGCCCAAGGAGGAGGAAATGTGGGAGGCCTGCTGGGAAGGCTGCTGGGACCCCGACGCTTCCTGGCTAAGGGAAGCAGCTCTTCCAGTGGTATCTCTGGGAACAGAGGGCATCGAAGTGAGCTGGCAATGAGAAGGCTCAGCCAGGTGGCAGCCGGAGGTCTCTGGGGTCGCACCCAGGGATGCGTTGGGCAAACTTTTCTTCTCCATTCTGTGGACACGAAGGCAAGTCTTCTGACCACTGTACCAGCTGGTTTCAAAGGCTATTTTTTATGAAAGCTTGAAAAACCAAGAAAACACAATATACAGAAATCAGTGTCAGATATCAAGCATTTTGAAAACATAAAAATGAAAAGAAACAGAAGACGAAAAGCTTTCTTCTTTGTTGCAAAGTAATTCCCAAGAATAAGCCCAGAGTAGGTAGGCCTTTTGACTCCTGGGGAAATCACCGGCAACTTCATGCCAAATGCAGCAGAGGGAAGGGGCACAGGAGCTGCTATGAAACAGACGATCCTCAAATCACAGCTGTTTGATACAGGGATGGAATCAATCCTTTTGCTTCAGTAAAAACCTCAAGGGTCGTAGGTTGTGCTTAAATGAACTGGATGGTGTTACAAAGGATCTCAAAATGAAACACTGTTTCACTGTTGAATGATCTTTACCTATCCTGGGAACAGTACATGAAGAACTACATGAAGATGATGTACAGATGGTATACAACACCAGTGCAGTTAGGGAAAATGTACAAAACTAGTTCAAATATATGTGGGAAGTGTAAGGAAAAGGAGGGAACATTTTATCATATGTGGTGGGAGTGTAAGGTAATTAAAACATTTGGGGAAATGATATACAATGAATTGAAGAAAATGTCCCATTTAACATTTGTTTAAAAACCCGAGGCATTTTTGTTGGGGATTGTAGGGAAAGATCTGCCAAAAAAGTTGAAAAACATCTTCATGTATGCGACAACGGCCGCGAGAGTTCTGGTTGCGCAAGGATGGAAGACTGAAGAAACCCCAACTAAAGAATCATGGCGAGAAAAGTTGATGGACTATGCAGAAGTGGCAAAATTGACATATAAGCTACGGGACAAGGATAACTGTGACTTTAAGGATGAATGGGAACCTTTCACAAAGTCTCTGAAGACGCAACAAAGCAAATTGGACTCCTTGGCAGGTTTTGAATAAACATCCACATTTATTTATTTTTTTACTGTTAATAATCAGCTAAACAGTTTGAGGATCTATACAACTTTGTAACACGCAGAAAATAGCAATATTAGAGAAACCAAAGACTGGAACTGAGGGAATTCAGGAGGTGGGGTGGTGTCAGGGAACTGCAGGCAGCGAGGGAGGAAAGAATGGGAGGAGATAGAGAACGATCTCCACTGATTAGCACTGGCTCGTCCTCTGAGGACAGAGAAGAGGATAATGAGTCTGAGCAAGAGGGGGTGCTTCCGAGAGAGGGGGATCCACGTCACAGGGAAAAACGGAAGGGGCTGGGCCGTTGGCTGTGCTGGTCTCGAGGGAGAGGGGGAAAACAAACCAGTCGAAGCAACGCATCATGAGAGACGGATCGCTTTGTTTATTCTGCATGTAATCTTGTCAGAAGGAAATAAAGAATGAAATTTATGGCTGGCTGCCTGGAGTGCTTTCACTGCTGAGAGCAGCAACGCGCTGCAGCTGGCAAGCTGACAGGTTGCTTCAACACACCCAGTTAATGAGCACTCGAGAGGAGAGGCTCAAAAAGAAGAAAAGGAGGATGGAACGTCGCCTTGAACAGCTGGAAAAACAGAGAGCTGATTTATTGGCTACGTCAGAGGAATTAAGAATTCGTTTGCAAGAAGCCAGAGCCAGATCTGCCGGAGCTTCTGGAGGGCCCCTGAACCGGTTTTTGCCACTGGTAAGCAAATTCAATGGAGACCCCAGACTGTATATGGGCTTCAAACTGGACATGCAGTATGCTCTTGAACTGCAAGGAGCTGCTTTTGCTGGGGACGCTGAAAAGGTGGGGTACCTTATAGGCCATTTGACTGGGGCAGCGCGAGATTGGGTACGCCCACTGCTTGCTAGCCATAATGCTGCGCTCAGCGATCTCAAACAATTCTGGGAAGCGATGGACGTTATGTTTTCATTTGAATCAGAGGAGGATGTGACCCAGCAGCAGCTACTGGATCTCCGGCAGGGGAACTCAACTGTGAGGGCGTACTGGTCCCAATTTGTGATGCTGGTGGACAAGCTTGATTGGAACTTAAACTCAAAGCCCGTGCAAGCTTTATTTAAGGCCAGACTTAATTCTCAGGTGCCAGGGGCCCCCGTCACAAGGACTTGCATTCCCTCGTTAAAGCTGCTCTGGCGGTGGGCAGCAGGCAAGAGCTGAGGCAGCTTGAGAAGGCTGAGAGCAAAGGCCGGCGTTTCCATGGTGATCGCATTCCTGAGATACCAAGTGAGGGAGAGCAAGGTCAATCTCACTCGGAGCTGATGGAAATTGACTCTGCCCACGCACGGGAAGATTCAAAGGCTCAACGGCCAATTCACAAGGCGTCAAAAGACTGGCAGGCTGCCAAGAAATGTTTTATCTGCCAGAAACCAGCACACTTTGCCAGAGTGTGTCCTGAACGTCAGAACTTGCAGGGAATGGTGGGGGCTTCATCCCAGATGGGAGAGGGGGGAGTCCAAATGCAGGGAAACGCCAGTGCCTGGCTGGGAATGGAGCGGGGCAGCAGCCAGGCAGCAATGGAACCAAACCAGAGCCCTGACCAGGACACCCCCAAACAGGCATAATTGTGAGGGTGTTGCTGGACCTCCCCAATGGACATGCTATGGAGGTCCATGCCCTGTTGGACTCAGGAGCGAGTGCCAATTTCTTCAGCAGGGACCAATTGCATTTACTACCTTTGGACTTTCTGCTACAAGTGACCACCATTGATGGGGGGGGGGACTTTTGGGAGGGGAAGTGACCCATCAGACCCCCCCCCCATGAGAATGAGGTTTTCGACGCATTCTGAAACGATTGCTTTCCATGTGGCCACGCTGGCCCATCATTCTGGGCATGAGCTGGTTGGCCTTCCACGATCCGGTGGTTTCCTGGCATCAGCGTAACCTGACGTTTGGATCGGCGCATTGCTTGGAGAACTGTTTGGGAGTAAAGGAGCCACGAGTTGGTAGTGCCAGAGTGGCGGCTACATGTGCGGGAGAGAAAGGCGGCATTCCTCCAGAATATATGGACTTGGTAGAGGTTTTCAGCGAAAGAGAGGCAGACACGCTGCCGCCGCACAGGCCTTACGATTGTCAGATCAACTTGGTCCCGGGGGCCAAGTTACCGGCAGGAAAACTGTACTCTATGTCCGATCAGGAGATGGAGGACTTAAGAGCCTTTATCGACAAGAACTTAAGGAGAGGTTTCATCAGGGAGTCCAGGGCAGTGGGCGGAAGCCCCGTGTTCTTTGTGGACAAGAAGGCCACGCGAGAGAGGAGGCTGGTCGTGGATTTCCGGCCCCATGGCCTTCCCCATGCCAAGAATCGATGACGTATTGGCGAGGGTGCGAAAGGGGAAAATTTTTACTAAACTGGATCTGAGAGGAGCCTACAATCTCATCAGGGTGCGAGAGGGGGACGAGTGGAAGACTACCACGTTCACACCACTAGGAGCATTCGAATATCTCGTTATGCCCTTCGGTTTACAGTGTGGTAGCCCATGCTTCCAAGCCTTCATGCATCACGTGTTGGGACCTTTGCTCTATAAAAACTGTGCTGCATTCTTGGATGACATGCTTATTTACTCTCCAGATGAAGAACAGCACGTCAAGGACGTGCGGGAAGTTCTAACTAGGCTCAAGGAGCATCGCCTATGGGTGAAACTGGAGAAGTGTCAGTTTCACACGAGAGAGGTCGAGTTCCTGGGCTATAGGCTGTCGGACAAAGGTCTGGCAATGGACCCGGAGAAGGTCAAGGCGGTGGTGGAGTGGAAAAGCCCGAAAACAAGGAAGGATGTTCAGCGGTTCCTGGGCTTCAGTAACTTCTACCAGAAGTTCATCAAGAACTTCGCATGGCTGATGACCCCCATAATGGATTGCCTCAGTGGCAAGAAGACGTTTGAGTGAACGGAGGCGGCGCAGAGGGCCTTTGAGAGTCTAAAGAGGGTCTTCGCCTCCGAGGAACAACTGCTGCATGTCAACCCGGAACTACCACTGCGGGTGGAGACAGATGCGTCGGATCGAGCGATTGGAGCGGTTCTCACGCAGCAAGATGGGGAGGGGGAGTGGCGTCCGTGTGCCTTTTTCTCCCGGAAGCTCAATAAATCGGAAGTAAATTATAGTATCTATGATAAGGAATTGCTTGCTATTGTGTCTGCGTTCAAACAATGATGCCATTTTTTGATTGGAGCGAAGCATCAGATACAGGTGTGCACAGATCACAAGAATTTGGAGTACTGGCGGACAGCAAGAGTGATCTGCCAGAGGCAAATACGCTGGGCACAGTTCTTTGCCAACTTTAACTTCAGGATTCAGTACGTACCAGGTGAGCAGAACTTCAGGGCGGACGCTTTATCCCGTAAACCAGAGTATTTGGCAGAGGAAGGACCGCCGGTAGCCCGGTTCATGTTCCCTGAGCAGAGGTGGGCTTGTGGGGCGACATTGGTGAAGGACGACGAACTGCTACGATTTATGCGAGACGATGCTTTTGCCAGAGGAAAGTTGGATGAACTTGGGCAAGGGAGAGGGGCTGAGGGAGGTTTCGAGGAAAAAGGGGGGCTACTGTTTTATCGGGGGGCTTTGTATGTACCATGGGAACCTCTCCGGGCCCGAATCCTCCGACAACTTCACCACAGCTCGACGGCAGGACACTTTGGGGAACATAAAACCATGTTGTTGGTCACCAGGGAATTTTGGTGGCCCAAGGTGAGGGAAGATGTGAAGGAATATGTGCGAGGGTGTGAGACCTGTCAGAGAGCCAAAGGGGAGAGGGCAGCTCCGGTAGGGTTATTAGAGCCTCTGCCAACACCAGGGAGGCCATGGGAGGTGGTATCAGTAGACTTCATCACTGACCTGCCCCGGTCCAGGGGGGAAACGGCGGTGTTGGTGGTGGTGGATCTACTCACCAAAATGTGCCATTTTGTGGCGTGTTCGCATGCGGTAACTGCGGAGGAGACAGCCAAATTGTTTGTGGAGCACATGTTTAAGTTGCATGGGGTCCCTTCGAGGGTCATTTCGGATAGGGGGACACAATTTACCTCAAGGTTCTGGCCCAAACTCATGAGTTTGTTGCAAGTGGAGGTAAGTTTCACCACCGCCAGACATCCCGAAAGCAATGGGCAGGCGGAAAGGGTCAATGCAGTACTACAGCAGTACCTGTGTTGTTATGTGGGGGAGAGGCAGAACAATTGGGTGGACAAATTAGCGCTGACGGAGTTTGCATACAACAACTCCGAGAACATGTCCACAGGGATGACTCCGTTTTTTGCTAATCACGGGTGCCATCCCAGGGCTTTCCCTGGGAGGGGGGAGGAGTCATGGAGTGTGCCAGCCGCTGAACAGTTTGCAGAGGAAATGGAGGCAATTCAACAGCAATTGAAGTTGAACTTGGAAAGGGCCAAGGAGGTATACAAGAGGCAAGCAGACAAGCATCGGAGGGAAGGGGAAACCCTTCGGGTAGGGGATAAGGTGTGGTTGTCAACGCAAGGTTTGCCTTGGAAAGGGGGCTGTAAGAAACTCAAACCCAGGAGGGTGGGTCCCTTTGAGATCATACAGCAAGTCAACCCGGTGGCCTTCAGGTTGAGGCTGCCAGAGAGCATGAAAATTCATCCCGTGTTCCACCGGTCGCTATTGTCGGCTTACCGGCCGGGCAGAAGGGAAGGGGAGGTGCCACCGCCTGAAGTTGAGGAAAGGGAGCGGGGACACCAGATAGAGGAAATACTGGACTCGCGTTGGAAGGGGAATCAGCTGGAGTATCTTGTAGCTTGGGAGGGGGCTCCCAGTTCGGACAACACGTGGGTGCCGTCAGATTGGGTCACTGAGGAGGGTTTAGTGGAGGACTTCCACGAGCTATTTCCCCATAAGCCACAACCCGCAGGGAGGTTCTCTGAGCGGGCGTTTGGGCCGACGGACGATGAAGAGGATTTTGAAGGGTTCCCAGCGTCGGACCAAGAGGAAACACAGTGGGGGGAAAGAGTGAGTGAAGAGCGTCCGGGTCCATCAGGTGTTAGAGGTTGGGGTAACGTTTTTGATGATACCGAAGAGGAGGAGGAGATTTTCCTAGGATTTACCCCCGAGAAGCACGAGGAAGATGCATCGGGTGAGGCTCCTTCTCAGGAAAGGGAGGTGAGGGGGGCCTTTGAGGAGGGGGTGGATGTCAGGGAACTGCAGGCAGCGAGGGAGGAAAGAATGGGATGATACAGAGAACGATCTCCACTGATTAGCACTGGCTCGTCCTCTGAGGACAGAGAAGAGGATAGTGAGTCTGAGCAGGAGGGGATGCTTCCGAGAGAGGGGGATCCACGTCACAGGCAAAAACGGAAGGGGCTGGGCCGATGGCTGTGCTGGTCTCGAGGGAGAGGGGGAAAACAAACCAGTCGAAGCAACGCGTCATGAGAGACGGATCGCTTTGTTTATTCTGCATGTAATCTTGTCAGAAGGAAATAAAGAATGGACTTTATGGCTGGCTGCCTGGAGTGCTTTCACTGCTGAGAGCAGCAACGCGCTGCAGCTGGCAAGCTGACAGGTGGGGTTCTGGGGGGGAAGGGGGGAGGGAGGAAAAATGGGGGGGATAAGGATATGTTTTTGGATAATATGTCTTGTTATAACTTTGAATAAATTAAAAAATATATATATCCTGGGAACAGTATACCACAGTGGTGGGCAGTTCCACAGACCCTCCTCCTCTGCTCAAAATGCATACAGACCCATCTTTGCGTGGGGAAGATCCAGACAAAAGGAGTCTGTTTTCAAAGTACCCGCCGAGGGGTTTAGAGGGCTCCATCCTCTTGCCTCCCCCGCCCCCCCAATCACTGTTTCACTCTGGAAGGCGTCTCAGACCTGGGTGGAGCAGCCACAAATGACAGGCAAAGAGACAAGGTCCTGCCCAGATTCAGGCTTCCTCATGATCGTGTGGAATCTGTACATGTTTCTGTTGACGCTTCTACTAGTGATTTATCTGTACAGGATCGGACTTCATTTCAGCCAACCACATCCTTCCTCTTCCCCCGACAGCATACTAGAGTTCATATGGATTTCAAAGCATGCTTTCAGAACTTGTATGCTTAGCTTTAAACTCCACAAAATTAGCCTATGGCTAGGATGCTATTTATCAAAGTCTGTGCCCATTAAAATATGGTCAGATACAAGTATGCTTTCCCCCTTGTTATACAATTATTATTTTTAAAATTGCATTCAACCATTTACTATTTAAACAGCTTATACACCACTTGACTATAATCATCTCTGAAGTGGCACACGAGAAATACATTGCAGAAAAAGTTAACATGGATGACATCAGACTTCCGTTAAAAAGACCTGCTGGAATAAAAAAAGGATTCGGTAGGTGCTGGGTGCTCTGCCTGATGCTCTCAACTGACAAGATGTAGGTGTGGTTGAATCAAATGGGAACAGTGACCACAGTGCTATCAGACTCAACATACACAGTATGGAAGTGGACAATTGCTAAGGAAATCCAGAACAGTCACATTTGACTTCAAAAGAGGAGACTTCCTCAAAATGAGGGATTGGGTAAAAAGGCAGTTGACGGGGAAAAGTCAAGGATGGTGAGCCCTTCTGTGCTCCAGAGGGCCTGGGTGGCCTCATTCCCCTCTTGTTCTGAGCACTGCAGAGGGAGGCAAACATGTCCTTCCTGGGGGCTGGTCCCTCCCCGCCCTGTTCCTGGAGGGCAGCAGGAGGAGGGGGCTGCTGCAGCTGCCTCCTTTGGGGGCATGGCTCACCTTGCCTGCTCCTGCCCTCCTCCAACACACACAACCTTACCTGCCTCAGCCATCCATGGGGGCTTGAGAGTGTGTGTCAGGGGTTCAGGAGCAGAGGCAAGGGCAAGGGAGGAAACAGAGAGCGAGGGGGAGGAGGCAGAAGAAAAGATGAGTGATGACGATGACCCGAGATCTCCGAGTCTTTCCAGTGAATCAGAAGATTCACAGAAAGGAGCACCAGTGGCCAGGGCAAGGGGGGAGCCTAGGGGGACACCCCAGGAAGAAAGGGCCAGAGGGGGATCAGAGGGGAGCAGTTGGAAATCGGGACCAGCGTCACCAACAGAGAGCAGGGGAGAGGAAGGGCGTCAGGTATCAAGCGCTGGCAGCTCACAACAGGAGGGAGGGCACGAGTCAGGAGTGGCCACACCTCCATCGGGGAGCGAAGAAACGGTCAGACGGAAAGTGGAAGGTTGGGCGCGCGCGCCAAGTTCAAATGCACAGGAGGGTGGCGCAGTAAGCAGCCCGGAAAGGGAGCCAGGTCCTAAAGCCCGGCGCAAGGAGACAGGAGGGTCAGGGGGGTCGGCGTCAGAAGAATCCCGGAAGGAAGAGACCCCGGGGGGCAGAGGGACCCAGAGAAGAACAGTCAGGCGGAAAAGGTGGAGTAAGGCTAGGATATTAAGTTGGTGTACAAGGGGCGGAGACTCAGACGGAGCTTTGCCGGTCTAACCCATAAGACGTAGAGTTGCACGCAGCAGCTTGAGAATGGAAACTGTAACCCAATAAAGACTTTTACTAAATGATCGCTGGCTAGCGTGATCCTCTGTGAGCTAGGATCTGGAAGCAGCTTTGACAGCGTGTGAGCAGACATTGTCATGGGAGGAGGCAGGCCTTGCAGAGGAGGAATGCTGGGGGCAGGCATTCAAACTCAGCCCTGAAGCTCACTGGGTGACCCTGGGCCAGGCACTCACGTTCAGCCTAACCTACCTCAAAGGGTTGTTGTGAGGATGAAATGGGGGGGGGGGGAGAACTTTGCACACCAACTGGACCTCCTTGCAGGAAATGGGGGCTATAAATGTAATTGTGTTATTTGTACCCCACCCACCTCACTGGGTTTCCCCAGCCTCTCTGGGCGGCTTCCAACACATATTAAAACAACAAACATTCAAAGCCTCCCTATAAAGGGCTGCCTTCCAGAGGTTTGATAGTTGCTCATCTCCTTGTCACCTGTAGGGAGGGCATTCCACAGAGAGGCTGCCACCACCGAGAAGGCCCTCCCTCTGCCTGGTTCCCTGCAACCTCGCTTCTCGCGGGGAGGGAACCACCAGAAGACCCTCGGAGGAGGACCTCCGGGCTGAAGGTTGGGGGTGGAGATGCTCCTTCAGGTATACTGCGCTGAGCTTCCTGACCTAACATTTGCCTCGCTTAACATACCGTAATTTTCGCTCCATAACACACAGTTTTTTGCTCCTAGAAAGTAAGGGAAAATGCCTGTGCGTGTTACGGAGCGAATGCACTCGACCGGAGCCATGGCTGCCGTCAGTCAAGCAAAGCGGAGCCGCTTGCAGGGCTTTGCACGGCTCTAGCTTTGCTTGCTTTACAGCCAGGAGGAGGGGGAGGAGCTGAGGAGGAGGGAGGGAAGGAGAGCCATGCCAGCAAAGCGGGCAGCAGCCGCTTACACGTGAGGAGGGACAGACGGGAGCCATAGCAAGCCGGGAGAAGGCAGGCAGTTCAAAGCCAGCAGGCGCTTTTAAAGTAGCCGGCAACAGCTGCTGCAGCCTCAGCTAGCAAAGGTCCCAGCGCTCTCTAAATGGAGCAATGAGGCTGCAGAGGGACAGGAGGGCTTGGATCAGGAAGGATAAAGTTTAAGCAACCAGCAGCAAAAAAACCCGAAACCAACCTGGAGCTCTGAGCCACGAGCGCAGTGAAAACCAGGAAGTAAAAGAAAAGGCTATCCCCCCCGCTTCTCAGCTGTTTTCAGGCAGGATAGATTTGAGCATTGTCTGGGTCCTAGTGCCCCTACTGCTTTTTGTGCTCCATTCTATTGCTGCTGGTGGCTGCTTATCACTCAAACTGAACCTGATACCAGTAGCCACCTGTACAAACAAAGTAGAAGGCTGCAAGGAGGAGAGCTTTTACACAGCTAATGGCAAATCCCCTGCAATCCAAGTCCTCCTCACTTGCTCAAATCTATTCTGCCTCAAAACAAGGAGCAGAAGAAAAAGGCTGCAAACTGTTAAATGGAAAAAACCCCAGGCACAGGGCAAATACCTTAAGTATACCTTTAAAGCAGCAGTGCTCTTTCCCTCCCTGCTCAGCTCGCAGAAAAGCTGCTTCTCCACCCACCCCACGCGTGCTCCTTATCCCTTGAGTGCTTTTCCTTCCCTCCCCACTTAAAACGTGGTTACAAAGCACGGATCCACATGGATCCTCAGGATTTTTGCACTGGGTCACCCCAAACTCACCATCAGATCACATGTCTGTGGCCACAGCATGAACCACAAAAATCATACATCTACTGTTTCAGTTAGAATATTTTTTTCTTGTTTTCCTCCTCTAAAAACTACGTGTGTGTTATGGTCAGGTGCGTGTTATAGAGCGAAAAATACGGTAATTAATTAGGAAGTGAAGTTTTCCTCTTCCATTCAAGCAGTACAGGAAGTAAGAACGTGGAAAAAGGAGTACTACTTCTAGAATTCCCAACTCCTGACATAAAACAGCACAAAGGTTGCCTTTTCTTGACCACCGATCACCTGCGCAAAGTCCCTACACCACCCCCTATTGTGCTTCAATACAGCCCCATCGGTCAGCCTGGATACTGAGGTCCAGCGCTGAGGGCCTTCTGGTGGTTCCCTCATTGCGAGAAGCGAAGTTACAGGGAACCAGGCAGAGGGCTTCTCGGTAGTGGCGCCTGCCCTGTGGAATGCCTCCCACCAGATGCCAAAGAAATAAACAACTATATGACATTTAGAAGACACCTGAAGGCAGCCCTGTTTATGGAAGCTTTTAATGACTGATGTTTTAATGTATTTTTAATCTTTTGCTGGAAGTCGCCCAGAGTGGCTAGGGAAACCCAGCCAGATGGGCCGGGTAGAAATAATAAAAAAATATAATTATTAAATTATTATACGCGTTAGAAACAGAATTTGAAGGGGCCGTCTTTTCTGGCATTGCCAAATGAAGCTGCTGACCCATTTCTAAGTCCTAAAATCCACAATGTCTCTGAATACCTGAAAAACCCAGTGGTGCAGGACCCCCCCCCCCCGGAAAAAGAAGCCATAAACAACACCCCAACCCTCTTTTATTGAGTGTAAAAGAAAAACCCCTTCTTTTAATTTTACAATCTCCCCGTTTCCACTTTAAGAACTCTCAATAGATTAACCATTTCTCTTTATCCGTCACCCTTTTGTCTATAAAAAGTGTTTTCTGGTGAAACCCAAAATAGAGTCTTTGTGTATAAACTAACTTTATATCTATTTTCAGATTCTTAATACGCCACAAACGTCTAATACAGTGGTTCTCAAGGTGCGCATTTACTCTGACTTGATCTACCACAAATATCCAAGCCACCTAACCCTGAAATCCTAACCTTCTGATTCCAAGTCTCTTCTTTCTCAATATCCCCCATTCCGTTAACAGCACCAAGCAACAAACATTAAAATGCAAGTTTAAAACGCAAGCTTTCCTTTGCATCTTGCAGAACTTTAAATGTAATTCGTGGTTTTTTTCACCTGTCTGCCAAACTTAGGTCTTTTTGCCATCCTTTAAATGGGAAATCAGTAGTTGAGCCATACTTTTTGGTAAAACGTTCGTCTGGATCCCGGAAGTCCTACGTGAGAAGAACAATGGGAGTTCCCGCTAGCGCCAGCCACTTCTCCTTCTGCAAGCAGCGCTACACGAATTCCCACCTGGGATGAGCCGCTAAACTGAGCCGCCGGAGAAAGACTGGGGCGGGCGGCAAGTGGGAGGGGGAAGTCGTGCGCTTCTGTCCCTTGAGAAAAGTGCTGCTCCTCCCCGGAGGCAGCATGCTTGCAGACAAGGGGACTGGGCTGCCTCAAAGCCCATCAAGGCCACGGGCTGCTAGCATGACTCATCCCGGCTTTATCATCTATGGGGAAAGGGTGTGTGGTCTTAAATGCTGGCCTTGGCAACTTGGCTGAGCTACCTTGGGCCAGCTTAGCCTCCCTCACAGAGGGTTGTTTTGAAGATACACTCAGGAAAACACCCGAGGCATGAAGAAGAAGAACGAGGAGAGTCTGGAAAGGGGGGTGGGGAGGACTTCCGGTCAGCGCCACCGACTAATGGCGGATCCCTTCTGAGCTCCGGAGGGGATCGGCTCCGTGGGACTGGGTCTTGCCGCTGCGTCGAAGCGGGGACCCTAAAAAATCACAGGTGATGAAGCCTGTGAGCGAGGAGACTCGGCGGGCACCAATTGCGCCCCCCAAACTGCGAAGGAGCCTTTTTAAAGGCTCCGGAATGGGACGGGGTGAGCGGCGCAGGGCTGAGAGTCGACTACCCATTCCGCGGAGTGAAGCCGCACGGCCATTGTCGGAGAGCGCTGATTTCTTTCTGGACATTTGGACTCTAAAGCAACTACCCGTGAGTAGGTTTAATCGATTTATGGAGGAAAATCTGAAATTTGGCACCGAAACGGGAAAGGTATAAACAGGAAATCTGCCTCTCCGGCTTGTAAACAGAATAAAGCAAAGAGACTGTAAAGCTGTAACTTTGAAAGACGTCATCTAAAGGCTTAAATTCCAACATCAGAAAAGTGGTTCCCCTCCTGTTTGCAGGAGAGGAGGGGAGAAGTTTGAGCATTATGTACCTGCAAGAAAAGGGGGAAGTAAATATATATCTGCTGCCCCAAAACCCTGGGAACGGACTGCCTTTGACAGGGAAGCAGATTACTGGGAGGACTGCCAGCACGTTAAAGGTAAAGACTCTTGAAATAAGTCTGTGAAATATACATTGTTTTAAGACCGTTCTTGACTATAAAGTAACTGTCACGGGAATTGGGGTTGCTTGTGTGTAAACCTCTAGCTGTTCCAAACTGCTTAGGGGCGATTGTGTCTTTCCCTGACTGAGCAGCCTGGGTGCTGCTGCTGCTCAGTCGCTCGACGAATCCGTGAGTGGGCGTCTCCTAAATTTCCTCCAGCATAAGAGCTCCTTGACGGACAACCTTCGCCTTGCCTCTCTGCGCGTAACCCTTCTGCGCAGAGTGGGCGTGCCTAGTGGTGCCCCTCCACCCTCCTCACTGATTTCACTGCCAGAGTCTCAGAGCCTTTCCTCCGAGATGCTTTCTTCCTCTCCCTTCTTCCTGGTGTCACCTGGACATTCTTCCCCAGATGACGTTCTCTCTCTACCCTTACTCGTTCCCTCTTCTGCAGAGTCTGGAAGCACCGCCTTCTCCCTCTGCTCCGATGTCAGTTCCCTGACATCCACCTCCCTCCCAGGGCCCTCCCCTCCCCCCGTCCTTCCCTCTGACGGTGACGCAGGAAACCCTCGGAAAGAACTCTCCTCTCCATCTGACGATTCAAACACCCCTCTCCATTTGCTGCTGTCTCTCCCCTCTTCCCAATCTTCCCAGTCGGATTATTCTTCGGGCCAACCCCCTCCCTCCTCTTCGGAGGCGGGAAAACCCGCAAACGCTTCCTCCTCATCGGTGGTGCCAAATTGCTCCCTCCAGAATCTCTCTGGTGGTTTGGGCTTTCTCGGGTACCTGCTATGAAACTCCTCCTGCAGGTACTCATCCCTCATTTCTTCTGCTGGGACCCATGCGTTTTCCTCAGCTGGCTCCCCCTCCCATGCCACCAAATACTCCACCCTTCCCCCTTTCCACCTGGAATCGAGAATTTCAGCTGCATGGCCACTGAGTTCCCTTTCCTCCATCTGTGGATGCAAGGGTGTTTCATTTTGCTGACCCAGAAATTCCCTTCCTTCCCTGAACGGTGAGAGTAAGGACCTGTGAAACACGGGGTGCAGTTTCATGTGAGATGGCAATTTGAGCCTAAAGGCCACCGGATTAACTTGCTGGGCTACTTCGAAAGGTCCCAGCCTCTTTGGCCGTAGCTTCTTGCACCCTCCTTTGAACGGTAACCCTTTGGTGGACAACCACACCTGGTCCCCCACTCTTATGTTTTCTCCCTCCCTGTGGTGTCTGTCTGCCTGCCTCTTGTACGCTTCTTTGGCTCTCTCCAGGTTTAACTTAAGCTGTTGGTGTAAAGCCTCCATCTCTTCCACAAACTTTTCCGCTGCGGGAACACTCCAACTTCCCTCCCCTTCCCCTGGGAAAGCCCTGGGGTGACACCCGTAATTTGCCATAAACGGGCTCATCCCTGTGGACACATGTTCTGCATTATTGTATGCAAACTCAGCCAGCGCTAATTTGTCCACCCAATCCTTCTCCCTCTCGTTGATGTAGCAGTGTAGATATTGTTGCAGCACGCTGTTGACTCTCTCTGCCTGTCCGTTGGTCTCTGGATGCCGGGCCGTTGAGAAAACCACCTCAACATCCAGCAGACTCATAAGCTTCCTCCAGAATCGGGACGTGAATTGCCGGCCTCTGTCGGATAAAATCCTCAAGGGTGCGCCATGCCACCTGAAAACATGCTCTACAAACAATTTGGCCGTTTCTTCTGCAGTCACCGCATGCGAGCACGCAATAAAATGGCACATTTTTGTCATCAAATCAACTACCACCATTACTGCCGTTTTCCCCCTGGCTTTGGGTAAATCCGTCATAAAGTCAATTGATACCACCTCCCATGGCCTCTCTGGTGTAGGTAAGGGTTCCAGTAACCCCGCAGGTGCTGACCTCTCCCCCTTCGCTCTCTGGCAGCACTGGCACCCTCGTACATACTGCTTCACATCCTCTCTCACTCGTGGCCACCAAAACTGCCTGGTGACCAGTAGCATTGTTTTATGTTGGCCAAAATGTCCTGCCGTGGGGTTGTCATGCATCTGTTTGAGTATTCTGCTTCTCAAATCCCCCTCAGGTATGTACAATGCCCCCCTATAGTACAATGCTCCGTCCTTTACTTCAACCCCCCCCCCCCCTGAGTTTCCCCAGTGATACCAATTTCTCGCATCTTGGTTTGTGCATATTGATCATCCCTCGTCAACCCGGCTAGCTCTTGCCTCCCTACGAACACTCCCCCACACACCCATTTGTCCTCGGAAATGACATGACGTGCTTCTGGCCCTCCCTCCCCTTCCTCGTATTCGGGCTTGCGGGAGAGGGCGTCTGCTCTGACATTTTCCTTCCCCGGCACGTACCTAATTTCAAAATTAAACTTGGAAAACTCCTGAGCCCACCGCACCTGTGATGGCCTGGGATTCCGAGTCTGAGAGCGATCCGGAGGAATCCCAGCCGGCACAGGAGTCCCCGCCTCCAGGGCCGGCTGAACTGGGGCAAGGCCTAGATGCTGAGGAAACTCAAGAGCAGGCACCAGGTGAAACCATTCTGGCCCCAGAGGTGCTGGATGACTCAGTGGCCACAGGTGAGCCTCCTCCAGGGCCCAGTAACCCTTCGGCCTCTCCTGATCTGCAGAGGCTTAGGGCAGAGAGGCGAAGGGAACTGGTTGCCCCCAGGAGGAGTGCTCGTCTTAAGGCCAGAGGAGGCGGGGCTCCTGGGGGTCGGGACCGCCCCTGACCTTAGAAGAGGATAAAAGCCCAGTCAGGCCGGCCCCAGGTTGCGGGAGCAACGTCGTTGTTGGCTTCGGACCTTCCTGTGTTCTTGGTCCCTGCTCGGCCTCCTGTTCCTGACTATCCGGTACTCCTGTTCCCTGCTCGGCTTCCTGTTCCTGACTATCCAGTACTCCTGTTCCCTGCTCGGCCTCCGGTTCCCGACCATCCGGTGTTCCTGTTACCTGCTCGGCCTTCTGTTCCAGCGTTCCTGTTCCCCGCCCGGCTCTCTGCATCGGACCTCGCCCCTCTTCGTGTGGATTCTGCTACACTCACGGTACCTTACCCCCGGGACCAGCACAGCACCTGTCGTTGGTTGAGCACTCTTGCCGTTCTCCAATATTCCAGGTTCTTGTGGTCAGTACACACCTGGACCTTGTGCTGTGCCCCTATGAGAAAATGTCTCCACCGTCGAAAAGCCTCGTGAATTGCCAGCAGTTCTCGATCGTACACTGTGTAGTTTTGCTCTGACTTGTTAAGCTTCCTGGAAAAGAAGGCACACGGTTTCCACTCCCGATTTGTCTGCTGAAGCAATATCCCCCCTACAGCTCTGTCTGATGCGTCCGTCTCTAGCCTCATCGGCTTCCGCAGATCCACATGTAGGAGCTGCTCTTCCGACGCGAACGCCTTCTTAAGCTTTTCAAAGGAACTTTGGGCCTCCTCCGTCCATACGAACTTCTTCTTGCTGCTGAGACAATCCATTATGGGTGCTGTTAGATGGGCGAAGTTCTTGATAAACTTCCTGTAGAAATTTGCAAACCCCAAGAACCTCTGCACGTCCTTCCGGTTCTTGGGAGGCTGCCATTCTAGCACGGCCTGCACCTTGCCGGGGTCCATTGCCAGACCTTTGTCTGACAACCTGTAGCCCAGGAACTCCACCTCTCGTGCATGGAATTGGCATTTCTCCAGTTTGACCCACAACTGATGCTCCTGCAGCCTTTTCAGCACTTCTCTGACATCTTTCACATGCTGCTCCTCATTCTCTGAGTAAATGAGTACGTCGTCCCGGAAAGCCACACAATTCTTGTACAGCAAGGACCCCAGCACGTGGTGCATGAAAGCTTGAAATGTGCTGGATCCCGATTGTAATCCAAAGGGCATAACTAAGTACTCAAAGGCTCCCAGAGGGGTGAACATGGTGGTTTTCCATTCATCCCCCTCCCTCATCCTTATCAAGTTGTACGCCCCCCAAAGGTCCAGCTTAGTAAAAATCTTTCCCTTCCTCACCCTGGCCAAAATGTCATCAATCCTGGGCATTGGGAAGGTCACCGGTTCCGACACCCGGTTAACGGACCTGTAATCTACGACCAAGTGGGGCTCTTTGGAGTCTCTTTTGTCCACAAAGAACACTGGACTGCCCCCCACCGCCCTTGATTCACGTATAAAGCCCCTCTTCAGATTCTTGTCAATGAACTTCCGCAACTCCTGCATCTCCCTGTCTGACATGGCGTACAGCTTACCCACTGGTAACTGAGCCCCTGGGAGTAGGTTGATCTGACAGTCAAAGGGCCGGTGAGGGGTAGTCTATCTGCCTCTCTCTCGCTGAAGACTTCTTCCAGGTCTGCATACTGAGGTGGTACTCTCCCCTTTTCTCCCACCACCATCCCTGCCACCCTGGCTACTGGCATCCTTGGGGTTTCCCCTCCGTGGCAATGCTCTACGCAGTGAGCTGACCCAAAGGTGACTGTCTGCTGGTGCCACCCTACTACTGGGTCGTGCAGTGCCAGCCAACTCATTCCCAGTATGATGGGTGGTCCTGCTAAGGTGGCTACGTGAAAGGCAATGGTCTCAGTGTGTCTGGAAACTGTCATTTTCATGGGAGGGGTCTGGTGGGTTACTTCCCCTCCCAAAAGTTCTCTCACATCAATCGTGGTTACTTGCAGGGGATGTTCTAAAGGCACCACCTGGAGCTGGTGTTCTAGTGCAAAATCCTTGCTAAAGAAGTTGCAAGAGCTGCCTGAATCCAGCAGCGCCTTCACTTTGATGGGGTGTCCGTTTGGGAGTTCTAGCACCACCTCTATTGCGATGGCTGCTCGGGGAGGGTCTGGTTTGGGCACTTCTACTGGTTGCTCGCCTGGCTGCTGTGCCCTCCTTCCTGCAGCCAAGCCTTGCCGTTTCCCGGCTCCTCCTTCTTTTCCTCCTCACTCCCCACTGCCCCCACCATTCCTTGCCACGCCTTCTTCTGAGGGCATGCTCTGGCAAAATGTCCCGGCTGCTGGCATAGGAAACACCTCTTACTGTAGCCTTATTGGAGTTCACCGATTGGGTCTGCGTTGCTCCGTGACAGGAGGAAGGAAGTCAAAATGACACCGAGTTGGTTCAAAGAAAGAGTTTATTCTGCTCTCCGGATAGCAGAAGGCACTTGCGTGGTGAGTCCACAGCAAGTCCAAAGAAATGACAAGTTTTATGCAGTATATATACCCTCCAGGCACCCTCTCCCTCCTTCCAACCACTACTCCGGCACTCTTAACCATAAGAGGGATTTCCTTCCTGCACTCCTGACCATAAAAGGATATTCCTGTTCCTACTCCTATCTTGGAGCAAGAGGTCACTACTTCCAAGAACATGCTCTGGCGTTAGTCCCAGACTTGGGTCTCTGCGTCATTTGTGGTCAGCACATAAGATATGTCTGTGTCTGTTCTACTGGTAAAGTCAAGGCCAGTCTTGCCGTCAAACTGATAAGGGAGAGAGCTGTGTTCTTGTTTTGCATTTGCTCAACGGCTAAAGTTTATGCATTTTAGCTAAGGAGAAATGGGGATTTTGGTGCAGTTTAAAAACTGCCTGCACAGTCAGTTTTGGGTTTTGGAAACCCATTCCTTCATTACTGGTTTTCCCCTCCTTCTTACGCACCTCGCTGGAGTTTGAAAATCCGCGCGCGCTCACTCCTCCAATCTCCATTGGCTCCTCGGGCGGCACAGTAGACGCTGGCATGTCTGGAATGCGGTTGTCATGCCAACGCTCTGCTCTCCCTTCCCGCCTTTCCAGAGCGCGCGTCTCTTGCCTGACTCCCACAGCGAGCGCCAACTTGGTCAGCTGGTCCATCGATTGCGGGCGGGGTGAGCGGGAAAGTTCGTCTCTCACCCAAGGGGATAAGCCCTCCTCAAACAACATTTGAATTGGTTCCAAACTCAGATCCCACCCAAGTTTATGGATCAGCATAGCAAATCTCGACCAGTACTCTCTCACTGACTGGTTTCCTTGTTTGCACCCCATCAGTTCTTTGCGCGTCACACTCAGTTCCACATCGCTCAAGAACATGTGATCCATCACGGAAAAGAACTTTCTCAGGTCCTTCAAGGCAGCGTTCTCTGCCGCCATTAGGGGTCGGACCCAATCTCTGGCCCTCCCCTGCAGGTGCCCCACCACAAAAGCGACTCTTCCCCCATCGTCGGCAAAGTCATCATGCTGCAGATCCAGCGCATACTGCACTTCTGTCTTAAAAGCGTTATAGTCCCTGGGGTTTCCCCCAAAAGACTGCACCAGTCCCGGTACCTTTCTTGCGATGGGGATAATCTTCCCCTGGGCGTCATGTGTCCTCCTTTCATCCAGCCGCGCCGGTAGTAGAGCCAGTTGCTGCTCCAGGTCTCGGTTTCTCTCCTCCAGACTCTGTCCGCCTCTGGCTCCCTCTCCTGCGCCTGCTCCTTCTGTTTGACTCATGACTGTTCCCCAGTCCTCTTGCACACAAGCAACGTAAAGGACTCGCGGATTGCTGTCACGGGAATTGGGGTTGCTTGTGTGTAAACCTCTAGCTGTTCCAAACTGCTTAGGGGCGATTGTGTCTTTCCCTGACTGAGCAGCCTGGGTGCTGCTGCTGCTCAGTCGCTTGACGAATCCGTGAGTGGGCGTCTCCTAAATTTCCTCCAGCATAAGAGCTCCTTGACGGACAACCTTCGCCTTGCCTCTCTGCGCGTAACCCTTCTGCGCAGAGTGGGCGTGCCTAGTGGTGCCCCTCCACCCTCCTCACTGATTTCACTGCCAGAGTCTCGGAGCCTTTCCTCCGAGATGCTTTCTTCCTCTCCCTTCTTCCTGGTGTCACCTGGACATTCTTCCCCAGATGACGTTCTCTCTCTACCCTTACTCGTTCCCTCTTCTGCAGAGTCTGGAAGCACCGCCTTCTCCCTCTGCTCCGATGTCAGTTCCCTGACAGTAACTTTTAAGGACATTGAAACTGTGGCTTTTAAGGCATATGGGGGACATATAAGGACCATATTTGCTTCAAAAAGTTACAAAGTGAAGTTGGAAGTGTGTGCCCCTAGAGGAGACTTTGTTGCAACAACAATCAAGCCACTAAGTAACCAAGCCAGTGGAAAATTCCTTTTCAAAACAAATCAACCAGGCGTGAGACTGACCTTGGTTTTTTATGAGAGTGTTATGGCAAGTGAGAAAGGGAAGTTAGAGCTGGCACAGGAAAAAGTTACCAGGTCTGGCAGACAATACAAGGCTGACATTACACATCAGCGAAGGGCTTCAATATCTGGAGCAGCAGGCACAGTAGGAGCGGCTCCTTTGCAAGTAAAACCAAAAATTATGTCATCTGAAGACGTATTGGCTCAGGCACTTGGCAAAATTAATGAATCCCTGGAAAATTTAACTAAACAAGTAGCAGAGACAAACAAACAGGTTGCAGAGACAAACAAACAAGTAGCAGAAACAAATAAACAAGTGGCTGAGGTCTCAGCAAAAATTGATTTGAACACTACAAGCATTAATGAACTGGGAAAGAAGGTGAATTCTAATATACAGTCCATCGAAAAGCTATTAAAGGAATCGGCCACGACTCAGAAGATTGCAGAAGAAGCGAAGGATATTGCAATTGCCACTCAGGAGAAGATACCACCGGTATATAAGAAACTAGAGGACCACGACTTGGCATTGTCTATGGTCGAACTACAACGAAAGGAGAGAAATTTAAGGATTAGAGCAGTACCTGAAAGCGAGAAGGACAATTTGGCAGACTTCCTTACAAAGAAATCCATAGATTTTTGGCAACAGGACCTGGGGGAGGAAGAATTCAAGATAGTGAGTGCATTTAGACTTGGAAAAAAGACAAAGAAAGAACAAGGTAAGAGACTGTTTGATTACTTTAAGAACAAAAGAAGAAAGAGATAAAATTTTGAACTTGCACTACCAAAGAACTTTGGAAATTGAAGAGTCATTTGTGGAGATCTTTAATATCTAAACATATTTTGGATGTAAGGACCTACTACAGAGACCTGGTCGTTCTATTGAGAAGAAACAGAATACTCTTCAGGTGGGAATTCCCCCAAGGCCTATCTTTTAAATACAAAGGAAGGAAAATAAGAATAAGGACTGTGAATGATAAAGACAAGTTTTTGAAAGACCACGGTGAGGACTTACAGAAAGAAGTGGAATCTGGAGAGGAGCCAATTGCATCAGGAAAAGGAATCTTGGATATAGCAAACTTATCATTTGGACTCCTTGGCCCAGGGAAACACACACCACCGACAGAAGAAGAACAACTACTCGGTGCAGTTGGAGGGAAAACTAAGTAATTTCACCATGTCTCTGCAACTTCTAAGTTGGAACTGCAATGGACTTAATTCCCCTCGGAAGAGAAAAGGTGTTTTCCATATATTAAGAAAAGAACAATTGGACTTGATCTGTTTACAGGAAACACACGTAACGAGGCTACACAGGAAAACACTTATTAACAAGAGATTGGGTCAAGAGTTTATCTCGTCGGACAAAGTTAAAAAGAGAGGAGTAGTGATATATGCAAAGGAGAAACTTTTGCCGAAATTAATTTTTAAAGATGAACAAGGAAGATATTTGGCAATTGAAATTCAATTTCAAGGAGAGAAATTTTTGATTGTAGGGGTGTATGCACCGAACGAGGGGAAATCTGAATTCTTTAAGAAGTTGCACGAGACTCTACTGGACTATTTAGACTATAATTTGATTTTGATGGGAGATATGAACGGAGTTGTTTCGACAAATATGGACGAAGCACAGAGACAGGTAGTCACAAAAGATGGCAGACTACCAAAAACCTTCTTTGAGATGACAGATAATATGGACTTAGTGGATATTTGGAGAACAAAGAACCCTCTTGGAAGAGAGGGAACATTCTTTTCTGAAGCCAAGATAACATGGACTAGAATTGACCAAATTTGGGTAACTAGAGGAATGGCACCAAAGTTAAAGAAAGTGGAAATCTGCACGAAAACCTGCTCTGACCATAATGCTGTAAAGATGGAAATGAAACAAATATCAACTGGCTCCTTTAGATGGAGGATGAATGACACCCTATTTAGAGATGAAGATGTGAACCAAAAGGCCCAGAAAACTTTGGGAGACTATTTTGAAATAAATATGAACACTGATGTGGAGAAAAGAGTAATCTGGGACGCAAGTAAAGCTGTTATGAGAGGGTTCTTGATACAACAAAATGCAATAAAGAAGAGAAGCCAAAATGAGAAAAAAAGATAAAATTTTGGAGAAGATAAAAGAAGGGGAAAAGAAATTGAGAGTGAAACCAAAGTCTCAAGAGATTTTGAGAGAAATAAAATTATACCAAACACAATATATGGAACTGATTAATCAAGAAATAGAATGGAAAATTAAACAAATGAGACAAAAGACATTTGAATCAGCAAATAAATGTGGGAAATTATTGGCTTGGCAAATGAGGAAAAGACAAAAACTAAATACGGTTACAAATTTAGAAGTGGAAGGAAAGAACATACACAACCCAACTGAGATTAGAGATTGCTTCCAGAGGTACTTTAAACAATTATATTTACAAGGGCCACAGAAAGAAATGGACATAGACCGATTCTTGGAGACAAATGGATTACAAAAAATCTCCCATGAAAGTAAATTAGTGCTGAATCAAAAAATAACTGAACAAGAAATAGAAGGTGCCATTCAAAATATGCAACTGGGCAAGTCTCCGGGACCGGATGGGCTGACTTCCAGATATTATAAATCTCTGAAGGAGTGGTTACTACAACCTTTGAAGGAAGTCTGCAATGAAATCTTGGAGGGGAAAAGGGCACCAGATTCGTGGAAAGAAGCATATATTACACTTATACCGAAAACAGAGACTGAAAAGACCCAACTTAAGAACTACCGCCCTATATCGTTATTAAATGTGGATTACAAAATTTTTGCTGACATCTTGGCTAAGAGATTGCAAAAAGTGTTGAGGGAGGAGATTCATGGAGACCAAGCAGGCTTTCTCCCGGGAAGACACCTGTCAGATAACATAAGGAATATAATTGACATTTTGGAAAAATTAGAAGTGAACATAAATACTAAAGCAGTTTTGATATTTGTGGACGTGGAGAAAGCCTTTGACAATATTTCTTGGAGCTTTATGAAAAAGAATCTCCAAGGGATGGGGGTAGGCCAAGGATTTGAAAATGGTATAGGTGCAATATATTCTGAGCAAAAAGCTAAGTTAATTGTAAATAATGTGGTGACGGAGGAATTTAAGATAGAAAAAGGAACACGTCAAGGGTGCCCAATTTCCCCATTGCTTTTTATATCAGTCCTGGAGGTTTTGCTGAATATGATCAGAAGGAACCAGTTGGTTAAAGGTATACAGGTCGGAGCTAAACAGTATAAATTGAGAGCATATGCAGATGATCTAGTACTAACATTACAAGAGCCAGAATCCAGTACCAAAAGGATTTTAGATTTAATTCAAGAATTTGGTCAAGTAGCAGGATTTAAATTGAATAAGTCAAAAACTAAGGTTTTAGAGAAAAATTTAACTGTAATTGAAAAGGAGAGGTTTCAGAATGAGACAGGTTTGACTGTGGTCAAGAAAGTGAAATATTTGGGGATTAATATGACAGCTAAAAATGTGAATTTATTTAAAGATAATTATGAGAAATGTTGGACAGAAGTAAAAAAAGATTTAGAAATTTGGTCAAATTTGAAGCTTTCATTGCTAGGCCGTATTGCTGTGATAAAAATGAATGTATTGCCTAGAATGATGTTTTTGTTCCAAACATTGCAAATTGTGGACAAGATGGACTGTTTCAAGAAGTGGCAGAGAGATATTTCTAGATTTGTCTGGCAGAGCAAGAAGCCCAGAATAAAATTTACGATATTAACTGATGCAAAGGAAAGAGGTGGATTTGCCCTGCCAGACTTTAAACTTTACTATGAATCAGCAGCTTTCTGCTGGTTGAAAGAGTGGCTACTTCTTGAAAACACAGACATTTTGGATTTAGAAGGTTTTAACAACGTATTTGGATGGCATGCATATTTATGGTATGATAAGGTCAAAGCACATAAAGCATTTAAAAATCATATTGTCAGGAAAGCATTGTTTAATGTCTGGATAAGATACAAGGATTTATTGGAAAATAAAACCCCAAGGTGGCTGTCACCGATGGAAGCGAAAGCTCTGAAAAGGCTCAATATGGAGGCCAAATGGCCGAAATATTGGGAAATTCTGGAACAAGAAGGAGATAAACTGAAATTGCAGAGTTTCGAGAAATTAAAAAACAAAGTGAGAGATTGGCTTCATTATTATCAGATAATGGAGACATATAATTTGGATAAGAAAATTGGCTTCCAGGTGGAAAAGTCAAAGTTAGAAACAGAACTGCTAGAACCCAAAACTAAGAATTTGTCAAGAATGTATAATTTGCTGTTGAAATGGAATACTCAGGATGAAACGGTAAAATCCGCTATGATTAAATGGGCACAAGATGTTGGACATAATATTATGTTTGCTGACTGGGAACAGTTGTGGACCACCGGTATGAAATTTACGGCATGTAATGCCTTAAGGGAGAATATTATGAAAATGATATATAGGTGGTACATGACCCCAGTCAAGCTTGCAAAAAATTATCATTTGCCCGATAAAATGTTGGAAATGTAAAGAAACGGAAGGTACATTCTTTCACCTTTGGTGGACGTGCCCAAAGATTAAGGCTTTCTGGGAAATGATATATAATGAAATGAAAAAGGTACTTAAATATACCTTTCTGAAGAAACCAGAGGCCTTTCTCCTGGGCATGGTCGGCCAATTGGTGCCAAAGAAAGACAGAACATTTTTTATGTACGCAACAACAGCAGCAAGAATACTTATTGCAAAGTATTGGAAGACACAAGATCTACCCACTTTGGAAGAACGGCAGACGAAGGTGATAGACTATATGGGACTGGCAGAAATGACTGGCAGAATCCGAGACCAGGGAAGAGAGACGGCGGAAGAAGATTGGAAGAAATTCAAGGACAAACTTGGGAAATATTACAAAATTAGTGAATGTTAGAATGATGTTGGATAGAATTTAAGTGGTTATCAGCTGTAATGATTAAGATAATTGGGGGGAAAAAGAAAGAAAGGTGTAAAATTAAGTGAAAATTAAGGGCGAGGATTTGCTGAATGAATAATTTGAATTGGAATACAAAAAGGGGAGGTATGAGGAGGTCTGAGAAGTAAGTTAAAAGAAAATAAGTGAATGAAATTATATGTGTTTTTATTTTTGTATTTTTGTTTTTTGCTTTTTTTGTATAATCTCTGAAAAGTTAATAAATATATTTTTTTTAAAAAAAGAAAGGGGGTGGGGAGCGCTCCCACCCCAGCCGCTCCAGGATGGGAAGTGCGTCCCAGGGGAAGCGGGATTCAGGCGGAGGAGGACGTCGCGTTGGGTGGGGGTTGCCAGGAGCAGCACGATGTCCCTCGAATCCCCGGCTTCCACTCTCCAGGCAGGCGCCCAACGTGGCCAGCTGGCACTCCAGCCTTGGCGTGCAGATCCCGGGTTCAGCCCCAGATCTCTGGAGCGGAAAGGCTCTTGGGCGTGAATATGAAAGGCAGCATCTGTCAGAATAGGGCATACTGAGCCAGTACAGATGAACGTGACTATTGGTTCGCTTCCTCTGCTATCTGCCTTTTCGGGCACCTCAGAGGTGGCAGAGAGAGGCAGGAGAGAGACCCCTTTCCTCCATGTCCCCACCCCAACTCTTAGGACCAGAAGCAAGAGACAGCTTTGCTGAGCATGTGCCCCTTCCCAGGGAGATGAAACTCTGCACTACTGTTCCCTGAATTGCTCGCGAAGCAGCCATACTCCAGGCTCTTATTGTCACAGCCCTGCAGGATCAGGCCAAGGCCCATCTAGTCCAGCTCTCAGCAGCCCAGCAGATGTCCAAGGGAAGCCCCAAGCAGACTCCAAATGCAGCCCCACTCTCCCCACTGGGGACGCCCGCAACTGGTATGCAGAGGTAGACTGCTTCTGCGGCTGGAGGTGCAACATGGTGTAACCCTCCATGAATTTGACGAATCGTCTCTTAAAGCCATCCCCGTCAGTGCCTCTGGAAGGAGGAAATTTCAGTGTCACTAGGCACTCTGTGTCTGGCCTGAATCTGCCATCATTCCGCTTTCTTATAGAGATCCAGGTTCTGATATTATGAGGAGGAAACACCGCTCTGCACCTTTCCCACATCATGCATACTTCTATGATGTCCCCACTTTCCCCCCTCTCGCAAAGCCCCAAAGCCTCCTACATTGTAAGCCTTCCTTACAGGGGAATCATCAGAACCACCTGTGCTGCAGAGCTTCTGGCTGAAAGGCGACTCATGGAGATTTGCATTGACCGCTGCAATGCACCCCTAATGATTCAGATTGTATCATTATATCGTCATTGTGTTGATTTGTTATTGATATATTAAAGGGGCCTGGGACTTCCCTGTCCATTCCCAACAGCAAGGGCCCCTCGCCAGTTGGCTTGCTTCCTCTGAGGCCGCCTCATCTCCTCGCAGCCCACACCCCCTGGCCAGCCCCAGAGGCACCATTCTCTGGGGGAGAACAGCTGGGCAAGCCTTGGGGAGGCAGAGATGGCATCCGAGGAGGGAGGGAAGGAAAGAGGGACAGAGGCCAGTGTCTCCCACGGCACCCCTGACCATCATTCAAGGCACCCCAGCTGCCACAGCACACTGCTTGAAAACCACTGCAGAACTGGGATGGGAAAGGTTTCTAGTCCAACTAACTGGTCTGGAGAAGAGGAAAGGCAGCCATGCTTGCTCCTTTGTCTTCTCCGAGGAGACTTCCAGCCTGACTTCTCATCTTGAGGCCCCAGGGAGAAGTGGGAGGAGAAGGAGGAGCATCCCCAGAAGAAGTGTGCGCCCCACCAGTAGGTGCTTCCACCCCCCACTCCTAAATCTGCTTCCAACAGATACTTGGGGGGGGGGCATCCTGACCATCTGGTCAATTCCTGGTGCTAGGAGAATTAGAAGGTCTAAGATATAAACACATACATAAATGCCGTAAGTAGTTCTCATCACAAAAGAATATGCAGGTAAACCCATGAACAGCCAGGTAAACCCATCAAGAGGTTTCCTGGCAGACAGGAGTCTGTTGTAGGCCGCCCCTTCTGTGATGTATGTATCGTTGTTCGCTGTATCAAATCGTATCCTTTTTGCTGTATCTTTCTCATTGACTTAAAGAATGGATCTGAATGTATTTTTCCTCAAAATGCTGTACTTTTCTAAATGTATCCATATGTATCCGAATGGGCTTTTGTATTTCCCCCCAATCTCATCGCCTAGAGAATGTTCCTTAAATGTAACAATCACTTGTTCCAAATGTATTTGATTCAAATGTATTTAAGGCCCCACCTTTCACATGGTGTCCTGTTGTGTGGTCGGAAAGTACTCTTTATTGTTTGATTTGGGTTAATGTCAGAATAAAAGTGAGTTCCTTCCAAATAACACATTCCTTTTTATCTTACCAATTTCTCATATTGTAAGAAGCGGAAGAAGAAACCATAGAGAGCATTCATATTTTCCTTCTGATCAATGAAGTCAAACGTTACAATTATCCATTTTAGAATGAGCACCTATAGGGAGAAGACAGATCTCAGTAAGCCAAAGCAAGGCCAAGACAACAAACCCCTTCTGGAATATGGTCAGCGTGTACAACATCTAGCTGAATCATCACCAGGATAACTAAATCAGACTGGGGGAAATATCATTCTTCAGAACCAAGACATCATTACCATGCTTTCCAAGTTACCTGAAAGTCCCTAGAACACTTGCGAGCACAGAGCCAAGACACAGCTGAAATAAGAGAATCCTACAAACTTCGGGGTTTGTAGATGGTTGTAAAGGTTGCTGAAAGGTTTCCAGTTCACTAGTTGGAAACAGCTTCCAGGCTAGGCAGGACCAAGGTTGCTTTGTAACTGTTCCTGTCGGCCTGCTTGCCATCGTGCATATTTGTAAACCATTTCTGCCAAAATATATACATATGCAATAGTAGTTTCTGGAAGCAGACCCTGCAAGAGTGCACACTCCATGAAGTCCATATGAAGAGTGTTACGGAATGGAGGGGGGGCATATGAACAAAGTCTTACTCCTGAGTAAGAGACGTAGAGCCCGAGGCGATGACCTCAAGGGAACCCTGCCACACTAGGACTCCCCTTGCCCCGTCACAACGTTGCACCAAGCACCGCACAAAAGTCCAAAACCCCAAGAAGAAAGCGCCATTTCTGACCCCGTATCCTGATGCTATACACGATCGATGTATTTGATGAATGAACAATGTATTTGCATGAGGATGCGCTCTAGCCAATCAGATGGCGTTGAATGTAGCCCTTCAGCCAATCGCAGCAATGCCATGGCTCTGCAGAGGCAGCTCAGCGCTGACAAGGTGATGACAGCTCCTGCTGCGAGAACAACGGACTGAGTCAATCGAAACCTCGTTACCCTGTTAATCCAATCAAAACTAGAAGTTGTTTAGTCGTTTAGTCGTGTCCGAATCTGCGTGACCCCCTGGACCAGAGCACGCCGGGCCCTCCTGTCTTCCACTGCCTCCCGCACTTTGTTCAAACTCATGCTGGTAGCTTCGAGAACACTGTCCCACCATCTCATCCTCTGTCGTCCCCTTCTCCTTGTGCCCTCCATCTTTCCCAGCATCAGGGTCTTTTCCAGGGAGTCTTCTCTTCTCATGAGGTGGCCAAAGTATTGGAGTCTCAGCTTCAGGATCTGTCCTTCCAGTGAGCACTCAGGGCTGATTTCCTTCAGAATGGATAGGTTTGATCTTCTTGCAGTCCATGGGACTCTCAAGAGTCTCCTCCAGCACCAGAATTCAAAAGCATCAATTCTTCGGTGATCAGCCTTCTTTATGGTCCAGCTAGATACAATGTAGCAATGTCAGGCCAGGCCACTTCCGAAAAGAACCGTCTGTATTAAAAAAGCCTAAAAACACTTGAAAATTCATAGAAAACCACTGGTTTCACCAATTCTCTTCAATCCACCGCCAGTCTGCGTCATTGGCCAAGGACTTGGGAACCCCTCGGTCCCCGCCAGAATTCCCCAAGCGGGAGGTCACCTACTCACAGGAAGGTACTTTACCCGTAGGTGACAATCGCTGGGCAAAAGCTCTCCTCTGGACTTACCCAGGCGGCAGACTATGCAACCCAAAGTTCTATTGTCCTCTTGCAGTAGGTGCTTAGAATGTACTTGGGTGTCGAGACCCCGCAGCCACCCCCTCGTTGGAAATGACTCACTCAAGGACACAGATATTAGGTTTCTGTTACTGGGCAAATTTTGGCCACATATTTATTGAAATTAAAGAATGTGAGCGGTATTGGCTTAGGCATTGATTGGACCTGACTATATCTTTTTATTATTATTATTTTATTTTTATTGCAAATTTCCAACAGAAAAAAGAAAAAATCACCAAACATATACCATCCCTTCACCAAACAAAAACAAACAAGAAAAAACATACAAAAACAAAAACATCAATCTATAATAAAAAACATCATAACAATTCATAGCACATTTTTACATAACTAGCTGGACTTCCTCACATCTCCCTTCCCTGCATTCTCGGTATTAAAGTCATAAACAGCAATTTATTAATTTATTACCTTGTTTCAGCTCTTAATTTGTACTTCTCAAGTATTATGTCTCAAAGTTCAAATAATTTTTGTCCAATACTTATCGCTATAATAAACATAATATTACTTCAGATTTCATCTTTTTCTTAAACACTGCTTAGTCTCAAATATCAGCTAAGTTGCTGGTACCGTGTTCTTTTCAATCGTGCTATTTCTTAACATTCATACAATTTATAGTGTTTTTGTAAGTAGTCCTTAAATTTTTTCCAATCCTCTTCCATTGTCTCTTCTCCCAAATCTCGAATTCTGCCAGTCATTTCGGCCAACTCCATATAGCCTATCAGTTGCGTCTGCCATTCTTCCAGTGTGGGCAAATCTTGTGTCTTCCAATATTTTGCTATGAGTATCCTTGCTGCTGTTGTTGCATACATAAAAAACGTTCTATCTTTCTTTAACACCTTCTGGCCGACGATGCCCAAGAGGAAGGCCTCTGGTTTCTTAAGGAAGGTATACTTAAATACCTTTTTTAACTCGTTATAAATCATTTCCCAGAAGGCCTTCACTTTTGGACAGGTCCACCAGAGGTGGAAGAATGTCCCTTCAGTTTCCTTACATTTCCAACATTTATTGTCATGCAAGTGATATATTTTTGCAAGCTTGACTGGGGTCATGTACCACCTATATATCATTTTCATAATATTTTCTTTCAAGGCATTACAAGCCGTGAATTTCACACCGGTGGTCCATAACCGTTCCCAGTCCTCAAACATAATGTTGTACCCAATGTCCTGAGCCCATTTTATCATGGCTGATTTAACCGTTTCATCCTGAGTATTCCATTTTAACAGCAAGTTATACATTCTGGAAAGTACCTTAGTCTTTGGTTCTAACAATTCTGTTTCTAATTTTGATTTTTCCACCTGGAATCCTATCTTTTTGTCCAAATTAAAAACCTCTTTAATCTGGGCGTAATGTAACCAATCTCGCACCTTGTCCTTTAATTTCTCCAAGCTCTGCAACCTCCAAGTGTCTCCAACCTTTTCTATTATTTCCCAATATTTCGGCCATACGGCCTCCATATTGAGTCTTTTCCGGGCCTTAGCTTCCATTGGTGATAACCACCTTGGGGTCTTATTTTCTAATAAGTCTTTGTATTTTGACCAGACATTAAATATTGCTTTCCTGACAATATGGTTCTTAAACTCTTTATGAATCTTTACCATGTCGTACCACAAATAGGCATGCCATCCAAAAGCATTGTTGAACCCTTCCAGATCCAGGACATCAGTGTTCTCTAACTGTATCCAATCTTTCATCCAGCAGAAAGCTGCAGCTTCATAATATAACCTTAAGTCCGGCAGGGCAAACCCCCCTCTTTCCTTTGCATCAGTTAGTATTTTAAATTTTATTCTGGGCTTTTTGCCCTGCCAGACAAACTTAGAAATATCTCTCTGCCACTTTCCAAAACATTCCACTCTGTCCACAATCTGTAGGGTTTGAAACAAAAATAGCATTTTTGGCAACACATTCATCTTTATAGCAGCAATTCGGCCCAACAGGGAAAGTTTCAATCTTGACCAAGTTTCTAAGTCCTTTTTGATTTCTGACCAACATTTTACATAGTTGTCTTTAAATAGATTCAGATTTTTAGCAGTCAAGTTAACCCCTAGGTATTTCACCTTTTTAACCACATTTAAGTCTGTCTCTTTCTGAAACCTCTCTGATTCCAAAGGTGTCAATTTTTTCCCAAAACCTTAGTTTTTTGCTTGTTTAATTTAAATCCCGCCACCCGACCAAACTCCTGTATCAATTCTAATACTCTTTTCGTACTAGATTCTGGCTCCTGTAGTGTTAAAACCAGGTCATCTGCAAAAGCTTTAAGTTTATACTGTTTGGCTCCGACCTGTATCCCTTCCACCAACCGGTCCCCTCTAATCATATTCAAAAGCACCTCCAGGACCGAAATAAATAACAGAGGGGATATAGGGCAACCTTGTCGTGTTCCTTTTTCAATTTTAAACTCTTCTGTCACCACGTTGTTGACTATCAATTTAGCTTTTTGCTCTGAATAGATTGCCTCTATCCCATTTTCAAACCCCCGTCCCACTCCCATCCCTTCAAGGTTTTTCTTCATAAACTTCCATGAGATATTGTCAAAGGCCTTCTCCGCATCTATAAAAATCAACACTGCTTTTGTATTAATGTTCGTCTGCAAAAGTTCCAAAATGTCGATGATATTCCTAGTGTTGTCAAACAAATGTCTGCCTGGGAGAAAACCTGCCTGATCTTTATGAATTACTTCGTTTAACACTTTTTTAAGTCTACTTGCCAAAATATCTGCAAAAATTTTGTAATCCACATTTAGGAGTGAGATGGGACGGTAGTTCTTAAGTTGAGTCTTTTCAGTTTCCAGTTTGGGTATCAATGTGATGAAAGCTTCTTTCCACAATTCCGGTGCCTTCTTCCCCTCCAGAATTTCGTTACAAACCTCCATTAATGGTTGTATCAAATAATCTTTCAATGTCTTATAGTACTTGGAGGTAAGTCCATCTGGCCCTGGAGATTTGCCTAGTTGCATGTTCTGGATGGCACCTTCAATTTCTTGCTGTGTTATTTTATAATTCAGGATTGTTCTCTTTTCCTGGGATAATTCTGGTAATCCATTTATTTTTAAAAATTGGTCTATCTCAGTCTCTTTTTGCGGCCCTTGCGTATAGAGTTGTTTGAAATATCTCTGGAAGCACTTTCTAATTTCCTCGGGGTTCTGAATGTTTCTCCCTTCAATCTCTAAATTTGTGACCGTGTTCAGTTTTTGTCTCTTTTTCAACTGCCATGCAAGCAGTTTCCCACATTTATTTGCTGATTCAAATGACCTTTGTTTCATTAATTTAATTTTCCACTCAACTTCTTGGTTTATCAATTTAGCATATTGTGCTTGGTGGAATTTAACTTCTCTCAGGATCTCCTGTGATTTTGGTTTCAATCTTAATTTTTTCTCACCATCTCTTATCTTCTCCAAGATCTTATCCTTTTTCTCATTCCAAAGTCTTTTCTTTATCGTATTCTGTTGTATCAGATACCCCCTCATAACAGCTTTACTTGCATCCCAGATTACTCTTTTTTCCACTGAAGTATTCAAATTTATTTCAAAATAGTCTCTTAAAGTCTTTTGGGCCTTCTTGATAATCTCCTGATCTCTTAACAAGGTGTCATTCATCTTCCATCTGAAGGAGCCGGTTGGGGTTAGTCTCATTTCCATTTTCATAGCGTTATGGTCGGAGCAGGTTTTTGGGCAGATTTCCACTTTTCTAGTCTTAGGTGCCAGTCCTCTAGTTATCCATATTTGGTCGATTCTTGTCCATGTCAGATGGGCTTCAGAAAAGAAAGTTCCTTCTTTTCCTAAGGGGTTCTTTGTCCTCCAAATATCAATCAAGTCCATGTTGTCAGTTAGCTCAAAAAAGGTTTTAGGTAGTCTGCCGTCTTTTGTCAAATTTTGTTTTTGTGACTTATCCATGTTTGTAGAGACCACCCCATTCATATCTCCCATCATAATGATGTTGCTATAGTCCAGATAGTCCAGCATTGTCTCATGCAGCTTCTTATAAAATTCTGATTTCCCCTCATTCGGTGCATAGATTCCTAATATCAAAAACTTTTCACCTTGAGTCTGTATCTCAATTGCCAAAATTCTTCCTTGCTCATCCTTGAATAAAAACTTTGGTGATAGGCTCTCCTTTGCATAAATCACCACTCCTCTTTTCTTAACTCTGTCCGATGAAATAAATTCTTGGCCTAATCTTTTATTGATTAACACTTTTCTGTGGAGCCTAGTCACATGCGTTTCCTGCAAGCAAATAATGTCCAATTGTTCTTTTCTCAATACATGAAATATTCTTCTCCTTTTTTCCGGGGAATTTCCACCGTTGATGTTCCAACTAAGGAGCTGCAGAGACATCCTGGACAAGTCTGCTATTCCTTTGGTGGTGGTGTCTCTTTCTTTTGGTCCTCTGATCCCAAAGGTGTAGGTATAGGCGGTGGCGGTGGCCAAGACCCAGGTCATGCAATCCCTTTCTGAAGGTCCTCTCCGTGGTCGTTCACAAACTTTTCTTGATCCTCAGCTGTTTTAATTTTGATTTTCTTTCCTTTGAAATTGAAGGATAGTCCTTGGGGAAATTCCCACCTAAAAGGAATTGAATTGCTCCTCAATAATCTTGATAGTTCTGTATACGTAGATCTGAGGTCCAAAAGTTGTTTCGGGATGTCTTTGTAAATTTCTGCTCTGTTGCCTTGAATTACAAGTGACTTTTCAAAATGAAGGCTTAATATTTTATCTCTCTCTTGCTTGGATCTCAAAATAATCAAACAATCTCTGGATCTATCTTTCCTTACCACTTTTCCCAGTCTGAAGGCGCTTACAATTTTAAAGTCCTTATCTTCCTCTATAGGCCAGAACTTTGAAAATTCTTTTGTCAAATAGTCAATTAAATCCCCTTGTTCAAGTTCTGGAATCGCCCTCAGTCTGAGATTATTTTCCCTATTTCTAAGTTCAATCATAGACAGGTAGGCCTGCTGTTCTCCGATCTGCTTATGTAGTGGCTTTACTTCTACCTGTAATGCTTCAGCCTTTTGACTGGCTTCCGCAGCTTTTTGATTAGCTTCCACAGCTAATTTGCGGTTTTCTGCAGTAGCTTGCTGAAGATTCCCAATTGCTTGTGTGTGCTGAGCAACTTGTTCAGTCAGTTTATTAAAACTGGCTGCAGCTTGATCAATTTTGGCCGAGTGCTCATCTGCTTTTTTGTCTAGACTTTCCAATTTTCCCAAAATTTGTTCTAATACTGCAGCTGATCCTCCTGCAGCCATACCTTCTAACGAAGTCTGCTCCGTTTCTTCTTCTTGTGTCCCTAAAACAGCTGGGACAGATGATCTGCGTAGCTGTGGAGTCAAGGTTGTTTGCTTTAATTGTTTAGCTTTCGCTTTAGCCGATCTTGTTTTCCCCAAGCCACTCATTCCACTCCTGTCTATGTGCCAAGGTCAAACTGTGTGTGCTCCCATGGGAATCCACAAGTCCAGAGAGTAAACAACAAGGCAATAGAGAATAAAAACAAAAAGCAAGTCCCAGACAGCTGTAAATCCAAAATCCTCTAGGGGGAGTATCAAAGTACCTCAAAGGGAAGAATAAGATTGTTCCTCCATTAATATCCAAACGGTTTTAAAAAGGACCTTCAGCTCTCTTTTAGCACAGAGCTAGTCCCTAAAGTAAAACAAAGTCTCTAAAAAGGTGTGGGAAACAGTATCTCAGCTGTATCCAGTCCAATAACGCTCCAATGTAACAATTCCAGTAGCTGAACAAAGTCGCAATTTGACAGTTCCATTTAACCCAGCAGCCCGAGTATTTGGGCTTCTCAATCGTTTGTAAATCCACAAGGAAGAGGTAAAACCAAGTCCAAAGCCAAAGGGAAAAAGGACAAATTTATCTCTCTTAGTCTCTTAAAAGCAGCTCAGATATTGCACGAATAACCAACTTCTAAAGCCACTTCAAAGGTTTCCAGCTTGTCAAAGTCTTTTGCTTAAAATCCTTAAGCATAGCTGGGAGATGGACTTCCTGGTTGCATCTCCCGCTTTCGCCAAATTTTAAGTCAATGTAGTCCCCAAATTCTTCAGTCCCGGCAGACTGGAGGAAGGCAAATGTTGTCCCTATTTTCAAAAAGGGGAAAAGAGAGGACCCAAATAATTACCACCCAGTCAGTCTGACATCAATACCAGGGAAGCTTCTGGAGCAGATCATTAAGCAAACAGTCTGTGAGCACCTAGAAAGGAATGCTGTGATCACCAATAGTCCGCATGGATTTCTTAAAATTAAGTCATGTCAGACTAACCTGATCTCGTTTTTTGACAGAATTATAAGCCTGGTAGATGAAGGGAACGCAGTGGATGTAGCCTACCTTGATTTCAGCAAGGCATTTGACAAGGTGCCCCATGATATTCTTGTAAAGAAGCTGGTAAAATGCGGTCTTGACTAGGCTACCACTCAGTGGATTTGTAACTGGCTGACTGACCGAACCCAAAGGGTGCTCATCAATGGTTCCTCTTCATCCTGGAGAAGAGTGACTAGTGGGGTGCCACAGGGTTCTGTCTTGGGCCCGGTCTTATTCAACATCTTTATCAACGACTTGGATGATGGACTCAAGGGCATCCTCATCAAATTTGCAGATGACACCAAACTGGGAGGGGTGGCTAACACCCCAGAGGACAGGCTCACACTTCAAAACGACCTTGACAGATTAGAGAACTGGGCAAAAACAAACAAGATGAATTTTAACAGGGAGAAATGTAAAGTATTGCACTTGGGCAAAAAAAATGAGAGGCACAAATACAAGATGGGTGACACCTGGCTTGAGAGCAGTACATGTGAAAAGGTTCTAGGAGTCTTGGTTGACCACAAACTTGACATGAGCCAACAGTGTGACGCGGCAGCTAAAAAAGCCAATGCAATTCTGGGCTGCATCAATAGGAGTATAGCATCTAGATCAAGGGAAGTAATAGTGCCACTGTATTCTGCTCTGGTCAGACCTCACCTGGAGTACTGTGTCCAGTTCTGGGCACCACAATTCAAGAAGGACACTGACAAACTGGAACGTGTCCAGAGGAGGGCAACCAAAATGGTCAAAGGCCTGGAAACGATGCCTTATGAGGAACGGCTAAGGGAGCTGGGCATGTTTAGCCTGGAGAAGAGGAGGTTAAGGGGTGATATGATAGCCATGTTCAAATATATAAAAGGATGTCACATAGAGGAGGGAGAAAGGTTGTTTTCTTCTGCTCCAGAGAAGCGGACACGGAGCAATGGATCCAAACTACAAGAAAGAAGATTCCACCTAAACATTAGGAAGAACTTCCTGACAGTAAGAGCTGTTCGACAGTGGAATTTGCTGCCAAGGAGTGTGGTGGAGTCTCCTTCTTTGGAGGTCTTTAAGCAGAGGTTTGACAACCATATGTCAGGAGTGCTCTGATGGTGTTTCCTGCTTGGCAGGGGGTTGGACTCGATGGCCCTTGTGGTCTCTTCCAACTCTATGATTCTATGATTCTAGGTGAGTGGGGCTGAGAGACTTTGAGAAGTGTGACTGGCCCAAGGTCACCCAGCAGCTGCATGTGGAGGAGCAGAGACGCGAACCCGGTTCCCCAGATTACGAGACTACCGCTCTTAACCACTACACCACACTGGCTCTCACATATATGTAGGTTAAAATTAAAATCTATAAGCTAGAACACAGTAAAGAATACAGATGTGAAACTATTAAAATGTGTAGTTTAAGACCTTAACCGCTAATTTAAAATATGCATGTCAATGCTTTATTATAATTAAGGCAGGTAAAATAATTATTACTCTTAATAGTATTCATTGCTATGAGGCTTCTTGAAGCAATTCAGAATACAATCAACATTAGCAGAACACTTTCCTTTACAAGGACAACTTAAAAAGCCACAATTTAAAAGCAATAAAAAGGTAATATTGCATAGGAAAGAATTGCGTGGCAAGTCCCCTCCCCCATGTGAAATGAAGACACTGGACACAGTATTTAAGGTTAATGGGCATAAAAGGCCACAACTTTATTGATTACAGAACTGGAAGGTATTGGCCTTAGGCATTGGCTCCTATCAACTACCCGGCATGGGGACCGGGAAGGGTTGTCCACAAGCCATGGGAGTCCTGTTGAAGTACGCCAACTAGGATCCCAACGAGTGTCACCGCTCTGGGGCATGCCGGAGGCCCTTACCTCCCTAGGTTTCGGACAAGGCAACGCCCCCCGGAGTCCTCTACCGGACTACCCATTTCTTTTTGGGGAAGGTGATGGCGTTTTCTTCCCCCCTTCATTTGCATAACAATAAACCCCTGCCAATGCCTAACCGCCAACACCGAAAAGTTGTGACGTTTGCTACGAGGTAGGCGAAAAAACCAAAAGGCTCGAAGTGTGCCAACTTGGAAAAATTCCTACCAGGCCCCTTGCGGCGACCAACCGAAGTCCATAGCAAGGTCAAAGCTACCTAAAACCTAATGGGTGGGTGGGTTGGGAAAAAACCGCTCAGCTGGCAAGGGACAAAGAGGGCGGTCCCCGGGCGTGCCTAGTCTTAAATAGGCTAGGCCCCGCCTCCCCGGTCCTCCGATTGGCGGGCCGGGTCACTGACACGCCCGGGGATTCCCTAGTCTCGCGGGGGCAATGGCCAGCCCCCGCGTGGGATGTGGGAGGGATTTCTGCCCGCAAACCCATCTCCTCCCAGGTTGGAAATGGCTTTGCGTGGCAAGTCCCCTCCCCCATGTGAAATGAAGACACTGGACACAGTATTTAAGGTTAATGGGCATAAAAGGCCACAACTTTATTGATTACAGAATTGGAAGGTATTGGCCTTAGGCATTGGCTCCTATCAACTACCCGGCATGGGGACCGGGAAGGGTTGTCCACAAGCCGTGGGAGTCCTGTTGAAGTACGCCAACTAGGATCCCAACGGGTGTCACCGCTCTGGGGCGTGCCGGAGGCCCTTACCTCCCTAGGTTTCGGACAAGGCAACGCCCCCCGGAGTCCTCTACCGGACTACCCATTTCTTTTTGGGGAAGGTGATGGCGTTTTCTTCCCCCCTTCATTTGCATAACAATAAACCCCTGCCAATGCCTAACTGCCACTCGAGCAGAGCTCGCCGCCAATACCTTCAAGCCTGTAACCAATTCCTAATCCCTGCTATGATGTCCCCCAACCAAATATCGTTTCCATCGTCCGACAGATGGACGCCATCACATCTGTAGAGGGCCTCATTGCTGTACTGGATGCCAGGGTGGCCGATGACACACCCGCCCAGCGCCGCCACTCTACGCTCCACGGCCCGCTTTCTTGCTTTATTGATTCCAACCGGGCTCACACAATCCCTCCATGTCCTCCTCTCAAGCAACGAGGACCACAAGATAGTCATGTTTGGGTAAACCGCCATCAGATCAGCGAAATCGTCAAAAATGTTCCATCTCAAGTCAATTGCTTTGCGGTACGCCAGGTCATTTCCCCCCAACTGAATAACCAGGGCATCAGGTGGGCCCTCCGAGGCAACTCTCGCCATCACAGCTGGCTTGAATTCACACCAACGCATGCCTCTTCTCGCCATCCAGGTCAGCTGGACCCCCGCTGGTAAGTTCAAGTTTTTTCCTAGCCCGGAACTCATTGCCCGCTGCCTGGCCCAATGCACAATACTGTGGCCGACCAGCCAGATGCGTACCCTTTGGCATTCTGAAAAGGAAATAGACAGGGAAAGCGAGGTCAGGCATGCACCCACTAGTCACAAATTCCCTCTTACATAAGCTCTGAATGCATTTGATTTCCACCTGCCCAGATCTCTTATCCTCTCTGCGGAGAGCCCAAGATGCACAGCAGTAGTTGCCGCACCGATCCGAAAAGAGTGAGCCGCAAATTCGCCCGCGGGCAGCCCGCATGCAGCCACAGCCCTGCGCAACACCCGTGTAAACTGGTGCCTGGCTAAAGGTGAGCCATCGGCATGAATTAAGAGGGGGCCTGGGCTACTGGGCCTTAGGTAGAGGAAACGCCTCGTATCCCTAACTGGGCAGGGGCCAGTACCTTGCACTGCTGGTAACCTTAACAAGGCCCCCCTCCCCTGCTGGTCGGTCTTGGAGCTCCGAACTTGGACTGTAAGCTCGTTTGATGACAGGATACCCCTCCGGGCTTGGAAAGCCCCACCGTCACAAACCACTTCCCCTATGCGAAGGGCCCCGAAGAAGGCTATGGAGTAAGGAGCCAAGAATAGGCGAGCCTCATACTTTGACCAGCATATGGCGCGTAATTTTTTGTGTATTTGGGTCAGAATGTCAAAAGTTATGGGCCTCCTCATGTCAGAACCCGGTGGTTGCTGCCGGCGCCACCCCTCTAAAGCCTTACGCACTATAAATTTGGCACAAGGGTCGGTGTCGAAAAATGTTTTGCAAAAATATGAAATCCCTGCGGACTGAATATTGAGAGTCCTAGGGGCCCTGCCCAGTTCCCTCAGGTGAGCTAAATAGTGGAGGACTTCCCTCGCTGAGGGAACCGAGTTGCGTTTTGCCTTGGGAAACTTATTGCGGAACTTTAGGAAGTCGGCCCATGCTTTCTTGTAAGATCTCATTGTGGGAGGGGCGACTGCACCGAATACTCCCTTCAACACTTCTTCCTCCCAAGACTCCAGAGATGCTCCGGGAAAGGCATCGATGACTGTTCCGCATCCGGCGCTAATAAGCGGAAGCGCTCCATCTGAAAGCGAGACAGAGCATCCGCGATGTCATTATTAATGCTGGGCACGAATTTGGCCGAGAAATATATATTGTTCTCAAGACACAGGAGGACGAGGCACCGCAACAAGTTTCCCACCCTAGGGGAGCGGGTGGCCTGCTTGGCGAGAACCGCTACCACTGCCTGGTTATCTGTGTTGAAGCAGACCCTATGATTGCGAAACTGCTCTGTCCAGAGGTGCACCGCCACTAGGATCGGGAAAAATTCCAAAAATGTGAGGTCCCGAGAGATGGGCTGGCCCTGCCAGTCTTCGGGCCACCTTTTCCCACACCACTGGCCCCTGAAATAAACTCCGAAACCAAGGGACCCTGCCGCATCTGACTGGACCTGGAAGTCGGTATTAAGCGCCAGGGAGTCCTGCCACAGGGATATGCCATTATACTTTTCAAGGAATTGCAACCAGACTTCCAAATCTGCCTTGACTTCTTTTGATAGGCGAACCCTATGCTGTGGCGCCCTGAGACCCACCGACAGTCTTGCCAGCCGGCCACAGAAAGGTCGACCCGGGGCCACCACCCTACAAGCGAAATTTAAGTGACCCAGCAGGGATTGAATTTGCCTTAAGGTCACCTTCTTTAGCGGCAACAGCTGTAGTATTGTTTCTTTAAGGGCACACAGTTTTTCCCGAGGCAGTCTGGACGTTTGGGCTACGGTATCTAACTCAATGCCTAGGTAAACCAATGAAGTAGATGGACCCTCAGTTTTTTCTGCGGCTAATGGTACCCCTAGCTCGCCTGCCAAGGCTGTGAAGGCCTCCAGGAGGGCGGAGAACCGCTGCCTGCTACCTGCCACCAAAATAAAATCATCGAGGTAATGCGATACACCCGACGACCCTGTCCTAAGACGTAGGGCACATTCAAGAAATGTACTGAACGACTCAAAAGCTGAGCATGCCACGGAGCAGCCCATAGGCATTGCTTTGTCAATGAAATACGCCCCCTCGAATCTAAACCCCAGCCAACGGAAGTCCGCAGGATGGACGGGAAGAAGGCGAAACGCCGACTCAATGTCACATTTGGCAAGGAGTGCCCCTCGCCCAAATTTTCGGATCATTTTTACTGCTTGGTCGAAGGAGGCGTATTTCACTGTACAAAGCTCCTGGGGGATCGCGTCATTAACCGAGCCTCCCCTTGGGTATGAGAGGTTGTGGATCATTCGGAATTCCCCTGGGGTCTTCTTTGGTACAATACCTAATGGGGATAGATGAAGTCCTTCCACTGGAGGCTCAAGAAAAGGACCTGCCACCCTACCTGCACTAATCTCCTTCTCTATCTTTTTCTTTACTACCTCTGGCCTTTCCCTGACTGATTTCTGATTTTGTGGGTCCCTGGTGTTAGGGGGAAAAGACACAGGGATCCTGAAACCCGTGGAGAACCCTTCCCAAAGGTACTGCGCGGCTTTTCGGTCGGGATACTGATCCAGCAGGGTTTTGAGGGGCTGCAGACGGATGGGGGAAAAGGCTAAGCCAAGATGCAAGTTACTGGCGGCCACCTGGCCCTTGGTGTGAGGATCCGGGGGCACCCCTGTTATTAGTGTGGGAGAACCCCCAGCCCCCACGAAAGGGCTGCTGTTTGTTCTTGAAGCACGCAGAGGCGGGGTGGTTGCCCCAGCACCGCTCACATTCGTGAAGATACTTACAGGAGGGTCGCGAGCATACACCCCTGTTGTACTCCCAGCAGTGGCGGTGCCGATTGGCCTCTGTCTTACCCGCCTTGACTGAGTCTTGGTTTTTCTTTCCGATGTAAGGGTTGACGTCCTCGCCCCAGAAATTAGGATCCGTTAGATCCCATCGCGTGGAAGGCAGGAGAGAAGCGTTTCTACGGAAATTCTCATCATATGTTAAAGCGGCATTTTCTCCCGCGAGCGCCCTCCTCACGTGAGCCAGATAAGCAACTAAGTCCATGGAGCGCCGCGGATAAGCCGCACAAACAACTCCCATAAAAACCTGGTACCCATCCAGCCAGTTCTCAAAGGTGCGCTCTGCCCTAGGCGTCCTATACCTCCGCTTACCGTAGGAGCGCCTCTTCTCACCTTTACCTGTTATCTTAGTCGGGGGGAGAAGGGTAAACATGTCCACATAGTCACCATTGAGGATCTTATTCCTCTTCTTCTGTGACAAATGGTTCCCCAAAATATAATCAGTGGGTTGATTAGTGGCGACTTTTACATCCTCCACTAAAGCACCATCCTTCCATTCTAGCACGCCATTAAAGGTCTTATGATGGGAATTGGCCCTCCTTTCATGTGCCCAAAGTGGGATCCCATAATTCACTTCACCCAGGCCCCAGTAGCCATCCAAGGGGCCCTCACTATCTGAATCCGAGGATGACGTACCTGAGTCGTCCTCTGTCTCGGACTGCTTACTTCTTTTCTTCTTTGAAGACGTGTGCTTCTTTTTGGACTTTCTTTTCCCTCCTTGGACCTCGACGTTGGCTGGGATCGCACTGGCGGCAGTCTGAGTACCTTGATATTCTGCACGCTCTTCCTCCAAGGCGGAACCCGAGCTGTCTTCGGTAGCACTGTGCTGGGGCTGCTGCTCCTGAAACACACTAGGAATGTCTACAACCTGTGAGGCAGTGTTGGCACTGGCACCCTTGGCCGCATCCTTCCCCTTACCTGGACCTCTTGCAGGAGCTTTTCCTTTGCCACCGCTTTGGTTGGTTTTCTTTGCCATGGCTGCCTGTGCACGGGTATTAGGGCGACCAACGATCACCGTGTCCGACTGGGTGCTAGCCCCACCCCCGACTGAGATGCCCTGCTGCCCTTGACAGCTGGGAGGAGTATCCGGTATCACGTCCTGTGAGGGTTCAGGGGCTGGGGGGGCCAAAGCCCCCTTGGAACTACATTGTTTGTAAAAAGTTTCAAAAGCCATGAAAAATTGAGCAAAAGCTTGAGGGTCACATGGCATGGCCGGCATTTGAGCGCCCCCATTGCCTGTGGGGGGTGCCATCTGATTACCTGAGGAGGATGGCTGCTGGTCCCCACCAGAAGCAATTACTTACACAGAATAGTCAACAATAGAAACTGAAATTATCCGCCTAAGGATATGGCGCTGTCCGCCTGGGTGTGCAGTGCACTCCACCAAATCAGTATTCCGAGGCTGACTTAAATGCCACCAGCAGCCACTGGCAGCGATCAGCGATGCAGCCTAAAGTGGCACCACGTTCAGTATTGTTGGCGCTGACTCGGCACCACACTGGAGATCAGCCGGCTACTGTCTAGTTCAGTATTGTCTACACTACTTAAATGCACTCACTCAGTATTGCCCACACTGTGGCGCTAAATAATATGCAAGCTGCAGCGTCTGCCAATTGAACCAATTAATTTATGTAAGCAGCGCTAAATAATATGCAAGCTGCAGCGTTTGCTAATTGCACCAATTAATTTTGAAAGCAGTGTTAAATACTATGCAAGCTGCAGCGTTTGCTAATTGCACCAATTGTTATTATTATTATTATTTTTTAAAGCAGCGCTAAAATAATATGCAAGCTGCAGCGTCTGCCAATTGAACCAATTAATTTATAAAAGCAGCGCTAAATAATATGCAAGCCGCAGCGTTTGCTAATAATATGCAAGCCGCAGCGTTTGCTAATTGCACCAATTAATTTTAAGAGCAGCGCTAAATAATATGCAAGTTGCAGCGTTTGCTAATTGCACCAATTAATTTTTTGTATTTTTTTAAAAGCAGTGCTTAATAATATGCAGGCTGCAGTGTTTGCTAATTGGTCCACTTAATTTTTATGAACCAATCAATTTTTTATTTTATTTTATTATTATTATTATTATTATTATTATTATTATTATTATTATTATTATTATTATTATTTTAGAGCAGCGCTGAATACTATGCAAGCTGCAGCGTTTGCAAATTGTCCCAATTAATTTTGCAAGCTACCAGCACCTTAGAAACAGCATACAACACTTTTCCACTTTATACACTTTAGGTACTTGCTCCCAGCAGTTTGCAAAAGTAGCAATTCCCCTTGCAAAGCCCCAGTGTACTGACGCTAGCGACAGAATAACCTTAACAATGAAGTTACAAAGTAGCAGCCCCCAGTCACAGAAAAGCTCCGCCTGCGAGTTAGTAGGCAGTCTGAGTTACTTGTCAGACTGTGCAAACAAAGAGAGGCAGTTTTACTTGATTACACAACAATGTTGCCACCCCTTGCACAGCGAAGACACAGCTTAATACTCAAGGAAAGGTTCTATATCTAAACGCACTTAACCTCACAGAGGGCAAATGCCTCACCTAAGATGGCGGGCGCCCCCTCAAGCCACGTGGTCCAGACAAAATGGCGGCCACTAGCTGAGGTAACCTAGGTAACCGGTAAACACTTTCACTCCACAGCTAGAAAAGCCCCGCGATCGCGCGCCCTCCAAGAAGCAGCCGCTTCTCTACCTTTTATTTTATTTAATTGTTTACTTATTAATTTTAGGAAAATGGCTCAAGCGCCCTGTTCTGCTCAATAAACAAGCCGCCCGCTATCAATGGAGCGCCAGCGATCCCGCGAACGCTCAGGCGCGCAAGTGTGAAGGGCGCAGGCTGCAGGAATTTAAACAAACGTCCCTGCCCTCGCTCAGCCGCCCAAGAGGCACAGCCGGAAGAGTTTAAAAACAGAAGCCCAGTTCGGCGCCCTCCCCCCACAGTCACCAACCTCACGCAGTGCTGATGCCCTGCGTTATGAAGACAAAGCCTAGTCCCCTTAGTTGTGAAAAGAGCTGTAATCCACAGCCTTTGCGACCGAATAGGAGAGCGTGCTGTGGGTAAAAACAACCCCTGGTCCTGCTGCCCAGTGTTGGAAGAAAGCTGCAGGAGCCTCTGACGATGGATAGAGAGACGAAGAGACCTAGTGGGAGGGAAAGAAAATCGAGCCGAGACCGGGGCGAAAAAACCGGGGATTCCCTAGTCTCGCGGGGGCAAAGGCCAGCCCCCACGTGGGATGTGGGAGGGATTTCTGCCCGCAACCCCATCTCCTCCCAGGTTGGAAATGGCTTTCTAAAACAACAGCAATGATCACAATTAGCAACAACACACAATGAAACAGCAAGCAAAACTTGCCACTCCATCATCACTGAGCCTTGAAACTTGTGTCTTATCCCCATAATTGAAACTGACATCAAGTCTTATGTCATCTGGAAGAGAATGAAGGAGAAGAGAGATGAATTTCTGCCACATTTACTGATTCACCAAATTGACCTGGCCCCCATTCCACCCTATTTACAAGGAGGCTTTATGGATCCTGTCTTTGGTGGCAACGACTCCTTCCAAGCCTGCAGTTTGGCCATCTTTGTGCTGTGGCAGGATTTCACAGCCACATGACCCAGGAGGTCTGCATCAAGCAAGGATGCTGCAGCTACTGAGTGGGCTGTGGGTGTTACCTTCTTTGGGGCAGAAGTGAGCCAGCTCCAGAGGGACGAGAGCATGCTGTAGAGAAAAGAAAAGAACGTACTGGATCAGATGACTGATCTGATCCTAAACTCTCTCCACCCCCCAAATAATGGGTGCAAGAGAACATGGAAGCAGACCCAAGCCAGGGAAGACTTGCTTCCATCATGGGATGAGTGAGTTCTATTGCCTGGCCCCAAGGTGGAAGTGTAAGATCAAGGAAGAGGGCAGGAAATGTCTCCAGCCTTGTCCGGCCTCCCAGGGACACACATTGTGTTGTGCGCCTGATACCAGACTGTGATTCCTCCTGTGGGAATCCTTTCACAAGCCACTCTGGGAGCCTCTTGGGGCTGTGAAGGTGCCAAAGGTGAGAGACTTACCTTGCCTCTCCGCTGCAATCGCACTTGTTGTGTAACCTCTCAGTTCATGTGGGAGGAAAGGGGACCTCAGGATCAGAAGGCTGGTCTGGGGAAAAGAGGCAGACCACTGTGAAGCCCTTTACACTCTCAGAGAGAGATCCGTTTCTGTTCTAAAATGGCAATGTCCTCCAGCCCCAAATTGTAGCTCTGCATCCAAGGCCCTCCTTTGGCTGTCTGGGCAAGTGGGCCTTTGCTGGCTCGTCCATGTGGCCAGCTTGCCTTACAAGAGGGGAAGGGCCCAAGAGGTGCACTGCTAGGTGGCGGTTTCTCCATGAAAGCTTTCTAGGTCAAACAGCCACTGAGGCCATCAAGATACTTACATTCATCAGCACGTTCAGGGTCTTAGTGCTTGGGGCCTCCCAGAGAAGGCCTCCCAGCATCAGAGTATAACGTTCCTCTAACTCCTGCAGGCAATGGCAATGAGGGAGAGGGTGCGCCAAGCAGGGGAAAGAGAGATCAGATGTTGAGCAATGGGAGCAATGCTTAAAGCGTGTGAAGAAGAAACAACAACTAGAGAAGTCAAATTTCAAGGCTAACAACTTACCTGCTTGTCGGGCTCAGTTTTGACCTCAATGACCGCCGCAAAGGCTGCATGCACAATCAGGCTGTGGAGCTTCAGTGGTAATTTGGGCTTCATGAAGCTGGAGAGAAGGAGGGAAACCTTTTTAGACTCTGTCTCCTTGGAGTCTTCTTCATATTGGGGGGTGGGGTGGGGGGAGCATCAAATACATGTCATTCTCTTGAACTTCTAGTGAATGCATGTGTTAGCTTAAACCACTTTTGACAATCAAGCAGCGTATAGATTTTACAGGGTAAAAATGAATAAAGGTAAAATAAACACACCAGGGCACTGTTTATGTGGCAGTCTACCTGGCGCTTGGTTGCAAGCCTCTAGGTCTTAGTTAATCCCACCCCTAAAAGCTGAGCCATTTCGCAGTCATCTCTAGACAATATACAGTGGTGCCTCGCAAGACGAAATTAATTCGTTCCGCAATTCTCTTCGTCTTGCGGGTTTTTCGTCTTGCGATGCACGGTTTCCCATAGGAATGCATTGAAAATCAATTAATGCGTTCCTAGGGAAACCACCTTCAGGCCAGGTCCGGGGACAGTCTGTCCCCGGACCTCTTCTGAAGGCTGGGGGGGGGGGGACAAGGGCTTTTCTTCCCACCCCCAGCATTTTAAAAAACCCTGGGACAGCGGAGGACTTCTCCGCTGTGCGGGGCTATCTTAAAATGCTGGCGGGCGGCATTTTAAATCGCCCCGGACAGCGGAGGACTTCTCCGCTGTCCGGGGCGATTTAAAAGCCCCTGGGAAGGCAGGCAGGGGGGACAAAGACTTTCGCCCCCTGCCCGCCTTCAGAAGGTGTTCCCGCCCCCCTTCGGAACATCGTTCCGAAGGGGGGCGGCTGGGGCAGCTGTTCCCGCCCCCCGCCCCACTTCGGAACAGCTTTCCGAAGTGGGGTGGATGGGACAGGTGTCCCCGCCCCCCCCCGCCCCACTTCGGAAAGCTGTTCCGAAGTGGGGCGGCGGCGGCAGGTGTCCCCGCCCCCCGCCCCACTTCGGAACAGCTTTCCGAAGTGGGGCGGCGGCGGCAGCTGTTCCCGCCCCACCTCCCCACTTCGGAACATCGTTCCTAAGTGGGGCGGCTGGGGCAGCTGTTCCCGCCCCACCTCCCCCCTTCGGAACATCGTTCCGAAGTGGGGCGGCTGGGGCAGCTGTTCCCGCCCCACCTCCCCCCTTCGGAACATCGTTCCGAAGGGGGGCGGATGGGGCAGCTGTTCCCGACCCACCTCCCCCCTTCGGAACATCGTTCCGAAGTGGGGCGGCTGGGGCAGCTGTTCCCGACCCACCTCCCCCCTTCGGAACATCGTTCCGAAGTGGGGCGGCTGGGGCAGCTGTTCCCGACCCACCTCCCCCCTTCGGAACATCGTTCCGAAGTGGGGCGGATGGGGCAGCTGTTCCCGACCCACCTCCCCCCTTCGGAACATCGTTCCGAAGTGGGGCGGATGGGGCAGCTGTTCCCGACCCACCTCCCCCCTTCGGAACATCGTTCCGAAGTGGGGCGGCTGGGGCAGCTGTTCCCGACCCACCTCCCCCCTTCGGAACATCGTTCCGAAGTGGGGCGGATGGGGCAGCTGTTCCCGACCCACCTCCCCCCTTCGGAACATCGTTCCGAAGTGGGGCGGATGGGGCAGCTGTTCCCGACCCACCTCCCCCCTTCGGAACATCGTTCCGAAGTGGGGCGGATGGGGCAGCTGTTCCCGACCCACCTCCCCCCTTCGGAACATCGTTCCGAAGTGGGGCGGCTGGGGCAGCTGTTCCCGACCCACCTCCCCCCTTCGGAACATCGTTCCGAAGTGGGGCGGCTGGGGCAGCTGTTCCCGACCCACCTCCCCCCTTCGGAACATCGTTCCGAAGTGGGGCGGATGGGGCAGCTGTTCCCGACCCACCTCCCCCCTTCGGAACATCGTTCCGAAGTGGGGCGGATGGGGCAGCTGTTCCCGACCCACCTCCCCCCTTCGGAACATCGTTCCGAAGTGGGGCGGATGGGGCAGGTGTCCCCGCCCCCCTCCCCCCTTCGGAACATCGTTCCGAAGTGGGGCGGATGGGGCAGCTGTTCCCGACCCACCGCCCCCCTTCGGAACATCGTTCCGAAGTGGGGCGGATGGGGCAGCTGTTCCCGACCCACCTCCCCCCTTCGGAACATCGTTCCGAAGTGGGGCGGCTGGGGCAGCTGTTCCCGCCCCCCGCTTCGGAACAGCGTTTTAAAATGCTGGGGGTCGGCAGCGAACGCTCCCGACCCCCAGCATTTTAAAATCTCCCCGGGACAGAGACTTCTCTGCTGTCCCTTGGAGATTTTAAAATGCTGGGGGTCGGCAGCGAACGCTTCGCTCCCGCCCGCCAGCATTTTAAGATCACCCGGGGCAGGCGGGGGGGAGGCAGGCGGGGGGGAGCAAAGACTTTTGCCCCCCGCCGTCCTTCAGAAGAGGTCCTCTTCTGAAGGCCGGCTGTGGGCGAAAGTCTTTGCTCCCGACCGCCAGCATTTCCCTATGGGCTTTCGTCTTGCGATGCAAGCCCATAGGGAAATTCGTCTTGCGAAGCGCCTCCAAAACAGAAAACCCTTTCGTCTTGCGGGTTTTCCGTCTTGCGAGGCATTCGTCTTGCGGGGTACCACTGTAGCTTCTATTTTCTCTCTCACATCTCCACTCATCCTGTAAATAGTTGCTGCATAAAGAAAGCTTTTTGAACGCAAGAAACCCAAGAAATTGTAAGCAATTCTTCCCATCTAATTCACTGCAGTGGCAAGGTCTGGTAACACCTTTCCACATTCTGTTCCCCTCCCCCCCCCCCCCGCCAGCTCCTCGTCAAGCTCAAAAAAACCGGTATACCTCAGTTGGTAAAGGGCTTCCAGTGCCATAGCAAGGGCCAATTCAGGCTGCGTAAAGCACGCAATCCGTCCCATGAGATCCTGATAGAGAACAGAGGGCAGGGGGGGGGAACGTCAGTTCCCTACTGACATCAGGTGGATTCCTCCAACCCCAAACTCAGTGCAGGAATTGGCAATGTAATGCCAAATGCCTGCACAACCCTTCTCTTGGCCAGACCCTGTCAGGCCTTCCTTCTGCCCAGCATCCCCCCAATCCCATCCCCAGCTCTCCTGCCCACCTCACCCCTGGATACCTCATGCAACCTCTCACTCACCGCAATTGCCTTGACGGCCATCTTCTTGGAGTACCTCAACCTGTCCTTTTCTCTCTGGCGGGCCTCCAAGCAAGTGGCCAGCACGCAGCAGAGCAACATCTCATCCTTCTCCAGTTGCTGAAATGGCAGGAGTCAGGCTGTCAGTTCATGGCAGGAGGGCTTCTCTGCATCTGAGACCGCCAAAATGGGGGTATAAACAGCACTGGATGGGGTGGATGGGGGTGGGGGTGGGGGGGTGAGGGATTTCGTATGTACTGTGCTGTTTTCTCAAATACTAACCACAGGCGATGCCCAGACCCTGTCAGTCTCTGAACCATCTGCAACAAGAGAAGCAGGAAAGGACATGGGGGCAGGTTAGTTCATTTCTACTTATTTTCCACAGTTGAGGATTAGAGCATTAAGGCCACCCCTCCTTACGCTCCAAAATGAAAAGGAAGCATTTGCTCACGTGGGCCCACAGCAACCCTGGACTTCTTGGGGACTTTGCGGGTCCCCTTCTTCTTGCGGGCTGCCATGTCCCTCAGTCGCCTGAACCTAGAAGAGAAGGAGAGGGGCAGACCTTGTTGTTGTTGTTGTTGTTGTTGTTATACCGCCCTATACCCACAGGTCTCAGTTACAACCAGTGCTTTTTCTGGGGGGATGCAGGGGTACGCACACCCCGAAACATTTTGTGAATCTTTGCACTTTTCTCCATTTACTGTACTGCATTTATTTTCCCTGATTTGAACTATAAAATGGTGATTTTCTTGAGTCAAAATGAGAGTACCCCAAACATTTTTTTAAATAGAAAAAAAGCACTGGTTCCAACATAAAAATCGCAATATAAAAACACAAAATGCATAATAAAGGTGAAAAACAACCCAGTAAAGCCCCCTCCCCAACACATTTCAAAACCTGAGACAGAAGCCTACAACCAAAATGGGTTGTGTGTGTGTAAGAGAAGGCAGGGAGTCTTTGCAGCATAGCCATAACACAAATACGGGTGGCCTAACAGTTGCAGGCAGACCCATATCATTTCACACACTACTTCAGCTGCGGGACATCGTATCAACAAGGAAAGGAGCATGTGGTGTTGTTGCATCTCCTCGGGTATTTGTTGATTTGTCGCCACGAGGGGTTGTAGTTGTGGAGGTATAGTTTGATGAGGTTCCTGGTTATTTGTACCCTAGGTGCCCACTCACACACAAAAACAAATCTCCCTGCAGCCAACCAAAGACCACCAACCACACCCTAGGTCACCCCCCAACCTCTCTCACCACCAAGGAAATGCAACAAGGGAATAGTAAGTGAACCCACGCAAGTGATGCTGACACAAAACCCCACACATACAGGGGAAACTCGGGAAATTAGAATATCGTGGAAAAGTTCATTTATTTCAGTAATTCAACTTAAAAAAGGTGAAACTAATATATGAGATAGACTCATGACATGCAAAGCGAGATATGTCAAGCCTTTATTTGTTATAAATGTGGTGAATATGGGGTACAGCTGATAAAAAACCCAAATTAACAATCCCATGAAATTGGAATATTGTGAAAAGGTGCAGTAGCTATTCAATCCATAACACCTGCAATGGGTTCAGTAGGAAGCACAATCATGGGGAAGGCTGCTGACCTGACAGTTGTGCAGAAAGCCATCATTGAGACCCTCCATAAGGAGGGAAAGCCTCAAAGGGTAATTGCAGAAGAAGTTGGATGTTCCTAAAGTGCTGTATCAAAGCACATTAATGGAAAGTTATGCGGAAGGGGAAAGTGTGGAAGAAAAAGGTGCACAAGCAGCAGGGATGACCACATCCTGGACAGGATTGTCAGGAAAAGACCATTCAAACGTGTTGGGGACTGAGGCTGGAGTTAGTGCATCAAGAGCCACCACACACAGAAGGATCCTGGAGCTGGGCTTCAAATGTCATATTCCTCTTGTCAAGCCGCTCCTGAACAAGAATGTCTCGGGAAGAATGTCTGGGCCTGACAAGATGTCTCGGGAAGTGTGCTGTCTCCCCGGGGCTAAGATCCAAGATGTAACTGAACGACTGCAAGGAATCATAAAACCCACTGACAAATACCCCTTCCTCTTGGTTCATGTGGGAACCAATGACACTGCAAGCAATAGCCTCCAGAAGATCAAAAGAGACTACGAGGCTCTTGGCAGGAAATTGAAGCAACTAAATGCACAAATTGTCATCTCGTCTGTCCTCCCAGTTGAACGACGTGGCCCAGGGAGAGAGGGGAAAATAGTGGAAGTGAACAGCTGGCTTCGCAAATGGTGTAAACAGGAACGGTTTGGATTCTTAGATCACGGACTGCGGTTTCTTGAAGATGGACTTCTGGCAAGTGATGGGCTGCACCTCACAACGGTTGGGAGAAATGTTTTTGCCAAAAATCTCAGAAACCTCATCAGGAGGGCTTTAAACTGACTAATGTGGGGGAGGGAGACAGTGCTCCTGAAGGTAGGAGTCTATCAATTGATGAAGATGATCATCCAAATGTCATAGACCAAATGGAGCAAACAGCACGCGGACCTAGTGGTGGGAGGAAAAAATCCTTAAATAAGAGACACGGGGGAATGATTAATGGACTTCAATGTCTGTACACTAATGCGCAAAGCATGGGAAATAAACAAGATGAGCTTGAGCTCTTGGTACAGCAAACTAAATATGACATAATAGGCATCACTGAAACCTGGTGGGATAAGTCCCACGATTGGAATGTAATAATGGAGGGATACAATCTATTTCAGAGAAACAGACCAGACAAGAAAGGAGGAGGAGTGGCGCTATATGTCAGGGATGTGTATACCTGTGAAGAGATCCAAGATTTAGAACCTCAAAGCCAAAGTGAGAGCATTTGGGTCAAAATTAAGGGAGAGAAGAATAACAGAGACCTCATTGTGGGAGTTTACTATAGATCCCCAAGCCAAACGGAGGACATAGATGATGCCTTCCTGGAACAGATGGCCAAGCATGCAAAAGGAAGGGAGATAGTAGTAATGGGGGACTTCAATTACCCAGATATTTGTTGGACGTCAAACTCAGCCAAGAGCATAAGGTCAAACAGATTCCTCACTGGCCTTGCAGACAACTTCATTGTCCAGAAAGTGGGAGAAGCAACAAGAGGAACAGCCATTTTAGATCTGGTCCTAACCAATGTTGATGACCTGGTTAGTGGGGTAGATGTGGAAGGATCATTAGGCGCGAGTGATCATGCTCTTCTGAAGTTTACTATACAGCGGAAAAGAGCAGCCAAGCATACTAGGACTCAATTTCTTGACTTTAAGAAAGCCGACTTCATAAAACTTAGGGAAGTGCTGGGCGAGATCCCATGGACAGCAATACTAAAAGGAAAGGGAGTTCATGATGGCTGGGAGTTTGTTAAGAGGGAGATAGTAAAAGCACAACGTCAGGCAATACCAATGAGACGGAAACATGGAAGGTGCCTAAAGAAGCCAGGGTGGCTATCTAAAGAACTTTTAACTGAATTAAGATTAAAAAAGGATGTGTACAAAAAATGGAAAAGGGGGGAAACAACCAAAGAGGAATTCAAACAAATAGCCAGTACGTGTAGACACAAAGTCAGAAAAGCTAAAGCACAGAATGAACTGAGGCTTGCTAGAGAGGTTAAAAGCAACAAAAAAGGCTTTTATGGGTATGTTCGTAGCAAAAGGAAGAACAAAGAAACAGTGGGGTCACTCAGAGGAGAAGATGGTGAAATGCAAACAGGGGACACAGAAAGGGCTGAACTCCTCAATGCCTTCTTTGCCTCAGTCTTCTCCGATAAAGAAAACAATGCCCGACCTGAAGAATTTGGAGCAAATGATTCAGCAAAGGAAACACAGCCCAGAATAACTAAGGAGATAGTACAAGAATACTTGGCTAGTTTAGATGTATTCAAGTCTCCAGGGCCAGATGAACTGCATCCAAGAGTATTAAAAGAACTGGCAGATGTGATCTCAGAACCACTGGCAGTCATCTTTGAGAATTCCTGGAGAACAGGCGAAGTCCCGGCAGACTGGAGGAGGGCAAATGTTGTCCCTATTTTCAAAAAGGGGAAAAGAGAGGACCCAAATAATTACCGCCCAGTCAGTCTGACATCAATACCAGGGAAGATTCTGGAGCAGATCATTAAGAAAACAGTCTGTGAGCACCTAGAAAGGAATGCTGTGATCACCAATAGTCAGCATGGATTTCTGAAAAATAAGTCATGTCAGACTAACCTGATCTCGTTTTTTGACAGAATTACAAGCCTGGTAGATGAAGGGAACGCAGTGGATGTAGCCTACCTTGATTTCAGCAAGGCATTTGACAAGGTGCCCCATGATATTCTTGTAAAGAAGCTGGTAAAATGCGGTCTTGACTCTGCTACCACTCAGTGGATTTGTAACTGGCTGACTGACCGAACCCAAAGGGTGCTCATCAATGGTTCCTCTTCATCCTGGAGAAGAGTGACTAGTGGGGTGCCACAGGGTTCTGTCTTGGGCCCGGTCTTATTCAACATCTTTATCAACGACTTGGATGATGGACTCAAGGGCATCCTGATCAAATTTGCAGATGACACCAAACTGGGAGGGGTGGCTAACACCCCAGAGGACAGGATCACACTTCAAAACGACCTTGACAGATTAGAGAACTGGGCAAAAACAAACAAGATGAATTTTAACAGGGAGAAATGTAAAGTATTGCACTTGGGCAAAAAAAATGAGAGGCACAAATACAAGATGGGTGACACCTGGCTTGAGAGCAGTACATGTGAAAAGGATCTAGGAGTCTTGGTTGACCACAAACTTGACATGAGCCAACAGTGTGACGCGGCAGCTAAAAAAGCCAATGCAATTCTGGGCTGCATCAATAGGAGTATAGCATCTAGATCAAGGGAAGTAATAGTGCCACTGTATTCTGCTCTGGTCAGACCACACCTGGAGTACTGTGTCCAGTTCTGGGCACCACAATTCAAGAAGGACACTGACAAACTGGAACGTGTCCAGAGGAGGGCAACCAAAATGGTCAAAGGCCTGGAAACGATGCCTTATGAGGAACGGCTAAGGGAGCTGGGCATGTTTAGCCTGGAGAAGAGGAGGTTAAGGGGTGATATGATAGCCATGTTCAAATATATAAAAGGATGTCACATAGAGGAGGGAGAAAGGTTGTTTTCTGCTGCTCCAGAGAAGCGGACACGGAGCAATGGAGCCAAACTAAAAGAAAGAAGATTCCACCTAAACATTAGGAAGAACTTCCTGACAGTAAGAGCTGTTCGACAGTGGAATTTGCTGCCAAGGAGTGTGGTGGAGTCTCCTACTTTGGAGGTCTTTAAGCAGAGGCTTGACAACCATATGTCAGGAGTGCTCTGATGGTGTTTCCTGCTTGGCAGGGGGTTGGACTCGATGGCCCTTGTGGTCTTTTCCAACTCTATGATTCTATGATTCTAATTAAAAGAAACAACGTCAGAAGCATCTTGCCTGGGCTAAAGAGAAAAAAAAAAGAACTGGTCTGTTGCTCAGTGGTCCCAAGTCCTCTTTTCTGATGAGAGCAACTTTTGCATCTCATTTGGAAACCAAGGACCCAGAGTCTGGAGGAAGAATGGGGAGGCACACAATGCCAGATGCTTGAAGTTCAGTGTGAAGTGTTGATTTGGGGAGCCATGCCATCAGCTGCTGTTGGTCCACTGTGCTTCATTAAGTCCAGGGTCAACGCAGCAGTCTACCAGGAGATTTTGGAGCACTTCATGCTTCCTTCTGCAGACAAGCTTTATGGGGATGCTGATTTCATTTTCCAGCAGGACTTGGCACCTGCCCACACTGCCAAAAGTACCAAAACCTGGTTCAATGCCCATGGGATTACTGTGCTTGATTGGCCAGAAGACTTGCCTGACCTGAACCCCATAGAGAATCATAGAATCATAGAATCATAGAATCATAGAGTTGGAATAGACCACAAGGGCCATCGAGTCCAGCCCCCTGCCAAGCAGGAAACACCATCAGAGCACTCCTGACATATGGTTGTCAAGCCTATGGGGCATTGCCAAGAGAAAGATGAGACACATGAGACCGAGCAATGCAGAAGAGCTGAAGGCTGCTGTTGAAGCATCCTGGTCTTTCATAACACCTCAGCAGTGCCACAGGCTGATAGCATCCATGCCACGCCGCACTGAGGCAGTAATTGATGCAAAAAGGGCCCAAACCAAGTAGTGAGTACATATGCATGCTTCTACTTCTCAGAGGTCAAATATTGCTCTATTTGCAATCCTTGTTTTGCTGATTTCATTTCATATTCTAATTTTCTGAGATTGTTAATTTGGGGTTTTCATCAGCTGTATGCCATAATATCACAATCATAACAAATAAAGGCTTGACATATCTCACTTTGCGTGTCATGAGTCTATCTTATATATTAGTTTCACCTTTTAAGTTGAATTACTTGAATAAATGAACTTTTCCACGATATTCTAATTTCCCGAGTTTCCCCTGTACACTAAGTAGAAGAGAAGCATTGCCACCCGACCCCACCCTCCCCCTCTTTCCCCCTCGGTTTTTCCTAACCCAACACTGCATGCAACACTAATGTCTCACAACAAATGAAACTGATTTGTAGAAAACACAACTACTGATACGGAAAGGGGGGCATGCCTTTCTTCACCCTTCCGCCGGTCACCAGAGGGTCCGAGGCAATGACCTCAAGGGTACCCAGCCCCACGTGGACCCCTCAGCCCCCACACCGATGCACAAGCACCACACTCTACCCAAAGCCCCATAAATAAAGTGCCTTTTCCCCTTTCCTACACCGATCCGCTACTACGGGCGAAATAAGCCCAAAATCTTATGCCTTCCCTCCCGCTCTATCTTTACTATGGGCTGACCGTACGAAGCTGTATTCCCTATTCCTTTCAATGGCTGCGTGCTACCCAATCAGAACCATGCATTCGCTTTGCAGAGCTAGCTCAGCGAGCTCCTGCACGCCTCATTTAACCTCTTGACAAGCTGCTGATGGCTCCCCGCTGGGAGAACAATGGAACTGAAACTTGTGAACTCATAAAAGTGTAAAATCTTGCTACAATGTATCCATTTTGTTTCCGACCTCAATTATCAATATAAAATGGACTAAAATCTTTAAAAATTCGTATAAAATCAACCACAACTCCGATTTTCTTGCTTTTGGTGCCAATCGGCTCAGTCTCGCCAGAACTCCATGACACCTCCCCTGCCATCCATGATCCCTCAAGCGAGGTGTCACGTACTCAGGAAGACCCTAATCCTGTCAAATCGCTCTGCCAAGCCTTTCCTCTGGGCAATGCCAGGTGGCAGACTATGCATACATGGACCATTGTCTTCTCATCACCGGTACTCAGGATGTGCTTATCTGCACATATCTCCAGCTCTGCATATCCCCCCCCTCCATATGTTAATCCGGTGTAACCCAACCTCTTCCTAATGTATTCGTGATGTAATCTGTGTAACCCAACCTCTTCTTAATGTATTCATGATGTAACTGTGATGTATTTTGCACTGTATTCTGGGACATGGAGGGAAGTTTTAAAAGTTCATGTCACCCCTTTCCTGGGGTTCAATCTTGCCTTGAACCTGTTGCACAATAAACTTGGATCTTCTGCATCTTGCTCCTGTCTCCGGCTGAGCTCATTTACCTCCTCAGGGACCCGCGGACTTAGTCCGGCGAGTTGGGTGGCAGAGCAGACTCGCACCCAGATTTTACGGTAACATTTGGCGCCCGAACAGGGACGTGCGGTTCTCCCGCGTTGCTGACCGGGGCCCCTGAAATCTTCAGCCGGCTCCGGCCATTTTGCCTGGGAAGATCCTTTTGGACTAACGCCACCGCTCCTCCCCTACACCCGCCAAATCAACCACCCCCCCGACGATCAGGAGACATATTGACAACTAAAAGGGGATCCCGACCCAACCCAGGCCATTTGTCCCGTCCTGGCATTATCACCAGAAGACCCTGTTTGCACTATCGAGATCGATACCATATAGTCTATCACCTTCATCTGCCATTCTTCCAGGGTGGGTAGATCCTGTGTCTTCCAATACTTTGCGATGAGTATTCTTGCCGCTGTTGTAGCATACATAAAAAATGTTCTGTCTTTCTTTTGCACCGACTGGCCGACAATGCCCAGGAGAAAGGCCTCTGGTTTCTTAGGGAAGGTATATTTAAGTACCTTTTTCATTTCATTATATATTATTTCCCAGAAAGCCTTAATCCTTGGGCACGTCCACCAAAGGTGAAAAAAAGTACCTTCAGTTTCTTTACATTTCCAACATTTGTTATCAGACAAGTGGTAATTTTTTGCAAGCTTGACTGGGGTCATGTACCACCTATAAATCATTTTCATAATATTTTCCTTTAAGGCATTACATGCCGTAAATTTCATGCCGGTGTTCCACAACTGTTCCCAGTCAGCAAACATAATGTTATGACCAATATCTTGTGCCCACTTTATCATGGCTGATTTCACTGTTTCGTCCTGTGTATTCCATTTCAACAGCAAGTTATACATTCTTGACAGAATCTTAGTATTGGGTTCTATCAGTTCCGTTTCTAATTTTGATTTTTCCACCTGGAAGCCAATTTTCCTGTCCAACTTGAAAACCTCCATTATTTGATAATAGTGGAGCCAATCTCGCACTTTGTCCTTTAACTTTTCAAAACTCTGCAAATTCATTTTATCCCCCCCTTGATCCAAATTTCCCAATATTTCGGCCATTTGGCCTCCATATTGAGTTTTCTCACAGCTTTAGCTTCCATTGGCGACAACCACATTGGGGTTTTATTTTCCAACAAATCTTTATATCTAATCCAGACATTATATAATGCTTTCCTGACAATATGATTTTTAAAGGCTTTATGTGCCTTGACCTTGTCATACCATAAATATGCATGCCACCCAAAAACATTGTTGAAACCTTCTAGATCCAAGATGTTTGTGTTCTCAAGAAGCAGCCAGTCTTTCAGCCAGCAAAAAGCTGCTGATTCATGGTAAAGTTTTAAGTCTGGCAGGGTAAATCCCCCTCTTTCTTTTGCATCAGTTAAAATCTTAAATTTTATTCTGGGTTTCTTGCCCTGCCAGACAAATTTCGAAATATCTTTCTGCCACTTCTTGAAACAATCCATCTTGTCCACAATTTGCAATGTTTGGAACAAAAACAACATTCTAGGCAATACATTCATTTTTATCACAGCAATACGGCCTAACAATGAAAGCTTCAAATTTGACCATATTTCTAAATCCTTTTTTACTTCCATCCAACATTTCTCATAGTTATCTTTAAATAAGTTCACATTTTTAGCTGTCATATTAATCCCCAAGTATTTCACCTTCTTAACCACTATTAAACCCGTTTCATTCTGGAACCTCTCCCTTTCAGTAGCTGTTAAGTTTTTCTCTAGTACCTTAGTCTTTAATTTGTTCAATTTGAATCCTGCCACTTGACCAAACTCTTGAATTAATTCTAAAACTCTTTTTGTACTAGTGTCTGGCTCTTGTAATGTAAGTACCAAGTCATCTGCAAATGCTCTCAATTTGTACTGTTTAACTCCGACCTGTACCCCTTTAACCAGCTGGTCCTTTCTAATCATGTTCAGCAAAACCTCCAGGACCGATATAAAAAGCAAAGGGGAAATTGGGCAGCCCTGTCGTGTCCCTTTTTCTATTTTAAATTCTTCCGTAACCACATTATTTACAATTAACTTAGCCTTTTGTTCAAAATATATTGCACCCATACCGTTCTCAAATCCTTGGCCTACCCCCATCCCATGTAGATTCTTCTTCATAAAACTCCAAGAAATGTTGTTGTCAGGGAACTGACATCAGAGCAGAGGGGGGAGGCGAGGCTTCCAGATTCTGCAGGAGAGGGAACGAGTAAGGGTAGAGAGAGAACGTCATCTGGGGAAGGAAGTCCAGGTGACACCAGGAAGAAAGGAGAGGGAGAGAGCATCTCGGAGGTGAGGCTCCGAGACTCTTCCAGAGAAGTCAGTGAGGAGGATGGAAGACCACCACTAGGCACGCCCACTCTGCGCAGAAGGCTTCCGCGCAGAGAGGCGAGGCGTAGGTTGTCCGTTAAGGAACTCTTATGCTGGAGGAAATTTAGGAGACGCCCACTCACGGATTCTGCGAGCGACTGAGCAGCAGCGGCAAGGCTGCTCAGTCAGGGAAAGACACAACCCCCCCTAAGCAGTTTGGAACAGCTAGAGGTTTACACACAAGCAACCCCAATTCCCCTTGACAGTTGTCAAAAGCTTTCTCCGCATCCACAAATATCAATACTGCTTTAGTGTTTATATTCACTTCTAATTTTTCCAAAATGTCTATTATATTTCTCACATTGTCTGACAAGTGTCTTCCAGGGAGAAAGCCTGCTTGGTCCTTATGAATCTCTTCCATCAATACTTTCGTCAACTTCTTAGCCAAAATGTCAGCAAAAATTTTGTAATCCACATTAAGTAACGATATAGGGCGGTAGTTCTTAAGCTGAGTCTTTTCAGTCTCTGTTTTCGGTATCAGTGTAATATAAGCTTCTTTCCACGATTCTGGTGCCTTTTCCCCCTCAAGAATTTCATTACAGACTTCCTTCAAAGGTTGTAATAGCCACTCCTTCAAAGCCTTATAGTATCTGGAAGTCAGCCCATCCGGTCCCGGTGATTTGCCCAGTTGCATACTCTGGATGGCACCTTCTATCGCCTGTTCAGTTATTTTCTGGTTCAAATCTGTTTTACTTTGATGAGAGATTTCTTGTAATCCATGTTTCTTAAGAATGTCATCTATGTCCTTTTCTTTCTGTGGCCCTTGGGAATATAATTGTCTAAAATATCTCTGGAAGCAGTTTCTAATTTCATTTGGGTTGTAGATGTTCTTTCCTTCCACTTCTAAATTTGTAACTGTGTTTAATTTTTGTCTTTTCTTGATTTGCCAGGCCAGTAATTTACCGCATTTATCTGCTGATTCGAATGTCTTTTGTCTCATTTGTTTAATTTTCCATTCTATTTCTTGATTCGTTAGTTCCATATATTGTGTCTGGTATAACTTAATTTCTCTCAAAATCTCTTGAGACTTTGGTTTGGATCTTAATTTCTTTTCCCCTTCTTTTATCTTTTCCAGGATCTTGTCCTTTTTCTCACTTTGGATTTTCTTCTTTATTGCGTTCTGTTCTGTTCAAGAATCCTCGCATAACGGCTTTGCTTGCGTCCCAGATTACTCTTTTTTCAACATCAGTCTTTAAATTTATTTCAAAATAGTCTCTCAAAGTTTTTTGGGCCTTTTTGTAAACCTCTTCATCTCTAAATAAGGTGTCATTCATCCTCCATCTGAAGGAGCCAGCTGTTGTTAGCTTCATCTCCATTTTTACTGCATTATGGTCGGAGCACGTTTTTGGGCAGATTTCCACTTTCTTTATCTTTGGTGCCATCCCACTAGTAACCCATATTTGGTCAATTCTAGTCCATGTCATCATAGCTTCAGAAAAGAAAGTTCCCTCTCTCTCGAGAGGGTTCTTTATTCTCCAAATGTCAATCAAATCCATATTATCAGTCATTTTTTAAAAAAAGTCTTTGGTAATCTTCCATCTTTAGAAATTGCCTGTCTTTGTGCCTTGTCCATATTTGTAGATACTACTCCATTCATGTCCCCCATCAAAATTAAGTTGTAGTCCAAATAATCCAGTAAGGTCTCATGCAACTTCTTAAAAAATTCAGATTTCCCCTCATTTGGTGCATAAATTCCTACGATCAAAATTTTTTCTCCTTGAACTTGAATTTCAATTGCCAAAAATCTTCCTTGTTCATCTTTAAACATCAATTTCGGTAACATATTTTCTTTTGCATAAATCACAACTCCTCTTTTCTTTACTTTATCAGATGAAATAAATTCTTGTCCTAATCTTTTGTTAATAAGTAATTTTCTGTGTAACCTCATCACATGTGTTTCTTGTAAACAAATCAAGTCCAATTGTTCTTTTTTCAATATGTGAAACACATTTTTCCTCTTTCGGGGAAGGTTCAAACCATTACAGTTCCAGCTTAGAAGTTGCAGAGCCATCTTGCAGTTATTTACTTTCCCCTCCTACTGCTCCGAGTAGTTGTTCTTCGTCAGTCGGTGATTTCAGTCCAAATGATAAGTTTACAATGTCTATTATTTCTTTTACTGATGGGGTTGGTTCCACTACTTCGGCTGCGGGACATCGTATCAACAAGGAAAGGAGCATGTGGTGTTGTTGCATCTCCTCGGGTATTTGTTGATTTGTCGCCACAAAGGGTTGTAGTTGTGGAGGTATAGTTTAATGAGGTTTCTGGTTCAACCACTTCCTTCTGAAGGTCTTCTTTGTTATCTCTCAGAAATTTGTCTTTGTCACTCACTGTTTTTATTCTTATTTTCCTTCCTTTGTACTTAAAGGATAAGCCTTGAGGGAATTCCCACCTGAAGAGTATTTTTTTCTTCCTCAGTAGAACCACCAGGTCTTTATAGTAGGCTCTTACGTCCAAAATATGCTTCGGTATATCCTTGAAGATCTCCACGAAAGATTCTTCAATTTCCAAGGTTCTTTGGTAATGCAAATTCAATATTTTCTCTCTTTCCTCTTTTGATCTTAAAGTTATCAAACAATCTCTTGGCCTCTTCCTATTCTGTCTTGTGCCAAGTCTAAAAGCGGTCACAATCTTGAATTCTTCCTTCTTTAACTCCTGTTTCCAAAAGTCCAAAAATTCTTTCGTGAGAAAATCCACCAAATTATCTTTCTCACTTTCAGGTACCGCTCTGATTCTCAAATTTCTCTCTTTTCTTTGCAATTCAAGCATAGACAGAGTCAATTCATGTTCTTCTAATTTTTTACACACTGGTGGTATCTTTTCCTGGGTTTCAATTGCAATACCCTTAGCTTCCTCTGCAATCTTTCGAGTTGTAGTTTTTCAATAGACTGTGTGTTTGAATTCACCTTCTTACCCAATTCATTGATGCTTTTTGTATTCAAGTCAATTTTTGCTGAAATCTCAGCCACTTGTTTGTTGGTGTCAGCCCCCTGTTTTGTCAAAAATTCCAAAAATTCATTTATTTTACAAAGTGCTTGTGCCACTGGATCAGATGACATGACTTTTGATTTTGCCTGCACAGCCTGCACAGCTGCAGCCGCTACAGTGCCTGAAATTGAAGCTCTTCGCCTGTGTGAAGTGTTGGTCTTATATTGTTTACCAGACCTGGTAGTTCTCTCATCTGCCATAACACTCTCACACACGGCCAAGGTCGTTCTCACGCATGTAACTTAGTTTTGCAGAGGAAATTTCCAGTGGCTTAGCTAATAATGTCTCAAATGATACTGTTACAACCGAATCCTCTAGGGGGAGAAGCATCCAACTTTGCTTTACTGTTATAGCAACAAAATGTCTCTTTTAATGGTCCCCAGTGTCTCAAAGAAGGTTACTATCACAGTTCCCAAAACTGTTCCAGGCTCCAAATAGTCCAGCAATTCTGTATCTTTCAAAGAATTAAAGTATCAGTTCAAAAAGAATTCCCTTAACAAGTTGACAGTACACTAAACGGCTTCCCTATCCAGGCAGTCCGTTCCCAGGGTCTGAGGCAGCGGATAAATTTTTTCAAAGTTCCTTTTTAGGCAGGTAGATAAATTAAAGTCCTTCTTCCCCCTCTGCTCCTGCCTGCAAGAGGGGGATGTTGCTCTAATGTTGATTTTACTTGCTTTCAAAAATAATCCTTCACTAGTTACAGCTTTGCGCTCTCTTTGCTTTGATCTTTCTGCAGTCCGGAAAGGCAGACTTCCTTTTTATACCTTTCCCGTTTCCGGCCGAATTTCTTTAAAAATTTGCTCCAAATCAAATAAGTCTTTAAAGTCCTACTCACGGGTAGTTGCTTTAAATCCAAATTTCAGGAAGGAATCAGCGCTCTCCGACAATGGCGACGCGTCTTCACTCCACGGACCGGATGACGACTCTCAGCACCGCGCCACACACCCGCTACCGTTCCGGAGCCTTTAAAAAGGCTCCTTCTCAGTTTCGGGGGGGCGCAAAGGTGCCCGCCGAGTCTCCTCATTCACAGGCTTCCGCGCCTGTGATTTTTGAGGGTCCCCGCTTCGCCGTAGCGGCCAGACCCAAACTCATGGAGCAGACTCCCTCCGGAGCTCGGAGGGAAATCCGCCATTAATCGCTGGCGCTGACCGGAAGTCTCTGTTAGGATATTTCCGTTCCACCTTAAAAGGGAGCAGGATGTTTGTGTCACAGCCTGCGTATTTCCTGTTCACAGGATGTTTCTGTTGTGTCTGTTGCTTTCGTTTCTCTCTCGGTGCCTGAACACTGAAGCAGGCGGTCATGTTTTTTCTCTGTTCTGACCAACGCTGAATAAACTTAAATAATGCTCTCCTGCGTGCATCTTTCGCTGTGCATTATCTGCTGATAAGAGCGTGCATCAGCTCTGGAATGTGGCAAGCTATTTCTGGAGCTTGTGTCGCTAATTGCTGATACTGCGTGTCTACGGGAGATCGATGGACGTCCGGAGGCGACGTGGGGCCATGATGGACTTTGTCTCCCTGGCAGTATCCCAACAACAGGTTATGGGCCCAGATTCACGGCACTTACAGGAGAGTAAGACTGTGAGAGAGGTATGTTAAGAAAGTAAGATTTTTGAAATTATACATGTTTTTGTTTTTGTTTTTTATGTGTGTGTTATGTCTTTATAAAATGTGAAAAACCAATAAAAAATTTATATATAAAAAAAAGACTGTGAGAGAGGTATGTGGGGGGAAAGCAAAAGTGAGGTTTTCGTTGCCGCGGCAGAGTGACTTTGATGTCTGGCTAGCTTAAATGGCCTGGGAGTCGAGCCAAGCAGAACTCTAGATTTATGAGCTGCCGAGATAAGCAGTCTCTGAAGTGAAAAAGACTCACGGCTCAAGTAAAGAGCTGGAATGGAGTTTTTCCAAGCTTCTGAAGCTGCTCAGTGCCCAAAGCTAAATGGGCACAATTATGAGACCTGGGCTGTGTGGTGTGAGAGTTTACTACGACAGTTTAGAGTGTGGCATACTGTGTGTGAGGCCCCTCCAGTTCCTCTGACAGATAGATGGAAGGCCCAACATTCAAAGGCCATAGACGTAATAGTCTTATCCGTCTCTCTGGAGGAAATTAAAACTCTAGCTGGCAATGCTACAGCATGTCAGATGTGGAATGCTTTGAAAGTAGCTCATCTGTTGGTCATCCCAGCCCAGAGTTTGACTGCATCGGAGGTCCTGGCTGTTTCCCAGAATGAGAGTGTATGCAGGGATGCCGAGGGCACCGGTTGCAAGCTGCAGGGGGAGCTGACTGTGATGTCATCCCAGGCAGCATTCCAGCCTCCGGGGGAGCCAAGGAGTCGGCAGCTCAGAGCTCTATTTCTCATGGGAGCCAAGGTCATCCTCACAGATACCGGAAGGCCAGAAGTAAACAAAGGAAGAAGACAGCAGATGGCCAGAAGCAGAGGGGGGGGGGTAAAGAGCCCACACCAGTGGAAAACAAGGCTTTGTTTGCTGGCACAGCTTCACCAAAGGCTAAAGGCATGTCTGATGGCCAGGAGCAGGGGGGCAAGCAGCAAAAGCCCACGCCGGTGAAAAACAAGGTTTTGCTTGCTGCAAAAGCTGCTCCAAAGGCCAAGGCCAGATTTATTGTGGATTCAGGATGCACCCGCCATCTGGCAAAAGACCGGCATCTCTTTATCTCCTTCAAACTTCAAGATGGTGAGATCCACCTGGCTGACGGAAAGACGTTACGAATTGCAGGAGAAGGGACTGTGAAACTGGCAAGTCTGCACACTACCATCAAAGATGTACTTTATGTTCCAGGTGCTGCAGACAATTTGCTCAGTGTCCCACAGCTGACTGGGTGTGGCTTTGATATTTCCTTCAAGAGGAGCGTCTGTGTCATCAGGAAAGGCAAAGAGGACATTTTGCATGCAAAGTTTATAGATGGTTTGTTCTGTTTAACTTATGATGACTTATCAGTGTTTGCAGGGTAGCAGTTGAAGAAGGAGCAAAAAGGGTTTTCTTGTGTGTGTGTGTTTCTTGTGGCTGATTAGCTGTTTTCCCTGTGTAAAGGTCAGAGGGGGCAGGGTTTCTGTTGAGGCAGGGGATTAGCTGTGGGAGGAGCTTATCAGTGTTTGCAGGGTAGCAGTTGAAGAAGGAGCAAAAAGGGTTTTCTTGTGTGTGTGTGTTTCTTGTGGCTGATTAGCTGTTTTCCCTGTGTAAAGGTCAGAGGGGGCAGGGTTTCTGTTGAGGCAGGGGATTAGCTGTGGGAGGAGCTTATCAGTGTTTGCAGGGTAGCTTCGCGCGCCTAGCAGCGCGCGCAGTTATACCCATCTTTTAGATTTAGGGGAGCTAGTCTCAAACGTTTGTTGGGGGAGACCTAGGTTTTGTTTTTTTTTTGTGGGGGAAGTTATTTGTCCTGTTTTCAAGCTTTTTATGATGGAGGACCTCTGTAGCCACCCCCAACGACACGATCTCAAGATGGAAGGGGAGAGAACAGCTGCAGTCGCCTGCGATTCCTGCGCAATGTTTGCCATCTTGCCGAAGGTTGCAGGCAGCTTTACCTGCAGCAATTGCATGTTGATTGCCCTTTTAAAAGACAAACTCCAGCAACTGGAGGAACGTGTAGCTACGCTCCAAAGAATTAGAGAGCTGGAGCTCTTCTTGGAAGCAACAGAGCACACCGTCCCCACCAAGGAGGAGACAGGGGACTCCCCTGAGAAGGAGGATAGTTCACCAACACAGGAGCCAGATATATGGAGAAACGTGACTCAAAGAAGTAGGAGGCCCAGGGTTCACTCTGATTGTTTAGAAATACACAATCGCTTTGAGGTCCTCTCCCCTAGCATGGAAGACGAAGAGCAGACTCCATTTGAGGATCTCTCCCTCATTACAGTCGATCAGGTACATGAAGACGAGCAGCAAAGTCAGTCCTCAGGGAATGTGCAGGCGACCTTGGAACGGACAGCTCACGGAAGAACCCCGACCAAACCTAAGAGGAGGCGTGTAGTGGTGATAGGGGATTCCCTACTGAGGGGAACAGAAGCAGTGATCTGTGGGCCTGACAAGATGTCTCGGGAAGTGTGCTGTCTCCCCGGGGCTAAGATCCAAGATGTAACTGAACGACTGCAGGGAATCATAAAACCCACTGACGAATACCCCTTCCTCTTGGTTCATGTGGGAACAAATGACACTGCAAGCAATAGCCTCCAGAAGATCAAAAGAGACTACGAGGCTCTCGGCAGGAAATTGAAGCAACTAAATGCACAAATTGTCATCTCGTCTGTCCTCCCAGTTGAACGACGTGGCCCAGGGAGAGAGGGGAAAATAGTGGAAGTGAACAGCTGGCTTCGCAAATGGTGTAAACAGGAACGGTTTGGATTCTTAGATCACGGACTGCAGTTTCTTGAAGATGGACTTCTGGCAAGTGATGGGCTGCACCTCACAACGGTTGGGAGAAATGTTTTTGCCAAAAATCTCAGAAACCTCATCAGGAGGGCTTTAAACTGACTAATGTGGGGGAGGGAGACAGTGCTCCTGAAGGTAGGAGTCTATCAATTAATGAAGATGATCATCCAAATGTCATAGACCAAATGGAGCAAACAGCACGCGGACCTAGTGGTGGGAGGAAAAAATCCCTAAATAAGAGCCACGGGGGAATGATTAATGGACTTCAATGTCTGTACACTAATGCGCAAAGCATGGGAAATAAACAAGATGAGCTTGAGCTCTTGGTACAGCAAACTAAATATGACATAATAGGCATCACTGAAACCTGGTGGGATAAGTCCCACGATTGGAATGTAATAATGGGGGGATACAATCTATTTCAGAGAAACAGACCAGACAAGAAAGGAGGAGGAGTGGCTTTATATGTCAGGGATGTGTATACCTGTGAAGAGATCCAAGATTTAGAACCTCAAAGCCAAAGTGAAAGCATTTGGGTCAAAATTAAGGGAGAGAAGAATAACAGAGACCTCATTGTGGGAGTTTACTATAGATCCCCAAGCCAAACGGAGGACATAGATGATGCCTTCCTGGAACAGATGGCCAAGCATGCAAAAGGAAGGGAGATAGTAGTAATGGGGGACTTCAATTACCCGGATATTTGTTGGACGTCAAACTCAGCCAAGAGCATAAGGTCAAACAGATTCCTCAATGGCCTTGCAGACAACTTCATTGTCCAGAAAGTGGGAGAAGCAACAAGAGGAACAGCCATTTTAGATCTGGTCCTAACCAATGTTGATGACCTGGTTAGTAGGGTAGATGTGGAAGGATCATTAGGCGCGAGTGATCATGCTCTTCTGAAGTTTACTATACAGCGGAAAGGAGCAGCCAAGCATACTAGGACTCAATTTCTTGACTTTAAGAAAGCCGACTTCATAAAACTTAGGGAAGTGCTGGGTGAGATCCCATGGACAGCAATACTAAAAGGAAAGGGAGTTCATGATGGCTGGGAGTTTGTTAAGAGGGAGATAGTAAAAGCACAACGTCAGGCAATACCAATGAGACGGAAACATGGAAGGTGCCTAAAGAAGCCAGGGTGGCTATCTAAAGAACTTTTAACTGAATTAAGATTAAAAAAGGATGTGTACAAAAAATGGAAAAGGGGGGAAACCACCAAAGAGGAATTCAAACAAATAGCCAGCACGTGTAGACACAAAGTCAGAAAAGCTAAAGCACAGAATGAACTCAGGCTTGCTAGAGAGGTTAAAAGCAACAAAAAAGGCTTCTATGGGTATGTTCGTAGCAAAAGGAAGAACAAAGAAACAGTGGGGTCACTCAGAGGAGAAGATGGTGAAATGCAAACAGGGGACACAGAAAGGGCTGAACTCCTCAATGCCTTCTTTGCCTCAGTCTTCTCCGATAAAGAAAACAATGCCCGACCTGAAGAATTTGGAGCAAATGATTCAGCAAAGGAAACACAGCCCAGAATAACTAAGGAGATAGTACAAGAATACTTGGCTAGTTTAGATGTATTCAAGTCCCCAGGGCCAGATGAACTGCATCCAAGAGTATTAAAAGAACTGGCAGATGTGATCTCAGAACCACTGGCAGTCATCTTTGAGAATTCCTGGAGAACAGGCGAAGTCCCGGCAGACTGGAGGAGGGCAAATGTTGTCCCTATTTTCAAAAAGGGGAAAAGAGAGGACCCAAATAATTACCGCCCAGTCAGTCTGACATCAATACCAGGGAAGATTCTGGAGCAGATCATTAAGCAAACAGTCTGTGAGCAGCTAGAAAGGAATGCTGTGATCACCAATAGTCAGCATGGATTTCTGAAAAATAAGTCATGTCAGACTAACCTGATTTCATTTTTTGACAGAATTACAAGCCTGGTAGATGAAGGGAACGCAGTGGATGTAGCCTACCTTGATTTCAGCAAGGCATTTGACAAGGTGCCCCATGATATTCTTGTAAAGAAGCTGGTAAAATGCGGTCTTGACTATGCTACCACTCAGTGGATTTGTAACTGGCTGACTGACCGAACCCAAAGGGTGCTCATCAATGGTTCCTCTTCATCCTGGAGAAGAGTGACTAGTGGGGTGCCACAGGGTTCTGTCTTGGGCCCAGTCTTATTCAACATCTTTATCAACGACTTGGATGATGGACTCAAGGGCATCCTGATCAAATTTGCAGATGACACCAAACTGGGAGGGCTGGCTAACACCCCAGAGGACAGGATCACACTTCAAAACGACCTTTACAGATTAGAGAACTGGGCCAAAACAAACAAGATGAATTTTAACAGGGAGAAATGTAAAGTATTGCACTTGGGCAAAAAAAATGAGAGGCACAAATACAAGATGGGTGACACCTGGCTTGAGAGCAGTACATGTGAAAAGGATCTAGGAGTCTTGGTTGACCAAAAACTTGACATGAGCCAACAGTGTGACGCGGCAGCTAAAAAAGCCAATGCAATTCTGGGCTGCATCAATAGGAGTATAGCATCTAGATCAAGGGAAGTAATAGTGCCACTGTATTCTGCTCTGGTCAGACCACACCTGGAGTACTGTGTCCAGTTCTGGGCACCACAATTCAAGAAGGACACTGACAAACTGGAACGTGTCCAGAGGAGGGCAACCAAAATGGTCAAAGGCCTGGAAACGATGCCTTATGAGGAACGGCTAAGGGAGCTGGGCATGTTTAGCCTGGAGAAGAGGAGGTTAAGGGGTGATATGATAGCCATGTTCAAATATATAAAAGGATGTCACATAGAGGAGGGAGAAAGGTTGTTTTCTGCTGCTCCAGAGAAGCGGACACGGAGCAATGGATCCAAACTACAAGAAAGAAGATTCCACCTAAACATTAGGAAGAACTTCCTGACAGTGAGAGCTGTTCGACAGTGGAATTTGCTGCCAAGGAGTGTGGTGGAGTCTCCTACTTTGGAGGTCTTTAAGCAGAGGCTTGACAACCATATGTCAGGAGTGCTCTGATGGTGTTTCCTGCTTGGCAGGGGGTTGGACTCGATGGCCCTTGTGGTCTCTTCCAACTCTATGATTCTATGATTCTATGATTCTATGATTCTATGATTCTATGATTCTACAATGGTGCTGTTGCTGTGTCTAATGTTGATTCTTGTTGTGTTGCACAAACTAACAAAGTTCTTCATGCAGGATGCATTCATGATGCACACAGAAGATTTTGTAACATGTCTTGGCAGGCACTGGCCAAGATGCCTGAGTTGGTTGAGGGTTAGAACATCAAATCCTGTAGGTATCACATGAAATGTGTATCTTGTGCAGAGAACAAGGTGAAGGTTGCTCCAAAAGGCAAGGAGTCTAGCAGGCAGGCTTTCAAACCCTACCAGCTAGTCCACGCAGACATGGTTGGTCCACTTGCGCCCTCTTTGGTTGGAGCAAGGTACTTCATGGTTCTAATTGATTCTTTTTCCAGGTACATTCATGTGTTTATGCTCGAGCAGAAATCGCAAGCGTTTCCTAAGTTCAAGGCATTCTGTGCTTGGTTGGAGAATGTTCACAGTAAACGTATCGGCTGTCTCTTTACTGATCAGGGCGGGGAGTTCACTTCTCAGCAGTTTGAAGCTTTCCTGACTGAGAAGGGAATCCAGCATGACTTGTCAACGCCTAGATCGCCATGGATGAATGGGCTTGCGGAGCGAGCAAATCAGACTTTGCTTCAAGGCCTGAAAACCTTGTTGCATGATGCCAATCTCCATGATACGTATTGGGGGGAGGCTCTGTCGATTTTTGTTTACACTTATAATCGCAGATTGTCATCACCTATTGGTTGTACTCCCTATGAGAAGATGTTTGATAAGAAACCTTACGTCAAGCATATGAGAATCTTTGGTTCTGACATGTGGGTACACACCCCACAAAGCAACAAGCTTGGGAAGCGTGGGGCACATGGTTTGTTCATGGGGTACGAAAAAGGTGCATACAGGGTATGGATGACTGACTCTAAGTCCATTAAGTTCACAATGAGTGTTGAGTACAATCCTAAGTGGAGGGGAAATGTGGGAATTTTCCAGAGTTACCCAGAGGAAGATGAAGGTGATGTGAAAAAAGCAGATGATGCTGAGGAAGCTGAGGAAGCTGAGGATGATGATGATGATGATGATGATGATGATCAGAGTTCGGATTCCAGCTCAGTGGGCGGCGCTGCTGCTGATGTCAGTGACAGTGATGACACAGCAGACCTCAAGAGTGCAAAGGCCTCAGTCAGACCATCTGATGCGTCTGACAATGAACTGGAAGAACCACTGTTCACCATTGGTCACTTTTCTCCTAAGAAGGAGGAGATGAGTCCAGAAGACTTGCGTCTAGTACGCAGATCTGAAAGGGCGACCAAAGGCAGACCTCCAAAGAGATTTGCTGATGAGTTTGCTAATACGGCAACTGCTGTTCTTAGTAGCTCAGAGAAGGTGTGGGAACCTTCAAGCTTCAAAGAGGTTCAGGAGTTAACCTCTAAAGATGCTGAGCCTTGGCCTAATGCCATGAAGGCTGAAGTTGATTCCTTGAACAGGAACCAAACTTGGGAACTGGTACCGGTAGTCCCAGGAATGAGACTGGTTGGCAGCAAATGGGTCTTCAAGGCCAAGACAGACCAGAATGGCAAGGTAGTCAGACACAAAGCCAGATTGGTTGCCAGAGGTTTTTCACAGGTACCAGGACAGGATTACCACGAGACCTACTCTCCCACCGTCAAGTATGAGAGCATTCGACTGATGCTCAAGATTGCTGCAGAGGAGAAACTGCATGTTTCCCATCATGACATTAATACAGCCTTTTTGTACGGGATTTTGGGGGAGGAGAAAATAAGATAATGTTGAATCACAAAATTATGGAACAGGAGGTAGAAGGTGCCATCCAGAGTATGCAGTTGGGAAAATCTCCAGGGCCGGATGGATTAACCTCAAAATACTATAGAACTTTGAAAGACTGGGTAACTCAACCATTAAAGGAGGTTTGCAATGAAATTTTGGAGGGGGAAAAGGCGCCAGAGTTGTGGAAAGAAGCATTTATTACACTTATACCGAAAATTGAGTCTAAAAAGACAGAACTTAAGAACTACAGACCCATATCCCTGCTAAATGTGGATTATAAAATATTTGCTGATATTTTGGCTAAAAAGGCTAAAAAAAGTATTAGGGGAAGTGATTCACAAGGACCAAGCTGGCTTTCTCCCAGGTAGACATTTGTCTGACAATACGAGGAATATAATTAATATTTTGGAGAAACTGCAGGAAGACATTAATACTAAAGGAGTTCTAATTTTTGTGGACGCTGAGAAAGCCTTTGACAATATTTCTTGGAGTTTTATGAAGAAAAATCTTCAGGAGATGGGGGTTGGTCAAGAGTTCGAAAATGGTATAAGTGCAATTTACTCAGAACAAAAAGCTAAACTAATAGTGAATAATGTGGTGACAGAGGAATTCAAGATAGAGAAAGGGATACGACAAGGCTGCCCAATTTCCCCATTACTTTTTATTTCGGTCCTGGAGGTTCTGCTAAGTATGATTAGAAGGGACCGTTTGATTAAAGGCATAATGGTCGGAGCTAAACAATACAAACTGAAGGCCTTTGCAGATGACCTAGTATTGACATTACAGGAGCCAGAATCTAGTACTAAAAGAGTATTAGAACTGATTCATGAATTTGGTCATGTGGCAGGATTTAAGCTGAATAAGTTAAAAACTAAAGTCCTTGAGAAAAAATTAACAATGATTGAGAAAGAGAGGTTTCAGATTGAGACAGGTTTAACAGTGGTCAAGAAGGTTAAATATTTGGGGATTAACATGACAGCTAAAAATGGGAACTTGTTTAAAGACAATTATGAAAAATGTTGGACGGAGGTTAAAAAATATTTAGAAATTTGGTCAAACTTGAAGCTTTCCTTGTTGGGTCGAATTGCGGTTATAAAGATGAATGTACTGCCAAGAATGTTATTTTTGCTTCAATCATTACAAATTTTAGACAAGATGGATTGTTTCAAGAGGTGGCAGAGAGACATCTCTAGATTCGTCTGGCAGGGCAAAAAGCCCAGAATAAAATTTAAAATATTAACTGATGTAAAAGAAAGAGGGGGGTTTGCCCTGCCAGACCTTAAACTTTACTATGAATCAGCAGCTTTCTGCTGGTTGAAGGATTGGCTACTTCTTGAGAACACTGACATTTTGGATCTGGAAGGTTTTAATAATGTTTTTGGGTGGCATGCATACTTGTGGTACGGCAAGGTTAAAGCACATAAAGCATTTAAAAATCATATTGTCAGGAGAGCACTGTTTAATGTTTGGACAAGGTAGAAGGAATTACTTGAAAATAAAACCCCAAGGTGGTTGTCATCAATGGAGGCGAAGGCTCAGAAAAGACCCAATATGGAGGCCAAATGGCCAAAATATTGGGAGATTTTGGAGCAAGAAGGAGACAAATTGAAATTGCAGAGTTCTGAGAAACTAAAAGATAGAGTGCGAGATTGACTTCATTATTACCAAATAAGAGAAGTATATAATTTGGACAAAAAAAATGGCTTCCAGGTGGAAAAATCAAAGTTGGAAACAGAACTGTTAGAACCCAAAACTAAGATTTTGTCAAAGATGTATAACTTGCTGTTGAAATGGAATACGCAGGATGAAACGGTGAAATCTGCAATGATTAAATGGGCACAAGACGTTGGACATAATATTATGTTTGCTGACTGGGAACAGTTGTGGACCACAGGTATGAAATTTACGGCATGTAATGCCCTAAGAGAGACTATTATGAAAATGATTTACAGGTGGTACATGACACCAGTCAAGCTTGCAAAAATCTATCCCTTGCCCGATAATAAATGTTGGAAATATAAGGAAACTGAAGGTACATTCTTTCACCTTTGGTGGACGTGCCCAAGGATTAAGGCTTTCTGGGAAATGATATATAATGAACTGAAAAAGGTATTTAAATATACCTTCCTTAAGAAACCAGAAGCCTTTCTCCTGGGCATGGTCGGCCAATTGGTGTCAAAGAAGGATAGAACTTTCTTTATGTATGCCACAACAGCAGCAAGAATACTCATCGCAAAGTATTGGAAGACACAAGATCTACCCACCCTGGAAGAATGGCAGATGAAGGTGATAGAGTACATGGAATTGGCAGAAATGACTGGCAGAATCCGAGACCAGGGAGAAGAGGCGGTGGAAGAAGAATGGAAAAAAGACTATCTACAGAAATACTGTAAAATTAATGAATGTTAAAGGGATGTTGGATTGAAAACAAGCAGTGTTGGTTCAAAGATTAACAAGAATATGTAAATATGGATAGATAATGGTGGAAAATATATATTTATTATAGGTTAAGATGTTGAGTAAGGATAAATGATAGAGGGTAATGATTTGCTGAACTAAATATCTGAACTGGAATACAAAAAGGGAGGTGTGAGGAGGTCAAGAAACTAGTGAATGAAGTATAAGATATGAAAATACTAATCTTTTTTTCTGTTTTGTTTTTTGGTGTTTTTTCTTCTTTTTTCTATTCTGTTAACTGTTCTCTATTGTGTACCTCTATGTGTTTTGTTTTGTATTTTCTCATTTTTGTAGGTTTTTTGGTTTTTGTATTCTATGTTTAAATTTTGAAGCTTTTGATTGTTTATGAAACTTTAATAAATATTACTTAAAAAAAAAACCAAATTCCCTTCCCCAAGACAAAGCGGCAATTGCGCGCCTTCCTCGGAATGGCCGGCTTCTGCCGGGCTTGGATTGCTGGTTATAGTGAAATAACGAAACCTTTATCTGCTATGACCCGCCAAGACCACCCAGATACACTGGTTTGGGAGGAGGAAGCCTATAAATCTTTTGATCGCTTAAAACGAGAATTAAGATCTGCCCCCGCCTTGGGCCTGCCAGACTACCGGATTCCCTTCAATCTGTTCATTCATGAACAAATGGGGGTAGCCTCAGGGGTCCTAACTCAACCCTTCCGAGATCAAGAAAGGCCAGTAGCCTGTTACAGCTTACAGCTAGACAACACCGCAAAGGGAGCAGCGAGTTGCCTGAGAGCTATTGCCGCCGCTGCGATCCTCCTCGAAAAGGCTCAGGAAACAGTGTTGGGACATGAAATCACCATCCATGTTCCCCATTCCGTCTCCACCCTTCTAACCCTGAGAGGCTGTCACCACTTCTCAAACTCCCGCCTAAACCGATACGAAGCCCTCCTGCTAACTCCATCTAACGTCACCATTAAACGAGTCAACTCCCTCAACCCGGCTACCTTGTTACCCCTCCCTGATGATGGCACCCCACACCATGACTGCACCACAATAGTCCGCTAAGCCGAGAAGCCCCGAGAGGATCTAGCTCACCTTCTCCTAGAAAATCCGGACCTAATACTTTACACTGATGGCAGCTCTAATGGGGAAAGAAAGACCGGATATGCCATTATCTCTGACTTTGAAGTTTTAGAATCAAACCCAATTAACCCACAGTATAGTGCCCAAGCCGCGGAATTGATTGCACTCATACACGCTTGTGAACTTAGCGAAGGCAAAAGAACCACCATTTACACAGACAGCAAATACTGCTTCGGGCTGGTACACACGACCGGCCAGATTTGGCTCCAAAGAGGCTTCTTAACTGCAGCCGGCTCTCAAATTTCACATGCCGCCCTAGTGGAGAGACTGCTAACAGCTATCCACTTGCCCAGCGCAATAGCTGTCGTCCATTGCAAGGCGCACACCAAGGGAAGGGATTCAGTCTCAAGGGGTAACAGACGGGCTGATAAAGCAGCTCAGATGGCCGCGCTTCGCCCTCCAAAAAATGAGTCCGAATTCCAAGCCTTACAGTTTCCTGTCGACATTGACCCTACACAAATATACAAATGGGCCCTAGAGGAGGAAAAAACCATGTGGGAATCTATGGGCGCTACTGAACAAAATGGCATCTGGATTCTCCCCGATGGCAGAACCGTCCTGCCAAAAGCCTGAACTCCAAAATTGGTGAGGATCCTTCACCAACAAACACATTGGGGAAAAGAGAGGTTAATAGAGCATGTTAAGAGGTCTTGGTACGCTCCAGGGATAGCAGCCACAGCTACAGCAGCCTCAAAGAACTGCATCACCTGTCACAACTTCAACCCCAAGCGTGAGCCTAGAAAACCGCCAGGGGCTAGACCATGGGCCTTTGTCCCCTTTGAAAGTTTACAACTGGACTTTATCGATTTGCCTCAGTGTCAGGGCTTCAAACATGCCCTAATCATACTAGACCAATTCTCCTCCTGGGTGGAGGGATTTCCCTGCCGAAAAGCCACCGCGTCAGTAGTTGCTAGGGCCCTCCTACAGGACATTATTCCCCGATATGGAGTGCCCCGCCGGTTGGACAGCGACAGGGGAACCCATTTCGCTGCCGATGTAGCACAACAGGTGACCAGGGCCCTCCAAATAAAGTGGGATCTCCATACGCCATACCATCCACAATCCTCTGGCCAAGTAGAACGTATGAACCAAGAGATAAAAATACAACTGGGAAAACTTTGCAGGCTCACTGGACTGAAATGGGTAAATGCACTCCCACTGGTCCTCCATAACATACGGAGTGCCCCAACTGGACCTTTGAAACTGTCCCCGTTTGAACTCCTATTCGGGAGACCCCCTCCCGTTTATAACACCTTATTCCCCCTCTCAGAACTCGAGGTGGGGGAAGCAGAACTTACTAACTATATTATTCAGCTTCAGAAACAGCTGCAGCGCCTCCACCAGTACGCGGCTATCGAGGGACAGAACCTGCCCATTGACGTCCAAGCCCACTCCTTCCATCCAGGTGACTGGGTCCTGGTCAAGGTCTATCAGAAGCTACCCCTCCAGCCTGCCTGGGAAGGTCCCTACCAAGTACTTCTGACCTCACCAACTGCTGTGAAAGTGGGGGAGAAAACCGCGTGGCTACGTCACACGAGGTGCAAGGCGGCACCGCCACCCCAGGAGACGCAGGAGAGCCTCAGAGAGGATTACACCTTCGAAACCCCACCTCTTTCGGCAACCTCCTACATCGACGACGGCGAAGAACAGACCGGACCAGATCGGAGCCAGAATCGGGCTCAACAGACTGGACCAGATCGGGGCCAGAATTGGGCTCAACAGACCGGACCAGATCGGGGCCAGAATCGGGCCCAACAGACCGGACCAGACACCACATCACCCAACTGGACCTCCGAAATCATCCCAGACACCGACACCATCAAATTACGCTTTAAACTGTCTGGCTCCGAAGCGACCTCTCCGATTGCATGGAGCCCGGACAGCCTCGTGGTTTTCCCCGGAGCTGAGGGCGATGAAACAATCGCTGAGACGGCTAGAGCGTCGGCGGCAGAAAACTCACTCCGAATCTGACCGGACACAGGTTAGAGCTCAACGTCGAGCCTACCAAGTGGCGATAGCGACGGCGAAGAAAACTTTCTTCGCCGCCTCTATTGCATCTGCAGAAAATAGTAGCAGGAGACTCTTTCAGGTGGTCCGCAATTTAACGGAACCACCTTTACCACCGGGGCCTTGTAAAGACCCCAAGATCTCCTGCAACGATTTTGCAAAGTTTTTTGCAGATAAAATCACTCATATTCGGAAGGAGCTAGACACCACCGTGGGAGCAGGGCTGGGGCGGGAGAGTGCTGGAGCTCTGTCTGGTCAAGTTGTGTGGAATCAATTTCAATCCGTTACCCCCGAGGATGTGGACAGGCTGCTTGGATGTGTGAAACCAACCACCTGTCTCCTTGATCCTTGCCCATCCTGGCTAATAAAAGCAAGCCGGGAAGGGCTGGGCGATGGGCTCTGCAGGGTGGTGAATGCTTCCCTCTGTGAGGGAACCTTCCCAGATCTGCTGAAAGAGGCGGTCATTAAACCGCTTCTTAAAAAACCATCTTTAGACCCGGCCAGTATGGCCAACTATCGCCCAGTCTCAAATCTTCCATTCTTGGGCAAGGTGATTGAGCGTGTGGTTGCTGAACAAGTCCAGGCACACCTGGAGGATGCGGACCATTTGGATCCCTTCCAATCGGGGTTCAGGCCTCATCATGGGACTGAAACTGCCTTGGTCGCGCTGGTTGATGATCTCCGGCGAGCTAGGGACAAAGGTGAGAGTTGTTTCCTAGTTCTGCTGGATCTCTCAGCGGCCTTTGATACAATCGACCATAACATCCTTCTGGACCGTCTAGAGGGGTTGGGAGCTGGGGGCACTGTTATACAGTGGTTTCGCTCCTTCCTCCTGGGCCGTGTTCAGAAAGTGGTGGTGGGGGATGAGTGTTCAGACCCTTGGGCCCTCACTTGTGGGGTGCCTCAGGGTTCCGTCCTCTCCCCCATGCTTTTTAACATCTATATGAAGCCGCTGGGAGAGATCATCAGGGGGGTTGGACTGGGTGTCCATCAATATGCAGATGATACCCAGCTCTACCTCTCTTTCAAATCAGAACCAGTGAAGGCGGTGAAGGTCCTGTGTGAGTGCCTGGAGGCGGTTGGAGGATGGATGGCGGCTAATGGATTGAAGTTGAATCCTGACAAGACAGAAGTACTGCTCTTGGGGGACAGAAGGCGGGCAGGTGTGGAGGACTCCCTGGTCCTGAATGGGGTAACTGTGCCCCTGAAGGACCAGGTGCGTAGCCTGGGAGTCATTTTGGACTCACAGCTGTCCATGGAGGCGCAGGTTAATTCTGTATCCAGGGCAGCTGTCTACCACCTCCACCTGGTACGCAGGCTGAGACCCTACCTGCCCGTGGACTGTCTCGCCAGAGTGGTGCATGCTCTAGTTATCTCCCGCTTGGACTACTGCAATGCGCTCTACGTGGGGCTACCTTTGAAGGTGACTCGGAAACTACAGCTAATCCAGAATGCGGCAGCTAGACTGGTGACTGGGGGCAGCCGCCGAGACCACATAACACTGGTCTTGAAAGACCTACATTGGCTCCCAGTACGTTTCCGAGCACAATTCAAAGTGCTGGTGTTGACCTTTAAAGCCCTAAACGGCCTCGGCCCAGTATACCTGAAGGAGCGTCTCCACCCCCATCGTTCTGCCCGGACGCTGAGGTCCAGCGCCGAGGGCCTTCTGGCAGTTCCCTCATTGCGAGAAGCAAAGCTACAGGGAACCAGGCAGAGGGCCTTTTCGGTAGTGGCGCCCGCCCTGTGGAACGCCCTCCCATCAGATGTCAAAACGATAAACAACTACCTGACATTCAGAAGACATCTTAAGGCAGCCCTGTTCAGGGAAGTTTTTAATCTGTGATATTTTACTGTATTTTGGTTTCTATGGAAGCCGCCTAGAGTGGCTGGGGAAACCCAGCCAGATGGGTGGGGTACAAATAATAAATTATTATTATTATTATAAACGGGTTTGACAGCTCGTTTGACAGTTCGTTTAACAGCTCATTTGACAGCTCGCTTTGACAGCTCCGTAGACCGCTCTAATCCTCGCTTCCTGACAGCTCGTTTGACAGTTCGTTTGACAGCTCCTTAGAGTGCTCTAATCCTCGCTTCCTAACAGCTCGTTTGACAGTTCGTTTGACAGCTCGTTTGACAGCTCCATAGACTGCCTTCGTACCCGCTTCCCTGACAGCGTGTTTGACAGCTAGTTTGACAGTTCGTTTGACAGCTCGCTTTGACAGCTCCGTAGACCGCTCTAATCCTCGCTTCCTGACAGCTCGTTTGACAGCTCCGTAGACCGCTCTAATCCTCGCTTCCTAACAGCTCGTTTGACAGCTCCGTAGACCGCTCTAATCCTCGCTTCCTAACAGCTCATTTGACAGCTCGTTTGACAGCTCGTTTGACAGCTCGTTTGACAGTTCGTTTGACAGCTCGTTTGACAGCTTGTTTGACAGCTCCATAGACTGCCTTCCTCCCCGCTTCCCTGACAGCGCGTTTGACAGCTAGTTTGACAGTTCGTTTGACAGCTCCATTGACTTCTATGCTCACCACTCCGTTTCCACATTTGACAGCTCGCCTCTTCTTCCCTTCCTTCAGCCTCTCATGACCGCCGACCATGAACCTGATCCCCACCTTTCTTATCCTCACCACCCTGACTGAGATCTCCACTTTTCCGCTGGACCATTGTACAGGACTACAAACAGACTACCACTTCTTGGATTACCACAGGGTCGAGACCGGCGGAAAGTCCAACCCCGACCGAATGGGGGACTTTGACTTCTGTCTTCCAGAGTCCCGAACCCTGCTGCGCCACTCGCTAGTACCCCGACTCACCGATAACGAATACTGGGAACGAGATTTGAGACAAGAACCTGCAACGCATTGGGTCAGCTGCCCTCACCCTTGATCACCCCTACTACCGGCTGAAGTGCTATAATGGGACCTGCCTCCTTTACGGCAACGGGAAAGTCTCAAGGAGCCCGAATTGGACCGAGATCGAGGTAGGAGGGGCCACGAATGTGTACACGGACTCAAACCACCCCTCCGAGAACTTGATCTTCAGGTTCCAGTGCCTCCTCATGACCCCGGAACCCCGAAAGCCTCAACTCCAAGGACTCTGCCTGAGGCGGTTCTGCTGCCTGTGGAGCCTTGGGGTCACCCACGATTCCGTTGGAGGAGAACAACAGCATCTCTTACTATCACTCAACATAGCAATATAGAGCTTCCAGGAACAGAGGCACTCTACCTCTGAAGCCCACAGCTAGAGGAGAAGCAGCAGGAGTGGGTTACTGCTTGTGAGTTTGTACTAGACGGGCTTTTCCTCTGATCCAGCAAAGCCACTTCCGCCTACAAAGGAGGTGGAGTTGCGGGCGACTGAGGGAATCCCCGGCCGCGTCAGCCCCTGGACAGCCAATCGCCTGGCTCAGGGGGCGTGACCAGCCCTATTTATCGCTGGCGCGGCTGGTTTTTCACCTACCTCGTGGCAAATCGTCACAACTTTCTGGGTATTGGCGGTTAGGCATTGGTATTGGAATTGTTCTGTAGATGGAAGAGGGGAGGAAGCGCCATCACCTGCCCTGCATATTGAAAGGTAGTCTGATAAAGGGTTCCGGGGGGCGTGGCCCTGTCCGAAGCCTATGGAGGTGAGGGCCTAAGGCACGCCCCATAGCAGTGACCCCGGGGGGCGGGTTGCGAGTTGATGTGCATCAGCAGGACTCCCCCTACTGGTGGTTAACCCTTCCCGGACTTCAAGCGGACGGGCTGAAGCCGGATAGTCAGTTAGGACCAATGCCTAAGCCAATACCACTCATCATTGTAACCAATAAAGTTGTGGCCATATTTAGCCCATTAACCTGAAATAATTGTGTCATGTGTCTTTATTTCCACTTTGGGGGAACTCGCCACGCAATAGGGCTCTTTTTGTTTTTTTATGCACCCACAGACCCCAAACGGCTCTCCACAGGAACACAGTGGTGCATCTCATGTATGTGGGGGGGGGGGGGATTCCAACACTACCCCCACCCCCAACAAAGGAAAGATAAGTGAAGCATTTCCAGCATTTAAAAGAGCCCTCAGCATAATGCTGTTAGGACAGCAGCCCTGCCTGGAGAGCGAAGGGGGCTGCTAGGAAGGTCGTCAAAGCATCAAGGCATAGATGAGCCAAAGAATGCAATGAAAACTCTCTTAGAGCCAGAGTGACTGACAGGAAGACTGACAGAACGCCTGTCTGTTGCAGTTGATGGCTGAAGAGTTGAGAAACGGAGAAGGGGTAGAGAGAGGGGGGGTGTATAGTGGCTAGAATTCTGGACTAGGAGGACCTGGGAGATCCGAGTGCAAATCCCCACTCAGTCATGAAGTGCACTGTTTGATGTTGGGTCCAGTCACTCTCATCCTAGCCTGCCTAACAGGTTTGTTGTGAGGGGAAAAACAGGGGGAAAGGCAAGCCGTAAATGCCACCTTGAACTGCTTGGATGAAAAGTGGGCTATGAATGTAATAAAAAGCATCCCAAATAATGATCATGGAAGGTACCCCGGGGGTCATCTAGTCCAACCCCCTGCAATGCAGGAATATGCAGCTGTACCTTATGGGAATCGGGCCTGCAACCTTGGTGCTATCTGCAGCTCCCTCTAACCAGCTGAGCTGCAATGAGATTTGAGGGAGAATGGGAAGGCGGGTGGGAAGATAATAATAATAATAATGATAATAATTTATTATTTATACCCCGCCCATCTGGCTGGGTTTCCCCAGCCACTCTGGGCGGCTTCCAAAAGAATATTAAAATACTACGATACATCAAACATTAAAAGCTTCCCTAAACAGGGCTGCCTTCAGATGTCTTCTAAAAGTCTGGTAGTTGTTGTTCTCTTTGACATCTGGTGGGAGGGCGTTCCACAGGGCGGGCGCCACTACCGAGAAGGCCCTCTGCCTGGTTCCCTGTAACTTGGCTTCTCGCAGTGAGGGAACCGCCAGAAGGCCCTCGGTGCTGGACCTCAGTGTCCGGGTAGAACGATGGAGGTGGAGACGCTCCTTCAGGTATACTGGACCGAGGCCGTTTAGGGCTTTAAAGGTCAACACCAACACTTTGAATTGTGCTCAGAAACGTACTGGGAGCCAATGTAGGTCTTTCAAGACCGGTGTTATATGGTCTCGGCGGCCGTTCCCAGTCACCAGTCTGGCTGCTGCATTCTGGATTAGTTGTAGTTTCTGGGTCACCTTCAAAGGTAGCCCCACGTAGAGCGCATTGCAGTAGTCCAAGCGGGAGATAGCCAGAGCATGCACCACTCTGGCGAGGCAGTCCGCAGGCAGATAGGGTCTCAGCCTACGTACCAGATGGAGCTGGTACACAGCTGCCCTGGACACGGATTTAACCTGTGCCTCCATGGACAGCTGTGAGTCCAAAATGACTCCCAAGCTGCGCACCTGGTCCTTCAGGGGCACGGTTACCCCATTCAGGACCAGGGAATCCCCCACACCTGGAAGAGAAGTTAAGCTGTTCAGGAAGGGGTTGAATTCCATGGGGATGCTGGCCGTGTGGGGGACCCCAAGCCCTCGCCCCAGAAGATTACAAAAAAGAAGCAGACGAAATCCTACTTACAGATTCACGATGCTGGCCATCTCTTCAGGTGAAATCCCCTCCTGTTTAAACTCAACTGCTTTAAAATGCTCACACAACACTAACTCTGAACCTTGCCTCTAACCCTATTGCTACTCCTCTCTGTCTAAAATATACAGGAAAATATGTGCACAAAATATACAGATGAAAATGAAATGATAAAGTGAAAGCATTTGTTGAAATACAGTAGAGAACTCACGCCTCCCGAGTTGAGGGAGGCCTTGCTTTGCATGCAGGAGATCCCAGGTTCAGTCCAGGATCTCCACCAAACAGGGCTGGGACTGTCCCCTGTTTGAAAACCCTGCAGCGCTGCTGCCAGTCAGTGTAGGCAGTGCTAGGCTAGATTGAATCTGTTATGTGCAACTTCCTATGAATGCTCCTCTTATACGATTTCTCGAAACACAAGCAAGCTACCTTATCAACGAGTTGTGAGAGTTCATTCATGACTTTTAACAAACAGCAGAAACCATTTTATTATTTCTGTGTGAGTACAGAAATCCTGAATATGAAAGGAAGGAAACTTCCTGCCTCTGCAATAAAGGCAGCTGCACTGCTAGGTGAGCTGTCCCGATGCCAACTGAAACAGACCCTCCAAAGATTCAAAGGTGAAAAGGGAATTTTGAGCATCTGAGCACAACTGGGCCGTCTTCTGCGTTAACGTGAAGTGCAGGAAGTGATTGCCTTGAGCAGGGGTAGGCAACCGAAGGCCCTGGGTCCGGATGCGGCCCAATCGTCTTCTCAATCCGGCCCACCGAGAGTCCGGGAATCAATGTGTTTTTCCATGAGCAGAATGTGTCCTTTCATTTAAAATGCATCTCTGGGTTCTTGGTGGGGCATAGGAATTCGTTCATTTTTTCTCTCCAAAATATAGTCTGGCCCCCCACATGCTGTGAGGGACGGTGGACCAGCCCACGGCTGAAAAAGGTTGCTGACCCCTGGCCTTGAGCCTCCTCAGGACTGGCGCAGGGGCCGTGCATTGCAGGGTGCCAGCCAAGGCCCCTGCCCCAGTACTGATTGCTGATTCTACTGAGTCCATCAGTATATTGTTGTGAAGTGACCTGGCATTTTTAATGAAGTGCAATATAGGCTTGTCTTACATCTTTAACAACAGCAGCAACAACACAGTAAATTGCACAGAAGAATTCCATGTTGCCTGTGGGAGCGGCTGGGTAGACCTCTTTGCAGCTGCATGATCCATGCATTTGATCTATAAGCAACTGGTCAATCTTCATAATTGGCTCTGGCTTCGTGTAGGAGATTGAACGCATTCTTCTATTTCTCAGCCCTGTATTCCACCCCCACCCCCCTCCTCCTATACACAGAGTGAAATGTTTATGAGTCCTGCAGATCTAGTCTCAGAAGTCAAACCTCTACCCCAAAGACGGGGGAGCCTGTGACCTTCTAGAGCATACATTTCTTTGGACTGCTATATGCTGAAGTGAACAAATGTTTTGTCTGAAACCCTTGAGAGCTTCTGTGGGCCGCCCTAGAGAACACTGGGCTAGAGGGATCATGGAGATGACTTGTTCCACAACAGCAGATGGCATGCAGAAATCTAAACTGTAGCAAAGGGAGGTAAACTGTCTAGCTAGCTAACTAGCTATGTCTTGCTGAAAGTGCATGCACTCCTCTTAGCCAAAGCCCCAATAACTGCAAGCGTGGAGCCACACAAACACGCCTGATCTCGACACTGTCTTGGGGGAAACTCCCGATGCTGGAAAATTCATGTGCTCAATTTCTGCACATTGAGACAGGAGCCAAAGAAAGCACACGCAGAGTAGGGGGGCTCATAAAAAAGGTTTCTTTGGGAGGGGGTGGGTTGAGGTTTGCTCCGATGTGAAAGCTAAAGAGCAGCCTTTCACGGAGAAAGGAGCAGAGTAAGGCGGAAACTACTGGGACCCGTGTTTTCCAGGCACGCTGACAGGAGGGATGAGTCCAGCATTGCATTGTTGGGTCGTATTTTCAGTGACAACTATTTAAGACAGAGGTTTACAGAAAATTGATCTAAAACCTCTGCTTGTAAGAGGCTATGGGCATTTGAAGAAGCCCATCATAATCTTTACATGAAATGTATCTTTAGAACACCGGTGGCGTCATGTCCCCATTTGTTGCCTTAGTTTCTCCATCAATGCACCACCCACAATTTGCCATCATATTGGCATCAGGTGTTTTCCAGGCCAGTGAATGTCAGCAACCCCTTCTTCTAAAGCTGCTTCCCCAGTTTCATCCCAAATAGAAAGAAATGCCATTTGGTAGCCCATTGAGAAGCTTTGGGAAGTAATGAAATACATTTCCGAAAGTTATTTATGGATGCACAAGGTCACCACATCTTTGCTTAAGGTGAATGGAAAGGAACATTTCCCCAGGCGGCACACCACTGTCCCCGAATCTCGTCCGCCGCTTGGTCATTTCAACAGATTGTGTGTCTTAGTAAGATTTTGTACATTTCAGAAAGCTTTCCCTTGCCTACTGTCAGGGAACTGCCATCAGTGCCGGAGGGAGAGAGCAAGCTCCAAAGGGATCCCAGAGAGCGTCCCGGGATTGGGAGAGGCAGCCCATCTTCTGGGGAAGGGAATCAGCTTAGCTCCAGTGGAGAAGGGGGGCAGATGGGGGAATCAGAGATGCGGTCACATGACTCCTTGCCGGGGACCAGCGGAGAGAGGAAGAGTCCTCTGCTGCCTACGCCCTCCTTGCGCAGAACGCTTCCGCGCAGGGAGAGTAGGAGGAGACTGGGCATCAAAGAACTTCTTTGCTGGAAGAAATTTAAGAAATGCCCACTGACGGATTCTGCCAGTGATTGAGAGAGCTCCGCAGAAAAGGGTCGTCCGCTGCGGCAAAACGGAGACCCATCAAGAAAAACCACAGGCAGAGTGAGCCTGTGGCCGTGGGACTCGGCGGGCACCAGAAGCCCCCCCAGAAACGAAGAAGGAACCCCGTAAGGGGCTCCGGAACGTGGAAGGGGGAGCGGTGCTTCCGCGCAGGGAGAGTAGGAGGAGACTGGGCATCAAAGAACTTCTTTGCTGGAATAAATTTAAGAAATGTCCACTGACGGATTCTGCCAGCGATTGAGAGAGAGTGGCTGTCCGGACTTCCGGAGGCGGCGCGAAACAGCAATGGCGGTCCTCTTCGCGCTGTGAAGAGGAGCTCCGCAGAAAAGGGTCGTCCGCTGCGGCAAAACGGAGACCCATCAAGAAAAACCACAGGCAGAGTGAGCCTGTGGCCGTGGGACTCGGCGGGCACCAGAAGCCCCCCCAGAAACGAAGAAGGAACCCCGTAAGGGGCTCCGGAACGTGGAAGGGGGAGCGGTGCTGTGAGTTCATCGCTCTTTCTGCGGAAGCGAAGCCGCGCGGCTGCTGCTGATGAGCGCTGACCTTTCTTCTTGGAACATCAGATTTTAAACTACAAACCCGTGAGTAGGGAACTTAAAATTATCGGGACTAAAGTGCTTAAATTTGGCTGAAAACGGGAGATGCAACCAGGAAGTCCGTCTCCCGATCGTGCTTAAGATATCAAAGCAAAAATTTTGACAAGCGGGAAGCGCTTTAAAAAGGACTGTAAAAAGTTTGGATTATCTTGCAAATAATTGAGCTTGTTTCTGAGAAATTAAAAGAGACAATTCTGTTGTATTTATACTGGACTCTTGATCGGACTTTTCCTCTCCCTTTTGGATTTACAAATAATTAAGAAACCCAAAGCCTCGGACTGCCAGGCTAAGGAAGAACTGTCAAATTGCTGAAACTGTATTTAATTTTGAAAGTGTTACATGCAAGTGTTACAGTTTGGATAGAAACAGGGAAACTGTTTCTTGCACCTTCTTTGAGACTTTGTTTTAATTTGGGAAAAGCTCTACATGCCAAAAGGAAGCTGAAGGTTCTTTTAAAATTTGCTTTGGATTGCAGGGACTTTAATGGCGGATAAACCTCTTTCTTTCTTCTGAACTACAGTTGTACTCCCCCTAGAGGATTTTGGATTTATAATTGTCTGGGAACTGTATTTTGTTTTGATTCTTTGCTGCCTTGTTGTTTATACTCTGGAACTGCCTTTCCCATGGGACTGCACATAATTTGACCTTGACACATAGACAGGTTTGGAATGAGTGGCACAGGGAAAGCAAGACTGGCTAAAACGAAAGCAAAACAATTGGTACAAACAACCTTGACTTCTCAACCACGCAGATCATCTGTCCCAACTGTTTTAGGAACACAAGAAGGGGAAGTTGAGCTGACACCTTCAGAGGATATGGCTTCAGGAGGATCTGAAACTGTCTTAAATCAAATTTTGGAACAACTGGCAATTTTAAACAAAAAAGGCGGATGAGCATTCGACTAAAATTTACCAAGCCACAGCTTCTATTAGTAAACTGACTGATCAAGTTGCTCAACATACACAAGCAATTGGGAATCTCCAGGAAGCAACTGCAGAAAATCATAAATTGGCTGAGGAAGCCAAACAAAAAGCAGAGGAAGCCAATCAGAAGGCCGAGGCAATCAAAGTGGAGGTGAAGCCGCTGCACAAACAGATTGGTGAACAACAGGCCTACCTGTCTATGGTTGAATTGAGAAACCGGGAAAACAATCTCAGATTGAGAGCTATTCCAGAACTTGAACAGGAAGATTTGATTGGTTATTTGACATCAGAATTTTCAAAGTTCTAGGGTATAGAAGAAGACAAGGACTTTAAAATTGTAACTGCGTTTAGACTGGGAAGAGTGGTGAGGAAGGACAGGTCCAGAGACTGTTTAATCATTTTGAGATCCAAACAAGAGAGAGATAAAATACTAGGCCTTCATTTTGGAAAATCACTTGTTATTCAAGGCAACAGAGCAGAAATTTACAGAGACATACCAAAACAACTTTTGGACCTCAGAGCTACATACACAGAACTAGCAAGACTACTGAGAGGCAACTCAATTCCTTACAGGTGGGAGTTTCCCCAAGGATTATCTTTTAACTTCAAAGGAAAGAAAGTTAAAATCAAAACAGCAGAAGACCAACAAAAGTTTCTGAACGACCACGAAGAAGACCTTCAAAAGGGAGCAGCAGGATCTTGGCCACCACCTTTGCCTGCACCTGTACCGACACCTGTACCCTCGGGAGCAGAAGACCAAAAGGAAGAGACGCCACCACAGGACTAACAAATTGACCCAGGATGTCTCTGCAGCTTCTCAGTTGGAACATTAATGGCGGGAACTCCCCGGAAAAAAGAAGGAGAATCTTTCATATATTGAAAAAAGAACAATTGGACATTATTTGCTTGCAGGAAACACATGTGACTAGGCTGCACAGGAAAGTGCTAATTAATAAAAGACTAGGCCAAGAATTTATCTCATCGGACAGAGTCAAGAAAAGAGGAGTGGTGATCTATGCAAAGGAGAGCCTGTCACCAAAATTTCTATTTAAAGATGAGCAAGGAAGAATTTTGGCAATTGAAATACAGACGCAAGGAGAAAATTTTTTAATATTAGGAATCTATGCACCGAATGAGGGGAAATCAGAATTTTATAAGAAGCTGCATGAGATATTGCTGGACTATCTAGACTATACTAACATCATTATGATGGGAGATTTGAATGGGGTGGTCTCTACAAACATGGATAAGTCACAAAATCAAAAGTTAACAAAAGACGGCAGACTACCCAAAACTTTCTTTGAACTAACTGACAATATGGACTTGATTGATATATGGAGGACAAAGAACCCCTTAGGTAAAGAAGGAACTTTCTTTTCTGAGGCCCATTTGTCATGGACAAGAATCGACCAAATATGGATAACTAGAGGGCTGGCACCTAAGACTAGAAAAGTGGAAATCTGCCCAAAAACTTGCTCCGACCATAACTCCATGAAAGTGGAATTGAGACTTACTCCAATCGGTTCCTTCAGATGGAAAATGAATGACACCCTATTAAGAGATCAGGAGATTGTGAAGAAGGCCTAAAAAACTTTAAAAGACTATTTTGAAATAAATTTGAACACCACGGTGGAAAAGAGAACAATCTGGGACGCAGGTAAAGCAGTCATGAGAGGGTTTTTGATACAACAGAACACGATTAAGAAAAGATTCTGGAATGAAAAAAAGGATAAGATCTTAGAGAAGATAAGAGATGGAGAGAAAAAATTGAGATCAAAACCAAAATCGAAGGAGGTTTTGAGAGAAATTAAATTCCATCAAGCACAATATGCGAAATTGATAAATCAAGAAGTTGAGTGGAAAATTAAACAAATGAAACGAAGATCATTTGAATCAGCGAACAAGTGTGGGAAACTGCTAGCATGGCAGTTGAAAAAGAGACAAAAATTGAATACAGTTACTAACTTAGAGATTGAAGGGAGAAATATCCAGAAACCCGAGGAAATTAGAAAGTGTTTCCAGAGATACTTCAAAAAGCTTTACACGCAAGGGCCGCAGGAAGAGACTGAGATAGACCAATTTTTAAAAATTAACGGATTACCAAAACTAGCCCAGGAGAAGAGAACAATCCTGAACTACAGAATAACACAACAAGAAATTGAGGGGGCCATTCAGAATATGCAACTAGGCAAATCTCCAGGCCCAGATGGACTCACCTCCAAGTACTATAAGATATTGAAAGACTTTTTGACACAACCATTAATGGAGGTATGCAATCAGATTATGGAGGGGAAGAAGGCACCGGAATCGTGGAAAGAAGCTTTCATCACATTGATACCTAACCTGGAAACTGAAAAGACTCAACTTAAGAACTACCGTCCCATCTCACTCCTAAATGTGGATTATAAAATTTTTGCAGACATTTTGGCAAGCAGATTTAAAAAAGTACTAAATGAAGTAATTCATAAAGACCAGGCAGGCTTTCTCCCAGGTAGACATTTGTTTGATAACACTAGGAATATTATAGACATTTTGGAACTTTTGCAAACTAACATCAATACAAAAGCAGTATTAATCTTTATAGATGCGGAGAAGGCCTTTGACAACATCTCTTGGAAGTTCATGAAAAAAAACTTGGAAGGGATGGGAGTGGGACGTGGGTTTGAAAATGGAATAGAGGCAATTTATTCAGAGCAGAAAGCTAAACTGATAGTTAACAATGTGGTGACAGAAGAGTTCAAAATTGAAAAAGGAACACGACAAGGCTGCCCCTTATCCCCTCTTTTATTCATTTCAGTCCTGGAGGTGCTTTTGAACATGATTAGGGAGGACCGGTTGGTGCAAGGATTACAGGTCGGAGAGAAACAATATAAACTGAAAGCTTTTGCAGATGATTTGGTTTTAACATTACAGGAGCCAGAATCTAGTACGAAGAGAGTTTTAGAATTAATGTATGAGTTTGGTCGGGTGGCGGGGTTTAAACTGAACAAGCAAAAAACCAAGGTTTTGGAGAAAAATTTGACACCTTTAGAAGCAGAGGGGTTTCAGAAAGAGACAGAGTTAAATGTGGTTAAAAAAGTGAAATACCTAGGGGTTAATTTGTCTGCTAAAAATTTGAATTTATTTAAAGATAATTATGAAAAATGTTGGTCAGAAATCAAAAAAGATTTAGAAACTTGGTCAAGATTGAAACTTTCCTTGTTGGGTCGAATTGCAGCTATAAAAATGAATGTATTGCCGAAGATGTTGTTTTTGTTTCAAACCCTACAGATCGTGGACAGAGTGGAATGTTTTGGAAAGGGGCAGAAAGATATCTCTAAGTTTGTCTGGCAGGGCAAAAAGCCCAGGATAAAATTTAAAATTCTAACTGATGCAAAAGAAAGAGGGGGATTTGCCCTGCCGGACTTAAGGTTATATTATGAAGCTGCAGCTTTCTGCTGGTTGAAGGATTGGCTACTTTTGGAGAACACTGATGTCCTGGATCTGGAAGGGTTTAATAATGCTTTTGGTTGGCATGCATATTTGTGGTACGACAAGGTAAAGGTTCACAAAATGTTCAAAAACCATATTGTCAGAAAAGCAATATTTATTGTCTGGACAAAATATAAAGACTTACTAGAAAATAAGACCCCGAGATGGTTATCACCAATGGAGGCCAAGGCCCGAAAAAAACCCAATATGGAGGCCGGTTGGCCGAAATATTGGGAAATAATAGAAAAAATTGGAGACAATTGGAGGCTGCAGAGTTTAGAAAAATTAAAAAATAAGGTGCGAGATTGGTTACATTACGCTCAAATCCAAGAGGTTTTCAAATTGGATAAAAAAATAGGATTCCAGGTGGAAAAATCGAAATTAGAGACAGAACTGCTTGAACCAAAGACTAAGGTACTTTCAAGAATGTACAACTTGCTGCTTAAATGGAACACTCAGGATGAGACAGTCAAATCAGCCATGATAAAATGGGCTCAGGATATTGGGTATAACATCATGTTTGAGGACTGGGAAAGGTTATGGACCACCGGAATGAAATTCACGGCATGTAATGCCCTGAAGGAAAATATTATGAAAATGATATATAGGTGGTACATGACCCCAGTCAAGCTGGCAAAAATATATCACCTGTCTGATAATAAATGTTGGAAATGTAAGGAGGCTGAAGGGACATTCTTTCACCTCTGGTGGACTTGTCCAAGAGTGAAGGTCTTCTGGGAAATGATCTCTAATGAGTTAAAAAAGGTATTTAAATATACCTTTGTTAAGAAACCAGAGGCCTTCCTCTTGGGCATTGTCGGCTAGAGAGTGTTAAAGAAGGACAGAACCTTTTTTATGTATGCGACTACAGCAGCAAGAATACTCATCGCAAAATACTGGAAGACACAAGATTTGCCCACACTGGAAGAATGGCAGACGCAATTGATGGACTACATGGAACTGGCTGAAATGACTGGCAGAATCCGAGATCTGGGAGAAGAAACAACGGAAGAGGACTGGAAAAAATTTAAGGACTATTTACAAAAACAATATAAGTTGTATGAATGTTAAAAATTTACACGATTCGGAAACAATAGCTTCAGCAATTAAAGTTGGGAAATAGGAAATTATATTTTAAGTAAGAAAAGGTTAAAATCTAAGGTAATACTATGTTTAATTTAGGATATAAGTAATTGATGAAAAGTATGTCAAACTTAGAGGTATAGTATTTGAAAAGTACAAAATAAGGTACGAAACAAGGTAATAATTTGCTGATAATTTTATTATAAAGAATGCAGGGTAAGGGAGATGCGCGGAAGTCCAGTTAGTTATATAAAAAAATGTGTTGAATGGTTGGTTTTTTTCTTTATTCTATTCTTTTCTTCTTTTTCTTGTTCTTTTACTTCTTTCTTCAGTGTATGTTTCTAACTTTGTATTTGAAAACTGAATAAAATATTTATAAAAAAAAAAGAGTGAGTGGCTGTCCGGACAGGAAAGGTTCACTCAGGCAACCCAGCCAGGTGTTGCCACAGGCTTACGCACGAGCAACCCCTACAACCATTACACCTACAAATGAAGTGCATGATTTTTCAAAAACTTATTAACGCCCCGTGCTTTTACTTCTGGTGTGGTAAAAAATTGCAGAACCTGGCTATCATTTAAAGCAGTGTAAGATGCTGGTTTACATTTCCCCTCACATTTGGTGACTAGGTAGGGATATGCAGTTTTGTGTTTTGTTTTTTGAAGAGTTCCTAAGGAGTCCTGCTGCTTCCGAGTTTTATTTTGGGGGTTGTTGTTGTTTACAAAAAGGTAATCCAGTTGTAACCTTTTTCTAGGTACAATTCTGTACATTCTGGTACTACCTGTTCACTCATGGTCCCTCCAAATCCCTTTGTTTCTTTTAGCAATGTGTCCTTGTGTATCTGCATAAGCTTTTCAAAGCCTGCTACCTTTGCTTACAGAATTTCTCCTTGGTCTGACTCTGTGGAAGGCACCATGCTATTCCCACCATGCTATTCCTGATGTGCCTTTGCTTCGGGCAAAGGGTGATGGTGGATGGATCCTAGCTACCTAACTCAGCACTGTCTGTACTGATTGGCAGTGGCTCTACAAGGTTCCAGGCAGGTGATGTTTTCAGTTTCACCTGGACATGCTGGAGACTGTTCTGGGACCTGTATCACCAGTGAGCTCTGGTCCTCCCTTAAGGAGTTAGGCGGCTCAATGGTCTGACTCTGTGGAAGCCACCATGCTATTCCCCTTTAAATTAGCCATGTATACAGAAAACATGAGAACTGGAATTTTGCTCTTGAATGGATTTTTGGATCGCCTGCATGCCAAGCACATACTTCTCCCACTGGGCCAGCACCCTTCCTCAGTGACTGAGCTCTCATTGCACACAGCCATCCAGCAAGCAAAAAAATGTTACTGTCAGAAGGGCAGAGTGGGGAGCAAGAGATTCAGGGGCCGGTTTTAGACCCACAGTGCTCGGGTTTATTCTGTTGCCTGCTTGACATTGTGCCTCCTTCCCCCCTACCTTTTATTCCTATGAAAGTTTCACAGTGTCGCTGCTTGGGATTCTGGATAATCTATGGTGTTTTTCTTTTCAGTTTTTTAAATTAATTTTCCAAAAAATATTTAAGACAAACAAGCAAGCAAACAAACAAACAAACAAACAAACAAACAAACATCCTAATTGTAATTAAACCAATCTTGATAACATTGTTAAGCGACATCCTGAAATCCCCCTGGTTGAATTTCATTGTATTTCATTTTAACAGTTTTCCAAAATCAATCTTCTCAAAAAAAAAAAAAAAAAACTTGATCACATCTTTCATTCTTTCTAATCTAGCTTGAAACATCTTAATTCCTATCCTTACATATTTAAATCCTAAGCCTATCTCATATTTGCAAGCTTTTCCAGTTAGGTTATCTTGACATATTCAGCTAAATAATCTTTGAATTTTGTCCATTCTTCATGGTACTCCTCCTCCTGGTCGCGGACTCTTCCTGTCAGGTGGGCTAGCCCCGGGATTCTGGAGAATCTATGTGACTAGATGCTTGTAATGTATGCCAGGCAATCTGGCACAAGTGGGTAGGGTTGCCATCCGCCGGGATTTTGCCGTTGGAAACAAGTGTCCATGCGGGAAACGCTTGAATGTCCAGGAAAGTCCAAAGGTATAGCAATTCTACACGTGGGGAGTAGGGACGCAAGCGCAAATCAGAATAAAGCAAAGGCTGGGAAAGTTCAAACAGAAACACACACACACTATTCCTCAAGATTTGTCTTTAAGACACAGGATCATAGAATTGTGGAGTTGGAAGGGACACCGAGGACCATCTAGTTCCCTTATTCCCAATCAGGGGTCCGTGGCCCCATCCCTTGCCTCCCTCCAACTAATTTCCTCTCATTTTGGCATGGCAATAGCATACATTTTATGGGCGGTCTTGTTGTTTTTAGTATACCTAAAATCCTTTGCTTATTACCCCACATTTTGAACCCGCAGCCCTGAGATTAAGAGTGTCACGCTCAACCAACTGAGCCACCCCACTGTAATGATCCCACACCTCCCCTCTTGACGAAGCTGCCGGCAAAGCTGATCTGCTGAGGAAATGTCCTTCTGCAGGCATGGTTTCAATCCAAACAGCAAATACTAGTGGTCAACTCCAAAAGTGCGGTCGGTAGCTAAGATATAAATCAATTGGGACGTTTGGAACCTGCACACCCCAAAACTGGTACTGGATTCCAGCCCACACCCATCCTTTCAATGGTGCAGTCCCCCTCAGCTCACCTGGTGGCAGGCATTCTTGAAGAGGTGGTCCACCAAAAGCCAGATCTCCTTGGCCGCTCAGTGGAGTCATCACCATCCTGGGGTACGATATCCAGAAACTGCTTCTCCTGGAGGTCCAATGACAAGCGGGACTGGCATGAGAGCCTGGCAGAATGTGTGCCTGTATGCATTCTTTCCTTGCTCCAGCTGGGTGGACAAGTCTTGCCCTCTGAGGCCACAACTAGGGCTGGGCGATAGCTGGCTTTCAACACGGTGATATATCACTAGCTAAACATTGCAATACACCAATACAGCACGATGTCTGAAATAAGATGGAGCTATGTAGAGGCATTGGCTGGCTTCACGGTTTCCCCCACATTGTGATTTTTGCTGCCCCCTGCAGGAGGGCAGGGGAAAGCTGAACTGGCAGAATCCACAGGGGCTGCAGGAATCTCGAGAAGCATTGTCTGGCTTCACAGTTTCCCCCCACATGGTGTTTTTTGCATAGTACACACACACATCATGATTGCAATATATTGCCAGGTCAGAAATTATGAAACCAGTCTCACTATCTAGACTTCAAGCTGATTTGAAAATATATCTAGATTGACGTATCGCCCGGCCCTAGCCACAGCAAGCATCTCAAGGCGGAAAACAAAAAACAAATTGCTCGCACCCCAAATCCAAGCTCCCCCTCCCCTATTAATATGCAGCTTGTAATCCTCCCACTCCGGATGTGCAGTTCACCCAAAAGCTTACTAAATATGCAGCTGTGGACATAAGGTTTGGCTAACATTTTATTTAAATTGCTGGAACCTGCCCTGGGACCTTAGGGTGAAGGGCAGGAAATAAGTAAGAAAAACAGCAACAAAACATGGATGGGCCTTCATAGGTTGATGGGCTGCAGCCCCAGCCAGCATGATGAGATGATGGGGTCACATGTTCACCACCCCTTGTCTAGAGCACGTTGCAGAGGCAGTGGTAGAAACTGAACAACAGCTGGAGCCCCAGCCCACGACTTTGTCTGGGCAATGCAGCACACAGCAGCTGGTGAACAATGCCTCCTGCCTCCTTCCCATCTTCCTCTCCAGAAATGTTCAGGGTGGTTAGTTCTATCTCAAGCTACCACATTCAAGAGAAAGAGAAAGAGAGGAGGGGGGAGCAAGAGAGCTTTAGGAGCACAGCAATGGCAAGCAGCCCATCACTAAAAGGAGTTGGCAAGGATGGAGAATTTGATCCCCTCATCCCCAGGGCAGCTGTGGATTAGGACCCAGTTCATCCCCCCTCCCCCCCGCCCCTGTCGAGAGAGAGAGAGAGAGAGAGAGAGAGAGAGAGAGAGAGAGAGAGAGTGTATTGGTGTGGGGAATGACACATGCTGTATCAGAGTCTTAGTGCAAGAGTAGCTGGTGCCTGCTAAAGAACACAGGAGCCTTGCTGGGTTAGATCAGCATTTTGTTCCCACAATGGCCAACCACATGCCCTTGGGAGTCCATGGGGACACGGGGACAAGAGCACTCTGTCCATCATGTTCCCCAGAAACTGGTCATCAAAAGCATGTGGTTTGTGATAATAGTGGCAAGAAATAGCCACTGATAAACATATCCTCCATGGTTCTAAATGTCTACAGCTGTCCAAATTGACAGGCACCACTGTCTCCTTGTGGCTAGGATAATACACCCAAGTAGATCTGATTTCGAGAGGAGTGACATTTCCCTGAGCCACCCCAAAGCAGCCACTACCGCTTCCCAAATGCCAGTGCTCAGGTGGTAAGAGTAAGCCAGAGTGGCATAGCCTGTGCAGCAGTGGCTGAGCACAGAGACAAGGAGAAAACTGGCTCTTGGGGCCAGAGGGGGCTGGCGCCTGCATCATGAGACTGGGCTTTCTGCCTCCCGTGCTGCCAATCGCAAGCGGACCCAGAGTCAAGCAGCGCAAAATCAGTGACAAGCAGTGCTGGCAAATTCTGGTTTCGTCTCCGTTCTCCTCTGCCGAGTTCTACAAGGGCCACGTTGAGACTAGGGAAGAGACCAAAGCAGAGAGCTAGAGCCACCACCTGGACTGGATTTGAGTCAGAAGGCAGGCAGGTGCGGGTTGCCTGAGAGGAAAGTCAGGTTGGTGGGGTAGTGCCTGGTTTGCCCTAAGGGACCAGCTGCCACTGCATGGAGCAGCTGCTGATCGTTGACAAGGGCAACTCCATTTACGTGCCTTCGAGGCACATGCACACTGCCGCAAAGCTGGAAGGGGCACATGGAGGGGCAAAAATGCCCCCCAAGAGCACAAAAGCGGCAAAGTGGCATGGAAACAGCATCTCAACTCCCTCCCAGGAGCTTTGGCACCGACCTGTCAGGCCTGCGGAGAGTTGGAGCAAGGAGTTTTGCAGGGAGGCTGCTGGTTTTCGAAAGGCCTTTCAAAAGGGCTTCCGGAAGTTTAGAGGGTGTTTGCAGGCTTTTCCAATGCTGTCCCCAATATACGCAATTTCATTTAAACGCACGGTACCTCGGAACGCAACCCCCGTGTAAATGGGGCGTTGCCTGTACCTGATTTGAGCCCACTACAAGAACATCTAGAGGATAGCAAACCAACTGTTACCTTTTCTAGGAAGCTGTCTTCTTCTCCCTGAGATCAGAGGAGGAAGGCAAGAGCAAAAGACAACCAAGGGTGTTAATGGCACAGGCCCTGAGAAGAGAAAGAAACAGCCCGTTGGCTGAACAGTATCTGGGCAGATGGCAGGGAAATGCACACAGCGAAAGGGTTCTGGGAGGACCAGAACCTGGGATGACTCAGTCAAGGCAAACAAAGGGCATGAACAGCACACAGGAAGCGGATGCACAGCTACAGAAGCTGAAGCTGAATGCAGCGGAGGACCCCCAGCCCCCACATTTCTGAGTGGAAGAGCAGCTGTTTTTCAAGCAGGCAAGCAGAGTGGGAAGGGTAGACATCCAGCACATGAACCTGCCAGGTAAATCAACCCCTTTCCCTACCAGGTCAATAAGTCTGGTGACGGGAACTTCGCCAAGCGGCTGCCTCATCCAGCACAAGGCTTCCAAGGAGGTCCCGAAGCAGCTTGGTAGGTAGCTCCCACTGATGGTGAGGAAATAGTCCTTGCCACGGTCAAGGTGAAGGACAAAGCTAGCCTCAATCTTCTCTTCCTTGCGGACGTACACATCCAGGGAAATGTCCCCCGTCTCACCTAAAACGGGAGGAGGTCAGGTAGATACACTCTTTGGCACAGCCAAGTTGGCTTGTCTGTAAATTAAAAGTGAAGACAGTGAAGAATTGAACAGAAGGACACAATAGGAGCCTGCTGGATCAGGCCAATGGCCCATCTAGTACAGCATCCTGTTCTCCCAGGTGTATGGGGGAAACCTTAACTTCAAGAATTAGGAGAAGAAGCGACTCAGTTCCCACCCCCACCCCACTTTCCTCTCTAGTCCTCCAAAGCAGCAGCTGCACAGAAGATGGTGACAGGATACTGGGGGGGGGGGGGGTGAGAGAAAGTGATCCTAACAAAAGAATATAAAAAGGGAAAGGATTTTTGCATCCCCAATGTAACTTTCTTTTTTAGTTTACATTTCACTGAGTTTTTAAAAGTTTGGCTAGTTCTATATGTTCTCCAAGATATTTTTGTGCCTCCACAACATAAAAATACGCATTGTTTTTTTTAAAAAGTAATTTTTGGACGGAATGCTCTCACTGGTTCCCTGCGATGCCAAAAGGTGTTTTGGGACTCTCCAGCATTGTTTGGCTTCAATTCATTTGTGTGTGTGTCTTTGTTTAAATCTGGTCACACACACTTTTACACTTTGGGCTCAGCTGCTTTGACGTGCGGCCCTTGGAGGCTTGAGCATGGGGCAATGCAGCCCACAAAGGTTAAGCCTCCCCTGCTCTACCAAACTCCCAAGGTTTGAGGGAGGAGGGTTGGGAAGAGGAGGAGAAAAGGAAGGCCTTCCCTAGATGAGCCTTGGGGTCCCTTTCCAACTCTACACTTCTCTGATTCCAGAGAGAGACGCGCTGGGCTCCAAGTATCCCTCGCAGGGCTCAGCGCGAAGCCATGGCTTCCAATCCTGGCTGTCACTGAGCTTGGGGATAAAGGAGAAGTGGAGGGTGACCTGCCCGTTGTTTGTGATCTGGAACTTCTCCTTCTGCAGCTGCCGGAACTTCACATTCTCAAATGGAAACTGCAGAGCAAAAGGGGGGGGGGGAGGAAAGAGAGTGCTTGCCTTCAGCAGAGGCAAGGAAACGTGCTCCAGGGGGAAGTTTGTCCTTGGCCCCGGGCTCTTGTTTAGGGGACTGCACATGCAACAGGTCCACGTGGGGCTCTCCAGATATTGCTGCACTTGCCACTGGCCATGTTGGCTGGGGATGATGGGAGTTGTAGTCCAGCATCTGGAGGGCACCACGCTGGCTACCCGTGGAGTCTTTGCCTGCGAGGAAGAGGAAGAGGCTGCCGCTCAGTGGAAGGGCATCTGCCTTGCCTGCAAAGGTCCCAGGTTCTATCCCCAGCATCTCCAGGTAGGGCTGGGAGAGATCCCCCGGAAATCAAGACTGAGCTAGATGGGCCAAGGGCTTCTTTCCCCCCTGGTCTTTTTGCAGCAAACCCTCTTTAAGGGGTTGGAGAGGATCCTATTCGTCTTTACCTCCCTCCAGGGAGGGAAGGAATTCGTTCTCCATCCTGTCCATCAACTGAACAATATCCTCAAACACTTTCACCTATCGGGGGGGGGGGGACAGAGCACATTTGTTGGGGCTATGGACTAAAGGGGGGGCATGAGTTAAGAGCAGAAATGCCTGATGCACCCCCCTGTTCCCAGCCCTGAAAGAGGCAAGTACTGTAACTCTGAGAGCTTCCCCAGGATGGCAGCGGCTGTGACTTCCAGAGCCAATGGGCTGAAGCCAAATGCTCCATGCCAAGTACCAAAGAAGCTCCATTGCATGAAAGGAGCCAACAGTTAAGGTATACAGTTCAGCCCATGTGGTCTGCCATGCCTGCAGTGTTAGGATATTTCCGTTCCACCTTAAAAGGGAGCAGGATGTTTGTGTCACAGCCTGAGTATTTCCTGTTCACAGGATGTTTATGTTTGCTGTTGCTTTCGTTTCTCTCTCTCTGTCGGAGACACTGACGCAGAACAGTCATGTCTTTCTTTGTTCTGATCAACGCTGAATAAAGTCTGTAGATAATGCTCACCTGAGTGCAACTTCTGGCTGTGCTCTTATCTGCTGATAAAAGTGTGCACGAGCCCCGGAATGCGGCAAGGTATTTTCAGGAAACTCGTGTCGCTAATCGCTACGGGAGATCGATGGATCGTCCGGCACACGGCTTGGGGCCATGATGGACTTTATCTCCCTGGGAGTATCCCAACAACAAAACTGAGAAAATATATCATTTTTTACTCTTTTTTATGGTTTGGTCCTTTTCTTCCCCTGTTGTATTTTATCTTTGAAATGACGGAGCAGGATTACGCACGAGTAACTCCCAACCACTACAGCAATCTGTCTGTCCCTGAAAGTTGCTCGTGCGCTACAAGCAGAAGGGGGCATCATGAGTAAGACCGGAGGAGCCGGAGCCACGGGAGGGGCGGCTGGAGGCCAATCGCTGGAGGAGAGAAACCGCGATTTGGAAGAGCACATAGGCATCCTGATGGCAAGGCTGGACGAACGACAGTCGCTGGATGCCCAGGGGAAACCCACCCCCATAGCAAGGAAGGTACCGGGACTGGTGCACAAGTTTGGGGGAAAGCCTCAAGAGTATGGGGCGTTTAGAACAGAAATAGAATATGCCCTGAAGCTGCAGCAAAACGATTTTGAAAATGATGCAGGCAAAGTTGCTTATATTGTGGGGCACTTGCAGGACGGGGCGAGGGAGTGGATTCGACCGCTTATGGCGACGCAGAATGACGCCATGGAGGATCTACCGAAATTCCTTCAGGCGATGGACGCGATGTTCAGTAGCGATTTGCAACAGAGTGTGACCAAACGGGAACTGCTGAACTGTAAGCAGGGAGAAGGGTCAGTTAGAGACTATTGGCCACGTTTTGCCATGATAGTTCATCGCATGGGGTGGCAGCTGGACTCGGAGCCCATACAAATGCTATTTGAGGAGGGGTTGTCACCAACGGTCAAAGATGAGCTTTCGCGCGCACCCCGCCCAGAGTCTATGGATCAGCTAACCAAGGCAGTCCTTGCGATTGGCTTAAGACAGGAAGCGCGGGCTCAAGAGAGGCGGGAAGGGAGAGAGCAGCGTCGTCATGACTACCGCATTCCTAGAATACCTAGGCAGCCTTCCCCGCCGGCGGAGCCAATGGAAATAGGCGGTGCGCACGCCCAGGAAGTTTCAAACGCCAGCGGGAGTCGCAAAAAGGAGGGAAAGGATGTAAAAACGACCAAGAAACGTTTCCTTTGCCAACGGCCAGGACATTTTGCCAGAGTCTGCCCACAAAGAAAGGCCTGGCAAGGAATGGTGGGGGCCGTGGGCGGCGAGGAGGAGGAACCCCAGACTCCGGAGCAGGGAAACGGAAACGCTTGGCTGCCTATCAGCGGGCACAGCAGCCGAGCCAACAACCAATGAATGTGCCCAAACCAGATTCTCCAAGAGCCGCAATTGCCATTGAGGTGGTACTAGAACTCCCTAATGGGCACCCAGTGAAGGTTCAGGGTATGCTGGACTCAGGAAGCTCATGCAATTCTTTTAGCAGGGACTTTGCCTTAGAGCATCAGCTTCACCTGCTACCTTTGGATGCACCTCTGCAAGTCACCACCATTGATGGGAGGGAGCTGATTGGGGGGGAAGTTACCCACCAGACCCCACCAATGAGAATGAGAGTGTCTAGGCACTCAGAGACAATCGCCTTCCACGTTGCCTCATTAGCGGGTCCCCCAATAATATTAGGGATGAGCTGGTTAGCGCAACATGATCCGGTGGTGGCGTGGCATCAGAGGACCGTCACCTTTGGGTCTGACTACTGCCTGCAGCACTGCCTAGGAGGGGAAACGCCAAGGATGAGCGTAGCCAGAGTGGCTAGCACTGCAGTGGAGGGTAAAGCGGAGGTGCCACCACAATATGCTGATCTGAAGGAGGTTTTCAGTGAGAAGGAGGCAGATAGACTGCCACCCCACAGGCCGTTCGATTGCCAGATCAATTTGCTCCCTGGGGCGCAGCTGCCGGTGGGTAAGCTGTATGCCATGTCAGACAGGGAGATGAAGGAGTTACGGGACTTTATCGACAAGAACCTAAGGAGAGGGTTCATAAGAGAGTCAAAGGCAGTGGGGGGTAGTCCAGTATTTTTTGTGGACAAAAAGGGCACTGATAAACCGAGGCTGGTCGTGGACTTCCGGGGGGTAAATTTGGTGTCAGAACCTGTGACTTTCCCTATGCCCAGAATCAACGACATTCTGACGAGAGTGAGGAAGGGAAAGATTTTCACCAAGCTGGACCTGAGGGGGGCTTACAACTTAATCCGAATGAGAGAGGGAGATGAATGGAAGACCACCATGTTCACACCCCTGGGGGCCTTTGAATATCTCGTTATGCCTTTCGGATTACTGTCAGGCTCCGCCTGTTTTCAAGCTTTCATGCACCACGTGTTGGGGTCTCTGCTTTACAAGAACTGTGTAGCATTCCTGGACGACGTCTTAATATATTCAGAAAATGAGGAGCAACATGTGAGAGATGTCAGGGAAGTGCTACAATGATTGCAGAAACACCAGTTGTGGGTCAAGCTAGAGAAATGTCAGTTTCATGCCCGAGAGGTGGAGTTCCTGGGGTACAAGTTATCTGACAAAGGCTTAGCGATGGACCCAAGCAAGGTGCAAGCCGCATTGGAGTGGAAAACCCCTAAGACACGAAAGGATGTGCAGAGATTCCTAGGTTTTGGCAATTTCTACAGGAAGTTCATCAAGAACTTTGCACACTTGACAGCCCCAGTCACGGACTGTCTCAGTAGTAAACAGAAGTTTGTGTGGACGGAGGAAGCCCAGCGATCCTTTAAAAGCTTGAAGAAGGCGTTCGCTTCGGAAGAACAATTACTACATGTGGATTTGGAGAAACCAATGCGGTTGGAGATGGACGCGTCAGACAGAGCTATTGGGGCGGTTCTGTTGCAGCCAGGACTGAGCAAGCAAGAATGGAAACCGTGTGCCTTTTTCTCGAGGAAGCTGAGCAAGTTGGAACAAAACTACACCATGTACGACCGAGAGCTGCTAGCGATTTATGCCGCCTTTCGTCGGTGGCGCCATTTTTTGATAGGGGCGCAGCGCAAGATCCAGGTCTGTACAGATCATAAGAACTTGGAATACTGGCGGACAGCACGGGTGCTCAACCAGAGACAGATTCGCTGGGCGCAGGAGTTTACCAAGTTTTCCTTTGAAATCCAGTATGTGCCCGGTGAGCTAAACGTGAGAGCAGATGCTCTCTCGCATAAACTGGAGTACTTTGAAGGAGAGGGGCCACCGGAGACCCGCCACGTCATACCTGAGGACCGATGGGTGTGTGGGGGAACTCTAGTGGGCACAAGAGAACTGGCAGGACTCACTAGGGACGATGAATTCGCACGAACAAAAATCAGGGAACTCCAAGAGGGGAGGGGAGCACCAGAGGGGTTCGAGGAGAAGGAAGGGGTGTTGTACTACAGGGGGGCGATGTACATACCGGGGGAGGCCTTAAGAAGAAGGGTACTCAAACAACTACATGACACCCCCACAGCGGGGCACTTTGGGCAACACAAAACCATGATGCTGGTGACCCGTCAATTTTGGTGGCCACGGGTGAGGGAAGATGTACGGGAATATGTAAGAGGGTGTGACCGCTGCCAGAGGGCCAAAGGGGAACGCACGATGCCAGCAGGTTTGCTGGAACCCTTACCCACGCCAAACAAACCCTGGGAGGTGGTGTCAATTGATTTCATGACGGATTTGCCCAAATCGAGGGGAAAACAGCAGTGATGGTAGTAGTCGACTTGCTAACCAAAATGTGCCATTTTATCGCCTGCTCACATGCGGTGACGGCGGAAGAAACGGCACGGTTGTTTGTAGAACACATTTTCAGGCTGCATGGCGCCCCCTTGAGGGTTTTGTCTGACCGCGGAAAACAATTTACTTCCCGGTTCTGGAGGAAGCTCATGAGCCTACTGCAAGTCGAGGTCAGCTTCTCGACAGCGAGACACCCAGAAACCAATGGGCAGGCGGAAAGGGCAAACAGTGTACTCCAGCAATACTTACGCTGCTACGTTAGCGAGAGGCAGAATGATTGGGTAGAGAAACTAGCGCTAGCAGAATTTGCGTACAATAATGCTGAACATGTGTCCACCGGTATGAGCCCCTTCTTAGCCAATTATGGGTGTCATCCCAGGGCATTCCCGGGTAATGAGGAACAGAGCTGGAGTGTGCCTGCAGCTGAACAGTTTGTGGAAGAAATGGAAGCGTTACATCAACAGCTCAAGACGAACCTAGAAAGGGCCAAAGCCAATTACAAGAAGCAAGCAGATAAACACCGAAGGGAAGGGGAAACCATTAGGGTGGGGGTTCGCGTGTGGTTGTCCACTCAAGGGTTACCCTTTAAGGGAGGGTGCAAGAAGTTGCAGCCCAGACGACTGGGGCCGTTTGAAGTTATACAACAGATAAACCCCGTGGCGTTCAAGCTCAGGTTGCCCAACAACATGAAAATACATCCCGTGTTCCACAGGTCCTTGCTCTCACCACACAGGGAGGGACGGGAATTCGAGGGGCGGGAGGTAGAAGTCTTGCCACAACCACAGGTAGAAGAGAGGGAACACCAGAGCTCGGCCGCAGAGAAAGTGGATTCAAGGTGGCGAGGGCGGCAGGTGCAGTACTTGGTGGTGTGGGAAGGAGAGCCCTGGTCGGAAAACACGTGGGTGCCAGCAGAGGCAGTGGGCGACGAGCATATGGTGGAAGTGTTCCACCGACGGTTCCCAGATAAACCCAAGCCCTTAGAGCGATTCTGGGAGGAACAGTTCGGCACCACAGAGGAGGAAGAGAGTTTCGAAGGGTTTTCAGAATCCAAAGAAGAATCGGATTGGGAGAGTCATTCCTTGGGTGGGAACCTTAGCAGGTGGGAAGAGGTGTTCACACCCACAGATGAGGAGGACAGCTCATTCCGGGGTTTCCTTGGCTCGCCGACCAGAGAAGAGGCTGCAATAGAGCCCCGGGGTCGGAGGGGGAGTGAAGGGGGCCCTGGGAGGGAGGTGGATGTCAGGGAACTGCCATCAGAGGCACGGGAGAAGGAGAGGGTCTCTGATTCTGCAGGGGAAGGTCCAAGCGCTAGAGGGAGACTCAGCCGGGCAGAAGGGGAAGAGAATGAGTGTAACACCAGGGATCCAGGAGAGCAACGGGACAGGGAGGTGCAGGGGCTCCAGGACTCTTCGTTGGAAGTTAGCGAGGAGAGCCCAAGCACCCCGCTGCCCACGCCCACCCTGCGCAGGAGACTCCCGCGCAGTGAGAGGCGGAAACGATTGGGCGTCAAACAACTCTTATGTTGGCAACGCTTTAAGAAACGCCCACAGACAGATTCTACGAGTGACTAAGGGCAGCCACGCTGAGATGGGCTGTGCAGTCCGGAGGGTTTAACCAGGCAATCTAATGCTCAAACGGAGCAGGATTACGCACGAGTAACTCCCAACCCATTATAGTACACTACGAAAAGTCACTTGAAATTCAAGATAGGAGAGCAGAAATTTACAAAGACATCCCGAAACAACTCTTGGATCTCAGATCCACCTATACAGAGTTAGCCAAACTGCTGAGGAGTAATTCAATTGCTTTCAGGTGGGAATTTCCCCAAGGACTATCTTTCACATTTAGAGGGAAGAAAGTGAAAATCAAAACAGCCGAGGACAAAGAAATGTTTCTGAGCGACTACGGAGAAGACCTTCAGAAAGGGATCGCAGGAATTCCAGGGTCTGGGCCATTGCCTGTACCCACACCTTTGGGGCCTGAAGACCAGAAGAAAGAGACGCCACCACCAGAGGAATAACAGATCTGTCCAGGATGTCTCTGCAGCTCTTTAGCTGGAACATTAATGGCTGCAATTCCCCGGGAAAAAGGAGAAGGATATTTCATTTATTAAAGAAAGAACAATTGGACATTATTTGCTTGCAGGAAACACATGTGACTAGGCTCCACAGAAAAGTGTTAATTAATAAGAGACTAGGCCAAGAATTTATTTCATCGGATCGAGTTAAGAAAAGAGGAGTGGTGATATATGCAAAGGAGAGCCTATCACCAAAATTCCTATTTAAAGATGAGCAAGGAAGAATTTTGGCAATTGAGATACAAACCCAAGGCGAAAAGTTTCTGATATTGGGAATTTATGCACCGAACTAGGGGAAATCGGAATTTTATAAGAAACTGCATGAGACAATGCTGGACTATCTGGACTATAGTAACATCATTATGATGGGGGACATGAATGGGGTGGTATCTACAAACATGGATAAGTCACAAAGCCAAAGCGTGACAAAAGACGGCAGACTACCCAAAACTTTTTTTGAACTAACTGACAACATGGACCTGGTTGATATTTGGAGGACAAAGAACCCCCTAGGAAGAGAAGGAACATTCTTTTCTGAAGCCCAACTGACATGGACGAGAATCGACCAAATATGGATAACTAGAGGACTGGCTCCTAAGACTAGAAAGGTGGAAATCTGCCCCAAAACCTGCTCCGACCATAACGCAATAAAGATGGATATGAGACTAACTCCAACCGGCTCCTTTAGATGGAAGATGAATGACACCTTGTTAAGAGACCAGGAGACTATTCAGAAGGCCCAAAAGACTTTGGAGGACTACTTTGAAATAAATTTGAATACCACAGTGGAAAAAAGAATAATCTGGGACGCAAGTAAAGCTGTTATGAGGGGGTTTCTGATACAACAGAATACGATAAAGAAAAGAGCACAGAATGAGAAAAAAGACAAGATTCTGGAGAAAATAAAGGAATGCGAGAAAAAGCTAAGATCGAAACCAAAGTCGCAGGAGATTCTGAGAAAAATTAAACTTTATCAAGCACAATATTCTAAACTGATAAACCAGGAAGTTGAGTGGAAAATTAAGTTAATGAAACAAAGGACATTTGAATCGGCAAACAAATGTGGGAAACTGCTAGCATGGCAGTTGAAAAAGAGACAAAAACTGAACACGGTTACTAACCTAGAGATTGAAGGGCGAAACATTCAGAACCCTGTGGAAATTAGAAAGTGCTTCCAGAGATACTTCAAACAACTTTATACGCAAGGGCCGCAAAAATATACTGAGATAGACCAATTTTTAAGAAGAAATGGACTACCAAAACTTTCTCAAGAAAATAGGACAATTTTGAATTACAAAATAACACAACAAGAAATTGAAGGTGCCATTCAGAATATGCAGCTGGGCAAGTCTCCAGGGCCAGATGGGCTTACCTCCAAGTATTATAAGACATTGAAATATTATTTGATACAACCATTAATGGAGGTTTGCAATGAGATTATGGAAGGGAAGAAGGCACCGGAATCGTGGAAAGAAGCTTTCATCACATTGATACCTAAATTGGAAACTGAAAAGACACAACTCAAGAACTACCGTCCCATCTCTCTCTTAAATGTGGATTAAAAAATCTTTGCAGACATTCTGGCAAATAGATTTAAAAGAGTGTTAAATCAAGTGATTCATAAAGACCAGGCAGGTTTTCTCCCAGGTAGACATTTGTTTGACAATACAAGGAATATTATTGATATTCTGGAACTTTTGCAGATGAAGATTAATACAAAAGCAGTGTTGATTTTTATAGATGCGGAGAAGGCCTTTGACAACATCTCATGGAAGTTTATGAAGAAAAATCTTGAAGGGATGGGAGTGGGACGGGGGTTCGAGATAGAGGCAATTTACTCAGAACAAAAAGCTAAATTGATAGTTAACAATGTGGTGACAGAAGAGTTTAAGATTGAGAAAGGAACACGACAAGGTTGCCCTATTTCCCCTTTGTTATTTATTTCGGTCTTGGAGGTGCTCTTGAATATGATTAGAGGGGACCGGCTGGTTGAAGGAATTCAGGTCGGAGCCAAACAGTACAAACTTAAAGCTTTTGCAGATGACTTGGTTTTGACATTACAGGAGCCAGAATCTAGTACGAAAAGGGTTTTGGAATTGATTCATGAGTTTGGTCGGGTGGCGGGATTTAAATTAAACAAGCAAAAAACTAAGATTTGGAAAAAAAATTGACAACTTTGGAATCAGAGAGGTTTCAGAAAGAGACAGATTTAAATGTGGTTAAAAAGGTGAAATACCTAGGGGTAAATATGACTGCCAAAATCTGAATTTATTTAAGGATAATTATGAAAAGTGTTGGTCAGAAATTAAAAAGGATTTAGAAAGCTGGTCAAGACTGAAGCTTTCCTTGTTGGGCTGTATTGCTGCTATAAAGATGAATGTATTGCCAAAAATGTTTTTGTTCCAGACCCTACAGATTGTGGACAAAATGGACTGTTTCAAGAGGTGGCAAAAAGACATTTCTAAATTTGTCTGGCAGGGCAAAAAGCCCAGAATAAAATTTAAAATATTAACCGATGCTAAGGAAAGAGGGGGGTTTGCCCTGCCAGACTTAAGGTTGTACTATGAATCAGCAGCTTTCTGCTGGCTGAAAGATTGGCTGCTTCTTGAGAATACTGATGTTTTGGACCTGGAAGGGTTTAATAATGCTTTTGGATGGCATGCATATTTGTGGTACGACAAGGTAAAAATTCATAAGGTTTTCAAGAACCATATTGTCAGGAAAGCAATATTTAATGTCTGGATAAAATACAAAGACTTATTAGAAAACAAGACCCCAAGGTGGTTGTCACCAATGGAAGCTAAGGCCCAGAAAAGACTCAATATGGAGGCCAAATGGCCGAAATATTGGGAAATATTAGAAAAAGTTGGAGATATTTGGAGATTGCAGAGTTTTGAGAAACTAAAGGATAAAGTGCGAGATTGGTTACACTATGCTCAGATCAGGGAGGTTTTTAACTTGGATAAAAAAACAGGGTTCCAGGTGGAAAAATCGAAACTAGAAACAGAATTGTTAGAACCTAAGACTAAGGTACTTTCAAAAATGTACAACTTGCTGTTAAAATGGAATACTCAAGATGAAATGGTTAAATCAGCTATGATAAAATGGGCACAGGACATTGGATACAATATTATGTTTGCTGACTGGGAAAGGTCATAGACCACCGGTGTGAGGTTCACGGCATGTATTGCCTTGAAAGAAAATATTATGAAAATGATATATAGGTGGTACATGACCCCAGTCAAGCTTGCAAAAATATACCATTTGCCTGACAATAAATGTTGGAAATGTAAGGAGACTGAAGGAACATTCTTTCACCTTTGGTGGACTTGCCCGAGGGTTAAGGCCTTCTGGGAAATGATTTACAATGAGTTAAAAAAGGTATTTAAGTATACCTTTCCTAAGAAACCAGAGGCCTTCCTTTTGGGCATTGTTGGTCAGAGGGTGTTAAAGAAGGATCGAACTTTTTTTATGTATGCAACAACAGCAGCAAGAATACTTATTGCAAAACATTGGAAGACCCAAGACTTGCCCACGCTGGAAGAATGGCAGACACAACTGATAGAATACATGGAATTGGCAGAAATGACTGGCAGAATTCGAGACCTGGGAGAAGAGACAATGGAAGAGGACTGGAAAAAGTTTAAGGACTATTTACAAAAACATTATAAACTGTATGAATGCTAAGAAGATGCAGGATAGAAAACAACATGGCATCAGCAATTTAGTTGAAAGATACATGAGAATAAGTGATGTTTAAGAAAAAGATGAAATTTGGTGCAATATTATGTTTAAACTAAGTAATTAAGTATTTGATAAAAATATTTAAAGTCGGAGACATAATATTTGAATATTAAGGTAAAGGTACCCCTGCCCGTACGGGCCAGTCGTGTCCGACTCTAGGGTTGTGCGCCCATCTCACTTAAGAGGCCGGGGGCCAGCGCTGTCCGGAGACACTTCCGGGTCACGTGGCCAGCGTGACGAAGCTGCTCTGGCGAGCCAGCACCAGCGCAGCACACAGAAACGCCGTTTACCTTCCCGCTATACAGCGGTACCTATTTATCTACTTGCACTTGGGGGTGCTTTTGAACTGCTAGGTGGGCAGGAGCTGGGACCGAAAGACGGGAGCTCACCCCGCCCACAGGGATTCGAACCGCCGACCATGCGATTGGCAAGCCCTAGGCACTGAGGTTTTACCCACAGAGCCACCCATGTCCCTTATTTGAATATTACAAAGTAAGAATTGAAATAGGGTAATAAATTGCTGCTTATAATTCTAAAATTGGGAACGCAGGAAAGGGAGATGTGAGGAAGTCCAAAAGGTTACGGAAATATGATTTATGGACAGTTGTCTTCATTGTATTTTTTCTATTCTATGCTTATTCTATGCTGTTTTTTTTTTCTTTCCTGTTCTTATATCTTGGTGATGGTATTATACATGTTTGGTGATTTTTTGTTTAAAAACTCTCAATAAATATCTTTTTTAAAAAAACAAACAAAGAGGTTCAGGAGTTAACCTCAAAAGATGCTGAGCCTTGGCTTAATGCCATGAAGGCTGAAGTTGATTCCTTGAACAGGAACCAAACTTGGGAATTGGTACCGGTAGTTCCAGGAATGAGACTGGTTGGCAGCAAATGGGTCTTCAAGGCCAAGACAGACCAGAATGGCAAGGTTGTCAGACACAAAGCCAGATTGGTTGCCAGAGGTTTTTCACAGGTACCAGGACAGGATTACCACGAGACCTACTCTCCCACAGTCAAGTATGAGAGCATTCTGCTGATGCTCAAGATAGCTGCAGAGGAGAAATTGCATGTTTCCCATCATGACATTAATACAGCTTTTTTGTACGGGATTTTGACCGAGGAGCTGTTTATGCTTCCACCTGATGGGATGCAGATACAGAAGGGAATGGTCTGTAAACTGCGGAAATCCTTATATGGTCTCAAACAGAGTGCCAGGTGTTGGAACACAAAACTCATTGAGACATTGCTTTTCACCAGGGCAAAGCTGATCCATGTGTGTTTGTCAAGGAGGAGGGGCAAAACAAACTGTATTGTTTATGTTTTGTTGATGATCTTCTGATGTTTTGGAAGAATCAGGCTTTCTACCAAAGCACCCTAGCTCAGCTGAAGGAGCACTTTGACATGAAGGATCTTGGTGAGGTATCCAACTATCTTTCTCTGCAGGTGGAGAGGGACCAAGCAGGTAATTTTCTGGTACACCAAACACAGAAAATTGCTGATGTATTAACCAGGTTGAATTTGGTTGATGCAAACCCAGCAGACACACCGATGGTGACAGGTTACCAGGTAGACAGTACTGCTGAAGCGTTTTCTGACATAACGCTCCACAGATGCATTCTAGGCAAGTTGAATTTCATTGCTAGATGCTCAAGACCTGACATAGCTGTAAGCTGTAATCTGCTTAGCAGACATGCTAACAATCCTACTGTTCAGGATTGGAAAGCTCTGAAGCGCATAGCCCGCTATTTGAAAGGGACTATGCACTACAGGCTGAGGTTCACCAGTCAGAAGACTGGAGGTCTTGAAATCTTTGCAGATGCAAGTTTTGGAAGTGACACCACGGATGGTACGAGCACTTCTGGAGTATGCTACATGTACAACCACTGCCTGTTTGACTGGTTGTGCAAGAAGCAGACAACAGTGAGCCTAAGTTCCTGTGAAGCAGAACTCAATGCTCTGTCTTTTTCACTCATGGATTGTGAATGGTTGAGGCAACTGTTTAAGGACATCAGAGTGTCTGTGAAATGTCCTGTACAAGTGGGACTTCCGGAGGCGGCGCGAAACGGCAATGCCGGTCCTCTTCGCGCTTTGAAGAGGGGCTCCGTGGAAAAGGGTCGTCCGCTGCGGCAGAGCGGAGACCCATCAAGAAAAACCACAGGCAGAGTGAGCCTGTGGCCGTGGGACTCGGCGGGCACCAGAAGCGACCCTGGAAACGAAGAAGGAACCCTGTAAGGGGCTCCGGAACGTGGAAGGGGGAGCGGTGCTGTGAGTTCATCGCTCTTTCTGCGGAAGCGAAGCCACGCGGCTGCTGCTGATGAGCGCTGTCCTTTCTTCCTGGAACATCAGACTCTAAACTTCATACTCGTGAGTAAGGATTATAAAATTTTCGGGACTAAAGTTATTAATTCGGCTGAAAACGGTAGATGCAAACAGGAAGTCCGTCTTCCGACTATGCTTAAAGATCAAAGCAAAGACTCTGACAAGCGGGAAGCGCTTTGAAAGGGATTACAGAAGAAGTTTGGCTTATTGTGCAATGTTTGAGCTTGTTATTGAGAAGCTAAAAGGATCAGTTTTGTGTTAATTGATTGGATTTGGACTGGAATTTTTCCTCCTCTTGGTGGATTACAAAGGTTTAAGAAACCAAACCTGCGGACTGTCAGGATACAAGAGAACTGTCAAATTGCGGAAACTGCATTTAATGCTGAAAGTGCTACTTTTGAGCGTTACTGGTGGATACAAATAAGGACTGTTACTTGCACCATCTCTGAAACTTTGTTTTAATTTGGGAAGAGCTCTGCACGCTTAAAGGGGCATTGAAGGTGCCTTTGTAATTTATTTTGGACTGCTGGGATTTTAATGGCGGAAAAAGTTCCTTTCTTTTTCTGAATTACAGGGGTGCTCCCTCTAGAGGATTCAGGATTAATAAGTCTCTGGGAACTGCACATTATTTTGGCTATCCATTGCCTTGATGTTTACGCTTTGGACTGTTTTTCCCATGGGATTGCTTACAGTTTGACCTTGACGCATAGACAGCTGTGGAATGAGTGGCACAGGGAAAGCAAGGGCGGCCAAAACGAAAGCAAAATAATCTGTACAACTGTTACAAACAACTTTGACATCTCAGCCACGTAGATCATCTGTCCCAATTGTTTTAGGACTGCAAGAAGGAGAAGTTGAGCAGCCAGCCCTAGAGGATATGGCTTCAGGAGGACTTGACCCAGTCTCTAAACAAATTTTGGAACAACTGGCAGCTTTAAATAAAAAGGCTGATGAGCAGTCGACAAAATTTGATCAAGTTACAGCCACTATCAATAAATTGACTGAGCAAGTCACTCAACACACACAAGCAATTGGGAATCTTCAGGCAACAATTGCAGAAAATCGTAAGCTGGCTGAGGAAGCTAACCAAAAGGCAGAACAAGCTAATCAGAAGGCCGAGGCAATAAAAGGGGAGGTAAGGCCACTGTGCAAGCAAATTAACGACCAGCAGGCCTATCTGTCTATGGTGGAATTGAAGAATCGGGAAAACAACCTTAGATTAAGAGCCATCCCAGAACTTGAACAAGGAGACCTGATTGGTTATCTGACATCAGAACTATCAAAGTTCTGGGGTATAGAAGAAGACAAGGACTTTAAAATTGTTACTGCTTTCAGACTGGGAAGAGTGGTTGGGAAGAACAGATCTAGAGATTGCTTGATCATCTTGAGATCCAGACAAGAAAGAGATAAAATACTAGGCCTACATTTTGGAAAATCACTGGAAATTCAAGGCAAAAGAGCAGAAATTTACAGAGACATACCGAAACAACTTTTGGACCTTAGAGCTACTTATACAGAACTTGCAAGACTGTTAAGAGGCAACTCAATTCCTTACAGGTGGGAGTTCCCCCAAGGACTATCCTTTAATTTCAAAGGAAAGAAAGTTAAAATTAAAACGGCAGAAGATCAACAAAAGTTTTTGAAAGATCACGAAGAGGACCTTCAAAAGGGAGCAGCAGCATCTTGGCCACCACCTCTTTCTGCACCTGTACCAACATCAGCACCTCTGGGCTCAGACGAAAAGGAAGAGACAACACTATAGGACTAACAGATTGATCCAGGATGTCTCTGCAGCTCTTTAGTTGGAATATTAATGGCGGAAACTCTCCGGAAAAAAGAAGAAGAATCTTTCACATATTGAAAAAAGAACAATTGGACATTATTTGCTTGCAGGAAACGCACGTGACTAGGCTCCATAGGAAAGTGTTAATTAACAAAAGACTAGGCCAAGAATTTATTTCATCAGACAGAGTTAAGAAAAGAGGCGTGGTGATTTATGCAAAGGAGAACCTGTCACCGAAATATCTATTTAAAGATGAGCAAGGAAGAATTTTGGCAATTGAAATACAAACACAAGGAGAAAAATTTCCGATATTAGGAATCTATGCACCAAATGAGGGGAAATCGGAATTTTACAAGAAGCTGCATGAGATAATGCTGGACTATCTGGACTATACCAACATCATTATGATGGGAGATATGAATGGGGTGGTCTCTACTCACATGGATAAGTCACAAAATCAAAATTTAACTAAAGATGGCAGACTACCTAAAACTTTTTTTGAACTAACTGACAATATGGATTTGATTGACATCTGGAGGACAAAGAACCCCTTAGGTAAAGAAGGAACATTCTTCTCTGAGACCCACCTGTCATGGACAAGAATCGACCAAATATGGACAACTAGAGGGCTGGCACCTAAGACTAGAAAAGTGGAAATCTGCCCAAAAACTTGCTCCGACCATAACGCCTTGAAAGTGGAATTGAGACTTACTCCAATCGGTTCCTTCAGATGGAAAATGAATGACACCCTACTAAGAGATCAGGAGATTGTGAAGAAGGCCCAAAAAACTTTAAAAGACTATTTTGAAATTAATTTGAACGCCTCAGTGGAAAAGAGAACAATCTGGGACACAAGTAAAGCAGTTATGAGAGGGTTTCTGATACAACAGAATACGATTAAGAAAAAACTCTGGAATGGAAAAAAGGACAAGATACTAGAGAAGATAAGAGACGGAGAGAAAAAACTGAGACTAAAACCAAAATCAAAAGAAGTTCTAAGAGAAATTAAATTTCATCAAGCACAATATGCAAAATTGATAAACCAAGAAGTTGAATGGAAAATTAAACAAATGAAACAAAGATCATTTGAATCGGCAAACAAATGTGGAAAACTGCTAGCATGGCAGTTGAAAAAGAGACAAAAATTGAACTTTGTTACCAATCTGGAGGTTGAAGGGAGAAATATTCAGAAACCAGAAGAAATTAGAAAGTGTTTCCAGAGATACTTCAAAAAACCTTTTACGCAAGGGCCTCAGGAAGAGACTGAGATAGACCAATTTTTAAAAGTTAACGGATTACCAAAACTATCTCAGGAGAAGAGAACAATCTTAAACTACAGAATAATGCAACAGGAAATTGAGGGTGCCATTCAGAATATGCAACTAGGTAAATCTCCAGGCCCAGATGGACTTACCTCCAAGTATTATAAGATATTAAAAGACTTTTTGATACAGCCACTAATGGAGGTATGCAACCAGATTATGGAGGGGGGAAAGGCACCGGAATCGTGGAAAGAAGCTTTCATCACATTGATACCTAAACTTGAATCTGAAAAGACACAACTTAAGAACTACCGTCCCATCTCACTCCTCAATGTGGATTACAAAATTTTTGCAGATATTTTGGCAAGTAGATTCAAAAAAGTGCTAAATGAAGTAATTCATAAAGACCAGGCAGGCTTTCTCCCAGGTAGACATCTGTTTGACAACACTAGGAATATTATTGACATTTTGGAGCTTTTGCAGACTGACATCAACACGAAAGCAGTTTTAATTTTTATAGACACAGAGAAGGCCTTTGACAACATTTCTTGGAAGTTTATGAAGAAAAATTTGGAAGGGATGGGAGTGGGATGGGGGTTTCAAAATAGCATAGAAGCAATCTATACAGAGCAAAAAGCTAAACTGATAGTGAACAATGTGGTGACAGAAGAACTCAAAATTGAAAAAGGGACGCGACAGGGGTGCCCCCTATCCCCTCTGTTATTTATTTCAGTCCTGGAGGTACTTTTGAATATGATTAGGGAGGACCGGTTGGTGCAAGGAATACAGGTCGGAGTGAAACAATATAAACTGAAAGCTTTTGCAGATGACTTGGTTTTAACATTACAGGAGCCAGAACCTAGTACAAAAAGAGTTTTAGAATTGATTTATGAGTTTGGTCGGGTGGCAGGATTTAAGTTGAACAAGCAAAAAACCAAGGTTCTGGGAAAAAATCTGACACCTTTAGAAATAGATGGGTTTCAGAAGGAGACAGAGTTAAACGTGGTTAAAAAAGTGAAATACCTAGGGGTCAATTTGTCTGCTAAAAATTTGAATTTATTCAAAGATAATTATGAAAAATGTTGGTCAGAAATCAAAAAGGATTTAGAAACTTGGTCAAGATTGAAACTTTCCTTGTTGGGTCGAATTGCAGCTGTAAAAATGAATGTATTGCCAAAGATGTTGTTTTTGTTTCAAACCCTACAGATTGTGGACAGAGTGGAATGTTTTGGAAAGTGGCAGAAAGATATCTCTAAGTTTGTCTGGCAGGGCAAAAAGCCCAGGATAAAATTTAAAATATTAACTGATGTAAAAGAAAGAGGGGGATTTGCCCTGCCGGACTTAAGGTTATATTATGAAGCTGCAGCTTTCTGCTGGATGAAAGATTGGTTTCTATTAGAAAACGCTGATGTCCTAGATCTGGAAGGGTTCAACAATGCTTTTGGATGGCATGCATATTTGTGGTACGACAAGGTAAAGGTTCACAAAATGTTTAAAAACCATATTGTCAGAAAAGCATTATTTATTGTCTGGACTAAATACAAGGACTTATTAGAAAACAAGACCCCGAGGTGGCTATCACCAATAGAGGCTAAGGCCCGAAAAATACTCAATATGGAGGCTGGTTGGCCAAAATATTGGGAGATAATAGAAAAAAATGGAGACAATTGGAGGCTGCAGAGCCTGGACAAATTAAAGAACAAGGTGCGAGATTGGCTACATTATGCTCAAATCCAAGAGCTCTTTAAAATGGACAAAAAAATAGGATTCCAGGTGGAAAAATCGAAGTTAGAGACAGAACTGCTTGAACCAAAGACTAAGGTTCTTTCAAGAATGTATAACTTGCTGCTTAAATGGAATACCCAGGATGAGACAGTCAAATCAGCCATGATAAAATGGGCGCAGGATATTGGGTATAACATCATGTTTGAGGACTGGGAAAGGTTATGGACCACCGGTATGAAATTCACGGCATGTAATGCCTTGAAAGAAAATATTATGAAAATGATATATAGGTGGTACATGACCCCAGTCAAGCTTGCAAAGATATATCACCTGTCTGATAATAAATGTTGGAAATGTAAGGAGGCTGAAGGGACATTCTTTCACCTCTGGTGGACCTGTCCAAAAGTGAAGGCCTTCTGGGAAATGATTTATAATGAGTTAAAAAAGGTATTTAAGTATACCTTTCCCAAAAAACCAGAGGCCTTCCTCCTGGGCATTGTCGGCCAGAAAGTGTTAAAGAAGGATAGAACTTTCTTTATGTATGCAACTACAGCAGCAAGAATTCTCATCGCAAAATACTGGAAGACACAAGATTTACCCACACTGGAAGAGTGGCAGACGCAATTGATGGACTATATGGAACTGGCTGAAATGACTGGCAGAATCCGAGATTTGGGAGAAGAAACAATGGAGGAGGACTGGAAAAAATTTAAGGACTATTTACAAAAATATTATAAGTTATATGAATGTTAAGAACTTGCATGATTTGGAAAATCTAGCTTCAGCAATAAGATTTGGTGACATGGGAAATTAAGTTACAATTATGAAAGGACTAAAGTTTAAAGCAACAATATATCTATTCTAGGGTAAAAGTAAATTGATAATAAGTATTTTAAACCCAAAATATAATTATTTGAAAGTACAAAAGAACGCACGAAACAAGGTAACAATTTGCTGATATTTTTATTGTAAAGAATGCAGGGTGAGGGAGATGTGGGGAAGTCCGCTTGGTTATGAAAAAATGTCTTGGAAAGATGGATTTCTTTTTCTTTTCTTCTTTTGTTATTTCTTTTATATATCTGACTTTACATCTGTACCTGGAAAAAAGCAATAAAAATATTTTTAAAAAAATAAAAAAAATGAAATGTCCTGTACAAGTGTATCAAGACAATAGATCGTGTTTGGCTTTGCTGAACTCGGAGAGTTGCAAGCAAAGGGCCAAGTACTTGCAGATTAAGCTACATCGTGCAAGGGAGTGTATTCAGAAAGGACTCATTCAGGTGTCCTACATGCCAGGAAATGAAATTCCTGCTGATCTGTTGTCTAAGGTTGTTAACAGGGAACAACTTAAGGTTTATGTACAAAGGTTGCAATTGGGTTGAACCACAGGTACTACAGGTTACACGGAAAGGGGGAGGATGTTAGGATATTTCCGTTCCACCTTAAAAGGGAGCAGGCTTTGTGAGTCACAGAGTCTGCGCATGTCCTGTTCACAGGATGTTTATGTTTGCTGTTCCTTTCGATTTCTCAGTCGGTCGGAGACACTGACTCAGAACGGTCATGTTTTCTTTGTTCTGATCAACGCTAAATAAAGTCTGTAAATATGCTCTCCTGCTGTGCATCTTCTGCTGTGTGCATAATCTGCTGATAAAGAGTGTGCACGAGCCCTGGAATGTGGCAAGGTATTTCCAGGAAACTCGTGTCGCTAATTGCTGAATCTGCGTGACTACAGGGATCGATGGATCGTCCGGCAGCCGGCTTGGGCCATGATGGACTATATCTCACTGGCAGTATCCCAACATATTCCACATCTGGGTCTTTTAAAGGCTCATCCCGCAAATCTGGACGGCTAGAGGAAATTGCGTCCATTACCTGAATGCAATCATGAGGTTCATGATCCACTGACTCGGGAAGGGGTAACAAAGAAGCGGGGTTCAAGGTGTTTACAACTTGCAAATGTACTTGTGGGTTACCACATAAAAGCCCTTAGTATTTTGCCATGCGCTCGTTGGAAAGCCAATAACTTCCTTTGTATTCCATTAATGTTAAAACAGCATGAGGCACATTCACATAAATTTCTTGTCCAAAGGTGAATTTAAATGCCTTTTTGACCAATAGGGTTGTTGCAGCTACTGATCTCATACAAGGTGGCCATCCCTTTGCCACTGCGTCCAGTTGTTCTGACAAATAAGCTACAGGTCTTTTCCAACTTCCCAATACTTGAGTCAAGACCCCTGCTGCCACTCCAGATCTCTCATGAACGTAAAGATGGAAGGCTTTATCTGGATTTGGCAAGGCTAAGGCTGGTGCCTGCATCAGTTTAGACTTTAACGTATTGAAAGCTTTCCTTTACTCTGCATGCCACTCGAAATGAGCATTCTCTCTGCCCTTTGTGCTTTCATAAAGAGGCTTTGCTAGAGTGCTAAAATCAGGGATCCAAATACGGCAAAGGCTTGCTGCCCCCAAAAACCCTCACAATTGCTTGTGGGTTCCCTAATGACACATATGGCTTCCTTTCGGATCCCAACGACCTCTGTTGGTGAGAAATGTGAAAACCCAAATATTTCACTGTCTCTTGGCAAATTTGAGCCTTTTTCCGAGACACCTTGTATCCTGCCTCCCAAAGGAGATAAAGCAAATCCTCTGCGGCCTTTTTACTGTTGGCTTTTTGCAGTATGGTAGCGCTGCAGAAAGCTTGCTGGGGAGACCATGCATTAAAAAGGGAGGACTCAAAAATACTAGAAGGTTTTAATAAGAAAAACAAAAACTCCATTTACACTAAATACATCAACAAACCAGACCCAACCACCAACCCATCCCCCAGGGTAATGGGAGAGCTAGATGCTGCTCCTTATATACTCAACCCAAATGCTGACACACCTTAATCAAATACAACTCAGCAGCACCTGCTATGTTACACAGCTGTAAAGCTGGGTCTCGTTATCTTGCTCTGGCCCTTGCTCTGGCCCCTTAAAGACATACACATGGAGTGGAACAATGATGAACCTTTACATTTAAAGTAACCATTCAACATTTACAAGTCTCATAGCTATCACACCCGATCAATAAATCATCCAGGAATTGTAGAAGACTCGTTTTCCCAGGTACTGAAGGGAATTTAGACAAATCCTGGGCAAGGGCTGTTCCAAAAAGTGTTGGTGAATTCTTGAAGCCCTGTGGTAACCTGGTCCACGTTAATTGGGTGTTTGTCCCCTTGTAAGGATCCTCCCATTGAAATGCAAATATTGGCTGGCTCTGGGATGCAATACGGCAACAGAAAAATGCATCTTTTAAGTCCAACACTGTAAACACAGTTGCCTCTGATGGAATCAATCCTAGGAGATTATAAGGATTGGGCAAACACGGATGCAGAGTCTGTATTAAATTATTAATCCTTTTCAGATCTTGGACTGGGCGAAATTGATCAGAATTAGGCTTACGCACTGGAAAAAGTGGAGAATTCCAGCTGGACTGGCACTTTACCAAAAGTCCATATTGCAAAAACTTGTCTATATGCATCTGCATTCCCTCTGCTGCTTGTCTTGGAATAGGGTATTGTCTGGTTGCTATTGGCTTTGCCCCTGGCTTTAGGTTTATTATGAATGGGGCTATATTCTTTGCCATGCCTGGTGGGTTGTCCTCTGCCCATACTCCAGGTGGGGCTCTCAGATTTTTAGGAATCTGTGAAATGTTCTTTTGGGAGTCTGTTTTTGATAAAGCCCCCATCATTTTCCATGCCTGTTCCCTAGGCACTTCTACTGTGACAATCCCTGATGCAGCCTGGGGTAATTTCATTTCTGCCCCTTTTGGTGTGAAGGTGATCTGTGCTTGAACCTTTGACAGAAAGTCACGTCCCAGCAAGGGGATTGGGCATTCAGGCACATACAGAAATTGATGTGTAAGGGTTTTTCCCCCAATCTGGCATTCTTGAGGCTGCAAAAACGGTGTAAGGACCCTGTTGCCTGTGGCCCCCACAATTGTCACTGCTTGGTTGCTTTTTGCTTTTAACGGCTTCGTGAGCACCAAAAATTGCGCCCCAGTGTCTATCATGAAATTTACTAAGCGGCTCCCCAGTTTAACCGAGACCATGGGCTCTTGGGAGCCTAAAGAAAGAGTTGAGCCCGGTCTGTCCTATGCATTCTCATTTTCATATTCCTCCAATTGTGCTAATCCAACAAGATCTCTGCTACTTCCTCTGTTCCTCACATATCTTCCTGCTTGCATCCTTCCTCGCTGCGATCCCCATCCACGTCCACGTTCCCTCTGTTCCCTGAATCCACCTTCTCCCTCTGTTTCCCTTGCATCAGGGCACTCCTGTTTCCAATGACCTTCCTTCCTGCAAATTGCACACTGATTCCTTCCCAATGGCAGTCCCCTTCCTCTTCCTCTTCCTCGTGCCCTATTTGAACCTCTCCCTTGGGCACCTGTATCAAATGCTGAGCCTTGGCTGATGGCTGCAGCCAAAAACACTGCCTTTTGCTTCATTTCCCGAACTCTGTCCTTCTTAACCTCATTTTCCCTGTTCAAGAAAACCTTTTGAGCGATTGCTAGGAGCTGGTCCATTTGCAATGTTTCAAAAGCATCTAACTTTTGTAATTTCCTCTTTATGTCCGTAGCACTCTGAGCCACAAATGCCGCATTAACCATTTGCTTACTTTCTGGGGCTTCTGGAACAAAGGGGGTATAAATCCTATATGCCTCCATTAAGCGTTCCAAAAAATGGGAGGGAGATTCATCACTAAGTTGAACAATCTCAGCGACCTTAGAAATATTTGTAGGCTTCCTGGCAGCACCCTTTATTGCCTTTATAACTTCCTGCCGATAATTGTCCAAAGCGTCCTTATCCCTTTCAGGGTCCCACCCTGGATCTGAAAGTGGATATCTGGCACGGACCCAAGCATCTGGATTATTTTCAGAATTTGGCACCTGGGCTTTGAGATTGTTGTCTGCAGTGGTATCTATTCTTCTCCTTTCCTCAGAGGTGAAAAGGGTCATCAAAAGATGCCTGCAATCTTGCCATGTAGGCAGATGGGTTACCATAATGGAAGCAACTAAATCCAGCATGGCCTGAGGTTTTTCTGAAAAGGGTACCGTATGTGTTTTCCAATTCAATAAATCTGTTGTTGTAAAAGGGACATATTGGAGTGTGACTGTCCTTACAGGCTAAGGTCCAGTTGGTGTCCCATTCGCATCTACAGGCCGTGGCTCTTGGGGCCCTAAGATAGCCCTTAGGGGAAGCACCGGAGCTGGTGCCCCCTTGTTATTTCGTAAGTAATAGCCTCCCTTAGAAAACCTAGGCGAGGCTGGGCTTTGAGATGTGCTAGGCAAATCATTTTCTCTCATTTTCAGGACCAATTTCTGTCCAGAATCTGTAATAGCATCCATCAGTTTCCATAATTTTGAACTGTCCTGGCTTTCTGGGGTTTTCAATGAATTAATTTGTTCTCCCCATGCTCCAGACATTTGAAATGTGCTGGTTCCTCCTTCCGCTCCCTCTGTCTGTGTCTGCCAGGCTGACATGTCCTGGTTGAATTTTTCCTCGGGAGGGGAGGGTAACGTGCTTTGATCTAAAGGTGCCATGATGAACACACAAACCTTGGAGAGAAAAATGTAAAACAAAAAGCACCAGCAATTTAATTGGACTTAATGGAAGTATCTGCTGATAAGAACATGTGAGCAACGCAGATTTTCCAGATCAATGCAAAACCTAGAGCAGGAAACCTTAGACCTTTAGATATTGCTGGAGAGCAGCTATGCTGGGGCTGATGGGAGTCCAACAACATCTGGAGCGTGTGCTGAGCTAGGAAAGCCCTGTAACTGGGAAATTGCAGAGCAGTCCTACTTATTCCAAGGCAACCCTCCAACTTAATTGGGACTTGCTTCTAATTCAGGTTGCACAAACCTGCAACCTTAAAAAGCATTTGTAGAAGTCACAGTCATCCTATGTTCTTTGCTCCTAACTGCCTGAAAGTGGTTTCTCTAGCCTAGGCTGGGGTATCCCAGACAAAGGAAATAAACAGGGCAATATCCTAAACCACCACATATAACACAAAGATGTCTCTCACCTGGTCGTAGGTCAGAAGTCTCTGAAGCTCATTTTTAGTGATCAGATGACAATGCTGGAAAAAAGCAAAGCAACCACAGCTACAGGCTAGCTCACGGGGTCGGGGGTCGGGGGGCAGCCTGCTGTCACTTCCTGCAATATGTAGTAAGACTGATAACTAGGATTGGGCAGTATGATCATATTAGGCTAGTGCTCTGTGAACTAGACTGGCTCTTGAACTGCTTCCAGGCCCAATTCAGAGCATCCCATTTGGCCTTTCAAGTGTTTCAAGGTTTGGGAAAAGGGTACCAGAAGAAGGCCCACTTATGTTTGCACTGCCTCTCCACTGACTAGAACAGTGTTTCCCAACCTTTTTTGGGCAAAGGCACACTTGTTTGATGAAAAAAATCTCGAGGCACACCACCATTACAGCCCCGTGATGTCACGCCGGGAGGGACGCACGAAAGTGTAACTTTCAATTTTTTTCCCACCCCCTTGCCGGGGAACCTCCAAGCTTTGGTGGTGGGGGGGGGGGAGGAGGCAGCAAAGCGAGGGACTGAGGGACCCTAACCCTAACCCTAACCCTCACCGATCACCCGGGAAAGCATGCGAACGAGGAGCCCCCGTGTCCTGCTCCCGGCAGCGGACGGCACAAAGCGAGGAGGCCTGGACAAGGCAGCACGCTCCCCGCTCTCGCTGCATCGGGGCTTTTCTCCTCCAGGCCGCTTTCGAAGTCCCCTTCTCCGCTCCCAAGAGCCGGAGCCGCTGCTTCCAGGCCCTGTCCGAGCCCCGACTTGTGGCCTCACTTCGAGGAGCGCCTGTTGCTGGGGACGGGGCTGCATCCCCCTCAGCCGCCGCCTCGCTTCCTTCCAGGAGACCCGATGGCTCCCCCTCTCCCGCTCGCCCTCCTGCGCCCGCAGCAGACCGAGACCTCCCCGCCCCCGCCCGGCTCAGCCCTACCTGGGCGCCTCCAAGCCCAGCCGGCTCCGCGTCGCGCTCCACGCCGGGCAGCTGCAGCAGGGGCTGCGCGGGGGCGCGCGGCGGCCCGGCTGAGCGCGCCCCAGAGCCGCCGCGCCGTCGCTCGCGAGTCCCTCCGAGAGCCCGCGGGACTGACTCCGGAGTCGCGAGGCGGCGCGTCGCCCAGGGAAGGGGCGGCTTCCCACAAGTCCTCCGGGAAGCAAACGCCCTCGCCCGCCTCCCTCGAGGCAACATCTCGCAGCACACCAGGCAACATCTCACGGCACACTAGTGTGCCGCGGAACACCAGTTGGGAAACACTGGACTAGAATCCCTTTCGCAGGGAACTCCTGCTTTTTCAAGCATGGCAGGGCCTTTTCAGTCATGGCACCCTACCTTTCAGAATAATCTCCCAAAGAGGTTCACCTGGCCTCTGCTTTGATGTCCTTTCAGCAAAGACTTTTAGAATTTCCCCTGGTTCTTGAATTCATGGGCAGGGAGCTTGTGGCCCTCCAAACCCTGCTGTAGTACACAGGAACATAGGAAGCTACCTTATATTGAGGCAGACCATTGACCCATCAAGCTCAGGACTGACTACATGGACTGGCAGCAGCTTTCAGGCAGAGATCATGCCCAGCCCTAGCTGCACACACTGGTGACTGAGCCTGGAACCTTCTCCATGCAAAATGGCCGCTCTGCTTTTGCGTTACTGCCCTTAACAAACTGCAACTCCCACCCCAATCACTGGAGAAGTTGCCCACATTTGCTATAATCTAATCTAGTACATCTCTGCCACTCGGTTTATGTTGCTCTCTACTGGCTGCTCTAGTAGAAACCTTAGTGTTGCAGCTGCAGCAGCAGGGATCGCCGACACTGCACCCTCCTGGTGTTGCTGAAGTGGAACTCTCATGAGCCCCAGTCAGCAAGGCCAGTTCTTAGCAATTATGGGAATTTTGGTCTATCAACATTTGGAGAGCACTATGCTGCCTACCCTGAGCTACACACAGGCAGGAAAGTTACAGAAACATGACTCAGTTTGCTTCTCCAGATAGCGGAGACCAGCAAGTTACATCAGCCAAGGCTCTCTCCCTCCAAGCCCTCAAAACGCACTCATTTTTATGATTGTCATCTGCGGCAGACCCTGGTCAGGGGGCAGGAAGCTCATCTGGGCACAGATATCCTTGTAATCCTGGTTTCGGCGCTCAAAGTCTTCCACGTGGGCAGCAAGGTGGGAATTGACCATGCAGAAGCTGGTATTGTTGCAGACAAGCCTCACGGCCACACACCCCTTGTTACCCTGCAGGGGCGGAGCAAAGATGGCTGTTAGTGAGCAAGCAGGAAAGAGGGGGAAACTGGTTGGCAGAGATTAGAAAAACAGATAGACAGACAGAAAGATAGATGTAGGGAATTCCGCTGCCAGGGTCTACTCCCCATCTTCCCTATGATGCCTGTGCCCACTGTCTCCCTCATCACTTCCTTGATGCGGCTGAGCTGGTCCTTCCAGACAAAGATGAGCAACATCATTCCGACTAGACGGACCAGCTGCACCTAGAAGATGCAAGGTACTGGGATGTCTACCAGCTTTGTTCATTGCTTGCTGTCCTGGGCCGGCTGGATGCAGATAGGAGTGGCAGGTGGCACCAACTGGGGATCCCCCAAGGGAAGAAGGCTCAGAGCCAGGGAACTGGTGGGGGGTCGTCCGAGGGAGAAGAGGGAGCAGACTGTGAGCAAGAGGAGGTGTTGGATACTGAAGAGGCAGGAGGGCAGGAAGATTCTGTGGCAAACAGACTTCCGGGGTGGCGCCTCCGATGATGGCGGACTCCCTCTGAACAGGAGGGACAAGCTCCGCATGAAACGGGTCTTTACTGCTGCGGCGTAGTGGGGACCCTTCTGGAAATCACAGGCGGATGAAGCCTGTGACCGTGGGACTCGGCGGGCACCTTTAGTGCCCCCCCCACTAAGGAACCCAGAAACGGGCTCCAAAGTGAAGAGGGGGAAGTGGCGCTGTGCTGTGAGTCGACTGCTTTTTCTGCGGAGCGAAGCCGCATAGCTGTCATCGGAGAGCGCTGCCTCCTTCCTGGGACAATTTGGCACTAAAATAACCAACCGTGAGTACTGGAACGTTAAATATCTGGATTTTAAACAAGCATTGGCGAAGTTAAAGGAATCTGGACTTTAAAATTTACCCCAATTTGGTACTGAAACGGAAAGAGCTAAACAGGAAGTCGCCTTTCCGTTCCCTTGTGTTATAACAAAGCAAAGACAATGCAAACTAGAGCCTTAAAAATCTCTCTTAAAAGATCGTCTTTCACCATTTAAAACAGTGGAACCCCCCCTTCGGAAGCAGGAGAAGAAGGAGGTCTTTTTATTGACTTGTTAAAACCTGCGGAAATAAAGTGAAAGTAAAGTAAATTTCCACCGTCCTGCCCCTGGAGCGGGGGGGTCAGATTTGACGTTTGAAGCTCATTGACCAGAAAGAAATACTTTGACAGATAGTTAAAAGGAGGGAAAGATTGTGACTCCATTGTTTCTTTTCGCTTTCAAAAAAAAAGAAAAAGAAAATGGACAGAATATTTTGAGGAAGATACTTTGTTCCTTAGGTACTCGAGGTAAAGAACAATCGGAAGTTTCTCCCCCTAGAGGGGAGCCATGAAACTGTAACCTGGGAACTGCAATTGTTTACTGATTTCGATCGTGGGAAGAGTTCTGTGACCTTGTAAGACAATGACTTCAGAAGCAGTGTTGGGTGCTCTCTGCAACATAAGCGCCCTATTGGACCAATTAAGTCAGAAGATGGACTTTATGACAAAAGCTGCCAGTGCTCTTGATCAGGCAGTGGAAAATCATAAGGAGCCCATTCAGGAATTAAAACAGGAGTGTGCTAAGACAGAACAACGAAAAGAAGAGGACTTTGTTGAATCTTGGGAGCCAGAGATGGAGGGACTTTTGGCCCAGCAGGAAAATGAGCCTTTGGATTTGAAAGATAAAGTCTTGATTGGACTAGAATTGGGGGGTTGGTCTGAACCCCCTATGTTGGGAAGTTTGGACTTTCAGAGCCCGGAAATGGGCCGTCAGAGATTTGGAGTGGTTGAGCTTTTTAAGTTTGGAGGGAATCTGAAACATGCTGTAAAACATTACATGGAGCTTAGTCTGGACTATGTGAAAGGGGCTGATTTGTCGAAAAGGGTCAAAAATACTACAAGGCTGGAGTTCCTGCGACTGAAAGGAACAAATGAAGAAGAGCTGCGAAAGGGACATGGAAGAAATCTGAGGGCCTTGGATATAAGGGCACCAGGTTAATTCGCTAGACTAATGGGGGAAAAAGACTGACAACCCCGGGACCAGGGGGAGGGGACGCTGGAAGAAGTTTGAATTGAACTTTTTTATAATATTATAACTATTATTAGAAAAGTTTTATGAATGTTGGGAAAATGCTGAAATGAAATTAATTGGCTCTGGCTAAAATATTTAAAGAATCTGGTAAAAGGGTTGATTTTGAGGAATTCTTAAAAAAAAGAGATTTGAGTTTTAAACTTTAAGTTTGTTTTTAAAAGATAAAATGAGATTAGAGTAAGAAAACATAATGATAAACTATTATGAACTATGGAAAGGAATTGCTGGGACAATTACCAATCAAGAAACAAGAGATGGGAGGGGGAGGAGGTCAGGGAAAGAAGGTAATGAAATCTGGAGAATTTGGAAAAAATGGTTTTATTGTTTCTTTTTCCTTTTGTGTTTTTCTTTTTCTTTTTCTTTCCTTTTTTGTAACTTTGTCTTTTTTGTGTATTTTTTTTTTTTTAATTCCTGTGTTTCAATAAATATCATTTTTTTAAAAAAAGATTCTGTGGCAAACAGCAGCCCAGAATCCGAGGCAGAAGTGGAGGCTGGAGGCGGGGGTCAAGAGGCAGAGATCAGGCAGGCTGCTGAAGAAGCCAGGGGGTCTCTGTTGGGATACTGCCAGGGAGATAACGTCCATCTGAGCCCCCAAGCCGGCTGCCGGACGATCCATCGGCCTCCCGTAGTCACGCAGATCCAGCAATTAGGGGCACAAAGCCTTAGAAATAGATTGCCACATTCCTAGGCTGGTGCACCCTCTTTCAGCAGAAAAACACAGCCAGAAAGCTTGCACCGCAGAAGAGCATATTCTACAGACTTTATTTAGCGTTGAACAGAACAAAGGAAAACATGACCGTTCTGAGTCAGCGTCTCTGACCGACTGAGAAATCAAAAGGAATAGCAAACATAAACATCCTGTGAATAGGACATGCGCAGACTCTGTGACTCACAAAGCCTGCTCCCTTTTAAGGTGGAACGGAAATATCCTAACATGCTCCCCCTTTCCGTGTAACCTGTAGTACCTGTGGTTCAACCCAATTGCAACCTTTGTACATAAACCTTAAGTTGTTCTCTGTTAACAACCTTAGACAACAGATCAGCAGGAATTTCATTTCCTGGCATGTAGGACACCTGAATGAGTCCCTTTTGAATACACTCTCTTGCACGATGTAGCTTAATCTGCAAGTACTTGGTTCTCTGCTTGCAACTCTCCGAGTTCAGCAAAGCCAAACAAGATCTATTGTCTTGATACACTTGTATAGGACATTTCACAGAAACCCCGATGTCCTTAAACAGTTGCATCAACCATTCACAATCCATGAGTGAAAATGACAGAGCATTGAGTTCTGCTTCACAGGAACTTAGGCTCACTGTTGTCTGCTTCCTGCACAACCAGTCAAACAGGCAGTGGTTGTACATGTAGCATACTCCAGAAGTGCTTGTACCATCCGTGGTGTCACTTCCAAAACTAGCATCTGCAAAGATTTCAAGACCCCCAGTCTTCTGACTGGTGAACCTCAGCCTGTAGTGCATAGTCCCTTTCAAATAGCGGGCTATGCGCTTCAGAGCTTTCCAATCCTGAACAGTAGGATTGTTGGCATGTCTGCTAAGCAGATTACAGCTTACAGCTATGTCAGGTCTTGAACATCTGGCAATGAAATTCAACTTGCCTAGAATGCATCTGTACAGCGTTGTGTCAGAAAACGCTTCAGCAGTACTATCTACCTGGTAACCTGTCACCATCGGTGTGTCTGCTGGGTTTGCATCAACCAAATTCAACCTGGTTAATACACCAGCAATTTTCTGTGTTTGGTGTACCAGAAAATTACCTGCTTGGTCTCTCTCTACTTGCAGAGAAAGATAGTTGGATACCTCACCAAGATCCTTCATGTCAAAGTGCTCCTTCAGCTGAGCTAGGGTGCTTTGGTAAAAAGCCTGATTCTTCCAAGATATCAGAAGATCATCAACAAAACATAAACAATACAGTTTGTTTTGCCCCTCCTCCTTGACAAAGACACATGGATCAGCTTTGCCCTGGTGAAAACCTAGAGAAAGCAATGTCTCAGTGAGTTTTGTGTTCCAACACCTGGCACTCTGCTTAAGACCATATAAGGATTTCCGCAGTTTACAGACCATTCCCTTCTGTATCTCCATCCCATCAGGTGGAAGCATGAACAGCTCTTCATTCAAAATCCCATACAAAAAAGCTGTATTAATGTCATGGTGGGAAACATGCAGTTTCTCCTCCGCAGCGATCTTGAGCATCAGCCGAATGCTCTCATATTTGACTGTGGGTGAGTAGGTCTCGTGGTAATCCTGTCCTGGTACCTGTGAAAAACCTCTGGCAACCAATCTGGCTTTGTGTCTGACTACCTTGCCATTCTGGTCTGTCTTGGCCTTGAAGACCCATTTGCTGCCAACCAGTCTCATTCCTGGGACTACCGGTACCAGTTCCCAAGTTTGGTTCCTGTTCAAGGAATCAACTTCAGCCTTCATGGCATTAAGCCAAGGCTCAGCATCTTTAGAGGTTAACTCCTGAACCTCTTTGAAGCTTGAAGGTTCCCATACCTTCTCTGAGCGACTAAGAACAGCAGTTGCTGTCTTAGCAAACTCATCAGCAAATCTCTTTGGAGGTCTGCCTTTGGTCGCCCTTTCAGATCTGCGTACTAGACGCAAGTCTTCTGGACTCATCTCCTCTTTCTTAGGAGAAAAATGACCAATGGCGAACAGTGGTTCTTCCAGTTCATTGTCAGACGCATCAGATGGTCTGACTGAGGCCTTTGCGCTCTTGTAGTCTGCTGTGTCATCACTGTCACTGACACCAGCAGCAGCACCGCCCACTGAACTGGAATCCGAACTCTGATCATCATCATCATCATCATCATCCTCATCCTCAGCAGCTTCCTCAGCTTTAGCTGCTTGCTTGACATCATCTTCATCCTCCTCTGGGTAACTCTGGAAAATTCCCACATTTTTCCCCCACTTAGGATTGTACTCAACACTCCTTGTGAACTTAATGGACTTAGAGTTAGTCATCCATACCCTGTATGCACCTTTTTCGTACCCCATGAACAAACCATGTGCCCCACGCTTCCCAAGCTTGTTGGTTTGTGGGGTGCGTACCCACATGTCAGAACCAAAAATTCTCATGTGCTTGATGTTGGGCTTCTTGCCAAACATCTTCTCATAGGGGGTACAGCCAATGGGTGATGACAATCTGCGATTAACGGTGTAAACCAAATTCCCCAAAGCTTCCCCCCAAAACTTATCAGGGAGATTGGCATCATGCAACAAGGTTTTCATTCCTTGCAGCAATGTTTGATTTGCTCGCTCCGCAAGCCCATTCATCCATGGCGATCTGGGCGTTGACATGTCATGCTGGATTCCCTTCTCAGTCAGGAAAGCTTCAAACTGCTGAGAAGTGAACTCCCCGCCCCGATCAGTAAACAAACAGGCAATACGTTTACCGTGCACATTCTCCAACCAAGCACAGAATGCCTTAAACTTCGGAAACGCTTGCGATTTCTGTTCGAGCAAAAACACATGAATGTACCTGGAAAAAGAATCAATTAGAACCATGAAGTACCTTGCTCCTCCTAAAGAGGGCGTAAGTGGCCCAACCAGGTCTGCATGCACTAGCTGGTAGGGTTTGGAAGCCTGCCTGCTAGACTCCTTGCCTTTTGGAGCAACCTTCACCTTGTTCTCTGCACAAGATACACATTTTATGTGAAATTTACAGGGTTTGATGTTCAAACCTTCAACCACCTCTGGCATCTTGGCCAGTGCCTTCCAAGAGAGGTGACAAAACCTTCGATGCGCATCGTGAATGCAACCTGCATGAAGAACTTTGTTAGTTTGTGCAACACAACAAGAATCAGCATTAGACACAACAGCAGTGTCGTCATAAGTTATATGGAACAAACCATCCATAAACTTTGCATGCAAATAGTCCTCTTTGCTTTTACTGATGACACAGACGCTCCTCTTGAAGGAAATCTGAAAACCACGCCCAGTAAGCTGTGGGATACTGAGCAAATTGCTTGCAACTCCCGGAACATAAAGCACATTACTGATGGTAGTGTGCAGACTTGCAAGTTTCACAGTCCCTTCTCCTGCGATTTGCAACGTCCTTCCGTCAGCCAGGTGAATCTCACCTTCTTGAGGCTTGAAGGAGATAAACAGGTGGCGATCCTTCGTGACGTGGCGGCTCGCACCTGAATCGACAATAAATCTGCCTTTGGCTGTTGGAGCAGTCTTTACAGCAAGCAAACCCTTGTTTTCCACCGGCGTGGGCTTTTGCAGCTTGCCCCCCTGCTCCTGGCCAGCAGACTTGCCTTTAGCCTTTGGTGAAGCTGTGCCAGCAAACAACGCTTTGTTTTTCCCTGGCGCGGGCTCTTCACCCTCCCTCTGCTTCGGGCCATCTGCAGGCGTCTGCCTCTGTTTACCTTTGCCTTTCCGGCCTCTGCAAAGGCGATGACCTTGGTTCCCACGAGAAACAGAGCTCTCAGCTGCCAACTCCTTGGCTCCCCCTGGAGGCTGGAATGCTGCCTGGGATGACGTGACGGTCAGCTCCCCCTGCAGCCTGCAACCGGTGCCCTCAGCATCCCTGCATTCACTCACATTCTGGGAAACAGCCAGGACCTCCGATGCAGTCAAACTCTGGGCTGGGATGACTGGCTGGTGGGCTTTCTTCAAAGCATCCCACATCCCGTGTGCAGTGGTGTTGCCAGCAAGCGTCTTAATTTCCTCAAGAGAGACGGATAAGACTATTACGTCTATCGCCTTCGAATCATCGGCTTTCCATCTCTCTGTCAGAGGAACCGGGGGGGGGGGGGCTCAGATACGGTATGCCACACCCGAAACTGACACAGCAAACTTAGGACAGTCAGCATTTCCATAAGCTTGGAAAAACTCCATTTCCAGCTTTTTGCTTTAGCCGTGAGTCTTATTAACTTCAGAGACTCCTTATCTTGGCAGCTTATTAATCACGAACTCTCTGGCTCGGCTCCCAGGCCAATTAAGCCCTGCCGGAGATCAAAGACTCCTTCCGAGGTAAACAGAAAAGCCTCCCTTTCTTTCGCTTTTCCCACGTACCTCTCTTATGCAGTCTGTTGCAGTTTTACTCTCCTGTAGGTGCTGTGAATCTGGGCCCGAAACCTTGTTGTTGGGATACTGCCAGGGAGATAACGTCCATCTGAGCCCCCAAGCCGGCTGCCGGACGATCCATCGGCCTCCCGTAGTCACGCAGATCCAGCAATTAGGGGCACAAAGCCTTAGAAATAGATTGCCACATTCCTAGGCTGGTGCACCCTCTTTCAGCAGAAAAACACAGCCAAAAAGCTTGCACCGCAGAAGAGCATATTCTACAGACTTTATTTAGCGTTGAACAGAACAAAGGAAAACATGACCGTTCTGAGTCAGCGTCTCTGACCGACTGAGAAATCAAAAGGAATAGCAAACATAAACATCCTGTGAATAGGACATGCGCAGACTCTGTGACTCACAAAGCCTGCTCCCTTTTAAGGTGGAACGGAAATATCCTAACAGTCTCCCCATCCTGCTGCGATCAGCTCCCCTCCCTGCTGGTCTCCCAGAACACAGAGAAATTAAGAGGAGGGAGCAAAGACAGGCAAGGTGCCAGAGTCTCAGGTTGCTTGGGAAGGACCAGGGGGAGGAGGAGACTTCAGAGAGTGGTGGGAGGGTAGCAACCTTCAGCCTTTACAACTACCTCACTGGGGCAAGAGCTGTTGGGAAAGGTTTCTGTGATCATGAGGCCTGCACGGTTTGGGTTTCTTTGAATAAAGAATGTTGGCTTCTTTTGAATAAAACACCACTGACACCAGGTGTTTTTTCTTGCTGACCTCCTCCTCACTCCAGCTCCTGACAGCTGTCTGGCTGCTGAAGAAATGGGTGGGGTGGGACTTACTTTCTTGTACTTGGATTTGGAACGCAAAGCCTTTTCCACAGCTGTCAGCCACTCTTGCTCCTTTGTCGAGTCCAAGTAGAAGAAAGCCTCTGTGCTCAGGTCCAGCTCCTGGAACCGAATGCCCAAGTGCCAAAGAGAAGGATGTGGAACTGCAGGAATAGGACTCCAATCGGAACAGACGTGCTGGTTAAATATGCAAAGACAACAGGAGTGTGCAAGGGCAGGCAAGATCAGGACCAAGAACAAACAAGTAATGCCAGCCACTTCTTCCTCAGCTTAGCTATTCGGGGCCCCAAAGGAGCTTTGCTAATGAAAGGAAAAAAGCTTTTCCCTTGTATTTTTTAAGATGTGTCAGCCAGCCTGATATCTAAGCACTATCCCAGTAGCCACAGGCAACCAGAAATTCTTTGAAGGCAAGTGAGTTGGTTGATCTCTCCATTCTTCCTTCACCTGGCAACCTGGTTTCCAGGCTGGCTTTCCGGGAGCAGAAAACCACCTCTCAGATCTGCTGTGCCAAGCTTGTTTGCTAGAAGATTACCCCGTAACACCCTTGTCCTCTTTGCAAACCTCCTAAATGGCTAGCCTTCTGTGTTTCCATGCTGGCCATGAAGGAATGGGCATTCCCGACTCTGAAAACAGCACAGAAATACAGCCTGTCTAGTAAAGGGGTAAAAAGAGCAAGCTAAACAGCCTCTGTAAAACAGTAGCATCTAAAGCTGCTAACCACATACTGATAAACATATCATAAAAGCAGACATGAAAAACAAATGGCCACTGGGTACTACTAATAGTGGGACACGGGTGGCGCTGTGGGTTAAACCACAGAGCCTAGGACTTGCAGATCAGAAGATCGGCGTGAGTAAGATCCTGTAAAAATTGGGAGATCAAGGGATCTGCTTCTTTTGATCGACGCAACGAACTTGAATTTGGCACTGAAGCGGGAAGGCGTAAAAAGGAAGTCCGTCTTCCGGTTTTGTAAATAGGACTAAAGCAAAGACTTTTGAAGCTAAGAGCTGGAAAAGCTGAATTAAGAGGAGCTAAACTTTAATGTCAGATACAAGAACTCCCTCCTGTAGAGTGGGGGGGGGGAGGGAAAAAAACTTTTGGACTTGAGAAAAAGGGGTGGAAAAAGGAAAAAAAGAAACCACCGTTTAATCCCTGATATTGGTCTGCCAGAGACAATAAGAAAGTGTTGCACCATTTATAGACATTTGTAACTATATGTGAATACTCTGCAATTGAATTGGAATATTGAAGGACCCTCTCTGTAACTGTTGCTTTTTATTGGAAAATTGGAAAGAAATAAGCTGCTTTGAAAGGAACATTGTTGCCAAGGAGCCCCCCTAGAGGAGGCTTGGGACATAGCTGGGGATTTTCCACTACAGCTGGCTAGGAAATTTTTCCCCACCATAAAAGAAACTTGAACTGTGTGAGTGACCTTGAATTTTAAAGATAAAGTAATGGATCAGGAAAAAACCCAGCCTTCAAGGATAAAAACCAGGCAGCAACAACGAAGACAATCAATAGTAGCACCCCCTGTCCTAGAAAAAGAAGATACTGGGCAGTCTGGAGCAAAAGGTACGGGCCCCGAAGAGACATTAAATGCATCATTAGATAAAATATTTGGAGCTTTGGAAAAACTGTCAGCTAAACTTGACTTAAACACTACAACTATCAGCTCTAATACACAGGCTATTGACCAGTTGCTGCAGGAATCTAAATTGACAAGGAAAATTGCCGAGGAAGCAAACGAAAAGGTGTTGGCTGTAGAAGGGAAAATACAGCCAATCAATAAACAACTAGAGGACCATAAGGCACAATTGTCCTTATTTGAACTTAAAGACAAACAGACCAATTTAAGAATTAGGGCGGTACCGGAATTGGAAGAAGGAAAATTGAGCGAATTTCTTACACAGGAATTTGAAGAATTTTGGGGCCTGGACGCAGAGAAAGACTTTAAGATAGTAACTGGAGAAGATGGCGACGAAGTAAGACGCGCTTGCCGGAGCTCCCCCCCCCCCCTTTCCAAGTTCCTGCTGTAAGTTACTCCGCTCCTATTTTTCTCTGGAAGCTGGCACGATAATGTTTTGATGATAACGCCAGGAACTCACCCTGTGGAGCTTGCAAAGCCAGCACCATAAATCCTTCCCTGGCCTTCCACCAGCTCTTGCTTAACCTTTGAAGGACTCTTAGATAACCGAGCCGCTCAAGGGGTTTAGCATGACGAATCTAAAATGTGGTCGTACCTCTTCTGTGGAAGACCGTTCCCTTAATGCCTCAGAACCTAAGTCTTAGGTTTCGAAGCCTACTGGGCTGGATTCACCACCTAAGATCTTAGAGCCTTCTATGTCATCATTGGAGGAGTTTTTCTGCAATCTTGTGCCTCCTTCACCTGTTACTTCCAAGCAGTTAGATTGCCTACATGATCCTGCAATGACTCCAAACAACCTTTTAAACACCTCCAAGCAGGTAGACTGTCCATATGATCCCGCAACGACTTCAAATACTCCCTTGCCAGAAGACAAATCGCTGTTGGATATGACCCCCAGCCCAGATGGCCTCTCTCCCTACCCCGACCCTCATCGTAAATCTTTATGTGATATAGTACGATCAGCGGAGCTGAGGACTTTGCAGAAATATTGCCTGCACTTGGCTGACGAAATAAAGGTGCTATCAGCTTCCATCAATAGGTTAGAGGGAAAACTAAATGCCTTCACCAAAACCCCTGTTTCGATTTTGAATCCGCCATTAAATCATCAGGGACCTGATAATCATGAGGCACAGAGCCCAAGTAGGGGGCAGCAGTTAGTAAACCTCCAACTCACCCCTAACAATATATGCTTGAACATCGCTCACTCCTGCTTCCCCTATTATGCCTGGAGAAATTGTAAAGCTGCTGTGATCTCATTGCGAACGTTGACCAGGTCCTACTTGGCCCAGGGTGGTCTCCTATCATTAGAATGGCTGCCAGAGACTCCAAAATTTAAGCGCTTGTTGCTCAAGTTTGACTTGCCCAGGCTTCCTGCACTTTTGAGCAAACTTCGAAATCGTCTCAACTGGTTTGGAATCTTTCCACAAAGATGCTTCTTTAACAACTGTAGGGGCATTATTGGGAAAATCCCAAACTCAGCAAACTTGGTTAGCCGGCCTACAAGGAGGACTGAGGATCATGACCGGAATTCGCAGCAACGGACCCTTCCTATGAACCCCTCCCCACAATTTACTAGCCGACCATCCCACCGGCAAGAAGGGACTGCCTTAAGGGGTAGAGTTTTGACGGGTCCAGCTTTGGCCATTATAGATGCTTCTAAAGATTGGCAGACACAAGCCTATGTGGACCCCCCTGCAGCGATAACGATCTCCAATCCTCAAAATGGCTGCATTTCTTGTGCTGATACTATGACGATGCAAGAGACACTGGGAGATCCAGTAGCCCTCTGGACAAAACTGAGGCAGTGGCAAGGCTAAACAAGCTACTGGAAGCTAACCGAAAAGGATGTCTTTCTTCTGTCTTACATAGTTCTTTTCCATCAACAAGCCTTGATCCTCAAGGCACGACTCCTGCAACTACAGAGCATATGGCAAACGACGAGTCTATGGACTTGTCGGTTAGTAACACCCCCCCGTATCAAGATTTTCTCTTACAGCGATCTATAAATTCGCCCCAGCCACTGGCTGCTCCTGTGACATGTGACAACCTGAACCTGAAATGCAAACAACAAAAAATCACTGCTTACAAAGCGGCCTCTTACATTACTATCATGGAATGTGGCTGGTATTAAATCCAAACTGACAGACCCATCATTTGTTGCTTATATAAATGGCAGCCACATCCTTCTATTCCAAGAGTCATGGGCCTGTGAGGACTTCTATCTAACAGGATACAAGGGCTTCTACCTGAATGCCACGCAGAACTCGTTATCACATGGTAGACCGCAAGGAGGCTTGGCTACTTTTGTTTCCTTAGCCATAAATCTTCAGGCGGAAAAAATCGACATCCAGTCGTCACTCATGCTGATTATAAAGTTGTGAATAGCAGAGGAAATGATAGTAGTGATCAATATCTATTTATGTCCACTTTATAAGAGAAATTTGGTTGATTTGAGATGGCAGGAAATCCAAGTGACATTGGAAACGCTTTTTGATAGAGACTTCCGGGGTGGCGCCATCGGAAATGGCTGACTCCCTCTAGAACGGAGGGAAATTGCTCCGTGGAAATTCGGGTTTTTACCGCTACGGCGCAGCGGGAACCCTTAAAAACCACAGGCGGGTGAAGCCTGTGGCCGTGGGACTCGGCGGGCACCTTTTTGCGGCCCCCGCCAATTGGCAAAGGAGCTCAGTTCTGGGCTCCGGAGCAGAGCGAGGAAGTGGCGCTGTGCTGTGAGTCGTCTGCTTCTTCCGTGGAGTGAAGCCGCAAAGCCGTTGCCAGAGAGCGCTGCCTTCTTCCTTGAAATTTGGCATTAAGATCAACGACCCGTGAGTAGGTTATTTGGCAATTAAAGGAACTGAATTTAAAGATTTGGCACCGAATGCGGAGAGGTATAAAAAGGAAGTCTGCCTCCCGTTTTTGTAAAGGAGTTAAGCAATGAACTTGTAAGCGGAAACCTTAAAGGACTATAATCTGAACAGTCCTTTGAAGGACTATAATCTGAACATCAAATAAGCGTTAGCCCCCCTTCTGAGGCAGGGGAGGAGGGGGAAAGGACTTGAACAGTATTTCCCTGCAAAAAAGAGAGAATCAGAGCAGCTAAATTCACTGCTCAAACCCCTGAGACCAGCTCCTGCGAACAGTTAAAAGCCGTACTGGAAAGTGTGCTGTCGCTGAAAGTATCTTTCCTTTGTAACAGTTAACTCTGTGCTTGAGGACACAATTAAGATGCAATATTACTGACTGTCTCTCCTGATTTTAAAGTATCAAGCAATAAATAAACTGGAAAAAGAACTGTTGTCCTTTGGAGACCGGGGGACGGAAGGTAAAATAAGTTATTCTAAAAAATAGAAAAATAAACATTATTGACTGTTGCTGATACTGTGTCCCCCTAGAGGAATTTTGAAATTGCTGCAACTGTGGCTGGACTAAGGGAATTTTCCATTCCAAAACAATCTTTGTTTCTTTGTCTCTGAGTGTGTGACTGACCTTGACAGACTCTGACTCTGACTTTGAGTACGTGACTGAGCTTGGCTTTTATCTGGAGGGTTATGGCTGATGGGAAAGACAAATTAGAGCTCCAACAAGCAACCAGATCTGGAAAAGTACTACGTACAGACATTGGGCTTCAAAGGAGAGCCTCGGCATCCAGTCCTTCTGGCCTGCCAATAGCAACCCCATTGGCACAACCTAAGCCCAAAGGTATGGCTGCTGCTGATGCCGTAGCCCAGGCTCTTAGCAAAATAAATGAGACTTTAGACAAAATAAGTAAACAATTAGCTGAGACATCGGATAAAATCGATCAAAATACTACAAGTATTAACCAAAATACCACAAGCATTAACAGTCTGGGTCAGAAAGTGAATACTAACACAGAGACTATCCAGAGATTAGTACAGGAATCAAGTTCAATATGAAAGACAGCGGACGAGGCAAAAGAAATTGCAACCTATACAGCCACTGTTGTAGAAAAGAAGATTCCACCAATAAACAACTGCAAGAACACAAATCAACTCTTTCCTTGATTGAGTTGAGGGAGAAACAAGCAAACTTAAGGATCAGGGCAGTTCCTGAATTGGAGAAAAATAACTTGATTGACTTTCTTACAAAGGAATTTACAGACTTTTGGAACCCAGATTTGGAGAAGAACAGCTTTAAGATAGTGAGTGCTTTTAGACTTGGAAAAGGAGGGAGAAAAGATAGAGTGAGAGACTGTCTGATCACCCTCCGGACAAAAGAGGAGAGAGATAGAATCTTGAGTCTACACTTTCAGAAGACTTTGGTAATACATCAATCAAGAGTGGAGATATTCAAGGATATTCCGAAACATCTTTTGGACCTCAGGTCCAATTATAAGGATTTAGTAGCACAACTGAGAAGTAACGGAATCTTTTTTCAGGTGGGAATTTCCTGAAGGTCTGTCTTTCAGCTATAAAGGCAAAAAGATAAAGATAAAATCAGAGGACAACAAAACTAAATTCTGGAGAGACCACGGAGAAGACTTGCAGAAGAAAGCCAAAGGAGAGCTAAGAACACTTATAAGTGAAACTCTAGACATACCAGATCTTCCTCCTGGACTGAAAGAGTGTTTAAAGAAGGTGATACCACCATCAGAACAGGAACAGGCACTGGGTGCTGTCGGAGGAGAAGCATAGTACCTACATCATGGCTCTGCAACTTTTAACTTGGAACTGTCATGGTTTGAACTCCCCTCAGAAAAGGAGATCCGTGTTTCATCTACTAAAAAAGGAGCAATTGGATCTGATCTGCCTACAAGAAATTCATATAACAAGGTTACATAGGAAATTATTGGTGAACAAAAGACTTGGTCAGGAGTTTATTTCATCGGACAAAGTAAAAAAAAAGAGGAGTTGTGATTTATGTAAAAGAAAGATTGCAACCGAAATTTATATTTAAAGATGACCAAGGAAGATTTGTGGCAGTTGAAATCCAAATACAGGGAGAAAAATTTTTGATTGTAGGTGTGTATGCACCAAACGAGGGGAAATCTGACTTTTTTAAAAAGTTGCATGGGATCCTGATGGACTATTTGGATTACAATGTAGTTTTGCTGGGAGATATGAATGGAGTGGTATCTACTTATATGGATAAGGCACAAAAACAGGTAGTCACCAAGGATGGTAGACTACCGAAGACCTTTTTTGAGATGACAGACAACTTGGATTTAGTGGACATTTGGAGAATTAAGAACCCCTTGGTTAAGGAGGGAACCTTCTTCTCTGAAGCCAAAATGACATGGACTAGAATTTACCAAATATGGGTAACTAGAGGAATGGCACCGAAGACTAGGAAAGTGGAAATCTGCCCGAAAACCTGCTCTGACCATAATGCTGTTAAGATGGAGATGAGATTAATTTCAACTGGCTCCTTCAGATGGAAGATGAATGACACCTTATTTAGAGATGAAGAAGTCTTAAAGAAGGCCCAAAAAACATTGAGAGACTATTTTGAAATAAATATGAATACTAATGTGGAGAAGAGAGTAATCTGGGACGCAAGTAAAGCTGTCATGAGAGGGCTCTTGATACAACAGAATGCTATAAAGAAGAGAAGTCAAAATGAGAAGAAAGATAAAATCTTGGAGAAAATAAAAGAAAGTGAGAAGAAACTGAGAGCAAAACCAAAGTCCCAGGAGATTCTGAGAGAAATAAAACTATATCAAGTACAATACATGGAAATAATGAATCAGGAAATAGAATGGGAAATTAAACAAATGAGACAAAAAACATTTGAATCAGCTAATAAATGTGGGAAACTGCTGGCCTGGCAAATGAAAAAAAGACAAAAATTAAATACTATTACAAATTTAGAAGTGGAAGGAAAGAATATACAGAACCCATCTGAGATCCAAAATTGTTTTCAGAAGTATTTTAAACAATTATATACGCAAGGGCCACAAAAAGAAATGGACATAGACCAATTTCTGAAGACAAACGGATTACAAAAAATCTCTCAAGAAAGCAAGTTAATGCTGAACTACAAAATATCTGAACAGGAGGTAGAAGGTGCCATTCAAAACATGCAATTGGGCAAATCTCCAGGACCAGACGGGCTGACTTCTAGATAGTATAGATCTTTGAAAGAGTGGTTATTGCAACCTTTGAAAGAAGTCTGCAATGAAATATTGGAAGGGAAAAGGGCACCAGAGTCGTGGAAAGAGGCGTACATCACACTTATACCGAAAACAGAGACTGAAAAGACTCAGCTTAAGAACTACCGCCCTATACCGTTACTTAATGTGGATTATAAATTTTTTGCCGACATTTTGGCCAAGAGACTGAAAAAAGTACTGATGGAAGAGATTCATAAAGATCAAGCGGGCTTTCTCCCAGGAAGACACTTGTCTGATAATCTGAGGAATATAATAGATATTTTGGAAAAATTAGAAGTGAATATAAATACTAAAGCAGTTTTGATATTTGTAGACGCGGAGAAAGCTTTTGACAACATCTCTTGGAGTTTTATGAAGAAGAATCTACATGGGATGGGGGTAGGCCAAGGTTTTGAAAATGGTATAGGCGCAATATACACTGAGCAAAAGGCTAAACTAATTGTAAATAATGTGGTTACGGAAGAATTTAAAATAGAAAAAGGGACACGACAGGGGTGCCCAATCTCCCCACTGCTTTTTATATCGGTCTTGGAGGTCCTGCTAAACATGATTAGAAGGGACCGGTTGGTCAAAGGTATACAGGTCGGAGATAAGCAATATAAATTGAGAGCATTTGCAGATGACTTAGTATTTAGAATTAATTCAGGAATTTGGTCAAGTGGCAGGTTTCAAACTGAATAAGTTAAAAACCAAGGTTTTAGAGAAAAAATTAACACCGATTGAAAAAGATAGGTTTCAGAAGGAGACAGGATTGAATGTGGTAAAGAAAGTGAAATATTTGGGGATTAATATGACAGCTAAAAATGTGAACTTATTTAAAGATAATTATGAGAAATGTTGGACTGAAGTGAAAAAAGATTTAGAAATTTGGTCAAATTTGAAGCTTTCACTGTTGGGCCGAATTGCTGTGATAAAAATGAATGTATTGCCGAAAATGTTGTTTTTATTTCAGACATTGCAAATTGTGGACAAGATGGATTGTTTTAAGAGGTGGCAGAGAGATATCTCTAGATTTGTCTGGCAGGGCAAGAAGCCCAGAATAAAATTTAAGATACTGACAGATGCAAAGGAAAGGGGTGGATTTGCCCTGCCAGACCTTAAACTTTACTATGAATCAGCAGCATTTTGCTGGTTGAAAGAATGGCTACTTCTTGAAAACACAGACATTTTGGATTTAGAAGGTTTTAACAATGTATTTGGTTGGCATGCATATTTATGGTATGATAAGGTCAAAGCTCATAAAGCATTTAAAAATCATATTGTCAGGAAAGCTTTGTTTAATGTTTGGATAAGATATAAGGATTTGTTGGAAAATAAAACCCCAAGGTGGCTGTCACCAATGGAAGCAAAAGCTTTGAAAAAGCTCAATATGGAGGCTAAATGGCCAACATATTGGGAAATTTTGGAACAAGACGGAGATAGATTGAAATTGCAGAGTTTTGAGAAATTAAAAAACAAAGTGAGAGACTGGCTTCATTATTATCAGATAATGGAGACATATAATTTGGATAAGAAAATTGGCTTCCAGGTGGAAAAGTCAAAATTAGAAACAGAACTGTTAGAACCCAATACTAAGAATTTGTCAAGAATGTATAATTTGCTGTTGAAATGGAATACTCAGGATGAAACGGTGAAATCTGTTATGATTAAATGGGCACAGGATGTTGGACATAATATTATGTTTGCTGACTGGGAACAGTTATGGACCACAGGTATGAAGTTTACGGCATGTAATGCCTTAAGAGAGAATATTATGAAAATGATATACAGGTGGTACATGACCCCAGTCAAGCTTGCAAAAATCTATCATTTGCCCGATAATAAATGCTGGAAATGTAAAGAAACCAAAGGTACATTTTTTCACCTTTGGTGGACGTGTCCAAAGATTAAGGCCTTCTGGGAAATGATATATAATTAATTGAAAAAGGTATTTAAGTATACCTTCCTGAAGAAACCAGAGGCCTTTCTCCTGGGCATTGTTGAAGGACAGAACTTTTTTATGTATGCAACAACAGCAGCAAGAATACTCATCTCAAAGTATTGGAAGACACAAGATCTACCCACCCTGGAAGAATGGCAGATGAAGGTGATTGACTACATGGAATTGGCAGAAATGACTGGCAGAATTCGAGATCAGGGAGAAGAGTCGGTGAAAGAAGACTGGAAGAAATTTAAAGACTTTAAAGACTACTTACAGAAACATTGTAAAATTAATGAATGTTAGAAGGATGTTGGATAGAAACTAAGCGGTTTCCAGCTGAAATGTTTTAAGAGATATAAAAAAAGAGGTTTTACAAATGGGGACAAAGTTTAATGGTAAGGATTTGCTGAACTAACAGATTGAACTGGAATACAAAGAAGGGAGGTATGAGGAGGTCCGAGGAAATAAGTGTATGGAAGTTATGTTATTGAAAATTAATGTGTGTTTTTAACTGCTTTTCATTTTGTATGTTTATTTTTCTTTTTTCTTGTTATATCTTAAAAACCTTTAATAAATATCTTTATAAAAAAAAAAGGAAACGCTTTTTGATAAACACCCCAAAGCCACTTTTCTGTTGGCGGGAGATTTTAATGGACGCCTGTCACACACTGACCAAATCTTATTCTCTAAATTTAGCAAGTATCCTTCTCCTCCTCTTATGACTACACATCTTTTATCAAGGAAATTCAAAGATAACATAGCCACTTACGCTGGTTTTAAATGCAGGCAAACCTTGCTGGCCCTCAATTTCCTTCTGCTAAATGGGGCAGTCAGCTCGGACTACCCTGCCGAATTCACCTATTGGTCAGGTTCACGTGCATCCAAAAATATCCAGCTTTAAGGTGGCTTCAAGATTGGAGAGTGATCACTTCCCTCTAGAAATTTCCTTGACTTTGGCTGACGAACTTGATAGGCACCCCTCTATGCACCTATCAAATGATCATCTGGAGATAAGACCTACAGCCCTTAAATGGACCTCCAATTCGGCCCAGCAGTTAAACGAACTTCTCTGGACTGATCAGCTCCAAATAAAAAGGGCTTCCCTTATGCAGGCGGATGAGCCTCTACCAATGTATGATGATTTAGTAGAACTACTAAAACCAACACTAGCTCGGCCCCCCACAAAGCATGGTAAACAGTTTTTCCACAAAAAATGGTTCGATGAGGAATGCAAAAACTTCAAGAATCATCTGTATAAAGAATGGTTGGCATACAGAGCATCAAATGACCCCATGCCAAGTAACCGGCTTATCACCCTCAAGAGAAGCTATAAAGCCCTACTAAAGGAAAAGAAGCTCGAGGCAGAAAGAAACAATTGGAACAACCTTTTGATAGCTGCAGAGAATAGAAATCCAGCCTCTTTTTGGCAGTTAATTTCCAGATACCTGGGTAGGCCGCTTGCAAGAATAGAACCCCACATCTCAGCGGACACTTGGGAATGATACTTCGCCGATCTGTATGCAGTCCATGATGCCTGCGGAGATACGGTGGAGCCGGAAGCACTGCCCGATTGGGACCCAGTTACATGCCCTGAAGTTGAAACTCTCATAGATCGATTTAAAGCAGGCAAGGCTCCCGGTGATGACCTTATATCCATTGATGCCATCAAAGCAAATAAAGATTGGTGGATCCCTCTTTTAGCAGCACTTTACACGCATATAAACAAAACAGCAAATTTTCCCTCAAGCTGGAGCTCTGCGTTGATTGTATTAATACATAAGAAAGGCCCACGTACAGAGCCGAGCAACTTTAGGCCAATCAGCTTGCTAAATGTCATTGGGAAGATTTACTCGGGGTACCTGCTAAACAAACTATCGAAATGGATGGAGGACGACAATATCATTGCCGATGAACAGGCGGTTTTTCGCCCTGGAAGATCTACCACAGACCAAATATTAACCTTGAATCACCTGGCGGAAAAGTATGCCGGCAAAGCCCCAAAGGTTTTTCATGTGGCTTTTATTGACCTTAAGCAGGCATTTGATCGAATCTCTAGAAAGCAGCTATGGACAAAACTGGCTGCTACAAAGATCGATCGTCGTCTCCTTCATCTGATTATCAGCCTCCATACAAACACCTTTCTGAGAATCAGGCTAGACAATAAAGGCCTAGTTTCCAACCCTGTTACCACCACTAGAGGGGTAAGACAGGGTTGTCTATTGGCCCCAGCATTGTTTAATTTTTACATTAACTCACTGGTGACTCATATGGCCAATGATGCTTTCCACCCCCCCCCCCAAATTAGCAGGCCGATCTCTGAATGTTCTTCTGTATGCGGATGACGCCGCACTTCTTGCTAGATCCCCTATTGGACTGAGGAGAATCCCCTATTGGACTGAGGAGAATGTTGCAAGCTCTACATGAATACTGTGATCAGCATGAGCTCCAACCCAACTATGCTAAGACCAAGATAATGGTCTTCTCTGCCCGACCGAGACTCCATCGATGGTCAATGAACGGGATCCCCTTAGAGCAGGTTAACTGCTTTAAATATCTGGGACAAGTAATACGGTCAAATAGGTCTTTTCTGGCCCATAGAGACTATATAACAACTAACGCATCTAAAGCAGCCATCCAGATTAGATCCCTATATGCTAAGAATCAGGCTCAATCAGTGAAGATAGCGTTGAGACTCTTTCAAATGAAAGTCCTCCCCCTTCTTTTGGTGGGCATCTCTTTAGGCTCCCGTAGGGATTTTTTGAAATTGGATTCTATCCAAACGCGATTCCTTAGAGCCATCCTTAGGATTCCCCCCTCGGTAGCGGGTGCGGTTATGAGACTAGAGGTCGGCTGGCAAGCTCTACGGCATGTGGCCTTGAAGACGAAGCTCTGGCTATGGCTCAAGCTTTGTTTTAAACCAGTGGGTATTGCCCCCTTGATATTGAGGGACGATTTCCAATCATCGTGGGAAAGGGAGGTCACTAACGAGGTTCAATCCTGTGGATTGTCTCACCTTTACCTTGAGTCTATGACGTACAATCAAGCTAGAGCTGTGATCTCCCGGAGACTGAGTGACATTACCAGACAAGAGGACATAGCCCAGGTAAAACCAGGGATGTTCCTAGGGGACCAGATTTATCGGACCATACCATGTTATAGGTTTCAGAACTCACAGAGTTAAAGAGTTCTGTGTGACGTCTCTTTCCTGAGGCGTGGTTACAAACACACTTAAGGGAGTGGTTTGACTCTGAGTTAGTCAGTCTGCCTCCGGTACGCTATGGGAGAGGGAGAATGTGTCAGTTCTCATCAGGTCTGAATTTATGCTGTTATTCTACATGATTAAAGGCTAAGAAGAAGATAAGGAACGCCTTTGTGTCTGTTCTGAATTTATTACCCACACTGTTTGCAATTGCTTCTCGCCGCTGTGTTCACTCTGCTACCGGCAAGACAAAGAAGCAGGAGGACTTTTGGACTGGCACGGACAGGCAGCAGAGCTGCGCAAGGGAAGCGTGCCAGGCTCCATGTTTAGCCTCTCTTGGCACTCTTGGCCGGCATGATGCCATAGGTTATGGTTGTTTGCCAACGCTTTGAAGCTTTGCAGGAACGTCCCACGTGTGGGGGAAGCCAGCAAGCCGGTTGAAAGGTAGCTGGGGCCAGCCGGAGTTTTCTTTGAAGCTGGAAGGAGCTCGCTGGGGAGGAGCCGATTTGCCGGAGGCTGGAGGAAGCTGATGCTAGTCGTGAGTACGCTTACCCCGGGGAGAAGGAGATGGCTCAGTCCCAGGAACATGGCTTTGAGCTTAAGCTGCCATGTGCGAAGTTAACCAGCCAAACGTGGTTGGAGTGGAGTTATTTAGCAGAGTTGTCCCTAGTCAGAGCCAAGCTCTGGGAATTGGTCAAACCGATGTCTACATCAGCTGGGGCGGTTGCAAGCCAACGTGAAGCTGAGATGCATGTGATGGCGTTTTTGGCTGAGAATGTAAGTGCTGATTTGAGGCCTATTGTTCTGGATGCACAGAAGCCTGAGGTCGCTTGGCTAGCTCTCCAGGAAGCGTGTAAAGCTGGGGGCGGAAGCAAGGGCCGGGAGATGGCTGCATCAGAACAGGAAAGGCAAGATGGCACTGACCACCTTCGTGGAAGCCGGTGCACAGCTGGGAAAGGCTGTGGGACCCCTGAGGGGGGGCGAAGGGACTATTGCCACTGCTGCTGTTGCTGCCAGTTTTGCAGAGTCTAAAAGCTGCGTGGGTGATGCAACGTGTCTGCGTGAGGAGCTTGGAGAGAGGCAAGCTGCTGGGGGCCCTTTACCCATCACTGGGGGTGCAGGAAAGCGTCCTGGGAGCCCTGGGAGCAGTGGGGGGGCGGTGAGCAGTAAAAGCACAGAAAAGCCTCTTTTTCCAAAGGCTGCCAAGAGTTGTTTGCGTTGTGAGTCGAAGCCTGGGAAACAGGACAGAGCTGAATGCTTCAAGGCTAGCCATCTGCTGCAGAGGGAGATAAGGCCTGCAGAGTTGTCTGGGAACTCTGAGATAAGTCCAGTCTTCAGAGCAACGGAAGAAGTTGCGGTTTCGGAAGCTGCGAAGGACAGGGGCAGCAGCGGGACGTTTGTTGCTGCCATGGCAACGCTACAAAACAATTCCAGCAAGGACAGAATGGTGAAATGGGTTGTTGATTCGGGAGCCAGTCATCACCTCATTGGAACACCATCTGCTGGGAGGCTGCGGAATTGCAGGGCTGTTTCAGCTGGAACGACTGTTACGTTAGCTGATGGGACAAAAAAGACAGTTTCTAATGTTGCAAATATCTATGTTTCTGTTTTGCAGGCGGAGCTGGAGTGCTTCATTGTACCAGGGATGAAGTGTTGCCTGTTATCTGTACATGCTCTTGTGAAGCAGGGGTACAAAATTTGTTTTGAAAATGATACCTGTTCCATTTCCAGAGGGGGGAGACAGCTTATCAACGTGGAAAGCAAGAACAATCTCTTTGTTCTGGAAACACCTCTGGAGGGTGGGGGGAATGCTGGAAAAGCAAAGGCGCAGTGTGCTAGTGTTCCCAGCCATGATTCATGTGTTCATATATGGCACAAGAGAATGTCTCATGCTTGTTTGGAAGATGTTAAGAGATTGCCCGGCTGCACCAAAGGTTGTAAGATCACGCCATGTGAGGGATCACTAGAGTGCAGGGCATGCAGGAAGGTTCAAAGGTGCGGTTTTCCCAGGGTAAAGAGGGTAACCACAAAACCTTTTGAGTTGGTTCACACAGACCTTGCAGGACCCATGAAGTGTGAGAGTCTGGGTGGGGCCAGGTTTCTGCTAACGATAGCAGATGATTTTTCTCAGAATTTATGGTGTTTCTCTCTCAGAACGCAGGGGGAAGCGGCGCAACTGATCCAGGATTGGGTTGCAGAGGTGGAACTAAGGTTCTCCACCAAAGTGCAAGAGTTCAGGAGCGACCGTGGGTCACAGTTCACTGGGTCTGCTCTGAAGGAGTTCTTCAAGGAAAAGGGAATTCGTCACCAGGTGACGGGTGCAAAGTCTCCTCAAGAGAGATGCGTGGCAGAGCACAGGAGTGAAACACTGGCTGAAGTTGTCAGGGTTTTGCTGTGTGACTCTGGGCTGCCTCAGAGCTTTTGGAGTGAAGCTTGGAAATTTGCCAGCTTTGTTTTTAACAGGTCCTACAATCACGATGTAGGTGACACACCGTTTTTTCTGTTGCACAAGCAAAAGCCACAGGTGCATTTCTTCCGTTCGTTTGGGTCCAAGGCTTCAGTGCTGATACCAACAGCGCAACGGAAGGAGGGTGGTCCTAGGTACCAGGACATGATCTTCTGTGGGTATGATCCTGCAACAAATGGGTGGAAGTTTGCATACCCAGAGGGTGATCAGACCAAGCTGCTGGTCAGCAAGCATGCTGAGTTCTTTGAGCAGGGTGGTTGGTCACGGCCTAGGGTTGGTTCTGATTTCCTCTCAGAATGCTTGTCCGATTCTGAGGGGGAGGAAAGAGAGGAAGAAAGGGAGGAAGGAGAGGCAGAGGCGGAGCCTGTTGCTGAAGACCAGGTTGCTGAAGATGGTCAAGCACAGGGGTGGGTTTCTCCACAGGTTAAGAGAGAACCCAAGAGTGAGCCTTCATCTCCTGTTAGCCAAGTGCAGGAGACCCGAAGACGCAGCAAATCAGAGGGGGAGTCCTCTGTGCTGGGAGACACACTTGCTGATCCCAGTGGGTCAGGAGGAGCGCCCGAGGTTGTGCTCCGGCGGTCAACTCGGACCACAAAGGGGGTTCCCCCTGAGAGGTTTCAGGTCACCAGTGCGTGGGTTGGTTTCGCACAATGTGATTCTGGGAGTGTGGAAGGGATTCAACAATTGCCTGGGATAGATGCCAGTGGGAGGCAAAAGACAATGGGAGGTGAGTTGAACTCAAAGAGGTCTGTAAACAGGGGTTCACAGTTTCCCTCAGGATTCATGACGAGAGGGGGTGATATAGGTTTCAGAACTCACAGAGTTAAAGAGTTCTGTGTGACGTCTCTTTCCTGAGGCGTGGTTACAAACACACTTAAGGGAGTGGTTTGACTCTGAGTTAGTCAGTCTGCCTCCGGTACGCTATGGGAGAGGGAGAATGTGTCAGTTCTCATCAGGTCTGAATTTATGCTGTTATTCTACATGATTAAAGGCTAAGAAGAAGATAAGGAACGCCTTTGTGTCTGTTCTGAATTTATTACCCACACTGTTTGCAATTGCTTCTCGCCGCTGTGTTCACTCTGCTACCGGCAAGACAAAGAAGCAGGAGGACTTTTGGACTGGCACGGACAGGCAGCAGAGCTGCGCAAGGGAAGCGTGCCAGGCTCCATGTTTAGCCTCTCTTGGCACTCTTGGCCGGCATGATGCCATAACCAGCACCCTACCTTGCAGAAATTCACTATGTGGAATACCCTGGACTTCTTACAGCGGCTAGATTAAATGTCCTTGACTCTGCGATATTGTGGGGAAGGTACAGGGGAGTACCATACGCCCTGAGAACCTGTCATTGTGCCATGGGTGTGGCTGAGTCCATCAAACACATCCTCTTGACTTGCCCTTCTTATGCAGAGCTTAGACAAAACTTTATAGACCCACTCTTATGTCAATCTAGCTTCCTATCCGGAGAAAACCAGGTTTTACACTTGCTGAATAACGGCACTAGAGCTATACCTTCCTTGGTGGCCAAATTTCTTTTTTTAGCTTTTAAGCGTCGCAAGACTATAATTGACTGTATTGACATGGGGCTATCTGTTTAGCCCATTTTAGTGTTGGCTAAGTTCTAAAATCTTCCTGGAGCTTTTAACTGTGTTTTGACAAATGTACTTTTGCTGACTGACGGTCGAATAAAAGGTTGATGATGATGATGATGATAGTGACTGCCTTCAGACTTTGTAAAGGGAGTAAAGGGGGAAGAAAGAACAAAGTAAGAGACTGTTTGATTACACTCAGATCTAAAGAAGAGAGGGATAAAATATTGGGCCTGCATTATCAGAAATCACTGGAAATAGAGGATTCAAGGATAGAAATCTTCAAAGATAGCCCAAAATACCTATTGGACCTCAGAGCTAACTACGGAGATCTAGTGAACCTGTTAAGAAGAAAAAGCATTATCTTCAGGTGGGAATTTCCCCAGGGGCTGTCTTTCACTTACAGAGGGAAAAAGGTGAAGATAAGATCAGAGGAGGAAAAAGTGAGATTTCTGAAAGATCACGAGGAAGATTTACAAAAAGAGGCAGAGGGGAAAGGACCAAAGATACTAAAACCAGGAGTTTTGGACCCAGCAAAGCTACCATCGGGATTGGACAAACCAGAAGTGATACCACCCACAGATCAAGAACAATCATTGGGAGCAGTTGGAGGGGAAATAGAATAACTACATAATGTCTCTGCAGGTACTAAGTTGGAATATTCGAGGTCTGAACTCCCCTGACAAGAGGAAAAGAATCTTTCACTTATTGAAAAAGGAAAAATTGGACTTGATATGTCTGCAAGAAACCCATGTGACTAGAATACATAGGAAAGTATTAATTAATAAAAGATTAGGTCAAGAATTTATTTCATCAGATAAAGTTAAAAAGAGAGGAGTGGTGATTTACGCAAAAGAAAGTTTATTACCAAAACTCATTTTTAAAGTAAAAAAATTCCTTCCAGTAGCACCTTAAAGACCAACTAAGTTAGTTCTTGGTATGAGCTTTCGTGTGCATGCACACTTCTTCAGATACACATTTTTAAAGATGACCAAGGAAGATTTGTGGCAATTGAAATACAATTTCAAGGAGAGAGACTGTTGATAGTAGGGATATATGCACCAAATGAGGGGAAATCAGAATTTTTAAAGATACTGCATGAGACGTTGTTGGACTTTATGGATTATAACATTATTATGCTTGGAGATATGAATGGAGTGGTATCAACAAATATGGACAAGTCAGAAAGACAAGTGGTGACAAAAGATGGAAGACTACCGAAAACTTTTTTTGAAATGACAGACAATATGGACTTAATCGATATCTGGAGAACTAAGAACCCCCTAGGTAGAGAGGGGACATTCTTTTCTGAAGCCCAAAAGACTTGGACAAGGATTGACCAAATCTGGATAACCAGAGGAATGGCTCCCAAGATTCGAAAAGTGGAAATTTGCCCAAAAACTTGCTCCGACCATAACCCTGTGAAAATGGAAATGAAACCAACACTGACTGGTTCCTTCAGATGGAGGATGAATAACGCTTTGTTTAGAGATCCAGAAATTACCAAGAAGGCCCAAAAAATTATGAAACCCTATTTTGAGATAAATTTGAAGACCACTGTGGGAAAAAGAATAATCTGGGACGCAAGTAAAGCTGTAATGAGAGGGTTCTTGATACAGCAGAATGCAATAAAAAGGAGAACTCAAAATGAGAAAAAGGAAAAGATTTTGGAGAAAATAAGAGAAGGAGAGAAGAAACTTAGAGCTAAACCAAAGTCACAAGAGATCATAGAATAGAATCATAGAATCATAGAGTTGGAAGAGACCACAAGGGCCATCGAGTCCAACCCCCTGCCAAGCAGGAAACACCATCAGAGCACTCCTGACATATGGTTGTCAAGCCTCTGCTTAAAGACCTCCAAAGAAGGAGACTCCACCACACTCCTTGGCAGCAAATTCCACTGTCGAACAGCTCTTACTGTCAGGAAGTTCTTCCTGATGTTTAGGTGGAATCTTCTTTCTTGTAGTTTGGATCCATTGCTCCGTGTCCGCTTCTCTGGAGCAGCAGAAAACAACCTTTCTCCCTCCTCTATGTGACATCCTTTTATATATTTGAACATGGCTATCATATCACCCCTTAACCTCCTCTTCTCCAGGCTAAACATGCCCAGCTCCCTTAGCCGTTCCTCATAAGGCACGTTCCAGTTTGTCAGTGTCCTTCTTGAATTGTGGTGCCCAGAACTGGACACAGTACTCCAGGTGAGGTCTGACCAGAGCAGAATACAGTGGCACTATTACTTCCCTTGATCTAGATGCTATGCTCCTATTGATGCAGCCCAGAATTGCATTGGCTTTTTTAGCTGCCGCGTCACACTGTTGGCTCATGTCAAGTTTATGGTCAACCAAGACTCCTAGAGCCTTTTCACATGTACTGCTCTCAAGCCAGGTGTCACCCATCTTGTATTTGTGCCTCTCATTTTTTTTGCCCAAGTGCAATACTTTACATTTCTCCCTGTTAAAATTCATCTTGTTTGTTTTGGCCCAGTTTTCTAATCTGTCAAGGTCGTTTTGAAGTGTGATCCTGTCCTCTGGGGTGTTAGCCACCCCTCCCAGTTTGGTGTCATCTGCAAATTTGATCAGGATGCCCTTGAGTCCATCATCCAAGTCGTTGATAAAGATGTTGAATAAGACCGGGCCCAAGACAGAACCCTGTGGCACCCCACTAGTCACTCTTCTCCAGGATGAAGAGGAACCATTGATGAGCACCCTTTGGGTTCGGTCAGTCAACCAGTCACAAATCCACTGAGTGGTAGCATAGTCAAGACCGCATTTTACCAGCTTCTTTACAAGAATATCATGGGGCACCTTGTCAAATGCCTTGCTGAAATCAAGGTAGGCTACATCCACTGCGTTCCCTTCATCTACCAGGCTTGTAATTCTGTCAAAAAACGAGATCAGGTTAGTCTGACATGACTTATTTTTCAGAAATCCATGCTGAGTATTGGTGATCACAGCATTCCTTTCTAGGTGCTCACAGACTGTTTGCTTAATGATCTGCTCCAGAATCTTCCCTGGTATTGATGTCAGACTGACTGGGCGGTAATTATTTGGGTCCTCTCTTTTCCCCTTTTTGAAAATAGGGACAACATTTGCCCTCCTCCAGTCTGCCGGGACTTCGCCTGTTCTCCAGGAATTCTCAAAGATGACTGCCAGTGGTTCTGAGATCACATCTGCCAGTTCTTTTAATACTCTTGGATGCAGTTCATCTGGCCCTGGAGACTTGAATACAGCTAAACTAGCCAAGTATTCTTGTACTATCTCCTTAGTTATTCTGGGCTGTGTTTCCTCTGCTGAATCATTTGCTCCAAATTCTTCAGGTCGGGCATTGTTTTCTTTATCGGAGAAGACTGAGGCAAAGAAGGCATTGAGGAGTTCAGCCCTTTCTGTGTCCCCTGTTTGCATTTCACCATCTTCTCCTCTGAGTGACCCCACTGTTTCTTTGTTCTTCCTTTTGCTACGAACATACCCATAAAAGCCTTTTTTGTTGCTTTTAACCTCTCTAGCAAGCCTGAGTTCATTCTGTGCTTTAGCTTTTCTGACTTTGTGTCTACATGTGCTGGCTATTTGTTTGAATTCCTCTTTGGTGGGTCGTGGGTTCGAGCCCCACGTTGGGCAAAATATTCCTGCATTGCAGGGGGTGGACTAGATGACTCTTGTGGTCCCTTCCAACTCTACAATTCCAGGATATCCTGTGAGGAGTAGTCAACTGAGTTTTACTCAGAAGAGATGCGTCAAAATCAACACAGCCACGTAATTAGTGCCCATCAATTTAAATAGGTCTGCTGTGGAAAGGACTGATGTTGACTACAACCCTGATGTTTTCTGATTATTTTATAGAGCGTTTCCCTCAATACCAAAAAATGGAGGCAGAGACAATTTACTGAATTTCAAAACCACCGAAGCTTTATTGAATGAACGAATCAGTTTATTACAGTCACAAACCAGAATATGGACTTATACAGAGATAGAGAACATGTAGAAGAAGAAGAAGAGTTTGGATTTGATATCCCACTTTATCTATTCCAAACTCTTCTTCTTCTTCTACATGTTCTCTATCTCTGAGCGAAAGCTCAGAAAAAGCTCAATATGGAGGTCAAATGGCCGAAATATTGGGAAATTTTGGAACAAGAGGGAGATAGACTGAAATTGCAGAGTTTTGAGAAATTAAAAAACAAAGTGTGAGACTGGCTTCATTATTATCAGATAATGGAGGCATACAATTTGGACAAGAAAATTGGCTTCCAGGTGGAAAAATCAAAATTAGAAACTGAACTGCTAGAACCCAAAACTAAGATTTTGTCAAAGATGTATAACTTGCTGTTTAAATGGAATACACAGGATGAAACAGTGAAATCTGCTATGATTAAATGGGCACAGGATGTTGGACATAATATAATGATGGCTGACTGGGAACAGTTATGGACCACAGGTATGAAATTCACGGCATGTAATGCCTTAAGAGAGAATATTATGAAAATGATATACAGGTGGTACATGACACCAGTCAAGCTTGCAAAAATCTATCATTTGCCCGATAATAAATGTTGGAAATGTAAAGAAACTGAAGGTACATTCTTTCACCTTTGGTGGACGTGCCCAAGGATTAAGGCTTTCTGGGAGATGATTTATAATGAAATGAAAAGGGTATTTAAATATACCTTTCTGAAGAAACCAGAGGCCTTTCTCCTGGGCATGGTCGGCCAAATGGTGCCAAAGAAGGACAGAACTTTTTTTATGTATGCCACAACAGCAGCAAGAATACTTACTGCAAAGTATTGGAAGACAAAAGATCTACCCACTCTGGAAGAATGGCAGATGAAGGTGATGGACTATATGGAATTGGCGGAAATGACTGGCAGAATCCGAGACCAGGGAGAAGAGTTGGTGGAAGAAGATTGGAAGAAATTTAAAGACTATTTACAGAAATATTGCAAAATTAATGAATGTTAGAATGATGTCAGAATGAAGTTAAGTGGTTTAGGCAGCAATGTTATAAAGGTGTATGTAAAAATGGATTGTTAACAGGTGAGAATCCAAAGTTATAATATATTATGTTAAAGGATTAAGATAAAAACAAAGAGGGAAAGAAACTGCTGAATTAACTAACTGAATTGGAATACAAAAAAAGGGAGGTGTGAGGAGGTCAGGGAAACAAGGAAATGAATGTAAGGTATGGAAAGACTGGTGTATTTTTAAGTGTTTTTTATCTTTTTTTGTATTTTGTATTTTTTCTTTTATTTTTTCTTTTGTCTTTCTTTTTCTTCTTTTTTTAATTCATGTAATTCTTTTCTTTGAAACCTTAATAAATATCATTTTTTTAAAAAATGATATCCCGCTTTATCACTACCCTAAGGAGTCTCAAAGCGGCTAACATTCTCCTTTCCCTCCCCCCCCCCAACAAACACTCTGTGAGGTGAGTGGGGCTGAGAGACTTCAGAGAAGTGTGACTGGCCCAAGGTCACCCAGCAGCTGCATGTGGAGGGGCGGAGACGCGAACCCGGTTCCCTAGATTACGAGACTACCACTCTTAACCACTACACCACACTGGCTCTCATATACATGTAGATTAAAATCAAAATCTATAAGCTAGAATACAGTAAAGAATACAGATGTGAAACTATTAAAATGTGTAGTTTAAGACCTTAACCGCTAATTTAAAATATGCATGTCAATGCTTTATTATAATTAAGGCAGGTAAAATAATTATTACTCTTAACAGTATTCATTGCTATGAGGCTTCTTGAAGCAATTCAGAATACAATCAACATTAGCAGAACACTTTCCTTTACAAGGACAACTTAAAAAGCAACAATTTAAAAGCAATAAAAAAGTAATATTGCATAGGAAAGAATTCTAAAACAACATCAATGATCACAATTAGCAACAACACACAATGAAACAGCAAGCAAAACTTGCCTCTCCATCATCGCTGAGCCTTGAAACTTGTGTCTTATCCCCATAATCGAAACTGACATCAAGTCTTATGTCATCTGGAAGAGAATGAAGGAGAAGAGAGATGAATTTCTGCCACATTTACTGATTCACCAAATTGACCTGGCCCCCATTCCACCCTATTTACAAGGAGGCTTTATGGATCCTGTCTTTGGTGGCAACGACTCCTTCCAAGCCTGCAGTTTGGCCATCTTTGTGCTGTGGCAGGATTTCACAGCCACATGACCCAGGAGGTCTGCATCAAGCAAGGATGCTGCAGCTACTGAGTGGGCTCTCCTTAGTCTGGAAAGTGCGTCCCATGTCCCCAGGCTGTGGGTGTTACCTTCTTTGGGGCAGAAGTGAGCCAGCTCCAGAGGGACGAGAGCATGCTGTAGAGAAAAGAAAAGAACGTACTGGATCAGATGACTGATCTGATCCTAAACTCTCTCCACCCCCCAAATAATGGGTGCAAGAGAACATGGAAGCAGACCCAAGCCAGGGAAGACTTGCTTCCATCATGGGATGAGTGAGTTCTATTGCCTGGCCCCAAGGTGGAAGTGTAAGATCAAGGAAGAGGGCAGGAAATGTCTCCAGCCTTGTCCGGCCTCCCAGGGACACACATTGTGTTGTGCGCCTGATACCAGACTGTGATTCCTCCTGTGGGAATCCTTTCACAAGCCACTCTGGGAGCCTCTTGGGGCTGTGAAGGTGCCAAAGGTGAGAGACTTACCTTGCCTCTCCGCTGCAATCGCACTTGTTGTGTAACCTCTCAGTTCCTGTGGGAGGAAAGGGGACCTCAGGATCAGGAGGCTGGTCTGGGGAAAAGAGGCAGACCACTGTGAAGCCCTTTACACTCTCAGAGAGAGATCCGTTTCTGTTCTAAAATGGCAATGTCCTCCAGCCCCAAATTGTAGCTCTGCATCCAAGGCCCTCCTTTGGCTGTCTGGGCAAGTGGGCCTTTGCTGGCTCGTCCATGTGGCCAGCTTGCCTTACAAGAGGGGAAGGGCCCAAGAGGTGCACTGCTAGGTGGCGGTTTCTCCATGAAAGCTTTCTAGGTCAAACAGCCACTGAGGCCATCAAGATACTTAGATTCATCAGCAAGTTCAGGGTCTTAGTGCTTGGGGCCTCCCAGAGAAGGCCTCCCAGCATCAGAGTATAACGTTCCTCTAACTCCTGCAGGCAATGGCAATGAGGGAGAGGGTGCGCCAAGCAGGGGAAAGAGAGATCAGATGTTGAGCAATGGGAGCAATGCTTAAAGCGTGTGAAGAAGAAACAACAACTAGAGAAGTCAAATTTCAAGGCTAACAACTTACCTGCTTGTCGGGCTCAGTTTTGACCTCAATGACCGCCGCAAAGGCTGCATGCACAATCAGGCTGTGGAGCTTCAGTGGTAATTTGGGCTTCATGAGGCTGGAGAGAAGGAGGGAAACCTTTTTAGACTCTGTCTCCTTGGAGTCTTCCACATATTGGGGGTGGGGTGGGGGGAGCATCAAATACATGTCATTCTCTTGAACTTCTAGTGAATGCATGTTTCCAGTTACAGATAGGTAGCCGTGTTGGTCTGCCATAGTCAAAATAAAAAAATTCCTTCCAGTAGCACCTTAAAGACCAACTAAGTTAGTTCTTGGTATGAGCTTTCGTGTGCGTGTATCTGAAGAAGTATGCATGCACACGAAAGCTCATACAAAGAACTAACTTAGTTGGTCTTTAAGGTGCTACTGGAAGGAATTTTTTTATAGTGAATGCATGTGTTAGCTTAAACCACTTTTGACAATCAAGCAGCGTATAGATTTTACAGGGTAAAAATGAATAAAGGTAAAATAAACACACCAGGGCACTGTTTATGTGGCAGTCTACCTGGCACTTGGTTGCAAGCCTCTAGGTCTTAGTTAATCCCACCCCTAAAAGCTGAGCCATTTCGCAGTCATCTCTAGACAATATAGCTTCTATTTTCTCTCTCACATCTCCACTCATCCTGTAAATAGTTGCTGCATGAATAAAGCTTTTTGAACGCAAGAAACCCAAGAAATTGTAAGCAAATCTTCCAATCGAATTCACTGCAGTGGCAAGGTCTGGTAACACCTTTCCACATTCTGTTCCCCTCCCCCCGCCAGCTCCTCGTCAAGCTCAAAAACCCCGGTATACCTCAGTTGGTAAAGGGCTTCCAGTGCCGTAGCAAGGACCAATTCAGGCTGCGTAAAGCACGCAATCCGTCCCATGAGATCCTGATAGAGAACAGAGGGCAGGGGGGGGGGGAACGTCAGTTCACTACGGACATCAGGTGGATTCCTCCAACCCCAAACTCAGTGCAGGAATTGGCAATTTCATGCCAAATGCCTGCACAACCCTTCTCTTGGCCAGACCCTGCCAGGCCTTCCTTCTGCCCAGCATCCCCCCAATCCCATCCCCAGCTCTCCTGCCCACCTCACCCCTGGATATCTCATGCAACCTCTCGCTCACCGCAACTGCCTTGACGGCCATCTTTTTGGAGTACCTCAACCTGTCCTTTTCTTTCTGGCGGGCCTCCGAGCAAGTGGCCAGCACGCAGCAGAGCAACATCTCATCCTTCTCCAGTTGCTGAAATGGCAAGAGTCAGGCTGTCAGTTCATGGCAGGAGGGCTCCTCTGCATCTGAGACCGCCAAAATGGGGGTACATACAGCACTGGTGGATGGGGGGGTGGGGGTGAGGGATTTCGTATGTACTGTGCTGTTTTCTCAAATACTAACCACAGGCGATGCCCAGACCCTGCCAGTCTCTGAACCATCTGCAACAAGAGAAGCAGGAAAGGACATGGGGGCAGGTTAGTTCATTTCTACTTATTTTCCACAGTTGAGGATTAGAGCATTGAGACCACCCCTCCTTACGCTCCAAAATGAAAAGGAAGCATTTGCTCACGTGGGCCCACAGCAACCCTGGACTTCTTGGGGACTTTGCGGGTCCCCTTCTTCTTGCGGGCTGCCATGTCCCTCAGTCGCCTGAACCTAGAAGAGAAGGAGAGGGGCAGACCTTGTTGTTGTTGTTGTTGTTGTTGTTATACCGCCCTATACCCACAGGTCTCAGTTACAACCAGTGCTTTTTCTGGGGGGATGCAGGGGTACGCACACCCCGAAACATTTTGTGAATCTTTGCACTTTTGTCCATTTACTGTACTGCATTTATTTTCCCCGATTTGAACTATAAAATGGTGATTTTCTTGAGTCAAAATGAGAGTACCCCAAACATTTTTTTAATAGAAAAAAAGCACTGGTTCCAACATAAAAATCGCAATATCGAAACACAAAATGCATAATAAAGGTGAAAAACAACCCAGTAAAGCCCCCTCCCCAACACATTTCAAAACCTGAGACAGAAGCCTACAACCAAAATGGGTTGTGTGTGTGTAAGAGAAGGCAGGGAGTCTTTGCAGCATAGCCATAACACAAATACGGGTGGCCTAACAGTTGCAGGCAGACCCATATCATTTCACACACTACTTCAGCTGCGGGACATCGTATCAACAAGGAAAGGAGCATGTGGTGTTGTTGCATCTCCTCGGGTATTTGTTGATTTGTCGCCACGAGGGGTTGTAGTTGTGGAGGTATAGTTTGATGAGGTTCCTAGTTATTTGTACCCTAGGTGCCCACTCACACACAAAAACAAATCTCCCTGCAGCCAACCAAAGACCACCAACCACACCCTAGGTCACCCCCCCCCCAACCTCTCTCACCACCAAGGAAATGCAACAAGGGAATAGTAAGTGAACCCACGCAAGTGATGCTGACACAAAACCCCACACATACAGGGGAAACTCGGGAAATTAGAATATCGTGGAAAAGTTCATTTATTTCAGTAATTCAACTTAAAAATGGTGAAACTAATATATGAGATAGACTCATGACATGCAAAGCGAGATATGTCAAGCCTTTATTTGTTATAATTGTGATGAATATGGGGTACAGTTGATAAAAAACCCGGGGGGCGGGTTGCGAGTTGATGTGCATCAGCAGGACTCCCCCTACTGGTGGTTAACCCTTCCCGGACTTCAAGCGGACGGGCTGAAGCCGGATAGTCAGTTAGGACCAATGCCTAAGCCAATACCACTCATCACCTGTAACCAATAAAGTTGTGGCCATATTTAGCCCATTAACCTGAAATAATTGTGTCATGTGTCTTTATTTCCACTTGGGGGGGGGCGGGAACTCGCCACGCAATAGGGCTCTTTTTGTTTTTTTATGCACCCACAGACCCCAAACGGCTCTCCACAGGAACACAGTGGTGCATCTCATGTATGTGGGGGGGGGGGATTCCAACACTACCCCCACCCCCAGCAAAGCAAAGATAAGGGAAGCATTTCCAGCATTTAAAAGAGCCCTCAGCATAATGCTGTTAGGACAGCAGCCCTGCCTGGAGAGCGAAGGGGGCTGCTAGGAAGGTCGTCAAAGCATCAAGGCATAGATGAGCCAAAGAATGCAATGAAAACTCTCTTAGAGCCAGAGTGACTGACAGGAAGACTGACAGAACGCCTGTCTGTTGCAGTTGATGGCTGAAGAGTTGAGAAACGGAGAAGGGGTAGAGAGAGGGGGGGTGTATAGTGGCTAGAATTCTGGACTAGGAGGACCTGGGAGATCCGAGTGCAAATCCCCACTCAGTCATGAAGTGCACTGTTTGATGTTGGGTCCAGTCACTCTCATCCTAGCCTGCCTAACAGGTTTGTTGTGAGGGGAAAAACAGGGGGAAAGGCAAGCCGTAAATGCCACCTTGAACTGCTTGGATGAAAAGTGGGCTATGAATGTAATAAAAAGCATCCCAAAATAATGATCATGGAAGGTACCCCGGGGGTCATCTAGTCCAACCCCCTGCAATGCAGGAATATGCAGCTGTACCTTATGGGAATCGGGCCTGCAACCTTGGTGCTATCTGCAGCTCCCTCTAACCAGCTGAGCTGCAATGAGATTTGAGGGAGAATGGGAAGGCGGGTGGGAAGAGAAGTTAAGCTGTTCAGGAAGGGGTTGAATTCCATGGGGATGCTGGCCGTGTGGGGGACCCCAAGCCCTCGCCCCAGAAGATTACAAAAAAGAAGCAGACGAAATCCTACTTACAGATTCACGATGCTGGCCATCTCTTCAGGTGAAATCCCCTCCTGTTTAAACTCAACTGCTTTAAAATGCTCACACAACACTAACTCTGAACCTTGCCTCTAACCCTATTGCTACTCCTCTCTGTCTAAAATATACAGGAAAATATGTGCACAAAATATACAGATGAAAATGAAATGATAAAGTGAAAGCATTTGTTGAAATACAGTAGAGAACTCACGCCTCCCGAGTTGAGGGAGGCCTTGCTTTGCATGCAGGAGATCCCAGGTTCAGTCCAGGATCTCCACCAAACAGGGCTGGGACTGTCCCCTGTTTGAAAACCCTGCAGCGCTGCTGCCAGTCAGTGTAGGCAGTGCTGGGCTAGATTGACTCTGTCAAGTGCAACTTCCTATAATGCTCCTCTTATACGATTTCTCGAAACACAAGCAAGCTACCTTATCAACGAGTTGTGAGAGTTCATTCATGACTTTTAACAAACAGCAGAAACCATTTTATTATTTCTATGAGAGTACAGAAATCCTGAATATGAAAGGAAGGAAACTTCCTGCCTCTGCAATAAAGGCAGCTGCACTGCTAGGTGAGCTGTCCCGATGCCAACTGAAACAGACCCTCCAAAGATTCAAAGGTGAAAGGGGAATTTTGAGCATCTGAGCACAACTGGGCCGTCTTCTGCGTTAAGGTGAAGTGCAGGAAGTGATTGCCTTGAGCAGGGGTAGGCAACCGAAGGCCCTGGGTCCGGATGCGGCCCAATCGTCTTCTCAATCCGGCCCACCGAGAGTCCGGGAATCAATGTGTTTTTCCATGAGCAGAATGTGTCCTTTCATTTAAAATGCATCTCTGGGTTCTTGGTGGGGCATAGGAATTCGTTCATTTTTTCTCTCCAAAATATAGTCTGGCCCCCCACATGCTGTGAGGGACGGTGGACCAGCCCACGGCTGAAAAAGGTTGCTGACCCCTGGCCTTGAGCCTCCTCAGGACTGGCGCAGGGGCCGTGCATTGCAGGGTGCCAGCCAAGGCCCCTGCCCCAGTACTGATTGCTGATTCTACTGAGTCCATCAGTATATTGTTGTGAAGTGACCTGGCATTTTTAATGAAGTGCAATATAGGCTTGTCTTACATCTTTAACAACAGCAGCAACAACACAGTAAATTGCACAGAAGAATTCCATGTTGCCTGTGGGAGCGGCTGGGTAGACCTCTTTGCAGCTGCATGATCCATGCATTTGATCTTGGAAAAATTCATGTGCTCAATTTCTGCACATTGAGACAGGAGCCAAAGAAAGCACACGCAGAGTAGGGGGGCTCATAAAAAAGGTTTCTTTGGGAGGGGGTGGGTTGAGGTTTGCTCCGATGTGAAAGCTAAAGAGCAGCCTTTCACGGAGAAAGGAGCAGAGTAAGGCGGAAACTACTGGGACCCGTGTTTTCCAGGCACGCTGACGGGAGGGATGAGTCCAGCATTGCATTGTTGGGTCGTATTTTCAGTGACAACTATTTAAGACAGAGGTTTACGGAAAATTGATCTAAAACCTCTGCTTGTAAGAGGCTATGGGCATTTGAAGAAGCCCATCATAATCTTTACATGAAATGTATCTTTAGAACACCGGTGGCGTCATGTCCCCATTTGTTGCCTTAGTTTCTCCATCAATGCACCACCCACAATTTGCCATCATATTGGCATCAGGTGTTTTCCAGGCCAGTGAATGTCAGCAACCCCTTCTTCTAAAGCTGCTTCCCCAGTTTCATCCCAAATAGAAAGAAATGCCATTTGGTAGCCCATTGAGAAGCTTTGGGAAGTAATGAAATACATTTCCGAAAGTTATTTATGGATGCACAAGGTCACCACATCTTTGCTTAAGGTGAATGGAAAGGAACATTTCCCCAGGCGGCACACCACTGTCCCCGAATCTCGTCCGCCGCTTGGTCATTTCAACAGATTGTGTGTCTTAGTAAGATTTTGTACATTTCAGAAAGCTTTCCCTTGCCTACTGTCAGGGAACTGCCATCAGTGCCGGAGGGAGAGAGCAAGCTCCAAAGGGATCCCAGAGAGCGTCCCGGGATTGGGAGAGGCAGCCCATCTTCTGGGGAAGGGAATCAGCTTAGCTCCAGTGGAGAAGGGGGGCAGATGGGGGAATCAGAGATGCGGTCACATGACTCCTTGCCGGGGACCAGCGGAGAGAGGAAGAGTCCTCTGCTGCCTACGCCCTCCTTGCGCAGAACGCTTCCGCGCAGGGAGAGTAGGAGGAGACTGGGCATCAAAGAACTTCTTTGCTGGAAGAAGTTTAAGAAATGCCCACTGACGGATTCTGCCAGCAATTGAGACAGCCACGAGTGAGTGGCTGTCTGGACAGGAAAGGTTCACTCAGGCAACCCAGCCAGGTGTTGCCACAGGCTTACGCACGAGCAACCCCTACAACCATTACACCTACAAATGAAGTGCATGATTTTTCAAAAACTTATTAATGCCCCGTGCTTTTACTTCTGGTGTGGTAAAAAATTGCAGAACCTGGCTATCATTTAAAGCAGTGTAAGATGCTGGTTTACGTTTCCCCTCACATTTGGTGACTAGGTAGGGATATGCAGTTTTGTGTTTTGTTTTTTGAAGAGTTCCTAAGGAGTCCTGCTGCTTCCGAGTTTTATTTTGGGGGTTGTTGTTGTTTTTGTTTACAAAAAGGTAATCCAGTTGTAACCTTTTTCTAGGTACAATTCTGTACATTCTGGTACTACCTGTTCACTCATGGTCCCTCCAAATCCCTTTGTTTCTTTTAGCAATTTCTCCTGAGGGGCGCTTTGAACATGTCCCGTAATACATGTGGATAAAAGGAATCGCCTTTGTTAATTTCAAAAGCCATTTTATTTCTTCCATGATTTTCCTCTGTTGTTAATTTATTTTGTAAACGCAAGTGGGGTTTAGTCACCAGAAAGGTGGATTCTGTGGTTTTGCTGAATAGGTCATGGTCATTTCAAGAGCCATAGGGCCTGAGATGGTTCCAGCTCTAACTTACGTGTAAGATTAGGAGTCCAAGAATGTGGAATCAGTACTGCAGAAGGTCAGTTCTGACATACTTCCCCCCTAAATAGTGGGTGAAGTCCTTTTGGAAAGGACTCAAAGCTTTCAAAGTGTCAAGTTTTGCTGTACTGAAGGACTGTCCATATCTAATCTATTAGAACACTGAACCCTCCTCCCCACTCCAGGAATTTTGCTATCCAGTTGCTCATCTCATTTCCATGGAGGACATTCCAAGAAAGAAAAGTGGGTTTGAATTTGGATAATAAAAGTTTCCAGTCGAGTAGATTTATATATTTTAGTGAAGGTAAGCAACTTAAATTGACCACAGACCCAGTAAAACTCATTACAAAGAGAAGAGAAACAACATTTAAAAGCAGATACAAATAATGAGGCATTATTCTTTTCTCAAGAAGCCAGCAAAATTTCATTTTTCCTGTTTCGTTTTAAGCATGCTTTTTATTCAAGTTTTTAACAAACAACAAGGTGGTAAGCTGCTGAATATAGGCAGACCATCATTTCTCAAGGGCCATTCCAAATGTGTACAATTGATGGCTCCCAAGTAAGCTGCACCCTGTGAGTCCAGAGGTCCACTGGTGCCATTGTCCCTGTTAGCATTTTGAAAGCAAGGGCGCCAAGATTTCATCAAGCTGTCTGCCTTGATGAGACTTGCAGTGAGGATCCCTTTGATAAGCCATCGGCAATGCATAAAGGAGGGCAGGTGGCTTGGTGAGCAGGGAAAGTCTTTCAAAGATTTGGACCAGCGATGTGCCTTTGCTTCGGGCAAAGGGTGATGGTGGATGGATCCTAGCTACCTAACTCAGCACTGTCTGTACTGATTGGCAGTGGCTCTACAAGGTTCCAGGCAGGTGATGTTTTCAGTTTCACCTGGAGATGCTGGAGACTGTTCTGGGACCTGCATCACCAGCGAGCTCTGGTCCTCCCTTAAGGAGTTAGGCGGCTCAATGGTCTGACTCTGTGGAAGGCACCATGCTATTCCCCTTTAAATTAGCCATTTCGACAGAAAACATGAGAACTGGAATTTTGCTCTTGAATGGATTTTTGGATCGCCTGCATGCCAAGCACATACTTCTCCCACTGGGCCAGCACCCTTCCTCAGTGACTGAGCTCTCATTGCACACAGCCATCCAGCAAGCAAAAAAATGTTACTGTCAGAAGGGCAGAGTGGGGAGCAAGAGATTCGGGGGCCGGTTTTAGACCCACAGTGCTCGGGTTTATTCTGTTGCCTGCTTGACATTGTGCCTCCTTCCCCCCTACCTTTTATTCCCATGAAAGTTTCACAGTGTCGCTGCTTGGGATTCTGGATAATCTATGGTGTTTTTCTTTTCAGTTTTTTTAATTAATTTTCCCCCAAAAAATTAAGACAAACAAACAAACAAACATACATACATACATACATACATCCTAATTGTAATTAAACCAATCTTGATAACATTGGTAAGTGACTTCCTCAAATCCCCCTGGTTGAATTTCATTGTATTTCCTTATTTACAGTTTTCCAAAATCAATCTTCTAAAAAAAAAAAAAAATTAACTTGATCACTTCACATCTTTCATTCTTTCTAATCTAGCTTGAAACATCTTAATTCCTATCCTTACATATTTAAATCCTAAGCCTATCTCGTATTTGCAAGCTTTTCCAGTTAGGTTATCTTGACATATTCAGCTAAATAATCTTTGAATTTTGTCCATTCTTCCTGGTACTCCTCCTCCTTCTGGTCGCGGACTCTTCCCGTCAGGTGGGCTAGCCCCGGGATTCTGGAGAATCTATGTGACTAGATGCTTGTAATGTATGCCAGGCAATCTGGCACAAGTGGGTAGGGTTGCCATCCGCCGGGATTTGGCCGTTGGAAACAAGTGTCCATGCGGGAAACGCTTGAATGTCCAGGAAAATCCAAAGGTATAGCAATTCTACACGTGGGGAGTAGGGACGCAAGCGCAAATCAGAATAAAGCAAAGGCTGGGAAAGTTCAAACAGAAACACACACACACTATTCCTCAAGATTTGTCTTTAAGACACAGGATCATAGAATTGTGGAGTTGGAAGGGACACCGAGGACCATCTAGTTCCCTTATTCCCAAGCAGGGGTCCGTGGCCCCATCCCTTGCCTCCCTCCAACTAATTTCCTCTCATATTGGCATGGCAATAGCATACATTTTATGGGCGGTCTTGTTGTTTTTAGTATACCTAAAATCCTTTGCTTATTACCCCACATTTTGAACCCGCAGCCCTGAGATTAAGAGTGTCACGCTCTACCAACTGAGCCACCCCACTGTAATGATCCCACACATCCCCTCTTGACGAAGCTGCCGGCAAAGCTGATCTGCCGAGGAAATGTCCTTCTGCAGGCATGGTTTCAATCCAAACAACAAATACTAGTGGTCAACTCCAAAAGTGCGGTCAAGAAACCCTGCTTGCCAAAGAACAATTGAACGCACCCTTGAAGCTCCTTTGCAGCCATGTCTCCACACCTGACACCACGTATGATGCTAGATGTGGGGCCTGCGGCCCTGTCAAGATTCCCCACCTCTGCTCTATCTAGCCCGGCTGATGTTTTCAAATGGGGGTTAAAGCTGTGAAGCTGTTTGGATGCATGACTGGACTTGACTGTGGGCATTTCATTGTGCTGTGTCCCAGAGCCTTAAGGATGGGGTGGCCTAGGAACCTAAGACACCAGGTATATAAAAGTGAGGTCCACTCCAGCCAAGAGCGAAAGAAAACCACCAAGCAGCCCTGCTCCCCAACAATGTCCCCCAAAGAGGATACGGATCGTCTCGGGAATGCTGGTGTCCAGGCAATCAATTCTCTCCTGCAGCTCGTCCTGCGTCCCCGGGGTCTGGAAGAGGTCCTCCTGAAGCAGAGCATCACCCATGCGTTCGGAAGGGATGAGGTACATCCTGGATAGCATGAAGAACAATCCAGCCCTGAGGTGCATAATGTGAGGTCGACGAATGCCACAATGGAGAGAAGCCCCTCACAAGAGAGCTGGCACAAGGGCTGAGAATTGTATCCTGCCTGCTTTCCACAGTAGCATTCCTACTCCCCTTCTCATGATTTGGGGCAATGGGAGAGTGAAATCATTCCCCGCTTCTTCTAGTGGCGAGTCTCAGAGAGCCGCTTTGCTAGGAAGAGACAGACAATGGTTGTGAACACTTGGGTTCTTCTGAGCCGCTCTAAGGAAGACCGTATGCTGGATGTCCCACCCGCTGCCGCTCCACCAAGGTGCCACTATACTCACAGCAGGAGTTTGTAAGAGCGAGTCGGTAGCTAAGATATAAATCAATTGGGACGTTTGGAACCTGCACACCCCAAAACTGGTACTGGATTCCAGCCCACACCCATCCTTTCAATGGTACCGTCCCCCTCAGCTCACCTGGTGGCAGGCATTCTTGAAGAGGTGGTCCACCAAAAGCCAGATCTCCTTGGCCGCTCAGTGGAGTCATCACCATCCTGGGGTACGATATCCAGAAACTGCTTCTCCTGGAGGTCCAATGACAAGCGGGACTGGCATGAGAGCCTGACAGAATGTGTGCCTGTATGCATTCTTTCCTTGCTCCAGCTGGGTGGACAAGTCTTGCCCTCTGAGGCCACAGCTAGGGCTGGATGATAGCTGGCTTTCAACACGGTGATATATCACTAGCTAAACATTGCAATACACCAATATAGCACGATGTCTGAAATAAGATGGAGCTATGTATTTTTTTATTTCTATTTTTTAAATGTTTTTTATTAAATTTTACAAAATATAGAAAAGATACAAAGACAAGGACAAGAAGAAAATAAAAACACAAAATACATACTACAAAATACAACAATACACACATTAAGCATAAAAATACAAAATACAAAAATACGTACATTAGAAGAAGAGTTTGGATTTGATATCCCGCCTTTCACTCCCTTTAAGGAGTCTCAAAGCGGCTAACATTCTCCTTTCCCTTCCTCCCCCACAACACACACTCTGTGAGGTGAGTGGGGCTGAGAGACTTCAAAGAAGTGTGACTGGCCCAAGGTCACCCAGCAGCTGCATGTGGAGGAGCGGAGACGCGAACCCGGTTCCCCAGATTACATGACTACCGCTCTTAACCACTACACCACACTGGCTCTACACCACATTAGAAACTGATAGTAAAAAGAAAAGGCACATATAAGAAAAACACAAAAATTCCTTCTTTCTTAATTTTAGATCTTAAATTCACATATTCTCCTGACTTCCTCGCGTCCCCTGTTGTTGTATCCCTTTTCAAAGTTGGTTCAGCAAATTCATAGCCCATTAATTTATCTGTTGTTGGTTTAATCTTAGATTTTATCTTGTTACTAGAACCCCCGCAATTCATTTCAATGTCATCAACATTCAGAAATTTTACAATATTTCTGCAAATAGATTTTAAATTTCCCTCAATCTTCTTCCACTGACTCCTCTCCCTGGTCTGGGATTCTGCCAGTCATTTCCGCCATCTCCATATAGTCTATTAGTTGCATCTGCCAGTCTTCCAAGGTGCGTAGATCTTGTGTCTTCCAATGTTTTGCAATAAGAATTCTTGCTGCTGCTGTAGCGTACATAAAGAAAGTTCTATCCTTCTTTAGCACCGATTGGTCGACTATGCCCAGCAGAAAGGCCTCTGGTTTCTTCGGGAAGGTATATTTAAATACCTTTTTTAGTTCATTATATATCATTTCCCAGAAAGCCTTAATCCTTGGGCACGTCCACCAAAGGTGAAAGAAAGTACCTTCAATTTCTTTACACTTCCAACATTTATTATCGGGCAAATGGTATATCTTTGCTAGCTTGACTGGGGTTATGTACCACCTATACATCATTTTCATAATATTCTCTCTTAAGGCATTGCATGCCGTAAATTTAATCCTGGTGGTCCACAACTTCTCCCAGTCAGCGAACATGATGTTGTGGCCTATGTCTTGTGCCCATTTTATCATTGCCGATTTTACCGTTTCTTCCTCAATATTCCATTTCAACAGCAGATTATACATTCTCAAAAGTGTCTTTACATTGGGTTCTAACAATTCTGTTTCTAACTTTGATTTTTCCACCTGGAAACCAATTTTTTTGTCCAAGTTATAAACCTCTCTTATTTGAAAATAATGTAACCAGTCTCGCACCTTCTCCTTAAGCTTATCATAACTCTGCAATTTCAATTTCAATTTCATTTCTTGGAGTTTTATGAAGAAAAATCTTCATGGAATGGGGGTTTGGTCAGAACTTTGAAAATGGTATAGGTGCGATATACTCTGAACAAAAAGCTAAATTGATAGTAAATAATATGGTTACAGAAGAGTTTAAAATTGAGAAAGGGACACGACAAGGTTGCCCAATTTCCCCATTGCTTTTATTTTGGTCCTGGAGGTTTTGCTAAATATGATTAGAAGGGACCAAATGATTGAAGGTATTCAGGTCGGAGTTAAACAATATAAGCTCAAAGCCTTTGCAGATGATCTAGTGATGACATTACAGGAGCCGATATCTAGCACCAAGAGGGCTTTAGAAGTAATCCAGGACTTTGGTCAAGTGGCAGGTTTTAAGCTGAACAAAACGAAAACTAAGGTTTTGGAGAAAAATTTGACACCGATAGAGAGAGAGAGGTTTCAGAAGGAGACAGAATTAACACTAGTAAAGAAGGTTAAATATTTGGGGGTGAATATGACATCTAAGAACGTGAATTTATTTAAAGACAATTATGAGAAATGTTGGTCAGAGATGAAAAAGGATTTAGAAATTTGGACAAATTTGAAGCTTTCCTTGCTGGGTCGAATTGCTGTTATTAAGATGAATGTATTGCCGAGGATGTTATTTTTATTCCAATCATTGCAAATCATTGACAAGATGGATTGTTTCAAGAAGTGGCAAAGAGACATATCTAGATTTGTCTGGCAGGGCAAAAAGCCCAGAATAAAACTTAAAATTCTAACAGATGCTAAAGACAGAGGGGGGTTTGCCCTGCCAGACTTAAAACTTTACTATGAGTCAGCAGCTTTTTGCTGGCTGAAGGAATGGCTGCTTCTTGAGAACACGGATGTGTTGGATCTTGAAGGGTATGACAATATATTTGGGTGGCATGCATATCTTTGGTATGGCAAGGTTAAAGCACATAAGGCATTTAGAAACCATATTGTCAGGAAATCACTGTTTAATGTCTGGATAAGGTATAAAGACTTTCTAGAGAGTAAAACACCAAGGTGGCTATCACCTATGGAAGCGAAAGCTTTGAAAAAACTGAACATGGAGGCTAAATGGCCAAAATACTGGGAAATTTTAGAGCAGGAAGGTGACAAATTAAGATGGAGCTATGTAGAGGCATTGGCTGGCTTCACGGTTTCCCCCGCATTGTGATTTTTGCTGCCCCCTGCAGGAGGGCAGGGGAAAGCTGAACTGGCAGAGTCCACAGGGGCTGCAGGAATCTCGAGAAACATTGTCTGGCTTCACAGTTTCCCCCCACATGGTGTTTTTTGCATAGTACACACACACATCATGATTCGCAATATATTGCCAGGTCAGAAATTATGAAACCAGTCTCACTATCTAGACTTCAAGCTGATTTGAAAATATATCTATATTGACATATCGCCCGGCCCTAGCCACAGCAAGCATCTCAAGGGGGAAAACAAAAAACAAATGGCTTGCACCCCAAATCCAAGCTCCCCCTCCCCTATTAATATGCAGCTCGTAATCCCCCCACTCCGGATGTGCAGTTCACCCAAAAGCTTACTAAATATGCAGCTGTGGACATGAGGTTTGGCTAACATTTTATTTAAATTGCTGGAACCTGCCCTGGGACCTTAGGGTGAAGGGCAGGAAATAAGTAAGAAAAACAGCAACAAAACATGGATGGGCCTTCATAGGTTGATGGGCTGCAGCCCCAGCCAGCATGATGAGATGATGGGGTCACATGTTCACCACCCCTTGTCTAGAGCACGTTGCAGAGGCAGTGGTAGAAATTGAACAACAGCTGGAGCCCCAGCCCACGACTTTGTCTGGGCAATGCAGCACACAGCAGCTGGTGAACCATGCCTCCGGTCTCCTTCCCATCTTCCTCTCCAGAAATGTTCAGGGTGGTTAGTTCTATCTCAAGCTACCTCAAGAGAAAGAGAAAGAGAGGAAGGGGGAGCAAGAGAGCTTTAGGCGCACAGCAGTGGCAAGCAGCCCATCACTAAAAGGAGTTGGCAAGGATGGAGAATTTGATCCCCTCATCCCCAGGGCAGCTGTGGATTAGGACCCAGTTCATCCTCCCTCCCCCCCACCTGCCAATACTCCCCGCCCCTGTCTTGAGAGAGAGAGAGTGTATTGGTGTGGGGAATGACACATGCTGTATCAGAGTCTTAGTGCAAGAGTAGCTGGTGCCTGCTAAAGAACACAGGAGCCTTGCTGGGTTAGATCAGCATTTTGTTCCCACAATGGCCAACCACATGCCCTTGGGAGTCCATGGGGACACGGGGACAAGAGCACTCTGTCCATCATGTTCCCCAGAAACTGGTAATCAAAAGCATGTGGTTTGTGATAATAGTGGCAAGAAATAGCCACTGATAAACATATCCTCCATGGTTCTAAATGTCTACAGCTGTCCAAATTGACAGTCACCACTGTCTCCTTGTGGCTAGGATAATACACCCAAGTAGATCTGATTTCGAGAGGAGTGACATTTCCCTGAGCCACCCCAAAGCAGCCACTACCGCTTCCCAAATGCCAGTGCTCAGGTGGTAAGAGTAAGCCAGAGTGGCATAGCCTGTGCAGCAGTGGCTGAGCACAGAGACAAGGAGAAAACTGGCTCTTGGGGCCAGAGGGGGCTGGCGCCTGCATCATGAGACTGGGCTTTCTGCCTCCTGTGCTGCCAATCGCAAGCGGACCCAGAGTCAAGCAGCGCAAAATCAGTGACAAGCAGTGCTGGCAAATTCTGGTTTCGTCTCCGTTCTCCTCTGCCGAGTTCTACAAGGGCCACGTTGAGACTAGGGAAGAGACCAAAGCAGAGAGCTAGAGCCACCACCTGGACTGGATTTGAGTCAGAAGGCAGGCAGGTGCGGGTTGCCTGAGAGGAAAGTCAGGTTGGTGGGGTAGTGCCTGGTTTGCCCTAAGGGACCAGCTGCCACTGCATGGAGCAGCTGCTGATCGTTGACAAGGGCAACTCCATTTACGTGCCTTCGAGGCACATGCACACTGCCGCAAAGCTGGAAGGGGCACTTGAAGGGGCAAAAATGTCCACCCCAAGAGCACAAAAGCGGCAAAGTGGCATGGAAACAGCATCTCGACTCCCTCCCAGGAGCTTTGGCACCGACCTCTCAGGCCTGCGGAGAGTTGGAGCAAGGAGTTTTGCAGGGAGGCTGCTGGTTTTCAAAAGGCCTTTCAAAAGGGCTTCCGGAAGTTTAGAGGGTGTTTGCAGGCTTTTCCAATGCTGTCCCCAATATACGCAATTTCATTTAAACGCACGGTACCTCGGAACACAACCCCCGTGTAAACGGGGCGTTGCCTGTACCTGATTTGAGCCCGCTACAAGAACATCTAGAGGATAGCAAACCAACTGTTACCTTTTCTAGGAAGCTGTCTTCTTCTCCCTGAGATCAGAGGAGGAAGGCAAGAGCAAAAGACAACCAAGGGTGTTAATGGCACAGGCCCTGAGAAGAGAAAGAAACAGCCCGTTGGCTGAACAGTATCTGGGCAGATGGCAGGGAAATGCACACAGCGAAAGGGTTCTGGGAGGACCAGAACCTGGGATGACTCAGTCAAGGCAAACAAAGGGCATGAACAGCACACAGGAAGCGGATGCACAGCTACAGAAGCTGAAGCTGAATGCAGCGGAGGACCCCCAGCCCCCACATTTCTGAGTGGGGCAGGGTTTCTGTTGAGGCAGGGGATTAGCTGTGGGAGGAGCTTATCAGACCTAGCAGGGCAGCAGTTGAAGAAGGAGCAAAAAAGGTTTTCTTGTGTGTTTCTTTGTGGCTGATTAGCTGTTCTCCCTGTGCAAAGGTCAGAGGGGGCAGGGTTTCTGTTGAGGCAGGGGATTAGCTGTGGGAGGAGCTTATCAGACCTAGCAGGGCAGTGGTGCGCGCCTAGCGGCGCGCGCAGTTTGATCCATCTTTTAGATTTAAGGGAGCTAGTCTCAAACGTTTGTTGGGGGAGACCTAGGTGTTTTTCTTGTGGGGGGAGTTATTTGTCCTGTCTTCACACTTTTTATGATGGAGGACCACTGTAGCCACCCCCAACGACACGTTCTCAAGATGGAGGGGGAGGGAACAGCTGCAGTCGCCTGTGGTTCCTGCGCAATGTTTGCCATCTTGCCAAAGGTTGCAGGCAGCTTTACCTGCAGCAATTGCATGTTGATTGCCCTCTTAAAAGACAAAGTCCAGCAACTGGAGGAACGTGTAGCTACGCTCCAAAGAATTAGAGAGCTGGAGCTCTTCTTGGAAGCAACAGAGAACACCGTCTCCACCAAGGAGGAGACAGGGGACTCCCCTGAGAAGGACGTTAGTTCACCAACACAGGAGCCAGATATATGGAGAAACGTGACTCAAAGAAGTAGGAGGCCCAGGGTTCACTCTGATTGTTTAGAAATACACAATCGCTTTGAGGTCCTCTCCCCTAGCATGGAAGACGAAGAGCAGACTCCATTTGAGGATCTCTCCCTCATTACAGTCAATCAGGTATATGAAGACGAGCAGCAAAGTCAGTCCTCAGGGAATGTGCAGGCGACCTTGGAACGGACAGCTCACGGAAGAACCCCGACCAAACCTAAGAGGAGGCGTGTAGTGGTGATAGGGGATTCCCTACTGAGGGGAACAGAAGCAGTGATCTGTGGGCCTGACAAGATGTCTCGGGAAGTGTGCTGTCTCCCCGGGGCTAAGATCCAAGATGTAACTGAACGACTGCAAGGAATCATAAAACCCACTGACGAATACCCCTTCCTCTTGGTTCATGTGGGAACCAATGACACTGCAAGCAATAGCCTCCAGAAGATCAAAAGAGACTACGAGGCTCTCGGCAGGAAATTGAAGCAACTAAATGCACAAATTGTCATCTCGTCTGTCCTCCCAGTTGAACGACGTGGCCCAGGGAGAGAGGGGAAAATAGTGGAAGTGAACAGCTGGCTTCGCAAATGGTGTAAACAGGAACGGTTTGGATTCTTAGATCACGGACTGCAGTTTCTTGAAGATGGACTTCTGGCAAGTGATGGGCTGCACCTCACAACGGTTGGGAGAAATGTCTTTGCCAAAAATCTCAGAAACCTCATCAGGAGGGCTTTAAACTGACTAATGTGGGGGAGGGAGACAGTGCTCCTGAAGGTGGGAGTCTATCAATTGATGAAGATGATCATCCAAATGTCATAGACCAAATGGAGCAAACAGCACGCAGACCTAGTGGTGGGAGGAAAAAATCCTTAAATAAGAGACACGGGGAATGATTAATGGACTTCAATGTCTGTACACTAATGTGCAAAGCATGGGAAATAAACAAGATGAGCTTGAGCTCTTGGTACAGCAAACTAAATATGACATAATAGGCATCACTGAAACCTGGTGGGATAAGTCCCACGATTGGAATGTAATAATGGGGGGATACAATCTATTTCAGAGAAACAGACCAGACAAGAAAGGAGGAGGAGTGGCGTTATATGTCAGGGATGTGTATACCTGTGAAGAGATCCAAGATTTAGAACCTCAAAGCCAAAGTGAGAGCATTTGGGTCAAAATTAAGGGAGAGAAGAGTAACAGAGATCTCATTGTGGGAGTTTACTATAGATCCCCAAGCCAAACGGAGGACATAGATGATGCCTTCCTGGAACAGATGGCCAAGCATGCAAAAGGAAGGGAGATAGTAGTAATGGGGGACTTCAATTACCCGGATATTTGTTGGATGTCAAACTCAGCCAAGAGCATAAGGTCAAACAGATTCCTCACTGGCCTTGCAGACAACTTCATTGTCCAGAAAGTGGGAGAAGCAACAAGAGGAACAGCCATTTTAGATCTGGTCCTAACCAATGTTGATGACCTGGTTAGTGGGGTAGAAGTGGAAGGATCATTAGGCGTGAGTGATCATGCTCTTCTGAAGTTTACTATACAGCGGAAAGGAGCAGCCAAGCATACTAGGACTCAATTTCTTGACTTTAAGAAAGCCGACTTCATAAAACTTAGGGAAGTGCTGGGTGAGATCCCATGGACAGTAATACTAAAAGGAAAGGGAGTTCATGATGGCTGGGAGTTTGTTAAGAGGGAGATAGTAAAAGCACAACGTCAGGCAATACCAATGAGACGGAAACATGGAAGGTGCTTAAAGAAGCCAGGGTGGCTATCTAAAGAACTTTTAACTGAGTTAAGATTAAAAAAGGATGTGTACAAAAAATGGAAAAGGGGGGAAACCACCAAAGAGGAATTCAAACAAATAGCCAGCACGTGTAGACACAAAGTCAGAAAAGCTAAAGCACAGAATGAACTCAGGCTTGCTAGAGAGGTTAAAAGCAACAAAAAAAGGCTTTTATGGGTATGTTCGTAGCAAAAGGAAGAACAAAGAAACAGTGGGGTCACTCAGAGGAGAAGATGGTGAAATGCAAACAGGGGACACAGAAAGGGCTGAACTCCTCAATGCCTTCTTTGCCTCAGTCTTCTCCGATAAAGAAAACAATGCCCGACCTGAAGAATTTGGAGCAAATGATTTAGCAAAGGAAACACAGCCCAGAATAACTAAGGAGATAGTACAAGAATAGTTGGCTAGTTTAGATGTATTCAAGTCTCCAGGGCCAGATGAACTGCATCCAAGAGTATTAAAAGAACTGGCAGATGTGATCTCAGAACCACTGGCAGTCATCTTTGAGAATTCCTGGAGAACAGGCGAAGTCCCGGCAGACTGGAGGAGGGCAAATGTTGTCCCTATTTTCAAAAAGGGGAAAAGAGAGGACCCAAATAATTATCGCCCAGTCAGTCTGACATCAATGCCAGGGAAGATTCTGGAGCAGATCATTAAGCAAACAGTCTGTGAGCACCTAGAAAGGAATGCTGTGATCACCAATAGTCAGCATGGATTTCTGAAAAATAAGTCATGTCAGACTAACCTGATCTCGTTTTTTGACAGAATTACAAGCCTGGTAGATGAAGGGAACGCAGTGGATGTAGCCTACCTTGATTTCAGCAAGGCATTTGACAAGGTGCCCCATGATATTCTTGTAAAGAAGCTGGTAAAATGCGGTCTTGACTCTGCTACCACTCAGTGGATTTGTAACTGGCTGACTGACCGAACCCAAAGGGTGCTCATCAATGGTTCCTCTTCATCCTGGAGAAGAGTGACTAGTGGGGTGCCACAGGGTTCTGTCTTGGGCCCGGTCTTATTCAACATCTTTATCAACGACTTGGATGATGGACTCAAGGGCATCCTGATCAAATTTGCAGATGACACCAAACTGGGAGGGGTGGCTAACACCCCAGAGGACAGGATCACACTTCAAAACGACCTTGACAGTTTAGAGAACTGGGCAAAAACAAACAAGATGAATTTTAACAGGGAGAAATGTAAAGTATTGCACTTGGGGGGAAAAAATGAGAGGCACAAATACAAGATGGGGGACACCTGGCTTGAGAGCAGTACATGTGAAAAGGATCTAGGAGTCTTGGTTGACCATAAACTTGACATGAGCCAACAGTGTGACGCGGCAGCCAAAAAAAGCCAATGCAATTCTGGGATGCATCAATAGGAGTATAGCATCTAGATCAAGGGAAGTAATAGTGCCACTGTATTCTGCTCTGGTCAGACCTCACCTGGAGTACTGTGTCCAGTTCTGGGCACCACAATTCAAGAAGGACACTGACAAACTGGAACGTGTCCAGAGGAGGGCAACCAAAATGGTCAAAGGCCTGGAAACGATGCCTTATGAGGAACGGCTAAGGGAGCTGGGCATGTTTAGCCTGGAGAAGAGGAGGTTAAGGGGTGATATGATAGCCATGTTCAAATATATAAAAGGATGTCACATAGAGGAGGGAGAAAGGTTGTTTTTGTTAGGATATTTCCGTTCCACCTTAAAGGGAGCAGGCTTTGGGAGTCACAGAGTCTGCGCATGTCCTATTCACAGGATGTTTATGTTCTGATATTCCTTTCGTTTTTGTCAGTCGGTCAGAGACGCTGACAGAATGGACGTGTTTTCTTTTGTTCTGTTCATGTTCTAAATAAAGTCTGTAAATATGCTCTCAAGCTCTTCTGCGGTGCAAGCTTTTGACTGTGCTTTCTGCTGAAAGAGGGTGCACCAGCCTAGGAATGTGGATAGGAATTTCCAAAGGCTTTGTGCCCCTAACTGTTGGATCTGCGTGACTACGGGAGGCCGATGGACGTCCAGAACTCCGGCTTGGGGGCTCATGATGGACACTATCTCCCTGGCAGTTTCCCAACAACAAGGTTATGGGCCCAGATTCATAGCACCTACAGGAGAGTAAAGCTGCAACAGACTGCGTTTGAGGTATGTCGGGGGGGAAAGCGAAAGAAAGGGACGCTTTTCTGTTTTACCTCGCAAGGAGCCTTTTGAACTCCGGCAAGGCTTAATTGGCCTGGGAGCTGAGCCAAAGGGTTCGTGATTAGTGAGCTGCCAACATAAGGAGTCTTTGAAGGCATAAAGGGCTCACGGCTCAAGTAAAAAGCTGAGATGGATCTCTTACAGTCCTCAGAAACTGCTCCGTGTCCACTAAAGCTGAATGGCCACAACTATCAGACCTGGGCAAGGTACTGTGAGGGCCAGTTGAGAAGGCTTGGAGTATGGAATACCGTTTCTGAGAACCCCCCAGCCCCTGTGACAGATGAGTGGAAAGCACAGGATTCGAAAGCCATGGGGATAATTTTGCTCTCAGTAGCTCCTGAAGAGTTAATCACCTTGGCTGGCAAGGCAACTGCCCGTGAGATGTGGGATGGGCTTAAAGCCTGTCATCTCCGACGAGAGGCTGGGTCTGTGTTGCTTTATTTCAGAAAGCTGCACAGGAAGCGTTTGGAGCCAGGGGAAGATCTTAGAGCCCACGTTTTGCAGTTGCAGCATCTCAGACAGGAGTTGGCTCAGAGAGGTTTCAATATGCCTGAGTCACTGTTTGCTATTCTCATCCTGGACTCCCTGGATGAAAGCTATCATGCCGTGGCAAGTCAGCTGGCGACCCTCCCTGCGCAAGACCTCACTGCTACAAAGGTCTTGGCAACTTTGCAAAATGAATACGATAGAAGGAATGCAGCTGAGTCAGCTTGTGCGCTCCAGGGGGAGCAAAGTGGGACAGCATTCCAGCCTCCAGGGGGAGCCAAAGCGTTGGCAGCTGTGAAGTGCTGGAACTGTGGGAACCAAGGTCATACTCAGAGGTTTTGTCCAAAGACTGGAAATAAACAGAGGAAAAAGCCTGCAGGTGGCCCGAAGCAGAAGGGGGGTGGAAAGCCCGCGGCGCCAGGGAAAAACAAAGCGATGTTTGCTGGCACAGCTTCACCAAAGGCTAAAGGCACGTCTGCTGGCCAGGAGCAGCAGGGGGGCAAGCTGCAAAAGCCCACGCCAGTGGAAAGCAAGGGTTTGCTTGCTGGAAAGACTGCTCCAACAGCCAAAGGCAGATTTATTGTTGATTCAGGTGCCAGCCGCCATATTTCGAAGGACAGGCATCTCTTTATCTCCTTCAAGCCCCAAGAAGGTGAGATCCACCTGGCTGATGGAAGGACGTTGCAAATTGCAGGAGAAGGGACTGTGAAACTTGCAAGTCTGCACACTACCATCAGTAATGTACTTTTTGTTCCAGGAGCTGCAAGCAACTTGCTGAGCGTCCCACAGCTTACTGGGCGTGGTTTTCAGATTTCCTTCAAGAGGAGCGTCTGTGTCATCAGTAAAGGCAAAGAGGACTATTTGCATGCAAAGTTTATGGATGGTTTGTTCCATATAACTTATGATGACACTGCTGTTGAATCTAATGCTGATTCTTGTTGTGTTGCACAAACTAACAAAGTTCTTCATGCAGGTTGCATTCACAATGCGCATCGAAGGTTTTGTCACCTCTCTTGGAAGGCACTGGCCAAGATGCCAGAGGTGGTTGAGGGTTTGAACATCAAACCCTGTAAATTTCACGTGAAGTGTGTATCTTGTGCAGAGAACAAGGTGAAGGTTGCTCCCAAAGGCAAGGAGTCTAGCAGGCAGGCTTCCAAGCCCTACCAGCTAGTGCATGCGGACCTGGTTGGTCCACTTGCGCCCTCTTTAGGAGGAGCAAGGTACTTCATGATTCTGATTGATTCTTTTTCCAGGTACATTCATGTGTATTTGCTCGAACAGAAATCGCAAGCGTTTCGGAAGTTTAAGGAATTCTGTGCTTGGTTGGAGAATGTGCACGGTAAACGTATTTCTTGTTTGTTTACTGATCGGGGCGGGGAGTTTACTTCTCAGCAGTTTGAAGCTTTCCTGACTGAGAAGGGAATCCAGCATGACATGTCAACGCCCAGATCGCCATGGATGAATGGTCTTGCGGAGAGAGCAAATCAGACATTGCTGCAAGGAATCAAAACCTTGTCGCATGATGCCAATCTCCCTGATAAGTTTTGGGGGGAGGCTTTGGGGAATTTGGTTTACTCCTTTAATCGCAGATTGTCATCACCCATTGGCTGTACCCCCTATGAGAAGATGTTTGGCAAGAAACCCAACACCAAACACATGAAAATATTTGGTTCGGACATGTGGGTACGCACACAACAAACCAACAAGCTTGGGAAGCGTGGGGCACATGGTTTGTTCATGGGGTACGAAAAAGGTGCATACAGGGTATGGATGACTGACTCTAAATCCATCAAGTTCACAAGGAGTGTTGAGTACAATCCTAAGTGGGGGGAAAATGTGGGAATTTTCCAGAGTTACCCAGAGGAGGATGAAGGTGATGTCAAGCAAGCAGCTAAAGATGAGAAAGCTGCTGCTGATGAGGATGAGGATGAGGATGAGGATGATGATGAGGAGGATGAGGATGATGATGATGATGATGATGATCAGAGTTCGGATTCCAGTTCAGTGGGCGGCGCTGCTGCTGCTGCTGGTGTCAGTGACAGTGACGACACAGCAGACTACCAGAGCGCAAAAGCCTCAGTCAGACCATCTGATGCGTCTGACAATGAACTGGAAGAACCACTGTTCACCATTGGTCACTTTTCTCCTAAGAAAGAGGAGATGAGTCCAGAAGACTTGCGTCTAGTACGCAGATCTGAAAGGGCGACCAAAGGCAGACCTCCAAAGAGGTATGCTGATGAGTTTGCTAAGACAGCAACTGCTGTTCTTGGTAGCTCAGAGAAGGTATGGGAACCTTCAAGCTTCAAAGAGGTTCAGGAGTTGACCTCTAAAGATGCTGAGCCTTGGCCTAATGCCATGAAGGCTGAAGTTGATTCCTTGAACAGGAACCAAACTTGGGAACTGGTACCGGTAGTCCCAGGAATGAGACTGGTTGGCAGCAAATGGGTCTTCAAGGCCAAGACAGACCAGAATGGCAAGGTAGTCAGACACAAAGCCAGATTGGTTGTCAGAGGTTTTTCACAGGTACCAGGACAGGATTACCATGAGACATACTCACCCACAGTCAAATATGAGAGCATTCGGCTGATGCTCAAGGTCGCTGCGGAGGAGAAACTGCATGTTTCCCACCACGACATTAATACAGCTTTTTTGTACGGGATTTTGAATGAACAGCTGTTCATGCTTCCACCTGATGGGATGGAGATACAGAAGGGAATGGTCTGTAAACTGCGGAAATCCTTATATGGTCTCAAGCAGAGTGCCAGGTGTTGGAACACAAAACTCACTGAGACATTGCTTTCTCTAGGTTTTCACCAGGGCAAAGCTGATCCATGTGTGTTTGTCAAGGAGGAGGGGCAAAACAAACTGTATTGTTTATGCTTTGTTGATGATCTTCTGATGTTTTGGAAGAATCAGGCTTTTTACCAAAGCACCCTAGCTCAACTGAAGGAGCACTTTGACATGAAGGATCTTGGTGAGGTATCCAACTATCTTTCTCTGCAGGTGGAGAAGGACCAAGCAGGTAATTTTCTGGTACACCAAACACAGAAAATTGCTGATGTGTTAACCAGGTTGAATTTGGTTGATGCAAACCCAGCAGACACACCGATGGTGACAGGTTACCAGGTAGACAGTACTGCTGAAGCGTTTTCTGACACAACACTGTACAGATGCATTCTAGGCAAGCTGAATTTCATTGCCAGATGTTCAAGACCTGACATAGCTGTAAGCTGTAATCTGCTTAGCAGACATGCCAACAATCCTACGGTTCAGGATTGGAAAGCTCTGAAGCGCATAGCCCGCTATTTGAAAGGGACTATGCACTACAGGCTGAGGTTCACCAGTCAGAAGACTGGAGGTCTTGAAATCTTTGCAGATGCTAGTTTTGGAAGTGACACCACGGATGGTACAAGCACTTCTGGTGTGTGCTACATGTACAACCACTGCCTGTTCGACTGGTTGTGCAAGAAGCAGACAACAGTGAGCCTAAGTTCCTGTGAAGCAGAACTCAATGCTCTGTCATTTTCACTCATGGATTGTGAATGGTTGATGCAACTGTTTAAGGACATCGGGGTTTCTGTGAAATGTCCTATAAAAGTGTATCAAGACAATAGATCGTGTTTGGCTTTGCTGAACTCCGAGAGTTGCAAGCAGAGAACCAAGTACTTGCAGATTAAGCTACATCGTGCAAGAGAGTGTATTCAAAAAGGACTGATTCGGGTGTCCTACATGCCAGGAAATGAAATTCCTGCTGATCTGTTGTCTAAGGTTGTTAACAAAGAACAACTTAAGGTTTATGTACAAAGGTTGCAATTGGGTGAACCACAGGTACAACAGGTTACACGGAAAGGGGGAGGATGTTAGGATATTTCCGTTCCACCTTAAAGGGAGCAGGCTTTGGGAGTCACAGAGTCTGCGCATGTCCTATTCACAGGATGTTTATGTTCTGATATTCCTTTCGTTTTTGTCAGTCGGTCAAAGACGCTGACAGAATGGACGTGTTTTCTTTTGTTCTGTTCATGTTCTAAATAAAGTCTGTAAATATGCTCTCAAGCTCTTCTGCGGTGCAAGCTTTTGACTGTGCTTTCTGCTGAAAGAGGGTGCACCAGCCTAGGAATGTGGATAGGAATTTCCAAAGGCTTTGTGCCCCTAACTGTTGGATCTGCGTGACTACGGGAGGCCGATGGACGTCCAGAACTCCGGCTTGGGGGCTCATGATGGACACTATCTCCCTGGCAGTTTCCCAACAGTTTTCTGCTGCTCCAGAGAAGCGGACACGGAGCAATGGATCCAAACTACAAGAAAGAAGATTCCACCTAAACATTAGGAAGAACTTCCTGACAGTAAGAGCTGTTCGACAGTGGAATTTGCTGCCAAGGAGTGTGGTGGAGTCTCCTACTTTGGAGGTCTTTAAGCAGAGGCTTGACAACCATATGTCAGGAGTGCTCTGATGGTGTTTCCTGCTTGGCAGGGGGTTGGACTCGATGGCCCTTGTGGTCTCTTCCAACTCTATGATTCTATGATTCTATGATTCTATGAGTGGAAGAGCAGCTGTTTTTCAAGCAGGCAAGCAGAGTGGGAAGGGTAGACATCCAGCACATGAACCTGCCAGGTAAATCAACCCCTTTCCCTACCAGGTCAATAAGTCTGGTGACGGGAACTTCGCCAAGCGGCTGCCTCATCCAGCACAAGGCTTCCAAGGAGGTCCCGAAGCAGCTTGGTAGGTAGCTCCCACTGATGGTGAGGAAATAGTCCTTGCCACGGTCAAGGTGAAGGACAAAGCTAGCCTCAATCTTCTCTTCCTTGCGGACGTACACATCCAGGGAAATGTCCCCCGTCTCACCTAAAACGGGAGGAGGTCAGGTAGATACACTCTTTGGCACAGCCAAGTTGGCTTGTCTGTAAATTAAAAGTGAAGACAGTGAAGAATTGAACAGAAGGACACAATAGGAGCCTGCTGGATCAGGCCAATGGCCCATCTAGTACAGCATCCTGTTCTCCCAGGTGTATGGGGGAAACCTTAACTTCAAGAATTAGGAGAAGAAGCGACTCAGTTCCCACCCCCACCCCACTTTCCTCTCTAGTCCTCCAAAGCAGCAGCTGCACAGAAGATGGTGACAGGATACTGGGGGGTGAGAGAAAGTGATCCTAACAAAAGAATATAAAAAGGGAAAGGATTTTTGCACCCCCAATGTAACTTTCTTTTTTAGTTTACATTTCACTGAGTTTTTAAAAGTTTGGCTAGTTCTATATGTTCTCCAAGATATTTTTGTGCCTCCACAACATAAAAATACGCATTGTTTTTTTAAAAAAGTAATTTTTGGACGGAATGCTCTCACTGGTTAACTGCGATGCCAAAAGGTGTTTTGGGACTCTCCAGCATTGTTTGGCTTCAATTCATTTGTGTGTGTGTGTTTAAAGCTGGTCACACACACTTTTACACTTTGGGCTCAGCTGCTTTGACGTGCGGCCCTTGGAGGCTTGAGCATGGGGCAATGCAGCCCACAAATGTTAAGCCTCCCCTGCTCTACCAAACTCCCAAGGTTTGAGGGAGGAGGGTTGGGAAGAGGAGGAGAAAAGGAAGGCCTTCCCTAGATGAGCCTTGGGGTCCCTTTCCAACTCTACACTTCTCTGATTCCAGAGAGAGACGCGCTGGGCTCCAAGTATCCCTCGCAGGGCTCAGCGCGAAGCCATGGCTTCCAATCCTGGCTGTCACTGAGCTTGGGGATAAAGGAGAAGTGGAGGGTGACCTGCCCGTTGTTTGTGATCTGGAACTTCTCCTTCTGCAGCTGCCGGAACTTCACATTCTCAAACGGAAACTGCAGAGCAAAAGGGGGGGAGGGGAGGAAAGAGAGTGCTTGCCTTCAGCAGAGGCAAGGAAACGTGCTCCAGGGGGAAGTTTGTCCTTGGCCCCGGGCTCTCGTTTAGGGGACTGCACATGCAACAGGTCCACGTGGGGCTCTCCAGATATTGCTGCACTTGCCACTGGCCATGTTGGCTGGGGATGATGGGAGTTGTAGTCCAGCATCTGGAGGGCACCACGCTGGCTACCCCTGGAGTCTTTGCCTGCGAGGAAGAGGAAGAGGCTGCCGCTCAGTGGAAGGGCATCTGCCTTGCCTGCAAAGGTCCCAGGTTCTATCCCCAGCATCTCCAGGTAGGGCTGGGAGAGATCCCCCGGAAATCAAGACTGAGCTAGATGGGCCAAGGGCTTCTTTCCCCCCCTGGTCTTTTTGCAGCAAACCCTCTTTAAGGGGTTGGAGAGGATCCTATTCGTCTTTACCTCCCTCCAGGGAGGGAAGGAATTCGTTCTCCATCCTGTCCATCAACTGAACAATATCCTCAAACACTTTCCGGTACCGTCGGTCAGCCACAACCTTCACCTATGGGGGGGGCAGAGCACATTGTTGGGGCTATGGACTATAGGGGGGGCATGAGTTAAGAGCAGAAAGGCCTGATGCACCCCCCTGTTCCCAGCCCTGAAAGAGGCAAGTACTGTAACTCTGAGAGCTTCCCCAGGATGGCAGCGGCTGTGACTTCCAGAGCCAATGGGCTGAAGCCAAATGCTCCAAGCCAAGTACCACAGAAGCTCCATTGCATGAATGGAGCCAACGGTTAAGGTATACAGTTCAGCCCATGTGGTCTGCCATGCCTGCAGGAGCAGCGTGTACTCAGAACAGTGGAGAATGGAAGCCTAGGGATTTAACAGAGCCAAAACCTGCCCACTCCTTGCACCGGAAGTCATTGGCCAAGGAGGAGCACTGTGGAAAGGGGCCTGGTTGTTGGTCAGGGCCTGCCCAGATTCGAGGAGGTGTCAGATAGCAGGCAACTAAAAACCCTGAATAGACGGTAGCCCTGGCCAGGGCAGGTGTTACCCCTGTGAGGAAGAGGGAGCTGACGGGCTTGTGGTCGCTCCTTTTCAATTCCATGTGGCTTCGGTAGCTGAGCTGATTCACGCTGCCTCCTCTCCAGAGGATTGGCTCACACCATGCTGGCACACGGCACTTCCCACTGCAAGGAGACAGGAGAGACACCAGGACTGTTGGACTGGCTGAGGCAACACACAAGGCTCACACAGTCAAACTTTGGCTCCACACACGGCCTGTGCTCTTGACCACGGTCAACAGCTGGAGATGATGGGGCTTGGGAGTCCAACTTCTGAAGGGGCGGACCTTGCAGGTGTGCAGGCGTTTTGCCTCATGGAGAGAGTTGTTAGGAAATCAAAAGCTGCCTTCTACCAGGTCAGAATGAATTTCTGACCTCCCCCAGTTTGGATTCCTACATTGCAGGGGGTTGGACTAGATGACCCTCGTGATCTCTTCCAACCCCACAATTCATTAATTAAGTCTCCTCTGGCTGGCAGCAGCTCTCTGTGGCCCAATCCTTTTTCAGGTGGAGCTGCCTTTCAACTTGAGACTCTGCATACAAAGCATATGGCACACCACCAAATGATGATCCTTCCCCAAAGCAAGGGGCCCCGTTATTCTTGTTCAGACACTATTTTTTCAGTGATCCAAAAGACCCTTTCTGGCACCTGAAATGCTGCCCAAAGGAGCCTGCCGTTTTCCGGCTTCGTCACTACATGTTCCGCCTGTCCTTTTGATTTCCCCATTACCACAGCAAGAGCAATGAAACTAGCAGGCCTAGGTGGCTTCTGACAGTTGTCAAGAACCACAAGAATATGCCAAATCCTGGATGGTGAGGCTCAATGGCTACTAGCCATAATGGCCACAGAACATACTCCACCAAGAGAAGCAGTATGGCTTGGAGGAGGGGAGCGTGCTGTTGCACTCAGGTCCTGTTTGTGGGCTCCCCGAGAGGCATCTCATTGGCCAATGTGAGAACAGGATGCTCGGCCAGATGGACCAATGGCCTGATCCAGCAGGGCTGCTCTCATGCTCTTATGCCCTGGCAGACTCATCTCGAGAGAGCACCAAGTCTCATTCCCAGACTTCCTTGACACAAAGAGGATTCTCATTCAGCCTGCTGCACCTTTCAAGGAACTGCAACACTGAAAAGGAGCCAAAACATTTCCAGAGCAGGGATGGCTTGAGGAAGACAACATACCACAGCCTTGCATTTCACAACTCGCCTAGCAGCCTTTGGCAACCCAGAATTCCATGCAAGCAAAGTGAGCAGGTGAAGGAGAGCTGGATCTCTCTCTTCCTCCGTGGCTTGGTGTCCATTCTGGCTGCAGAGGAAAGGAAGTCCATCCAGCCCTCAACTCTAGCCCTCCTCCAACAGCTTGCTTAGCACAAAGCCATGTTTAAAATATATGTTTTACTAGCCTGCTCAGGAGGATGGAAAGGCAGGACACTACTGGCATCTCGGCAGACTAGGAAAAACAAACAAGCCGTGCAGAAGAATGATTGAGAGGACTTACTTACAAAGGCTCAACTATCAAGCAGAATCTGTTTTAGAGTCGAATTTGTACGTCGGGATGAACTTGATCTCTCCCTCTGTGAAATCAGCAAAAGCTGTCTTTTGGGTACGCTGAATGTTTAGCTAAAGCCAAAAAGAAATCGCTTATCAGCAGAGAAGCAAAAGACCCCCCTGTTGCCTGACAATGGAGTCTATTAGAAGAGGAAGCAGAGGGGCGTTGGACTGTTATTTTTGGCAACTCTTCGGTGTGTTGGTGAGTGAAAGAAAGAGATAAGAACAGAAGGAATGTGTAATGGGTTTAGGGGTTGATCGTGCGTAAGTTGCCGCCACTCCTGGCTAGGTTACCTGGTTAACCCTTTCTGACTGAGCAGCCTCCAGCATCGTGACTGTCTCAGTCGCTGGCAGAATCCGTCAGTGGGCGTTTCTTAAACCTTTTCCAGCATAAAAGTTGTTTGACGCCAAGTCTCCTCCTACTCTCCCTGCGCGGAAGTCTTCTGCGCAGGGAGGGTGTGGGCAGCGGAGTACCCGTACTCTCTCCGCTGGTCTCCGGCGAGGAGTCTTGGAGCCTCCTCCCCGATTCTCCCACCTGCCCCCCTTCTCCACTGGTGTTACACTGATTTCCTTCCCCAGCAGATGGGCTGCCTCTCTCCCTACTGGGACCCTCTCCTGCATCCCTTTGGAGCCTTCCCTCCGCCTCTAGCTCCGATGGCAGTTCCCTGACATCCACCTCCCCCCCAGGACCCCCTCCGCCCCCGGCCCGACCTTCTGATCCAACCTCGTCCCTTTCCTCGGCCGACGATGCGGGGAAGCCCCTGAAGGAGCTGTCGCTCTCCTCTGAGGATTCAAAACCCGCTTCCCACCTGCTCCGATATCTTACCGCGGGGTGGGCCTCCCAGTCTGATTCTTCTCCCTCTGACATTTCCCCTCCTTCCTCTTTGGAGGCAGGGAAACCCACAAATTCCTCCTCGTCGTCTGTGGTTCCAGTCTCTTCCTCCCAGAATCTTGCTAGTGGTTTCGGTTTATCTGGGAACAGGCTGTGGAATTCTTCCACTAGATAGCCATCATTGACCGCCTCAGCGGGGCCCCAAGTGTTTTCTGACTCGGGTTCTCCTTCCCAAGCCACTAAGTACTCCACCTGGCGCCCTCGCCACCTAGAATCAAGTATTTCCGTGGCTTGGTGGTGGAGTTCCCTCTCCTCTACCCGCGGGTGGGCGGTGAATCCTCCCTCCCGCCCCGGGAATTCCCGCCCCTCCCTGTACGGTGAGAGTAGCGACCTATAGAACACCGGATGTATCTTCATGCTGTCTGGCAACTTGAGTTTGAACGCCACTGGGTTCACCTGCTGTGTTACCTCAAAGGGTCCCAGCCGCCTTGGCTGCAACTTCTTGCACCCTCCCTTTAGGGGCAACCCTTGGGTTGATAACCACACTCGGTCTCCCACCCGTATGGCACCCCCCTCCCGACGGTGCTTGTCTGCCTGCGTCTTATAAACTTCCTTGGCCCGCTCCAAGTTCATTTTGAGTTGCTGGTGCAATGCCTCCATTTCTTCCACAAACTGCTCGGCCGCCGGTACACTCCACCCTTCCTCCCCCCTCCCCGGGAAGGCCCTGGGTGACACCCATAATTGGCCATGAACGGGCTCATGCCCGTGGACACATGTTCAGCGTTATTGTACGCAAATTCAGCCAGCGCTAGTTTCTCTACCAAATCGTTCTGTCTCTCGCTGACGTAGCAGCGTAGGTATTGCTGGAGTATACTGTTCGCTCTTTCTGCTTGCCCGTTGGTTTCTGGGTGTCGCGCCGTCGAGAAGCCCACCTCTACCTGCAGCATGCTCATGAGCTTCCTCCAGAATCGTGAAGTAAATTGTTTTCCGCAATCTGAGACGATCCTTGAGGGCGCCCCATGCAACCTGAAGATGTGATCCACAAACAACTTGGCTGTCTCCTCTGCCGTCACGGCATGTGAGCAAGCTATGAAATGGCACATTTTCGTCAGTAGATCGACTACTACCATGACTGCTGTCTTTCCCCTGGACTTGGGCAAATCTGTCATAAAATCAATGGACACCACCTCCCAGGGTCTTCCCAGCGTGGGTAAGGGTTCCAGTAGCCCTGCGGGGGCAGCCCTCTGCCCCTTTGCCCTTTGGCAGCGGTCGCACCCCCGTACATATTCCCGTACATCCTCACCCTTGGCCACGAGAACTGTCTGGTGACCAGCATCATGGTCTTGTGCTGTCCAAAGTGCCCAGCTGTAGGGTTGTCGTGGAGTTGTTTGAGTACCTTCCCCCTCAGGGTCTCCCCCGGTACATACAGCGCCCCCTTCTAGTACAGCACCCCTTCTTTTTCCTCAAAACCCCCATGGTTTTCTCTTCCGTCTCGGAGTTCCCTGATTTTACTTAGGGCGAACATGTCGTTTCTAGTAAGCCCGGCCAGTTCTCGTTTCCCAACCAAGGCTCCCCCCCCCCCCACCCATCGGTCCTCGGGGATCACGTGTCGTAACTCCGGCGGTCCCTCCCCTTCCATGTACTCTGGCTTCCGGGAGAGAGCATCTGCTCTTACGTTTTCCTCTCCCTGCACATATCGGATCTCGAAGGAAAACTTGGAGAACTCCTGCGCCCATCTAATCTGTCTCTGGTTGAGTACTCACGCGGTCCTCCAGTATTCCAAGTTCTTGTGATCAGTACAAACCTGGATCTTGTGCTGCGCCCCTATTAACAGATGTCTCCATCGGCGAAACGCCGCATAGATCGCAAGAAGTTCGCGGTCATACACCGTGTAGTTTTGCTCCGACTTGCTCAACTTCCTCGAGAAAAAGGCACACGGCTTCCATTCCTGCTTGCTCCTCCCTGGCTGCAAAAGCACCACCCCAATGGCTCTGTCGGACGCATCAGTCTCTAGCCTCATGGGTTTCTCCAGATCAACGTGTAGGAGCTGCTCTTCCGAAGCGAACGCCTTCTTCAGTCTTTCAAAGGATTGCTGGGCACTTTCTGTCCAGGCGAACTTCCTTTTGCTACTGAGACAATCTGTGATGGGCGCCGTTAAGTGGGCGAAGTTTTTGATGAACTTCCTGTAGAAGTTACTGAACCCTAGGAACCTCTGCACAGCCTTCCGGGTTTTGGGGGCTTTCCATTCCAGCACTGCCTGCACCTTGCTTGGGTCCATAGCCAGTCCCTTGTCTGACAACTTGTACTCCAGAAACTCGACCTCTCTGGAGTGAAATTGGCATTTTTCCAGCTTGACCCACAACTGGTGCTTCTGCAGCCTCTCTAGCACTTCCCTGACATCTTTGACATGTTGCTTCTCATTGTTTGAATAGATTAAGACGTCGTCCAAGAAGGCTACGCAGTTCTTGTACAGTAGGGGACCCAACACGTGGTGCATGAATGCTTGAAAGCAGGCTGAGCCCGATTGTAATCCAAATGGCATGACCAAGTACTCAAAAGCCCCCAGGGGGGTGAACATGGTGGTCTTCCATTCGTCCCCCTCCCTTACCCTGATCAAATTGTACGCTCCCCTGAGGTCCAGCTTGGTGAAAATTTCCCCCTGCCTCACCCGTGTTAAAATGTCATCAATCCTGGGCATTGGGAAGGTCACGGGTTCAGATACCAAATTTAAGGCCCGATAGTCCACGACCAGCCTGGGCTGGTTAGTCCCTCTTTTGTCCACAAAGAACCCCGGACTGTCCCCCACTGCCTTTGATTCTCTTCAGGTTCTTGTCAATAAACTGCCGTAACTCCTGCATCTCCCTGTCCGACATGGCATACAGCTTACCCACCGGCAGCTGAGCCCCTGGGATAAAGTTGATTTGGCAGTCAAAGGGCCTATGGGGGGGGTAGTCTGTCTGCCTCCTTCTCGCTGAAGACTTCCTTTAGGTCAGCGTATGGTGGTGGCACCTCTCCCTCTGTTTCCACCGCCAGCCCAGCCACCCTAGCCACTGTCATTCTGGGGGTTTCCTCCCCCAGACAGTGTTCCAAACAGTGAGCTGACCCAAAGGTGACTGACCGCTGATGCCATGACACTACTGGATCATGCAGTGCCAGCCAGCTCATTCCCAGTATTATTGGGGGTCCTGCCAGTTTGGCCACGTGAAAGGCAATGGTCTCCGTGTGCCTGGAAACCCTCATTCGCATTGGCGGGGTCTGGTGTGTCACTTCCCCTCCCAGAAGTTCCCTGCCATCGATGGTGGTCACTTGCAAGGGAAAATCCAGGGGTAGCAAGTGTATTTGGTGCTCCAAAGCGAAGTCCCTGCTAAAGAAATTGCAGGAGCTGCCCGAATCCAGCAACCCCTCAACCTTGACTGGGTGCCCATTCGGGAGTTCTAGCACCACTGCTATGGCTATCGCTGCCCTGGGGGGTTCAGGCTGGGGCACTTCTATTGGTTGCTGGCCTGGCTGCTGGCCCCTTTGGTTGGCAGCCAGGCACTGTCGTTTCCCTGCGCCTGCCCTTCGTCCCCCTTCTCCTCACAGCCAGCAGCCCCCACCATCCCTTGCCAGGCCTTTCTTTGAGGGCAGACCCTTGCAAAATGTCCCAGCCGTTGGCAGAGGGAACACTTCTTGGTGGTTTTCCACTCCTTCCCCTCCCTCTTGCGACCTTCACTGGAGTTTGAAACCTCGCGCGCGCGTGCGCCACCTATTTCCATTGGCTCAGCCTACTGGGAAAGCTGTCTTGGTATTTCGGGAATGCGGTAGTCATGGCAACGTTCCCCTCTCACTTCGCGTTTCTCCTGAGCCCGCGCTTCCTGCCTCACTCCAATCGCAAGCACAGCCTTGGTCAGCTGATCCATCGACTGCACGCGGGGCGCGCGGGACAGCTCGTCCTTCACCGTTGTTGACAACCCCTCCTCAAATAACATTTGAATAGGTTCAGAGTCCAGATCCCACCCGAGACGGTGAATCAACATTGCAAAGTGCGACCAGTAGTCTCTAACTGACTGGCTCCCCTGCTTACACCCCATCAGTTCTCGACGAGTCACACTTTGCTGGACTTCACTGGAATACATCGCATCCATCGCCTGAAAGAATTTCTTAAGGTCCTTCAAGGCATGATTGTGCGTCGCCATAAGGGGCCTAATCCATTCCCTTGCCCCATCCTCCAGATGCCCCACAACATAGGCCACCCGTTGGTCCTCGTTTGCAAAGTCATCACGCTGCAGTTCCAAAGCGTACTCTATTTCCGTTCGGAACGCATTGTAGTCCTGGGGTTTCCCCCCAAACTTGTGTACCAGCCCCGGTACCTTCCTTGCGATGGGGGTGGGTCTGACCTGAGCATCCTGAGCTCGCCTTTCGTCCAGCCGCGCCGTCAGGAGAGCTACATGCTGTTCCAAGTCTCGGTTTCTCTCTACCAGACCTTGCACTGCAGCTGCTTGCTCCGTCTCTCCGGCTTCTCTGGTCTGGCTCATGGTGCTGCCTCTCTGGAGCTACGCACACGCAACGTCAAGGACTGACGGATTGCTGTAATGGGTTTAGGGGTTGATCGTGCTTAAGTTGCCGCCACTCCTGGCTAGGTTACCTGGTTAACCCTTTCTGACTGAGCAGCCTCCAGCATCGTGACTGTCTCAGTCGCTGGCAGAATCTGTCAGTGGGTGTTTCTTAAACCTTTTCCAGCATAAAAGTTGTTTGACGCCAAGTCTCCTCCTACTCTCCCTGCGCGGAAGTCTTCTGCGCAGGGAGGGTGTGGGCAGCGGAGTACCTGTACTCTCTCCGCTGGTCTCCGGCGAGGAGTCTTGGAGCCTCCTCCCCGATTCCCCCACCTGCCCCCCTTCTCCACTGGTGTTACGCTGATTTCCTTCCCCAGCAGATGGGCTGCCTCTCTCCCTACTGGGACCCTCTCCTGCATCCCTTTGGAGCCTTCCCTCCGCCTCTAGCTCCGATGGCAGTTCCCTGACAGAATGCTTAGTTTCACTTTTAATAAAGAACTGCGCAACTGGATGTATGGACTGCTGTCGCCATTGTTACATTGTTATACTTTGGAAAAATACCAGCAACGTTTTTGGAGGAGTATTTTAACAGATAAAAGGGGAAGTTTTATGCACTGTAATAATCTGACTTTTGAAATTGAACAATGCCACAGGTTTTAAGGGTTGATGGTGAGCTTCAAAATTAACTTCTAAAAAAATACTGCCCCCCCCACTCCCACTCCCCCCCTTTCCTTTGCCGTTGGAGTATAAGACCATCTCAGAAGCGTTTTAGTGTGGTTTTAATGAATGGATAAGGCTGGAAACTGGCTGAGATCGTCCCTCAGGAGAATCCTGCTTTGGATATAATTTTTATTTTTATTTTTTGTTTTTGTCTCCCTTTTTCCTTTTTTTGTGGGACTTATTTTATGGATTTCTGCTACTTCTTTTTTACTTCCTTCATTGGATTAATATGAGATTGGAGAGTTTGAAGACTACATTGGATTATAATTGGAGTATAATTAAAATCTAAAACAACTGGCAATAACAAAACTGAGAAAATATATCATTTTTTACTCTTTTTTATGGTTTGGTCCTTTTCTTCCCCTGTTGTATTTTATCTTCGAAATGACGGAGCAGGATTACGCACGAGTAACTCCCAACCACTACAGCAATCTGTCTGTCCCTGAAAGTTGCTCGTGCGCTACAAGCAGAAGGGGGCATCATGAGTAAGACCGGAGGAGCCGGAGCCATGGGAGGGGCGGCTGGAGGCCAATCGCTGGAGGAGAGAAACCGCGATTTGGAAGAGCACATAGCCATCCTGACGGCGAGGCTGGACGAACGACGGTCGCTGGATGTTCAGGGGAAACCCACCCCCATAGCGAGGAAGGTACCGGGACTGGTGCACAAGTTTGGGGGAAAGCCTCAAGAATATGGGGCGTTTAGAACAGAAATAGAATATGCCTTGAAACTGCAGAAAAATGATTTTGAAAATGACGCAGCCAAAGTTGCTTATATTGTGGGGCACTTGGAGGACGGGGCGAGAGAGTGGATTCGGCCGCTTATGGCGACGCAGAATGACACCATGGAGGATCTATCAAAATTCTTTCAGGCGATGGATGCTATGTTCAGTAGCGATGTGCAGCAGAGTGTGACCAAACGGGAACTGCTAAGCTGTAAGCAGGGAGAAGGGTCAGTTAGAGACTATTGGTCACGTTTTGCCATGATTGTTCATCGTCTGGGGTGGCAGCTGGACTCGGAGCCCATACAAATGCTATTTGAGGAGGGGCTGTCACCAACGGTCAAGGATGAGCTTTCGTGTGCACCCCGCCCACAATCTATGGACCAGCTGACCAAGGCAGCCCTTGCGATTGGAGTAAGACAGGAAGCGCAGGCTCAGGAGAGGCGGGAAGGGAGAGAGCAGCTTTGTCATGACTACCACATTCCTAGAATACCTAGGCAGACTTCCCCGCCGGCGGAGCCAATGGAAATAGGCGGTGCGCGCGCCCAGGAAGTTTCAAACGCCAGCGGGAGTCGCAAAAAGGAGGGAAAGGATGTAAAAACGACCAAGAAATGTTTCCTTTGCCAAAGGCCAGGACATTTTGCCAGAGTCTGCCCACAAAGAAAGGCCTGGCAAGCAATGGTGGGGGCCGTGGGGGGCGAGGAGGAGGAACCCCAGACTCCGGAGCAGGGAAACGGAAACGCTTGGCTGCCAATCAGCGGGCACAGCAGCCGAGCCAACAACCAATGAATGTGCCCAAACCAGATTCTCCAAGAGCAGCAATTGCCATTGAGGTGGTGCTTGAGCTCCCAAATGGACACCCAGTGAAGGTTCAAGGTATGCTGGACTCAGGAAGCTCATGCAATTTTTTTAACAGGGACTTTGCCTTAGAGCATCAGCTTCACCTGCTACCTTTGGATGCACCTCTGCAAGTCACCACCATTGATGGGAGGGAGCTGATTGGGGGGGGAGTTACCCACCAGACCCCACCAATGAGAATGAGAGTGTCTAGGCACTCAGAGACAATCGCCTTCCACGTTGCCTCATTAGCGGGTCCCCCAATAATATTAGGCATGAGCTGGCTAGCGCAACATGATCCGGTGGTGGCGTGGCATCAGAGGACCGTCAGCTTTGGGTCTGACTACTGCCTGCAGCACTGCCTAGGCGGGGAAACGCCAAGGATGAGCGTAGCCAGAGTGGCAAGCACTGCAGTGGAGGGTAAAGGGAAGGTGCCACCACAATATGCTGATCTGAAGGAGGTTTTTAGTGAAAAGGAGGCAGATAGACTGCCACCCCACAGGCCGTTCGATTGCCAGATCAATTTGCTCCCTGGGGCGCAGCTGCCGGTGGGTAAGCTGTATGCCATGTCAGACAGAGAGATGAAGGAGTTACGGGACTTTATCAACAAGAACCTAAAAAGAGGGTTTATAAGAGAGTCCAAGGCAGTGGGGGGCAGTCCAGTATTTTTTGTGGACAAAAAGGACACTGATAAACCGAGACTGGTCGTGGACTTTAGGGGGGTAAATTTGGTGTCAGAACCTGTGACTTTCCCGATGCCCAGAATTGATGACATTCTGACGAGAGTGAGGAAGGGAAAGATTTTCACCAAGCTAGATCTGAGGGGGGCTTACAACTTGATCTGGATGAGAGAGGGGAATGAATGGAAGACCACCATGTTCACACCCCTGGGGGCTTTTGAAAATCTCGTTATGCCTTTCGGATTACAGTCAGGCTCCGCCTGTTTTCAAGCTTTCATGCACCACGTGTTGGGGTCTCTGCTTTACAAGAACTGTGTAGCTTTCCTGGACGACGTCTTGATTTATTCAGAAAATGAGGAGCAACATGTGAGAGATGTCAGGGAAGTGCTACAACGTTTGCAGAAACACCAGTTGTGGGTCAAGCTAGAGAAATGTCAGTTTCATGCCCGAGAGGTGGAGTTCCTGGGGTACAAGTTATCTGACAAAGGCTTAGCGATGGACCCAAGCAAGGTGCAAGCAGTATTAGAGTGGAAGACCCCAAAGACACGAAAGGATGTGCAGAGGTTCCTAGGTTTTGGCAATTTCTACAGGAAGTTCATCAAGAACTTTGCGCACTTGACTGCCCCAATCACGGACTGTCTCAGTAGTAAAAGAAAGTTTGGGTGGACGGAGGAAGCCCAGCAATCCTTTGAAAATTTGAAGAAGGCATTTGCGTCGGAGGAACAATTACTACATGTGGATTTGGAGAAACCAATGAGGGTGGAGACGGATGCATCAGACAGAGCCATCGGGGCGGTTCTGTTGCAGCCAGGACTGAACAAGCAAGAATGGAAACCGTGCGCCTTTTTCTCGAGGAAGCTGAGCAAGTCGGAACAAAACTATACCGTGTACAACAGAGAACTGCTAGCAATTTACGCCGCCTTTCGTCGGTGGCGCCATTTGCTGATAGGGGCACAGCATAAGATCCAGGTCTATAAAATTTATGCAGGAATAATGGCAAAGAGACTAAAAAAGGTATTACTGAGTATTATCCATGAAGACCAGGCGGGTTTCCTTCCTGGCAGACAAATGAGAGATAACGTGAGGAACATAATAAACATATTGGAATATCTGTCAGTAAGGATTGAGATACGAGCAATATTAATGTTTGTAGATGCCGAAAAGGCATTCGACAACATATCATGGGATTTCATGCTGAAAAATTTGGAAAATATGGAGATCGGGGATGATTTTTACAACGGAATAAAGGCCATATACACCGAACAAATAGCGAAGCTGATAGTGAACAACGTGATAACAGAAGAAATTGAAATATCAAAAGGGACTAGACAGGGCTGCCCGCTCTCACCCCTGCTGTTCATATTGGTCCTAGAAATCCTTCTGAATTCAATTAGGAAAAATGAAAGGATAAAAGGGGTGAAGGTAGGCCAAAATGAATACAAAACCAAAGCTTTCGCTGATGATTTGATCATTACGGTGGAAGACCCGATGGCCAGCGTAAAGGAAGTGTTAGAGGAAATTGGTAAATTTGGGGAAGTGGCAGGCTTCACATTAAATAGGAAAAAAACTAAAATGCTAACTAAAAATATGGAGCAATCAATGATTGAAGAGTTCCAACAACAAATGGGAATTGAAGTTGTTAAAAAGGTTAAATATCTCGGAATTTGGATTACACCAAAAAATATTGATCTGTACCAGAATAATTATGTTATGATATGGAAAGGAATTAAGAAGGACCTGGAAGGATGGGGAAGGTTAAAACTATCCTTTTGGGGTAGAATAGCAATGATTAAGATGAACGTGCTACCCAAATTACTATTTTTATTTCAGACGATCCCAATATTAAGAGGAGCTAAAAATTTTAAGGAGTGGCAGAGATCGATTTCAAGATATATCTGGCAGGGCAAAAAAACGAGAATTAAATATAAACTGCTAACAGATGCAAAAGAGAGAGGAGGATTTGCCCTGCCAGACTTGAAGTTGTATTACGAGGCATCATGTCTTTGCTGGGTAAGAGATTGGATAAAGCTCAAAAACACGAAATTATTGGACTTAGAGGGATTCGACAATAGGTTCGGGTGGCACGCTTATTTATGGCAGGAGGGTAAAAAAGGTCATCAATCTTTTGGAAATCATATATTCCGGAAATCGCTAATCGAAGTATGGATCAGATATAAAAATATATTAGAAAGGGGGGTACCACATTGGCTATCCCCTTTAGAGATGATGGGAATTAAGCAACTCAATATGAGAAGTAACTGGGTCACATATGGAGACCTGGTATTCAAAGAAGGGGACAAATGGACAGTTAAACCATATGAACAAGTGAAAGAACATGTACAGGACTGGTTGCACTATTGGCAGATAAGTAATATGTTAAAAAAGGAGGTGAAAGAAAAAGGGTATGAGGAAAAGGATTCGAAGTTCCAAACAGAAATTGTTAATAATGATCATAAAATCATATCAAAAATGTATAAAATCCTACTAGAATGGCATACGATGGATGAGGAGGTGAAAGAGGTAATGATCCACTGGGCCAGAGATCTAGGGTACAGTATAGAGCTGGAAGAGTGGCAAAAGATATGGAATCAAAATCTGAAATTCACAGCATGCATAACACTAAAAGAAAATGCCATGAAGATGGTATATAGATGGTACTTAACACCGGTTAAATTGGCCAAAATGTATAAGATCTGTAATAAATGCTGGAGGTGTAGAGAGAAAGAGGGCACGTTTATGCATATGTGGTGGGAATGCGAGAAAGTGAAGGGTTTCTGGGGAAAAATATATGATGAAGTAAGGAAAATGCTACAATATAGCTTTGTTAAGAAACCAGAGACCTTTCTACTAGGGATAACCAGAAGGGAAATTAAAAGGAAGGATTTCAAACTTTTCCAATATGCAATAACTGCCGCGAGGACACTGATAGCTCAAAGGTGGAAACAAGAACAAGTACCGACTCTGGACGAATGGAGAAATAAACTAATTGATTATGTGGAATTAGACAAACTAATGGGGAAAATTAGACTTCAAAGAGACCATAAGTTTTTGGAGGATTGGGGAAAATTTAGAGAGTATTTGAAAACTATATGTGAGGAGAATACAACGCTAGTGTGTTTTAAAGAGGCTTTGTGAAAAGTGAGGAACATCGCAAAAATGTAAATAAGGATATAAAGAAATTACTTAAAGGTGATACTATATATTAAGAAATGTGTAAATAGGAGAATTATTATGGATGACTGTCAGAGGAGTGGAGGGAGGTTCAACAAACTAAAATACGTGATGTGGAAAATGGAAAGATGGAAGTTTTTATAGAAAATGTAATAAAAAATATTTGCAAAAAAAAGAGAAAAAAGATCCAGGTCTGCACAGATCACAAGAACTTGGAATATTGGCGGACAGCACGGGTGCTCAACCAGAGACAGATCCGCTGGGCGCAGGAGTTTTCCAAGTTTTCCTTCGAAATCCAGTATGTGCCCGGTGAGCAAAACGTGAGAGCAGACGCTCTCTCATGGAAACCAGAGTACTTCGAAGGAAAGGGGCCGCCGGAGACCCGCCATGTCATACCTGAGGACCGATGGGTGTGTGGGGGTACTCTAGTGGGCACGAGAGAACTGGCCGGACTCACTAGGGACGATGAATTCGCCCTGACAAAAATCAGGGAACTCCAAGAGGGGAGGGGAGCACCAGAGGGGTTTGAAGAGAAGGAAGGGGTGTTGTACTACAGGGGGGCGCGTACCGGGGGAGGCTCTAAGAAGAAGGGTACTCAAACAACTACATGACACCCCCACAGCGGGGCACTTTGGGCAACACAAAACCATGATGCTGGTGACCCGACAATTTTGGTGGCCACGGGTGAGGGAAGATGTACGGGAATATGTAAGAGGGTGTGACCGCTGCCAGAGGGCCAAAGGGGAACGCACGATGCCAGCAGGTTTGCTGGAACCCTTACCCACGCCAAACAAACCCTGGGAGGTGGTGTCAATTGATTTCATGACGGATTTGCCCAAATCGAGGGGAAAAACAGCAGTGATGGTAGTAGTCGACTTGCTAACCAAAATGTGCCATTTTATCGCCTGCTCCCATGCAGTGACGGCAGAAGAAACGGCAAGGTTGTTTGTAGAACACATTTTCAGGCTGCATGGCGCCCCCTTGAGGGTTTTGTCTGACCGCGGAAAACAATTTACTACCCGGTTCTGGAGGAAGCTCATGAGCCTACTGCAAGTCGAGGTCAGCTTCTCGACAGCGAGACACCCAGAAACCAATGGGCAGGCGGAAAGGGCAAACAGTGTTCTCCAGCAATACTTACGCGGCTACGTTAGCGAAAGGCAGAATGATTGGGTAGAGAAACTAGCGCTAGCAGAATTTGCGTACAATAATGCTGCACATGTGTCCACCGGTATGAGCCCCTTCTTGGCCAATTATGGGTGTCATCCCAGGGCATTCCCGGGTAATGAGGAACAGAGCTGGAGTGTGCCTGCAGCTGAACAGTTTGTGGAAGAAATGGAAGCGTTACATCAACAGCTCAAGACGAACCTAGAAAGGGCCAAAGCCAGTTACAAGAAGCAAGCAGATAAACACCGGAGGGAAGGGGAAACCATTAGGGTGGGGGATCGCGTGTGGTTGTCCACTCAAGGGTTACCCTTTAAGGGAGGATGCAAGAAGTTGCAGCCCAGAAGACTGGGCCCGTTTGAAGTCATACAACAGATAAACCCAGTAGCGTTCAAGCTCAGGTTGCCCGACAACATGAAAATACATCCCGTGTTCCACAGGTCCTTACTCTCACCACACAGGGAGGGGCGGGAATTCGAGGGGCGGGAGGTAGAAGTCTTGCCACAACCACAGGTAGAAGAGAGGGAACACCAGAGCTCGGCTGCAGAGATAGTGGACTCAAGGTGGCGAGGGCGGCAGGTGCAGTACTTGGTGGCGTGGGAAGGAGAGCCCTGGTCGGAAAACACGTGGGTGCCAGCAGAGGCAGTGGGCGATGAGCACATGGTGGAAGTGTTCCACCGACGGTTCCCAGATAAGCCCAAGCCCTTAGAGCGATTCTGGGAAGAACAGTTCAGCACCACAGAGGAGGAAGAGAGTTTCGAAGGGTTTTCAGAATCCGAAGAAGAATCGGATTGGGAGAGTCATTCCTTGGGTGGGAACCTTGGCAGGTGGGAAGAGGTGTTCACACTCACAGATGAGGAGGACAGCTCTTTCAGGGGTTTCCTTGGCTCGCCGACCCGAGAAGAGGCTGCAATAGAGCCCCCGGGTCGGAGGGGGAGTGAAGGGGGCCCTGGGAGAGAGGTGGATGTCAGGGAACTGCCATCAGAGGCACGGGAGAAGGAAAGGGTCTCAGATTCTGCAGGGGAAGGTCCAAGCGCTAGAGGGAGACTCAGCCGGGAAGAAGGGGAAGAGAATGAGTGTAACACCTTGGGATCAGGGAGAGCAACGGGACAGGGAGGTGCAGGGGCTCCAAGACTCTTCGTTGGAAGTTAGCGAGGAGAGCCCAAGCACCCCGCTGCCCACGCCCACCCTGCGCAGGAGACTCCCGCGCAGTGAGAGGCGGAAACGATTGGGCGTCAAACAACTCTTATGTTGGCAACGCTTTAAGAAACGCCCACAGACAGATTCTACGAGTGACTAAGGGCAGCCACGCTAAGATGGGCTGCGCAGTCCGGAGGGTTTAACCAGGCAATCCGACGCTCAAACGGAGCAGGATTACGCACGAGTAACTCCCAACCACTACAACAGGAAATGAGGGAAGTGAGGAGAGAGGAGGAGAAAATAAAGGTAGAAATGTCGGAGATTAATAAAACACAAGAAGAAGTCTTGGATGCGATTGCTATGAATGAATTGAGGCAGCGGGAGACCAATTTGAGGTTGAGAGCCGTACCAGAGATACAGGGTGAAAATATTAAAGAAAGACTGATTGCAGAAATAGCACAATGGTTAGAACTTCAACCAGAGGAGGTAGCTATGACAGTGCAAACTGCATTTAGAATGAAGATAAGAACAACCAAGACAAGGAAATTCCTGGGAGACTGTCTAATTATATTCAAGGACAGAGAAATGAGAAATATGATCTTGCAGAAGAACAGAGAAAAAAGATTGAATATCAATGGGAATTATATAATTATTTTTAAAGATATACCGAACAGGCTGTTGAAACGGAGAGATCCATATAAACCATTGGTGCAATTTTTAATTTTTTTAAAAAAATAATATTTATTACTTTTCCAACAGTTTAAACAATACAAAAAAGAACAATAAAATACAATACAAAAACACTACAAAACACTAACACATTAGACTAACAAAACAGAACAAAAAACACATCAAACAACATCAAATTGACATCAAACAATTTCGATATCTTATCTTTCATTCACTTATTTCAACGACCTCCTCACACCTCCCTTTTTGTGTTCCACTTCTGTTAATTGTTTCAGCAATTCCTTTCCATCTTCCTCTGTTTTCTATCCTATAATTATCTTAACACATTCTAACCTTATTTTTTCCTTTAATACTCTATTAATCTATTTATACTTAGTTCCTTATAACATTTCTACTAAAGCCATATAACTCCATTCCAACATTTTTCTAACATTCATTAATTTTACAGTATTTCTGTAATTAGTCTTTAAACTTTTTCCAGTCTTCTTCCACCGACTCTTCTCCCTGGTCTCGGATTCTGCCAGTCATTTCCGCCAATTCCATGTAGTCCATCAACTTCATCTGCCATTCTTCCAGGGTGGGTAAATCTTGTGTCTTCCAATACTTCGCAATCAGTATTCTTGCTGCTGTTGTTGCATACATAAAAAAAGTTCTATCCTTCTTTAGCACCATTTGGCCGACCATGCCCAGGAGAAAGGCCTCTGGTTTCTTCAGAAAGGTATATTTGAATATCTTTTTCATTTCATTATAAATCATCTCCCAGAATGTCTTAATCCTTGGGCATGTCCACCAAAGGTGAAAGAATGTACCTTCAGTCTCATTACATTTCCAACATTTATTGTCGGGCAAATGGTAAATTTTTGCCAGCTTGACTGGTGTCATGTACCACCTATAAATCATTTTCATTAAATTTTCTCTTAGGGCATTACATGCTGTGAATTTCATACCTGTGGTCCATAACTGTTCCCAGTCAGCCATCATTATGTTATGTCCAACATCTTGTGCCCATTTCATCATAGCTGATTTCACCATTACATCCTGAGTGTTCCATTTCAACAGCAAGTTATACATTCTTGACAAATTCTTAATTTTTGGATCTAACAATTCTGTTTCCAATTTTGATTTTTCCACCTGGAAACCAACTTTTTTGTCCAAATTGTATGCCTCCATTATTTGATAATAATGGAGCCAATCTCGCACTTTGTTTTTCAATTTTTCAAAGCTCTGTAATTTTATTCTGTCTCCATCTTCTTCCAGAATTTCCCAATATTTCGGCCATTTGGCCTCCATATTGAGTTTTTTCTGTGCCTTCGCTTCCATTGGTGACAACCATCTTGGGGTTTTATTTTCTAACAAATCCTTATATCTTATCCAAACATGAAACAATGCTTTTCTAACAATATGATTTTTAAACGCTTTATGTGCTTTTACCTTATCATACCACAAGTATGCATGCCAGCCAAATGCATTATTGAAACCTTCTAAATCCAACACGTCCGTGTTTTCAAGAAGCAGCTGTGATGGGACGATGAGCTGCTTGTGCGTAAAATCCAAGTCCCTCAGAGTTTGCTCAAGTTTGCAAACCTCTGTCTGTAACAGAGCCCCTTAAACATGGCTCCGTCAGTCGCTGGCAGATTCCGACAGTGGTTGCTTTCGGAATCGCTTCCAACATAAAAGCTCCTTAACGGAAACACGTCTTCTGGACTCTCTGCGTGACAGTTTCCGGCGAGGAGTGGGTGTCCCTACAGGAGGTCCTGAAACCTCCCCACTGTTCTCGCTGGAAGTGTCTCTGAGCCATCCCTCCAGCTCACTTTCCCTCAGCTCACCTCCTCTCCCCCTACTGGTTCCCTCTTCAGCTGCTGAGTCTCTCCCAACCTGTGTGAGCCCTTTCACCTCCCTTCCTTCCGATGGCAGTTCCCTGACATCCACCTCCCCTCCAGGGCCCCCTTCACCCCCTCCCGCCCCCTCCTCTATGGGCGGTGAGGAGGCAAAACCCCGGAAGGAACTTCCTTCATCTTCCGATGTCTCGAACACTTCTCTCCACCTGTTGCGGTTCCTGGTCTCGAAGTACTCCTCCTCCTCAGAGTCCATCTCCCCTTCCCCTTCCGAGTCCGGGAATCCTTCCAACTCCTCATCATCATCATCTGTGGTCCCAAAGTATTCCCTCCGGAACCTCTCCACAGGCTGAGGTTTCCTTGGGAACCTTTGATGGAACGTTTCTATCAATACCTCGTCATTGATATCTTCTGCCATTACCCAAGTGTTTTCTGACTCCAGTTCTCCTTCCCACGCTACCAAATACTCCACCTGATCCCCCTTCCACCTGGCATCGAGGATTTCTGCCACATGGCTGCTGCATTCCCTTTCTTCTATGACCGGTCCCCGAGTGGACATCCCTTCTCGTCCCCCCTCATACGGTGACAGTAACGACCTGTGAAATACTGGGTGCAGTTTCATGTGGTTGGGTAACTGGAGCCTGAAAGCCACTGGGTTGACTTGTTGAATGACCTCAAAGGGACCCAATCTCCTGGGTCTTAATTTCCTTCAACCTCCCTTGAACGGCAACCCTTGGGTTGACAGGCACACCCGATCTCCCACCCTTATGGTTTCACCTTCCCTTCGGTTCTTGTCTGCCTGCCTCTTGTATTCTTCCTTCGCCCTTTCTAAGTTGAGTTGGAGCTGACGATGGATTGCTTCCATTTCTTCTACAAAATGTTCGGCTGCCGGGACGCTCCATCTCTCCCCTCCTCCCCCTGGGAAAGCCCTGGGATGACACCCATAATTAGCCAAAAAGGGGCTCATCCCTGTGGACACATTCTCGGCATTGTTGTAGGCAAATTCCGCCAGCGCCAACTTTTCTACCCAGTCATTCTCTCTGTCATTGACATAACACCTCAGGTATTGCTGGAGGACACCGTTTGCTCTTTCCGCCTGCCCGTTGGTTTCAGGGTGCCGGGCAGTTGAAAAGTTGACCTCCACCTGCAGTAAGCTCATGAGCTTCCTCCAGAACCTGGAAGTAAATTGTTTTCCTCTGTCTGAGACCACCCTCAATGGCACCCCGTGCAACCTAAAAATGTGTTCTACAAATAACATCGCTGTCTCTTCCGCCGTGACTGCATGCGAGCAGGCTACAAAGTGGCACATCTTTGTTAGTAGGTCTACCACCACCATGATGGCTGTTTTCCCCTTGGACTTCGGCAGATCAGTCATAAAATCTATCGACACTGCCTCCCAAGGTCATTCTGGGGTTGGCAAGGGTTCTAATAACCCCGCCGGCGCCCGCCTCTCCCCTTTGGCTCGCTGGCATTGGTCACACCCTCTTACATACTCCCGTACATCTTCCCTCACCTTGGGCCACCAAAATTCCCTGGTGACCAACCACATGGTTTTGTGTTGTCCAAAATGCCCCGCCGTGGGGCTGTCGTGCAACTGCTTGAGTACCCTCCCCCTTAAGTCTCCTTCAGGGATATACACTGCCCCTTTGTAATACAAAGCTCCATTTCTTTCCTCGAAACCCCCTGGTTCCTCTCCCTCACCCCTAAGACCTCTGAGCTTATTCTGGGCGTATTCATCATTCTCCGTTTCCTCTACCAGTTCTCTTTCCCCCACCAATGCTGCCCCACACACCCAGCGGTCCTCTGGGATGACATGTCTCTCTTCGGGTGCCCCCTCCCCTTCCAAATATTCAGGTTTGCGTGAGAGAGCGTCCGCCCTAACATTTTCTGGACCTGGCACATAACAAATTTCAAAATGGAATTTGGAGAACTCCTGGGCCCATCTCACTTGCCGTTGGTTGAGCACTCGTGCCGTTCTCCAATACTCTAAGTTCTTGTGGTCCGTGCACACATGCACCTTATGTAGTGCCCCAATTAATAAATGCCTCCATCTCCTGAACGCTTCATGAATGGCTAGTAGTTCTCCGTCATACACCGTGTAGTTCCTCTCAGATTTGTTCAGCTTTCGCGAAAAAAAGGCACACGGTCTCCACTCCGACTCCACTCCACTCCTCCTCCCCAGGCTGCAGAAGCACCACCCCCACTCGCATCGGTTTTTGTAAATCCACATGCAGGAGCTGTTCTTCCAAAGCGAACGCTCTTTTCAGTTCCTCAAAAGCTCGCTCCGCCTCCGCCGTCCAAACGAATTTCCTCTTACTGCTGAGACAGTCCGTAATGGGAGCCGTCAAGGGGGCAAAATTTCTGATGAACTTCCGATAGAAGTTTCCAAATCCAAGGAATCTTTGCACATCCTTCCTTGTTTTCGGTGTTTTCCATTCCAGTACCGCTTGGACCTTGCCAGGATCCATGGCCAATCCCTTGTCCGACAAGCGGTACCCCAGGAATTCCACCTCCTTGGCATGAAACTGACACTTCTCTAGCTTCACCCACAGCTGATTGGCTTGCAGTCTGCCCAACACTTCCTGGACGTCTTTTACATGCTGCTCCTCATTCTCTGAATATACTAACACGTCATCTAAGAAGGCCACACAATTCTTGTAAAGCAAAGGCCCCAGGACGTGGTTCATAAACGATTGAAAGCATGTGGAGCCTGCTTGTAGGCCGAAGGGCATAACTAAATATTCAAATGCCCCCAAAGGGGTGAACATGGTGGTTTTCCATTCATCCCCCTTCCTTATTCGTATCAGGTTGTACGCCCCCCTCAGGTCCAGTTTAGTAAAAATCTTTCCCTTCCTGACCCTTGTCAAAATGTCATCAATTCTGGGCATCGGGAAAGTCACTGGTTCTGACACTGCATTTAAGGCCCTGAAGTCCACTACAAGTCTAGGTTTGTCCGTGTTTTTTTTATCCACAAAAAACACTGGGCTGCCCCCCACCGCCCTGGACTCTCTGATGAACCCTCTCTTCAGGTTCTTGTCAATGAACTCCCTTAGCTCCTGCATCTCTCTGTCTGACATGGCGTACAGCTTGCCTACAGGGAGCTGTGCCCCAGGGAGTAAATTGATTTGACAGTCAAAGGGTCTATGTGGGGGTAGTTTGTCTGCCTCCCTCTCGCTGAAGACGTTGCTCAGGTCGGCATATTGTGGGGGAACCTTCCCCTTCTCCGTTACTTCCGTCCCTGCTAGAGTGGCTCTGGCCCCTCCTTGAGCCTCCCGCTCTTTGCAGTGTTCTAGACAATGTGCTGACCCAAAGGAGACCACTCTCTGATGCCAGCCCACTAGCGGATCATGTAACGCTAGCCAGCTCATCCCCAAAATAATAGGAGCTCCTCCCAAGGTAGCCACATTAAACGCTATTAGCTCAGTGTGTCTTGCTACCCTCATTATCATTGGGACGGTCTGCTGGCTGACTTCTCCTCCCAGCAGCTCCCTTCCATCGATCGTGGTCACCTGCAAAGGGTTACTTAAAGGGATAGTCTGTATCTGGTGCTCAGCAGCAAACTCCTTACTCATGAAATTGCAGGAGCTGCCTGAGTCCAATAGCGCCTTTATCTTTAGTGGGTGTCCGTTAGGCAGCTCTAGTAACACCTCTATCACTAGGGCAGGTTTAGGAGGTTCCGGCGTGGGCACTTTCACTGCTCTTTGGCCTGGCTGCTGTGCCCCGACGGTGGCAGCCAGGCGTTGGCTTTTACTTGCTCCGGTACCTTTTCCTCCCTCTCCCCAACAGCTCCCGCCATTCCTTGCCATTCCTTTCTTTGGGGGCAGACTCTGGCAAAATGACCTGGCTGTTGGCAGAGATAACATTTCTTGGCGCCCTTCCCCTCCTTCTTCCGCTCTTCACTGGGCTTTGAAACTGCGCGCGCGCGCGCTGTTCCAATTTCCATCGGCTCTCCCGGCGGGAACAGTGGCTCTGGAATCTCTGGAATGTGAAGCTCCCTCCAACGTTCCCCCTTCCCTTCCCGCCTCTCCAAGGCTCTCGCCTCTTGGCGCGCTCCTATGGTCAGCGCTGATTTGGTCAGCTGGTCCATAGACTCCGCCCTGGGTGCCCGGGAAAGTTCATCCTTTACCGCCGAAGAAAGCCCTTCTTCAAAGAGCATTTGAATGGGTTCCGCCGATAGATCCCACCCCAATTTATGGATCAACATGGTAAACTCAGTCCAGTACTCACGAACAGATCGGCTCCCCTGTTTGCACGCCATTAACTGTCTGCGTACCACTCCCTGCTCAATATCGCTGGAAAACATCAAATCCATGGCACGAAAAAACTTCCTCGTGTCCTTCAGGATGTCATTATTCGTTGCCATCAGGGGCCTCACCCAGTCTTTCGCCCCCTTTTCGAGATGCCCAATCACAAAAGCCACCCGCGATTCCTCGTCGGGAAAGTCATCAAACTGCAGGTTAAGGGCATATTGCATCTCTGTCCTAAAGGCATGATAGTCCTTGGGCTCCCCCCCAAACTTCTGCACCAATTCTGGCACCTTTCTGGCGAGCGGGGTGGTTTTCCCCTTCTCTGCATCTTGAGCCCTCCTCTCCTCGAGCCTCGCCGTCTGCAGCGCTAGCTGGACCTCCAACGCCCGGTACCTTTCCTCCAGGCTTGGACCCGCTCCAGCTCCTGCTTCTCCGGTTCCGGCTGGGTTGCTCATGATGCCTTCTCCTGCACAAGCTGCTCACGGAGACTGTCGGAATGCTGTGATGGGACGATGAGCTGCTTGTGCGTAAAATCCAAGTCCCTCAGAGTTTGCTCAAGTTTGCAAACCTCTGTCTGTAACGGAGCCCCTTAAACATGGCTCCGTCAGTCGCTGGCAGATTCCGACAGTGGTTGCTTTCGGAATCGCTTCCAACATAAAAGCTCCTTAACGGAAACACGTATTCTGGACTCTCTGCGTGACAGTTTCCGGCGAGGAGTGGGTGTCCCTACAGGAGGTCCTGAAACCTCCCCACTGTTCTCGCTGGAAGTGTCTCTGAGCCATCCCTCCAGCTCACTTTCCCTCAGCTCACCTCCTCTCCCCCTACTGGTTCCCTCTTCAGCTGCTGAGTCTCTCCCAACCTGTGTGAGCCCTTTCACCTCCCTTCCTTCCGATGGCAGTTCCCTGACAGCAGCCATTCTCTCAGCCAGCAAAAAGCAGCTGATTCATAATAAAGTTTAAGGTCTGGCAGGGCAAATCCACCTCTTTCTTTGGCATCAGTTAATATCTTAAATTTTATTCGAGGCTTCTTGCCCTGCCAAACAAATCTGGAAATATCTTTCTGCCACTTCTTGAAACAATCCATCTTATCCAAAATTTGCAATGTTTGAAACAAAAACAACATCCTTGGCAATACATTCTTTTTTATCACAGCAATTCGGCCTAACAATGATAACTTCAAATTTGTCCATATTTCTAAGTCCTTTTTCACTTCAGTCCAACATTTTTCATTATTATTATTCACTTTCTTAACCAATGTTAATCCTGTCTCCTCCTGAAACTTCTCTCTCTCATTCATAGTTAAGTTTTCCTCTAAGACCTTAGTTTTCGTCTTGTTCAACTTAAAACCTGCTACCTGTCCGAATTCTTGAATCAGAAAGTGAAATATTTAGGGGTTAACATGACTGCTAAAAATGTGAATTTATTTAAGGAGTGAACCTTTCCTGTCCGAGCAGCCACTCACCCGTGGCTGTCTCAATCGCTGGCAGAATCCATCAGTGGGCGTTTCTTAAACTTCTTCCAGCAAAGAAGCTCTTTGACGCCCAGTCTCCTCCTACTCTCCCTGCGCGGAAGCCTTCTGCGCAAGGAGGGCGTAGGCAGCAGAGGACTCTTCCTCTCCCCGCTGGTCCCCGGCAAGGAGTCATGGGACCGCCTCGCCGATTCCCCCATCTGCCCCCCTTCTCCACTGAAGCTATGCTGATTCCCTTCCCCAGAAGATGGGCTGCCTCTCCCACTCCCGGGACGCTCTCTGGGATCCCTTTGGAGCTTGCTCTCTCCCTCGGACATCAGTTAATATCTTAAATTTTATTCGAGGCTTCTTGCCCTGCCAAACAAATCTGGAAATATCTTTCTGCCACTTCTTGAAACAATCCATCTTATCCAAAATTTGCAATGTTTGAAACAAAAACAACATCCTTGGCAATACATTCTTTTTTATCACAGCAATTCGGCCTAACAATGATAACTTCAAATTTGTCCATATTTCTAAGTCCTTTTTCACTTCAGTCCAACATTTTTCATTATTATTATTCACTTTCTTAACCAATGTTAATCCTGTCTCCTCCTGAAACTTCTCTCTCTCATTCATAGTTAAGTTTTCCTCTAAGACCTTAGTTTTCGTCTTGTTCAACTTAAAACCTGCTACCTGTCCGAATTCTTGAATCAGAAAGTGAAATATTTAGGGGTTAACATGACTGCTAAAAATGTGAATTTATTTAAGGAGTGAACCTTTCCTGTCCGAGCAGCCACTCACCCGTGGCTGTCTCAATCGCTGGCAGAATCCATCAGTGGGCGTTTCTTAAACTTCTTCCAGCAAAGAAGCTCTTTGACGCCCAGTCTCCTCCTACTCTCCCTGCGCGGAAGCCTTCTGCGCAAGGAGGGCGTAGGCAGCAGAGGACTCTTCCTCTCCCCGCTGGTCCCCGGCAAGGAGTCATGGGACCGCCTCGCCGATTCCCCCATCTGCCCCCCTTCTCCACTGAAGCTATGCTGATTCCCTTCCCCAGAAGATGGGCTGCCTCTCCCACTCCCAGGACGCTCTCTGGGATCCCTTTGGAGCTTGCTCTCTCCCTCGGACACTGATGGCAGTATGGCAGTTCCCTGACAGAAATGTTTAAAAAGGATTTTAAAGAAAGAGGTTTTGATGAAAAAGAATCAAAATTTCAAAAGGAAATAATAAATAATGAGTACAAAAATTTATCTAAAATGTATAAAATGTTGCTGGAATGGTACACAAAAGATGAGGAAGTTAAATCGGTTATGATACACTGGGCCAGAGATTTGGGTCATAATATACAGTTCAATGACTGGATAAAATTATGGAATGAAAATATAAAATTTACGGCATGCACTGCGTTAAAGGAAAATGTTATGAAAAGGGTTTATAGATGGTATATTACACCTGTAAAATTGGCAAAAATGTATAAAACGTAATAAGTGTTGGAAATGTAAAGAAAAAGAGGGAACATTTTACCATATGTGGTGGGATTGTAAGAAGGTGAAGGGTTTCTGGGAATTGATATATAATGAGTTGAAAAAGATGTTGAAATATACATTTGTTAAGAAACCAGAGGCCTTTCTTTTAGGAATAGTAGGAAACGAGATAATGAGGACTGTAAACTTTTCCAATACGCAGTAACTGCAGCGAGAATACTACTCGCCCAAAAATGGAAACAGGAACAACTACCGACGTTAGAAGAATGGAGAATGAAACTGATGGACTATGCAGAATTAGATAAACTAACGGGGAAGATCAGATATTTACGTGACCAAAAGTTCATCGAAGATTGGGGAAAATGTTCAGATTATTTGAAATGTATATGTGATGAGCAAACAACGCTAGTGGGATTTCAAGAAGCTCTGTGAATGTTTGAGGAATATTGTGTTGAAGAAAAATAAGAGGGTGAAGGTATATAAAATGCAATATAAAAATTAGGAAATGTGTAATTAAAAAATTGAATAATGGATGATTGTTAGAGAGGCTGAAGGAAGTCCAAAAGAGAAAATATGTGATAAATTTAGATTGGATATTATAAATGTATACTGGAAAATTAATAAAAATTATTTATATATATATATATAAAAGAAAATGGTGTCTATTAACAGCCACTGTTGTGCTGGAAGACCAAGGTGAAGTACTAGTAGGTTAAAGGCAAAGGTAAAGGTAAAGGTAAAGGTAAAGGTAAAGGGACCCCTGGTTGGACAGTGTTCTCAAAGCTACAAACATGAGTCTGACCAAACTGCAGGAGGCAGTGGAAGACAGGAGTGCCTGGCGTGCTCTGGTCCATGGTGTCACGAAGAGGCGGACACAACTAAACGACTAAACAACAACAACAACAAAGGGACCCCTGACCATTAGGTCCAGTTGTGACCGACTCTGGGGTTGCAGCGCTCATCTCACTTTATTGGCCAAGGGAGCCGGCGTACAGCTTCCGGGTCATGTGGCCAGCATGACTAAGCCGCTTCTGGTGAACCAGAGCAGCACACAGAAACGGCGTTTACCTTCCCGCCGGAGTGGTACCTATTTATCTACTTGCCCTTGGACGTGCTTTCGAACGGCTAGGTTGGCAGGAGCAGGGACCGAGCAAGGGAAGCTCACCCCGTCGCGGGGATTCGAACCGCCGACCTTCTGATCGTCAAGCCCTAGGCTCTGTGGTTTAACCCACAGCGCCACCCGCGTCCCTACTAGTAGGTTAGCCAAGTGCAAAAAAAGGGGTATACCTGCTGAAATCCTATCTTATACCCAATTATTAAAGGTACAGGATGCCTGTGCATTTTTGCCCCATGTCATCTTAAATTACTTTGCTGCATCACACGACAGGAAAATCCTCTAACTCAGGAGCAGCAGACACGTGGCCCTCACAATGCTGCAGAACTCCAATTCCCATCATCCCTGATTACTGGCCATGATGGCTGGAGCCAACAGGAACTGCAGCTCAGTAACATCTGGCAGACCACAGGTTAGCCATACCTACAATATGCAATGTTATATGTACCAATAAACCATACAAACTGTTAACAACCGCCAGAATACACCCCAACACTATGAGCAACTGCAAAACCATCCTCTTGCATCCTACGTTGGCTCCCAGGACGTTTCTGAGCACAATTCTGAGTGTTGGTGCCAACCTTTAAAGCCCTAAATGGCCTCAGCCCTGAAAGAGTGTCTCCATCCCCATTGTTCAGCCCAGGCATCAGGGTCCAGCACCGAGGGCCTTCTGGCGGTTTCCTCACTGTGAGAAGCGAAGTTACAGGGAACCAGGCAGAGGGCCTTCTGAGTAGTGGCACCTGCCCTGTGGGACACCCTCCCGTCAGATGTCAAGGAGATAAGTAACTATACAGCCTTTAGGGAAGTTTTTAATGTTTTATCATGGTTTTGCGTATGTTGGAAGTCTGAGGCTGCCCCCCTTGCCTTCCTTGCAGCATCCTTCTCAAAGGGCTAAGGCATGACTACGCTCACAGAGTTTAAATCCACCGTAAGGTGCAGCAATCAGGCCTCTGTTTCAACACAAAATACCAATGATCCTTATGCCAAGTGGGAGAAAGGTTGTCAACATGATGAACACACAAACCTTGGAGAGAAAAATGTAGAACAAAAAGCATCAACAATTTAATTGGACTAAATGGAAGTATCTGCTGATAAGAACATATGAGCAATGCAGATTTTCCAGATCGATGCAAAACCTAGAGCAGGAAACCTTAGACCTTTAGATATTGCTGGACAGCAGCTATGCTGGGGCTGATGGGAGTCCAACAACATCTGGAGCGTGTGCTGAGCTAGGAAAGCCCTGTAACTGGGAAATTGCAGAGCAGTCCTACTTATTCCAAGGCAACCCTCCAACTTAATTGGGACTTGCTTCTAATTCAGGTTGCACAAACCTGCAACCTTAAAAAGCATTTGTAGAAGTCGCAGTCATCCTATGTTCTTTGCTCCTAACTGCCTGAAAGTGGTTTCTCTAGCCTAGGGTGGGGTATCCCAGACAAAGGAAATAAACAGGGCAATATCCTAAACCACCACATATAACACAAAGATCTCTCTCACCTGGTCGTAGGTCAGAAGTCTCTGAAGCTCATTTTTAGTGATCAGATGACAATGCTGGAAAAAAGCAAAGCAACCACAGCTACAGGCTAGCTCACGGGGGCGGGGGGCAGCCTGCTGTCACTTCCTGCAATATGTAGTAAGACTGATAACTAGGATTGGGCAGTATGATCATATTAGGCTAGTGCTCTGTGAACTAGACTGGCTCTTGAACTGCTTCCAGGCCCAATTCAGAGCATCCCATTTGGCCTTTCAAGTGTTTCAAGGTTTGGGAAAAGGGTACCAGAAGAAGGCCCACTTATGTTTGCACTGCCTCTCCACTGACTAGAATCCCTTTCCCAGGGAACTCCTGCTCTTTCAAGCATGGCAGGGCCTTTTCAGTCATGGCACCCGACCTTTCAGAATAATCTCCCAAAGAGGTTCACCTGGCCCCTGCTTTGATGTCCTTTCAGCAAAGACTTTTAGAATTTACCCTGGTTCTTGAATTCATGGGCAGGGAGCTTGTGGCCCTCCAAACCCTGCTGTAGTACACAGGAACATAGGAAGCTACCTTATATTGAGGCAGACCATTGACCCATCAAGCTCAGGACTGACAACAACAACAACAACAATAACAATAATAATAATAATAAGAATAAGAATAATAATAATAATAAGAATAATTATTATTATTTATTATTATTATTTGTACCCCGCCCATCTGGCTGGGTTTCCCCAGCCACTCTGGGCGGCTTCCAACAAAGATGAAAAGTACACTAAAATGTCACATATTAAAAACTTCCCTGAACAGGGCTGCCTTCAGATGTCTTCTGAATGTCAGATAGATGTTTATCGCTTTGACATCTGATGGGAGGGCGTTCCACAGGGCGGGCGCCACTACCGAGAAGGCCCTCTGCCTGGTTCCCTGTAACTTGGCCTCTCGCAGTGAGGGAACCCCCAGAAGGCCCTCGGAGCTGGACCTCAGTGTCCAGGCAGAAGGATGGGGGTGGAGACGCTCCTTCAGATATACTGGACCGAGGCCGTTTAGGGCTTTAAAGGTCAGCACCAACACTTTGAATTGTGCTCGGAAACATACTGGGAGCCAATGTAGGTCTTTCAAGACTGGTGTTATATGGTCTCGGCGGCCGCTCCCAGTCACCAGTCTAGCTGCCGCATTCTGGATTAGTTGTAGTTTCCGGGTCACCTTCAAAGGTAGTCCCCCTTAGAGTGCATTGCAATAGTCCAAGCGGGAGATAACCAGAGCATGCACCACTCTGGCGAGACAGTCTGCAGGCAGATAGGGTCTCAGCCTACGTACCAGATGGAGCTGGTAAACAGCTGCCCTGGATACAGATTTGACCTGTGCCTCCATGGACAGCTGTGAGTCCAAAATGACTCCCAGGCTGCGCACCTGGTCCTTCAGGTGGACTGGCAGCAGCAGCTTTCAGGCAGAGATCACGCCCAGCCCGATCTGCACACACTGGTGACTGAGCCTGGAACTTTCTCCATGCAAAATGGCCACTCTGCTTTCGCGTTACTGCCCTTAACAATCTGCAACTCCCACCCCGATCACTGGAGAAGTTGCCCACATTTGCTATAATCTATTCTAATACATCTCTGCCACTCGATTTATGTTGCTCTCTACTGGCTGCTCTAGTAGAAACCTTAGTGGTGCAGCTGCAGCAGCAGGGATCGCCGACACTGCACCCTCCTGGTGTTGCTGAAGTGGAACTCTCATGAGCCCCAGTCAGCAAGGCCAATTCTTAGCAATTATGGGAATTTTGGTCTATCAACATTTGGAGAGCACTATGCTGCCTGCCATAAAGAAGGCTGATCACCAAAGAATTGATGCTTTTGAATTATGGTGCTGGAGGAGACTCTTGAGAGTCCCATAGACTGCAAGAAGATCAAATCTATCCATTCTGAAGGAAATCAGCCCTGAGTGCTCACTGGAAGGACAGATCGTGAAGCTGAGGCTCCAGTACTTTGGCCACCTCATGAGAAGAGAAGACTCCCTGGAAAAGACTCTGATGTTGGGAAAGATGGAGGGCACAAGGAGAAGGGGACGACAGAGGACGAGATGGTGGGACAGTGTTCTCGAAGCTACCAGCATGAGTTTGACCAAACTGCGGGAGGCAGTGGAAGACAGGAGTGCCTGGCGTGCTCTGGTCCAGGGGGTCACGAAGAGGCGGACACGACTAAACGACTAAACAACAACAAATGCTGCCTACCCTGAGCTACACACAGGCAGGAAAGTTACAGAAACATGACTCAGTTTGCTTCTCCAGATAGCAGAGACCAACAAGTTACATCCTTGTAATCCTGGTTTCGGCGCTCAAAGTCTTCCACGTGGGCAGCAAGGTGGGAATTGACCATGCAGAAGCTGGTATTGTTGCAGACAAACCTCACGGCCACACACCCCTTGTTACCCTGCAGGGGCGGAGCAAAGATGCCTGTTAGTGAGCAAGCAGGAAAGAGGGGGAAACTGGTTGGCAGAGATTAGAAAAACAGATAGACAGACAGAAAGATAGACGTAGGGAATTCCGCTCTCAGGGTCTACTCCCCATCTTCCCCATGATGCCTGTGCCCACTGTCTCCCTCATCACTTCCTTGATGCGGCTGAGCTGGTCCTTCCGGACAAAGATGAGCAACATCATTCCGACTAGATGGACCAGCTGCACCTAGAAGATGCAAGGTACTGGGATGTCTACCAGCTCTGTTCATTGCTTGCTGTCCTGGGCCAGCTGGATGCAGATTGGAGTGGCAGGGGGCGCCAACTGGGGATCCCCCAAGGGAAGAAGGCTCAGAGCCAGGGAACTGGTGGGGGGTCGTCAGAGGGAGAAGAGGGAGCAGACTGTGAGCAAGAGGAGGTGTTGGAAACTGAAGAGGCAGGAGGGCAGGAAGATTCTGTGGCAAGCAGCAGCCCAGAATCCGAGGCAGAAGTGGAGACGGGGTCAAGAGGCAGAGATCAGGCAGGCTGCTGAAGAAGCCAGGGGGTCTCCCCATCCTGCTGCGATCAGCTCCCCTCCCTGCTGGTCTCCCAGAACACAGAGAAATTAAGAGGAGGGAGCAAAGACAGGCAAGGTGCCAGAGTCTCAGGTTGCTTGGGAAGGACCAGGGGGAGGAGAAGACTTCAGAGAGTGGTGGGAGGGTAGCAACCTTCAGCCTTCACAACTACCTCACTGGGGCAAGAGCTGTTGGGAAAGGTTTCTCTGATCACGAGGCCTGCACGGTTTGGGTTTCTTTGAATAAAGAATGTTGGCTTCTTTTGAATAAAACACCACTGACACCAGGTGTTTTTGTTAGGGTGTGAAACCTAAGACGCTGGCAAGTTAGCAATGTCATGTAACTTTAAGTAGTCAAGCTCGTTAAGTTGTTAAGTTGCTCAGTATATAAAGAGTGTTTGTTTTCTCTGTGTGTGGGGCGTGAAGCAAAAATGTCCGAAAGCTCCGGAGGTGTTTCTGTTATCTTTCTGCAATAAACCTGTCTTTGGAAAGACAGGCTTCCCTGTGTCGTTATTTCTTTGCTGCTGAGACTTTGAAGTTTGTACTGCAACAAGAATCTCTGCACTGGACTTAATTAATGCTCTGCAAAGAGAGCTGTTGCTGGTGGCGCAGCGGAAGCGTTTACTGGACCAGTACACAAACTCTCTTAGTTTTTTCTTGCTGACCTCCTCCTCACTCCTGCTCCTGACAGCTGTCTGGCTGCTGAAGAAATGGGTGGGGTGGGACTTACTTTCTTGTACTTGGATTTGGAACGCAAAGCCTTTTCCACAGCTGTCAGCCACTCTTGCTCCTTTGTCGAGTCCAAGTAGAAGAAAGCCTCTGTGCTCAGGTCCAGCTCCTGGAACCGAATGCCCAAGTGCCAAAGAGAAGGATGTGGAACTGCAGGAATAGGACTCCAATCGGAACAGACGTGCTGGTTAAATATGCAAAGACAACAGGAGTGTGCAAGGGCAGGCAAGATCAGGACCAAGAACAAACAACTAATACCAGCCACTTCTTCCTCAGCTTAGCTATTCGGGGCCCCAAAGGAGCTTTGCTAATGAAAGAAAAAAAGCTTTTCCCTTGTATTTTTAAAGTTGTGTCAGCCAGCCTGATATCTAAGCACTATCCCAGTAGCCACAGGCAACCAGAAATTCTTTGAAGGCAAGTGAGTTGGTTGATCTCTCCATTCTTCCTTCACCTGGCAACCTGGTTTCCAGGCTGGCTTTCCGGGAGCAGAAAACCACCTCTCAGATCTGCTGTGCCAAGCTTGTTTGCTAGAAGATTACCCCGTAACACCCTTGTCCTCTTTGCAAACCTCCTAAATGGCTAGCCTTCTGTGTTTCCATGCTGGCCATGAAAGAATGGGCATTCCTGACTCTGAAAACAGCACAGAAATACAGCCTGTCTAGTAAAGGGGTAAAAAGAGCAAGCTAAACAGCCTCTGTAAAACAGTAGCATCTAAAGCTGCTAACCACATACTGATAAACATATCATAAAAGCAGACATGAAAAACAAATGGCCACTGGGTACTACTAACAGTGGGACACAGGTGGCGCTGTGGGTTAAACCACAGAGCCTAGGACTTGCAGATCAGAAGGTCGGTGGTTCAAATCCCCGCGACGGGGTGAGCTCCCGTTGCTCAGTCCCTGCTCCTGCCAACCTAGCAGTTTGAAAGCACGTCCAAGTGCAGATAGATCAATAAGTGCCGCTCCGGCAGGAAGGTAAACGGCTTTTCCATGCGCAGCTCTGGTCCGCCAGAAGCGGCTTAGTCCTGCTGGCCACATGACCCGGAAGCTGCACACCGGCTCCCTCAGCCAATAATGTGAGATGAGCGCCGCAACCCCATAGTCGGCCACGACTGGACCTAATGGTCAGGGGTCCCTTTACCTTTACCTTACTACTAACAGTACGAGGAAATAACCAAAGCAAAAACTTTGTTTGAAGTAGTAAGCTTAGCATTATGCGGATGACCCACACCAAGTGTTGGGGGGGGGGTCACACCTCCCTGTCCTCCAGCACAGCTTTTAGGAGGAGTTCCAAAGGTTTTGCTTCAGTTTTGGATTAACTGCATCTTGTCACAATGTCTGAAGCTGCACAAACCGCTTCATTTGAACCATGGCTCATTGAAACAAGCCAACTTCCAATCGTGGGTTTACAAAGCTGGTAAAATGAACCACCATAGGATCTGGACACACCAAACTGTGGTTAATTTAAAATCCAAGTGGAAGCTTCCCAATAGGCTTGGGGTGGGGGAGAGGTGTGCAAACCTGGAGGAGAGGCTGCCGTTCTGCTCATCATATGAAGCCACGGTTCAGTATGTGGCACCAAGGAAAATTGCCCATCACAACTAATACTTTCAATTACCCACCCATGTGGCCTGAGTGAACAGGACAGACTTTGCCTGGCACCCAACAATAAAGCTGTCATGTAGATGTCGCTTTCTCCAGCCCCAACTCTGATACAGGTTCCACTGGTCTTTGCACTTTTGCATGATCTGACCTGAAATTCTGGGTGTTGACATATTCCTTCTCTCTCTTGGCGAGGACGTGCTTGATGAGTCCCTCTCTCTGTCCGGACTGCGTATGTGTGGAAGGCACAAAGAGCTTGCGCATAGTGTGCGTCATTGGGGTTGCTTCTTGCTCATGCTCTCCTTGTCACGGATACGCCTCAGGGAGATGAGAACAGAACTCAAGTAGCCCTTAAAAGCAAGGAGGCGGGAGGGCACAGTACACCTCTAAGGCAACTTACAGCCTGCTTGGTGGCAGCGGTGGGGGTGGAGGCTCCCGGCGGGCACTCATTTGCTGATTCTGCAGGTTTCTTTCCTTCTCCATGAAGTTATCCTCGAATCCCAGAATTCCGGAGAGAGGAAAAGACTTCTGAGGTTAGAGAGGCTTCAGAACCGTTTGGGGACGTTTCGGGAAAGGAACTTAGAAAATACTTAACTGCAGGAAAATGTTCCTGCCTCCGCACAGCACCACATTTGTCGGACAATTGCCTCTCAGCTTATGCATGTTTACGAAGGATTGTGGAGGCAACAGGTCCTCCCCTCAAGGCCTTTTCCTCTAAAGGAGGTAGACTGATCTTCTCCAATCCTCTGGCCACAGCTGAGTTTTCCAAACTTGCTGGCATATTGAGTGTAGCACCTTAACAGCATCATCTTTAACAAAATTTAATAGTTCAGCTAGAATATCATCACTTCCACTGGCCTTGTTATTAGCAGTGCTTTCTAAGGCCCATTTGACTTTGCTCTCCAGGATGTCAGGCTCAAGGTCAGCAACCACACTACCTGGGGTGTATGAGACATCCATATCTTTCTGGTATAATTCCTCTGTGTATTCTTGCCACCTCTTCTTGACATCTTCTGCTTCTGTTAGGTCCTTTCCACCTTTGTCCTTTATTATGGTACTCTTTGTATGAAATGGTCCTTTCATAGCTCCAGTTTTCTTGAACAGATCTCTGGTTCTTCCCATTCTGTTGTTTTCCTCTATTTCTTTGCATTGCTCGTTTAAGAAGGCCCTCTTGTCTCTCCCTGCTATTTTTTGGAAATCTGCATTCAATTTCCTGTATCTTTCACTATCTCCCTCGCATTTTGCTTGCCTTCTCCAAGTCCACCTTTCCTTTTGAAGCAAAATGTCATTGAAATGGGGGAGAAATGCCCTGCATGAAGTCTTGGGTTTGCAATTTGGGGAGAGGGAAGACTGTCTGCGGCGCTGGGGAGCGGGCAGGCTGGCGAGGCCCCCTAGATCTAGAGGCCCTAGGCTTCAGCCTACTTAGCCTATACATAAATCTGGCCCTGCCTATGTCACAGTGAGCACAGGCCCATCGATCACGTGCAAGCCATTCTGCGTGTTGGGAAGGAGCCTCCTGTTCTGGGCCAGGTGGAAGAGTGACACCAGCAGAAGACTGGGTGGTGGGGTCGAAGCTGATCCCAGGGAGCACGTGAGGAGATAAGGCTTCCCGCATGAAGGCCTCGATTCCCCTAGAAGTCCCTGCCTCCTGGTCTGTGTTCGCTTTCTTCTTCAGGTACAGTGCCAGCATGTTCTGGATGGTGCAGCTGCTTTCGGGGGAGAGCTTGTAGAACTGGTCCACACTAGAAGAATAGCCATGAGACGGGTGAGACTCCTGCAAGGCGTCCCCAAAGTCAGGGGAACATAAGCGCATTTGAAGAGCCTTGCTGGGTCAGGCCAAGGCCCATTCAGTCCCACATCCTGTTGGCATAGTGGTTCCTTCCAGATGCCCGTTTTTGTCGATTCATGATTGTATCTATTCATGACAGTAGGAGGGCAGTTATATGCACGACTGTATTCAGTACTGTTCGTGCCTGCAAAGCTTTCGGGACAGACATACTCCGACACTTCCAACCAGTGCCCCCTAACTTCCAGCTGAAACCAGGTACCTTTTTCATACCACAAACGTTCTTCAGTGGTGAACCATGGCATCTCAAATTCCAGGGGAGCCCTGTACGATGCCAAAATTCAGTGCCCCCACACCTCTCAACGTCTATTCAACATCATAGTTGCGGTGTCCCCTGTGGGGCCCGCAAGACTTCACGCCAGGGTGACCAAACCAGTTGCACTCCCCTAAATCCATCTAAATGTTATGGGGGGGGGGATTTGTCCCACTTAAGTTGCACTTCATAGCTCAAGAGGGCCCCTCTGGCTGATAATAATATAGTTGCACAGGGGACGCATCACAGAACAAAATGACATGTAGTTGGTCCACCACAATTGCAATATTATTGCATCCTTCAGGAATGGTGTGTCCAGCTCCATCTGAGTCATCATCCAGGCACGCTGTGGAGCTGCATGGATGAGAGATGGGCATCTTCGGCCAGTCAGGGGTGAAGAGCTGGCAAGATCCCCTGTACTGAGCAGAAAAGCAAACTCTTTGGCCTCCGAGATCTCTCCCAACTCTCAGCAGCCCTCACTGTGAGCCATACTAGAGGAATTTTGCCCTGCTTTTGCTGAGCTACAACACAGGAGCGCACCCCCAGGGGGCCATGATGTGGTAACCCTGGCGAAGCATTGCAGAGCAACTGAGAAAGCAGAATGTTGGTTGCGTGGACAGTCCATTAGAAAGCTGCACTATTATTGCATCGATAGCACATTGCTGAATACGGCCCCCCTCCAGGCAAAAACATCCGTCTGGAGGCACAGTAGCTTTCATTTCGGAGGTTGTGGTTTTACAGCTTCCTATTTATTTATTCAAAATTATTTATTTATTTCATAAAACTTATACACTACCAGATGGTAAGTGTCAGAGCTGCTTGAAGATCCTAGCTCACGGAGGATCACGCTAGCCAGCGATCATTAAGTAAAAGTCTTTATTGAATTACAGTTTCCATTCTCACGCTGCTGCTCGCAACTCTACGCCTAGTAGCTAGGTCGGCGAAGCTCCGTCTGAGTCTCCGCCCCGTGTGCACCAACTTAATATCCTAGCCTTGCTCCACCTTTTCCGCCTGACTGTCCTCCTCTGGGTCCCTCTACCCCCCGGGGCTTCTTCCTTCCGGGATTCTTCTGACGCTGACCCGGACCCTCCTGCCTCCTTGCGCCGGGCTTTAGGACCTGGTTCCCTTTCGGGGCTGCTTACTGCGCCGCCTTCCTCTGCATTTGAACTTGGCGCGCGCGCCCAACCTTCCACTTTCCTCTTAACCGTTTCTTCGCTCCCCGATGGAGGTGTGGCCACTCCTGACTCATGCCCTCCCTCCTGTGGTGAGCTGCCAGCGCTTCCCCCCTGGCTCCCTTCCTCTTCCCTGCTTCCTGGCGGTGACGCTGGTCCCGATTTCCAGCTGCTCCCCCCTGAGTCCCCTCTGGCTCTATCTTCCTGGGGTGCCCCCCTAGACTCCCCCCTTGCCCTGGCCACTGGTGCTCCTTTCTGTGAATCCTCTGATTCACTGGAAAGACTAGGAGATCTCGGGTCGTCGTCATCACTCATCTTTTCTTCTGCCTCCTCCCCTTCGCTCTCTGTTTCCTCCCTTGCCCGTGCCTCTGCTCCTAAACCCCTGACATCCATCCCCCCCTCGAAGCCCCCCATTCCCCCCTCCCCTCCTTCCGGTGCTGGAGCTGGGGGCTGCTGTTGCAAAGTGACGAACGTCGGATATCGGTCGCTACCCGTGGCGGGCCTCCATCTGAACTCTCCCGGGTCTTCCTCCCTGCTCTCGTCGACGACGGTCACCTCCGCTTCCATCTCTGTGCCGCCGTGCTCGAAACCAGGGTCGTCCCCGAAAATGTCCATGTCCGTCTCTCCCTCACTTCCTCCTGGCGGCGTTGCTCGTCCTGAGCATTCCAGCCACTTTCTGCGGAACTGCTCCTCTGGCCTATCGTCCCACCAATACGAGGGTTCTGAGGCAGATCCCGAGGGTGACCCCTCCGGGGAACGGACGTCTCGTGTCGGTTCCTCGTCCGAGTCGAACCCCCGGAACGTGCTGGCCGAAAGCGTGGGCGTGAAAAGCCAGTCGTCGAAAAAGTCTGCTGGCATAGGTCTATGTGGGAAGAGGGCATGAAACTCGTCTTTGAGCAGAGGTTCGTCTAAGGCGTAGCCCGGCACCCAGCTGTTCGCACTGGCCGGGGTGCCCTCCTTGGCGAGAAAGTATTCTACCCCCTCTTCCCCCCATCTGGAGTCCAAAATCTCCGTGACTTCGTTGATGCGCTCCTTCTGTGCCACTCCCGCGTGCCCTGTTCTGTCTCTGGCCGGACTCGGCGCCGTTCCGGGTTCCTGGAACCTGTGCGGTGCCTTGTAGGGAGTGAGCACCGATCTGTGGAATACCGGATGCATTCTGGAACCCTCCGGAAGTGCCAGTCTGAAAGCTACCGGGTTGACCTGCTCTTCGACTTGGTAGGGCCCCAGTTGTTTATGCCCTAGTTTCTTCTTGGCCAACGACCTGGCCGGCACTGCGTGGGCTGCTAACCAAACCCAGTCTCCCACGTGGAGCTCTTCTCCAACCCTTCTGTGCTTGTCTGCTTGTACCTTGTATGCGTGCTTGGCCAGCTCCAGGTGGCGCCTCAGCTGATCGTGGACTTCCTGCAGCTCCGACGCGAACGCATCTGCTGTCTGCGGCTCCCCCTCCCCCATTCTTTCCAGTCCCGGGAAGGTTCTGGGGTGCCTCCCGTTGTTGGCGAAGAACGGCGTGACCCCCGTGGACACGTGCTTCGTGTTGTTGTAGGCGAACTCGGCAAGCGGCAGGTAATCCACCCACGTCGCAGGCTGTTGATTTGCATAACATCTCAGGTACTGCTGCATGATGGCATTGACCCGTTCCGCTTGCCCGTTGGTCTGCGGGTGTCTCGCCGACGCCAGGTTGATCTTGACGTTCAGGAAGCCCATCAGCTTCTGCCAGAAATTCGAGATGAACTGCCGCCCCCGGTCGGACAGAATAGACCGTGGCAGACCGTGAACCTTGAACACGTGGTCTATGAACAGTTTGGCGGTTTGCTCCGCCGTGGCCACCTTAGCACACGGAATGAAATGCGCCATCTTGGAAAACAGGTCCACCACCACCAGCACTGCCGTCTTGCCCCTTGAGCTGGGCAGATCCGTGACAAAGTCCAGGGCCACCCTTTCCCAAGGTTCGACCGGAGTTTGCAGCGGTTCCAACAGTCCGGCCGGCGGTTTGTGCACTGGTTTGGCCCTCTGGCAGGTGTCACACCTCGCCACGTAGTCTGCGACCTCCCCTCTCATTCCAGGCCACCAGAAATCCCTGGCTACTAATTCCACCGTCTTCTCCTTGCCAAAGTGCCCGGCCGTGGGCGCGTCGTGCAGCTGCTGCAGCACCTTGGCTCGAAGTTCGTCTCCCGGCACGTAGATGGCCCCTTTACGGATGAGCAATCCATCTCTTAGCTGGAAACCGTCGGCCGCTGCCTTGCCCCTTTGCACCTCTGCCATCTTTGCTTGTGCGAAGGAGTCCCCCTGCAACGCTCGTCGCACCGCCTCTAGGTCCACGGTCGCCGCGGCGCACGCCCACACTGTTGGTGCGAAGATGTGCATGGCGGCCGCTGGTGTTGCGTCCTCCAGATACTGTGGCTTACGGGAGAGAGCGTCTGCCATGATGTTGGTGTCCCCCGGGACATACTCTATTCGGAAGTCGAAGTTCGCAAAGAACTCAGCCCAACGTATCTGCCTCTGGTTCAGGAACTGTGCCGTGCGCCAGTGCTCTAGATTCTTGTGGTCCGTGCAAACCTGCACCGTGTGCTTGGCGCCGATCAGAAAGTGCCTCCACGCCTTGAACGCTGCGTGAATGGCCAGCAACTCCCTGTCCCATATGGTGTAGTTCTGCTCGGACTTGCTGAGCTTCCTGGAGTAAAACGCTCCCGGTCGCCACACCCCCTGCGGGTCTTTCTGCATCAGGACCGCCCCCACGGCTCTGTCCGAGGCGTCTGTCTCCACCCTCATCGGCTTGCTGGGGTTGACATGAAGCAGCTGCTCTTCCGACGCGAAGAGACGCTTGAGTGCCTGAAAGGACTGCTCCGCCTGCTCTGTCCAAATGAACTTCTTTTTCTTGGAGCTAAGCGTGTCAGTGATGGCCGCCGTCTGCATCGCGAAGCCCTTGATAAACTTGCGATAGAAGTTCGCAAAGCCGACAAACCGTTGGACCTCCTTCCGGTTGCGCGGGCTCTTCCAATCCAACACCGCTCGAACCTTGGCGCTGTCCATGGCGAGCCCCTTGTCAGACAGCTTGTAGCCCAGAAAATCCACCTCCGGCACGTCAAATTGGCACTTCTCCAGCTTGGCGTAGAGCCTATGTTGCTTTAGCCTGCTCAGCACTTCCTTGACGTGTTTGTCATGCTCCTGCTGCGACTCCGAAAAGATCAGGATGTCATCTAAGAAACAGACGCACGTCTTGTAGAGAAGTCCCGCCAACACGTGATGCATAAATGCTTGAAAAACGTGGGAGCCATTTTGCAATCCAAAAGGCATAACTCTATATTCGTAGGTCCCCAGTGGCGTGAACATGGCTGTCTTCCACTCATCACCCTCCCGCATGCGAATGAGGTTGTACGCCCCCCGCAGGTCCAACTTGGTGAACACTCTGCCCTTCCGTACCTTTGCGAGGAGGTCGTCAATTCGGGGCATGGGGAAGTCCGATGGCCTAGTCACACTGTTCAAAATCCTGTAATCCACTACGAGTCTCTTTTGGGGCGTGTCCCGCTTCTTAACAAAGAATACGGGACTGCCCCCCACTGCCCTGGACTCCCGGATGAAGCCGCGCTGCAAATTATGATCAATGAACTCCTTGAGTTCTTGCAGTTCGTCCTCTGACATGGAATACAGTTTCCCTTTAGGCAGCGCCGCCCCCGGCAGCAGGTCAATTTTGCAGTCATATGGTCTGTGAGGGGGTAGCCTGTCTGCCTCCTTCTCGCAGAAAACTTCCAAAAATTCAGCGTACTTGTGGGGAATCGCTTGCAGCGTGCCTAGCAGCAGCTGTGACTCCTCTTCCTCTCCTTCCTGCCTGGGCACGATGCAGTGTTCAGCACAAAAGGAAGAGCCGAAGGTCAGCTGCCTCTGGTACCAAGCCATCGTTGGGCTGTGCTTGTCCAGCCAACTCATGCCCAATACAATGGGCGTGTCAGATAGTTGAGTGACGTTGAAGCTGATGATTTCTCTGTGATTCCCAAGTCGCATCACCATTGGTGGCGTCTGCTTCACCACTTGCCCCCCGAGCAGCTCCCTGCCATCCACCGTGACAACCTGCAGGGGCAGTGTGGCCGGCAGCAACTGCACAGCGTGCCTGTCGACAAAGTCCTGCCCTATAAAGTCAGCATTGCTGCCTGAGTCAATGGTGATTGGCACGTCCATGGTGATTCCATTGGGCAGCTGGAGAGATGCTGTGAGCCTCACTACTGGTTTGGGCGGGAGGGGGTTCACGGGCTGTAAAATCTCTGGGGACTGCGTCACTAACACGTCTGGCTGGGCCCCAGTGCCTCTTCCTCCAGCCAGACAGCGTCGTTTCCCTGCTGTGGTCCTCCTTGCTGCGTTGCTGCAGTCACCATTGCTGAGGCTGCAGTGAGCTTGTGGGGCCTCTGGGGACACTCTTTTGCCATATGCCCTGGCTCCTCACAGACGTAACACTTCCTGTTCCCTCTAGGAGGCTTCGCTTTCACTGCTGCCGGTGCTAGGGCTCTGGTTGCTGACTGAGCCCTTGCACCTCCAACCTCCATAGGTTCGGCTCCTCCTCCTGGCGGAGGCGTGGATTGCGCCCGCGCTGCTTCTCTGGGAAGGAAGGAGGGGCCCCCGGCTGGTTCGCGCCCTCCACGCCCTTCGTCCCTGCTCCACGGACGTCCTTCCAGCCTCACCCCCACTGCCAGTGCCCTCTGAACGACCTCCTGGGTGGTTCGGGGTCTCTCCCCCCTCGCAATCTCATCTTTAATCGAGTTGTGCAGCCCCTCCCAAAAGAGGTCTCTTACAGGAGCCGAATCTCTGTCCCATTCCAGGGCACTGACCAAGGCGAAAAAGCGGGCATGATACTGCCTGACGCTGGCCCTCCCTTGTCTCAGCCCATGCACCTCCTTCCGTGCAAGATCCACGTCAATACTTGATAAAAAACACCCATCCATCGCTTTGATAAAGGCATCTGCATTCTGGAGCGCCGGATCCTTATCTCTCCATAAATTGCGTAGCCATGCTTTCGCATCCCCATGCAAATGGGACATGATGAACCCCACTCTCTCTTGTTCATCTCTAAAGTCTTTATGCAGCAGTTGCAGTGCGCACAGTACGTCGGCTCTAAAGTTGGGATACTGTTGCAGGTTCCCATCGAAGTGAGAGACCAGCCCGCCTGTCCGTCTCGCCAACCCAATTCCCTCCTGCCGGGGTGTCTGCTTTGTCAGCACGTCTAACCTGACCTGGAGATCCCTGCAGGCGGCAGCTGCTTCCTCCTCTCTCTTCCTGGATGCGAGAGCCTCGGCGTTCAGTTGTGCCACTGCGTTTCTGAGTTCCTCTATCTGCTGCTCAGCCGTCATGTCGTCTGCCGTTCGTGAGCTCGCTAGTAGGCACCTGTTTCTCTCCCCTCCTCGAGGCTGTAGATGCCCACAAGAGGGAGACGGAGCTTACTGTCAGAGCTGCTTGAAGATCCTAGCTCACGGAGGATCACGCTAGCCAGCGATCATTAAGTAAAAGTCTTTATTGAATTACAGTTTCCATTCTCACGCTGCTGCTCGCAACTCTACGCCTAGTAGCTAGGTCGGCGAAGCTCCGTCTGAGTCTCCGCCCCGTGTGCACCAACTTAATATCCTAGCCTTGCTCCACCTTTTCCGCCTGACTGTCCTCCTCTGGGTCCCTCTACCCCCCGGGGCTTCTTCCTTCCGGGATTCTTCTGACGCTGACCCGGACCCTCCTGCCTCCTTGCGCCGGGCTTTAGGACCTGGTTCCCTTTCGGGGCTGCTTACTGCGCCGCCTTCCTCTGCATTTGAACTTGGCGCGCGCGCCCAACCTTCCACTTTCCTCTTAACCGTTTCTTCGCTCCCCGATGGAGGTGTGGCCACTCCTGACTCATGCCCTCCCTCCTGTGGTGAGCTGCCAGCGCTTCCCCCCTGGCTCCCTTCCTCTTCCCTGCTTCCTGGCGGTGACGCTGGTCCCGATTTCCAGCTGCTCCCCCCTGAGTCCCCTCTGGCTCTATCTTCCTGGGGTGCCCCCCTAGACTCCCCCCTTGCCCTGGCCACTGGTGCTCCTTTCTGTGAATCCTCTGATTCACTGGAAAGACTAGGAGATCTCGGGTCGTCGTCATCACTCATCTTTTCTTCTGCCTCCTCCCCTTCGCTCTCTGTTTCCTCCCTTGCCCGTGCCTCTGCTCCTAAACCCCTGACAGTAAGAAACATCAAAGCCGTTTACAGAAAGATAAAACCATAAAATCAGGAAAAACCTACAGTACATTAAACGCTGAAGAAGTGAATACCAGAATAGATCAGAACTCACTCCCAAGGTAAGGGGAAGAGACATGGCTAAGATGGCAGGACGGCTTACTCTATGGTGTTAACCCCTTCATGCACTAATTAGACTGAAGCATGTTGGTTATATGAGACTGGTTATCCCGCACAACATGCTCTCACGCAACCCTTGCCCTCCAACTGAAAACCCATTTCCTGGACAATATCAACATTGTGTTTTGTGCCTGTGAACTGCACAGTGAATATTTTTATTAGAAAAGAAAACAGCCTGGTGTTTCAGCTTCTCAGAGTTGTTTTATTCAGTGCGCTGCTACAGCTTGTCACACCCAAATCCTCCAAAGTGCTTTTCCACCCCAGAGGACAGGATCACACTTCAAAACGACCTTGACAGATTAGAGAACTGGGCAAAAACAAACAAGATGCATTTTAACAGGGAGAAATGTAAATTATTGCACTTGGGCAAAAAAAATGAGAGGCACAAATACAAGATGGGTGACACCTGGCTTGAGAGCAGTACATGTGAAAAGGATCTAGGAGTCTTGGTTGACCACAAACTTGACATGAGCCAACAGTGTGACGCGGCAGCTAAAAAAGCCAATGCAATGCTGCACCAAGGATTCCCTGTCCGAGTTGCTTCAGGTCGTGGCGGATTTTCTCCTGGAGACACCTAGTTTGGTTGTCCTAGGGGATTTTAACATCCATGCCGACACGACCTTACAAGGGGCTGCTCGGGACTTCGTGGAAAGCATGGCCTCCATGGGGCTGTCCCTGAATAAGTTTGGCCCAACTCATAGTCATAGACATGCCTTAGACCTGGTGTTCACCTCTAGTGACGTGGGTGATCTGACACTAAGTAAAAGTGAAACAAAAGAAGTGCCATGGTCAGATCACTTCCTGGTGCAACTGGACTTCTCCGCGACCCTTCCCCTCTGCAGGGAGGTGGGACCAATTCGGATGGTCCGCCCCCGCCACTTAATGGATCCAAATGGTTTCCAGAGAGTGGTAGGGGATGCTTTATCCCATGTTGATGGCCTTTCAGCTGATTCCCTGGTGGCCCGCTGGAATGTGGAGTTAACCAGGGCTATTGACTGTTTGGCTCCGAAGCGCCCTCTCCGATTGCATGGAGCCCGGACAGCCCCGTGGTTTTCCACGGATCTGAGGGTGATGAAACAATCGCTGAGACGGCTAGAGCGTCGGCGGCAGAAAACTCACTCCGAATCTGACCGGACACAGGTTAGAGCTCAACGTCGAGCCTACCAAGTGGCGATAGCGACGGCGAAGAAGACTTTCTTCACCGCCTCTATTGCATCTGCAGAAAATAGTAGCAGGAGACTCTTTCAGGTGGTTCGCAATTTAACGGAACCACCTTTTTTTAATAAAATTTTTATTGGTTTTACAATTTTTTATGCACAATACAAACAAATAAAAAGACAGACAAACATGTATAATTTCATATCCTTTTTTTTCATAACCCTCACTTCTCGGACTCCCCCAACCCTCCCCTTTCTGCATCCAAAATTTCAAAATTATTTCAGCAAATCCTAAATTTAAACTTATCAAATATATTCCTTCATTATTCTTTTCTTTAACTTAATCTTTTATCGCTGTAATCTCCTTATCTTTCTAAAGAACCTCAACATTTTAACATTCATCAATTTTATAATATTTCTTAAGATAGATTTTAAATTTCTTCCAATCTTCTTCCGCTGTCTCTTTCCCCTGGTCACGGATTCTGCCAGTCATTTCAGCCAATGTCATATAGTCCATCACCTTCATCTGCCATTCTTCCAGAGTGGGTAGATCTTGAGTCTTCCAATACTTTGCGATGAGTATTCTTGCTGCTGTTGTGGCGTACATAAAAAATGTTCTATCTTTCTTTGACACCAATTGGCAGGCAATGCCCAAGAGAAAGGCCTCTGGTTTCTTAGGGAAGGTACATTTAAGTACCTTTTTCATTTCATTATATATCATTTCCCAGAAAGCCTTAATCTTCGGGCATGTCCACCAAAGGTGATAAAAGGTACCTTCAGTTTCTTTACATTTGCAACACTTATTATCAGGCAAATGGTAGATTTTTGCTAGCTTGACTGGGGTCATGTACCACCTATAGATCATTTTCATAATATTCTCCTTTAAGGCATTACATGCCGTAAATTTTATACCGGTGGTCCACAACTGTTCCCAGTCAGCAAACATAATATTATGACCAATGTCCTGTGCCCACTTAATCATGGCTGATTTAACTGTTTCATCTTGTGTATTCCATTTCAGCAACAAGTTGTACATTCTTGACAAATTCTTAGTATTGGGTACCACCGGAGCCTTGTAAAGACCCCAAGATCTCCTGCAATGATTTTGCTAAGTTTTTTGCAGATAAAATCACTCATATTCGGAAGGAGCTAGACACCACCGTGGGAGCAGGGCCGGGGTGGGAGAGTGCCAGAGCTCTGTCTGGTCAAGTTGCATGGAATCAATTTCAATCCGTTACCCCCGAGGATGTGGACAGGCTGCTTGGACGCGTGAAACCAACCAGCTGTCTCCTTGATCCTTGCCCATCCTGGCTAATAAAAACAAGCCGGGAAGGGCTGGGGGATAGGCTCTGCGGGGGGGGGGGTGAATGCTTCCCTCTGTGAGGGAACATTCCCAGATCCGCTGAAAGAGGCGGTCATTAAACCGCTTCTTAAAAAAACATCTTTAGACCCGGCCAGTATGGCCAACTATCGCCCAGTCTCAAATCTTCCATTCTTGGGCAAGGTGATTGAGCGCGTGGTTGCTGAACAACTCCAGGCACGCCTGGAGGATGCGGACTGTCAGAGGCTGCCTCAGGTCTCAGCTCACAAAAGACCAACGCCAAGCTCTTCTTATATACAAGGATGTTTATTGCAGTTCATTATTGGTTCCACAACCGAGGCGCGCAGCCCCGCGTCTCTAAACGTCAGACATTTGAAGTCCCCTCTGAGTCGGTCCCGCCTCTACACCAGCTTAAGAGGCTTGTGCTAGACCACCTCTTCCTGTCTTTCCTTTTCCGCAGGGTCTTTCTGCCCCCCTGGGTTCCTGCCCTCCTGCTCTCTCCTGAAGCGGATTCCTCAGATGCCTGTTCCCTCCTTCATGCTTTGGGGCTAGGCTCCTCCTCCGGGCTTTCTCCATTTCCGCGCGCCTCCACATTTGAACTTGGCGCGCGTTCGCTACCCCTGACCTTCCTCTTGACACTTACACTACTCCCTGTACTACTCTCCGCCTCTTCCGGCAGGACGTCCTGCCCCGATCTCCTTCCCCTGTCTCTTTCCTGCTCCGCTCCGTGTGTCACACTGGGAACTCCCCTCTCTTCCCTTCGTTCCTGCTGGGAAGCCGGCCCCGATCTCCCACTCCCACTCGGGGTTTCCCTGCTGCTTCCCTGCTCCTGGCAGGTCCCCCCTGTGACCCCCCTTGTCCTGACTAGGGGCGCCCCCTCCTGGGAATCCTCCGATTCACTTGAGAGACTCATGGAAGACCTTAAGTCATTGTCATCCTCTTCCTCACTGTCCTGGGATTCTTCCTCATCGCTCTCCGTCTCCTCCCTCACCTGTGCCTCTGTCTCTGAACCCCTGACACGGACCATTTGGATCCCTTCCAATCGGGATTCAGGCCTCACCATGGGACTGAAACTGCCTTGGTCGCACTGGTTGATGATCTCCAGCGAGCTAGGGACAAAGGTGAGAGTTGTTTCCTGGTTCTGCTGGATCTCTCAGAGGCCTTTGATACAATCGACCATAACATCCTTCTGGACCGTCTAGAGGGGCTGGGAGCTGGGGGCACTGTTATACAGTGGTTTCGCTCCTTCCTCCTGGGCCGTGTTCAGAAAGTGGTGATGGGGGATGAGTGTTCAGACCCCTGGGCCCTCACTTGTGGGGTGCCTCAGGGTTCCGTCCTCTCCCCCATGCTTTTTAACATCTATATGAAGCCGCTGGGAGAGATCATCAGGGGGTTTGGACTGGGTGTCCATCAATTTGCAGATGATACCCAGCTCTACCTCTCTTTCAAATCAGAACCAGTGAAGGCGGTGAAGGTCCTGTGTGAGTGCCTGCAGGCGGTTGGAGGATGGATGGCGGCTAATGGATTGAAGTTGAATCCTGACAAGACAGAAGTACTGTTTTTGGTGGACAGGGGGCGGGCTGGTGTGGAGGACTCCCTGGTCCTGAATAGGGTAACTGTGCCCCTGAAGGACCAGGTGCGCAGCCTGGGAGTCATTTTGGACTCACAGCTGTCCATGGAGGCGCAGGTCAATTCTGTATCCAGGGCAGCTGTCTACCAACTCCACCTGGTACGCAGGCTGAGACCCTATCTGCCTGCGGACTGTCTCGCCAGAGTGGTGCATGCTCTGGTTAACTCCCACTTGGACTACTGCAATGCGCTCTACGTGGGGCTACCTTTGAAGGTGACTCGGAAACTACAACTAGTCCAGAATGCGGCAGCTAGACTGGTGACTGGGGGCGGCCGCCGAGACCACATAACACCGGTCTTGAAAGACCTACATTGGCTCCCAGTACGTTTCCGAGCACAATTCAAAGTGCTGGTGTTGACCTTTAAAGCCCTAAACGGCCTCGGCCCAGTATACCTGAAGGAGCGTCTCCACCCCCATCGTTCTGCCCAGACGCTGAGGTCCAGCGCCGAGGGCCTTCTGGCGGTTCCCTCATTGCGAGAAGCAAAGCTACAGGGAACCAGGCAGAGGGCCTTCTCGGTAGTGGCGCCCGCCCTGTGGAACGCCCTCCCATCAGATGTCAAAGCGATAAATAACTACCTGACATTTAGAAGACATCTTAAGGCAGCCCTGTTCAGGGAAGTTTTTAATCTGTGATATTTTACTGTATTTTGGTTTCTATGGAAGCCGCAAAGAGTGGCTGGGGAAACCCAACCAGATGGGCGGGGTACAAATAATAAATTATTATTATTATTATTATTATTATTATTATTATTATTATTATTATTATTATTGGCTGCATCAATAGGAGTATAGCATCTAGATCAAGGGAAGTAATAGTGCCACTGTATTCTGCTCTGGTCAGACCTCACCTGGAGTACTGTGTCCAGTTCTGGGCACCACAGTTCAAGAAGGACACTGACAAACTGGAACGTGTCCAGAGGAGGGCAACCAAAATGGTCAAAGGCCTGGAAACGATGCCTTATGAGGAATGGCTAAGGGAGCTGGGCATGTTTAGCCTGGAGAAGAGGAGGTTAAGGGGTGATATGATAGCCATGTTCAAATATATAAAAGGATTTCACATAGAGGAGGGAGAAAGGTTGTTTTTGTTGGTTTCAGCCAAACGCAGGCACACAGTGAACCGAAGAATGCTTCTTTACCCGTTCACTCTCACAGCCATAAAACACTTTACCTTTGGGGCTCCGTTGCTCCGTTGTTCAGCAAACACCTTCTCTTGGTGTCCAGCCGTCTGTGTAGCTTCCAGCTGCACGTTGACTGTATCTCCCTTCCCTTGGTGCAGAGGATGAAGTACGATCCATCAACCTCTCTTGCAGTTTTCATGGATCAAAACCATCGGCTCATTGCTACCAGATGTTAGGAAATCTTGCCTCTCAGGAGAAACTGGCCACTCTCCAGGCACCCGGCTTGATCTCCTGTTGACCTCCCTGTCTGCATTCCCGAGCAGGATCCAGGCAGGGTCACGATCGGCGATCCTCCTCAAGCGTGAGAAGAACACACCACTCTTCCCTGCCCCCAGGCAGGGGAGAGAGATAGACAGAAATGTATTTACATGCCTTTATTTCTGTCTTTGCAGCGTTACAGAGAAACACGTCTGCTCTCTTCAAACTCCAACAGCAGAGAGACAAACTCCACCTCCTGTACTTCCTGTACAGGTCAAATTACACTCTGAGCTAAATCTGAGTGAATAGACTGTCCCTCTGTTCCCACGGTACAGTCCCAACATTCCCATCATGTTTTGCTTTCCAGCCAGCTGCAGCTCGCTGCCGCATTGCATCCATATCGTAACAGTTTTCTGCTGCTCCAGAGAAGCGGACACGGAGCAATGGATTCAAACTACAAGAAAGAAGATTCCACCTAAACATTAGGAAGAACTTCCTGACAGTAAGAGCTGTTCGACAGTGGAATTTGCTGCCAAGGAGTGTGGTGGAGTCTCCTTCTTTGGAGGTCTTTAAGCAGAGGCTTGACAACCATATGTCAGGAGTGCTCTGATGGTGTTTCCTGCTTGGCAGGGGGTTGGACTCGATGGCCCTTGTGGTCTCTTCCAACTCTATGATTCTATGATTCTATGATTCCAGGCAAAAGGGGGCAGAGGGAGAGAAACCAAGAACCTCAAATTCACTAGACCAGGGATGGGGAATTGTGTGGCCCTCTAGATGTTGTTGGATTACATCACCCCTGACCGTCGGCCATGCTGGCTGAGGCAGAAGGCCATTAGATCTGGCAATATCTGGGAGCCCACAAGATTTCCAAGCCTCCGCCCTACACAAACAACCAGGCACTCAGCTGTGAGGCATGCCTCTTACCGGAGGGAGGGTCACTCCAGAGGCAGTTGTGGCATGAGGGTGCTGGATCATGCCTTTGTGGGCACATTTGAGGATTAAAGAGGACCCCCTAGGAAGCATGCTTGGAGATCTTCCTTACCACGTGGCTCTCTGGCAAAAGCACAACAGTACTAACGGCCATATGGAACCACACCTCAAAGCTGGATCAGACTTCCCAGATCCTGTGGCCTACATCAGGAGGAAGACTGGGGCAGAGGGGCCTAGAGTGGGAGTCAGAGCTGCTCTTAGGGCTGCATGTCTGAAGCATGGGCAGAAATCTTTGGGTGTGAGGTTGCATGGGGCTGTCTCTTTGTGTTTTGCTGGTGCCAAGCCACCAGCCAGCCACAGGCAGGCAACTAACTGGCTTCAGGGGCAAGCTCCTTTGCAAAGCCAGTCTGACTTCACCAAATGCAATGGCAGAGTGACCATTCAGCCCGTGTTCTGCTTCGCTGTGAAATGGCATGTGTTCCTCAAACCAGAGAACCTCTTTTTCAACGTCAAGCTGGTCTAAGGAAGAAAAGCATAAGAGTTAGTCTTGAATCCCCACACACATGTGCTGGGAGATGCCTGCACACCGTACATGTAAAGCACATCTCCTCCCACCCACACCCAAAAAGTCCTGGGAACAATGGTTTGTTAAGGGTGCTGGGAATCGTAGCACTGTGAAAGGAAAACTAAGGTTCTTAGGATTCTTTGGAGGGGGTGGAATGTTGAATACACAGCGGCCACATGGACGGACGGACACACACACACACACACACACACACACACACACACCCCAGCATAGCTTCAACTTTTAGCACAAAAAGTCTTCAGCCAGATGTCATGCAACCCTTTGACAGGGGCAACTTAACATTTTATTGATTTTCCATAACAATTAAAAAGGCGGCCAATCTTGCAAAGGAGTGTTGCCATTTAAACTGCTGGTGTGACGTAGGAACCCGAACAAAGAAAAGGAACAAGCTACGAAAAACGAAACATCCCACCTGGGCACGGTTTCTGAGAGAGCAACAGCAGAAGACCCAGACTCTGGCAAGATGAGCATTTGCCCAGTGGATTCTGGCCGCTCCATGAGGGCAGACAGCGGATGGCTGCGGTGGCTAGCGGAAACTCCCATTGTTCTTCTCAGGTAGGACTTCCGGGATCCAGACGAAAGTATGGCTTGACTACTGATTTCCCATTTAAAGGATGGCAAAACAACCTAAGTTTGGCAGACAGGTGAAAAAAACTACGAATTACATTTAAAGTTCTGTGAGATGCAAAGGAAAGCTTGTGTTTTAAACTTGCATTTTACACCTTGTTGCTTGGTGCGGTTAACGGAATGGGGGATGCTGAGAAAGAAGAGACTTGGAATTAGAAGGTTAGGATTTAAGGTAAGGTTACCAGATTTTTTTCAAAGAATCTGGGGACACTTTTTTCTTTCAAAAGAGAAAAAATGTTATTTTTTAAAAATCATTTTTTTTTATAAAAATAAGAAGTAATACCTTCTCTTCTGGGTCTCCTCTGTCGCGTGGCCTTCCTCTGGGCCCCAGCCTGATCTCTTGGAGTGCTATCTGCCATGAAGTAGGCTCGGGTTGGGCCTGGGCTCGGCCCCGTGTCCTTCCCCTCCTGGTGCTCGCCTACCTCTCTTCCTCAGCGGCCGCAAGGTCGGGGCTCCCCTCTTTTTTCTCCTTCCTCTTTCTCTCTCTTCCTTCTCCTTTCCTCCATCTCCCTGGGTTGGCTCCGGGGTTTTTACTGGCCCTGGAGCACCGCTGGGCAGTCGGCCACGTGGCCGGGCGCTCTCGCTCCCGCCTCGATTTGGGTCCTGGGGGTGTGTGTCAGCGGTTCCCCCAGTTGACGCGCTGGGCATCCCTGGTTCCCCCTCGGCAGTGGCAGCGGTAGCGGCAGTCTCAGCAGCCCGGAGCCAGCCTGGTAGTGCACTTGGCTCTGGCTGGCTTCAGGAGCTGCTCATTGCCCTGGCACCCGCCATTTTGCCTCGCTGGAAGTCCCCATATGATGTGTCTTGTGCCATTGAACCAATCACACAACATTCCTTCCCTACTAATAAATCTACAACACTTAAAATATAAATCTGGGGGCCTTATATGAAATCCGGGGACATTCCGGGGACGGATTTTGTTGGGGACAGATTTGTAAATCCGGGGACTGTCCCCGGGAGACGGGGACATCTGGCAATCATTCCGTAATAGGGCTTCTCCTGCCTTTGCCAGTATGTCAGCCTTCTCAGCCTCCTTAAAGTTCAGAAGCACTTGTACGTCTGGCCATATGGGATTGTGAGTGGAGAAGGTGGCGCAGTCTGGATGAGTCCCTCTGTCTTGCTCTTTGGTCACTGTGACCGAGCACCATTTTGGGCCCATCAGGATCTATGGGGAAGGGGATCCACCCAGAAGTTGTGGAGGGAACGGGAAGAGAAGCCTGGTCAAGAGACTGGCTCATGTCAGAAGGAGGCCTGACTGCATCCTTGGCGAAGCCCAGGGCAGGGCAGGAAGGCAGCATTGCCCAGCGGGAAGGCATTCGGAGGCAAATCATCAGCAAGGAGCAGAAAATCCCCTCCCCTTCCCTCAAGAAGACTGAAGAATCTCTAGTCGGCCTTCAGGTGAGTTCAGCATCCCAGGTCTCTGGGGTGTTCCTGTCCATTACAAAGCTGACTTGAGGCTCCGTCAACTGAGCCCCTACACTCCTTGCGTACATGAAAGGGCCACAGAAAGGATGGGAGGCAGCCTTTTCCTGGAGCCGTCTTACCTGCAGCAGTTCACTCGCTGGCTGCTGACCCTTTTCCTCCATCACCTGGTTGATCCTCTCAAGAGAGGAGAGTTTCCTGCAGAGTCTGGCCAGCTGCTCATCCCTTCTCCCTGCAATCTCCTTCTCCACCTCTTCCACATGATTCAGCAGACACTTTTCTTCTTCTTCTTCCAGGAACTGGCGCAGTTGTCTCAACTTCTCCACAGTCTTCAGCCTCTCCGGTTCTGAGGAGGTCGGAGTGAGGAAGATGGTCAGCCTTCAAAACATCAGCAAGAGAATTAGGATTTGAATTGAACTGCTTCCACCCTCTCAGCTCACAAGTCCTCAGGCTTCTCCTTGACTGCTTTTCACATAATAAACAACAATGGGAAAGAAACTCCATTTAGCTGCATTCAAAGGCGAACTTACCTAATTCGCAGTTCTTGGGAAAATATGGAGACCAAAACAGCAATCTTTTGAAATTCACACCTCTGAATTTCTCAAGGTTGACCCAGCCAGGTAATGTTCACAAAAAATGTATTTATGAGGGTAAAGCACATATCAAACTAATTATACGAGAAGGTAGCCACCCTAGCATTTGATTCATTTTCAGAATAATAAATAAATAGTAAACCGATATGGGAAAAGGAGAAATGGGGAGAAGTTGAAATGGGCAGATTTCCCCATCCCTCCTCAGTCCGGACTTGCTTCTTGAAGTGCTTGTTCCCTCACTAGTAACAATAGGGAAACTTCCAAGGAGGTCTTTGCTTTCCTTGTCCAGGTCTGCTTGATAGGCCAGAATTTCCCCTCTCTCTTTCCTCCAAATCTCCAGGCGGCGACAAAGAGAGGAGATGAATATTATACTGGCTTCTTGGGTCAAGTGGCCTTGCTATAATAGGAAAGTAATTGACTGGAGGAAAGAAAAGTACAGAGGTTTTCAACCTTTTGGGGTCCACGGCTCCCTGGACCAACTCCCTTCTTTCTGCGGCACCCCTGTGGGGCTCAGGGGACCAGTTAGGTCCCCCCTTGCTTGCCTCCCCTCCCCCTTTCTCGAACAGCCTCCCTTGCGGAGTGCTCTCTCAGCCTCCTCTCCTTAGGAGTCCTCCTCTTGGTCTCTGAGCTGCCCCCGCTGCCCCCCAGGGGCCTGGGACTTCCCTGTCCATTCCCAACAGCAAGGGCCCCTCGCCAGTTGGCTTGCTTCCTCTGAAGCCGCCTCAGCTCCTGGCAGCCCACACCCCCTGGCCAGCCCCAGAGGCACCATTCTCTGGGGGAGAACAGCTCGGCAAGCCTTGGGGAGGCAGAGATGGCATCCGAGGAGGGAGGGAAGGAAAGAGGGACAGAGGCCAGTGTCTCCCGTGGCACCCCAGCTGCCACAGCACACTGCTTGAAAACCACTGCAGAACTGGGATGGGAAAGGTTTCTCGTCCAACTAACTGGTCTGGAGAAGAGGAAAGGCAGCCATGCTTGCTCCTTTGTCTTCTCCGAGGAGACTTCCAGCCTGACTTCTCATCTTGAGGCCCCAGGGAGAAGTGGGAGGAGGAGAAGGAGGAGGAGGAAACATCCCCAGAAGAAGTGTGCTCCCCACCAGTAGGTGCTTCCACCCCCACTCCTAAATCTGCTTCCAACAGATACTTGGGGGGGCGCCCCTTCTGTGATGTATGTATGATGTATGGAGGGGTGGTCTTGGGCTCCAGGGTGGGCAATTTCAAATGTCTATATAAGGACTTGGTTCGGGGTCTCCTCCTCCCTTCTGCGTGGGGGTGGGGGGGGTGAGCACCAGTTAATAAAGATCTGGCTTACTAGCTGCTTTGCTTCTCAATATTCTCTGGTTGGCCTCTGTTATTTTCTCCTACCGATAGAGAAGCTACCAAAGGACTCTATATGGGCTCTGAGGTACCCCAGAAGGGAAAAGGGGCCGTTTTTTCCTTAGAAAACTGGCCCCCAGTCCCCACCCCCTTGCAGCTGACCCCTTGCTGCTCTCTGCTTGACAGGGTATTGAGGAGGCATCCTGCTAGCCAAAGGAGACATGTGCAATTCACATTTGTAGTGTTCTAAATATGTACAAAGCAACCTTGCTGGGGGATGTGGATGAGGTTAACCCTTTCTCTCCCTGCCATGGTCCCATGAAGCTGCTGTATTTCAAGGGAAGATCCCTTGGCCCCCCAGCAGAGAGAAAGACTTCGACTCCCTCCTCCCAGCCATCCCAGCAGCCCTCAGGCTTCCCCTTGGCTGCTTCTAAGATAATAAACAACCACCAATGAATGCCATGCCTACTTTGGATCTGAGAATTAAGAAGATAACCTGCCAAGAAGAATACACAGCTATTTCTCCCCCTCAAGGTACCTTGTATGTTCAGTTTCTGTTAATTGGTTCTCGTGGGAAACTTGCAGATTCTAGCTTCACCAATTAACTCAAGCTGGTGTCAATTTACTCTTGGCAGAAAGCCCAGGTCTGCTTGACCTAGAAACTACTCACTCTGATTGGTTAACGACCAGCACTCAACTCTGTTATCAAGGGATTGTTAGCTCAGTTTGGTGTTAGGTGTGTTAGGAGTTAGAAGTGCTGTGTATGGTTTTGAGAGAGAGAAAGAAAGGGTTTATTTTGCTTTGTTTTGTATGCAGTAACTCTGCTGGTTTTATTTTTTCCTTTTAATAAATCCTGTAAATAGTTATTCTGAGTCTAGCTGACTAGTCATTACCGCCGCGACTAGCTTCTTCGCTGTGCAGGAAAACTCTGCTACGTTTGGGCTAAAGCCAATAGGGCTATGCCTGACACTTCAAAGTTCCATGAGGTTATGGGCATTGTGCTGCCAGCCTGAGTTGTGGTGGTGTCAGCATCAACGGCGTTGGTTCCAGTAGTTCCAGAAGTTGTTGTTCCTGTTGGTGCAGCAGATGGACACTGGCTGGTTCCTGACTGTGGTGAGCTGGTGACGCAGCGGACACAAGGACAACAGCTGCAGCGTGTGAGTGCTGGGTGCTGTGGTTCCTGTTTTCTCTCTCGGTGGCCGTGAGTAGCTGGTTCCGGGTTCCAGGGACATCGCTCTCAAGATGGCCTCACAACCAGTTCAGATGGCTTTTGAGCGTCTGAATGACTCCAATTACTTGCTGTGGTCGGAACGCATGCAGGCAGTGCTGCAGAGGGATCGTCTCTGGCAAGTGGTGAGTAAGTTTCCTGCGAAGCCTGATGATGAAGACCTCGATAAAGACCAAAGAGCAAGGGCCACAATTGTCTTGGGGCTGGAAGATTCCCAGTTGCCATATGTGAGGGGAATCAAGACAGCTAGAGGTGTGTGGCAAGCACTTAAAGAACTCCATGTGCGTGTGACAGCGGTTTCCAAGCTGTTCATTCGCAAGGCATTGTACAAGGCAATGTTACAGCCTGGGGTTACAATGCAGGAACACCTACACAGTTTACAGCTAAAGTTTGCTGCGCTACAGGAAAGAGACTGTGCATTAGACCAGCAGGAGAAGGTGGCTATTATTTTGAGTTCTCTCCCGGAAAGCTGGGATAATTTAGTTTTGTCTCTAGAAGGCATACAGGAGCGTGATTTATCAGTCAGTTATGTTACTGGGCGTTTGATTGAAGAATGGCAGAAGAGGCAAGAAAGGTCGTTGGCTGCAGAGGCTTTTACTGGCGGGCGGTTTGGAAGGAGTTCTCATGCCGTGCCAGAGGTGAAGCAAGAGCAGCGTACCGGTGAGGAGTCAGCGTTTGCTGTTAGGCGTTGTTTCCGATGTGGGTCTTCAGCGCATCTAAAACGACAATGTCCGGAGTTGGTCAAGTCTCAGTTGCCGGTGCAGGAGCAGAGACGAGATCAGCAGCAGCAGCAGCAGCAGCAGCGTAAAAGGAAATTCTTCAAACGAAAACAGTCGGCTCAGCTGGTGACCGCCAAGGTCAAGATTGCTGATGAGAAACAAGCGGTCTGGGTGGTCGATTCGGGAGCATCTCGCCACATCGTGAATTCAGATGAATTGTTTGTTTCCAAGAACTCAGCACAGCGCAGCCAGGTGGCTCTAGCAGACGGAAGTACTTCCGAAGTGATTTCGGGGGGTGCAGTTTTTGTTCCTTGTCTTCGTGAATGCCTGCAAAATGTACTGTGTGTGCCTTCATTAAGGAGCAATCTGATGTCTGTAGATTGTTTGCTAAAAGCAGGGTTTAAAGTGTATTTTGAAGGAGACAGTTGCATTATTAAGAAGGCTGGTGAGATTTTAGGCACTGCTAAGTCAGAGGGAGGCTTGTTTTGGCTTAAAGCAGGATCTCAAGTTGCAGCAGTAGTCAGTAAATCTCAGCCTGCAGTGAATAACAAAGCCATACATGACAACTGTGTGCACTTATTGCATAGGAAAATGGGGCATGCTTGCTGGAAAAGTGTACTAAAAATGTCTGAATTGGCTGATGGGGGTAATTTAAAGAGTTGTAACAAGTACCTTGATTGTAATGTTTGTAAAAAGGTTAAAACCCACAGAGTCTCTTACCCCAGAAGTGACAGAGTTAGTGAGTCACCGCTACAGCTGGTTCACATGGACGTAATTGGTCCATTTGCTGTAAGCAGGGGTGGATCGCGTTTTTCACTAACAATTGTGGATGACGCCACGCGTTATTCTTGGGTTTTTCCCATGAAGAATAAGGGTGACGTGTTCACTAAGTTTAAAGGCTGGGTGGCATCTGTGGAAAGATTTCTGTCCATTAAACTCAAAAGGATTCAGACGGACAGAGGTGGCGAATTTATGTCAAATGCCTTTAGAGATTGGTTACAAAAGCGTGGCATTGGGCATAGAAAAACGAACGTTTTTTCCCCAGAGGAGAATGGCGTTGCAGAACGAAAAAACAGATCTTTACAAAATATGATGTTTGCCATGCTTGATGATGCTGATTTGCCCATGTCTTATTGGGGGGAGAGCATGCTCACCGCGTGTTATCTCCAAAATAGGCTCTTTCATCAAACAATAGGTACAACCCCGTACTTTAAATTGTTTCAGAAAAAACCCAGAATTGACCATTTGCATGTGTTTGGATCAAAAGCCTGGGTATTAATTCCGAAACAAATGAGGAAGAAGGGAGATCCTAAGACCAAACAGTTAGTGTTTGTGGGTTACCAGGAGCTGGGAAAAGGTTTCCGTTTTGCTGAAGGGACGAATGGCATTGTGATCTCCAGGAATGCCAGTTTTTGTGAACATAGTGGCTGGGAGAGACTACATGCCAATACTGAGGTTTGGTTTGAACCTTCCCAGGAGCTCCATGACTCTGAAGGTAGACACAGAGAATCAGAGTCTGAGGGGGAGGAAAGTTCAGATAAGAGCTCTCAAGAAAGTGGAGTTAGCCAAAGACCAGTTGCTAAGCAACAAAAGAGAGGTCGTAGTTCTGAGGAGGAAAGTGGGTCAGAAGAAAAATTTTCTCCCAGAAGATCTAAAAGACAAAACAAAGGAGTGCCTCCGGTGCGTTTTTCTCCTGATACTGCAAATGTGTTTAGTGTAATTGCAGAACCCAAGAGTTTTCAGGAGGTGTTAAAGTTACCAAAAGAGGAGGCAGAGCGCTGGAAACAGGCAATGGAGGAAGAGATGTCCTCTCTGAATGAGCACAAGGTTTTTACACCAGTAGCAGCGCCTGAGGGGGCAAAGATTGTAGGCTGCAGGTGGGTGTACAAAAGACTTAGGCCCGGTTAGGACATATCTAGGGTTGGAAGTGTGCTGGGCCCAAGATGGCAGCTGCCTAATTAGTCAACAGAACAAAGTTAAACAACTACTGACTACATACAGGATGCAGGATTGCAAAGGGGCAGTGGTGCCTATGGATCCAGGTTTCATAAAAACACTTCATATAGATGAGAGTCCTGAATTTGAACATCCTGATGTATATCACTCTGTAATTGGAAGTTTATTGTATATAGCACAATGGTCCAGACCTGATATTAGCTATGCAGTAGGCATATTAAGTAGATTGGTCTCAAAACCCACACTAAATGCCTGGAAAGGGGTAAAACAAGTTCTGAGGTATCTCAAACAGACAATTGGCTATATGTTACAATTAAATTCTTCCGAGGATGAAATGTTGAGTTGCTACTGCGATAGTGACTGGGGAAATTTGCCAGATAGAAAATCTGTCACAGGACTAGTCATAATGGTCGGTGGAGCTTTAATCAGCTGGCGGTCACGCAAGCAAGACGTTGTAAGTGTGTCATCAACGGAATCAGAGTACGCCGCATTGAGTGAATTGTGCAACGAGGTGATTTATTTCAAGCATTTGTTAGCAGATTTAAATGTAAATTGTGGAGAACCAGTACGAGTTTACATTGATAATCAAGCTTGTATAACCTTAAGTAAAACAGAGGGTTTCAAATCGCGTTCCAAACATATCTCTGTAAAATACCAAAATGTACGTTGCTGTGTACAAGACAATGTAATCACCTGTACTTATGTATCAAGTGAAGAAAATGTAGCAGATGTGTTAACTAAACCATTGGCAAAGATAAAGAACAAGCGAATGTGCAAGGGTTTAGGTTTGCTGGAAAAACAATCTCCTACATAGGTGTATTTGGTGTTAATTGTTCAGCAGAATCTGTGAGGGGGTGTTCAGTTTCTGTTAATTGGTTCTCGTGGGAAACTTGCAGATTCTAGCTTCACCAATTAACTCAAGCTGGTGTCAATTTACTCTTGGCAGAAAGCCCAGGTCTGCTTTGTTGGGAAACTGCCAGGGAGATAGTGTCCATCATGAGCCCCCAAGCCGGAGTTCTGGACGATCCATCGGCCTCCCGTAGACAGGCAGATCCAGCAGTTAGCGACACGAAGCCTCTGGAAATTCCTAGCCACATTCCAGGGCTGGGTGTACACTGTTTATCAGCAGAAACACAGCCAAAAGCTTGCACCGCAGAAGAGCATAATTTTCAGACTTTATTAGCGTTTAACAGAACAAAAGAAAACGTGACCGTTCTGTGTCAGCATCTTCGGCCAACTGAGAAAACGAAAGGAATCTCAGCAAGAACATAAACATCCTGTGACTAGGACATGCGCAGACTCTGTTACTCACAAAGCCTGCTCCCTTTAAGGTGGAACGGAAATATCCTAACATCCTCCCCCTTTCCGTGTAACCTGTTGTACCTGTGGTTCACTCAATTGCAACCTTTGTACATAAACCTTATGTTGTTCTTTGTTAACAACCTTAGACAACAGATCAGCAGGAATTTCATTTCCTGCCATGTAGGACACCTGAATCAGTCCTTTCTGAATACACTCTCTTGCACGATGTAGCTTAATCTGCAAGTACTTGGTTCTCTGCTTGCAACTCTCGGAGTTCAGCAAAGCCAAACACGATCTATTGTCTTGATACACTTGTATAGGACATTTCACAGACACCCTGATGTCCTTAAACAGTTGCATCAACCATTCACAATCCATGAGTGAAAATGACAGAGCATTGAGTTCTGCTTCACAGGAACTTAGGCTCACTGTTGTTTGCTTCTTGCACAACCAGTCAAACAGGCAGTGGTTGTACATGTAGCACACACCAGAAGTGCTTGTACCATCCGTGGTGTCACTTCCAAAACTTGCATCAGCAAAGATTTCAAGACCTCCAGTCTTCTGACTGGTGAACCTCAGCCTGTAGTGCATAGTCCCTTTCAAATAGCGGGCTATGCGCTTCAGAGCTTTCCAATCCTGAACCGTAGGATTGTTGGCATGTCTGCTAAGCAGATTACAGCTTACAGCAATGTCAGGTCTTGAACATCTGGCAATGAAATTCAGCTTGCCTAGAATGCATCTGTATAGCGTTGTGTCAGAAAACGCTTCAGCAGTACTGTCTACCTGGTAACCTGTCACCATCGGTGTGTCTGCTGGGTTTGCATCAACCAAATTCAACCTGGTTAACACATCAGCAATTTTCTGTGTTTGGTGTACCAGAAAATTACCTGCTTGGTCCTTCTCCACCTGCAGAGAAAGATAGTTGGATACCTCACCAAGATCCTTCATGTCAAAGTGCTCCTTCAGCTGAGCTAGGGTGCTTTGGTAAAAAGCCTGATTCTTCCAAAACATCAGAAGATCATCAACAAAACATAAACAATACAGTTTGTTTTGCCCCTCCTCCTTGACAAACACACATGGATCAGCTTTGCCCTGGTGAAAACCTAGAGAAAGCAATGTCTCAGTGAGTTTTGTGTTCCAACACCTGGCACTCTGCTTGAGACCATATAAGGATTTCCGCAGTTTACAGACCATACCCTTCTGTATCTCCATCCCATCAGGTGGAAGCATGAACAGCTGTTCATTCAAAATCCCGTACAAAAAAGCTGTATTAATGTCATGATGGGAAACATGCAGTTTCTCCTCCGCAGCGACCTTGAGCATCAGCCGAATGCTCTCATATTTGACTGTGGGTGAGTAGGTCTCATGGTAATCCTGTCCTGGTACCTGTGAAAAACCTCTGGCAACCAATCTGGCTTTGTGTCTGACTACCTTGCCATTCTGGTCTGTCTTGGCCTTGAAGACCCATTTGCTGCCAACCAGTCTCATTCCTGGGACTACCGGTACCAATTCCCAAGTTTGGTTCCTGTTCAAGGAATCAACTTCAGCCTTCATGGCTTTAAGCCAAGGCTCAGCATCTTTAGAGGTCAACTCCTGAACCTCTTTGAAGCTTGAAGGTTCCCACACCTTCTCTGAGCTACTAAGAACAGCAGTTGCTGTCTTAGCAAACTCATCAGCATACCTCTTTGGAGGTCTGCCCTTGGTCGCCCTTTCAGATCTGCGTACTAGACGCAAGTCTTCTGGACTCATCTCCTCTTTCTTAGGAGAAAAATGACCAATGGTGAACAGTGGTTCCTCCAGTTCATTGTCAGACGCATCAGATGGTCTGACTGAGGCTTTTGCGCTCTGGTAGTCTGCTGTGTCATCACTTTCACTGACACCAGCAGCAGCAGCGCCGCCCACTGAACTGGAATCCGAACTCTGATCATCATCATCATCATCATCATCATCCTCATCATCATCCTCATCAGCAGCTTCCTCAGCTTTAGCTGTTTGCTTGACATCACCTTCTTCCTCCTCTGGGTAACTCTGGAAAATTCCCACATTTTCCCCCCACTTAGGATTGTACTCAACACTCCTTGTGAACTTTATGGACTTAGAGTCAGTCATCCACACCCTGTATGCACCTTTTTCGTACCCCATGAACAAACCATGTGCCCCACGCTTCCCAAGCTTGTTGGTTTGTTGTGTGCGTACCCACATGTCCGAACCAAAAATCCTCATGTGTTTGGTGTTGGGTTTCTTACCAAACATCTTCTCATAGGGGGTACAACCAATGGGTGATGACAATCTGCGATTAACGGTATAAACCAAATTCCCCAGAGCTTCCCCCCAAAACTTATCAGGGAGATTGGCATCATGCAACAAGGTCTTGATTCCTTGCAGCAATGTTTGATTTGCTCTCTCCGCAAGCCCATTCATCCATGGCGATCTGGGCGTTGACATGTCATGCTGGATTCCCTTCTCAGTCAGGAAAGCTTCAAACTGCTGAGAAGTAAACTCCCCGCCCCGATCAGTAAAAAAACAAGAAATACGTTTACCGTGCACATTCTCCAACCAAGCACAGAATGCCTTAAACTTTGGAAACGCTTGCGATTTCTGTTCGAGCAAATACACATGAATGTACCTGGAAAAAGAATCAATCAGAATCATGAAGTACCTTGCTCCTCCTATAGAGGGCGCAAGTGGACCAACCAGGTCCGCATGCACTAGCTGGTAGGGCTTGGAAGCCTGCCTGCTAGACTCCTTGCCCTTTGGAGCAACCTTCACCTTGTTCTCTGCACAAGATACACATTTCATGTGAAATTTACAGGGTTTGATGTTCAAACCCTCAACCACTTCTGGCATCTTGGCCAGTGCCTTCCAAGAGAGGTGACAAAACCTTCGATGCGCATCGTGAATGCAACCTGCATGAAGAACTTTGTTAGTTTGTGCAACACAACAAGAATCAGCATTATTCACAACAACAGTGTCATCATAAGTTATATGGAACAAACCATCCATAAACTTTGCATGCAAATAGTCCTCTTTGCCTTTACTGATGACACAGACGCTCCTCTTGAAGGAAATCTGAAAACCACGTCCAGTAAGCTGTGGGACGCTCAACAAGTTGCTTGCAGCGCCTGGAACATATAGTACACCGCTGATGGTTGTGTGCAAACTTGCAAGTTTCACAGTCCCTTCTCCAGCAATTTGCAACGTCCTTCCATCAGCCAGGTGGATCTCACCTTCCTGAGGCTTGAAGGAGATAAAGAGATGCCTGTCCTTGGAGATGTGGCGCGTGCAGCCTGAATCCACAACAAAGTCGCCTTTGGCTGTTGGAGCAGTCTTTACAGCAAGCAAACCCTTGTTTTCCAGCGGTTTGGGCTTTTGCAGCTTGCCCCCCTGCTGCTCCTGGCCAGCAGACTTGCCTTTAGCCTTTGGTGAAGCTGTGCCAGTAAACAACGCTTTGTTTTTCCCTTGCGCGGGCTCTTCACCCTCCCTCTGCTCCTGGCCATCTGCAGGTGTCTGCCTGTGGCTCTGTTTACCTTTGCCTTTCCGGCCTCTGCAAAGGCGATGGCCTTGGTTCCCATGAGAACCAGAGCTCTCAGCTGCCGACTCCTTGGCTCCCCCTGGAGGCTGGAATGCTGCCTGGGACGACGTGACGGTCAGCTCCCCCTGCAGCTTGCAACTGGTGCCCTCAGCATCCCTGCACTCATTCGCATTCTGGGAAACAGCTAGGACCTCCGATGCAGTCAAACTCTGGGCTGGGATTATTGGTTTGTGAGCTTCCATTAAAGCAGACCACATTCCACGTGCAGTGGTGTTGCCAGCCAGCGTCTTAATTTCCTCAAGAGATACAGATAGGACTATTATGTCTATCGCTTTCGAATTCTGGCCTTTCCATCTCTCTGTCAGAGGAACTGGGGGGGCTTCAAAAACGACATGCCACACCCCAAACTGACGCAGTAAACTCTCACACCATTTTGCCCAGGGTTCATAATTCTGCCCATCCAACTTAAGGCACTGAGCATCTCCATCAGCTTGGAAAAATTCCATTTCAGCTTTTGGCAGTAGCCGCGAGTCTATTTTAAGTTGAAAGACTCCTTATCTTGGCAGCTATTAATCACGAACTCTTTGGCTCGGCTCCCAGGCCAATTAAGCCTTGCCGGAGTTCAAAGGCTCTTTGCCGAGGTATAACAGAAAAAGCGTCCGTCCCTTTCGCTTTTCCCCCCTTCATACCTCTTACGCAGTCTGTTGCTGCTTTACTCTCCTGTAGGTGCTGTGAATCTGGGCCCGAAACCTTGTTGTTGGGAAACTGCCAGGGAGATAGTGTCCATCATGAGCCCCCAAGCCGGAGTTCTGGACGATCCATCGGCCTCCCGTAGACAGGCAGATCCAGCAGTTAGCGACACGAAGCCTCTGGAAATTCCTAGCCACATTCCAGGGCTGGGTGTACACTGTTTATCAGCAGAAACACAGCCAAAAGCTTGCACCGCAGAAGAGCATAATTTTCAGACTTTATTAGCGTTTAACAGAACAAAAGAAAACGTGACCGTTCTGTGTCAGCATCTTCGGCCAACTGAGAAAACGAAAGGAATCTCAGCAAGAACATAAACATCCTGTGACTAGGACATGCGCAGACTCTGTTACTCACAAAGCCTGCTCCCTTTAAGGTGGAACGGAAATATCCTAACATGCTTGACCTAGAAACTACTCACTCTGATTGGTTAACGACCAGCACTCAACTCTGTTATCAAGGGATTGTTAGCTCAGTTTGGTGTTAGGTGTGTTAGGAGTTAGAAGTGCTGTGTATGGTTTTGAGAGAGAGAAAGAAAGGGTTTATTTTGCTTTGTTTTGTATGCAGTAACTCTGCTGGTTTTATTTTTTCCTTTTAATAAATCCTGTAAATAGTTATTCTGAGTCTAGCTGACTAGTCATTACCGCCGCGACTAGCTTCTTCGCTGTGCAGGAAAACTCTGCTACGTTTGGGCTAAAGCCAATAGGGCTATGCCTGACACTTCAAAGTTCCATGATTGTATTCCTCGACAGCCTCTTCCAGAGGAATCACCTTGTGGTGTTGGTGCTTCTTGGATCTGCCCCAAGCCACACAGATGGGGGCTTCATCCTCCTTGCAAAAGAGTTTCAGGGGCTCCTGGTGCTTCTCACAGACTCCTCCTTTCCCTCTGGAAGACTGAGAGTCTTGGCTACTTTGACAAAGGTAGCCAATTGCCGATTGCGGACGAGGCTCCTTCTCTGGACTCCAACTCGGCCTTGAGGACAGGAAGCCAGCCTCATTTTTGCCCCGCTGCACTGGATCAGGCCGGACTGGCAGAAGTTGTGCCCACACTCTGGGATGGTCCCTGTGTCGTAAGAGAGTCAGGGTCAGAGAGGGGAATGAAGGAGAAGGACCCTACCAATATCAAATAGATCGTATTCTGCCTTCAGACCCTACAAGAAGGTCAACGGTGCCTTGGGGAATGGATCCTTTTGTTATTGGTTTCAGAACTCACAGGGTTAAGGAGTTCTGTGTGACGTCTCTTTCCTGAGGCGTGGTTACAAACACTCAATGGGAGTGGTTTGACTCCGAGTGAGTCAGTCTGCCTCTGGTACGCTATGCGAGAGGGAGAGAATGGGCGAGCTTTCGCCAGGCTGATTTATGCTGTTATTCTACTTGATTAAAGGCTAAGAAGATAAGGAATGCCTTGTGTCTGTTCTGAATTTATTACCCACATGCTGCAATTGTTTCTAACTGCTGCGATCGCTCTGCTAACGGCCAGGGAGGCAGAGGACTTTTGGATCGGCACGAACAGTCTGCAAGCTGCGCAACGGGAAGCGTGCTGGACTCCATGTTTGTTTTTCTTGGCACTCATGGCACTTTTGGCCTCTCGGCTGCCATACCTTTTTCGCTGTATCGAATTGTATCCTTTTTGCTGTATCTTTCTCATTGACTTTAAGAATGGATCTGAATGTACTTTTCAACTCAAATGTATTTTTCCTCAAAATGCTGTACTTTTCTAAATGTATCCAAATGTATCCGAATGGGTTTTTGTATTTCCCCCCAATCTCATCGCCTAGAGAATGTTCCTTAAATGTAACAATCACTTGTTCCAAATGTATTTGATTCAAATGTATTCGAGTGTATACTTTTATGGGAAAACGTAGCTAGGACAATGTGGATATATATATATATATTGCTTATAGTGCCTTTGAACGGTCAACGTTCCACCCTCTATCCTTTCAGGAGCTGCCAAAAACACTCTCCACACCACACTGCCATCTACTGGGTCTACAAATGATACCATGAATACACACAAATACAAGCTCTAAAATAAATTAGTTTTATTTTCCCATAAGTATGCAAACATAAGACTATCACACCCGAATTGATAGCTATGCAGAACAGGATTCCCCCCCCCTCCATCGGATAGCTGCCTGCGTTGCTGTCTTTGAGGGGGGTGGAGGGAGGAACGGGTGGGATCGACATCCGATAGCTGCCTGCCTGCCTGCCTGCCTGAACATGCGGTGCACCCGGGGGGTGCTGCGACCGGCGCCCATTGGGAAGGAACTGAGGAGATTTCACCCCTCCCATACCCAAGAATCTCCTGACCATCTCCTGATGATCTCTGCTGACTCTCCACAGAGAAGAGGAGGCGTGTCCTGCCTATTAACTTATTCTGCCCAGCAACTTATCTGTGTGTAAGAGAGAGAGTCAGTCAGTCAGTGTATCGGAGAGAGTGAGAGTGTTAGAGAACCTAGAGATTAGATTGCTGCTAAGAGCAGCTGCAGACTCTCAGTGTAGCATTGCTTCATGCTCAGAATACGTAGCTCTGTATATAGTTTTGTACCATAGTTGTAGTTACAGAATAAAAGGAAGATATTTTACAGAGCTGCTCTCCGAGTGGTTTATACTCTGCAAGACTCTGCAAAACTCTGCTGCGCAACGACTGAAGTATTGAGACAGTGAATCCGGTGATCTCAGCTCTAAGCTGTGAGTCCACAGCACTGTGACCGTTTCCTGCGGGAAGGAGGTCTCTGGCGGTGCTACCCAGCTCGCCCAGCCCAGTCGGGGTTGAGGTGCAAGAGTCCAGTTGGTGCACTGGCTCTCTAGGGCGATGCTGACATCGGTTATGGGCCCAGTCGTTGTTCCAGTCGTCTGACCTGACGTTGTTCCAGTCATCCAAAGCGTCCCAGTCGTCCCAGTCGCCAGAGGTTTCTGTTGCTGTTTGCTGGACGGTGGAACGGACGCTGCATGCTGGACTGATTTGTGGTGCCCAGAAGCAGAGCTGTTTTGGAGCAGAGTATTCAAGCTGCCGCTGTTGCTGTTGCTGCTGCTTGATTTATGAAGGTATGTTGCTGACTGCCAAGGAAGAAGATAGCATCCCTGTTTGCCTGTTAATTGCGCACTGAGTGGGAGAGAGAGTGGCTGAAGGAGTCAAGGCTTTATCTGTGTTGCACGAGGGAAGTGTCTTGCTCTAAGTAATAGCAGACATGGCCTGTGCACATTCTGGCCAGATGGCTCTGTCCTTTCCCCTCCTCATGCCTGAAAACTATGGAGTTTGGCAAGTAAAGATGAAAGCGCTTTTACAGAGGGAAAAGCTATTTCACACGATAGAAGATGACCCTCCAGATAAGGATGATGATGATTGGGCTGAGTGGCATGCTGCAGACATGAAAGCCCGAGGGACAATTATTTTGAGTGTTTCAGACCACTTGCTGGTGAACTTAGAGGGTCAAGAGACTGCACAAGCTGTTTGGCATAAGTTGAGAGATATGCATCTGAGACAAAATGCTGGTTCCAGTGTGATTTTCTTTAAGAAGCTGTGCAGGCTGCAGTTGGAGAAAGGTGGTGATTTGCCTAGCCATCTATCTCAATTAAAGTGTCTCAGACAAGACCTTGTTCAGCGAGACCTGGCTATTTCAGAGGCTGTATTTGCAATGCTAATGATCAATCGCCTGGATGAGTCTTATGATGGAGTAACTGCCCAGATTTCCACGATGCCTTCTGACCGGCTAACAGAAGATTATGTGTCTAGCGTGCTCCTGAATGAGTGGGATCGCAGACAGGCTGTTAGAGAAAGCCGGGAAAATTGTGCTGTTAAAAATGTGCTTGAAAATGTGCCTGAGTCTTCAGCAGGGGAAAGTGAAAGTGAAACTGCTGCTGTTAAAGCTTTGAAATTGAAGCGGTGCTTTTCGTGTGGAGCACAAGGCCATTTGAGTTTCCAGTGTAAGAAGTCTTCAAAGAAGAAGGGAAACTTCAGAGGCAGAGGGGGAGGAGGAAGAAATCCCCAAGCACCTGCTACTTCAAAGGCCTTGATCTCTCGCTGTTCCAGTCAACGTGGGCGGAGTTTCTTCGTGATCGACTCTGGCTGTTCAAACCACATGGCCAAAGATAAGAATCTCTTTGTTCAGCTTGAGAAGCAAGAGAAAGAAATTCATCAAGCAGATGGGACAGTTCTCACAAGTGTGGCTCAGGGAACTGTGTTCTTAAAGAGCCTGAATGCAACTATTAAGAATGTCCTGTATGCGCCTGATATTCAGGACAATTTGTTGAGTGTTTCCCAGCTTGATCATCAAGGGTTTAAGGTGGTGTTTGCTAAATCTCGCTGTGAAATTCTTAGAAATGGCAAGCTCATTCTGTATGCAAAATGTGTAAATGGATTGTACCAATTGCCTTTTGTTTCAGGTACAGGCACTGCAGAAGCAACTGAGAAAGAGTGTTGCAATTTATCTGTAGATAAGAATGAGAAGTTGCATGACCAATGTATTCATTATTACCATCGTATTTATGCTCATCTGAATTTCCAGGCTGTGGCAAAAATGCCTGATATGGTTCAGGGTATGAGGTTGAAAGAATGTCCCTACCACATGAAATGTGTTTCTTGTGCTGAGAATAAGGCAAGGCAAGCTCCCAAAGGTACAGAGTCTGGGAGAGAGGCCAAGAAACCATATGAAGTCATTCATGCAGACTTAGTGGGGCCTCTAGCGCTCTCTAGAGGCAATTCAAGGTTTTTTATGGTTCTGATAGACTCCTATTCGAAATATGTTTGGGTCTATGTGCTGCAGAAAAAGTCTGAAGCCTTTACCAAGTTTCGCCAGTTTTGTAAATGGCTCAGAAATGTACATAATAAGAATGTGCGTTTTCTTTTCACAGACAAGGGTGGAGAGTTTTGTTCAGAAGAGTTTGAGAGTTTTCTTTCTGAACAGGGCATTGAGCATAGGACCGCCACGCCCAGATCACCCTGGCAGAATGGTTTATGTGAGAGAGTAAACCAAACCCTGCAGCAAGGAATCAGAACGCTGTTACATGATTCAGGACTGCCCAATCCTTTTTGGGCTGAAGCTCTTTCGTTTTTCTGTCATGTGTATAACAGGAGATACCAGTCTAGTGTAAATTGCACCCCATATGAGATGCTTCACGGAAGAAAGCCATGTGTAAAGCATTTTAAAATTTTTGGTTCGCAGGTTTGGGTGCACACCTCGCATGGTGACAAACTGAGCAAGCGTGGAGAACATGGTATTTTCTTAGGATATGAGAAAGGGTCTTATCGTGTTCTGATCACAGACACGAAAACCATAAGGCTGACCAGGAGTATTGATGACAATCCACAATGGGACAGAGTTGGTGTTTTTCAGTATCATCCCATTTGTGATGATGGTGCAAAAGGGGCAAAGAAAGTTAAGAGAGAGGCAAGTGTTATTGGTGGTGATAATCCTGATGCCAATGTAATTCCAGATGGTGGCACAGATTATCAGAGCCCAAAAGCCTCAGGTGAGTCTGACGCTGACTCAGACTTAGCAGCTTCATATACTTTAGCTCCCCATTCTCCCAAAGAGGAGGAAGCACCAGAACAAGAGAATCAGAGAGTTCTGCGCAGATCCGAGAGAACAACCAAGGGTGTACCACCGAAAAGGTTTTCTAAAGAGTTTGCAAAGACTGCGGTCACAAGCAACTCTGGTGGAGTTTTCAAACCTAGCATGAAGTGTGCTGAAAGTAGTAGCACAAAACGCTTTATTTATTTCCTTACCTGATATTTGAAGGAAAGCGTGTATTTGAGTTCTGAAAATGGTTTGTTCAAATCTGCATAATTAGAGATGTCAATTTGCATTTGAGAGGAAGAAATGTGTATGAAGATTTTTCTAGAAGCTGCTTATTCAATGGTATTGTAAAAGTGTTTTATATGCCGAGAAGAGAGATACCTGCAAATATGTTAACCAAGGTTGTAAGCAGAGAACAACTTTTGGAGTGTGTGTGTAAATTGCAGTTATGTTAAAGATTCTTGAAATGGTCGGATGAAATGGGGGAGGATGAGGAGATTTCACCCCTCCCATACCCAAGAATCTCCTGACCATCTCCTGATGATCTCTGCTGACTCTCCACAGAGAAGAGGAGGCGTGTCCTGCCTATTAACTTATTCTGCCCAGCAACTTATCTGTGTGTGAGAGAGAGAGTCAGTCAGTCAGTGTATCGGAGAGAGTGAGAGTGTTAGAGAACCTAGAGATTAGATTGCTGCTAAGAGCAGCTGCAGACTCTCAGTGTAGCATTGCTTTATGCTCAGAATACGTAGCTCTGTATATAGTTTTGTACCATAGTTGTAGTTACAGAATAAAAGGAAGATATTTTACAGAGCTGCTCTCTGAGTGGTTTATACTCTGCAAGACTCTGCAAAACTCTGCTGCGCAACGACTGAAGTATTGAGACAGTGAATCCGGTGCTCTCAGCTCTAAGCTGTGAGTCCACAGCACTGTGACCGTTTCCTGCGGGAAGGAGGTCTCTGGCGGTGCTACCCAGCTCGCCCAGCCCAGTCGGGGTTGAGGTGCAAGAGTCCAGTTGGTGCACTGGCTCTCTAGGGCGATGCTGACAGGAACAAGACAGGAAAAGGAAGGAAATGGGAGAGGTATTTTTAAGGCCCCACTTTTCACATGGTGTCCTGTTGTGTGGTCGGAAACTACTCTTTATTGTTTGATTTGGGTTAATGTCAGAATAAAAGCGAGTTCCTTCCAAATAACACATTCCTTTTTATCTTACCAATTTCTCATATTGTAAGAAGCGGAAGAAGAAACCATAGAGAGCATTCATATTTTCCTTCTGATCAATGAAGTCAAACGTTACAATTATCCATTTTAGAATGAGCACCTATAGGGAGAAGACAGATCTCAGTAAGCCAAAGCAAGGCCAAGACAACAAACCCCTTCTGGAATATGGTCAGCGTGTACAACATCTAGCTGAATCATCACCAGGATAACGAAGTCAGACTGGGGGAAATATCATTCTTCAGAACCAAGACATCATTACCATGCTTTCCAAGTTACCTGAAAGTCACTAGAACACTTGCGAGCACAGAGTCAAGACACAGCTGAAATAAGAGCAAAAGACGGAGTTTGGCCTCATGAGGTCCCCCTACCATGAACTCCTTAGGTGGGCCACCCTGCGCCCGCCTCGGCATCGCGCCTCGCTATTCTGCAACTCAAGATAACACTGAACTGCTCTGCAGGGTTGTTGTAAGGATTGCAAGTCAAGGCATCCAAGTGCCTTTGAACATTGAAAAGCCCATAGCCAATGCTTTGAACTACTGTCGCTTTAAAAAGGAAACTCTGATTAGTAAGAGTTTGGGGAATTAAAAATTGGTTTGTCCTGGGGGCGCTGAAGCTGTGTTCTGGCTTGAAAACCCAGTGAGACCACTGGGCCATCTAGTTCTGTATGGTCTGCCACAGCCAGCAGCTGCTCTCCAGGATTTCAGAGCTCTCTTTCCCATGAATGGGTTGGAACTGCCGCTTTTTGCATCATGTGCCTCTCCCAGTGGGCCACCCCGAGCCATTTCCTGTATAGCGTTCTACATCCCATGTAGCCCTGCTTCTTCCAGCTCAGTTCAGTTCATTCTGCAACTGTGCAAGTTAGGCCGCATCTGCTTTATGCATTCAAAGCACCATCATGCCCCTTGACATGCTAATGTCAGTATCTCAGCTCACAGTCAGAGGTAAACTGGCCTCCCCCGGGCAATTGAGCTAGATATTTGTTTACCTTCCGTCTGCTACTCCCGGCAGGCTAGGTCGTAAACCGGCGATTCTCATTAGACGTGAGGAGAACACACCCTCTGCTTCTCTCTCCTTTCTTTCCCCCCAGGGAGGGGAAATGAGACAGACAGGAGTCCTATTTACATGTTTTATTCCTGTCATTCAGCAGTACATAGAAAACGTGACTGCACCCTTCAGACTCCATCAGAAGAGTCACCACTCCGCCCCTGTACTTCCAGCACAGGTCAGATGACACTCTGAGCTAACATCCGGTGCTCAGTACAGAGAATAGACTCCTCCTTTTTTGCCAACAGTACAGTTGCAAACCACAACATCCTGTTTTGCATTCCAGCCATCTGGAGCTGGCTTTTGCATTGCTGCTTTTATCCAACAGCTAACAGTTGCATCTTTGTATTCAATCCCTTCAGCACCTTGGACAGCAGTCTCTCAAGGCTCAGCCACAGGTACCTGGTGCCCCATGCTTCCTAGGCCCAGGTCCATGCTTTAAAGGCACTGTGTCCGAGTGTTTTGTTGTCCCAGGGCTTTCTAATTTTCAGCATCCCTTTCCAGGGCAGCTTTATTTATTTCATGTCTTTAAGGAGTCCTCTGTGCGTGGCAAAGGCTTGTTGCTGGGACAATAGGAGGCTGCCTTATACTGAGTCCCACTATGGCTCTATCTAGCTCAGTCTTGTCCACAATGGATGGCAAAAACTCTCCAGGGTTTCAGACAGAGGACATTCTAGCTGGAGATACAAGAGATTGAACCAGAGAGCTTCTGCATGTAAGCAGCTGCTTTACCACTAAGCTATGGCCCTTCTCCCATTGCTTCTGCCCTGAATGAACTGCAAGCCTGTCCTACAGTCCTCCCAAAACTCTCTTTTGTGGCTACACTCTGCAGGAGGTCATTGGTTGCAGAAGTTGAGCTGTCTGCACAAGTGACTGAATCCGTGAGAAGGCTGATCTGTAATGAAACGCTGACTTTCAGGCATCTCTTGAAGACCTTTTTTATGCCAACAGCTCTGTGCTATCATTTAAACATTTCTTGAGCACCCAGACATTTGAATTCTTTGGACTGATTTTAATGTCCACCCTCCACCCGCTTTTGTACATTGCCGTATTTTATGACATGCCCTAGCTTCTGAGAAGCCTTTCGCTCAAACCAGTTAGACATGAGACCTGGGGCCGTGTGCCTGTGGTGGAAGGGGCCACAGGTGAAAGTGATGAATGTAAACTTTGGTTTCCTAAGGGAGGCTGGTTTCTACACACATTCAACTCTCCACTCTCTGTCCTTCACGACTCAAGGGTGCGAGGGGAGGGGTAGTACCTCTGGTGGGGGGCACGTTGTGCTCCTTCTGGGGTAGTTTGTCCACCTTTGGTCACTACAGCTCTCACCTGCGGCTCTTAGAAACTGTCAGCCTGCAGCAGCAGCCACACCCCAGGAATGGCTTCAACTGGCAGGCTAACCAGGTGAGGGGAGTTGATGGGTCTCAAACCCTCAGTGAGTTAGGGGCTTCCCCTGCACGCAAAGCTAGTGTCGGGTACTGGCTAGAGGAGGAGGAATGGTGGGAGGCTACAGCCAGGGAACCCCCCAGGGAAGCATCAAAGTGGGAAGGCTCAAGCCAGGAGACTGCTGCTAGGATGCAGGAGACAGGTCAGAAGAAGAAGAAGAAGGGGGAGCAGATGGCTTGGAGGCTAAACAAGCAACAGGTTTAAGTGAGACTGAGGCAGCTGAGGAGGAGGAGGAGGTGGTGGTGGCTGAGGCTGCAACAGATCCCCAGGCACCTGCCATGTCCACTGTTCCCTTCTCCCCTCCTCCTCTGTCCCCAGGAACAAGGGAGGCATTACATGGAGCAGAACAAAAGGCACAGAGAGCCCCTCCACGACTGTTGGGAAGTCAGCCGACTGAGGAGGAGCCTTAGGATAGGGATGCCATATTTCTAAAAGTAGAAACCAAGACACCCCGAAAGCTGTGGAGCTATTTTTAGGAAGACCCCCAAATTGTTGAGCATCTTAAAGGAAGACCCAGAAGCTGTTGATGTCTGGTAGCCCTACCTTAGGAGGAGGCTAAGATCCTCCGTTCTGGCAACTGGGGCTAGTCCTGCCTGTGGAGTTTCTCTCTCGGGTTTTGTCTCTCTGAAGAATCGGTGCAAACCTGGATTCTGTGTTGCGCTCCTATCAGTAGATGACGCCAACGACGAAAGGCAGCGTAGATCGCGAGCAGTTCTCGGTCATACACGTTATAGTTTTGCTCCGACTTGCTCAGCTTCCTCGAGAAAAAGGCACACGGTTTCCATTCCTGCTTGCTCCTCCCTGGCTGCAAGAGGACCGCCCCTATGGCCCGGTCGGACGCATCGGTCTCTAGCCTCATGGGTTTCTCCAAATCTACGTGCAGGAGTTGCTCTTCCGACGCAAACACCTTCTTCAGTTTTTCAAAGGATTGCTGGGCTTCCTCTGTCCACACGAACTTCTTTTTGCTACTGAGACAATCCGTGATGGGTGCTGTCAAGTGGGCAAAGTTCTTGATGAACTTCCTGTAGAAGTTGCTGAAACCTAGGAACCTTTGCACATCCTTCCGGGTTTGGGGGGCCTTCCACTCCAACACTGCTTGCACCTTGCTTGGGTCCATCGCTAGGCCTTTGTCAGATAACTTGTAGCCCAGGAACTCGACTTCTCTGGCGTGAAACTGACATTTTTCTAGCTTGACGCACAACTGGTGTTTCTGCAATCGTTGTAGCACTTCCCTAACGTCTCGGACATGTTGCTCCTCGTTGTCCGAATAAATCAAGACGTCGTCCAAGAAGGCTACGCAGTTCTTGTAAAGCAGAGACCCCAACACGTGGTGCATGAAAGCTTGAAAACAGGCGGAGCCTGACTGTAATCCAAAAGGCATAACTAAATACTCAAATGCCCCTAGGGGGGTGAACATTGTGGTCTTCCATTCATCCCCCTCCCTCATCCTGATCAAGTTGTATGCTCCCCTGAGGTCCAGCTTGGTAAAAAAATTTCCTTTCCTCACTCTCGTCAAAATGTCGTCGATTCTGGGCATTGGGAAGGTCACGGGCTCTGACACCAAATTTACGGCTCTAAAGTCCACCACAAGCCTGGGTTTATTAGTGTCCTTTTTGTCCACAAAAAACACCGGACTGCCTCCCACTGCCTTTGATTCTCTTATGAATCCTCTTTTTAGGTTCTTGTCAATAAACTCCCGCAACTCCTTCATCTCCCTGTCCGACATGGCATACAGCTTACCCACCGGCAGCTGCGCCCCCGGGAGCAAGTTGATTTGACAGTCAAAGGGCCTGTGGGGTGGTAGTCTATCTGCCTCCTTCTCGCTGAAGACCTCCCACAGATCAGCGTATTGCGGCGGCACCTCAACCTTCCGCTCCACCGCCATCCCAGCCACCCTGGCCACACTCATCCTTGGGGTTTCCCCTCCTAGACAGTGTTCCAGGCAGTAGGCTGACCCAAAGCTGACTGTCCTCTGATGCCACGCCACCACTGGATTATGTTGTGCTAGCCAGCTCATGTCAGGAAAAAGCAGCAATGCGAAAGCCAGCTGCACGTGTCTGGAATGCAAAACAGGATGTTGATGTCTGGGACTGTACTATTGGAACAAAGGGGCAGTCTATTCACTGTACTGAGCACCGGATGTTAGCTCAGAGTGTCATCTGACCTGTACTGGAAGTACAGGGGTGGAGTTTCTTACTCTACTGTTGGAGTCTGGAGTGTGCAGACACGTTTCTCTGTACTGCTGCAATGACAGAAATAAAGCAATGTAAATAGATTTCTGTCTGTCTCTTTTCCCCTCCCTGAGGGAAGCAGGGAGGAGGGGGAGAGGTGTGTCCCTCTCACGCTGAGTGGGATCGCCGATTGGTGACCTTGCCTGTATCCTGCCGGGAGACGCAGACGGGGAGGTCAACAAGGATCTCAAGCCGAATGCCTGGAGGAATGGCCAGTTACCTCTGACTGCGGCCTGAGGATCCGACAGCTCATCCCTAATATTATTGGAGGCCCTTCTAGTGAGGCAACGTGAAAGGTGATGGTCTCCGAGTGCCTGGACACCCTCATTCTCATTGGTGGGGTCTGGTGTGTCACTTCCCCTCCTAGAAGCTCCCTGCCATCAATAGTGGTTACTTGCAAGGGAAAATCCAAAGGCAATAAGTGAAGCTGGTGCTCTAATGCAAAGTCTTTGCTGAAGAAATTGCAGGAGCTGCCTGAATCCAGCATTCCCTTCACCTTGACTGGGTGCCCATTCGGGAGTTCTAGCACCAATTCGATTTCTATAGCCGCCTTAGGGGGGTCTGGTTGGGGCACTCTTACTGGTTGCTGGCCTGGCTGCTGTGCCCGCTGAGTGGCAGCCAAGCGCTCCCGTTTCCCTGTTCCTGTGTCTTTTCCACCTCCTCCTCACCCCCTGCGGCTCCCACCATTCCTTGCCAGGCTTTTCTTTGAGGGCAGGCCCTGGCAAAATGTCCTGGCCGCTGGCAAAGGAAACACTCCTTGGTTGTTTTCCCATCCTTTCCCTCCCTCTTGCGACTTTCGCTGGAACTTGAAACTTCCCCCGCGTGCGCCCCATCTATTTCCATTGGCTCCGCCGGCGGGGAAGGCTGCCTTGGTATTTCAGGAATGCGGTAGTCATGGCAACGCTGCTCTCTCCCTTCCCGCCTCTCCTGAGCCCGCGCTTCCTGCCTCACGCCAATCGCAAGCACAGCCTTGGTCAGCTGGTCCATGGACTGTGGGCGGGGTGCGCGCGAAAGCTCATCCTTGACCGTTGGGGACAACCCCTCCTTGGGGACAACCCCTCCTATGGGTTCAGAGTCCAGTTGCCACCCGAGACGGTGAACTATCATTGCAAAGCGTGACCAGTAGTCTCTAATTGACTGGTTCCCCTGTTTACAGTTCATCAGTTCCCGCTTTGTCACGCTTTGTTGTACATCACTGGAAAACATTGCGTCCATTGCCTGAAAAAATTTCTGCAGGTCCTGCATGGCAGCATTCTGCGTCGCCATAAGGGGCCTGATCCACTCTCTGGCCCCGTCCTGCAGGTGCCCCACAATATAGGCCACTCACGCCCCATCATCTTCAAAATAGTCATGCTGCAGTTTCAATGCGTATTCTATTTCTGTTCGGAACGCACTGTAATCCTGAGGCCTCCCCCCAAATTTGTGCACCAGTCCCGGTACCTTCCTTGCTATGGGGGTGGGCCTGACCTGGGCATCTTGAGACCGCCTTTCGTCCAGCCGCGCCGTCAGGAGGGCCACATGCTGTTCCAACTCGCGGTTCCTCTCCACCAGCGATTGCCCTCCAGCAGCCCCTTCCGTGGCTTTCACTTCTCCTGTCTTACTCATGATGCCGTCGGCCTGTTGCGCACGAGCAACTTTCAGGGACAGACAGATTGCTGTAATGGGTATGAGTTACTTGTGCGTAAACTGCCGCCTTTCTAGGCTTAATTGCCTTGGTTAAACCTTTCTGACTGCACAGCCCATCTCCACGTGGCTGCCTCAGTCGCTAGCAGAATCTGTCTGTGGGCGTTTCTTAAACCTTTTCCAGCGTAGAAGCTGTCTGACTCCCAGTCGCCTCCTCCTCTCACTGCGCGGGAGTCTTCTGCGCAGGGAGGGCGTGGGTAGTGGAGGACCTGTGCTCTCCTCACTGATATCCAGAGAAGAATCCCGGAGCTTTCCCTCCGCTTCCCCCATTTGCCCCCCTTTATCCCTGGTGTTGCGCTGATTTCCTTCCTCCTCTACCGAGCTGCTTCTCCCCCTGGTGCTGGGTCCTTCGCCTGCAGAGTCTGGGAGCCTCCCCTTCGCCTCTCGCTCTGATGTCAGTTCCCTGACATCCTGCCTGTGGAGTTTCTCTCTCGGGTTTTGTCTCTCTGAAGAAAGAGTCCACCTTACTGCTCATCTCTGAGTTTTGATGCTGAACTGCAGCTGAATCAGCCCTGACAGCCAGGCTCCGGACAATTGAGCAGATGAGACCACTAGGGGGTCCAACAGTCAAGAAGGTGGTTTCTGCCCATGCTGTAGAGGGGAGTGACGAACAGTGGGGCTCATCCACCTGGGAAGGTAGCTCATTTAAGAGAAGGAAGTTCCTGATCCTAAACCTTATTGATCCATTTAGCCCAGTATTGCCCACTTCCACCCTGAGTGGCAGAAGCTCTCCAAGGTCTTGGGCAGAGAGAGGCTCCTACCTACATTGAGCTTCTAACTGCAGGTGCTAGGGACTGCACCTGGGACCTTCTGCATGCAATTCAGGTGTTGACACACTGAGGCTATGGCGCCTCCACAAAACCTTCAGGTATGGACAGGAGGCACTACTCGGCATCCTTATATCCCACCCTTCCTCCCAAAGGAGTCCAGGGCAGCAAAGACACAGCAGTTAAACAACCAAAACATCCAAAAACAGTTCCTACACAGAAGCAGACTAAGAAAAATCTCTCCTTAGAAGGCTTCTTGAAAGAGGAAGAGGAAGTAGGCATTGAAAAGATAGCAGAGAAGGGACTACATGGAACTGGCGGAAATGACTGGCAGAATCCGAGGCCAGGGAGAAGACTCAGTGGAAGAAGATTGGAATAAATTTAAAGTATATTTACAAAAATATAGCAAAATTAATGAATGTTAGAAGGATGCTGGAATGAAGTTACATGGTTTTAGCAGAAATGTTATAAAGAATTAAGTAAAAATGGATTGTTAATGGGCCAAAGTGTAAAATATAAGGTCAGATTGGGTTAAGGTAAATTATAGAACAAAAACTGAGTAAGATGGAAAGGATTTGCTGAAATAGCTAAATTGAATTAGAATACAAAAAAGGGAGGTGTGAGGAGGTCGATGAAATAAGTAAATGAAAGACAATGATATGGAAATACTGGATGTGTTTTTAAATGTTTTTGTTTTTAAATGTTTTTGTTTTTTTCTTTTTTATTATTGTGCTGTATTCTTTTTTTCTGCTTTTTATTTTTATTTTTTATGTATTGTAACTTTTTATTGTTTTTTTCTCTTTCTTTTTTTGTAATTGTTAAACTTTTAATAAATATCATTTATTTATTTATTTTTAAAGAAAAGATAGCAGAGAAGGGACCCCCGATAAGATGGTACCTGCAGGAAAATGTCACTACTCCTCTTTTGTCTCTTCCTACTGAAGGATCCCGGTGAACAAGTAAAAAGCCCTTGGAAACACACACACACACAAACTCACACACAAGAGGACAAGACAAGAAAGGGCTGTGCACCACAAACCATCCCAAAATAAGCCTCCATTCTGTGGGATGTAAAACACAGGAGCAGTCAATGACAACATTCCTAGAGTGTACATGTTAGAACATGGGGATGGATGTCTGTCGAGCAAGCAGGTAAACTTCCTGGGACGGACTTCCTCCACATGTGACCAGAGGTGGGTGTGGCCTCACCTGTGCAGGTAAATGATAAAAGCACAGGGCAGGCAGCCATCTCTCTCTCTTGCCTCTTGCCTCTCTCATCTTCATCTTTCGAAGAAGCAGGATGCCCTCTTGGCTCTCAGCCAAGAGAGGACGATAGGACTATCTTCCTATAAGATAGATTCTAAATGTATTTTACCTTTTTAAGCCTGTCTGCCTTCTGGGATCATATTGTGAACAGAACGTGAGTAAACTCTTTTATACTTTTATAAAGACTGTGTCGTGTCTTGTATTTTAAGAGGGATCAAAAGGGGGAAATTACCAGAGTAATTATTATAGAGGTTCTAGTGAACCTGTGCAGACATTACCGTTGCGAACTTAAAAGGGGGAATGTTATAAAATCTGCTGATATTTTGGGAACTTGTTAGCACAAGTTGGATAAGGATATAATCTCACAATATATCCTCTCCTGCACCCCAGAACATTCCCACACATTCCCCATCAATCAATATTGGGCTAAAAGCAATAGAACACAAAGCTACATGCACCTAAAAACTGGTTTTGAAATAGCCTTGGTCTTGCCAAGTCCCTCAGCCTTGTGAGTTTGGGAGCTAGTCTGCAAGGGTGAAAATCTAATGGAGGATTCCATTGTTGAATTAACCAAGCAAGGGTCATAGTTGCCACCTATGTACCTTGTGGTTGCTCTGTGCCAGAGGGCAAATGAGGGTGGGCCTCCTCCCTCGCCTGGCTGGGAATGAGAAAGGAAAAGGTCAGAGTTGTGTGAGAGAGCTGGGCTGGAAGTTGGCAGAAGTCACAGAGAGAGCGCCATGCCTGATTTCTTCTTGATTCGAAGGCTGTAACTGGAAGAAGCAAGACCTTCTGGGGCGTTAATGCTGTGAGCCTCTCCATCTTGGGCTCAGGTTGTATATGTGTGTGAATAAACCATATATCATAAAGACACCACAGTCTCCGCTGAGCCTCATTCCAAGGAAACTTGCTCTAACAACCTCACTAATGCAGCCCCTTCAGTCCTTTATTCTAGTTCCCCTTTCCATGCCGTACCATACAAGGCTTTGCCAGTATTTTCAGGGTCATCTTCCACCACAATTTAGGGTTGCCATATGTCTGGGGAAACCCGGACATGTCCTCTTTTTGGGGACCAACATGCCTATCTGGGCGATTTTTTACATTTTAAAGGAAATGTCCAGGTTGAGGGGGAGGTGTTGGGGTCTCGGGCTCAGGTGGCTCGGGAGTGGGCTGCTCTGCCCGTCATGGCCCCTGCCAGCCCGAGCTGGCGAAAGGGGCATGGCAGTGGCGACCCCGCACACCTCTTTTCCCAGCTCGGGCTGGCAGTGCCTCAGGCTGTCCTCTTTTTTTGCTTTTATTTATTAATTATTGAATTTATATACCACCCTATACCCACAGGTCTCAGGGTGTTTCACAAAGTAAAATGAAAATATAAAACCAAAAAATAAATACAGTTGGACCCTCGTTTTCAAACAGCTTAGTTCTTGAACGTTTTGGCTCCCGGAGTTGATTCCATTCAACTTCCAAGGTACGACTGTAATCACAATCAAAACAACAACCACCCAGTAACCCACAATTGGATGGCCCCATTGGGTTCTGGAATTATGGAGGGATGAAAAACTGATTGCATCCCACTTTCTCTACACTATGCGTGTACCCCTGACCGTGTCCTCCCTTACTCATTTCCCCCCTAAACTAGAAAGCCCCAAATGTTTTAGCTTCTCATCTGGGAGTTGCTCCAGCCCCTTGATAATTTTGGTTGCCCTCTGCTGAACATTCCTGCCCCCCCCCAAGCTCTGCCTTCAATGCAAACGTGGCAGACAATGCCTTCCCTGCAGTTGCACTGCCAAAAAAGTTCAGTTTTACTTTTAAGGACAGGAAATTCTCCTGCAGGCCATCTGTGCTAAAGAGAGGGTGCAGATATAAGTCTCCTTGTTTTGGACCACCCAATTTGCATAAAAAGAAGACAAGATTAAAAGTGTTGAGTTTTCCCCGAGCTGTGGCTGCTACTTCCTGAGCATGAGAGATGAAAAGGGCCTGTATGGATTTGGCAAAGTCAGCATTCAGAGTTTGAGAATCACACTTGGCTCATGACCAAGGGTGTCCAAAAATAGCAAAAGCCAAACTTTGGGCTCAGAGTTGAAATGCTGACGTTCCTCTTCTCTATGGCCTGCTGGTCAGCGGATGCCTTGACCAAGACCTGGTTGTCCAACTTTAGACCTTTCGCCTACACCTGCTGTTCTGGGCTATGAAACAACAGCAGCAATTCAGCCCTTGGCTCACTGCAAATCATGTGTGCAACCACAGAACCAGGCTTTGGGCTGCTTTGCCTCTGACTTACTTTGCAACATCCTCTCCCTCCAGAGGAATCTTGCTTTGAACAAAAGTAACCCACACTGGAGGATCAACTTCACTTTACTTGACTAGACCCAGTGTTGTAGTGGGCTGCGGGGGCACAGGGGCAGTTGCCCCAGGCACAAAATTGTTAGAGGTGCACAATTTCAGCACCTGGTGCTGCCTCAATACAGCTGCACGCTTCCATCACTGGGGTCCAATGACAACGGCTTGTCCATGCACTCAGGTAAGTGACCTCTCCAGACAATGGGATGGCTCTTCTTTTCTTATCTCTGTGGCTGTGATCCCCTGGGTGATGTGGATGCCATTAGGCAGTCAAATGCGCATGCATACTCCGTCTGTTTCCCTCCCTCCTACCCCCTCCTCCACGTGGCCCCGGGAATTGGCAAGCCATACTATGTCTCTGACTAGGCAGAGTTCTGGCACCCTCCTACCTTGGTGGAGTCTACCTCTTTTTATCTGCAGAAAAACTCATGACAGGAGTCATCACAGGAGATCTTGGACTCTGTATCAGACCCTGATGGCAAAGGTGGTTCTGTTAGACTATGAACCACCTGAAAGAGTCTCCTGGTACTGTTTTCACCAACAGATCCAGCAACAATGGTCCTCCTCACCGTCGCTATCGCCACTTGGTAGGCTCGACGTTGAGCTCTAACCCGTGTTTGGTCTCATTTGAAGTGGGTTTTTCACCACCAGCACTTTAGCTGTCTCAGTAATTGTTTCATCACCCTCAGCCCCAGGGGTAGAACCACAGGGTCATCCAAGTGCCATGCCATTGGAGAGGGTGCTTTTTAAGGTTTGTGGAGCAGCACCCTCTTATTCCCCACCACCAAATGTACTTTCCATGTGTTTGGCCACTGTCTATCGGGTCTCCCCAGATGAATTTGCTATTAGAAGGAGGCATGTGAAGCCATAATCCTGGAAAGAGATTCTGGAGAGAAGCACTCGACCCAATTTTAGCCTTTGATTCTGTGAGAGGCGCCCAGTGCTTGGTCTTACTAGCTGCAGCTCAAGTTTAACTATGTTTACAGCAGAGGAGCAAGTCCTGGAGGGCTGGCTTCCTATTCTGCCTCTATGGGTGAGTTGGCATTGATGAGGAAAATTCCGGGGTGTGAGGCTACTATATTTTTTCAAAATATAGTCCGGCCCACCACATGCTCTTGTGGGATGTGAAACACAAGAGCAGTCAAGTACAACATTCCTAGAGTGCACATGTTTACACATGGGGAGGAATGTTTGTCCAGCCAGCAGGTAAACTTCCTGTTTCCTTCTGGGCTGGGACAAACTTCCTTTACATGTGACTAAAGGTGGGTGTGGTCTCACCTGTGCAGGTAACGACAAAATCACAGGGCAGGGCAGTCATCTCTCTCTCTCTTTCACCACATGCATCGAAGAAGCAACATCTGCTTAGCCAAAGATGCCCTCTTGGCCTCCAGCCAAGAGAGGACAAAGGGACTGTCTTCTTATGGAATAGTTTTCAAGTGTATGTTACTTTTCTAAGCTAAGTCTGCCTTCTGGGAACCGATTGTGAACAGAATGTGAGAAAACTCTTTTTATACTTTTATAGAAGACTGTGTCGTGTCTTATCTTTTATGAGGGAAAAAGGGGGAAATACCAGAACAGTTATTATAGAGGCTTTAGCGAGCCTGAGCAAACGCATCCGCTGCCAATTTTAGAAGAGGGGAATGTTACTCTGCTAAATTGTGGAACTTGTTAAGACAAGTTGGATAAGGATATAATCAGACAATATATCCTCTCCTGCATCCCTGAACATTCCCACAGGTCTGAGGGACGGTGGACAGGCCATAGGCAAACATGTCCAGACTTCTCACTCAGTACAAGCTTAACACAGGCAAACATGTCCAGGCACCTCTTAAGTAAAGCTAAAGGTAAAGGGAGCCCTGGCCATTAGGTCCAGTCATGATCGACTTGGGGTTGCAGCGCTCATCTCACCTTATTGGTCGCCGAGGGAGCTGCCATAAAGCTTCCGGGTCATGTGGCCAGCATGACTAAGCCGCTTCTGGCGAACCAGAGCTGCGCACAGAAACGCCGTTTACCTTCCCGCCGGAGCGGCACCTATTGATCTACTTGCACTTGGACGTGCTTTCGAACTGCTAGGTTGGCAGGAGCTGGGACCGAGCAACAGGAGCTCAGCCCGTTGTGGGGATTCAAACTGCCGACCTTCTGATCCTCAAGCCCTAGGCTCTGTGGTTTAGACCACAGCGCCACCCGCGTCCCTCCTGCACATCCATACCCTGGGGCAAGTCTGGGGATGGGCTCTTGGTTTCTTTGGCCAACTAACTGCTCAGTAATTGTCACCTTTGGGCACTTCCCTGGGTGGGGGGGGGGTGCGGGGTGTACACGTGTCCTCACGCTTGAGGGATTATGGCGGGAGATAGAGGGGGAAAGAGTCCTTTCCTTAAGGGCAAGAATGGCGTTGGAATGGAGGAAATTGATGCAGAGGGTTGAGTTTCGAGGATTTTCTGAAGTGAGGGGCTTTTCCTAAGCCGGCAGTCCATAAGGGAAGTGGCTTGACAGATTTCTTGCAACAAAGGATCACTTTTGGCAATAGAAACCGGTTAATGGGCTTTTGATGGACTGAGTCCATTGTTCTCTCAGCCGGCGGCCACTCAGGAGCTCAGTCAAGCTGGCGAAGCTCCGCTGCTCTGCAGAACGGAAACAGGCAGCGGCACAAGAAAGATTCTGTCCGCTAGAGGCCGATATCCGCTAAGCGCTATTGGCTAGCTGTCCAAATTGGTCTATACGCAGCAGTATGTAAATACAGAGTTCATTCCCAAGTCCCCGTTCATATTGATACGCTTTCATACCAGAAAGAGGGAAGCAGGGTCTTTCATTAATAAAAAAAGATGTGGTGCTTGGTGCGACAGGGGAAGGAAAGGGCTTTCTCGAGCTCATTGTCTCGCGCCCTAGCTATGTGGAGGGGTTTCTGGGGAAGGCGAGATCCCTAGCGAATTTCCCCCTCGGAAATTCCGTATAGCATATTCTTAAAAAAGAAAAAAAGGAAAAGGAAAAAGGAGGGGGGGAGAGAAAAGACTGAAAGGGAAGAAAGGTTTCCTCTGTTCCCCTCCACTCTTCCAAAAGAATTCCGAGCTGAGGTGCAGAGCTCTTTCCTCCCTTGTGACCTCCCCACCCTCCTCCTCCTCCCTTCCACATAACTGGCTGTGTCACCTTGCCTGCCAATCATACCTCCCTTTGAACTGAAGCAGAGTTCCATCCCTGTTTGTGCCAGTTCTGGAGTCTAAAAGCCTTCCTACCCACGCAAAAATGCAACTTTCATTGGTCTGTTTGCTACTGGACGTGGTCGCCAAGCTTGGCAAAAGGGGTTTGTTTTTTTCTTTTGGTTTAAGAAGCAATAGCTCATTTGCTTGCGAGTGTGGGAGTCTGCAATTCTTGGTGTTTCAGGGCTTTTTGCAAGTTGGAGTTGCCTCCAGTCCAGCCCGGATGTCAGAACAGTCCTTCTGGATTAGACCAATGGATGATCTAGTCCAGCACCTTGTTCCCCGTCGTTGCCCAGCAGAGGCTCACAACAAGCCCATAAGCAGGACCTGAGTGCAATGGCCCTCTCCCACTCATATTCCCAAGCAGGGCCGGACCTCTGATGAGCCAGAGTGAGGCAGCTGCCTCAGGCGGCCGATGCTGAGGTGAGGGGATTGAGCTGGGAGTGGCCTGTGGCCTGGCCGGTACCCCTACGTTAGCTGACTGCTCTCAAGTGCAGGGAAAGCTCCTGTCCTTTCCAAAGTACTTGGAAGAAGATTCAGCAGTCAATCCAATTGGCTTCGGAACAGGAAAGATTTTGGGGTGTTTTACTGCTTTGGATGTTTCAATTTGCTGGCAGCGCCCAGAATGGCTGGGGCAACCCAGTCCGATGGACAGCATAGAAATCACAACGTTGAATTTGTCTGATTTCCTTTCAGAGCCATTCAAGTTGGTACTTTTCAGCACCTAGGGGTGTAGTGGCATCTGGACCATGGACCTCTCAGCTGGTGACTTGTGGGAGTCAGTCTGCAGCTCACCACACCTCAGCCAGTGGGATGTATCACCAGAGATTACAGAACCCCAGCCGAGTCTTCAGAGCTGTCCTGCTCTCAGCAGAGCAGCTTCTTCCAGAGCAGTGGCGGAGCAGGGTGGGGGCGCTCCGCACTGGGTGTCATCCTGCGGGGGGGGGGGTGACATTCACTGTAGGCTTGGGAAGCTGGGGGTCGTGGGTGGGCACTCCCGGCTGGAGGAGGCAGGCAGGGGAGAGGACGGGAAGGAGGCAGGTGAGCAAAGAACGGAGGGGGGCAGGAAGGGGAGAGGAAGGAAGCGGGATCGGTGGGTGCGCCTTTCATTCTGCCTGGAAGACCAGCGCCTACAGCTGGACTATCAAGTGGATTGAAAGGGTCACTTTGGGGGCAGCGCTGCAAATGCAGAAGGGATCTTGGCCGGTTTCTAAACAGGGAAAGTGAGTTTCCCTCTGACAAACGCTTTCTGCCTCCCCTCTGCAAAGCTCCACATGTTTCCGCCCCACCCTGTCCTCAGCCAACCCCCCACTTAGAAGCCACTCTTGGGTTATTGACTTCTGTGTGCTTGTGTATCTGTGTCTCCCGTGTGGGGTTCCTCTCTGCGTAAAGTCTTCAAGCTGTGCCTGTGTGCGCCTGACAAATCGGCCCCATTGCCTTTCCCTCGTCAAAATGTATCTTTCCCCCCACCTCCAGTCTCCGTTGTTGTGGGTCCTGGCTGAGAGGAAAAACAGAAGACGGGGGGCCATCGGTCAGGGATAGTCTACTTGAGATTCCTGCATTGCCCCAGGGGGTTGGCTTGATGACCCTCAGGGGTCCCTTCCAGCTCCACTCTTCTCTGGTGCAGGCTTGTGCAGAGTTTTAGGTACAAGTTGGGTGCAAGGGGTGCAGCCCATCTTATGCACCGCCGGCTCGGGAAGAAGTCCCACTGATCATGATGAGACTCGCAGGCGAGTAGATTGCTACTGTGCAGGCCTGCTGTTGAAATCAATGTTTTCCTTTTCAGAGCATGGTGAAATCCCCATGACTAAAACCTCCCCTTCCGTAGTTTCTGTCAGGAGTTCAGCCTACACTTGAGTAGCACCCTGGCAGAGACACGTGCCCAACTGGCATGTTCCCTCCCTCCTGGTCGATTGTTTGGGAGCTTCATAAGCTTGCTTCAGCCCGAACATCACAGCGACCGATGCCAAGCAACATCGGCACACTTAGGGATCCGCAGAGTTTGTGGATCATGCATGACAGACCTCAGCAACTCAGCATTTTGGCTAATCGACTTGATTTACATATCAACACACACACGGAGCACTGCAACATGGCTCCCTCTCTCTCTAGCATCAGACAGCAAAGAGAAAAAGAACAAAGGACAATAGTCCCACTTCACGGAACACAGGAACACAAACATCCTGTCGCCGTCACTTCCCACTCTGTGGAGTCAAAACATAGACAACAATCCCATGACTGCAATCATGGAGCTGGAATTCTAACAGTTTCAAGCGCTACCACAGGTTCCGCAGAATATCTCTACTGCATGGTTTAGTGTGGCAGCACCTGCCCTTTGGAACTCCCCGCCTCTTGCAACAAAGCACATGCCTTTGCTAGACGCTTTTCAGGCACCTGCTAAAGGCATTCTTGTTGAGGCAAGCATACCTAGAAGCTTAGGAAGTTGAAGTAATTTTCATCTCTTTTAATATTTTAGCTTTTGTATGTTTTAAAGTAGGATTGTTGATTTTTCTTGATTTTACTGCTGTGGTGGTTTTTTTGTTTTTTGTTTTGGTAAACCACTTTGCAGGCCTTTTAAAATAAATTTTATTAAATAAAGAAGCAATACATAGAATTAATAATAGAAATATATAGGAAAATATATATCCCCCCCCATTTTCTTTATTTTTCCTTCTCCTCCTGCTGCTGCTGCTCCTCCTCCTCCTCGTGTTCCTCACCTGAAGGAAAAGCCAAAGAACCACCATTAACATTGGTGCCTGGTATGTGCAACCATATGCTGTATTTTTATTCTTTTTGGCAAGAAAATGGGCACACAAGGAGGCAGCAAACCTTTGTGCCCTTCAGAGGCACATGCGCAGTCTGCTACTGGCCTCTGGTCTCCTGCGCATGGGGTGGGGGTGGGGGGGAGGCCACCCCTTCCACGCAGCAAAGGCGACCCTGGCATGGCTACCAGCTGCCCACAAAGGCGCACTGAACTGGGCTCCAGACTGTGGTGGGACTCCCCTAAGCCCCAGCCAACATGGCTAGTGCTCATCATGGATGATGGCACTTGAAACCCATTGGGAGGGAGGGCCATGTGAAGACAGGATTCTCAAAAATACCTCTGGCTTGCGGCTCCTGGAGTGTTTCTGGCAACGCCTGGAGTTTCTCTTCAAGCTCCTGGAGCTTCACACGGAATACTTGAGCTTCCTTAAATACTGTTTCAGCTGCATGCCGCACCTCAGCCAAAATCACTGCTTTAACTCAGAAAAAGAAGGAAGCATCTGTGCATGTCATTCCGGTCAAGTTGCACCAAAGTGGGACTTGTTCATCTGAGCTCCACAGGCTGGTTTTTCTAATTGTTTGACTGGGGTTGTTTGTTGGTTTTTCTTTAATTTGGGGCAAGGCCTTTTTATGTGCCCTTTCAATCCCCAAGAGCCAGCACTGTAAATCAGTTTTAAGGGAGTCTTAGAAGCACAGCTGCCGCCACCCCCCAACATCATCAGCAGTTACACATACAGGCTTTTACAACTTATTTAATATCTTTTTAAAAAAGTTAACCTTGTAATTCCTAAATCTTTGAAATACTTTCTAAAATTCTGCTTTTTAACATTTATGTAAACGATGTAATAAAGGAACCCAAATGGCCAGATATTTCCCTGTTTCACTTTTATCCCAGAATGTATCCGTTTTGCTGCATGCCAACGATACGGTGTTGTTAGCACAAACGCAAGTGGCTATGAGGCGATTACTAAAGAACTTTGGGAGACTGTGTCGTAACAAAGATTTGAATACAAATTATTCCAAGACAAAAGCCGTAGTATTGGGGGCAGAGCCCAGGAAGCAGAAATGGCTCCTAAATGGACAAGCCATTGAACAAGCCAGGCATTTCAACTACAGTGGTACCTCTGGTTGCAAACGGGATCCGTTCCGGAGCCCCGTTCGCATCATGAGCAGAACGCAACCCGCGTCTGCGCATGTGTGGGTCGCGATTTGCCGCTTCTGCGCATGCGCGTGACGTCATTCTGAGCGTCTGCACATGCGCGAGCAGTGAAACCTGGAAGTAACCCGTTCCGTTACTTCCGGGTCGCCGCAGGACGCAACCTGAAAAGACGTAACCTGAACCGAGCGGAAGAAGAGGTATGACTGTATTTGAGGATTTGCTTCTCTGATAGGAGTACTGGGTCACATCAGATGACAGCCTCGGCCTTGAAGGCATCAAGATCTGCACAAGCAATTCTTAGCTTTACCAGAACTGAAGGCGGCAATGGGATTGCCCCTGCTCCAAGAAGATATACAGTGGTACCTCGGAAGTCAAACCGAATCCATGCCAGAAGTCCGTTTGACTTCCAAAACATTCGGAAACCAAGGCGCGGCTTCGGATTGGCTGCAGGAGCTTCCTGTACTCAATCTGAAGCCACGGAAGCCCCGTCGGACATTTGGGCTCCAAAGAACATTCACAAACCGGAACACTCACTTCCGGGTTTGTGGCGTTCGGGAGCCAAAACATTCGAGTCGCAAGGTGTTTGGGATCCAAGGTATGACTGTATTGGTAAGGCGCCCCCACAGGTAACATGGGGGGGGGGAGAACGATAGGAGGGGATCGGGAGAGACAGGGAAGCCCGGAGGGAACGCCCCACCTAGCCCAGCTCCGACCCCAAGCCAATATCACCAGCGGCTGGAGCAAAAGAGCAGAGGAACCGCGCACCGGCGACTGGCTGGGGGAAAGAAGAATGCGGCATGGACCCTCCCCAGTGCAGGGGGGCACAGCAAAAACCATGCTTTATTTTATTTAGTTTATTTTCAGTCCATTTCTTATCCGTATTTTAAAGCCCTATGAACCCAGGTTGGCAGCCTGAACCACTGGAGCCCATTTCCTGGAACCGCCACCTCAGCCCTGATCTTGGGACCCGACACCAAGCCCTGGGGGTCCCACGGGAGAATTCAAACTGCCCCTTTTTCTTGTTCCCTTCTCTGTCTCTCTCCTTCTTCTTTAGCTATACACACAATCCTCCCTTTTTTATGAATACATTATTACTCATTATTCATCCGTTTCTATTCACTTCTTACTCATTTATTCATTTTCATTATTATTACTTTCTCTTTTTTTAATTTTTTTTTAAAAAATTTCTCATTAAAGAATTCTATATATATATCTACTATTCCATCCCCACTCCTCCCCTTTTTCTATTTACTTATTACAATGGTTCTTTTTTTCTTTTCCTTCTCTTTTCTAAACAAACAAACAAACTATTTTCAGTAGGATTTTTTGTGTTTTCTTTTTCTTTCTTTCTTCTTTTTCTCTCTATCTCTTTTCTCTCTTCCTTATCTTTTCTTTTCCATCTTGTCTTTTGTCTGACACTATAACTTGAATCACCACAGTGACTTTTGATTTTTAAATAGAATTCCATTAGCCTTTACATTTTTAACTTTTGACTCTTATCTGCAAACTCGCAGCCCCACCTCCCCACCTTAACACTGGGAGGGCCATGCCCCCGGAAATTGTGAAGACAGGATTCTCAAAACTACCTCTGCCTTGCGGATCCTGGAGTATTTTTGGCAACAGCTGGAGTTTTTCTTCAAGCTCCTGGACCTTCATACGCAATGCTTGATCATCCTTAAGTACTGTCTCTGCTCCCGTCTTAGGGCTATTGGGCGCCTTCTTCCGTATTTCAACATCCTGGAGAGGACAGACATTTCCTGCTAGACATTTACTCCAGACATTTGCAGAAGGCACAGAGGCACTGGTTGAAGAAGTTGGGAATGAGCAGACAGTGCTATTGCTGAGAAGGAGCTCCACCCCAGGGTGCTAAAGAGCTCTTTCCCTAGCCTGCAGGTGCCAGAAGGCCAAGCGCTGGTGTTGCAGTGGTGGTACTTCAGAGGAGTAGGAGAAAAGGCTGCTCTGGATTCTGGCTATATAAATGGCCTTGCCTGAAGCTGTGGATTGTGCTCTGCATTAGCAGAGAGGCTCTACTTAGTTGCAAATGAAGCACATTTCAGTCATTATAGAAACCGGTGTTTCCATGCAGGCTTGTTCAGGAATTCTGTGAACTAGACCGCCGCTGTTTTAAACTGGCCCTTTTTCTGGCAGGTTAAACGATTAAAGTTGACTTGATTCACTTCATCCGCCAACTACCCTTCTAAGCAACCAGAGCAATTACAAATAAAAGGATCTCCAACCGCGCGCTATCCCTATCTGCAAGCAAGCTCTCCCACAAAGTGGGGGGGGGGACAGGGGATCCCCGCTGCTGTGCTTTGCCTCACAGCCCCAAAGACAAGCCGCCCAGCTGGAGAAAAGGGGGGAGGGGTGTACGCGACAGGAACGGCCAAGAACGCAATGAGGCGTTAAAGCAGACATACCTTCCTCTGGGTGTGCTCTCTCGGGTCGGGCTATCCCTCTCCTCAGCGGCGGCGGCTGCAGCAAGGTCGGGGCACCCCCCCCCAGCCAGCGGATTGGCTGGCTGGATTGTTCCCGAATTTAATTAATGTCCCCGGATGTAGTCGGGACCTCCGATGCTGCTTGCTGCCATGGCGTCAGCCTTGTTGCAGCGCAGGAAGTCCCCAGTGTAAATCCGGGGACATTAATTATATCCGGGGACATTGCTGGGACAAATTTCTGCCGGGGACAGATTGCTGAATCCGGGAACTGTCCCTGGCAACCGGGGACGCCTGGTAAGCCTCCTTCTGGCCTTACCTGAGCAGCAAGTGCAGCTTGCCCTGGATCACCATGGATCCCTTCAGTTGCCGTCAAGCTCCCAGGTGTGGATCTCTTGTCCTGACCTGAATATAAAAGAAGTGATTTCACATCTCCATTCCAACACGAAACAAAAGCCCAGAGCCTGGCTTCATGCTCCCCCTCATCTGGAATATGGTCACTTCCAGCCCCCTCCCAGCCCAAGGATCTCCTTGTAGAGGACTGCTTGTATGACAGAGAGGTTTTCTCTGGAGTGCTGCCTCCTTCTGCTGGTGCAAGCTGTTTCTCCAGCTGAAAAATGCTTCCTGGTAGATTGGAAGTGGCCACCTCTCTTTCCCCAACCCATTCCATATGCATCCCGACCCCAACTATCAGGATTTGCCATCTGGCCTGACTCTACAGTGCTGCTGATACACAAGATAGGCAATAGCCTGCCACTCACTAACCTAACTGCAGCCTTGCAGGAAAAGAATATAAGAGCAGCCAGAGATTTTGTAGTCCAGCCTATTCACATAATAATAATAATAATAATAATAATAATAATAATAATAATAATAATAATAATAAATATTATTTATATCCCGCCCTCCCCAGCCGAAGCCGGGCTCAGGGCGGCTAACAACAATAAAACAGTACAAAAGTACAGCATAAACAACACTCTAAAATCATTCATTATAAAATTAATTTTAATTAATTAATTAATTAAGCAGACCAGTCCCCTGCAGCACACACCCTCCTACTCAAAACCAAGTCAGCTCACCGCCATAAACTGGGCCTCTTTCTCCTGCTTCACTTCTGAGATATTTCAGGGCAGGCTGGATTAAAGTCGGCTCACATTCCTGGCAAGGCTGTTTTCGTCCACGGAGTTTCTTCTATGAGACACATGAGCCAAATAGCCGAGGAGACAGTTTTTTAGCTGCCTGTCATTCATACACTTTATACTGAAAGGATTTCAGGGGCAGATGCTCTTTTTCTGCATGGAGGGTGGGGGTTTCCAAAGGAGCACTATTCAGACCTGCATTCATGGCTTATGAGTCGTAGCCGTGTGACAACTGCACCTCATGCTGATGTGTTGAAGGGCTGATGTTGCACTTCCAGGTAGAAGAGCTCGTTGGCATTATTCTAGGCTCTGTGTCAATTGACTTTGTGACATGATGGGGGGGGGGGAGTTCTTATTTTTAGAGTATTTACCTGCAACCTATTATGTGGGAATCTCAAGGTACTTTACAACTAGCTCCGAAAATAGGCATTGAAATGCAGCAGAATAAACAGGCCTACAGTAAAAAAAATATCCTTCAAATCCCATATTGGCTGGCAGCAGCATCCCCCCAAATCCATGATGGATAAACACTTTCCCCACATGGAGCAGAATTGCACCCATGTTGGCAAAGGCCTCCTTTCTAGCAGGGGGAGCAGAGGCTGCCCCCACCCACTGCTCTCTTCTCCCAGGCATCTGAAGAGACAAACGGCTCCCCTTCTCTACCTGTGTGCCACAAGCCTGAATTGCAAGACAGTTCCCACTTTGGGGCAACAGGGAACAAACATGCAGAGGACGAGTTCGGAGGCTCCCCCAACAAAGCCATTTCCCTGGGCCCACCTGCCAGCCTGCTGCTGGCTGGCTGCCCACCCACAGGAAAACGGCACAATTCTCCCCACCAACAGGACATAACAAGAAGATGGGCACTATAACATAGGACTTCCTAACTTGTGAGTTCTGATGAGCCACTGCTGCTTCCCCAGTTTAAAGGATGGCGGCTCAGGTGAGCCATTAAGCTAGAAGGAGGAAAAGGACCGACCCCGGGATGGGCTGTCTGCCTTCTTTTGCCTTCCACCTCACGACATCCTTCCCCAGCCTGGTGCACTCCAGGTGTTCTGGGGCTCCATCTCTCACCAGGCCCAGGCGGTATGGCCAGGGGTCAGGGATGGGGGCAGTTGTCCAAACCAGCTGGAGAGACTCAAGGAGGGCATTACAGCCTCAAAGCATATTCCCTACCTCTCAATCTGGACTTACCTGGCCTTGCCCCTGGCCGCCTTTAGCCAGATCAGCTGTGCTCGGAGCTGGGACAGACCCCTCTGGAGACTTAGAGGTAGAGGACACAGCCTGGGTCCCCGCAAAGGTGATCACACTTTTCCTACTCCCAGACTGCAGGCTAGAGAACGTCGCTGCAACGTCCAGAGATGGGAGGGAAGCACTTTGGCCAGTGCCATGGGGCCTTTCTTCGGAAAGCTGCTCAGGGACCTGCAATGGAGCACTGCCCAAGGAGGAGGAAATGTGGGAGGCCTGCTGGGAAGGCTGCTGGGACCCCGACGCTTCCTGGCTAAGGGAAGCAGCTCTTCCAGTGGTATCTCTGGGAACAGAGGGCATCAAAGTGAGCTGGCAATGAGAAGGCTCAGCCAGGTGGCAGCCGGAGGTCTCTGGGGTCGCACCCAGGGATGCGTTGGGCAAACTTTTCTTCTCCATTCTGTGGACACGAAGGCAAGTCTTCTGACCACTGTACCAGCTGGTTTCAAAGGCTATTTTTTATGAAAGCTTGAAAAACCAAGAAAACACAATATACAGAAATCAGTGTCAGATATCAAGCATTTTGAAAACATAAAAATGAAAAGAAACAGAAGACGAAAAGCTTTCTTCTTTGTTGCAAAGTAATTCCCAAGAATAAGCCCAGAGTAGGTAGGCCTTTTGACTCCTGGGGAAATCACCGGCAACTTCATGCCAAATGCAGCAGAGGGAAGGGGCACAGGAGCTGCTATGAAACAGACGATCCTCAAATCACAGCTGTTTGATACAGGGATGGAATCAATCCTTTTGCTTCAGTAAAAACCTCAAGGGCCGTAGGTTGTGCTTAAATGAAGTGGATGGTGTTACAAAGGATCTCAAAATGAAACACTCTTTTTCAATTTGAAAACTGTTGAATGATCTTTACCTATCCTGGGAACAGTACATGAAGAACTACATGAAGATGATGTACAGATGGTATACAACACCAGTGCAGTTAGGGAAAATGTACAAAACTAGTTCAAATATATGTTGGAAGTGTAAGGAAAAGGAGGGAACATTTTATCATATGTGGTGGGAGTGTAAGGTAATTAAACATTTGGGGAAATGATATACAATGAATTGAAGAAAATGTCCCATTTAACATTTATTTAAAAACCCGAGGCATTTTTGTTGGGGATTGTAGGGAAAGATCTGCCAAAAAAGTTGAAAAACATCTTCATGTATGCAACAACGGCCGCGAGAGTTCTGGTTGCGCAAGGATGGAAGACTGAAGAAACCCCAACTAAAGAATCATGGCGAGAAAAGTTGATGGACTATGCAGAACTGACAAAATTGACATATAAGCTACGGAACAAGGATAACTGTGACTTTAAGGATGAATGGGAACCTTTCACAAAGTCTCTGAAGACGCAACAAAGCAAATTGGACTCCTTGGCAGGTTTTGAATAAACATCCACATATTTTTTTTTTACTGATAATAATCAGCTAAACAGTTTGAGGATCTATACAACTTTGTAACATGCAGAAAATAGCAATATTAGAGAAACCAAAGACTGGAACTGAGGGAAGTCGGGGGTGGGGTGGGGGGTGGGTTCTGAGGGGGAGGGGAGGGAGGAAAATGGGGGGGAATAAGGATATGTTTTTGGATAATATGTCTTGTTATAACTTTGAATATTTTTATTTTTTAATATCCTGGGAACAGTACACCACAGTGGTGGGCAGTTCCACAGACCCTCCTCCTCTGCTCAAAATGCATACAGACCCATCTTTGCGCGGAGAAGATCCAGACAAAAGGAGTCTGTTTTCACAGTACCCGCAGAGGGGTTTAGACGGCTCCATCCTCTTGCCTCCCCCGCCCCCCCCCCCCCCCGATCACTGTTTCACTCCGGAAGGCGTCTCAGACCTGGGTGGAGCAGCCACAAATGACAGGCAAAGAGACAAGGTCCTGCCCAGATTCAGGCTTCCTCATGATCGTGTGGAATCTGTACATGTTTCTGTTGACGCTTCCACTAGTGATTTATCTGTACAGGATCGGACTTCATTTCAGCCAACCACATATTTCCTCTTCCCCCGACAGCATACTAGAGTTCATATGGATTTCAAAGCATGCTTTCAGAACTTGTATGCTTAGCTTTAAACTCCACAAAATTAGCCTATGGCTAGGATGCTATTTATCAAAGTCTGTGCCCATTAAAATATGGTCAGGTACAAGTATGCTTTCCCCCTTGCTATACAATTATTATTTTTAAAATTGCATTCAACCATTTACTATTTAAACAGCTTATACACCACATGACTATAATCATCTCTGAAGTGGCACACGAGAAATACATTGCAGAAAAAGTTAACATGGATGACATCAGACTTCCGTTAAAAAGACCTGCTGGAATAAAAAAAGGATTCGGTAGGTGCTGGGTGCTCTGCCTGATGCTCTCAACTGACAAGATGTAGGTGTGGTTGAATCAAATGGGAACAGTGACCACAGTGCTATCAGACTCAACATACAGAGTATGGAAGTGGACAATTGCTAAGGAAATCCAGAACAGTCACATTTGACTTCAAAAGAGGAGACTTCCTCAAAATGAGGGATTGGGTAAAAGGCAGTTGAAGGGGGAAAGTCAAGGATGGTGAGCCCTTCTGTGCTCCAGAGGGCCTGGGTGGCCTCATTCCCCTCTTGTTCTGAGCACTGCAGAGGGAGGCAAACATGTCCTTCCTGGGGGCTGGTCCCTCCCCGCCCTGTTCCTGGAGGGCAGCAGGAGGAGGGGGCTGCTGCAGCTGCCTCCTTTGGGGGCATGGCTCACCTTGCCTGCTCCTGCCCTCCTCCAACACAGACAACCTTACCTGCCTCAGCCATCCATGGGGGCTTGAGAGTGTGTGAGCAGACATTGTCATGGGAGGAGGCAGGCCTTGCAGAGGAGGAATGCTGGGGGCAGGCATTCAAACTCAGCCCTGAAGCTCACTGGGTGACCCTGGGCCAGGCACTCACGCTCAGCCTAACCTACCTCAAAGGGTTGTTGTGAGGATAAAAGGGGGGGGGGAGAACTCTGCACACCAACTTGACCTCCTTGCAGGAAATGGGGGCTGTAAATGTAATTGTGTTATTTGTACCCCACCCACCTCACTGGGTTTCCCCAGCCTCTCTGGGCGGCTTCCAACACATATTAAAACAACAAACATTCAAAGCCTCCCTATAAAGGGCTGCCTTCCAGAGGTTTGATAGTTGCTCATCTCCTTGTCACCTGTAGGGAGGGCATTCCACAGAGAGGCTGCCACCACCGAGAAGGCCCTCCCTCTGCCTGGTTCCCTGCAACCTCGCTTCTTGCGGCGAGGGAACCACCAGAAGACCCTCGGAGGAGGACCTCCGGGCTGAAGGATGGGGGTGGAGATGCTCCTTCAGGTATACTGCGCTGAGCTTCCTGACCTAACATTTGCCTCGCTTAACATAATTAATTAGTAAGTGAAGTTTTCCTCTTCCATTCAAGCAGTACAGGAAGTAAGAACGTGGAAAAAGGAGCACTACCTCTAGAATTCCCAACTCCTGACATAAAACAGCACAAAGGTTGCCTTTTCTTGACCATCGATCACCTGCGCAAAGTCCCTACACCACCCCCTATTGTGCTTCAATACAGCCCCATCGGTCAGCCTGGATACTGAGGTCCAGCGCTGAGGGCCTTCTGGTGGTTCCCTCATTGCGAGAAGCGAAGTTACAGGGAACCACGCAGAGGGCTTCTCGGCAGTGGCGCCCGCCCTGTGGAACGCCCTCCCACCAGATGCCAAAGAAATAAACAACTATATGACATTTAGAAGACACCTGAAGGCAGCCCTGTTTAGGGAAGCTTTTAATGACTGATGTTTTAATGTATTTTTAATCTTTTGCTGGAAGCCGCCCAGAGTGGCTAGGGAAACCCAGCCAGATGGGCCGGGTAGAAATAATTAAAAAATATAATTATTAAATTATTATACGCGTTAGAAACAGAATTTGAAGGGGCCGTCTTTTCTGGCATTGCCAAATGAAGCTGCTGACCCATTTCTAAGTCCTAAAATCCACAATGTCTCTGAATACCTGAAAAACCCAGTGGTGCAGGACCCCCCCCCCCCGGAAAAAGAACCCATAAACAACACCCCAACCCTCTTTTATTAAGTGTAAAAGAGAAACCCCTTGTTTTAATTTTACAATCTCCCCGTTTCCACTTTAAGATCTCTCAATAGATTAACCATTTCTCTTTATCCGTCACCCTTTTGTCTATAAAAAGTGTCTTCTGGTGAAACAGAGTCTTTGCGTATAAATTAACTTTATATCTATTTTCAGATTCTTAATGCGCCACGCACGTCTAATACAGTGGTTCTCAAGGTGCGCATTTACTCTGACTTGATCTACCACAAATATCCAAGCCACCTAACCCTGAAATCCTAACCTTCTAATTCCAAGTCTCTTCTTTCTCAATATCCCCCATTCCGTTAACAGCACCAAGCAACAAGCTGTAAAATACAAGTTTAAAAAGCAAGCTTTCCTTTGCATCTCACAGAACTTTAAATGTAATTCGTGTTTTTTTTCACCTGTCCTCCAAACTTTGGTCGTTTTGTCTTCCTTTGAATGGGAAATCAGTAGTCAAGCCATACTTTTTGGTAAAACGTTCGTCTGGATCCCGGAAGTCCTACCTGAGAAGAAGAATGGGAGGTTCCGCTAGCGCCGGCCACTTCTCCTTCTGCAAGCAGCGCCACCCGAATTCCCACCTGGGATGAGCCGCTAAACGGAGCCGCCGGAGAAAGACTGGGGCGGGCGGAAAGTGGGAGGGGGAAGTCTTGCGCTTCTGTCCCTTGAGAAAAGTGCTGCTCCTCCCCGGAGGCAGCCTGCTTGCAGACAAGGGGGCTGGGCTGCCTCGAAGCCCATCAAGGCCACGGGCTGCTAGCATGACTCATCCTGGCTTTATCATCTGAGGGGAAAGGATGCGCGGTTTTAAATGCTGGCCTTGGCAACGTGGCTTAGCAACCTTGGGTCAGCTTAGCCTCCCTCGCAGAGGGTTGTTTTGAAGATACACTCAGGAAAACACCCGAGGCATGAAGAAGAAGAACGAGGAGAGTGGGGTCTGGAAAGGGGGGTGGGGAGCGCTCCCCCCCCCAGCCGCTCCAGGATGGGAAGTGCGTCCCGGGGGAAGCGGGATTCAGGCAGAGGAGGACGTCGGGTTGGGTGGGGGTTGCCAGGAGCAGCACGATGTCCCTCCAACCCCCGGATTCCACTCTCTCTTTAATGATATTTCTTAAGGTTTCAAAGAAAAGAATTACATGAATTAAAAAAAGAAGAAGAAGAAAGACAAAAGTAAAAATAAAAGAAAAAATACAAAATACAAAAAAGATAAAAAACACTTTAAAAAATACATCAGTCTTTCCATACCTTACATTCATTTCCTTGTTTCCCTGACCTCCTCGCACCTCACTTTTTTGTATTCCAATTCAGTTAGTTAATTCAGCAATTTCTTTCCCTCTTTGCTTTTATCTTAGTCCTTTAACATAATATATTATAACTTTGGATTCTCACCTGTTGTCTCAACTTCTCCACAGTCTTCAGCCTCTCCGGTTCTGAGGAGGTCGGAGTGAGGAAGATGGTCAGCCTTCAAAACATCAGCAAGAGAATTAGGATTTGAATTGAACTGCTTCCACCCTCCCAGCTCACAAGTCCTCAGGCTTCTCCTTGACTGCTTTTCACATAATAAACAACAATGGGAAATAAACTCCATTTAGCTGCATTCAAAGGCGAACTTACCTAATTCGCAGTTCTTGGGAAAATATGAAGACCAAAACAGCAATCTTTTGAAATTCACACCTCTGAATTTCTCAAGGTTGACCCAGCCAGGTAATGTTCACAAAAAATGTATTTATGAGGGTAAAGCACATATCAAACTAATTATACGAGAAGGTAGCCACCCTAGCATTTGATTCATTTTCAGAATAATAAATAAATAACAAACCGATATGGAAAAAGGAGAAATGAGAGAAGTTGAAATGGGCAGATTTCCCCATCCCTCCTCAGTCCGGACTTGCTTCTTGAAGTGCTTGTTCCCTCACTAGTAACAAGAGTGACACTTCCAAGGACGTCTTTGCTTTCCTTGTCCAGGTCTGCTTGATAGGCCAGAATTTCCCCCCTCTCTTTCCTCCAAATCTCCAGGCGGCGACAGATCTCTCCCCGACAAGAAAAGGGAAAACTCAGCTTTGATTGAGACATAAAGAGAGGAAATGAATGTTATACTGGCTTCTTGGGTCCAGTGGCCTTGCTATAATAGCAAAGTAATTTACTGGAGGAAAGAAAAGTACAGAGGTTTTCAACCTTTTGGGGTCCACGGCTCCCTGGACCAACTCCCTTCTTTCTGCGGCACCCCTGTGGGGCTCAGGAGACCAGTTAGGTCCCCCCTTGCTTGCCTCCCCTCCCCCTTTCTCCAACAGCCTCCCTTGCGGAGTGCTCTCTCAGCCTCCTCTCCTCTCCCGTCTCCTTAGGAGTCCTCCTCTTGGTCTCTGAGCTGCCCCCGCTGCCCCCCAGGGGCCTGGGACTTGCCTGTCCATTCCCAACAGCAAGGGCCCCTCGCCAGTTGGCTTGCTTCCTCTGAAGCCGCCTCAGCTCCTGGCAGCCCACACCCCCTGGCCAGCCCCAGAGGCACCATTCTCTGGGGGAGAACAGCTGGGCAAGCCTTGGGGAGGCAGAGATGGCATCCGAGGAGGGAGGGAAGGAAAGAGGGACAGAGGCCAGTGTCTCCCGCGGCACCCCTGACCATCATTCAAGGCACCCCAGCTGCCACAGCACACTGCTTGAAAACCACTGCAGAACTGGGACGGGAAAGGTTTCTCGTCCAACTAACTGGTCTGGAGAAGAGGAAAGGCAGCCATGCTTGCTCCTTTGTCTTCTCCGAGGAGACTTCCAGCCTGACTTCTCATCTTGAGGCCCCAGGGAGAAGTGGGAGGAGGAGGAGGAGGAAGCATCCCCAGAAGAAGTGTGCGCCCCACCAGTAGGTGCTTCCACCCCCCACTGCTAAATCTGCTTCCAACAGATACTTTGGGGGGGGGGCATCCTGCACCATCTGGTCAATTCCTGGTGCTAGGAGAATTAGAAGGTCTAAGATATAAACACATACATAAATACCGTAAGTAGTTCTCATCACAAAAGAATATGCAGGTAAACCCATCAACAGGTTTCCTGCCAGACAGGAGTCTGTTGTAGGCCGCCCCTTCTGTGATGTATGGAGGGGTGGTCTTGGGCTCCAGGGTGGGCAATTTCAAATGTCTATATAAGGACTTGGTTCGGGGTCTCCTCCTCCCTTCTGCGTGGGGGTGGGGGGGGTGAGCACCAGTTAATAAAGATCTGGCTTACTAGCTGCTTTGCTTCTCAATATTCTCTGGTTGGCCTCTGTTATTTTCTCCTACCGATAGAGAAGCTACCAAAGGACTCTATATGGGCTCTGAGGTACCCCAGAAGGGAAAAGGGGCCGTTTTTTCCTTAGAAAACTGGCCCCCAGTCCCCACCCCCTTGCAGCTGACCCCTTGCTGCTCTCTGCTTGGCAGGGTATTGAGGAGGCATCCTGCTAGCCAAAGGAGACATGTGCAATTCACATTTGTAGTGTTCTAAATATGTGCAAAGCAACCTTGCTGGGGGATGTGGATGAGGTTAACCCTTTCTCTCCCCGGCCATGGTCCCATGAAGCTGCTGTATTTCAAGGGAAGATCCCTTGGCCCCCCTGGCAGAGAGAAAGACTTCGACTCCCTCCTCCCAGCCATCCCAGCAGCCCTCAGGCTTCCCCTTGGCTGCTTCTAAGGTAATAAACAACCACCAATGAATACCATGCCTACTTTGGATCTGAGAATTAAAAAGATAACCTGCTGTCACGGGAATTGGGGTTGCTTGTGTGTAAACCTCTAGCTGTTCCAAACTGCTTAGGGGCGGTTGTGTCTTTCCCTGACTGAGCAGCCTTGGCGCTGCTGCTCAGTCGCTAGCAGAATCCGTGAGTGGGCGTCTCCTAAATTTCCTCCAGCATAAGAATTCTTTAACGGACAACCTTCGCCTCGCCTCTCTGTGCGGAAGCCTTCTGCGCAGAGTGGGCGTGCCTACTGGTGGTCCTCCACCCTCCTCACTGACTTCGCTGGAAGAGTCTCGGAGCCTCACCTCCGAGATGCTCTCTGCCTCTCCCTTCTTCCTGGTGTCACCTGGACTTCCTTCCCCAGATGACGTTCTCTCTCTACCCTTACTCGTTCCCTCTCCTGCAGAATCTGGAAGCCTCGCCTCCCCCCTCTGCTCTGATGTCAGTTCCCTGACATCCACCTCCCTCCCAGGGCCCTCCACCCCCCCGTCCTTTCCTCTGACGGTGATGCAGGAAACCCCCGAAAGGAACTCTCCTCTCCATCTGATGATTCAAACACCCCTCTCCATTTGCTGCTGTCTCTTCTCTCTCCCCAATCTCCCCAGTCGGATTCTTCTTCGGACAAATCCCCTCCCTCTTCTTCGGAGGCGGGAAAACCCGCAAACTCTTCCTCTTCATCGGTGGTGCCAAATTGCTCCCCCCCAGAACCTCTCTGGTGGTTTGGGCTTTCTCGGGTACCTGCTATGAAACTCCTCCTGCAGATACTCATCCCTCATCTCTTCTGCTGGGACCCATGCGTTTTCCTCTGCTGGCTCCCCCTCCCACGCCACCAAATACTCCACCCGCCCCCCTTTCCACCTGGAATCGAGAATTTCAGCTGCATGGCCACTGAGTTCCCTTTCCTCCATCTGTGGATGCAAGGGTGTTTCATTTCGCTGACCCAGAAATTCCCTCCCTTCCCTGAACGGTGAGAGTAAGGACCTGTGGAACACTGGGTGCAGTTTCATGTGAGATGGCAATTTGAGCCTAAAGGCCACTGGGCTACTTCGAACGGTCCCAGTCTCTTTGGCCGTATCTTCTTGCACCCTCCTTTGAATGGTAACCCTTTGGTAGACAACCACACCTGGTCCCCCACTCTTATGTTTTCTCCCTCCCTGCGGTGCTTGTCTGCCTGCCTCTTGTACTCTTCCTTGGCCCTTTCCAGGTTTAACTTAAGCTGTTGGTGTAAAGCCTCCATCTCTTCCACAAATTTTTCAGCTGCGGGAACACTCCAACTTCCCTCCCCTTCCCCTGGGAAAGCCCTGGGGTGACACCCGTAATTCGCCATAAACGGACTCATCCCTGTGGACACATGTTCTGCGTTATTGTATGCAAACTCAGCCAGCGCTAATTTGTCCACCCAATCCTTCTCCCTCTCGTTGACGTAGCAGCGTAGATATTGTTGAAGTACGCTGTTCGCCCTCTCTGCTTGTCCGCTGGTTTCTGGATGTCTGGCCGTTGAGAAACCAACCTCGACGTCGAGCAGACTCATAAGCTTCCTCCAGAATCTGGACGTGAATTGCCGGCCTCTGTCGGATAAAATCCTCAAGGGGGCGCCATGCAACCTGAAAACATGCTCTACAAAAAGCTTTGCTGTTTCTTCTGCAGTCACCGCATGCGAGCACGCAAGAAAATGGCACATTTTGGTCATCAAGTCAACTACCACCATTACTGCCGTTTTACCCCTGGCTTTGGGTAAATCCATCATAAAGTCAATTGATACCACCTCCCATGGCCACTCTGGTGTCAGTAAGGGCTCCAGTAACCCCGCAGGTGCTGTCCTCTCCCCCTTCGCTCTCTGGCAGCACTGGCACCCTCGTACATACTCCTTCACATCTTCTCTCACCCGTGGCCACCAAAACTGCCTGGTGACCAGTAGCATTGTCTTATGTTGGCCAAAATGTCCTGCCGTGGGGTTGTCATGCAGTTGTTTGAGTATTCTGCTCCTCAAATCCCCCTCAGGTATGTACAATGCACCCTTATAGTACAGTGCCCCGTCCTTTACTTCGAACCCCCCCCTGAGTTTCCCCAGTGATACCAATTTCCCTGATCTTGGTTTGTGCATACTGATCATCCCTCGTCAACCCGGCCAGCTCTTGCCTCCCTACGAACACTCCCCCACACACCCATTTGTCCTCAGGTATGACATAACGCGCCTCTGGACCTCCCTCCCCTTCCTCGTATTCGGGCTTGCGGGAGAGGGCGTCTGCTCTGACATTTTCCTTCCCCGGCACATACCTAATCTCAAAATTAAACTTGGAAAACTCCTGAGCCCACCGCACCTGTCGTTGGTTCAGCACTCTCGCCGTTCTCCAATATTCCAGGTTCTTGTGGTCAGTACACACCTGAACTTTGTGCTGTGCGCCTATGAGAAAATGTCTCCATTGTCGAAAAGCCTCGTGAATTGCCAGCAGTTCCCGATCGTACACTGTATAGTTTTGCTCTGACTTGTTAAGCTTCCTGGAAAAGAAGGCACACGGTTTCCACTCCCCATTTCCCTGCTGGAGCAATATGCCTCCCACAGCTCTGTCTGATGCGTCCGTCTCTAGCCTCATCGGCTTCCGCAGATCCACATGTAGGAGCTGCTCTTCCGACGCGAACGCCCTCTTAAGCTTTTCAAAGGAACGCTGGGCCTCCTCCGTCCATTCGAACTTCTTCTTGCTGCTGAGACAATCCGTTATGGGTGCTGTTAGATGGGTGAAGTTCTTGATGAACTTCCTGTAGAAATTTGCAAACCCCAAGAACCTCTGCACGTCCTTCCAGTTCTTGGGAGGCTTCCATTCTAGCACGGCCTGCACCTTGCCGGGGTCCATTGCCAGACCCTTGGCTGACAACCTGTAGCCCAGGAACTCCACCTCTCGTGCATGGAATTGGCATTTCTCCAGTTTGACCCACAACTGATGCTCCTGCAGCCTTTTCAGCACTTCCCTGACATCTTTCACATGCTGCTCCTCGTTCTCTGAGTAGATAAGTACGTCGTCCAGGAAGGCCACACAATTCTTGTACAGCAGGGACCCCAGCACGTGGTGCATGAATGCTTGAAATGTGCTGGATACCGATTGTAATCCGAAGGGCATAACGAGATACTCAAAGGCCCCCAGAGGGGTGAACATCGTGGTTTTCCATTCATCCCCCTCCCTCATCCTTATCAAATTGTACGCCCCTCGAAGGTCCAACTTGGTAAAAACCTTCCCTTTCCTTACCCTGGCCAAAATGTCATCAATCCTGGGCATTGGGAAGGTCACCGGTTCCGACACCCGGTTCACGGACTTGTAATCTACGACCAAGCGGGGCTCTTTGGAGTCTCTTTTGTCCACAAAGAACACTGGACTGCCCCCCACCGCCCTTGATTCACGTATAAAGCCCCTCTTCAGATTATTGTCAATGAACTTCCGCAACTCCTGCATCTCCCTGTCTGACATGGCGTACAGCTTACCCACTGGTAACTGAGCCCCTGGGAGTAGGTTGATCTGACAGTCAAAGGGCCGGTGAGGGGTAGTCTATCTGCCTCTCTCTCGCTGAAGACTTCTTCCAGGTCTGCATACTGAGGTGGTACTCTCCCCTTTTCTCCCACCACCATCCCTGCCACCCTGGCTACTGCCATCCTCGGGGTTTCCCCTTCGTGGCAATGCTCCACGCAGTGAGCTGACCCAAAGGTGACTGTCTGCTGGTGCCACCCTACTACTGGGTCGTGCAGTGCCAGCCAACTCATTCCCAGTATGATAGGTGGTCCTGCTAAGGTGGCTACGTGAAAGGCAATGGTCTCAGCGTGTCTGGAAACTGTCATTTTCATGGGAGGGGTCTGGTGGGTTACTTCCCCTCCCAAAAGTTCTCTCCCATCAATCGTGGTTACTTGCAGGGGATGTTCTAGAGGCACCACCTGTAGCTGGTGTTCTAGCGCAAAATCCTTGCTAAAGTTGCAAGAGCTGCCTGAATCCAGCAGCGCCTTCACTTTGATGGGGTGTCCGTTTGGGAGCTCTAGCACCACCTCTATGGTGATGGCTGCTCGGGGAGGGTCAGGTTTGGGCACTTCTACTGGTTGCTCGCCTGGCTGCTGTGCCCGCCTTCCTGCAGCCAAGCACTGCCGTTTCCCGGCGCCTCCTTCTTTTCCTCCTCACTCCCCACTGCCCCCACCATTCCTTGCCACGCCTTCTTCTGAGGGTATGCTCTGGTAAAATGTCCCGGCTGCTGGCATAGGAAACACCTCTTGCTGGTTTTCCCCTCCTTCTTACGCACCTCGCTGGAGTTTGAAAACCCGCGCGCACGCGCGCGCTCCTCCAATCTCCATTGGCTCCTCGGGTGGCACCGTAGACGCTGGCATGTCTGGAATGTGGTTGTCATGCCAACGCTCTGCTCTCCCTTCCCGCCTTTCCAGAGTGCGCGTCTCTTGTCGGACTCCTACAGCGAGCGCCAACTTGGTCAGCTGGTCCATCGATTCCGGGCGGGGTGAGCGGGAAAGTTCGTCTCTCACCCAAGGGGATAAGCCCTCCTCAAATAACATTTGTACTGGTTCCGAACTCAGATCCCACCCAAGTTTATGGATCAGCATAGCAAACCTCGACCAGTACTCTCTCACTGACTGGTTTCCTTGTTTGCACCCCACCAGTTCTTTGCGCGTCACACTCAGTTCAACATTGCTCGAGAACATGTGATCCATCGCGCTAAAAAACTTTCTCAGGTCCTTCAAGGCCGCGTTCTCTGCCGCCATTAAGGGTCAAACCCAATCTCTGGCCCGCCCCTCCAGGTGCCCCACCACGAAAGCGACTCTTCCCCCATCGTCGGCAAAGTCATCGTACTGCAGCTCCAGCGCATACTGCACTTCTGTCTTAAAAGCGTTATAATCTCTGGGGTTGCCCCCAAACTTCTGCACAAGTCCCAGTACCTTTCTTGCGATGGGGGTAATCTTCCCCTGGGCATCATGTGTCCTCCTTTCATCCAGCCTTGCCGCTAGTAGAGCCAGTTGCTGCTCCAAGTCTCGGTTTCTCTCCTCCAGACTCTGCCCTCCTCTGGCTCCCTCTCCTGCGCCGGCTCCTCCTGTTTGACTCATGACTGTACCCCAGTCCTCTTGCACACAAGCAACGTAAGGGACTGACGGATTGCTGTCATGGGAATTGGGGTTGCTTGTGTGTAAACCTCTAGCTGTTCCAAACTGCTTAGGGGCGGTTGTGTCTTTCCCTGACTGAGCAGCCTTGGCGCTGCTGCTCAGTCGCTAGCAGAATCCGTGAGTGGGCGTCTCCTAAATTTCCTCCAGCATAAGAATTCCTTAACAGACAACCTTCGCCTCGCCTCTCTGCGCGGAAGCCTTCTGCGCAGAGTGGGCGTGCCTAGTGGTGGTCCTCCACCCTCCTCACTGACTTCGCTGGAAGAGTCTCGGAGCCTCACCTCCGAGATGCTCTCTGCCTCTCCCTTCTTCCTGGTGTCACCTGGACTTCCTTCCCCAGATGACGTTCTCTCTCTACCCTTACTCGTTCCCTCTCCTGCAGAATCTGGAAGCCTCGCCTCCCCCCTCTGCTCTGATGTCAGTTCCCTGACACCTGCCAAGAAGAATACACAGCTATTTCTCCCCCTCAAGGTACCTTGTATTCCTCGACAGCCTCTTCCAGAGGAATCACCTCGTGGTGTTGGTGCTTCTTGGATCTGCCCCAAGCCACACAGATGGGGGCTTCATCCTCCTTGCAAAAGAGTTTCAGGGGCTCCTGGTGCTTCTCACAGATTCCTCCTTTCCCTCTGGAAGACTGAGAGTCTTGGCTACTTCGACAAAGGTAGCCAATTGCCGATTGTGGACAAGGCTCCTTCTCTGGACTCCAACTTGCTTGGCCTTGAGGACAGGAAGCCAGCCTCCTTTTTGCCCCGCTGCACTGGATCAGGCCGGACCGGCAGAAGTTGTGCCCACACTCTGGGATGGTCCCTGTGTTGTAAGAGAGTCAGGGTCAGAGAGGGGAATGAAGGAGAAGGACCCTACCAATATCAAATAGATCATATTCTGCCTTCACACCCTACAAGAAGGTCAACGGTGCCTTGGGGAATTGATCCTTTTTCGCTGTATCGAATTGTATCCTTTTTGCTGTATCTTTCTCATTGACTTTAAGAATGGATCTGAATGTATTTTTCGACTCAGATGTATTTTCCCTCAAAATGCTGTATTTTTCTAAATGTATCCAAATGTATCCGAATGGGTTTTTGTATTTCCCCCCAATCTCATCGCCTAGAGAATGTTCCTTAAATGTAACAATCACTTGTTCCAAATGTATTTGATTCAAATGTATTTAAGGCCCCACTTTTCACATGGTGTCCTGTTGTGTGTTCAGAAAGTACTCTTTATTGTTTGATTTGGGTTAATGTCAGAATAAAAGCGAGTTCCTTCCAAATAACACATTCCTTTTTATCTTACCAATTTCTCATATTGTAAGAAGCGGAAGAAGAAACCATAGAGAGCATTCATATTTTCCTTCTGATCAATGAAGTCAAACGTTACAATTATCCATTTTAGAATGAGCACCTATAGGGAGAAGACAGATCTCAGTAAGCCAAAGCAAGGCCAAGACAACAAACCCCTTCTGGAATATGGTCAGCGTGTACAAAATCTAGCTGAATCATCACCAGGATAACGAAGTCAGACTGGGGGAAATATCATTCTTCAGAACCAAGACATCATTACCATGCTTTCCAAGTTACCTGAAAGTCACTAGAACACTTGCGAGCACAGAGCCAAGACACAGCTGAAATAAGAGAATCCTACAAACTTCAGGGTTTGTAGGACTTCCGGGGTGGTGCCATCGGCAATGGCGGATTCCCTCTGACTTGGAGGGACCGGCTCTGCGGGAATCGGGTCTGTACCGCTACGGCGAAGCGGGGACCCTTCCAAAATCACAGGCGGGTGAAGCTTGTGACCGTGGGACTCGGCGGGCACCTTTCGCGCCCCCCCAATTTGTAAAGGAGCCCAACTACAGGCTCCGGAGCGAAGAGGGGCTAGTGGCGCGGTGCTGAGAGTCAACTGCTTCTTCCGTGGAGCGAAGACGCACAGCCGTTACCGGAGAGTGCTACCTTTTTCCTGTGACAATCTGGCTGCAAAAACAACTACCCGTGAGTAGGTTAATTTTGGAAATAAAGGAGAACAAAGACGTAATTTGGCACCGAAGCGGGGAGGCATAAACAGGAAGTCTGCCTTCCGCTCTTTGTAAATAGAGTAAAGCAATGAACATGTAAGCTAAAACCTTGAAAGACGCTTGAAAAGGACTATAATTCTAACATCAAAACAAGTGATTTCCCCCCTTGGCTGCAGGAGAGGAGGGGGGAAAGGTGTGAACTGTATTTTCCTGCAAAAAGAGAGGAAAGGAAGCTAAAATCCACCGCTTAAAACCTGGGAACGGACTGCCAATGGACAATAAGAATGCCGTACTGTGAAATGCGCTGTTGGTGAATAGAGTACTTTTTGACAGCTAACTCTGCAAGTGAGATACAAGGTTTCTGGCTGGCTTCTCCTGGCTTTAAAGTAACTGGAAAATAACTGAAATTGAAACTGTTGTCTATTTTGTGAATTGGGGGATTAAAAAAGTTTATTTTTTTTTTTAAGGCAACAACTTTTGACTGTTACTGTGTCCCCCTACAGGAAGCTTGAAATTGTTACAATAACAACTGGGCCAGGGGAATTTTCCACTTCAAAACAAATTCAGGCCGTGGGACTGACCTTGGGCTTTAACTAGAGTGTTATGGCAGATGGGAAAGAAAAGATAGATTTGCCTCAGGAAAAAACAGCGAGGTCTGGCAGATCTTTTCGCCCAGACACTGGGCTGCAGCGAAGAGCATCAACATCTGGCCCCTCTGCATCATCAGGGGCTGCATTTGTACAACCTAAACCTAAAGGAATGGCAACCGAAGATGTTTTAGCTCAGGCTTTAGGCAAAATTAATGAATCTCTGGAAAAACTAAGTAAACAAGTAGCTGAAGCATCAATTAAATTTGATCAAAATACTACAAGTATTAACAATCTGGGACAGAAGGTAAATACTAACACAGAAACTATTGAGAAACTGCTACAGGAATCTACTTTGACCAGAAAGACAGCTGAAGAAGCAAAAGAAATAGCAGTTTCTGTAGAAGAGAAGATACCACCGATACATAGACAACTTGAGGGCCACAGGTCGATATTGTCTATGATTGAATTGAAGGAGAAACAAACGAATTTCAGGATCAGGGCCGTACCTGAACTTGAGAAAGACAATCTGACTCACTTTCTTATGCAGGAATTTGCAGACTTTTGGGACCTAGATTTGGAGAAGGAAGATTTTAAGATAGTGAGTGCTTTCAGGCTTGGAAGAGGAGGGAAGAAGAACAGGGTGAGAGACTGTTTGATCACCCTCCGAACAAAAGAGGAGAGAGACAAAATCTTGAGTCTGCACTTTCAGAAGACCCTGGAAATACATCAGTCAAGAGTGGAGATATTTAAAGACATCCTGAAATATCTTTTGGACCTTAGGTCCAGCTACGGAGATTTGGTTGCCCTGTTGAGAAGCAACAGAATTATCTTTAGGTGGAAATTTCCCCAAGGCCTATCTTTCAGCTTCAAAGGAAGAAAGATAAAAATAAGATCAGTGGACGACAAAGAAAGATTTTTGAAAGACCACGGAGAAGACCTGCAGAAAGAATCTGGAGAAGAGCTAAGAGCACTAGAAAGAGGAATATTAGACATAGCAAAACTACCTTTTGGACTGGACTGCCTAGAGGAGGTGATACCACCGACAGAGCAGGAACAGGCACTTGGTGCAGTTGGAGGAAAAGTAAAGTAACTACATCATGGCTCTGCAACTATTAAGCTGGAATACTAATGGTCTCAACTCCCCCCAGAAAAGGAAAAGAGTTTTTCATTTATTAAAAAAGGAACAATTGGACTTGATTTGTCTACAGGAAACACATGTGATAAGGCTACATAGAAAAGTACTGATCAACAAAAGACTGGGTCAGGAGTTTATCTCATCGGACAAAGTTAAAAAAAGAGGAGTAGTGATTTATGCAAAGGAGAGACTATCACCGAAATTTATCTTTAAAGATGACCAAGGAAGATTTGTGGCAATTGAAATTCAAATGCAAGGAGAGAAATTCTTAATAGTGGGAGTTTATGCACCAAACGAGGGGAAATCTGAATTCTTTAAAAAGTTGCATGAGACCTTGATGGACTATTTGGACTATAATGTGATTTTGATGGGAGATATGAACGGACGCACAAAGACAGGTAGTCACTAAGGATGGTAGACTACCGAAAACCTTTTTTGAGATGACAGACAACTTGGATTTAGTTGATATCTGGAGAACAAAGAATCCCTTGGCTAGAGAGGGAACCTTCTTCTCTGAAGCCAAAATGACATGGACAAGAATTGACCAAATATGGGTAACTAGAGGAATGGCACCAAAGACAAGAAAAGTGGAAATTTGTCCAAAAACCTGCTCCGACCATAATGCTGTGAAGATGGAGATGAAACTAACACCAACTGGCTCTTTCAGATGGAGGATGAATGACACCTTATTTAGAGATGAAGAAGTGATTAAGAAGGCCCAAAAAAACCTTGAGAGACTATTTCGAGATAAATATGAACACCAATGTTGAAAAAAGAGTAATCTGGGACGCAGGCAAAGCTATTATGAGAGGGTTCTTGATACAACAGAATGAAATAAAGAAGAGAATTCAAAATGAGAAGAAGGATAAAATATTGGAGAAAATAAAGGAAAGTGAAAAGAAATTGAGAGCAAAACCAAAGTCGCAAGAGATCTTGAGAGAAATAAAACTATATCAAGTACAATACATGAAAATGATGAATCAGGAGATAGAATGGAAAATTAAACAAATGAGACAAAAGACATTTGAGTCGGCAAATAAATGTGGGAAATTGTTGGCCTGGCAAATGAAAAAAAGACAAAAATTAAACACTATTATAAATTTAGAAGTGGAAGGAAAGAACATACAGAACCCAGTCGAGATTAGAAACTGTTTCCAGAGGTATTTTAAACAATTATATACACAAGGGCCGCAGAAAGAAATTGATTTAGACCGATTTTTGAAAATAAATGGATTACAAAAAATCTCTCAAGAAAATAAATTAATGCTGAACTATAAAATAACTGAACAGGAGGTAGAAGGTGCCATTCAGAATATGCAATTAGGTAAATCTCCAGGACCGGATGGACTGACTTCTAGATATTACAGATCCTTAAGAGAATGGTTAGTACAACCTTTAAAGGAAGTCTGTAATGAAATAATGGATGGGAAAAGGGCACCAGAGTCGTGGAAGGAAGCGTATATCACACTTATACCGAAAACAGAGACCGAAAAGACGCAGCTCAAGAACTACCGCCCCATATCACTGCTTAATGTGGATTATAAAATTTTTGCAGACATTTTGGCTAAAAGACTAAAAAAAGTGTTAGTGGAAGAGATTCATAAAGATCAAGCAGGCTTTCTCCTGGGTAGACACTTGTCTGATAATATGAGAAACATAATTAATATTTTAGAAAAATTACAAGTGAATATTAATATCAAGGCAGTTTTGATATTTGTGGACACGGAGAAAGCTTTTGACAATATTTCTTGGAGTTTTATGAAGAAGAATCTACAGGGGATGGGGGTAGGCCAAGGTTTAGAAAACGGTATAAGTGCAATTTATTCAGAACAAAAGGCTAAATTAATTGTTAATAACGTGGTGACGGAGGAATTTAAGATAGAAAAAGGGACACGACAAGGTTGCCCAATCTCCCCACTGCTTTTTATATCGGTCCTGGAGGTTTTGCTGAATATGATTAGAAGGGACCAATTGGTTAAAGGTATACAAGTCGGAGCTAAACAGTACAAATTGAGAGCATTTGCAGATGACTTAGTATTGACATTACAGGAGCCAGAATCTAGTACCAAAAGAGTTTTGGAACTGATTCAAGAATTTGGTCAGGTTGCAGAATTTAAACTGAATAAGCTAAAAACAAAGGTCTTAGAGAAAAATTTAACAGCGATTGAGAGAGAGAGGTTTCAGAATGAGACAGGATTAGTACTGGTTAAGAAAGTGAAATTCCTGGGGATTAACATGACAGCCAAAAATGGGAATCTATTTAAAGACAATTATGAAAAATGCTGGACTGAAGTGAAAAAAGATTTAGAAATCTGGTTGTCAGGAAACTGACATCAGAGCAACCGGCGAAGGAGAGGCTCTCGGATTCTGCAGGGGAAGGAACAAGCACAAGGGGGAGACGCAGCTTGATGGAGGGGGGAGGAAATCAGAGTAACACCAAGGAGCCAGGAGAGCAAATGGGAGAAGAGGTGGAAGGGCTCCAGGATTCTTCCTTGGAAGTCAGTGAGGAGAGCCCTGGTCATCCACTACCCACGCCCTCCTTGCGCAGGAGACTCCCGCGCAATGAGAGGCGGAGACGATTGGGAGTCAAACAACTCTTATGCTGGCAACGGTTTAAGAAACGCCCACAGACAGACTCTGCGAGCGACTGAGGCAGCCACCCTGAGATGGGCTGTGCAGTCAGGACAGTTTAACCCAGGCAGCCAAGCTCCCAAAGGGGACAGTTTACGCACGAGTAACTCCAAACCATTACAGCGGTCAAATTTGAAGCTTTCACAGTTAGGCCGTATTGCTGCGATAAAAATGAATGTATTGCCTTGAATGTTTTTTCTGTTTCAAACATTGCAAATTTTGGATAAAATGGATTGCTTCAAGAAGTGGCAGAGAGATATTTCTAGATTTGTCTGGCAGGGCAAGAAGCCTAGAATAAAATTTAAAATACTAACAGATGCAAAGGAAAGAGGTGGATTTGCCCTGCCAGACCTTAAACTTTATTATGAATCAGCAGCTTTTTGCTGGCTGAAAGATTGGCTGCTTCTTGAAAACACAGACATTTTGGATTTAGAAGGTTTTAATAATGTATTTGGATGGCATGCATACTTTGTTAGGATATTTTGTTAGATACCACTGCCTGTTTGACTGGTTGTGCAAAAAGCAGACAACAGTGAGCCTAAGTTCCTGTGAAGCAGAACTCAATGATCTGTCGTTTTTACTCATGGATTGTGAATGGTTGATGCAACTGTTTAAGGACATCGGGGTTTCTGTGAAATGTCCTGTCTCAAGACAATAGATCGTGTTTGGCTTTGCTGAACTCCGAGAGTTGCAAGCAAAGAACCAAGTACTTGCAGATTAAGCTACATCGTGCAAGAGAGTGTATTCAGAAAGGGCTCATTCAGGTGTCCTACATGGCAGGAAATGAAATTCCTGCTGATCTGTTGTCTAAGGTTGTTAACAGAGAACAACTTAAGGTTTATGTACAAAAGTTGCAATTGGGTTGAACCACAGGTACTACAGGTTACACGGAAAGGGGGAGGATGTTAGGATATTTCTGTTCCACCTTAAAAGGGAGCAGGCTTTGTGAGTCACAGAGTCTGCGCATGTCCTGTTCACAGGATGTTTATGTTTGCTATTCCTTTCGTTTTCTCAGTCGGTCAGAGACGCTGACTCAGAACGGTCATGTTTTCCTTTGTTCTGTTCAACGCTAAATAAAGTCTGTAGAATATGCTCTTCTGCGGTGCAAGCTTTCTGGCTGTGTTTTTCTGCTGAAAGAGGGTGCACCAGCCTAGGAATGCAGCCAATCTATTTCTAAGGCTTTGTGCCCCTAATTGCTGATACTGCGTAACTGCGTGACTACGGGAGGCTGATGGATCGTCCGTCAGCCGGCTTGGGGGCTCCGATGGACGTTATCTCCCTGGCAGTATCCCAACATACTTGTGGTATGATAAGGTCAAAGCACATAAAGCATTTCAAAATCATATTGTCAGGAAAGCATTGTTTAATGTTTGGATAAGATATAAGGACCTACTGGAAAACAAAACCCCAAGGTGGCTGTCACCGATGGAAGCGAAGGCTCAGAAAAAGCTCAATATGGAGGCCAAATATTGGGAAATTTTGGAACAAGAGGGAGACAGATTGAAATTGCAGAGTTTCGAAAAACTAAAAAATAAAGTGCGAGATTGGCTTCATTATTATCAGATAATGGAGGCATATAATTTGGACAAGAAAATTGGCTTCCAGGTGGAAAAATCAAAATTGGAAACAGAACTGTTAGAACTCAAAACCAAGATTTTGTCAAAGATGTATAACTTGCTGTTGAAATGGAATACTCAGGATGAAACGGTGAAATCTGCTATGATTAAATGGGCACAAGATGTTGGACATAATATAATGATGGCTGACTGGGAACAGTTATGGACCACAGGTATGAAGTTTACGGCATGTAATGCCTTAAGAGAGAATGTTATGAAAATGATATACAGGTGGTACATGACCCCAGTCACGCTTGCAAAAATCTATCATTTGCCCAATAATAAATGTTGGAAATGTAAAGAAATTGAAGGTACATTCTTTCACCTTTGGTGGACGTGCCCAAGGATTAAGGCTTTCTGGGAGATGATCTATAATGAAATGAAAAAGGTATTCAAATATACCTTCTTGAAGAAACCAGAGGCCTTTCTCCTGGGCATAGTTGGCCAATTGGTGCCAAAGAAGGATAGAACTTTCTTTATGTATGCTACAACAGCAGCAAGAATACTTATTGCAAAGTATTGGAAGACACAAGATTTATCCACTCTGGAAGAATGGCAGATGAAGGTGATGGACTACATGGAACTGGCGGAAATGACTGGCAGAATCCGAGACCAGGGAGAAGAGTCGGTGGAAGAAGATTGGAAGAAATTCAAAGATTATTTACAGAAATACTGCAAAATTAATGAATGTTAGAATGATGTTGGATTGAAGTTAAGTGGTTTTTAGCAGCAATGTTAAAAGGAATATGTAAAAATGGATTGTTAACAGGTGATAATTTAAAGTTATTATATTTTAAGATAAGAGATTAAGATAAAATCAAAGAGGGAAAGGATTTGCTGAACTAACTAATTTGAACTGGAATACAAAAAGGGAGGTGTGAGGAGGTCGGGGAAACAAGCAAATGAAAGATAAGACATTGAAAGACTAATCTGTTTTTTAATTGTTTTTATCTTGTATTTTCATTTTGTATTTTTTTTCTTTCTTTTTTCTTTCTTTTTTTCTTTGCTTATTTTTGTAATATGTTGAAACTTTAATAAATATCTTAACAAACTTCGGGGTTTGTAGATGGTTGTAAAGGTTGCTGAAAGGTTTCCAGTTCACTAGTTGGAAACAGCTTCCAGGCTAGGCAGGACCAAGGTTGCTTTGTAACTGTTCCTGTCTGCCTGCTTGCCATCGTGCATATTTGTAAACCATTTCTGCCAAAATATATACATCTGCAATAGTAGTTTCTGGAAGCAGACCCTGCGAGAGTGCACACTCCATGAAGTCCATATGAAGAGTGTTACGGAATGGAGGGGGGAGGGCATATGAACGAAATCTTACTCCCGAGTAAGAGACGTAGAGCCCGAGGCGATGACCTCAAGGGAACCCTGCCACACTAGGACTCCCCTCGCCCCGTCACAACGTTGCACCAAGCACCGCACAAAAGTCCAAAACCCCAAGAAGAAAGCGCCATTTCTTTTTATATATATATAAAATATTTATTAAGGGTTTTAAACAATTTAAACAACACAACAAACTTCGCATTCACAATCCAAAAAAAGAAAAACACCAAAAGGCAAGAAAAACATACAAAGCATACAGAAAAAACAAGTAAAAAAAACATTAAAAGACATAAAAAAGAAAATGATCCAATTTCTTGAATATTATTTCCATAACCCTCTTTCATGACTCCCTCACATCTCCCTTTTCTGTGTTCCTGTTTATAAAATCTTATTCAGCAATACTTCACCTTCTTTCAAATCTTATTTTATGTTATACAGTACACTTCAACTATTACGTCTCCAATTTTTCCCTTTTCTTATCAGTTGTTTGAGCTTAACCTAATATTGTTCGAATTACACCTTTGTTCTTATAAACCAATTTTTACATATTCCTTTCAAATTTGTCACTAATGCCACGTTATCTTTATATCCTGCATCATTCTAACATTCATACAATTTACAATACTTTTGCAAGTAGATCTTAAATTTCTTCCAGTCCTCTTCCACTATCTCTTCTCCCAGGTCTCGGATTCTGCCAGTCATTTCTGCCATCTCCATGTAGTCTATCAGTTGCATCTGCCATTCTTCCAGAGTGGGCAAACCTTGAGTCTTCCAGTACTTTGCGATAAGTATTCTTGCTGCTGTTGTCGCATACATAAAAAAAGTTCGGTCCTTCTTTAACGCCATTTGGCAGACAATGCCCAAAAGGAAGGCCTCTGGTTTCTTAAGGAAGGTATATTTAAATACCTTTTTTAGCTCATTATAGATCATTTCCCAGAAAGCCTTAACCCTTGGGCACGTCCACCAAAGGTGAAAGAATGTACCTTCAGTTTCTTTACATTTCCAACACTTGTTGTCTGGCAAATGGTATATTTTTGCAAGCTTGACTGGGGTCATGTACCACCTATATATCATTTTCATAATATTTTCTTTCAAGGCATTACATGCCGTGAATTTCACACCGGTGGTCCATAACCGTTCCCAGTCAGCAAACATAATATTGTAACCAATATCTTGCGCCCATTTTATCATAGCTGATTTAACCGTTTCATCCTGAGTGTTCCATTTTAACAGCAAGTTATACATTTTTGAAAGTACCTTAATTTTTGGTTCTAACAGTTCTGTTTCTAGTTTCGATTTTTCCACCTGGAAGCCTATTTTTTTGCCTCTCTGATCTGAGCATAATGTAACCAATCTCGCACTTTATCCTTTAATTTCTCAAAACTCTGCAACCTCCATGTGTCTCCATCTTTTTCTACTATCTCCCAATATTTTGGCCAGTTGGCCTCCATATTGAGTCTTTTCTGAGCCTTAGCTTCCATTGGTGACAGCCACCTTGGGGTTTTACTTTCTAATAAATCTTTATATCTTGTCCAGACATTAAACACTGCCTTCCTGACAATATGGTTCTTGAAAGCTTTATGAGCTTTAACCTTGTCGTACCACAAATATGCATGCCACCCAAATACATTGTTGAACCCTTCCAAATCCAAAATGTCAGTGTTCTCAAGAAGTAGCCAATCTTTTAACCAGCAGAAAGCTGCTGATTCATAGTACAATTTCATGTCTGGCAGGGCAAACCCCCCTCTTTCTTTAGCATCAGTTAATATTTTAAATTTTATTCTGGGCTTTTTGCCCTGCCAGACAAACCTGGAGATATCTCTCTGCCACCTCTTGAAACACTCCATTTTGTCCACAATCTGCAAGGTCTGAAACAAAAACAACATTTTTGGCAATACATTCATCTTTATAGCAGCAATTCGACCCAACAAGGAAAGCTTCAATTTTGACCAAATTTCTAAGTCCTTTTTAATTTCTGACCAACATTTTTCATAGTTATCCTTGAATAGATTCAGATTTTTAGCTGTCATATTAACCCCTAGATATTTCACCTTTTTCACCACATTTAGGTCTGTCTCCTTCTGAAACCTTTCTTTTTCTGAAGTTGTCAAGTTTTTTTTCCAAAACCTTAGTTTTCTGCTTATTTAATTTAAATCCCGCCACCCGACCAAATTCTTGAATCAGTTCTAACACCCTTTTCGTACTAGATTCTGGCTCCTGTAATGTCAAAACCAAATCATCTGCAAAAGCTTTAAGTTTATACTGTTTAGCTCCGACCTGAATTCCTTCAACCAACCGGTCCCCTCTGATCATTTTCAGGAGCACCTCCAGGACCGAAATAAATAGCAGTGGGGAGATAGGGCAGCCCTGTCGTGTTCCTTTCTCAATCTTAAACTCTTCTGTCACCACATTATTAACTATCAATTTTGCCTTTTGTTCTGAATAAATTGCTTCTATACCATTTTCAAACCCCCGTCCCACTCCCATCCCTTTAAGATTTTCCTTCATAAATTTCCATGAAATGTTGTCAAAGGCCTTCTCCGCATCAATAAAAATCAATACTGCTTTTGTATTGGTGTTCATTTGCAAAAGTTCCAAAATATCAATAATGTTCCTTGTATTGTCAGACAAATGTCTACCTGGGAGAAAGCCTGCCTGGTCCTTATGAATCACTTCATTTAACACTCTTTTTAATTTATTTGCCAAAATATCTGCAAAAATTTTGTAATCCACATTTAACAGGGAAATGGGACGGTAATTCTTAAGTTGTGTCTTTTCAGTTTCAGATTTAGGTATCAATGTGATGAAAGCTTCTTTCCACGACTCCGGTGCCAAGAAAGCGCCATTTCTGACCCCGTATCCCGATGCTATACAGTATACACGATCGATGTATTTGATGAATGAACAATGTATTTATATGAGGATGCACTCTAGCCAATCAGATGTCGTTGAATTTAGCCCTTCAGCCAATCGCAGCAATGCCATGGCTCTGCAGAGGAAGCTCAGCTCCAGCTGTTTTGCACGCTCCACTGAGCGCTGACAAGGTGATGACAGCTCCCGCTGCGAGAACAACGGACTGAGTCAATCGAAACCTCGTTACCCTGTTAATCCAATCAAAACTAGATGTTGTTTAGTCGTGTCCGACTCTGCGTGACCCCCTGGACCAGAGCACGCCAGGCCCTCCTGTCTTCCACTGCCTCCCGCACTTTGCTCAAACTCATGCTGGTAGCTTCAAGAACATTGTCCCACCATCTCGTCCTCTGTCGTCCCCTTCTTTTTGCGCCCTCCATCTTTCCCAACATCAGGGTCTTTTCCAGGGAGTCTTCTCTTCTCATGAGGTGGCCAAAGCCTTGGAGTATCAGCTTCAGGATCTGACCTTCCAGTGAGCACTCAGGGCTGATTTCCTTCAGCATGGAGAGGTTTGATCTTCTTGCAGTCCATGGGACTCTCAAGAGTCTCCTCCAGCACCAGAATTCAAAAGCATCAATTCTTCGGTGATCAGCCTTCTTTATGGTCCAGCTAGATACAATGTAGCAATGTCAGGCCAGGCCACTTCCGAAAAGAACCGTCTGTATTAAAAAAGCTTAAAAACACTTGGAAATTCATAGAAAACCACCAGTTTCACCGATTCTCTTCAATCCACCGCCAGTCTGCGTCATTGGCCAAGGACTTGGGAACCCCTCGGTCCCCGCCAGAATTCCCCAAGCGGGAGGTCACCTACTCATAGGAAGGTACTTTACCCGTAGGTGACAATCGCTGGGCAAAAGCTCTCCTCCGGACGTACCCAGGCGGCAGACTATGCAAACCAAAGTTCTAGTGTCCTCTTGCAGTAGGTGCTTAGAATGTACTTGGGTGTCGAGACCCCGCAGCCACCCCCTCGTTGGAAATGACTCACACAAGGACACGGATATTAGGTTTCTGTTACTGGGCAAATTTTGGCCACAACTTTATTGAAATTAAAGAATGTGAGCGGTATTGGCTTAGGCATTGATTGGACCTGACTATATCTGACTCCTGCCCATTGTGCAGGAAGTCCCAGTAAGATGCAAACCAACTCAAGCTCCCCCTGGTGCTCCCGTCGGGGTCGTGTCAAGGCCTTAGCCCCCCAGCCGGGCTTCAGACTAGATCAACACCCCGGATTCCTTTAACGGAATATCCTTAAGCATGGAGGGGCAGGTGATGGACAAACCTCCCCTCCCCCACACAAGGTCAAACAATGCCTAACCGCAACCCGAACAAAGTTGTGACGATTGCTACGAGGTAGGCGAAAACCAAGTGTCCAGTGCCAATTTGCCAAGTGGTAAAATTCCTACCAGGCCCCTCGGACAACCAAGGCGACCAACCAAAGTCCATAGCAAGGCCATTGCCTAACCTGCAAAATAGAGAGGGAGGGAGGGTGATTGAGGAAGCGAGCCAAAGAGGAAGTTCTCTGTGTTACGATATGGATGCAATGCAGCTGCCAACTGCTAGCTTGAAAACAAAACATGATGGGAATGTTGGGACTGTCCGTGGGAAAAAGAGGGACAGTCAATTCACAGGGCAATGCACCAGAATTAGCTCAGAGTGTAATATGAGCTCTTCCTATTGTTCCTGTACAGGAAGTACAGGAAGTGTTGGTCTCTCGACTGCTGGAGCTTGAAGAGAGCAGTCATGTTTTTTGTAACGCTGCAAAGACAGAAATAAAGGCATGTAAATACGTTTCTGTCTATCTCTTTCCCCTGCTGGGGGGGGGCAAGAAAGAGGGGGGGGGTTCTTCTCACGCTGAGAAGAATCGCCTATCGCGACCTTAACCTGGATCTTGCTGGGGAATGCAGACAGGGAGGTCAACAGGAGATCAAGCCGGGTGCCTGGAGAGTTGCCAGTTACTACTGATATAGGCTTGAATTCCGACACTCTGGGGGTTGGCTGGCCGGGCTCTGACATGGCCGGGATCCCATAGGCAATGGGGGACAGAGTCCCCCGCCCCTGGTGGGGAGTGGGTGGCCACGTGGTCCACCGCAACTCCTCCCCACTGGGAAGTGGAGCGGATTTCCCAAGACATATCCTGTATTTGCATGTTACCCCAACACATTCCTCCTATGTTAATCATGTATAACCCTCCCCTTTTCTGATGGAGTGGTGATGTTTAGCGAACTGTCTGCTGGTATAAGATAGGAGCTTTTAAAAGTCCTTGTCACCCCGTTCTCGGGGTTCAATTCCTCTCTGAACCTGTTGCGCGATAAACTTTGGTCTCCGCTATTTGCTCCGGTTGGTGGCTGGACTCCTTTTTTGTTCCGCAGGGACCCACGGGCTCTGAGCAGCCTCCCACCCTCTTGAGAGAAGAAAGGTGGCTTTTGCTCCCACTGCAGTGTTGTAATCTAAATAAGCACATCTTCCTACAAGTGAATAGTAGCCACCTATCTGGGGGGAAATAAAGTGGTATGCTGAGAGACATGGTTACGGTGGAGAGCAAATCTGTGTTCCACAATCCGAACATCCAGAGAGAAACCAGATGGCAGCTTTTTTTTACTGTGTCCACAGAACTCAATGAAAGCCAACCAATGGTTTTGCAGTTGCTTTCCATGGACATTTTGCAACCAAGCACAGAATTCCTTGAACCTCGGAAACGCTTCTGATTTCTGCCTGAGCACGAACACATGAATGTACCTGGAAAAAGCATCAATCAATACCATGAAGTACTTTGCTCCACCTAGAGAGGTTGCAAGTGGACCAACAAGGTCTGCGTGGACAGTCTGGTAGGCTTTAGATGCCCACCTGCCAGAAACTTTGCCCTATTGAACTGTGTGTCATCGTGATGGCCTTGGCCGGTTGTGAGTTGTGAAGGCCGCTTCCTGCAAGGCCCTTTCCACCTTGCCTGGGGGGCAGGGCCCAGACACCAGCTCTACGAAAGAGGCTCCTGGTGAGACCAGAGGGACATCGCTCGGCCTGACAAGAAACCCAAACTATTGGATTCTTTTGCCCCATCTTTTTGTGCCTGCTAAACAGCCGTGTCATGCTTATGATAATATTTTATTCTCTTGGGAATTCTGCTGTTTTAAATATGCATTTTATATTTGACTTTACTTAGCAATGTTGGTTTTTTTGGGGGGGAACGCTTAAGTTTTTTGTTTTGTTTTTGTTAACTTTGTGTTAAATATGTATTCTGTAGCTGACTTCCTTTGTAATGTTTTATTTTGAAATCTTTAATATTTCAGTTTTTGGTTAACTATGTTGCTTTAACTGTATACTCTATATTTGACATTCTTCAGATTGTTTTATTTATGTTTTAATATGCTGTAAACTGCTTTGAATTTTTTCTTGAAAATGTAAAGTGGTATAGAAAGGAACTTAATAATAATAATAATAATAATAATAATAATAATAATAATAATAATAATGTTCATTGAAATGTTGTGTCCAAAGACTGCAGCCGATGGAGAGATCACCCCTCCCTCAATTTTCTATCATATTATTTAGATTTGCTAAATAATTCTTAATGCTATTCTTATTGTATTGATTATTATAATTGATTTCTGTAGTTCTGACGGTTTAGCTGCCTTGAGCATGAAAATAGAAAGGCAGGATACAAACCTAATCTAATAAAGAGCCGTCCTCCTCCTGAGCCTGGGGCAGGACCGTAGCCTGAGAGAGAGAGGGTTGCACAGTTCCCCGATTATTTTGGAGGAATTCCACACCACACATTTAAAGCTCTTACACCACTTGAAAGAGTCCAGGCTTTCCCTTAAGAATCCTGGGAACTGTAGTTTGCCAAGGGTGCTGAGAGATGTTAGATCTGTAGCAAACAGAGGTTCCCAGGATGTGTTGGGTGAATCTGTGACTCTTAGTGCAATGCTTCTTGAAATGTGTGGTTGTGACCATTGTCCTCATAACAGCACTGGGGTTCGGATTGCAGTGTGTGTGTGTGTGTGTGTGTGTGTGTGTGTGTGTGTGTTGCAGAATGGTTTAATTAGCTCATTCTCCTCCTAGCACATTGTCTTCATTCAACTCTGGCTGTTGAATGAATGCTTTCTTATAATCATTCTTATGTTTAAGTGGGCTTTGGCCTCCTTCCAGACAGATGAAGCAGAGGAAAGCTCAAATGATGACAGAAGGCAGGGGCATCCAACAACCCAGAGTTTTGGTTTGGATGTGACACTTTTAGACGTCCCCAAGCCATCCCGAAGCCCCAATTTCACTCGGCCCCATTTCACTCTGGTCCATCTGAGTATCTCCTTTCCACCTATGCCTCCCCTCCCCCCCAAATAGTCACAATTAAGATATCAGAAAACAACCCCCACCTCTCTTTCGACAGAACTAGATGGAATGATCAGGCATAGCAACTCCTGCAGAGAGGATAAAACCAAAATGTTTCCAAGGGACACATTTCTCAAACAAGATATCTGCCCATAGCTCAGTCAGTAGAGTGTGAGACTCTTCATCTCAGGGTCGTGGGTGCGAGCCCCACGTTGGGCAAAATATTCCTGCATTCCAGGGGGTGGACTAGATGACTCTTGTGGTCCCTTCCAACTCTACAATTCCAGGATATCCTGTGAGGAGTAGTCAACTGAGTTTTACTCAGAAGAGATGCGTCAAAATCAACACAGCCACGTAATTAGCGCCCTTCAATTTAAATAGGTCTGCTGTGGAAAGGACTGATGTTGACTACAACCCTGATGTTTTATGATTATTTTATAGAGCGTTTCCCTCAATAGCAAAAAATGGAGGCAGAGACAATTTACTGAATTTCAAAACCACCGAAGCTTTATTGAATGAACGAATCAATTTATTACAGCCACAAACCAGAATATGGACTTCTACAGAGATAGAGAACATGTAGAAGAAGAAGAAGAGTTTGGATTTGATATCCCGCTTTATCACTACCCTAAGGAGTCTCAAAGCGGCTAACATTCTCCTTTCCCTCCCCCCCCCCAACAAACACTCTGTGAGGTGAGTGGGGCTGAGAGTCTTCAGAGAAGTGTGACTGGCCCAAGGTCACCCAGCAGCTGCATGTGGAGGGGCGGAGACGCGAACCCGGTTCCCCAGATTACGAGACTACCACTCTTAACCACTACACCACACTGGCTCTCATATACATGTAGATTAAAATCAAAATCTATAAGCTAGAACACAGTAAAGAATACAGATGTGAAACTATTAAAATGTGTAGTTTAAGACCTTAACCGCTAATTTAAAATATGCATGTCAATGCTTTATTATAATTAAGGCAGGTAAAATAATTATTACTCTTAACAGTATTCATTGCTATGAGGCTTCTTGAAGCAATTCAGAATACAATCAACATTAGCAGAACACTTTCCTTTACAAGGACAACTTAAAAAGCAACAATTTAAAAGCAATAAAAAAGTAATATTGCATAGGAAAGAATTCTAAAACAACAGCAATGATCACAATTAGCAACAACACACAATGAAATAGCAAGCAAAACTTGCCACTCCATCATCGCTGAGCCTTGAAACTTGTGTCTTATCCCCATAATCGAAACTGACATCAAGTCTTATGTCATCTGGAAGAGAATGAAGGAGAAGAGAGATGAATTTCTGCCACATTTACTGATTCACCAAATTGACCTGGCCCCCATTCCACCCTATTTACAAGGAGGCTTTATGGATCCTGTCTTTGGTGGCAACGACTCCTTCCAAGCCTGCAGTTTGGCCATCTTTGTGCTGTGGCAGGATTTCACAGCCACATGACCCAGGAGGTCTGCATCAAGCAAGGATGCTGCAGCTACTGAGTGGGCTCTCCTTAGTCTGGAAAGTGCGTCCCATGTCCCCAGGCTGTGGGTGTTACCTTCTTTGGGGCAGAAGTGAGCCAGCTCCAGAGGGACGAGAGCATGCTGTAGAGAAAAGAAAAGAACGTACTGGATCAGATGACTGATCTGATCCTAAACTCGCCCCCCCCCCAAAAAAAAATAATGGGTGCAAGAGAACATGGAAGCAGACCCAAGCCAGGGAAGACTTGCTTCCATCATGGGATGAGTGAGTTCTATTGCCTGGCCCCAAGGTGGAAGTGTAAGATCAAGGAAGAGGGCAGGAAATGTCTCCAGCCTTGTCCGGCCTCCCAGGGACACACATTGTGTTGTGCGCCTGATACCGGACTGTGATTCCTCCTGTGGGAATCCTTTCACAAGCCACTCTGGGAGCCTCTTGGGGCTGTGAAGGTGCCAAAGGTGAGAGACTTACCTTCAGGCAACTGAGCCTTCTTGCACAGGACATCAGCCAGCTAATGCCACTGGCTGCCAGTTGCCTCTCCGCTGCAATCGCACTTGTTGTGTAACCTCTCAGTTCCTGTGGGAGGAAAGGGGACCTCAGGATCAGGAGGCTGGTCGGGGAAAAAGAGGCAGACCACTGTGCAGCCCTTTACACTCTCAGAGAGAGATCCGTTTCTGTTCTAAAATGGCAATGTCCTCCAGCCCCAAATTGTAGCTCTGCATCCAAGGCCCTCCTTTGGCTGTCTGGGCAAGTGGGCCTTTGCTGGCTCGTCCATGTGGCCAGCTTGCCTTACAAGAGGGGAAGGGCCCAAGAGGTGCACTGCTAGGTGGCGGTTTCTCCATGAAAGCTTTCTAGGTCAAACAGCCACTGAGGCCATCAAGATACTTAGATTCATCAGCAAGTTCAGGGTCTTAGTGCTTGGGGCCTCCCAGAGAAGGCCTCCCAGCATCAGAGTATAACGTTCCTCTAACTCCTGCAGGCAATGGCAATGAGGGAGAGGGTGCGCCAAGCAGGGGAAAGAGAGATCAGATGTTGAGCAATGGGAGCAATGCTTAAAGCGTGTGAAGAAGAAACAACAACTAGAGAAGTCAAATTTCAAGGCTAACAACTTACCTGCTTGTCGGGCTCAGTTTTGACCTCAATGACCGCCGCAAAGGCTGCATGCACAATCAGGCTGTGGAGCTTCAGTGGTAATTTGGGCTTCATGAGGCTGGAGAGAAGGAGGGAAACCTTTTTAGACTCTGTCTCCTTGGAGTCTTCCACATATTGGGGGTGGGGTGGGGGGAGCATCAAATACATGTCATTCTCTTGAACTTCTAGTGAATGCATGTGTTAGCTTAAACCACTTTTGACAATCGGTTTTAGAATTAATTCAGGAATTTGGTCAAGTGGCTGGTTTTAAACTGAACAAGTTAAAAACCAAGGTTTTAGAGAAAAATTTAACACCGATTGAAAGAGATAGGTTTCAGAATGAGACAGGATTGACTGTGGTAAAGAAAGTGAAATATTTGGGGATTAACATGACAGGCAAAAATGGGAATCTATTTAAAGATAATTATGAAAAATGTTGGACTGAAGTGAAAAAAGATTTAGAAATTTAGTCAAATTTGAAGCTTTCACTGTTGGGCCGAATTGCTGTGATAAAAATGAATGTATTGCCGAGAATGTTGTTTTTATTTCAGACATTGCAAATTGTGGACAAGATGGATTGTTTTAAGAGGTGGCAGAGAGATATCTCTAGATTTGTCTGGCAGGGCAAGAAGCCCAGAATAAAATTTAAGATACTGACAGATGCAAAGGAAAGGGGTGGATTTGCCCTGCCAGACCTTAAACTTTACTATGAATCAGCAGCATTTTGCTGGTTGAAAGAATGGCTACTTCTTGAAAACACAGACATTTTTCATTTAGAAGGTTTTAACAATGTATTTGGTTGGCATGCATATTTATGGTATGATAAGGTCAAAGCTCATGAAGCATTTAAAAATCATATTGTCAGGAAAGCTTTGTTTAACATTTGGATAAGATATAAAGATTTGTTGGAAAATAAAACCCCAAGGTGGCTGTCACCAATGGAAGCAAAAGCTTTGAAAAAGCTCAATATGGAGGCCAAATGGCCGACATACTGGGAAATTTTGGAACAAGACGGAGATAGATTGAAATTGAAGAGTTTTGAGAAATTAAAAAACAAAGTGAGAGACTGGCTTCATTATTATCAGATAATGGAGACATATAATTTGGATAAGAAAATTGGCTTCCAGGTGGAAAAGTCAAAATTAGAAACAGAACTGTTAGAACCCAAAACTAAGAATTTGTCAAGAATGTATAATTTGCTGTTAAAATGGAATACTCAGGATGAAACGGTGAAATCTGTTATGATTAAATGGGCACAGGATGTTGGACATAATATTATGTTTGCTGACTGGGAACAGTTATGGACCACAGGTATGAAGTTTACGGCATGTAATGCCTTAAGAGAGAATATTATGAAAATGATATACAGGTGGTACATGACCCCAGTCAAGCTTGCAAAAATCTATCATTTGCCCGATAATAAATGCTGGAAATGTAAAGAAACCAAAGGTACATTTTTTCACCTTTGGTGGACGTGTCCAAAGATTAAGGCCTTCTGGGAAATGATATATAATTAATTGAAAAAGGTATTTAAGTATACCTTCCTGAAGAAACCAGAGGCCTTTCTCCTGGGCATTGTGGGCCAATTGGTGCCAAAGAAGGACAGAACTTTTTTTATGTATGCAACAACAGCAGCAAGAATACTTATTGCAAAGTATTGGAAGACACAAGATCTACCCACCCTGGAAGAATGGCAGATGAAGGTGATTGACTACATGGAATTGGCAGAAATGACTGGCAGAATCCGAGACCAGGGAGAAGAGTCGGTGAAAGAAGACTGGAAGAAATTCAAAGACTACTTACAGAAACATTGTAAAATTAATGAATGTTAGAAGGATGTTGGATAGAAACTAAGCGGTTTCCAGCTGTAATGCTTTAAGAGATATGAAAAAAAAGAGGTTTCACAAACGGGTTAAAGTTTAATGGTAAGGATTTGCTGAACTAACAAATCGAACTGGAATACAAAGAAGGGAGGTATGAGGAGGTCCGAGGAAATAAGTGTATGGAAGTTATGTTATTGAAAATTAATGTGTGTTTTTAACTGTTTTTTATTTTGTATGTTTATTTTTCTTATTTCTTGTTATATCTTAAAAACTTTTAATAAATATCTTTTTTAAAAAAACAAAAACCACTTTTGACAATCAAGCAGCGTATAGATTTTACAGGGTAAAAATGAATAAAGGTAAACTAAACACACCAGGGCACTGTTTATGTGGCAGTCTACCTGGCACTTGGTTGCAAGCCTCTAGGTCTTAGTTAATCCCACCCCTAAAAGCTGAGCCATTTCGCAGTCATCTCTAGACAATATAGCTTCTATTTTCTCTCTCACATCTCCACTCATCCTGTAAATAGTTGCTGCATGAGTAAAGCTTTTTGAACGCAAGAAACCCAAGAAATTGTAAGCAATTCTTCCAATCGAATTCACTGCAGTGGTAAGGTCTGGTAACACCTTTCCACATTCTGCTCCCCTCCCCCCCCCCCGCCAGCTCCTCGTCAAGCTCAAAAAAGCCCGGTATACCTCAGTTGGTAAAGGGCTTCCAGTGCCGTAGCAAGGACCAATTCAGGCTGCGTAAAGCACACAATCCGTCCCATGAGATTCTGATAGAGAACAGAGGGCGGAGGGGGAAAACGTCAGTTCCCTACGGACATCAGGTGGATTCCTCCAACCCCAAACTCAGTGCAGGAATTGGCAATGTAATGCCAAATGCCTGCACAATCCTTCTCTTGGCCAGACCCCGCCAGGTACTGTGTCCAGTTCTGGGCACCACAATTCAAGAAGGACACTGACAAACTGGAACGTGTCCAGAGGAGGGCAACCAAAATGGTCAAAGGCCTGGAAATGATGCCTTATGAGGAACGGCTAAGGGAGCTGGGCATGTTTAGCCTGGAGAAGAGGAGGTTAAGGGGTGATATGATAGCCATGTTCAAATATATAAAAGGATGTCACATAGAGGAGGGAGAAAGGTTGTTTTCTGCTGCTCCAGAGAAGCGGACACGGAGCAATGGATCCAAACTACAAGAAAGAAGATTCCACCTAAACATTAGGAAGAACTTCCTGACAGTAAGAGCTGTTCGACAGTGGAATTTGCTGCCAAGGAGTGTGGTGGAGTCTCCTTCTTTGGAGGTCTTTAAGCAGAGGCTTGACAACCATATGTCAGGAGTGCTCTGATGGTGTTTCCTGCTTGGCAGGGGGTTGGACTCGATGGCCCTTGTGGTCTCTTCCAAGTCTATGATTCTATGATTCTAGGCCTTCCTTCTGCCCAGCATCCCCCCAATCCCATCCCCTGCTCTCCTGCCCACCTCACCCCTGGATACCTCATGCAACCTCTCACTCACTGTAATTGCCTTGACGGCCATCTTCTTGGAGTACCTCAACCTGTCCTTTTCTCTCTGGCGGGCCTCCGAGCAAGTGGCCAGCACGCAGCAGAGCAACATCTCATCCTTCTCCAGTTGCTGAAATGGCAGGAGTCAGGCTGTCAGTTCATGGCAGGAGGGCTTCTCTGCATCTGAGACCGCCAAAATGGGGGTACAAACAGCACTGGTGGATGGGGGGGTGGGGGTGAGGGATTTCGTATGTACTGTGCTGTTTTCTCAAATACTAACCACAGGCGATGCCCAGACCCTGCCAGTCTCTGAACCATCTGCAACAAGAGAAGCAGGAAAGGACATGGGGGCAGGTTAGTTCATTTCTACTTACCGTATTTTTCGCTCTATAAGACGCACCAGACCACAAGACGCACCTAGTTTTTGGAGGAGGAAAACAAGAAAAAAAATATTCTGAATCTCAGAAGCCAGAACAGCAAGAGGGATCGCTGCGCAGTGAAAGCAGCGATCCCTTTTGCTGTTCTGGCTTCTGGGATAGCTGCGCAGCCGGCATTCGCTCCATAAGACGCACACACATTTCCCCTTACTTTTTAGGAGGGAAAAAGTGAGTCTTATAGGGCAAAAAATACAGTATTTTCCACAGTTGAGGATTAGAGCATTAAGGCCACCCCTCCTTACGCTCCAAAATGAAAAGGAAGCATTTGCTCACGTGGGCCCACAGGAACCCTGGACTTCTTGGGGACTTTGCGGGTCCCCTTCTTCTTGCGGGCTGCCATGTCCCTCAGTCGCCTGAACCTAGAAGAGAAGGAGAGGGGCAGACCTTGTTGTTGTTGTTGTTGTTGTTATACCGCCCTATACCCACAGGTCTCAGTTACAACCAGTGCTTTTTCTGGGGGGATGCAGGGGTACGCACACCCCGAAACATTTTGTGAATCGGACTTCCGGGTTGACGCGATCTGGAAATGGCGGATTCCCTCCGAGCTGCGGAGGGAATCGGCTCTACCGAGGATGGGTCTTTGCCGCGCCGGCGACGCGGGGACCCTTAAAAACCGCAGGCGCGGAAGCCTGCGGACTGAAGACTCGGCGGGTGCCTTAAGCGCCCCCCCTGATTCGCAAAGAGCCTTTTTAAAGGCTGCGGAGGGGATACGGGGGTGGCGTGGCACTGAGAGTCGATCGCTACCTTGGTAGAGCGAAGCCGCGAGCCACGACCAGAGAGCGCTGACTTCCTTCCTTGAAAATTTGGACTGAAAGAATCACCCGTGAGTAAGACGGATTGGGACTTTAAAAAACCTACCTTAAATTGGAGACGACCGGGGGGTGTGCTAAAAGGAAGTCCGCACCCCCCCTCTTGCAGACGATCTAAGCAACGACACAAGAGCTAAGCTGGAGAGCCTACCCTTGGCGGGGTGAGTTAAAAGGACATTAACTTCCAAGATTTAACTAAAGGAAATTTTGGGCTGGAGAGTGGAGTTTTGGAAACCCTTCTTTTGTTTTAAACAACCCCCCCTCCCGAGCTCGGGAACGTCCTGCCTTTGTGCCTGAGTAAGAGCTGCGGAGTTTGACAGCTGTCAAAGCTGCCAAACGGGCGGTTTAAAGTGAGAAATCGTCATTTAAGATCCCTCTGGACTAAGATGAGTTATAATTGAGCTAAAACTGTTGGAAACAAAGTAATAATAATCAGTTAAAGGATTGTTGGTGAAAAGGCAAATAAGTAACCAGATTCCCCCTAGGGGGATTTCTGTGAAACTACAATGGATACAATGGCTGTGGAAGGAAAGTTACTAGGGGAAATCGAAAGGATGTTTCAATTGGTGGGAATCTTACAAGAGCAGAGCTTGGCCATGAATAAACAACTTGAGACTATGACCTTGGGAACAGGCAACTCTGCTCTTTGTATTGAGGACCTCAATGAGAAAGAATCCACAGCGGATTGGGAAACAATATCTACAGAGCTGGAAGAGACTAAACAACAAGAAAAAGAAGAAGTAATCCTGGGAAGTAACAACCAAAAGTTGACATCTGTGGAATACAAGCAAGGAGACGCTGGGAACATATCTACCACAAGTCTGCGAAAGACACAGAAGAAGAAGGAGGAGGTCCCAAGACAAAATGGAATACAGGATTGTAAAGTAAAGAAATATGATTGGGGCCTCCGTTTGGACTTAGACTTTGAAGAGATAGACTTTGTGGAAATTCTTCAGCAGTTACGTTTGAATCTTCTTGTGGGAAGAGGATACACTTTGATGGTGAAAGAACTTTTCCCAGACCCGACGACTGACATAAAGGACTACCAACAGGACAGGCGGAGAGGGACTGAAAGAGATTTGAAAGCCTCGGACGTGAGGAACCCAGGCTGAGAATCTCGAATTTGGATTTTTATTGGGAAGGGACAAAAACCGGGGATGGGAGGGAGGGAAGAAGAGACTCTTAAAAACTCTTAAGACTTCTAGGTTTGGTTAAGATGACTCTTAATTAAGATAAAATGAAAATCGATGGAAGAGAGCTTAAGTCCAACTTATGAAAATCAATTTTTATTATAAAAAAGGTAATAAGATGAATAAGATTGTTAAGAGGAGAAACACCAATTTGCTGATATAATCTTGAAACTGGGATGCACGAGGGGAGGTGGGGGGAAGTCAAGGAACAAGGTCATGAAACGGGGATATGCTGATTTTATACATGTTTTTGTCTTTTGTTTTTTCTTTGTGTATGTTTTGTTTTTATAAAAGCAGAAAACCAAATAAAAATTTTATAAAAAAAAAAAGAAACATTTTGTGAATCTTTGCACTTTTCTCCATTTACTGTACTGCATTTATTTTCCCCGATTTGAACTATAAAATGGTGATTTTCTTGAGTCAAAATGAGAGTACCCCAAACATAATAGAAAAAAGCACTGGTTCCAACATAAAAATCGCAATATAGAAACACAAAATGCACAATAAAGGTGAAAAACAACCCAGTAAAGCACATTTCAACACATTTCAAAACCTGAGACAGAAGCCTACAACCAAAATGCCTTGAGAGAGAATATTATGAAAATGATATACAGGTGGTACATGACACCAGTCAAGCTTGCAAAAATCTATCATTTGCCCGATAATAAATGTTGGAAATGTAAAGAAACTGAAGGTACATTCTTTCACCTTTGGTGGACGTGCCCAAGGATTAAGGCTTTCTGGGAAATGATCTATAATGAAATGAAAAAAGGTATTTAAATATACTTTCCTGAAGAAACCTGGGGCCTTTCTTCTAGGCATTGTCGGCCAATTGGTGCCAAAGAAGGATAGAACTTTTTTTATGTATGCCACAACAGCAGCAAGATTACTTATTGCAAAGTATTGGAAGACACAAGATTTACCCACTCTGGAAGAATGGCAAATGAAGATGATGGACTATATGGAATTGGCAGAAATGACTGGCAGAATCCGAGACCAGGGAGAAGAAATGGTGGAAGAAGACTGGAAGAAATTTAAAGACTATCTGCAGAAATACTGTAAAATTAATGAATGTTAAAGTGATGTTGGACTGAAAATAAGTGGTTTTGGTATTAAGGCTTATAAGAATATGTAAATATAGATAGTTATTTGGATGAGAATTTATAGTTATAATAGGTTAAGAATATAGAGTAAAGATAAATGAAAGAGGGTAAGGATTTGCTGAAAGGACTTTGTAAACGGGAATACAAAAAGGGGAGGTGTGAGGAGGTCAAGGAAATAAGCAAAAGAACCTAAAGATATTGAAAAATGGATTATTATTATTTTTTAAGATTTTTTTTCTTTTTTCTTCTTTTTCTACTTTTTTGAATGTCTGTTTTTTTTTGTATTGTTTGTCACATTGTTTTTCTTTTGTGTAAAATCTCAATAAATATTTTATTTAAAAAAATACAAAGGAGGTGGAGTTGCGGGCGACTGAGGGAATCCCCGGCCGCGTCAGCCCCTGGACAGCCAATCGGCTGGCTCAGGGGGCGTGACCAGCCCTATTTATCGCTGGCGCGGCTGGTTTTTCGCCTACCTCGTAGCAAATCGTCACAACTTTCTGGGTATTGGCGGTTAGGCATTGGTATTGGTATTGTTCTGTAGATGGAAGAGGGGAGGAAGCGCCATCAGCTGCCCTGCATATTGAAAGGTAGTCCGATAAAGGGTTCCGGGGGGCGTGGCCCTGTCCGAAGCCTATGGAGGTGAGGGCCTAAGGCACGCCCCATAGCAGTGACCCCCGGGGGGGCGGGTTCCGAGTTGATGTGCATCAGCAGGACTCCCCCTACTGGTGGTTAACCCTTCCCAGACTTCAAACGGACGGGCTGAAGGCGGATAGTCAGTTAGGACCAATGCCTAAGTCAATACCACTCATCACCTGTAACCAATAAAGTTGTGGCCATATTTAGCCCGTTAACCTGAAATAATTGTGTCATGTGTCTTTATTTCCACTTGGGGGGGGGGCGGGAACTCTCAACGCAATAGGGCTCTTTTTGTTTTTTTATGCACCCACAGACCCCAAACGGCTCTCCACAGGAACACAGTGGTGCATCTCATGTATGGGGGGGGGGATTCCAACACTCCCCCCACCCCCAGCAAAGCAAAGATAAGGGAAGCATAAATGCCACCTTGAACTGCTTGGATGAAAAGTGGGCTATGAATGTAATAAAAAGCATCCCAAAATAATGATCATGGAAGGTACCCCGGGGGTCATCTAGTCCAACCCCCTGCAATGCAGGAATATGCAGCTGTACCTTATGGGAATCGGGCCTGCAACCTTGGTGCTATCTGCAGCTCCCTCTAACCAGCTGAGCTGCAATGAGATTTGAGGGAGAATGGGAAGGCGGGTGGGAAGAGAAGTTAAGCTGTTCAGGAAGGGGTTGAATTCCATGGGGATGCTGGCCGTGTGGGGGACCCCAAGCCCTCGCCCCAGAAGATTACAAAAAAGAAGCAGACGAAATCCTACTTACAGATTCACGATGCTGGCCATCTCTTCAGGTGAAATCCCCTCCTGTTTAAACTCAACTGCTTTAAAATGCTCACACAACACTAACTCTGAACCTTGCCTCTAACCCTATTGCTACTCCTCTCTGTCTAAAATATACAGGAAAATATGTGCACAAAATATACAGATGAAAATGAAATGATAAAGTGAAAGCATTTGCTGAAATACAGTAGAGAACTCACGCCTCCTGAGTTGAGGGAGGCCTTGCTTTGCATGCAGGAGATCCCAGGTTCAGTCCAGGATCTCCACCAAACAGGGCTGGGACTGTCCCCTGTTTGAAAACCCTGCAGCGCTGCTGCCAGTCAGTGTAGGCAGTGCTGGGCTAGATTGACTCTGTCAAGTGCAACTTCCTATAATGCTCCTCTTATACGATTTCTCGAAACACAAGCAAGCTACCTTATCAACGAGTTGTGAGAGTTCATTCATGACTTTTAACAAACAGCAGAAACCATTTTATTATTTCTATGAGAGTACAGAAATCCTGAATATGAAAGGAAGGAAACTTCCTGCCTCTGCAATAAAGGCAGCTGCACTGCTAGGTGAGCTGTCCCGATGCCAACTGAAACAGACCCTCCAAAGATTCAAAGGTGAAAAGGGAATTTTGAGCATCTGAGCACAACTGGGCCGTCTTCTGCGTTAAGGTGAAGTGCAGGAAGTGATTGCCTTGAGCAGGGGTAGGCAACCGAAGGCCCTGGGTCCGGATGCGGCCCAATCGTCTTCTCAATCCGGCCCACCGAGAGTCCGGGAATCAATGTGTTTTTCCATGAGCAGAATGTGTCCTTTCATTTAAAATGCATCTCTGGGTTCTTGGTGGGGCATAGGAATTCGTTCATTTTTTCTCTCCAAAATATAGTCTGGCCCCCCACATGCTGTGAGGGACGGTGGACCAGCCCACGGCTGAAAAAGGTTGCTGACCCCTGGCCTTGAGCCTCCTCAGGACTGGCGCAGGGGCCGTGCATTGCAGGGTGCCAGCCAAGGCCCCTGCCCCAGTACTGATTGCTGATTCTACTGAGTCCATCAGTATATTGTTGTGAAGTGACCTGGCATTTTTAATGAAGTGCAATATAGGCTTGTCTTACATCTTTAACAACAGCAGCAACAACACAGTAAATTGCACAGAAGAATTCCATGTTGCCTGTGGGAGCGGCTGGGTAGACCTCTTTGCAGCTGCATGATCCATGCATTTGATCTATAAGCAACTGGTCAATCTTCATAATTGGCTCTGGCTTCGTGTAGGAGATTGAACGCATTCTTCTATTTCTCAGCCCTGTATTCCACCCCCACCCCCCTCCTCCTATACACAGAGTGAAATGTTTATGAGTCCTGCAGATCTAGTCTCAGAAGTCAAACCTCTACCCCAAAGACGGGGGAGCCTGTGACCTTCTAGAGCATACATTTCTTTGGACTGCTATATGCTGAAGTGAACAAATGTTTTGTCTGAAACCCTTGAGAGCTTCTGTGGGCCGCCCTAGAGAACACTGGGCTAGAGGGATCATGGAGATGACTTGTTCCACAACAGCAGATGGCATGCAGAAATCTAAACTGTAGCAAAGGGAGGTAAACTGTCTAGCTAGCTAACTAGCTATGTCTTGCTGAAAGTGCATGCACTCCTCTTAGCCAAAGCCCCAATAACTGCAAGCGTGGAGCCACACAAACACGCCTGATCTCGACACTGTCTTGGGGGAAACTCCCGATGCTGGAAAATTCATGTGCTCAATTTCTGCACATTGAGACAGGAGCCAAAGAAAGCACACGCAGAGTAGGGGGGCTCATAAAAAAGGTTTCTTTGGGAGGGGGTGGGTTGAGGTTTGCTCCGATGTGAAAGCTAAAGAGCAGCCTTTCACGGAGAAAGGAGCAGAGTAAGGCGGAAACTACTGGGACCCGTGTTTTCCAGGCACGCTGACGGGAGGGATGAGTCCAGCATTGCATTGTTGGGTCGTATTTTCAGTGACAACTATTTAAGACAGAGGTTTACAGAAAATTGATCTAAAACCTCTGCTTGTAAGAGGCTATGGGCATTTGAAGAAGCCCATCATAATCTTTACATGAAATGTATCTTTAGAACACCGGTGGCGTCATGTCCCCATTTGTTGCCTTAGTTTCTCCATCAATGCACCACCCACAATTTGCCATCATATTGGCATCAGGTGTTTTCCAGGCCAGTGAATGTCAGCAACCCCTTCTTCTAAAGCTGCTTCCCCAGTTTCATCCCAAATAGAAAGAAATGCCATTTGGTAGCCCATTGAGAAGCTTTGGGAAGTAATGAAATACATTTCCGAAAGTTATTTATGGATGCACAAGGTCACCACATCTTTGCTTAAGGTGAATGGAAAGGAACATTTCCCCAGGCGGCACACCACTGTCCCCGAATCTCGTCCGCCGCTTGGTCATTTCAACAGATTGTGTGTCTTAGTAAGATTTTGTACATTTCAGAAAGCTTTCCCTTGCCTACTGTCAGGGAACTGCCATCAGTGCCGGAGGGAGAGAGCAAGCTCCAAAGGGATCCCAGAGAGCGTCCCGGGATTGGGAGAGGCAGCCCATCTTCTGGGGAAGGGAATCAGCTTAGCTCCAGTGGAGAAGGGGGGCAGATGGGGGAATCAGAGATGCGGTCACATGACTCCTTGCCGGGGACCAGCGGAGAGAGGAAGAGTCCTCTGCTGCCTACGCCCTCCTTGCGCAGAACGCTTCCGCGCAGGGAGAGTAGGAGGAGACTGGGCATCAAAGAACTTCTTTGCTGGAAGAAGTTTAAGAAATGCCCACTGACGGATTCTGCCAGCAATTGAGACAGCCACGAGTGAGTGGCTGTCTGGACAGGAAAGGTTCACTCAGGCAACCCAGCCAGGTGTTGCCACAGGCTTACGCACGAGCAACCCCTACAACCATTACACCTACAAATGAAGTGCATGATTTTTCAAAAACTTATTAACGCCCCGTGCTTTTACTTCTGGTGTGGTAAAAAATTGCAGAACCTGGCTATCATTTAAAGCAGTGTAAGATGCTGGTTTACGTTTCCCCTCACATTTGGTGACTAGGTAGGGATATGCAGTTTTGTGTTTTGTTTTTTGAAGAGTTCCTAAGGAGTCCTGCTGCTTCCGAGTTTTATTTTGGGGGTTGTTGTTGTTTTTGTTTACAAAAAGGTAATCCAGTTGTAACCTTTTTCTAGGTACGATTCTGTACATTCTGGTACTACCTGTTCACTCATGGTCCCTCCAAATCCCTTTGTTTCTTTTAGCAATTTCTCCTGAGGGGCGCTTTGAACATGTCCCGTAATACATGTGGATAAAAGGAATCGCCTTTGTTAATTTCAAAAGCCATTTTATTTCTTCCATGATTTTCCTCTGTTGTTAATTTATTTTGTAAATGCAAGTGGGGTTTAGTCACCAGAGAGGTGGATTCTGTGGTTTTGCTGAATAGGTCATGGTCATTTCAAGAGCCATAGGGCCTGAGATGGTTCCAGCTCTAACTTACGTGTAAGATTAGGAGTCCAAGAATGTGGAATCAGTACTGCAGAAGGTCAGTTCTGACATACTTCCCCCCTAAATAGTGGGTGAAGTCCTTTTGGAAAGGACTCAAAGCTTTCAAAGTGTCAAGTTTTGCTGTACTGAAGGACTGTCCATATCTAATCTATTAGAACACTGAACCCTCCTCCCCACTCCAGGAATTTTGCTATCCAGTTGCTCATCTCATTTCCATGGAGGACATTCCAAGAAAGAAAAGTGGGTTTGAATTTGGATAATAAAAGTTTCCAGTCGAGTAGATTTATATATTTTAGTGAAGGTAAGCAACTTAAAATGACCACAGACCCAGTAAAACTCATTACAAAGAGAAGAGAAACAACATTTAAAAGCAGATACAAATAATGAGGCATTATTCTTTTCTCAAGAAGCCAGCAAAATTTCATTTTTCCTGTTTCGTTTTAAGCATGCTTTTTATTCAAGTTTTTAACAAACAACAAGGTGGTAAGCTGCTGAATATAGGCAGACCATCATTTCTCAAGGGCCATTCCAAATGTGTACAATTGATGGCTCCCAAGTAAGCTGCACCCTGTGAGTCCAGAGGTCCACTGGTGCCATTGTCCCTGTTAGCATTTTGAAAGCAAGGGCGCCAAGATTTCATCAAGCTGTCTGCCTTGATGAGACTTGCAGTGAGGATCCCTTTGATAAGCCATCGGCAATGCATAAAGGAGGGCAGGTGGCTTGGTGAGCAGGGAAAGTCTTTCAAAGATTTGGACCAGCGATGTGCCTTTGCTTCGGGCAAAGGGTGATGGTGGATGGATCCTAGCTACCTAACTCAGCACTGTCTGTACTGATTGGCAGTGGCTCTACAAGGTTCCAGGCAGGTGATGTTTTCAGTTTCACCTGGAGATGCTGGAGACTGTTCTGGGACCTGCATCACCAGCGAGCTCTGGTCCTCCCTTAAGGAGTTAGGCGGCTCAATGGTCTGACTCTGTGGAAGGCACCATGCTATTCCCCTTTAAATTAGCCATTTCGACAGAAAACATGAGAACTGGAATTTTGCTCTTGAATGGATTTTTGGATCGCCTGCATGCCAAGCACATACTTCTCCCACTGGGCCAGCACCCTTCCTCAGTGACTGAGCTCTCATTGCACACAGCCACCCAGCAAGCAAAAAAATGTTACTGTCAGAAGGGCAGAGTGGGGAGCAAGAGATTCGGGGGCCGGTTTTAGACCCACAGTGCTCGGGTTTATTCTGTTGCCTGCTTGACATTGTGCCTCCTTCCCCCCTACCTTTTATTCCCATGAAAGTTTCACAGTGTCGCTGCTTGGGATTCTGGATAATCTATGGTGTTTTTCTTTTCAGTTTTTTTAATTAATTTTCCCCCAAAAAATTAAGACAAACAAACAAACAAACAATCAAACAAACGTACATACATCCTAATTGTAATTAAACCAATCTTGATAACATTGTTAAGTGACTTCCTCAAATCCCCCTGGTTGAATTTCATTGTATTTCATTTTAACAGTTTTCCAAAATCAATCTTCTCCAAAAAAAAAAAAAAATTAACTTGATCACTTCACATCTTTCATTCTTTCTAATCTAGCTTGAAACATCTTAATTCCTATCCTTACATATTTAAATCCTAAACCTATCTCATCTTTGCAAGCTTTTCCAGTTAGGTTATCTTGACATATTTAGCTAAATAATCTTTGAATTTTGTCCATTCTTCCTGGTACTCCTCCTCCTTCTGGTCGCGGACTCTTCCCGTCAGGTGGGCTAGCCCCGGGATTCTGGAGAATCTATGTGACTAGATGCTTGTAATGTATGCCAGGCAATCTGGCACAAGTGGGTAGGGTTGCCATCCGCCGGGATTTGGCCGTTGGAAACAAGTGTCCATGCGGGAAACGCTTGAATGTCCAGGAAAATCCAAAGGTATAGCAATTCTACACGTGGGGAGTAGGGACGCAAGCGCAAATCAGAATAAAGCAAAGGCTGGGAAAGTTCAAACAGAAACACACACACACTATTCCTCAAGATTTGTCTTTAAGACACAGGATCATAGAATTGTGGAGTTGGAAGGGACACCGAGGACCATCTAGTTCCCTTATTCCCAAGCAGGGGTCCGTGGCCCCATCCCTTGCCTCCCTCCAACTAATTTCCTCTCATATTGGCATGGCAATAGCATACATTTTATGGGCGGTCTTGTTGTTTTTAGTATACCTAAAATCCTTTGCTTATTACCCCACATTTTGAACCCGCAGCCCTGAGATTAAGAGTGTCACGCTCTACCAACTGAGCCACCCCACTGTAATGATCCCACACCTCCCCTCTTGACGAAGCTGCCGGCAAAGCTGATCTGCCGAGGAAATGTCCTTCTGCAGGCATGGTTTCAATCCAAACAGCAAATACTAGTGGTCAACTCCAAAAGTGCGGTCAAGAAACCCTGCTTGCCAAAGAACAATTGAACGCACCCTTGAAGCTCCTTTGCAGCCATGTCTTTACCTTGACACCACGTATGATGCTAGATGTGGGGCCTGCGGGCCTGTCAAGATTCCCCACCTCTGCTCTATCTAGCCCGGCTGATGTTTTCAAATGGGGGTTAAAGCTGTGAAGCTGTTTGGATGCATGACTGGACTTGACTGTGGGCATTTCATTGTGCTGTGTCCCAGAGCCTTAAGGATGGGCTGGCCTAGGAACCTAAGCCACCAGGTATATAAAAGTGAGGTCCACTCCAGCCAAGAGCGAAAGAAAACCACCAAACAGCCCTGCTCCCCAACAATGTCCCCCAAACAGGATACGGATCGTCTCGGGAATGCTGGTGTCCAGGCACTCAGTTATCTCCTGCAGCTCGTCCTGCGTCCCCAGGGTCTGGAAGAGGTCCTCCTGAAGCAGAGTATCACCCATGCGTTCGGAAGGGATGAGGTACATCCTGGATAGCATGAAGAACAATCCAGCCCTGAGGTGCATAATGTGAGGTCGACGAATGCCACAATGGAGAGAAGCCCCTCCCCAAGAGAGCTGGCACAAGGGCTGAGAATTGTATCCCGCCTGCTTTCCACAGTAGCATTCCTACTCCCCTTCTCCTGATTTGGGGCAATGGGAGAGTGAAATCATTCCCCGCTTCTTCTAGTGGCAAGTCTCAGAGAGCCGCTTTGCTAGGGATAGACAGACAATGGTTGGGAACACTTGGGTTCTTCTGAGCCGCTCTAAGGAAGACCGTATGCTGGATGTCCCACCCGCTGCCGCTCCACCAAGGTGCCACTATACTCACAGCAGGAGTTTGTAAGAGCGAGTCGGTAGCTAAGATATAAATCAATTGGGACGTTTGGAACCTGCACACCCCAAAACTGGTACTGGATTCCAGCCCACACCCATCCTTTCAATGGTGCAGTCCCCCTCAGCTCACCTGGTGGCAGGCATTCTTGAAGAGGTGGTCCACCAAAAGCCAGATCTCCTTGGCCGCTCAGTGGAGTCATCACCATCCTGGGGTACGATATCCAGAAACTGCTTCTCCTGGAGGTCCAATGACAAGCGGGACTGGCATGAGAGCCTGGCAGAATGTGTGCCTGTATGCATTCTTTCCTTGCTCCAGCTGGGTGGACAAGTCTTGCCCTCTGAGGCCACAACTAGGGCTGGGCGATAGCTGGCTTTCAACACGGTGATATATCACTAGCTAAACATTGCAATACACCAATATAGCACGATGTCTGAAATAAGATGGAGCTATGTAGAGGCATTGGCTGGCTTCACGGTTTCCCCCGCATTGTGATTTTTGCTGCCCCCTGCAGGAGGGTAGGGGAAAGCTGAACTGGCAGAATCCACAGGGGCTGCAGGAATCTCGAGAAGCATTGTCTGGCTTCACAGTTTCCCCCCACATGGTGTTTTTTGCATAGTACACACACACATCATGATTCACAATATATTGCCAGGTCAGAAATTATGAAACCAGTCTCACTATCTAGACTTCAAGCTGATTTGAAAATATATCTATATTGACGTATCGCCCGGCCCTAGCCACAGCAAGCATCTCAAGGCGGAAAACAAAAAACAAATTGCTCGCACCCCAAATCCAAGCTCCCCCTCCCCTATTAATATGCAGCTCGTAATCCTCCCACTCCGGATGTGCAGTTCACCCAAAAGCTTACTAAATATGCAGCTGTGGACATAAGGTTTGGCTAACATTTTATTTAAATTGCTGGAACCTGCCCTGGGACCTTAGGGTGAAGGGCAGGAAATAAGTAAGAAAAACAGCAACAAAACATGGATGGGCCTTCATAGGTTGATGGGCTGCAGCCCCAGCCAGCATGATGAGATGATGGGGTCACATGTTCACCACCCCTTCTCTAGAGCACGTTGCAGAGGCAGTGGTAGAAACTGAACAACAGCTGGAGCCCCAGCCCACGACTTTGTCTGGGCAATGCAGCACACAGCAGCTGGTGAACAATGCCTCCTGCCTCCTTCCCATCTTCCTCTCCAGAAATGTTCAGGGTGGTTAGTTCTATCTCAAGCTACCACATTCAAGAGAAAGAGAAAGAGAAAGAGAGGAGGGGGGAGCAAGAGAGCTTTAGGAGCACAGCAATGGCAAGCAGCCCATCACTAAAAGGAGTTGGCAAGGATGGAGAATTTGATCCCCTCATCCCCAGGGCAGCTGTGGATTAGGACCCAGTTCATCCCCCCTCCCCCCCCCCCCGCCAATACTCCCCGCCCCTGTCTTGAGAGAGAGAGAGTGTATTGGTGTGGGGAATGACACATGCTGTATCAGAGTCTTAGTGCAAGAGTAGCTGGTGCATGCTAAAGAACACAGGAGCCTTGCTGGGTTAGATCAGCATTTTGTCATAGCTGTTAACTTACAGATTTGAAAATAAGGGACCAGCAGTCTTGAAAATAAGGGACCAGCAGCCAAAATAAGGGACCTGCAGCCTCACCTGTTCCAGGCACTCCAGTCTTCCTGTCCTCCTGCAGTCTGTTCAAACTCACGCTGGTAGCTTTGAGAACACTGTCCAACCAACTTTGTAACCAGAGGTTCAACTGAATAGAATCTGAATCACATGCACCACAAGGCCTATGCAGCCTCAACTTAAGATGGCTCCCCAGCCTGGCTTTGCACTGCAAAGTTTGCAGCAGCACGTGCAACAAAATGGCGTCCAGCATTCAAAACCCCCCTCAGCTTGCATTAACTAGCCACACACAAGGCATGCAAGCTCCACCCCCCAGTCGTTCTTAGACTTCTTATTGGGTGAGCAACACAGCCAAGCAACACAGTTGGAGCCTCCCTCCTCCCTGGCCGGCAGGGAGGGAGGGAGAGGAGCTGCTTCCTTTGAAATTTAAGGGACATCAATTAAGGGACATTTGAGGGACATCCATCAATAAGGGACAGCAGCGGGACATGGTGCTGGAATAAGGGACTGTCCCTTCAAATAAGGGACACTTGACAGCTTTGCATTTTGTTCCCACAATGGCCAACAACATGCCCTTGGGAGTCCATAGGGACACAGGGAGAATAGCACTCTGTCCATAATGTTCCCCAGAAACTGGTAATCGAAAGCATGTGGTTTGTGATAATAGTGGCAAGAAATAGCCCTGACCGGTAGCCACTGATAAACATATCCTCCATGGTTCTAAATGTCTACAGCTGTCCAAATTGACAGTCACCACTGTCTCCTTGTGGCTAGGATAATACACCCAAGTAGATCTGATTTCGAGAGGAGTGACATTTCCCTGAGCCACCCCAAAGCAGCCACTACCGCTTCCCAAATGCCAGTGCTCAGGTGGTAAGAGTAAGCCAGAGTGGCATAGCCTGTGCAGCAGTGGCTGAGCACAGAGACAAGGAGAAAACTGGCTCTTGGGGCCAGAGGGGGCTGGCGCCTGCATCATGAGACTGGGCTTTCTGCCTCCCGTGCTGCCAATCGCAAGCGGACCCAGAGTCAAGCAGCGCAAAATCAGTGACAAGCAGTGCTGGCAAATTCTGGTTTCGTCTCCGTTCTCCTCTGCCGAGTTCTACAAGGGCCACGTTGAGACTAGGGAAGAGACCAAAGCAGAGAGCTAGAGCCACCACCTGGACTGGATTTGAGTCAGAAGGCAGGCAGGTGCGGGTTGCCTGAGAGGAAAGTCAGGTTGGTGGGGTAGTGCCTGGTTTGCCCTAAGGGACCAGCTGCCACTGCATGGAGCAGCTGCTGATCATTGACAAGGGCAACTCCATTTACGTGCCTTCGAGGCACATGCACACTGCCGCAAAGCTGGAAGGGGCACATGGAGGGGCAAAAATGCCCCCCAAGAGCACAAAAGCGGCAAAGTGGCATGGAAACAGCATCTCGACTCCCTCCCAGGAGCTTTGGCACCGACCTTTCAGGCCTGCGGAGAGTTGGAGCAAGGAGTTTTGCAGGGAGGCTGCTGGTTTTCGAAAGGCCTTTCAAAAGGGCTTCCGGAAGTTTAGAGGGTGTTTGCAGGCTTTTCCAATGCTGTCCCCAATATACGCAATTTCATTTAAACGCACGGTACCTCGGAACGCAACCCCCGTGTAAACGGGGCGTTGCCTGTACCTGATTTGAGCCCGCTACAAGAACATCTAGAGGATAGCAAACCAACTGTTACCTTTTCTAGGAAGCTGTCTTCTTCTCCCTGAGATCAGAGGAGGAAGGCAAGAGCAAAAGACAACCAAGGGTGTTAATGGCACAGGCCCTGAGAAGAGAAAGAAACAGCCCGTTGGCTGAACAGTATCTGGGCAGATGGCAGGGAAATGCACACAGCGAAAGGGTTCTGGGAGGACCAGAACCTGGGATGACTCAGTCAAGGCAAACAAAGGGCATGAACAGCACACAGGAAGCGGATGCACAGCTACAGAAGCTGAAGCTGAATGCAGCGGAGGACCCCCAGCCCCCACATTTCTGAGTGGAAGAGCAGCTGTTTTTCAAGCAGGCAAGCAGAGTGGGAAGGGTAGACATCCAGCACATGAACCTGCCAGGTAAATCAACCCCTTTCCCTACCAGGTCAATAAGTCTGGTGACGTGAACTTCGCCAAGCGGCTGCCTCATCCAGCACAAGGCTTCCAAGGAGGTCCCGAAGCAGCTTGGTAGGTAGCTCCCACTGATGGTGAGGAAATAGTCCTTGCCACGGTCAAGGTGAAGGACAAAGCTAGCCTCAATCTTCTCTTCCTTGCGGACGTACACATCCAGGGAAATGTCCCCCGTCTCACCTAAAACGGGAGGAGGTCAGGTAGATACACTCTTTGGCACAGCCAAGTTGGCTTGTCTGTAAATTAAAAGTGAAGACAGTGAAGAATTGAACAGAAGGACACAATAGGAGCCTGCTGGATCAGGCCAATGGCCCATCTAGTACAGCATCCTGTTCTCCCAGGTGTATGGGGGAAACCTTAACTTCAAGAATTAGGAGAAGAAGCGACTCAGTTCCCACCCCCACCCCACTTTCCTCTCTAGTCCTCCAAAGCAGCAGCTGCACAGAAGATGGTGACAGGATACTGGGGGGGGGGGGGTGAGAGAAAGTGATCCTAACAAAAGAATATAAAAAGGGAAAGGATTTTTGCATCCCCAATGTAACTTTCTTTTTTAGTTTACATTTCACTGAGTTTTTAAAAGTTTGGCTAGTTCTATATGTTCTCCAAGATATTTTTGTGCCTCCACAACATAAAAATACGCATTGTTTTTTTTAAAAAGTAATTTTTGGACGGAATGCTCTCACTGGTTCCCTGCGATGCCAAAAGGTGTTTTGGGACTCTCCAGCATTGTTTGGCTTCAATTCATTTGTGTGTGTGTCTTTGTTTAAATCTGGTCACACACACTTTTACACTTTGGGCTCAGCTGCTTTGACGTGCGGCCCTTGGAGGCTTGAGCATGGGGCAATGCAGCCCACAAATGTTAAGCCTCCCCTGCTCTACCAAACTCCCAAGGTTTGAGGGAGGAGGGTTGGGAAGAGGAGGAGAAAAGGAAGGCCTTCCCTAGATGAGCCTTGGGGTCCCTTTCCAACTCTACACTTCTCTGATTCCAGAGAGAGACGCGCTGGGCTCCAAGTATCCCTCGCAGGGCTCAGCGCGAAGCCATGGCTTCCAATCCTGGCTGTCACTGAGCTTGGGGATAAAGGAGAAGTGGAGGGTGACCTGCCCGTTGTTTGTGATCTGGAACTTCTCCTTCTGCAGCTGCCGGAACTTCACATTCTCAAATGGAAACTGCAGAGCAAAAGGGGGGGGGGAGGAAAGAGAGTGCTTGCCTTCAGCAGAGGCAAGGAAACATGCTCCAGGGGGAAGTTTGTCCTTGGCCCCGGGCTCTCGTTTAGGGGACTGCACATGCAACAGGCCACGTGGGGCTCTCCAGATATTGCTGCACTTGCCACTGGCCATGTTGGCTGGGGATGATGGGAGTTGTAGTCCAGCATCTGGAGGGCACCATGCTGGCTACCCCTGGAGTCTTTGCCTGCGAGGAAGAGGAAGAGGCTGCCGCTCAGTGGAAGGGCATCTGCCTTGCCTGCAAAGGTCCCAGGTTCTATCCCCAGCATCTCCAGGTAGGGCTGGGAGAGATCCCCCAGAAATCAAGACCGAGCTAGATGGGCCAAGGGCTTCTTTCCCCCCTGGTCTTTTTGCAGCAAACCCTCTTTAAGGGGTTGGAGAGGATCCTATTGCCCTGAAAGAGGCAAGTACTGTAACTCTGAGAGCTTCCCCAGGATGGCAGCGGCTGTGACTTCCAGAGCCAATGGGCTGAAGCCAAATGCTCCATGCCAAGTACCACAGAAGCTCCATTGCATGAATGGAGCCAATGGTTAAGGTATACAGTTCAGCCCATGTGGTCTGCCATGCCTGCAGGAGCAGCGTGTACTCAGAACAGTGGAGAATGGAAGCCTAGGGATTTAACAGAGCCAAAACCTGCCCACTCCTTGCACCGGAAGTCATTGGCCAAGGAGGAGCTCTGTGGAAAGGGGCCTGGTTGTTGGTCAGGGCCTGCCCAGATTCGAGGAGGTGCCACATAGCAGGCAACTAAAAACCCTGAATAGACGATAGCCCTGGCCAGGGCAGGTGTTACCCCTGTGAGGAAGAGGGAGCTGACGGGCTTGTGGTCGCTCCTTTTCCATTCCATGTGGCTTCGGTAGCTGAGCTGATTCACGCTGCCTCCTCTCCAGAGGATTGGCTCACACCATGCTGGCACACGGCACTTCCCACTGCAAGGAGACAGGAGAGACACCAGGACTGTTGGACTGGCTGAGGCAACACACAAGGCTCACACAGTCAAACTTTGGCTCCACACATGGCCTGTGATCTTGACCACGGTCAACAGCTGGAGATGATGGGGCTTGGGAGTCCAACTTCTGAAGGGGCGGACCTTGCAGGTGTGCAGGCATTTTGCCTCATGGAGAGAGTTGTTAGGAAATCCAAAGCTGCCTTCAACCAAGTCAGAATGAATTTCTGACCTCCCCCAGTTTGGATTCCTACATTGCAGGGGGTTGGACTAGATGACCCTCGTGATCCCTTCCAACCCCACAATTCATTAATTAAGTCTCCTCTGGCTGGCAGCAGCTCTCTGTGGCCCAATCCTTTTTCAGGTGGAGGCGCCATAGAGTTTCAACTTGAGACTCTGCATACAAAGCATATGGCACACCACCAAATGATGATCCTTCCCCAAAGCAAGGGGCCCCGTTATTCTTGTTCAGACACTATTTTTTCAGTGATCCAAAAGACCCTTTCTGGCACCTGAAATGCTGCCCAAAGGAGCCTGCCGTTTTCCGGCTTCGTCACTACATGTTCCGCCTGTCCTTTTGATTTCCCCATTACCACAGCAAGAGCAATGAAACTAGCAGGCCTAGGTGGCTTCTGACAGTTGTCAAGAACCACAAGAATATGCCAAATCCTGGATGGTGAGGCTCAGTGGCTACTAGCCATAATGGCCACAGAACATACTCCACCAAGAGAAGCAGTATGGCTTGGAGGAGGGGGAGCGTGCTGTTGCACTCAGGTCCTGTTTGTGGGCTCCCCGAGAGGCATCTCATTGGCCAATGTGAGAACAGGATGCTGGGCCAGATGGACCAATGGCCTGATCCAGCAGGGCTGCTCTCATGCTCTTATGCCCTGGCAGACTCATCTTGAGAGAGCACCAAGTCTCATTCCCAGACTTCCTTGACACAAAGAGGATTCTCATTCAGCCTGCTGCACCTTTCAAGGAACTGCAACACCGCTTATACACACCACAAAACAGAGGATGCTGGTTATCAGGACAAATGTGGGGGAAAGGAGCCAAAACATTTCCAGAGCAGGGATGGCTTGAGGAAGACAACATACCACAGCCTTGCATTTCACAACTCGCCTAGCAGCCTTTGGCAACCAGGAATTCCATGCAAGCAAATTGAGCAGGTGAAGGAGAGCTGGATCTCTCTCTTCCTCCGTGGCTTGGTGTCCATTCTGGCTGCAGAGGAAAGGAAGTCCGTCCAGCCCTCAACTCTAGCCCTCCTCCAACAGCTTGCTTAGCACAAAGCCATGTTTAAAATATATGTTTTACTAGCCTGCTCAGGAGGATGGAAAGGCAGGACACTACTAGCATCTCGGCAGACTAGGAAAAACAAACAAGCCTTGCAGAAGAATGATTGAGAGGACTTACTTACAAAGGCTCAACTATCAAGCAGGCGCTTACCTGGAGTCCCACCGATCTGTTTTAGAGTCAAATTTGTACGTCGGGATGAACTTGATCTCTCCCTCTGTGAAATCAGCAAAAGCTGTCTTTTGGGTACGCTGAATGTTTAGCTAAAGCCAAAAAGAAATCGCTTATCAGCAGAGAAGCAAAAGACCCCCTGTTGCCTGACAATGGAGTCTATTAACAGCCACTGTTGTGCTGGAAGACCAAGGTGAAGTACTAGTAGGTTAAAGTTAAAGGTAAAGGGACCCCTGACCATTAGGTCCAGTCGTGACCGACTCTGGGGTTGCGGCGCTCATCTCGCGTTATTGGCCAAGGGAGCCGGCATACAGCTTCTGGGTCATGTGGCCAGCATGACTAAGCCGCTTCTGGTGAACCAGAGCAGCACACAGAAACAGCGTTTACCTTCCCGCCGGAGCGGTACATATTTATCTACTTGCACTTGGACGTGCTTTCGAACTGCTAGGTTGGCAGGAGCAGGGACCGAGCAAGGGAACCTCACCCCGTCGCGGGGATTCGAACCGCCGACCTTCTGATCGTCAAACCCTAGGCTCTCTGGTTTAACCCACAGCGCCACCCGCGTCCCTACTAGTAGGTTAGCCAAGTGCAAAAAAAGGGGTATACCTGCTGAAATCCTATCTTATACACACTTATTAAAGGTACAGGATGCTTTTGCATTTTTGCCCCATGTCATCTTAAATTACTTTGCTGCATCACACAACAGGAAAATCCTCTAACTCAGGAGCAGCAGACACGTGGCCCTCACAATGCTGCAGAACTCCAATTCCCATCATCCCTGATTACTGGCCATGATGGCTGGAGCCAACAGGAACTGCAGCTCAGTAACATCTGGCAGACCACAGGTTAGCCATACCTACAATATGCATTGTTATATGTAGAGTGCTAGAGTTCTGTCTAGTCAAGTTGAGTGGGATCAATTCCAATCTGTTACCTCCGAGGATGTGGACAGGCTGCTTAGACGAGTGAAACCAACCACCTGTCTCCTGGATCCTTGCCCATCCTGGCTTATAAAAGCTAGCCGGGAAGGGCTGGGCGATGGGGCTTCGTGGGGTGGTGAATGCTTCCCTCCGTGAGGGAGCCTTCCCAGACCCGCTGAAAGAGGCGGTTATTAAACCGCTTCTTAAAAAAACATCTTTAGATGCGGCCACGATGGCCAACTATCGCCCAGTCTCAAATCTTCCATTCCTGGGCAAGGTGATTGAGCGAGCGGTTGCCAAACAACTCCAGGCACGCCTGGAAGAAGCGGACCATTTGGATCCCTTCCAGTCGGGATTCAGGCCTCATCATGGGACTGAAACTGCCTTGGTCGCACTGGTTGATGATCTCCGGCGGGCTAGGGACAAAGGTGAGAGCTGTTTCCTAGTTCTGCTGGATCTCTCAGCGGCGTTTGATACCATCGACCATAGCATCCTTCTGGACCGTCTTGAGGGGCTGGGAGCTGGGGGCACTGTCATACAGTGGTTTCGCTCCTTCCTCCTGGGCCGTGTCCAGAAAGTGGTGGTGGGGGATGAGTGTTCAGACCCCTGGGCTCTCACTTGTGGGGTGCCTCAGGGTTCTGTTCTCTCCCCCATTCTTTTCAACATTTACATGCAGCCACTGGGAGAGATCATCAGGAGGTTTGGGCTGGGTGTTCATCAGTATGCGGATGATACCCAGCTCTACCTCTCTTTTAAATCAGAACCAGTGAAGGCGGTGAAGGTCCTGCATGAGTGTCTGGAGGCAGTTGGAAGATGGATGGCGGCTAACAGATTGAGGTTGAATCCTGACAAGACAGAAGTACTGTTTTGGGGGGACAGGAGGCGGGCAGGTGTGGAGGATTCCCTGGTCTTGAATGGGGTAACTGTGCCCCTGAAGGACCAGGTGCGCAGCCTGGGAGTCATTTTGGACTCACAGCTGTCCATGGAGGCACAGGTCAAATCTGTGTCCAGGGCAGCTGTTTACCAGCTCCATCTGGTACGTAGGCTGAGACCCTATCTGCCTGCGGACTGTCTCGCCAGAGTGGTGCATGCTCTGGTTATCTCCCGCTTGGACTACTGCAATGCACTCTACGTGGGGCTACCTTTGAAGGTGACTCGGAAACTACAACTAATCCAGAATGCGGCAGCTAGACTGGTGACTGGGAGCGGCCGCCGAGACCATATAACACCGGTCTTGAAAGACCTGCATTGGCTCCCAGTACGTTTCCGAGCACAATTCAAAGTGTTGGCCTTCTGGCGGTTCCCTCATTGCAAGAAGCAAAGCTACAGGGAACCAGGCAGAGGGCCTTCTCGGTGGTGGCGCCCGCCCTGTGGAACGCCCTTCCAGCAGATGTCAAAGCGATAAACAACTACCTGACATTCAGAAGACATCTTAAGGCAGCCCTGTTCAGGGAAGTTTTTAACACGTGATATTTTACTGTATTTTTGGTTTTTATGGAAGCCGCCCAGAGTGGTTGGGGAGACCCAGCCAGATGGGCGGGGTATAAATAATAAATTATTATTATTATTATTATTATTATTATTATTATTATTATTATTATTATTTACCAATAATCCATACAAACTGTTAACAACCACCAGAATACACCCTGACACTATGAGCAACTGCAAAACCATCCTCTTGCATCCTACGTTGGCTCCCAGGACGTTTCTGAGCACAATTCTGAGTGTTGGTGCCAACCTTTAAAGCCCTAAATGGCCTCAGCCCTGAAAGAGTGTCTCCATCCCCATTGTTCAGCCCAGGCATCAGGGTCCAGCACCGTGGGCCTTCTGGCGGTTTCCTCACTGTGAGAAGCGAAGTTACAGGGAACCAGGCAGAGGGCCTTCTGAGTAGTGGCACCTGCCCTGTGGGACACCCTCCCGTCAGATGTCAAGGAGATAAGTAACTATACAGCCTTTAGGGAAGTTTTTAATGTTTTATGATGGTTTTGCGTATGTTGGAAGTCTGAGGCTGCCCCCCCTTGCCTTCCTTGCAGCATCCTTCTCAAAGGGCTAAGGCATGACTACGCTCACAGAGTTTAAATCCACCGTAAGGTGCAGCAATCAGGCCTCTGTTTCAACACAAAATACCAATGATCCTTATGCCAAGTGGGAGAAAGGTCATCAACATGATGAACACACAAACCTTGGAGAGAAAAATGTAAAACAAAAAGCACCAGCAATTTAATTGGACTTAATGGAAGTCTCTGCTGATAAGAACATGTGAGCAACGCAGATTTTCCAGATCGATGCAAAACCTAGAGCAGGAAACCTTAGACCTTTAGATATTGCTGGACAGCAGCTATGCTGGGGCTGATGGGAGTCCAACAACATCTGGAGCGTGTGCTGAGCTAGGAAAGCCCTGTAACTGGGAAATTGCAGAGCAGTCCTACTTATTCCAAGGCAACCCTCCAACTTAATTGGGACTTGCTTCTAATTCAGGTTGCACAAACCTGCAACCTTAAAAAGCATTTGTAGAAGTCGCAGTCATCCTATGTTCTTTGCTCCTAACTGCCTGAAAGTGGTTTCTCTAGCCTAGGCTGGGGTATCCCAGACAAAGGAAGATAGATAGATAGATAGATAGATAGATAGATAGATAGATAGATAGATAATACTTTATTCGGCTATAAGCCCACCAGGTAAAACCAATCAGTAAATAAAATAGCGTCTTACATTTTAAAATATCAACTAAAATATTTCAACGCATAATCTCCTTCACATTACATACGGTCTCTAGATGTACCATATTGTGGCCTTGAATATAAAGATGGTGGATAGAATTTACTAGATTTTAATAGTCATGCAGCATTCCATGAAGTCTTTTATATGAAAGCACAGAATTCCGGAATCTTGCAACCTGTAATGTTCTATAAGAGTCAATATCTTGGAATAGATAGGCTAGATGTAAATCAGGTGGTTTAGCAACAGTTTCCAAAATGATTGAACTCAGAATCCTTGATCGGGGAACAATATAGAAAGGACAATTAAACAAGATATGATAAAGGGATTCTATTGATTTGTTGTCACATGCGCATAAACAGAGGTTTTACCGTTAGAAAATCTATTGTTCAGCACATTTGAGGGGAACACATTAAATCTGGCTCTAACAAAAGCGAATCTATGTGACGCAACCGATAAGGTAGACAGATATCGAGGTATCTGGGACATAAATGTAATGCCCAGGTTTATCGGGGAACATGTACCACCACCTGTAGTAAGATTTTTGTTATGTACTGAGTTGAATAGGATCCAAATTGCAGCAGTCTGATTGGTCCTAGAACAATAGGATCCAAATTGCAGCAGTCTGATTGGTCCTAGAACAATAGGATTCAGAATGCAGCAGTCTGATTGGTCCGAGAGCAATGCAGCAGTATGATTGGTTGGCAGGAACCACCCAATCATGCTCCAGATATAAGTGAATCCACAACCTGAATGGCTTACAGTAGAATTCCAGAATTAACCAATCATGTGCAGCCCATTGTGTAAATAATGTATATAAAGCAGATACTTTGAGGGGATTTGCATTCATTCCTCCTCACCACTATGAGCTGAATAAAGAGCATGAAATCACTTTGCGACTCTGAGTATATTTCAATTTTGTTGCAAGTCAACCTCCTCCAATCTTTGTTTGATGACTTTTTTTGCTGTAATTAGATCTAAGTTTAGTATATTGGAAGGAGAGATTCCGTAAGTCAACAGTTTGGAATGGATTTTTGTTGCCCATGGGCTGGTGAATTCATCTCTCCAAAGGCACTGAATAAGATGGTAATTGGGCAATTTATGCCAGAGAGACAGCCAGTAATTAAAGGCATGTCTCCACATCAGGATCTCTAAGGATGGGGTCTTAAGTTCTAAACGAATAGCAGAGTTGCTTACACAGGAGGGTAGTTTCAAAAGGCGTCTGAGAAAAAAAAATTGCAATGTCACCAGAGGCATGAGGTTTACAAAAGCGCCCCATAGAGGGACCGCATAGGCCATAGTTGCAACCACTTTTGCACTATAAACTTTTAAGGCAGATGGAACATGCATAGCCCCCTCTGTAAAGAAAAAGCGTAATAGAGCATAGATAAGGGCTTTGCCCTTATTTTGTAAGTATGTGATATGCGCTTGCCATCCCATTGTCGGAGCCAGCCGTTACAAATGGTGCTTTTTAGCATAAAATAAAGACACAGAAGCCAGCAATATTTCCACGGACAGAGGGCAGCTCATTTCAGACTTCTCCTCTCCCTCCAGTCCTTTTATTACTCTTTGTTCTCCCCAGCCGCATGGCTGCATTCCAATCTCTCACGTTACCTCACCCGGTCATGGCTTTAACCCACCCCCAAACCATATAAGGTTACACTGCACAGAGGGGGGGGGAACATAATTCCTTATAAGGTCAATATATTCCAATGCATTGTAAAGCTCAGAGTGCTGGTCAGCCGAGGTCAGGGGGCACCCTGCAATATTACAAGCCTTTACCGTGGCTATGACTCCCACATCCCATATTATGCTGGAAGTAAATTCCTAGATATTGAAATTTGTAGACTTGTTCAATTGGCTTCCCCTCGAGTTCCCATCTATACATTTTACGACTCCTGGAAAAAATTAGAACTTTAGATTTGGAATGGTTAATGGTAAGTAAATTTGATTGGCAATATAACGCGAAGATCTTAAGGGCCCTCCTCAAACCAATTCTTGAATATGAGAGGATCACCGCATCGTCAGCGTACAATAATAAGGGGCAGCGATCGTCTGCAAGCCTGGGTGCATGAATGGTGGTTTGGGCCTCAACTAGGGGAGTTCTCATGTCACTAATATAAAGATTAAAGAGATAGGGGGCAAGGATGCACCCTTGTCGTACCCCCTTATTTATTGGTACAGAGTTTGTGAGATCGCCCTCGGGTGTTAACCTCACCCTAGCGGCCGTCCCTTCATGTAATTTGATCATAAGCCACAACAGCCTTTTCTCTATGCCCCACTTTGCCAATTTTTCCCATAGCAGCTCTCTAGAGATACTGTCAAAAGCCGCCTTCAGGTCTATAAAAGCAGCACATAGAAGACCATGAGGGGGGAAAGAATACTTCCGCGCCAAATGATATAAAATTAGTGCATGGTCAATAGAAGCACGATTTGGTCTAAACCCGACCTGTTCATGGCCTATCAGATTGGAATCTTTGGCCCATTGGGTTAGTCTGGTTAGCAGGAAGCGAGTATAGATTTTCCCGATGATTGATAGTAAACTGATGTTACGATAGTTTCCTGGGTCCTCTGGTGGTCCCTTTTTATATATAGGAATTATGATGGACTCCTTCCATGATCTAGGTATCTGGCCCGTGGCATTAATTGCATCAAAGATTTTTGCAAGGATTTTGGCCCACCATACTGGGTGTTGTTTAATAGCTTCCGCCGGGATCAGATCGGGCCCTGGGGCTTTATCAGTTTTCAATTTAGCAATTAAATCTACTATTTCCTCCGGGTCAGTATCTGGCCATATGGGCAAGTGACATGAAAGAGTGTCAGGATGAATGTTAGAGATAGCTGTCTGGGAGAAATATTTTCTTAGAAATTGTTCCCATGCCGGGGCTGGTATAACCGTCAGTGGGTATTTCCTCGATCTTTTGTTGATTAAATTCCAGAAACCACGAGAGCTGCGAAGTTTAGAGGCAGCAATCAGCGCTTGCCAACGTCTTAGGTGCCATTCATGCTTGGCTGACTTCTGTGCCTGTTTGTAAGCAATTTTGGCCTGCAAGTACTCTGGGGAAAGAGTTTCAGCTCCAGAAGATTTATATCTGTTGTAAATACAACAGAGAGAGAGCCTAGCTTGCTTACATTTGGAATCAAACCAAGGAGCACCGAACCTGTGTTGATCTTGGTTAACCAGGTGAGTCCACTTACAACCTCAGTCTTCCATGGGCATCTTGGACCCAGTTTGCAACTTCTCACAAGAGGAAGTATTGAAATGTAACAGCCTCAAAATGTCTAGGGGGTAGGGTGCCAAGTGTCCTGGCTCCACTGGCCTCTCTCAGCCCTCTATGACAGCAGCCTGGGCACAAACGATAACTTATTCAGGATTTAAACACCACACGGCGTCTTCCTCTTAAGCCCTCTCTCCAATTAAGATAATGGCGTTCTCTTCTCTTTTAGCAGCCGAGGCCGGCCCGCTGATAAGAGAGAAACAAGGAGCAGTCTGCAGCAATCTGGAGCAGGGCCAAATCTCTCAGAAGGTTGCCATGGCATATAGTTGCAGCAATTATAAAATGCTTCAAAGGCTGACTGGGTCAGTTAAGATAAAATATATAAAGGATTAAAGGAAGATTAAAAGAAATCCGAGGAGCCCCGGTAGGCGCGTCTTACCTCGGCGCTATTTTCCTCCCCCAGACAAAGGAAATAAACAGGGCAATATCCTAAACCACCACATATAACACAAAGATGTCTCTCACCTGGTCATAGGTCAGAAGTCTATGAAGCTCATTTTTAGTGATCAGATGACAATGCTGGAAAAAAGCAAAGCAACCACAGCTACAGGCTAGCTCACGGGGTCGGGGGTCGGGGGGCAGCCTGCTGCCACTTCCTGCAATATGTAGTAAGACTGATAACTAGGATTGGGCAGTATGATCATATTAGGCTAGTGCTCTGTGAACTAGACTGGCTCTTGAACTGCTTCCAGGCCCAATTCAGAGCATCCCATTTGGCCTTTCAAGTGTTTCAAGGTTTGGGAAAAGGGTACCAGAAGAAGGCCCACTTATGTTTGCACTGCCTCTCCACTGACTAGAACGGGGGTCTGCAACCTTTAAGACAAAAAGAGCCACTTGGACCCGTTTCCGAAGAAAAACAACAACTGGGAGCCGCAAAAACATTGCAACATTTAAAACAAATATAACACTGCATATATTGTTTCTTGCCTTAATGCTATATATACAGGATCGTGCAGTCAGCTGTCAATCTCAAGAAAAAAGGACAAATTAATTATTTGCGAGTAGTTCCGCTCGGTTGCGTTGAGTGTCTGGGAAAAGTATGCCACCTCTCTTCCATCCGGGAGTTGGTGTCCCAGGACAGCGCCAATGCCATAGGGTGAGGCGTCGCATGCTAGCACCACCGGCAGCCTCTTGTCGAAGTGTGCCAAGACTGAGTTTGAGACAAGCAAGTCCTTGACTGCCTGGAATGCAGCCTCCTGGCGCTGGCCCCATACCCAAGGGGCCCGCTTGTCCAGGAGTCTGTGTAGGGGCTCTGCTACCGCTGCCTTGTGGGGAAGGAAGGAATGGTAAAAGTTCAATAGTCCCAAGAAGGCCTGAAGTTCAGTCTTGCTCTTGGGCGCTGGGGCATCACAAATGGTCCGTACCTTGTCCCCAGTCGGGTGGACCCCTTCTGCGTCCACCATAAATCCCAGAAAGTCCACCTGAGGCACTCCTAGTAGACATTTTTCCCGCTTCACCTTGAGACCCGCCGTCTGGAAACGGTGCAGAACGGTGCGGAGGCGGTCCTCAAACTCCTCTGGTGTGGGCCCGGCAATCAACACATCATCGAAGAAGGGGGTGACGCCAGGAATCCCTTTAAGGAGCGAGTCCATTAGATTCTGGAATATGCCTGGTGCCACACTGACACCGAATTGCAGCCGCTTTACCCTGAACGCTCCTCTGTGCGTCACAATCGTCTGTGCCTCTGCTGTGGCCTCATCTACTGGCAGCTGTTGATATGCTTGGGTCAAGTCCAGCTTGCCAAAAATTTTCAACCCAGCCAGGGTGGCAAGGACATGGCTGACCACTGGCACTGGGTATGCATGGGCCGTGAGGGCCTTGTTTATGGTACATTTGTAGTCTGCGCAGATGCGGACCGAACCATTAGGCTTGACGGGTGTGACGATTGGGGTTTCCCAGGGGGCATTAGGCACCGGCTCCAGCACTCCTTGCTCCACAAGCCGGTCCAATTCCTCGTCTATGCGGGGTTTCAGGGCGAACGGGACCCGGCGGGCCTTGAGCCTGACCGGTCGTACTGCGGGGTCAAGCTGTAGAGCAATGGGGGGGCCCGTATACTGTCCCAATTTCCCATCGAAAACCCCTGGAAATTCCTTGCAGATGGCGTCCACGTCCACTTGTAAGGTAGTGTGGTTCACCCCGGTGACAGCTAGCCCCAGTGGTCCAAACCATGCCAATCCCAGTAAGCTAATGTAGGGGCCCTTGACCACAAGCAAGTCCAGTTGCCGCGTCCGCCCTCGGTATTGCACCCTGAAGGTCCCCACCCCCATTGTGGGGACCTTACGTTTCTGGAAGTCCGGGAGGGTGAATGGGGCCGGCCTGAGTTTGGGACCCCCAGTAGGACACAGTTTCCTTAAGGTCCTTGCCGAGATTATGGATAGAGTTGAACCCGTGTCAAGCTCCATGCAGCATGGGGCCCCCTCTATCTGTACCTCTACATAAATTTTCTCTACGTTGGGGTGGGGCAATTGGTATACCTGGCAGTCCGTGAGCTCCGTCGAGTTGCCTTGGTGTGTTGGACCCCAGGACCTGGGGCTCTTGGATTGGTCATCTGATGCCTGGCGTCGGGTGGGCCGAGCCTGACACACCCGGGCGATGTGTCCCAATTTTCTGCACTGCCTGCACTCTGCGTTGCGGAAACGGCAGGTCCTCCTCTCGTGACTTTCCCCGCAGCTTGCGCAGTTCCCTCCTTCTCGTCGAGGCAGGTGTGGTATGTGGGCTGCTTGAGTGCGCTGCTGTACTCGGTGCACCTCCTCCCTGTCAGATCCTGAGTCGTCGGTGAGGTCTTCATGGTGGACCCTCGGTTGGGGTGGCAGGCTCAGCCGTGCCTCTTGCGTCGACCTCTTGGCAGCTTCCGTTGCCAGGGCCTCCTCCAGAGCGACCTGGAACGTTAGGTCCTTCTTGGCGTAGAGGCGTCGTTGCAGCTTCTCATCCTTCAGGCCACCGACGAGGCGGTCACGAAGCATGTTCTCCAGCTCTGAGAAGTTGCAGAACTGGGCAGCTTGGCGGAGAGAGGTCACAAACCCAGTTATGGTTTCCCCAGGGGCTTGCCACTTTGCGTAGAAGGCATTTCGACGAGCCACCACTGAGGGCTGCGGCGAAAAGTGCCCCTTCAGCTGTTCCATTATTGTTTTGTATGGAACAGTAGCGACGTCTTCAGGTGCAAGGAGAGCCCGGGCGATTTCAAATGTCTCCTCTCCGCAGATGCTGAAGAATATCGCCCTCTTCTTGGCGTCTTCTTCATCGGTGACCCCTTTGGCTTCTAGGAGGAAGGTGAAACGGGAGGCGTACGCTTCCCAGTCTCCAGATGCTGGGTTGAACGGCGAGAAGCTGCTGTCGGTTGCCATTCTGAGTTCCTTGTGTCCCGGAGCTGAAGCCTGGATACACGGTGCGAGGCAGTGGTGCGGCAGGTGGCGGTGCTGCGGTGCTGTGTGTGGCAGTCAGCTCAGCGGGATCCCATCCTCGTCGCCAGTGAAATATACTCAGAGTCGCAAAGTGATTTCATGCTCTTTATTCAGCTCATAGTGGTGAGGAGGAATGAATGAAAGTCCCCTCACAGTATCTGCTTTATATACATTATTTACACAATGGGCTGTACATGATTGGCTAATTCCGGAATTCTACTGTAAGCCAATCAGGTTGTGGATTCACTTCTACCTGGAGCAGGATTGGGTGGTTCCTGCCAACCAATCATACTGCTGCATTGTTCTAGGACCAATCAGACTGCTGCATTCTGAATCCTATTGTTCTAGGACCAATCAGACTGCTGCATTTTGGATCCTATTGTTCTAGGACCAATCAGACTGCTGCAGTTTGGATCCTATTCAACTCAGTACATAACAGCTAATTAAAATATTTAATTTACAACCAGGTAACCAGATTAATGGGACTTTTGCTCCTGAACCTCAGTGCTCAGTGTCTGCACATCAGGGCTGTAAGACGTCACCTTCATTTTCACACAGGCTTGCAAGCTGTCATCTGTGAGGCGTGATCGATGTTTGTTTTTAATATTGTTCATGTTGGAGAAGACCTGCTCACATACATATGTGGAACCGAAGATCGACAGGACTCCAAATGCATACTTTTTCATGTTTATATAAGTGTTGGGGATGGCATTCCATGTTTCGAATACAAGTTTGTCCTGTTTGGGAAGGTTTTCAATATCACTCCATTTATGATTCTGAGCCAGAATGGCCTTCTGACGGGCAACATCCTCAAGAGTAGCGGTCAAGCATTTGAACTTGGACACCCATATATATTTGTCGGCTATATCGGCCAGTTCCAGCTCAAGATCAGGTTGACTTACACCTGGAAATGCAGTCATATTCAATAGGGATGGATCGATCGCCAGGGGAGTGACAGGGAAGGATAATGTGTTTTTTTCCTCTCTGAACCCACAGAATCGTTTCCCAAACGAGCTTTGCATTGCGGTGATTGCAGACTTGAAATATTCCAAATTTATCGTATCATGACTTTGTTTGAACTCTCTCAAAGAGGGAAAGTGAGACAGTGTACCTCTCTGGAAATCTTTGACAAACACTGTCAACCTGCGCTCAAATGCCAAAACCTCCTCCAGCATGTGCAGGGCTGTGCCTCCTTTCCCCTGAAGGGTTGTATTTAGCGTGTTTAGATGGGCTGTCATGTCTACCATAAAATGTAATTTTTCCAGCCAGTCTGGCTGTTCCAGCTCAGCAAAGGTAAGCTCTTTGCTGGCCAGGAAGGTTTTTACTTCTTCCAAACATGTGACAAAGCGTTTTAGCACCTCGCCTCTGGACAACCACTGGACCTTGTTGTGGAGCAGGAGGTCCGAATATGTGCTTTCCACCTCATCCAATAGCAAACGAAACTGGCGGTGGTTTAAACCCTTTGCCATTATCTTATTAACAATCTGAATGACCACATCCATCACTTTTGTGCATTCGGGGGGAAATGTTTGAGCACACAATGCCTCTTGGTGCAGGATGCAATGAAATGACAGCAGCGTTCTACCCAGTGCCTTCTGCAGTAGAGCCACAAAGCCCTTCTGTGCTCCTCTCATGCTCGGTGCCCCATCAGTAGCCACTGAGACCAGGTGGTTGGTGTTTATTTTTTTAGCACTTAAAAAGTCCAGGACAGCCTTACAGATATCCTCACCCCTTGTTTGGTCTTTTAGTGGTATCAGCTCAATCAGTTCTTCCTGTGGCCCAAAAGAGTTCACATATCGGCAGAACAGCGCTATTTGTTCAATATCACCTTTATCTTTGGACTCATCACAGGCGATGGAGTACGCCACAGCTGAATTAATGTCTTGAATTTGCTGTTTGCTAATGTTTTCTGCCATTTTTAGGGTTCTGTCTTTAACAGTCTTCGCAGACAGAGGCATGTCTTTGATTTTCTGCACAATTTCATTCTTGTTTTTGAAGTCCATGTATAGATGTTCCGAAATCTTAATGAATGCTTCTTTTATATACTCTCCATCTGTGAACGGCTTCCCGTGCTTGACTATTTCCTGAGCGGCTACAAAACTAGCATATGTTGTGTAATTTGCAGACTTCACCCAATTCTTGAAATTATTTTTGCTCCTATCAACCTTCCTCATAAGTTCTGCAACGGCTTTTCGTCTCTCATCTCCATCTGGATATTTTTCAGCAAAGGCTGTGTGTTTATTCTGGAAATGTCTTGCAATATTTGACTTTTTGTTGTTTGCAAATTTCTCACCACATATTAAGCATACTGGTAAACCAGTCTTGTCAGTAGAGAATGCAAATGATTCTGTCCATGTATCATTAAACATTCTGTTTTCTTCAGAAATTTTTCTTTTCTTGCCTTTATCCATGGCTGGCCTACCGGGGGTCCAAAACAGGGACGTAATTAGAAATCAGAGGGCTCCATAGCAAAATTTGCTATGCCCGATGTCAGGGAACTGACATCAGAGCGAGAGGCGAAGGGGAGGCTCCCAGATTCTGCTGGCGAAGGACCCAGCACCAGGGGGAGAAGCAGCTCGGTAGAGGGGGAAGGAAATCAGCGCAACACCAGGGATAAAGGGGGGCAGATGGGGGAAGCGGAGAGAGAGCTCCGGGATTCTTCTCTGGACATCAGTGAGGAGAGCACAGGTCCTCCACTACCGATGCCCACCCTGCGCAGAAGACTCCCGCGCAGTGAGAGGAGGAGGCGACTGGGAGTCAGACAGCTTCTATGCTGGAAGAGGTTTAAGAAACGCCCACAGACAGATTCTGCTAGCGACTGAGACAGCTACGCGGAGATGGGCTGTGCAGTCAGAACGGTTTAACAAGGCAATTAAGCCTAGAGAGGCGGCAGTTTACGCACGAGTAACTCATACCCATTACACCCAATAATCAATGCCCCAAAATGCCATAGAAAAATAATCAGGGCCCCAGTGTACCATAAATCATAATCAGTGCCTGATGTAAATAATAATTAATAATGAGGGCCCAATGTCATCCTCGTCATTATAAAAATACCTTTTTTGACACTTTTTATTATTTCTTTGTTTGACCCCTCAGAATTACTCCTCCTCATAGAAATAAACATTAAATTAACAAGTTACCTTTTTTTGAGTGTGTGTTCTTCACTCCCCTTCAAAACAGTGACCAGCGTATATGCCCCCTTTCAATGCAGCCTGCTTACAAAGGCAGGACGACAAAGACCAGCAATAAGCTGTTGCATAACGTTCCCCAAGGAAAGCGTTAGCTATTCACCAAACTTTCCCCTGCTTAGGTTTAAAAAGGGGCTTCAAGCAACTAAAAAGGGGCTTCAGGCAACTAACTCCCACGTGGAATTGCCTATAGTAAGATGGCGGCCGCCTCAGAAGACCACGTGGGCAGATAAGATGGCTGCTGGGACGATCCGGTTACCCAGCAACAGCACAGCTGCTTCCGACGCTTTTAAAAGCAGCCTGCAAAGCAAACGTTGGAGCGCCGAAGCCACCTCACCCCCACAAGGAGAATGCTGCGCATGTGACCAAATAGAGAGGACTTACTTTGCTAGAGACAAGCCCCGACGCTACCACAAGCCTCCCTCTCTTCGCGCCGCCCAGCCTCCCAAGAAAAAAAAACCACTTCAAACAGTCACAAAGCACAAATTCCACGCCACCACGACTTGATCCGCCCACAACCTGATCCGCCAGACGCGCCGAGTCCTCCCCAGGAAAGGTAAAATGCGGCGATGAGCTTGCGTAGCGCGCTGGGCTCCCAGCAGCGAATCGACTTGGATAGGCAGCAAGCAATCCAAACGGAGAGGTTTTCGGCGTGATCAAGGCGCCCCCAGTAGATAAGGGAGTGATCCACTCATAAGCGGCTTTTTGCGTGTTTCCGCCCAGAAAATGCGCCTCCTCCCCTTGCCTCCGCCCCGGAGCTGCAGCAAAGGTGTTAAAGAGCCGCATGCGGCTCCGGAGCCGCAGGTTGCTGACCCCTGGACTAGAATCTTTAGCAGGGGCAGCTCTTTCCCAGGGAACTCCTGCTCTTTCAAGTATGGCAGGGCCTTTTCAGTCATGGCACCCGACCTTTCAGAATAATCTCCCAAAGAGGTTCACCTGGCCTCTGCTTTGATGTCCTTTCAGCAAAGACTTTTAGAATTTCCCCTGGTTCTTGAATTCATGGGCAGGGCGCTTGTGGCCCTCCAAACCCTGCTGTAGTACACAGGAACATAGGAAGCTACCTTATATTGAGGCAGACCATTGACCCATCAAGCTCAGGACTGACTACATGGACTGGCAGCAGCTTTCAGGCAGAGATCATGCCCAGCCCTAGCTGCACACACTGGTGACTGAGCCTGGAACCTTCTCCATGCAAAATGGCCGCTCTGCTTTTGCGTTACTGCCCTTAACAAACTGCAACTCCCACCCCGATCACTGGAGAAGTTGCCCACATTTGCTATAATCTAATCTAGTACATCTCTGCCACTCGGTTTATGTTGCTCTCTACTGGCTGCACTAGTAGAAACCTTAGTGGTGCAGCTGCAGCAACAGGGATCGCCGACACTGCACCCTCCTGGTGTTGCTGAAGTGGAACTCTCATGAGCCCCAGTCAGCAAGGCCAGTTCTTAGCAATTATGGGAATTTTGGTCTATCAACATTTGGAGAGCACTATGCTGCCTGCCATAAAGAAGGCTGATCACCGAAGAATTGATGCTTTTGATCACCCTTCGATCAAAAGAGGAGAGAGATAAAATATTGAGCCTGCATTACCAGAATACTCTGACAATACACGAATCAAGAGTGGAGATATTTAAGGATATTCCGAAACACTTGCTGGACCTTAGGTCTAACTACGGAGATTTGGTGACACTGTTGAAAGGTAATAGAACCATCTTTAGGTGGGAATTCCCCCAAGGCCTATCTTTTACCTTTAAAGGTAAAAAGTTTAAAATAAGATCAGTGGAGGAGAAAGAAAAATTTCTGAGAGATCACGAAGAAGACCTGCAAAAAGGAGTGGAAGAAGATCCAAGGGCCTTACGACCAGGAACATCAGACAAAGTACCACCACCCTTGGGATTGGACAAGCTACAGAAAGTGATACCACCGTCAGAACAAGAGGAGTTACTGGGAGCAGTTGGAGGAAAAATAATTTTAAAATACCATGTCTCTGCAACTATTAAGCTGGAACATTCATGGACTTAATTCCCCGGAGAAAAGGAAGAAAGTTTTTTATTTATTGAAAAAGGAACAATTGGACTTAATTTGCCTACAGGAAACACATGTGATAAGGCTACACAGGAAAATATTGATCAATAAGAGACTGGGCCAAGAATTTATTTCATCGGACAAGGTTAAAAAGCGGGGAGTAGTTATCTATGCAAAAGAGAGCCTATCACCGAAATTTGTTTTTAAAGATGATCAAGGAAGATTTATAGCAGTTGAAATTCAAACACAAGGAGAAAAATTTGTGATAGTAGGAGTATATGCACCGAATGAGGGGAAATCTGAATTCTATAAGAAGTTGCATGAGACTTTGTTGGACTATATGGACTACAACATTATTTTGATGGGAGATATGAATGGAGTGGTATTGACAAACATGGATAAGTCGCAGAGACAGGTAGTCACTAAGGATGGTAGACTACCAAAAACTTTTTTTGAATTGACTGACAATATGGATTTGATTGACATTTGGAGAATTAGGAATCCCTTGGGTAGAGAGGGAACCTTCTTGTCTGAAGCCCAAAAGACATGGACAAGAATTGACCAAATTTGGATAACTAGAGGACTGGCACCTAAGATTTGAAAGGTAGAGATCTGCCCTAAGACGTGCGCTGACCATAATGCCGTATTTTATTTTTATTTTTATTTTGTTTTGGTGTAAATTAATAAAAATTATGTTTGAAAAAATAATAAAAATAATAATAAAAAAATAATAATGCCGTGAAAATGGAGGTGAAACTAACACCAACCGGTTCCTTCAGATGGAGGATGAATGACACCTTGTTTAGAGATCAAGAGGCTATTAAGAAGGCCCAAAAAACCTTGAGAGACTATTTTGAGATAAATTTGAACACTACCGTGGAAAAAAGAGTAATCTGGGACGCAAGTAAAGCAGTTATGAGGGGGTTTCTGATTCAACAGAACTCATTAAAGAAGAGAGCTCAAAATGAGAAAAAAGAAAAAAAATTGGAAAAAATTAAAGAGGGCGAGAAGAAACTGAGAGTGAAACCCAATTCACAAGAGATTCTGAGAGAAATAAAGCTACATCAAGTGCAATATATGAAGATGATGAATCAGGAAACTGAATGGAAAATTAAACAAATGAGACAAAGGACTTTTGAATCGGCAAATAAATGTGGGAAACTGCTAGCTTGGCAGATGAAAAAAAGACAAAAGTTAAACACTATTGCTAATTTAGAGGTGGATGGAAAGAACATTCAGAATCCAGTGGAAATTAGAAAATGCTTCCAGAGGTATTTTAAACAACTATATACACAAGGGCCCCAGAAAGAGTCTGACATAGACCAGTTTTTGAAAACAAATGGATTGCAAAAGATTTCTCAAGAAAATAAAATAATGTTGAACTACAAAATTACGGAACAGGAGGTAGAAGGTGCCATTCAGAATATGCAGTTGGGAAAATCTCCAGGGCCGGATGGCTTAACCTCAAAATACTATAGAACCTTGAAGGACTGGATAATTCAACCAGTAAAGGAGGTTTGCAATGAAATTTTGGAGGGGGGGAAAGCGTCAGAGTCGTGGAAAGAAGCATATATTACACTTATACTGAAAAGTCCGAAAAGACACAACTTAAGAACTATCGACCCATATCCCTGTTAAATGTGGATTACAAAATATTTGCTGACATTTTGGCTAAAAGGCTAAAAAAAGTACTAGGGGAAGAGATACATAAGGACCAAGCTGGCTTTCTCCCAGGCAGACACTTGTCTGACAACACAAGGAATATAATTAACATTTTGGAGAAGTTGCAAGAGGACATTAACACTAAAGCAGTTTTAATCTTTGTGGACGCCGAGAAAGCCTTTGATAATATTTCTTGGAGTTTTATGAAGAAAAACCTTCAGGGGATGGGGGTCGGTCAAGGGTTTGAAAATGGTATAAGTGCAATTTATTCAGAACAAAAGGCTAAATTAATAGTTAACAATGTGGTGACAGAGGAATTTAAGATAGAGAAAGGGACACGACAAGGCTGCCCAATTTCCCCATTACTTTTTATTTCGGTCCTGGAGGTTCTGCTAAATATGATTAGAAGGGACCATCTGATTAAGGGTATAAAGGTCGGAGCCAAACAATATAAATTGAAAGCCTTTGCAGATGACTTAGTATTGACATTACAGGAGCCAGAACCTAGTACTAAGAGTATTATAACTGATCCAAGAATTTGGCCATGTGGCAGGATTTAAGTTGAATAAGTTAAAAACTAAAGTCCTTGAGAAAAACTTAACAATGACTGAAAGAGAGAGGTTTCAGAATGAGACAGGTTTAACAGTGGTTAAGAAGGTGAAATACTTGGGGATTAATATGACAGCCAAAAATGGGAATTTATTTAAAGATAATTATGAAAAATGCTGGTCGGATGTTAAAAAGGATTTAGAAATATGGTCAAATCTGAAGCTTTCCTTGTTGGGTCGAATTGCTGCTATAAAGATGAATGTATTGCCAAGAATGCTGTTTTTGTTTCAATCACTACAAATCTTAGACAAAATGGACTGTTTCAAGAAGTGGCAGAGAGACATTTCTAGATTTGTCTGGCAGGGCAAGAAGCCCAGGATAAAATTTAAAATATTAACTGATGAAAATGACAGAGGTGGATTTGCCCTGCCAGATTTTAAACTCTATTATGAATCAGCAGCTTTCTGCTGGTTGAAGGATTGGCTGCTTCTTGAGAACACAGACCTTTTGGATTTAGAAGGTTTTAACAATGTTTTTGGGTGGCATGCATACTTGTGGTACGACAAGGTTAAAGCACATAAAGCATTTAAAAACCATATTGTCAGGAAAGCATTGTTTAACGTCTGGACAAGATATAAAGACTTATTTGAAAACAAAACCCCAAGGTGGTTGTCACCGATGGAGGCAAAGGCCCAGAAAAAGCTCAATATGGAGGCCAAGTGGCCCGAAATATTGGGAAATTTTGGAGCAGGAAGGAGATAAACTGAAATTGCAGAGTTTTGAGAAACTAAAAGATAAAGTGTGAGACTGGCTTCACTATTACCAAATAAGAGAGGCCTACAATTTAGATTAAAAAAATGGCTTCCAGGTGGAAAAATCAAAATTGGAAACAGAATTGTTAGATCCCAAAACAAAGATACATTCAAGAATGTATAACTTGCTGTTAAAATGGAACACTCAGGATGAGACAGTTAAATCTGCTATGATTAAATGGGCACAGGACGTTGGACATAACATCATGTTTGCTGACTGGGAACAGTTGTGGACCACAGGTATAAAATTTACGGCATGTAATGCCTTAAGAGAGAATATTATGAAAATGATTTACAGGTGGTACATGACACCAGTCAAGCTTGTAACAATCTATCATTTGCCCGATAATAAATGTTGGAAATGTAAAGAAACTGAAGGTACATTCTTTCACCTTTGGTGGACGTGCCCAAGGATTAAGGCTTTCTGGGAAATGATCTATAATGAAATGAAAAAGGTATTTAAATATACTTTCCTGAAGAAACCAGAGGCCTTTCTTCTACGCATTGTCGGCCAATTGGTGCCAAAGAAGGATAGAACTTTTTTTTATGTATGCTACAACAGCAGCAAGATTACTTATTGCAAAGTATTGGAAGACACAAGATTTACCCACTCTGGAAGAATGGCAGATGAAGGTGATGGACTATATGGAATTGGCAGAAATGACTGGCAGAATCCGAGACCAGGGAGAAGAAATGGTGGAAGAAGACTGGAAGAAATTCAAAGACTATCTGCAGAAATACTGTAAAATTAATGAATGTTAAAATGATGTTGGACTGAAAATAAGTGGTTTTGGTATTAAGGCTAATAAGAATATGTAAATATAGATAGTTATATGGATGAAAATTTACAGTTATAATAGGTTAAGAATATAGAGTAAAGATAAATGAAAGAGGGTAAGGGTTTGCTGAAAGGACTTTGTAAACGGGAATACAAAAAGGGGAGGTGTGAGGAGGTCAAGGAAATAAGCAAATGAACCTAAAGATATTGAAAAATGGATTATTTCTTTTTTAAGATTTTTTCTTTTTTTTCTTTTTTTTCTTTTTTTCTACTTTTTTAACTATCTTTTTTTGTATTTTTTATCACACTGTTTTTCTTTTGTGTAAAATCTCAATAAATATTTTATTTAAAAAAAAAGAAGAAGGCTGATCACCGAAGAATTGAGGCTTTTAAATTATGGTGCCAGAGGAGACTCTTGAGAGTCCCATAGACTGCAAGAAGATCAAACCTATCCATTCTGAAGGAAATCAGCCCTGAGTGCTCACTGGAAAGACAGACCGTGAAGCTGAGGCTCCAATACTTTGGCCACCTCATGAGAAGAGAAGACTCCCTGGAAAAGACTCTGATGTTGGGAAAGATGGAGGGCGCAAGGAGAAGGGGACGACAGAGGACGAGATGGTGGGACAGTGTTCTCGAAGCTACCAGCATGAGTTTGACCAAACTGCGGGAGGCAGTGGAAGACAGGAGTGCCTGGCGTGCTCTGATCCAGGGGGTCACGAAGAGGCGGACACGACTAAACGACTAAACAACAACAAATGCTGCCTACCCTGAGCTACACACAGGCAGGAAAGTTAAAGAAACACGACTCAGTTTGCTTCTCCAGATAGCAGAGACCAACAAGTTACATCCTTGTAATCCTGGTTTCGGCGCTCAAAGTCTTCCACGTGGGCAGCAAGGTGGGAATTGACCATGCAGAAGCTGGTATTGTTGCAGACAAACCTCACGGCCACACACCCCTTGTTACCCTGCAGGGGCGGAGCAAAGATGCCTGTTAGTGAGCAAGCAGGAAAGAGGGGGAAACTGGTTGGCAGAGATTAGAAAAACAGATAGACAGACAGAAAGATAGACGTAGGGAATTCCGCTCTCAGGGTCTACTTCCCATCTTCCCCATGATGCCTGTGCCCACTGTCTCCCTCATCACTTCCTTGATGCGGCTGAGCTGGTCCTTCCTGACAAAGATGAGCAACATCATTTCGACTAGACGGACCAGCTGCACCTAGAAGATGCAAGGTACTGGGATGTCTACCAGCTCTGTTCATTGCTTGCTGTCCTGGGCCGGCTGGATGCAGATTGGAGTGGCAGGTGGCACCAACTGGGGATCCCCCAAGGGAAGAAGGCTCAGAGCCAGGGAACTGGTGGGGGGTCGTCAGAGGGAGAAGAGGGAGCAGACTGTGAGCAAGAGGAGGTGTTGGAAACTGAAGAGGCAGGAGGGCAGAAAGATTCTGTGGCAAGCAGCAGCCCAGAATCCGAGGCAGAAGTGGAGGCTGGAGGCGGGGGTCAAGAGGCAGAGATCAGGCAGGCTGCTGAAGAAGCCAGGGGGTCTCCCCATCCTGCTGCGATCAGCTCCCCTCCCTGCTGGTCTCCCAGAACACAGAGAAATTAAGAGGATGGAGCAAAGACAGGCAAGGTGTCAGAGTCTCAGGTTGCTTGGGAAGGACCAGGGGGAGGAGGAGACTTCAGAGAGTGGTGGGAGGGTAGCAACCTTCAGCCTTCACAACTACCTCACTGGGGCAAGAGCTGTTGGGAAAGGTTTCTGTGATCACTAGGCCTGCATGGTTTGGGTTTCTTTGAATAAAGAATGTTGGCTTCTTTTGAATAAAACACCACTGACACCAGGTGTTTTTTCTTGCTGACCTCCTCCTCCTCCTCACTCCAGCTCCTGACAGCTGTCTGGCTGCTGAAGAAATGGGTGGGGTTGGACTTACTTTCTTGTACTTGGAATTGGAACGCAAAGCCTTTTCCACAGCTGTCAGCCACTCTTGCTCCTTTGTCGAGTCCAAGTAGAAGAAAGCCTCTGTGCTCAGGTCCAGCTCCTGGAACCGAATGCCCAAGTGCCAAAGAGAAGGATGTGGAACTGCAGGAATAGGACTCCAATCGGAACAGACGTGCTGGTTAAATATGCAAAGACAACAGGAGTGTGCAAGGGCAGGCAAGATCAGGACCAAGAACAAACAAGTAATACCAGCCACTTCTTCCTCAGCTTAGCTATTCGGGGCCCCAAAGGAGCTTTGCTAATGAAAGAAAAAAAGCTTTTCCCTTGTATTTTTAAAGTTGTGTCAGCCAGCCTGATATCTAAGCACTATCCCAGTAGCCACAGGCAACCAGAAATTCTTTGAAGGCAAGTGAGTTGGTTGATCTCTCCATTCTTCCTTCACCTGGCAACCTGGTTTCCAGGCTGGCTTTCCGGGAGCAGAAAACCACCTCTCAGATCTGCTGTGCCAAGCTTGTTTGCTAGAAGATTACCCCGTAACACCCTTGTCCTCTTTGCAAACCTCCTAAATGGCTAGCCTTCTGTGTTTCCATGCTGGCCATGAAGGAATGGGCATTCCTGACTCTGAAAACAGCACAGAAATACAGCCTGTCTAGTAAAGGGGTAAAAAGAGCAAGCTAAACAGCCTCTGTAAAACAGTAGCATCTAAAGCTGCTAACCACATACTGATAAACATATCATAAAAGCAGACATGAAAAACAAATGGCCACTGGGTACTACTAACAGTGGGACATGGGTGGCGCTGTGGGTTAAACCACAGAGCCTAGGGCTTGACGATCAGAAGGTCGGCGGTTCGAATCCCAGCGACGGGGTGAGCTCCCGTTGCTCAGTCCCTGCTCATGCCAACCTAGCAGTTCGAAAGCACGTCCAAGTGCAGATAGATCAATAGGTGCCGCTCTGGCGGGAAGGTTAACGGCGTTTCCGTGTGCTGCTCTGGTTCGCCAGAAGAGGCTTAGTCATGCTGGCCACATGACCCGGAAGCTGTACGCCGGCTCCCTTGGCCAATAAAGCGAGATGAGCGCCGCAACCCCAGAGTCGGACCTAATGGTCAGGGGTCCCTTTGTTGTTGTTGTTGTTTAGTCGTTTAGTCATGTCCGCCTCTTCATGACCCTCTGGACCAGAGCATGCCAGGCACTCCTGTCTTCCACTGCCTCCCCGCAGTTTGGTCAGACTCATGTTTGTAGCTTCGAGAACACTGTCCAACCAGGGGTCCCTTTACCTTTACCTTTACCTTTAACCTACTAGTACTTCACCTTGGTCTTCCAGCACAACAGTGGCTGTTAATAGACTCCATTGTCAGGCAACAGGGGGTCTTTTGCTTCTCTGCTGATTAGCGATTTCTTTTTGGCTTTAGCTAAACATTCAGCGTACCCAAAAGACAGCTTTTGCTGATTTCACAGAGGGAGAGATCAAGTTCATCCGACGTACAAATTCGACTCTAAAACAGATCCTGCTTGATAGTTGAGCCTTTGTAAGTAAGTCCTCTCAATCATTCTTCTGCAAGGCTTGTTTGTTTTTCCTAGTCTGCTGAGATGCTAGTAGTGTCCTGCCTTTCCATCCTCCTGAGCAGGCTAGTAAAAAATATATTTTAAACAACAACAATATATTTAAGCAACACTACCTGGGGTGTAAGAGACATCCATATCTTTCTCGTATAATTCCTCTGTGTATTATTGCCACCTCTTCTTGACGTCTTCTGCTTCTGTTAGGTTCTTTCCACCTTTGTCCTTTATTATGGTACTCTTTGTATGAAATGTTCCTTTCATTATTATTATTTTTTTAAAAAAATTATTGGTTTTTCACAATTTGTATAAACACAAACAATACACAATACAAACATACTAACATATAAACAAACATGTATAATTTCAAATCCTTTTTTCTTAAACCTTACTTCACTGACTTCCCCGTACCTCCCCTTTCTGCATCCCAATTTCCAAATTTGTTTCAGCAAATCCTCCCCCTTGATTTTATCTAATTTTCCCTTGTTCTTTTCTTTTACTTAATCTTTTACAGCTGTAGTCCCCTTTTTTCTATAACCTCAACATTTTAGCACTCATTAATTTTACAATATTTCTTAAGATAAATTTTGAATTTCTTCCAATCTTCTTCCGCCGTCTCTTTCCCCTGGGCTCGGATTCTGCCAGTCATTTCAGCCAGTCCCATATAGTCTATCACCTTCATCTGCCATTCTTCCAGAGTGGGTAGATCCTGTGTCTTCCAATACTTTGCGATGAGAATTCTTGCTGCTGTAGTAGCATACATAAAAAAAGTCCTGTCTTTCTTTGGCACCAATTGGCCAACAATGCCCAAGAGAAAGGCTTCTGGTTTCTTGGGGAAAGTACATTTAAGTACCTTTTTCATTTCATTATATATCATTTCCCAGAAAGCCTTAATCTTCGGGCACGTCCACCAAAGGTGATAAAAAGTACCTTCATTTTCTTTACATTTCCAACACTTATTATCAGGCAAATGGTAGATTTTTGCTAGCTTGACTGGGGTCATGTACCACCTGTAAATCATTTTCATAATATTCTCTCTTAAGGCATTACATGCCCTAAATTTTATACCGGTGGTCCACAACTGTTCCCAGTCAGCAAACATAATATTATGACCAATGTCCTGTGCCCACTTAATCATGGCTGATTTAACTGTTTCATCTTGTGTATTCCATTTCAGCAACAAGTTGTACATTCTTGACAAATTCTTAGTATTGGGTTCTAACAGTTCTGTTTCTAGTTTTGATTTCTCCACCTGGAAGCCAATTTTCCTGTCCTGTTTAAACACCTCCATTATTTGATAATAATGGAGCCAATCTCGTACTTTAACCTTCAATTTCTCATAACTCTGTAATTTCAGTTTATCACCCTCTTGTTCCAAAATTTCCCAATATTTTGGCCATTTGGCCTCCATGTTAAGCTTTTTCACGGCTTTAGCCTCCATTGGCGACAACCACCTTGGGGTTTTATTTTCCAACAAATCTTTATATCTAATCCAAACATTATATAATGCTTTCCTAACAATGTGGTTTTTAAAAGCTTTATGAGCTTTCACCTTGTCATACCATATATATGCATGCCATCCGAAAACATTGTTAAACCCTTCCAAATCTAAGATATCTGTGTTCTCAAGAAGTAGCCAGTCTTTCAACCAGCAGAAAGCTGCTGATTCATAGTACAGTTTTAAGTCCGGCAGGGCAAATCCCCCTCTTTCCTTTGCGTCAGTTAAAATCTTAAATTTTATTCTGGGTTTTTTCCTTTCATAGCTCCAGTTTTCTTGAACAGATCTCTGGTTCTTCCCATTCTGTTGTTTTCCTCTATTTCTTTGCATTGCTCGTTTAAAAAGGCCCTCTTGTCTCTCCTTGCTATTTTTTGGAAATCTGCATTCAATTTCCTGTATCTTTCACTATCTCCCTCGCATTTTGCTTGCCTTCTCGAAGTCCACCTTTCCTTTTTTTTTTTAATAGATATTTCTTGAAGTTTCAGAAATTATATAAAGAAAACAAACAAAACACAGACAAAAAAACAAGTATAATTTCAATCCCTTATTTTCTTATACTTTACTTCGCTGACCTCCTCCTACCTCCCCTTTCTGTATTCTAATTTCAAATTATTTATTCAGCAAATCCTCTCCCTTAATTTCATTTAGTTTTTAACCTTTCTTTTCTTTTCGTAGTGGGGCGAGGGAGGTATGGCAGTGGGGGCAGATGTCATAGGCGAAGGGGATCGAGATATGGATATGCTCGTACCCCTTCCAATCTGCGCCCCATCCCGAGGGACGAAGGTAGGGTGAGCAAGGATTACTCACCTCCGTCACTGGTGTTGTGCAATGCCAGGTCTATAGGCAAAAAAACCGCCACCCTGCGAGACTTCTTCACCTCGCAGGAGGTTGACCTGGCTTGTGTGACGGAGACCTGGGTGCACGAAGGGGAAACTGTTACCTTACGAGAGATGGCGCCCCCGGGTTTCTCCGTCCTCCACCAGTCGCGGACTGTGGGCCGGGGGGGAGGGGTGGCATTATTAATCCGAGAAGACTGTTCTTTCAGGGCTCTACCATCGCCATCGATCCCCGGCATTGAATGTGTTGGCCTAGTGTGGGGCTCCGAGGTGAGCTTGGCTGTCTGGCTGGTGTACCGGCCACCTAGCGCACCAGCAGCCACCCTGTCAGGCCTGTTGGAGGCGGTGGCCGGCTGGGCCTTGGAGTTCCCCAACCTATTGGTACTGGGGGACTTCAACATCCATGCTGATGCCACTCCCTCCTCACAGGCTCTGGACCTGGTGTCTTCCATGGCGACACTAGGGCTCTCCCAGTTTGTTTCGGGCCCCACACATCAAGCAGGCCACACGCTGGATTTGATCTTTGGCGCCGGTATAGATGTGATCATGTCTCCCTCGATGAAAGTGCCATGGTCTGATCACTACGCACTGAAAGCCAGGATTGATTTTCCACCCCCACCCTGCTTAGGTGGCGAGCCAATTTGGGCTCGCCCGCGGAGGCTGATGGACCCTGATAGATTCCGTCAGGCCTTGCGGGACCTTGCTCCGCCTGGCGACTCATTGACTGAGCTTGTTGAGGGCTGGAATACCCAGCTCCTGGCAGCCATCGATGAGATCGCACCTAGGCGCCCTCTGCGACCCCGCAGAAACCGGGCTCCCTGGTTTACCGAGGAGCTTCGGAAAATGAAGCGGGACCTCAGACGGCTAGAGCGAGTATGGCGGGGTGCCCGTGACGGAGCTTCAAGAACATCTTATAGGGTTTTTATGAAAACCTACGAGATGGCAGTGAAGGCCGCTAAGAAGTCCTACTTCTCAGCCTCCATTGCCTCCGCTAGCTCTCGCCCGGCACAATTATTTAGTATAATTAGGTCTTTAACGTCCCTCGAAGGACAGCCAAATTTAAATAACAATTCGACACACAGCTGCGAGGCATTTGCGAGCTCTTTTGCGGAGAAGGTCCTGTTGCTCCGCCATGACCTCCCTGCCAATTTGGATACAATGAAGGAACTGGAGGCCCCTCGACTGTCCTCGGGTCCAGTATTGGACCACTTTGACCGGATATCCCCAGCCGATGTGGACAGACTCCTCCAAGCTGGAAAGCCCACCACGTGTCCTCTTGACCCGTGCCCGTCCTGGCTGATTAGAGCGTGTCCAGACGAGGTGCGGGCCCCCCTGGGTGATATCATCAATTTGTCCCTTGGCACTGGAATATTCCCAGGGGAACTGAAGGAGGCAGTGGTGCGTCCGCTCTTAAAGAAAACATCATTAGATCCTTTAGATCTATCCAATTACCGCCCGGTTTCGAATCTTCCATTCCTGGGTAAGGTGATTGAGAGAGTGGTTGCTGAACAGCTTGGTAGGTTTCTGGATGAAACATCGGCTCTGGATCCATTCCAGTCCGGCTTCCGCGCTGGTCATGGGACCGAGACGGCTCTGGTCGCCCTAACAGATGATCTCCGCAGGCAGCTGGATCGAGGCGGGTCGGGGCTGCTGATTCTTCTAGACCTGTCAGCAGCCTTCGACATGGTCGATCACGAACTCCTGGACCGCCGCCTTGCCGACGTGGGGATCCAGGGCACAGTCCTTCAATGGCTGCGCTCGTTTCTCTCCGGTCGGGGACAGAGGGTGGCGCTTGGGGGGGAATTGTCATCGCGCCACTCCTTGGTGTGTGGAGTGCCTCAGGGTGCGATTCTCTCCCCGATGCTTTTTAACATCTTTATGCGCCCCCTCGCCCAGCTTGTCCGGAGTTTTGGGCTGGGTTGCCATCAGTATGCTGATGACACCCAACTCTATCTGTTGATGGATGGCCATCCTGACTCGGCCCCAGATACACTGACCAGATGTCTGGAAGCTGTGGCTGGATGGTTACGTGGGAGCCGGTTGAAGTTAAACCCTTCGAAGACAGAGGTCCTCTGGCTGGGACGGAGCGATATGGGATTGAGGGGGCAACTCCCGTCTCTTGCGGGGGTGCAATTAGTGCCAGCATCGTCCGTGAAGAGTTTGGGTGTAATCTTCGATACCTCCCTCTCTATGGAGGCGCAGATTACAGCTATAACAAAGGCGGCATTTTTTCATCTCCGCCAAGCTAAGCAGTTGGCTCCTTATCTCTCTCGCCCTGACCTAGCCGCTGTGATCCATGCGACGGTCACCTCCAGACTGGATTATTGTAACTCGCTCTACGTGGGGCTGCCCTTGAGACTGACCCAGAAACTCCAGCGGGTGCAGAATGCCGCGGCGAGACTCCTTACGGGGTCTTCGCTGCGAGATCATATCCATCCGGTGCTGTACCAGCTGCACTGGCTCCCGGTGGAGTACAGGATCAGGTTTAAGGTGCTGGTTTTAACCTTTAAAGCCCTATACGGCCTAGGACCCTCGTACCTACGGGACCGCCTCTCCTGGTATGTCCCACAGAGAAATTTACGGTCTGCAAATAAAAACACCCTAAAGATCCCAGGCCTCAGAGAGGTTAGGCTGGCCTCAACTAGAGCCAGGGCCTTCTCGGCCGCAGCTCCAATCTGGTGGAACGCTCTGTCACAAGAGACTAGGGCCCTGCAGGACCTGACATCCTTCCGCAGGGCCTGCAAGACAGAGATGTTCCACCAGGCCTTCTGTCAGGGCGCAGCCTGACCCCCTCCTCTGGCAATCTGCACAAAATTTTGCTTGATGGTTGCCATTAATTTGATTTTAATTTGATTTGATTAATTTTATAATGAATGTTTTAGAATGTTAAACTATTTTGATCATTGTTAGCCGCCCTGAGCCCGGCTTCGGCTGGGGAGGGCGGGATATAAATAAAATTTATTATTATTATTATTATTATTATTATTATTATTATTATTATTATTATTTTAACTTAAACATTATTGCTATAAACCACTTAGCTTCTAAACCGTCATCATTCTAACATTCATTAATTTTGCAGTGTTTCTCAGCCCTTCCTTCAATTTGTTTTTGATAACCTTATTTTCATTTAGTTTAGTTCATTAAAAAAAAAGAGAATCCAGTTTTACCTTGTCCAAACTTAAACATCGAACTTATACATCAGTTCTTATTCTTAAAACATTTTTTCTAAGGTCGACCAAGATTCCCTTCCACGAATTTCCCAATTTACATAACAATAACAAACAAAGTAAAAAACGAAATAAATTGTAATTATGAACCCTTTGGATTCCCAAACTCCACCCCCCTTTCCTGGTTTCAGCCCCCAACAATGTCCATCAGTCTTAATCTACTATCAGCCTGGAGATCTCACATCCGAGGCTCTTAATGGTCTCTCAGTTCCTCTCTGCCGGTCTTTTTGATAGACCTTGATATTAAACACCAAATCTTGGAGACGTTCCGGCCCAACAGGGTCCATATTTTTTCCACCTAGGCCTCCATACTTGAGAGTAGAGCCTATGGGGTGTTCCATTTCTTGTTTCTTGCTCCTTTCCAGTTCAAAAATCCCCAAAGCTCTAACCTCCACCTTAATCACATTTGTAATCCCTAGGTCTTCTGATCTCCACATAAGAAGATCTCTCCATTTCTCAATCTCCAATTCAGGCCGGGCTTTCCACATCAGATTTTTATTTTCCTTTATTGCCATCATGCCAGGCCTCTAAGTAGAACTCTCTTTTAACATCTGCACACCAGCTCCTCCTTCCTTTTCTTCAGGGGCGACATATGTCTCCTTCTCCATATTCTCAAAACTCTCGGATTTCTCTATTTGTCCAGTTAAATAAGCTCCTTGTTTCCAATCCTTATCCGATCCAAGAATGTTATTTACTGTTAAGTCCAGAGTTGAAACATTTGTAGCCATAACATCAAATTGACCTTGTAGCTTTCCCAAGAGAACAAATGCTCTGTCCAATTCAACCTGGATTTTCTCTCCTCCAGCCATTTCTGTAATGTCACTAAGTCCCTCTAGGGGGATTTTAGTTCCTTAATATTCTTTTCAGCTCGAGTCCAGAAATCCAGTTATTTTGTAACAGCCCTTCCTTATTGTCAACAAATTGTAACCAATGTAACCGGCAGAAGCAATAAAAACAGGGTTCTCTTTTTCCGTCTTGACAGCTGACTTGACAGCTGTCAAGCTCTTCAATACTTCATCAACAGGCTCTCTCACGGGGCGATCCCGGGCCCGGGGGGCAAGTCCACCTTTCCTTTTGAAGCAAAATGTCCTTGAAATGGGGGAGAAATGCCCTGCATGAAGTCTTGGGTTTGCAATTTGGGGAGAGGGAAGACTGTCTGCGGCGCTGGGGAGCGGGCAGGCTGGCGAGGCCCCCTAGATCTAGAGGCCCTAGGCTTCAGCCTACTTAGCCTATACATAAATCCGGCCCTGCCTATGTCACAGTGAGCACAGGCCCATCGATCACGTGCAAGCCATTCTGCGTGTTGGGAAGGAGCCTCCTGTTCTGGGCCAGGGGGAAGAGTGACACCAGCAGAAGACTGGGTGGTGGGGTCAAAGATGATCCCAGGGAGCACGTGAGGAGTCAAGGCTTCCCGCATGAAGGCCTCGCTTCCCCTAGACGTCCCTTCCTCCTGGTCTGTGTTCGCTTTCTTCTTCAGGTACAGTGCCAGCATGTTCTGGATGGTGCACCTGCTTTCGGGGGAGAGCTTGTAGAACTGGTCCACAGTAGAAGAATAGCCATGAGACGGGTGAGACTCCTGCAAGGCGTCCCCAAAGTCAGGGGAACATAAGCGCATTTGAAGAGCCTTGCTGGGTCAGGCCAAGGCCCATTCAGTCCGACATCCTGTTGGCATGTAGTTGGTCCACCACAATTGCAATATTATTGCATCCTTCAGGAATGGTGTGTCCAGCTCCATCTGAGTCATCATCCAGGCACGCTGTGGAGCTGCATGGATGAGAGATGGGCATCTTCGGCCAGTCAGGGGTGAAGAGCTGGCAAGATCCCCTGTACTGAGCAGAAAAGCAAACTCTTTGGCCTCCGAGATCTCTCCCAACTCTCAGCAGCCCTCACTGTGAGCCATACTAGAGGAATTTTGCCCTGCTTTTCCTGAGCTACAACACAGGAGCGCACCCCCAGGGGGCCATGATGTGGTAACCCTGGCGAAGCATTGCAGAGCAACTGAGAAAGCAGAATGATGTTTGCGTGGACAGTCCATTAGAAAGCTGCACATTGCAGAATACGGCCCAATCCAGGCAAAAACATCTGCCGTTTACAGAAAGATAAAACCATAAAATCAGGAAAAACCTACAGTACATTAAAAGAGTAATAATTATTTTACCTGCCTTAATTATAATAAAGCATTGACATGCATATTTTAAATTAGCGGTTAAGGTCTTAAACTACACATTTTAATAGTTTCACATCTGTATTCTTTACTGTGTTCTAGCTTATAGATTTTGATTTTAACCTACATATATATGAGAGCCAGTGTTTGGTAGTGGTTAAGAGCGGTAGTCTCGTAATCTGGGGAACCGGGTTCGTGCTCCGCTCCTCCACATGCAGCTGCTGGGTGACCTTGGGCCAGTCACACTTCTCTGAAGTCTCTCAGCCCCACTCACCCCACAGAATGTTTGTTGGGGAGGGGGAGGAGAATGTTAGCCGCTTTGAGACTCCTTAGGGTAGTGATAAAGCGGGATATCAAATCCAAACTCTTCTTCTTCTTCTACATGTTCTCTATCTCTGTAGAAGTCCATATTCTGGTTTGTGGCTGTAATAAATTGATTCGTTCATTCAATAAAGCTTCGGTGGTTTTGAAATTCAGTAAATTGTCTCTGCCTCCATTTTTTGCTATTGAGGGAAACGCTCTATAAAATAATCATAACACATCAGGGTTGTAGTCAACATCAGTCCTTTCCACAGCAGACATATTTAAATTGATGGGCACAAATTACGTGGCTGTGTTGATTTTGACGCATCTCTTCTGAGTAAAACTCAGTTGACTACTGTAGGGATAATCGTGGAGTGGGCAGTGGGGTCGGGAGGGAGCACACTCCCCACCAGCAGGCAGCCACAGTCTGCCTGCACACGTGACCCTGGGGTGCGTAGCATACTCCCCCTCACAGACAAAGTCATGGCTGTCTGGAACATCCTTCCCTCTGTCTGACCTTTTGCGGTCTCAGCAGTCTGCGGTGTCCTGTCTGTAACCTTTGTCCCTGAGACATTTTGTCTCCTTCGTCATACACTGTGCAAGGGGAAAATGACGCGGTGGAAACAGGTGCCAAAATAACTTTGTACCACCCCACGATCTCGGGACCAAAGGTGTGTAAAGGTCACAGCCCAAAATGTATCTGCCTAGCTTGCATATTTGTCTCAATAAAAGGAGGCTCCACGGGACTGGTCAGCAGCTCGCTTCAGCCCACCTGTGCGCAGCTCACATGATGATCAACACCTGTCTTGTGCCTTCACTTCAGACTACTCCTCACAGGATATCATGGAATTGTAGAGTTGGAAGGGACCACAAGAGTCATCTAGTCCACCCCCTGCAATGCAGGAATATTTTGCCCAACGTGGGGCTTGAACCCACGACCCTGAGATGAAGAGTCTCACACTCTACTGACTGAGCTATGGGCAGATATCTTGTTTGAGAAATGTGTCCCTTGGAAACATTTTGGTTTTATCCTCTCTGCAGGAGTTGCTATGCCTGATCATTCCATCTAGTTCTGTCGAAAGAGAGGTGGGGGTTGTTTTCTGATTTCTTAATTGTGACTATTTGGGGGGGAGGGGAGGCATAGGTGGAAAGGAGATACTCAGATGGACCAGAGTGAAATGGGGCCGAGTGAAATTGGGGCTTCGGGATGGCTTGGGGAAGTCTAAAAGTGTCACATCCAAACCAAAACTCTGGGTTGTTGGATGCCCCTGCCTTCTGTCATCATTTGAGCTTTCCTCTGCTTCCTCTGTCTGGAAGGAGGCCAAAGCCCACTTAAACATAAGAATGATTATAAGAAAGCATTCATTCAACAGCCAGAGTTGAATGAAGACAATGTGCTAGGAGGAGAATGAGCTAATTAAACCATTCTGCAACACACACACACACACACACACACACACACACACTGCAATCCGAACCCCAGTGCTGTTATGAGGACAATGGTCACAACCACACATTTCAAGAAGCATTGCACTAAGAGTCACAGATTCACCCAACACATCCTGGGAACCTCTGTTTGCTACAGATCTAACATCTCTCAGCACCCTTGGCAAACTACAGTTCCCAGGATTCTTGAGGGAAAGCCTGGACTCTTTCAAGTGGTGTAAGAGCTTTAAATGTGTGGTGTGGAATTCCTCCAAAATAATCGGGGAACTGTGCAACCCTCTCTCTCTCAGGCTACGGTCCTGCCCCAGGCTCAGGAGGAGGAGGGCTCTTTATTAGATTAGGTTTGTATCCTGCCTTTCTATTTTCATGCTCAAGGCAGCTAAACCGTCAGAACTACAGAAATCAATTATAATAATCAATACAATAAGAATAGCATTAAGAATTATTTAGCAAATCTAAATAATATGATAGAAAATTGAGGGAGGGGTGATCTCTCCATCGGCTGCAGTCTTTGGACACAACATTTCAATGAACATTATTATTATTATTATTATTATTATTATTATTATTATTATTATTATTATTAAGTTCCTTTCTATACCACTTTACATTTTCAAGAAAAAATTCAAAGCAGTTTACAGCATATTAAAACATAAATAAAACAATCTGAAGAATGTCAAATATAGAGTATACAGTTAAAGCAACATAGTTAACCAAAAACTGAAATATTAAAGATTTCAAAATAAAACATTACAAAGGAAGTCAGCTACAGAATACATATTTAACACAAAGTTAACAAAAACAAAACAAAAAACTTAAGCGTTCCCCCCAAAAAAACCAACATTGCTAAGTAAAGTCAAATATAAAATGCACATTTAAAACAGCAGAATTCCCAAGAGAATAAAATATTATCATAAGCATGACACGGCTGTTTAGCAGGCACAAAAAGATGGGGCAAAAGAATCCAATAGTTTGGGTTTCTTGTCAGGCCGAGCGATGTCCCTCTGGTCTCACCAGGAGCCTCTTTCGTAGAGCTGGTGTCTGGGCCCTGCCCCCCAGGCCAGGTGGAAAGGGCCTTGCAGGAAGCGGCCTTCACAACTCACAACCGGCCAAGGCCATCACGATGACACACAGTTCAATAGGGCAAAGTTTCTGGCAGGTGGGCATCTAAAGCCTACCAGATTGTCCCCACAGACCTTGTTGGTCCACTTGCAACCTCTCTAGGTGGAGCAAAGTACTTCATGGTATTGATTGATGCTTTTTCCAGGTACATTCATGTGTTCATGCTCAAGCAGAAATCAGAAGTGTTTCCAAGGTTCAAGGAATTCTGTGCTTGGTTGCAAAATGTCCATGGAAAGCAACTGCAAAAGCATTGGTTGGCTTTGTGGGAATGTTCTGGGGTGCAGGAGAGGATATATTGTGAGATTATATCCTAGTCCAACTTGTGCTAACAAGTTCCCAAAATATCAGCAGAGTTTATAACATTCCCCCTTTTAAGTTCGCAACGGTAACGTCTGCACAGGTTCGCTAGAACCTCTATAATAATTACTCTGGCAATTTCCCCCTTTTGATCCCTCTTAAAATACAAGACACGACACAGTCTTTATAAAAGTATAAAAGAGTTTACTCAAGTTCTGTTCACAATATGATCCCAGAAGGCAGACAGGCTTAAAAAGGTAACATACATTTAGAATCTATCTTATAGGAAGATAGTCCTATCGTCCTCTCTTGGCTGAGAGCCAAGAGGGCATCCTGCTTCTTCGAAAGATGAAGATGAGAGAGGCAAGAGGCAAGAGAGAGAGATGGCTGCCTGCCCTGTGCTTTTATCATTTACCTGCACAGGTGAGGCCACACCCACCTCTGGTCACATGCGGAGGAAGTCCGTCCCCAGGAAGTTTACCTGCTTGCTGGACAGACATCCCTCCCCATGTTCTAACATGTACACTCTAGGAATGTTGTCATTGACTGCTCCTGTGTTTATATCCCAACAGGCTTTCATAGAGTTCTGTGGACACAGTAAAAAAAAAGCTGCCATCTGGTTTCTCTGTGGATGTTCGGATTGTCGAACACAGATTTGCTCTCCACCGTAACCATGTCTCTCAGCATACCACTTTATTTCCCCCCAGGTAGGTGGCTACTATTCACTTGTAGGAAGATGTGCTTATTTAGATTACAACATTGCAGTGGGAGCAAAAGCCACCTTTCTTCTCTCAAGAGGGTTAGTCGAGTTTCTGTTGTTACGGAAAAATCCAGGTGGGAGGCTGCTCTGAGCCCGTGGGTCCCTGCAGAACAAAGAAGGAGTCCAGCCACCAACCGGAGCAAATAGCGGAGACCAAAGTTTATCGCGCAACAGGTTCAGAGAGGAATTGAACCCCAAGAACGGGGTGACAAGGACTTTTAAAAGTTCCTATCTTATCCCAGCAGACAGTTCGCTAAACATCACCACTCCATCAGAAAAGGGGAGGGTTATACATGTTTAACATAGGAGGAATGTGTTGGGGTAACATGCAAATACAGGATATGTCTTGGGAAATCCGCTCCACTTCCCAGTGGGGAGGAGTTGCGGTGGACCACATGGTCACCCACTCCCCACCAGGGGCGGGGGACTCTGTCCCCCGTTGCCTATGGGATCCCGGCCATGTCAGAGCCCGGCCAGCCAACCCCCAGAGAACTTCCTCTTTGGCTCGCTTCCTCAATCACCCGCCCTCCCTCCCTATTTTGCAGGTTAGGCAATGGCCTTGCTATGGACTTTGGTTGGTCGCCTTGGTTGTCTGACGGGCCTGGTAGGAATTTTTCCACTTGGCAAATTGGCACTGGACACTTGGTTTTCGCCTACCTCGTAGCAATCGTCACAACTTTGTTCGGGTTGCGGTTAGGCATTGTTTGACCCTATGTGGAGGAGGGGAGGTGTGGCCACCACCTGCCCCTCCATGCTTAAAGGTATTCCGTTAAAGGAATCCGGGGGTGTTGACCTAGTCTGAAGCCCGGCTGGGGGGCTAAGGCCTTGACACGACCCCGACGGGAGCAGCAGGGGGAGCTTGAGTTGCCATTTAAACTGCTGGTGTGACGTAGGAACCCAAACAAAGAAAAGGAACCAACTACCCAGAGTCTGCTTCCGATTGCCCTTGTTCTCCACCTCCCTCTATCCTAATCAGCCACAAACAAGAGTTCAGATTTGAAAGCCTTGTTATCACCTCATTCCCTTCAATTAGCCAGCTGCTCTGGCAGATGACACCAGTTCCTTCCCGCTCCCAATATTCCTGCTCCTAACCTGGTTAGCCATAGCCCGGAAGCTGAATCTCAGGGGAACGCCTTTGGGCTGGGAAGGGCTCATCTTTTCTGGGCCTCTTCTCCCCCTCAGGAAGGGGTGCTTGGCTCCTGGCCTGTGAAATGCGCTCAAAATGTAAAGATGCCTTCTTTCCACAGAGCCAAGGGAGAAGGGTGGAATTTGTTTTACCCCCAAACCTTCCCACGTCAGAGATGCAGGAGTTGCATCACCTCCAACTTCCTCAGGGATGAAGCAGCTACGAAAAACAAAACATCCCACCTGGGCACGGTTTCTGAGAGAGCAACAGCAAAAGACCCAGACTCTGGCAAGATGAGCATTTGCCCAGTGGATTCTGGCCGCTCTGTGAGGGCAGACAGGGGATGGCTGTGGTGGCCGCCAGCCCTTTCCCACTCCATTTCAGATACAGAACGCATTTGCTCTGCCACTCCTTGGCTCTGGCGCCACCTACTGTTGGCCTCCTTGCCTTCCACCCTCCCAGTCCCAATGAGCACCATCCACCCCTGGTCCAGAGGCGCAGAGCAGTAGTTAGGTGATCTTGCGCCCCGGCAGAACCGTCCAGATTGCGCCCCCTAGCCACGGACAAGTTAGCTCTTCTTTCTGCCTCTCCTCCACCCCCCTCCACTCATTCAATTCACCCTGGAAGTACAAGTATTGAAAAGTAAAATGTTAGAGGTCCCCCCCCCCCCCATAGCAATATAATTGGATTCAGCTAGCTGGTCAGGCTACTTTCGGTTTCACTCCTGGCTCCTTGTTAAATTAATACTGCATCAGAAACCTCCCAAGCAGATATCCAAAGTTCTTTGGCATTTCTCCAGTTGTTAATGAGATGTCTCTTCTAGTCCAGGGGAGTCTTTTGATCTTCTTCCAGGAAACCAAGAGTCAAAAACCTTGATTTTCCTTTTTCCCCTTTTCCCAGTCATTTCCACATAGTCATTATTAGAGTTCAACAAATTTTTTAGCCTCCCTTGCTTTCCTGGTGACTTTCAGCTTAAACACAAACTGCTCTGGAGTGAGAAAAACCCATCACACTCAAAAAGCCCCGCTGGAGGGACCGGGAAGTGTGTGGGGAAGAGCAATTTTGTAGTGGCTTTGTTGCACAGGAGCACCAAGTTCACTAACTGGCTGATTCAGATTGAATCCCATTCAAAAAGAGTGCAATGGTGTGTGTTTCAGCCAGCCATCCAGCTGCTGCAACTATTCCCTGGGTGCCACCACACTGTCCTGTCTGTGTGTTTGGAAGGGAATGGGAGCTATGCTCCCCCCCCCCCCCCCCCGAGACACGCCACTCCTTCTTCCTTAGCTGTGCTGCTCAACAGTTGAGGCAACCTTCACAGTTCTGGGATGCCGAGGAAGCGAACCAATAGTCATGTTCATCTGTACTGGCTCAGTATGACCTATTCTGACAGGTGCTGCCTTTCATATTCACGCCCAAGAGCCTTTCCGCTCCAGAGATCTGGGGCTGAACCCGGGATCTGCCCGCCAAGGCTGGAGTGCCAGCTGGCCACGTTGGGCGCCTGCCTGGAGAGTGGAAGCCGGGGGTTCGAGGGACATCGTGCTGCTCCTGGCAACCCCCACCCAACCCGACGTCCTCCTCCGCCTGAATCCCACTTCCCCTGGGACGGACTTCCCATCCTGGAGCGGCTAGGGGGGGGAGCGCTCCCCACCCCCCTTTCCAGACCCCACTCTCCTCGTTCTTCTTCTTCATGCCTCGGGTGTTTTCCTGAGTGTATCTTCAGAACAACCCTCTGTGAGGGAGGCTAAGCTGGCCCAAGGACTGGCCCAAGGTAGCTCAGCCAAGTTGCCAAGGCCAGAATTTAAGACCGCGCACCCTTTCCCCTCAGATGATAAAGCCGGGATGAGTCATGCTAGCAGCCTGTGGCCTTGATGGGCTTTGAGGCAGCCCAGCCCCCTTCTCTGCAAGCAGGCTGCCTCCGGGGAGGAGCAGCACTTTTCTGACGGGACAGAAGCGCACAACTTCCCCCTCCCACTTGCCGCCCGCAAAAGTCTTTCTCTGGCGGCTCAGTTTAGTGCGCCAAGCGGCTCATCCCAGGTGGGAATTCGGGTGGCGCTGCTTGCAGACGGAGATGTGGCTGTTGCTAGCGGACACTCCCATTGTTCTTCTCAGGTAGGACTTCCGGGATCCAGACGAACGTTTTACCAAAAAGTATGGCTCAACTACTGATTTCCCATTTAAAGGATGGCAAAAGGACCTAAGTTTGGAGGACAGGTGAAAAAAACCATGAATTACATTTAAAGTGCTGTGAAATGCAAAGGAAAGCTTGTGTTTTAAACTTGTATTTTACAGCTTGTTGCTTGGTGCAGTTAACGGAATGGGGATATTGAGAAAGAAGAGACTTGGAATTAGAAGGTTAGGATTTAAGGTAAGGTTACCAGATTTTTTTTCAAAGAATCCGGGGACACTTTTTTTTCCCAAAAGAGAAACAAATGTTATTTTTTTAAATCATTTTTTTTAAAAAATAAGAAGTAATACCTACTCTTTTTTTATATAATTTTTTTTATTGATTTTACAACATTTTATAGACAATACACACAAATAAAAAGACAAAGCAAACATGTATAAATTCATCTCCTTTTTTCATAAACTTCTTTTCTCTGACTCCCCCAAGCCTCCCCTTTCTACATCCCAAAATATTTCAGCAAGTCCTAAATTAGATTTTTAACAAATTTAGTTCCTTATTTGTTCTTTTCTTTTACTTAGTAATAATTTAATAATAATAATAATTTATTATTTATACCCCGCCCATCTGGCTGGGCCTCCCCAGCCACTCTGGGCGGCTTCCATAAAACCAAAAATACAGTAAAATCACACGTTAAAAACTTCCCTGAACAGGGCTGCCTTAAGATGTCTTCTGAATGTCAGGTAGTTGTTTATCGCTTTGACATCTGCTGGAAGGGCGGGCACCACTACCGAGAAGGCCCTCTGCCTGGTTCCCTGTAGCTTTGCTTCTCGCAATAAGGGAACTGCCAGAAGGCCCTCGGCGCTGGACCTCAGCGTCCGGGCAGAATGATGGGGGTGTAGACGCTCCTTCAGGTATACTGGACCGAGGCTGTTTAGGGCTTTAAAGGTCAGCACCAACACTTTGAATTGTGCTCGGAAACGTACTGGGAGCCAATGTAGGTCTTTCAAGACCGGTGTTATATGGTCTCGGCAGCCGCCCCCAGTCACCAGTCTAGCTGCCGCATTCTGGATTAGTTGTAGTTTCCGAGTCACCTTCAAAGGTAGCCCCACGTAGAGTGCATTGCAGTAGTCCAAGCGGGAGATAACCAGAGCATGCACCACTCTGGCGAGACAGTCCGCAGGCAGATAGGGTCTCAGCCTACGTACCAGATGGAGCTGGTAAACAGCTGCCCTGGACACAGATTTGACCTGTGCCTCCATGGACAGCTGTGAGTCCAAAATGACTCCCAGGCTGCGCACCTGATCCTTCAGGGGCACAGTTACCCCATTCAGGACCAGGGAATCCTCCACACCTGCTCGCCTCCTGTCCCCCAAAAACAGTACTTCTGTCTTGTCAGGATTCAACCTCAATCTGTTAGCCGCCATCCATCCTCCAACCGCCTCCAGACACTCACGCAGGACCTTCACCGCCTTCACTGGTTCTGATTTAAAAGAGAGGTAGAGCTGGATATCATCCGCATACTGATGAACACCCAGCCCAAACCTCCTGATGATCTCTCCCAGCGGCTGCATGTAAATGTTGAAAAGCATGGGGGAGAGGACAGAACCCTGAGGCACCCCACAAGTGAGAGCCCAGGGGTCTGAACACTCATCCCCCACCACCACTTTCTGAACACGGCCCAGGAGGAAGAAGCGGAACCACTGTATGACAGTGCCCCCAGCTCCAGCCCCTCAAGACGGTCCAGAAGGATGCTATGGTCGATGGTATCAAACGCCGCTGAGAGATCCAGCAGAACTAGGAAACAGCTCTCACCTTTGTCCCTAGCCCGCCGGAGATCATCAACCAGTGCGACCAAGGCAGTTTCAGTCCCATGATGAGGCCTGAATCCCGACTGGAAGGGATCCAAATGGTCCGCTTCTTCCAGGCGTGCCTGGAGTTGTTCGGCAACCGCTCGCTCAATCACCTTGCCCAGGAATGGAAGATTTGAGACTGGGCGATAATTGGCCATCGTGGCCGCATCTAAAGATGGTTTTTTAAGAAGCGGTTTAGTAACCGCCTCTTTCAGCGGGTCTGGGAAGGCTCCCTCACGGAGGGAAGCATTCACCACCCCACGAAGCCCATCGCCCAGTCCTTCCCGGCTAGCTTTTATAAGCCAGGATGGGCAAGGATCCAGGAGACCGGTGGTTGGTTTCACTCGTCCAAGCAGCCTGTCCACATCCTCGGAGGTAACAGATTGGAATTCATCCCACTCAACTTGTCTAGACAGAACTCTAGCACTCTCCCGCCCCAGCCCTGCTCCCACGGTGGAGTCTACTTCTTCCCGAATCTGAGCGATTTTATCTGCAAAAAACTTTGCAAAAGCATTGCAGGAGAACATGTGGCCCGTACTGGGCCCCGATGTCGCAGGTGGTTCCACTAAATTGTGAACCACCTGAAAAAGTCTCCTGCTGCTGTTTTCTGCAGATGCAATAGAGGCGGTGAAGAAATTCTTCTTCACCGTCGCTATCGCCACTTGGTAGGCTCGACGTTGAGCTCTCACCTGTGTCCGGTCAGATTCGGAATGAGTTATCCGCCAGCGGCGCTCTAGCCGTCTCAACGATTGTTTCATTGCCCTCAGATCCGTGGAAAACCACGGGGCTGTCCGGGCTCCATGCAATCGGAGAGGGCGCTTCGGAGCCAAACAGTCAATAGCCCTGGTTAACTCCACATTCCAGCGGGCCACCAGGGAATCGGCTGAAAGGCCATCAACATGGGATAAAGCATCCCCTACCACTCTCTGGAAACCATTTGGATCCATTAAGTGGTGGGGGCGGACCATCCGAATTGGTCCCACCTCCCTGCAGAGGGGATGGGTCACAGAGAAGTCCAGTTGCACTAGGAAGTGATCTGACCATGGCACTTCTTTCGTTTCGCTTTTACTTAGTGTCAGATCACCAACATCCATAGAGGTAAACACCAGGTCCAAGGCATGTCCACGGCTATGGGTTGGGCCAGACTTATTCAGGGACAGCCCCATGGAGGCCATGCTTTCCACGAAGTCCCGAGCGGCCCCTTGTAAGGTCGTGTCGGCATGGATGTTAAAATCCCCTAGGACGACCAAGCTAGGTGTCTCCAGGAGAACATCCGCCACGACCTGAAGCAGCTCGGGCAGGGAATCCTTGGTGCAGCGGGGAGGTCGGTACACCAAAAGGAATCCTGTACTGCCCCTATTGCCCAACTTCCAGAACATGCACTCAGAAAACTGGGTCTTCCCAATAGGACGCCTGGTGCAAACTAGTGACTTCCTAAAAATCACTGCAACCCCCCCTCCCCGCCCACATGACCTGGGTTGCTGTGCGTAAGAGAAACCTGGTGGACAAGCAGCGGCAAGGACAGGCCCATCTGCTTCATCCAACCAAGTCTCTGTTACACATGCCAGGTCAAGTCCTCCATCCATGATCACGTCATGGTCTTTTGTCGCTGTAATCTCCTTTTCAAGAACCTCAACATTTTAGCATTCATTAATTTTATAGTATTTCTTAAGATAAGTTTTAAATTTATTCCAGTCTTCATCCGCCGTCTCTTTCCCCTGCTCACGGATTCTGTCAGTCATTTCAGCCAATGTCATATAGTCTATTACCTTCATCTGCCATTCTTCCAAGGTGGGTAGATCTTGGGTCTTCCAATGCTTTGCGACAAGTATTCTTGCTGCTGTAGTAGCGTACATAAAAAAGTTTCTATCTTTCTTCGACACCAATTGGTTACTAATGCCCAAGAGAAAGGCCTCTGGTTTCTTAGGGAAGGTACATTTTAGCACCTTTTTCATTTCATTATATATCATTTCCCAGAAAGCCTTGATCTTCGGGCACGTCCACCAAAGGTGGTAGAAAGTACCTTCCGATTCTTTACACTTCCAACACTTATTATCAGGCACATGATAAATTTTTGCTAGCTTGACTGGGGTCATGTACCACCTGTAAATCATTTTCATAATATTTTCCTTTAAGGCATTACATGCCGTAAATTTTATACCGGTGTTCCACAACCATTCCCAGTCAGCAAACATGATGTTATGACCAATATCCTGTGCCCACTTAATCATGGCCGATTTAAAAGAAGTAATACCTTCTCTTCTGGGTCTCCTCTGTCGCGTGGCCTTCCTCTGGGCCCCAGCCTGATCTCTTGGAGTGCTATCTGCCGTGAAGTAGGCTCGGGTCGGGCCTGGGCTCGGCCCCATGTCCTTGCCCTCCTGGTGCTCTCCTACCTCTCTTCCTCAGCGGCCGCAAGGTCGGGGCTCCCCTTTTTTTCCTCCTTCCTCTTTCTCTCTCTTCCTTCTCCTTTCCTCCATCTCCCTGGGTTGGCTCCGGGGTTTTTACTGGCCCTGGAGCACCGCTGGGCAGTCGGCCACGTGGCCGGGCGCTCTCGCTCCCGCCTCGATTTGGGTCCTGGGGGTGTGTGTCAGCGGTTCCCCCAGTTGACGCGCTGGGCATCCCTGGTTCCCCCTCGTCAGTGGCAGCGGTAGCGGCAGTCTCAGCAGCCCGGAGCCAGCCTGGTAGTGCACTTGGCTCTGGCTGGCTTCAGGAGCTGCTCATTGCCCTGGCACCCGCCATTTTGCCTCGCCGGAAGTCCCCATATGATGTGTCTTGTGCCGTTGAACCAATCACGCAACATTCCTTCCCTACTAATAAATCTACAACACTTAAAATATAAATCTGGAGGCCTTATATGAAATCCGAGGACATTCCGGGGACGGATTTTGTTGGGGACAGATTTGTAAATCCGGGGACTGTCCCCGGGAGACGGGGACATCTGGTAATCATTCCGTAATAGGGCTTCTCCTGCCTTTGCCAGCATGTCAGCCTTCTCAGCCTCCTTAAAGAGGGCATTCAGAAGCACTTGTACGTCTGGCCATATGGGATTGTGAGTGGGGAAGGTGGCGCAGTCTGGATGAGTCCCTCTGTCTTGCTCTTTGGTCACTGTGACCGAGCACCATTTTGGGCCCATCAGGATCTATGGGGAAGGGGATCCACCCAGAAGTTGTGGAGGGAACGGGAAGAGAAGCCTGGTCAAGAGACTGGCTCATGTCAGAAGGAGGCCTGACTGCATCCTTGGCGAAGCCCAGGGCAGGGCAGGAAGGCAGCATTGCCCAGCGGGAAGGCATTCGGAGGCAAATCATCAGCAAGGAGCAGAAAATCCCCTCCCCTTCCCTCAAGAAGACTGAAGAATCTCTAGTCGGCCTTCAGGTGAGTTCAGCATCCCAGGTCTCTGGGGTGTTCCTGTCCATTACAAAGCTGACTCGAGGCTCCGTCAACTGAGCCCCTACACTCCTTGCGTACATGAAAGGGCCACAGAAAGGATGGGAGGCAGCCTTTTCCTGGAGCCGTCTTACCTGCAGCAGTTCACTCGCTGGCTGCTGACCCTTTTCCTCCATCACCTGGATGATCCTCTCAAGAGAGGAGAGTTTCCTGCAGAGTCTGGCCAGCTGCTCATCCCTTCTCCCTGCAATCTCCTTCTCCACCTCTTCCACATGATTCAGCAGACGCTTTTCTTCTTCTTCTTCCAGGAACTGGCGCAGTTGTCTCAACTTCTCCACAGTCTTCAGCCTCTCCGGTTCTGAGGAGGTCGGAGTGAGGAAGATGGTCAGCCTTCAAAACATCAGCAAGAGAATTAGGATTTGAATTGAACTGCTTCCACCCTCTCAGCTCACAAGTCCTCAGGCTTCTCCTTGACTGCTTTTCACATAATAAACAACAATGGGAAAGAAACTCCATTTAGCTGCATTCATTTATTTATTTATTTTTTAAAAAATATTTTATTCAGTTTTCAGATACAAAGATTATAGACATAGGCCAAAACCAGAAACAAAGAAATAAGAAAAATAAGAGAAAAATAAGAAAAGAAAAACCAACCGTCCAACACATTTTTCAAAAAAACCAACTGGACTTCCTCACGTCTCCCCTACCCTGCATTCTTTATAATAAAATTATCAGCAAATTATTACCTTGTTTCGTACCTTATTTTGTACTTTTCAAATACTATACCTCAAATTTTTCGTACTTTCCATCAATTACTTATATCCTAAATTAAACATAGTATTACCTTTAAATTTAACCTTTTCTTACTTAAAATATAATTCCTGAATCTCCACTTTAGTTGCTGAAGCTATAATTTCCGAATCGTGAAAATTTTTAACATTCATATAACTTATATTGTTTTTGTAAATAGTCCTTAAATTTTTTCCAGTCCTGTTCCATTGTTTCTTATCCCAGGTCTCGGATTCTGCCAGTCATTTCAGCCAGTTCCATGTAGTCCATCAACTGCGTCTGCCATTCTTCCAGTGTGGGCAAATCTTGTGTCTTCCAATATTTTGCGAGGAGTATTCTTGCTGCTGTGGTCGCATACATAAAAAAGGTTCTGTCCTTCTTTAACACTCTCTGACCGACAATGCCCAAGAGGAAGGCCTCCGGTTTCTTAGTAAAGGTATATTTAAATACCTTTTTTAACTCATTGTAGATCATTTCCCAGAAGGCCTTCACTTTTGGACAGGTCCACCAGAGGTGAAAGAATGTCCCTTCAGCCTCCCTACATTTCCAACATTTATTATTAGACAGGTGATATATTTTTGCAAGCTTGACTGGGGTCATGTACCACCTATATATCATTTTCATAATATTTTCCTTCAAGGCATTACATGCCGTGAATTTCATTCCGGTGGTCCATAACCTTTCCCAGTCTTCAAACATGATGTTATACCCAATATCCTGAGCCCATTTTATCATGGCTGATTTAACTGTCTCATCCTGAGTGTTCCATTTAAGCAACAAGTTATACATTCTTGAAAGTACCTTAGTCTTTGGTTCAAGCAGTTCTGTCTCTAATTTCGATTTTTCCACCTGGAATCCTATTTTTTTATCCAACTTAAAAACCTCTTGGATTTGAGCATAATGTAACCAATCTCGCACCTTGTTTTTTAATTTTTCTAAACTCTGCAGCCTCCAATTGTCTCCAATTTTTTCTATTATTTCCCAATATTTCGGCCAGCCGGCCTCCATATTGGGTTTTTTTTCGAGCCTTGGCCTCCATTGGTGATAACCATCTCAGGGTCTTATTCTCTAATAAGTCTTTATATTTTGTCCAGACAATAAATATTGCTTTTCTGACAATATAGTTTTTAAACATTTTGTGAACCTTTACCTTGTCGTACCACAAATATGCATGCCATCCGAAAGCATTATTAAACCCTTCCAGATCCAGGACATCAGTGTTCTCCAAAAGTAACCAATCTTTCATCCAGCAGAAAGCCGCAGCTTCATAATATAACCTTAAATCCGGCAGGGCAAACCCCCCTCTTTCTTTTGCATCAGTTAATATTTTAAATTTTATTCGGGGCTTTTTGCCCTGCCAGACAAATTTAGAAATATCCTTCTGCCACTTTCCAAAACATTCCACTCTGTCCACGATCTGTAGGGTTTGAAACAGAAACAACATCCTTGGCAATACATTCATTTTTATAGCTGAAATTCGACCCAACAAGGAAAGTTTCAATCTTGACCAAGTTTCTAAATCTTTTTTAATTTCTGACCAACATTTTTCATAATTATCTTTGAATAAATTCAAATTTTTAGCAGACAAATTAACCCCTAGGTATTTCACCTTTTTAACCACATTTAACTCTGTCTCTTTCTGAAACCCATCTGTTTCTAAAGGTGTCAATTTTTTCTCCAAAACCTTGGTTTTTTGCTTGTTCAATTTGAATCCCGCCACCCGACCAAACTCATAAATTAATTCTAGAACTCTCTTTGTACTAGATTCTGGCTCCTGTAATGTTAAAACCAAATCATCTGCAAAAGCTTTCAATTTATATTGTTTCTGAGGAGGTCGGAGTGAGGAAGATGGTCAGCCTTCAAAACATCAGCAAGAGAATTAGGATTTGAATTGAACTGCTTCCACCCTCCCAGCTCACAAGTCCTCAGGCTTCTCCTTGACTGCTTTTCACATAATAAACAACAATGGGAAATAAACTCCATTTAGCTGCATTCAAAGGCGAACTTACCTAATTCGCAATTCTTGGGAAAATATGGAGACCAAAACAGCAATCTTTTGAAATTCACACCTCTGAATTTCTCAAGGTTGACCCAGCCAGGTAATGTTCACAAAAAATGTATTTATGAGGGTAAAGCACATATCAAACTAATTATATGAGAAGGTAGCCACCCTAGCATTTGATTCATTTTCAGAATAATAAATAAATAGCAAACCGATATGGGAAAAGGAGAAATGGGCAGAAGTTGAAATGGGCAGATTTCCCCATCCCTCCTCAGTCCGGACTTGCTTCTTGAAGTGCTTGTTCCCTCACTAGTAACAATAGGGACACTTCCAAGGACGTCTTTGCTTTCCTTGTCCAGGTCTGCTTGATAGGCCAGAATTTCCCCTCTCTCTTTCCTCCAATTCTCCAGGCGGCGACAGATCTCTCCCTGACAAGAAAAGGGAAAACTCAGCTTTGATTGAGACACAAAGAGAGGAGATGAATATTATACTGGCTTCTTGGGTCCAGTGGCCTTACTATAATAGCAAAGTAATTGACTGGAGGAAATAAAAGTACAGAACACATACATAAATACCGTAAGTAGTTCAAGTAATGTAGGGAAACCCATGAACAGCCAGGTAAACCCATCAACAGGGTTCCAGGTGCTACAGACAATTTGCTCAGTGTCCCACAGCTGACTGGGCGTGGCTTTGAGATTTCCTTCAAGAGGAGCGTCTGTGTCATCAGGAAAGGCAAAGAGGACATTTGCATGCAAAGTTTATAGATGGTTTGTTCTGTATAACTTATGATGACAATGGTGCTGTGTCTAATGTTGATTCTTGTTGTGTTGCACAAAAAACCACAGGCGGGAGAAGCCTGTGGACGTGGGATTCGGCTGGCACCTTTTGCGCCTCCCCTACTCATGGGGAAACCCGGTTTCGGGGATCCGGAGCGACGTGGGGTGAGCGGCGCGGTGCTTCAAATCAACTGCTTCTTTCACGGAGTGAAGCCGCATTGCTGTTGCCGGAGAGCGCTGACTTTTTCCTGTGGACAATTGGACTTTAAACAACTACCTGTGAGTAGAATGGAAAATTGGATCTTTAAACATCTTAATTTGGCACCGAAACGGGAAGGTTTCAAACAGGAAGTCCGCCTTCCTCTTTTGTAAATAGATTGAAGCAAAGACGTTGCAAGCTAAAGTCTTGGAAAGCCTTTTGTAAAGGATTAAATCTCCATCGGTTAAAATTACTAAACCCCCCTTGGAAGCAGGAGAAGAGGGGGGAAATTTTAGATCGCCTAAGCCTGCAGGAGAGAGAGAGTGAAGAAAGATAAATTACCACTGTTTTGAACCTGGGAACGGGCTGCCAGTAAGATCGATGTTTTGGGAAAGTTCATTGACTGTGAATAAAACTTATGTTGACAGATAGTTAAATAAGAGAAATATATTGTTTCCATTGTTTCCTTTTGCACTTAAAAAGGAGCAAAAGTAACTGAAAATCGAAACTAACTTTGTTGCTGGATCTGCGTTTAAAAGGACGGATACAAATAGAAATTGTTTCCTCTAGAGGGAGCTTTTGAAACTGTTGCAGGAGTGGAGCTGGGGAATTTTCCAGCTGCAGAGATTAAAGACCGTGAGAATCAGAGATTGACCTTGGACAAGAATGTTGACAGAAGAAGCCTTAGTGATTGCATTTTGCAAGACAAGTGCTTTATTGGAACAGCTTCATGAGAAGACGGATGTGATGATTATTAAAATTGATAATTTGGGACAAAAAATGACTGATTAGGGACAAAAAGTGAATACCTATACAGAAACTACTCAGGAATCGATTCAGGAATCTGCTTTGACATGGCAAGCTGTGGAGAAGACGAGGGAGAAAGCTGTTGTTGAACCTCAAGTAACACAAGTGGAGAGAGCCCCAGCCTTACAGAGGCAATTTGATGAATATAAGCTGTTGCCTTTTACGATTGAATTTAGAGAAAGCCAGATTTGGAGGGATGGAGTCCCGCTTGGATTGGAGAAGGAAAGTTGGATAGATCCCCTTATGCAGGGATGTTCTGGCTTTTGGGATCTGGATTTGGGTCAGGGGGAGATTGGAGTTGTGGGGGCCTTTAGCTTCAGAGGAATTTTGAAACACGCTCTGAAATATCTTTTGGACTTTAGTTCTGACTATGGAGAATGGGCTGACCTGCCGAGAAGGAATAAAGACATTGTTAGGTTGGAGTTTCCCCGAGATCTACTCCTCAGCGCCAAAGGAAGGAAATTAAGAACAAGATCAACAGAAGATAAAGTAAAGTGCATGTATAAATATGAAGAAGATCTACAGAAGGGACATGGAAAAGAGTTAAGAGCCTCGGACAGAAGATCACCAGGTTGATGGACCATATGGAATGGATAGAAAGGACTGACAGAATCCGAGACCCGGGAGAAGAGACGGTGGAAGAAGATTGGAAAATTTATTTAGAGAAATATTGTAAAATTAATGAGTGTTAGAAAAATGTTGGAATGAAATTACACGGCTTTAGTAGAAATGTTATAAGGAGTTAAGCATAAATAAGTTTTAGGGTTTTAATGTTAAGATAAGGTTAAAATAAATTAAGACAATTAAATGACAGAAAACAGTGAAAGATGGAAAGGATTTGCTGAAATAATTAATAACTAGAACACAAAAAAGGGAGGTGTGAGGAGGTCGATGAAACAAGTTAATGAAAGACAAAGATATGGAAATATTGGATGTGTTTTTAATTGTTTTTGCTTTTGTTTTTGTTTTGATGTATTGTGTCTTTTGTTTTTTTAATGAATTGTAATGTATTGATTTGTATTGTTTACTTTTTCTCTCTTTTTTTACTTCTTTCTGTAATCCTTAAACTTTTAATCAATATTATTTTTAAAAAAGAGAGAGATTTCCTTCAAGAGGAGCGTCTGTGTCATCAGGAAAGGCAAAGAGGACATTTTGCATGCAAAGTTTATGGATGGCTTATTCTGTATAACTTGCGATGACAATGCTGTTGCTGTGTCTAATGTTGATTCTTGTTGTGTTGCACAAACTAACAAAGTTCTTCATGCAGGATGTATTCACGAGGCGCACAGAAGATTTGGACACATGTCTTGGCAGGCCCTGGCCAAGATGCCTGAGTTGGTTCAGGGTTTGAACATCAAGCCCTGTAAGTTTCACATGAAATGTGTATCTTGTGCAGAGAACAAGGTGAAGGTTGCTCCAAAAGGCAAGGAGTCTAGCAGGCAGGCTTCCAAACCCTACCAGCTAGTCCACGCAGACCTGGTTGGTCCACTTGCACCCTCTTTGGGTGGAGCAAGGTACTTCATGGTTCTAATTGATTCTGAGAAGCCTTTCGCTCAAACCAGTTAGACATGACATGAATTAGTCATTTTATCCACCCCGCATGTATGGAACAGACCCTGACGAATCAAATGACAAGGCATAATTAATCCCCCAGCTGAACTGAACAGGGAGCAGCAGCTGGGGTAGAACATGCAAACAAGAAATTATTAGTTCAAGGTACAGAAGCCCCAGAACACCCCAGCCACATGCAGTTAAGAATAGCAATTCCAGATTAAAGGGCTTGCATCTGAGACATTTGTTCCTTCCTTTTTGCCAAGACAGGAGATGTTCCTACAAATACATTGGAAATTTTGAAAGGACCGTGGGCATTTCTCCTCCGCAGCTGAAGATCCAGAGCTATCTGAAGAGGGGGAAATACCAGGTCTTGCTCAGCTGGAGCTGTCTTATTTCCTTTGAAGATATAAGCTAATGAGAATTTTAGGCTGCCGGGGGTGCGGCAAAATCTGAGGATGGGAAAAATGATATCACTGGCAGTCACATGGGAGGCTGCTGAAAATGCACATGGAGAAACAATGGGTCCTTGTACTGAGGGGACTGTTTGACCTGCAGGAGGAAGCCAGTTGTTGAAAGGGAACATGGATCTGAGAAGGAGCTTAGAGGGAGATTTCAACATCCAGCTGGAGCCATCAATGGCAGTTCGTCACTAGTTTGGAGTTGAGGACTCTTTTTCAGTCTTAAGGGCCATATTCTCCTCTGGGAAGCCTTCCAGGGGACATGTGCCTGTAGTGGGAGGGGCCACAGGTGAAAGTGGATGGAGTGATAAATGTAAACTTTGGTTTCCTAAGGGAGGCTGGTTTCTACACACATTCAACTCTCCACTCTCAGTCCTTCATGACTCAAGGTTGCGAGGGGAGGGGTAGTACCTCTGTGTCGTATTCTCAGGCCGCAGTCAGAGGTAACTGGCCACACTCCAGGCATTCGGCTTGAGATCCTTGTTGACCTCCCCGTCTGCGTCTCCCGGCAGGATACAGGCAAGGTCACAAATCGGCGATCCCACTCAGAGTGAGAGGGACACACCTCTCCTCCCTCCTCCCTGCTTCCCTCAGGGAGGGGAAAAGAGACAGACAGAAATCTATTTACATGTCTTTATTTCTGTCATTGCAGCAGTACAGAGAAACGTGTCTGCACTCTCCAGTCTCCAACAGTAGAGAAAGAAAACTCCACCCCTGTACTTCCAGTACAGGTCAGATGACACTCTGAGCTAACATCCGGTGCTCAGTACAGTGAATAGACTGCCCCTTTGTTCCAATAGTACAGTCCCAAACATCAACATCCTGTTTTGCATTCCAGCAACTTGCAGCTCGCTCTTGCATTGCTGCTTTTTCCTGACATCCTCCCCCAAAAGTATCAATGTGCGTTGCGAGCAAAACATGATCCAGAGAAGAATACAAACAGTTGTTATACATATAACACTCCCCTGTTGTTTCAGTTCCACCCTTGGAACTCCCTGCCACTGGTTTCCCCAGTGTACCTCTCTGGTTGTCTGGCTTCCAAGGAATGAGTGCATCTGCATTACCTTGGCTAGCAGCTCTCTGTTGTGTCTTTGTCTCTGACTTAGACACAGCTTCAACCTGTCTTGAGTTGTTAACAATAGCAACACATGCAACAGCTAAGTTAGCAAACTCTTTTGAATACTTCTTGGGTGGTACGCCCTTTGTAACCCTTTCAGACCTGCGTATGAGGTGCTGATCCTCTCTGCTCACTGGTTCAGCCTCTGGACTCTTAGGAGAACCAGATCCAATAGTAAACAGTGGTTCTTCCTCCATCTGTGAAGGCCTATCCATTGTGTAAGACTTCCTCTCAATGACTGTGTCAACTGAGCTCTGTGAGCTTTCACTGTCATCATCACCACTGTAATCAGTAAAATCATCATCATCATCATCATCTGAATTGCTCTCAGTGGGAAATGTGTGAACAATTACTCTCTCCTCTTCAGGAGCACTCTCTAGAAATTTTGTGAGAATCACCAGACCAGATTCAGACAAAATTACTCTGTAGAGACCCTTTTCATATCCCACAAAAATGCCTCTGGCATTCTTTACTCCACCTGGAGCTTCTGTTCTCCATTGTGCTCCTTCTGGGGTAGTTTGTCCACCTTTGGTCACTACAGCTCTCACCTGCGGCTCTTAGAAACTGTCAGCCTGCAGCAGCAGCCACACCCCAGGAATGGCTTCAACTGGCAGGCTAACCAGGTGAGGGGAGTTGATGTTGTAATTGCAGAGTCCTGTACACAGCGGAAGGATGAGCAGTACGTGCCACATCCTTAACTTTGCTTTATTTTCATTTCAATGTTGAGAGATTACAAACATGCATCTTGCCTCTGCGGGAGCAGAGAAGCAACCTCCTTCTCCTCGGAACGAAGAACACCAAGAGAAAGAGTGAAAAACAGGAAACCAGTGTACGTCACATCCAGTCTCCCATTCCCGTGGGAAAACCCAACAGTACTCTGACTGTGGAATGCAAAACATTGTCCCGTGACAAGCACTTCGCTGCACAGTGAAGAAAGCAGAAACCAACATCCTCCCCCTTTCTGTGAACATCACTGGGCAGCGTGTTCGTACAATATCAGTACAAACCCAATTTCTGTACATAGGTACAGTGTTGATCCCTTGATACAATCTTGGACAATACATCAGCAGGAATTTCATTACCTGGCATATAGGACACCGTTACGAGTCCCTTCTGAATATGTTCCCTAGCATGTTGCAACTTCAATTGCAAGTGCTTCGTGCTTTGCTTACAACCTTCCGAATTCAGCAAAGCCAAACATGCTTTGTTGTCCTGGTAAACCTGGATTGGACATTTGACAGGAATTTTCATGTCTTTGCACAATTGTAACAACCATTCACAATCCTTAAGTGAATAAGACAGTGCATTCAGTTCAGCTTCACAAGTACTTAAGCTAATTGTTGTTTGCTTCTTGCATGACCAATCAAATAGACCCTGATTGTACATGTAGCAAACTCCAGACGTACTTTTCCTGTCTGTAGTGTCACTTCCAAAACTTGCATCTGCAAAAATCTCAAGATCACCAGACTTCTGATTGTTAAATCTCAGTCTGTAATGCATAGTGCCTTTCAAATAGCGTGCTATGCGTTTTAGAGCTTTCCAATCCTTAACAGTGGGATTGTTAACTTGTCTGCTTAGCAAATTACAGCTAACAGCAATGTCAGGTCTTGAACATCTGGCAATGAAGTTTAGCTTGCCTAGCACACTTCTGTACAGTGTAGTGTCAGAAAATGCTTCTTCAGTGTCATCTACCTGATAACCTGTTGTCATCGGTGTGTCTACAGGGTTAGCATCCATCAGGTTCAGTTTGCTTAACACATCAGCAATTTTCCGTTACTGGTGTACTAGAATGTTACCACTTTGATCTCTCTCTATTTCTAGAGATAGGTAGTTGTTTACCTCACCAAGATCTTTCATGTCAAAGTGCTCTTTCAGTTGAGCTAGGGCGTTATTGTACATTGTGACATCTTTCCAAAAGAATAAAATATCATCAACATAAAACAAACAATACAGCTTCTTTTGCCCCTCCTCTTTGACAAATACACATGGATCAGCTTTCCCTTGCTGAAAACCTAGAGAAAACAATGCTTCAGTGAGTTTTGTGTGCCAACACCGTGCACTTTGTTTGAGACCATAAAGGGACTTTTTTAGAGCACAAACAAATCCCTGTTTTACCTGTACGCCATCAGGTGGAAGCATATAAAGTGATTCACCTAGAGATCCATACAAAAATGCTGTATTCACATCGTGGTGACTAACGTGTAGATTCTCCTCTGCAGCTAGCTTGAGCATAAGCCTAATGCTCTGATACCTCATGGTGGGTGAGTAGGTCTCGTGATAGTCTTCACCTGGTACCTGTGCAAAACCTCTGGCTACTAATCTGGCTTTGTGTCTGACTATCTTGCCATTTTGATCTGTCTTCGCTTTGAAGACCCATTTGCTTCCAAGCAGTTTCATTCCTGGAACTACTGGAACTAGCTCCCATGTTTTGTTCCTTTCTAAGGAATCAAGCTCAGCCTTCATGGCATTTAACCATGGCTCAGCTTCCTTTGAATCCAAATCCTGGATTTCTTGGAAACTTGAAGGTTCAAATACCTTCTTGGAGCCTTTAACAGCTGCTACTGCTGTCTTAGCAAATTCATCAGCAAATCTCTTTGGAGGTCTGCCTTTTGTGGCTCTTTGTGACCTTCGAATTAGCCTTTCGCACTCTTGAAATCCTCTGAATCATCCGATTCAGTTTCAGACTCAGAATCAGAACCTTCATCTGTGGGTGTGGGTTGTTGCGGCTGCTTTTGCTGTTGCCTATCCTCAGTTTCATCACTGTCATCAGGATAACATTGGAAAATTCCCACATTCTCCCCCCACTTGGCATTGTACTCAATACTTCTTGTGAGCTTAATTGTCTTAGAGTCAGTCATCATTATTCTGTAAGAACCTTTCTGATAACCTAGAAAGATACCATGCAATCCACGCTTGCCTAACTTGGAGCTTTGTAGTGTGTGAACCCACATGTCAGAACCAAAAATTCTCATGTGTTTGATGTACGGTTTCTTGCCAAACATCTTCTCATAGGGGGTACAACCAATCGCTGAAGATAACCTGTGATTGTAACTGTAAACAAAACACGAGAGAGATTCGGCCCAATAACTCTCTGGAAGATTGGCATCATGCAGCAAGGTTTTTAACCCTTGAAGCAATGTCTGATTTGCCCTTTCGCAAAGTCCATTCTGCCATGGCGAACGAGGACTGGACAAATCGTGTTGAATTCCTTTCTCAGTCAGAAAAGCTTCAAACTGCTGAGAAGTGAATTCTCCCCCGTGATCAGTGAAAAGAGTCTTTATCTTCTTACCATGCACATTTTCCAACCAAGCACAGAATTCCTTGAACCTTGGAAAAGCCTCTGATTTCTGCTTGAGATTGTACACATAAATATACCTGGAAAATGCATCAATGAGAACCATGAAGTACCTATTTCCACCCAAAGAGGGTGATAGTGGACCAACTAAATCAGCATGAACAACCTGGTATGGTTCTGTAGCTTGCCTACTAGACACCTTACCTTTCGCAGCCATTTTCACCTTGTTTGCTGTGCATGCCTTGCACTTCATGTGGTACCTGCAGGGTTTAATAGTCATACCTTCAACCAAGGCAGGCATTTTAAATACTGCCTCAAAATGCAAATGACCAAATTTTCTGTGAAAATCGTGAATACATCCTGCATGCAAACTTTTGTTAGAACCTGCAATGCAACAAGTTTCATTCTGCACATCATCATAATACAAAACAGACAAACGATCAACACATTCAGCATGCAATACATAATCGTTTTTCTTTGTGATGGTGCATTTCTTGTTCTTGAAGGAAACGTCAATGTTCCGTTCATTCAGCTGCATAACACTGAGTAGATTGTGTGTGGCATCTGGTACGTAAAGCACATCTTGTATCAATAAGTCCAAACTGTGAAGAACAACAGTTCCGTAGCCTTGACTGGGGATCGTGTGGTCATCCCCCTGGTGAATCGCACCTTCCTGCGGTGTAAAAGACACGAACAGTCGCTTATCATTGCACATGTGGTGGGTCGCTGCTGAGTCAACAACGAAGAAAGATCTAGACGTCTTCTGGACCTTTGCGACCTTTGGAGTGAAGCGTGAGACCATCGCCTTGTGCTGCGTTGTCCTGGACACTGGACCTTTGCCTTTGCTTTGGCCTTTTCCACGCGATGAGCTTCCGCTGCGCTGCTCTGTCTTGGCCCTGGGATATCTGCATTCCCTCTTCATATGGCCTAGACGTCCACACGAGTAGCATTTCACTGCCTTCAAAGCTTTGGCGCCATCTGGTGGTTCCACTGCACTCTGGGATGACGTCTGTGAAGACTCCCCCTTACCCATGCAGCTAGCACCCCGGCGGTCTGCTTCATTCAGAATCACGGCAGTAACATAGGCTACTGTGAGCTGAGCAGTTGACTGAACAGCAATCTGAGTGGCAACGGACTCCCAACTTGGACCCAAAGAATGTAGCATCATGAAGGAATACACAGCCTCTGGAAAGGTGAGTCCTCTCTGTTGCAGCTCATGTCTCAGATTCTGCATCTCCATCAGATGTGTACGCACATCTCCACCTTCAGCAAGAGCCATACCATGCAGCTTGGCATAGTAGTACATTGAGGAACCAGCTTCTGTCCTCAAGTGAGCCTCTCTTAAAGTGTCCCAAATTTCTCTGGCTGTGGTCTTATCACGCAACAAACAGAGCTCTTCTTGGGATACTATCAACGTAAGAGTTCCCATCGCTTTGGAATCTTTAGCTTTCCATTCGTCTGTAATTGGAGCTGGGGGGTTGTCTGTAATAACTTTATACAGACCCTCTTTCCGCAGAATAGCCTCTGCATAGAGAACCCAGTCCGCATAGTTTTTCTTATTGAGCTTAGGAAACCCAAAAGCATCAGCCAGCTTTGCATTTGCCATCTCTGCGGCGTTTAATCAAGCTGCGTCACTGCTGCTTTCAAACCTCATTCCAAAAGCACTTTCAAAGGTACTTTCGGTTTTCAAGCCTCCCAAGCCTGTGAGCTTGTGCCTTAGAGCCTTTGCCTGTACCGCGGCAAAACGGCTTTAAAAGTTCAAAGTCCAGCCATAAAGCCATCAACTAGAAGCTGGCAGGCTGCCCGGAGCATGAGCACATACCTCTCATCAATCAACTCGACGCGCAGAGCAGATAACGCCGATCCGTTTCTCTGTCCCTCTGCTGGCATTCCGACTAGGCTTCTGGAGTCCATCCTTCAGTTTGACTGCGTTTTTCTGGGCCCGGAATCAAAAATGTTGTAATTGCAGAGTCCTGTACACAGCGGAAGGATGAGCAGTACGTGCCACATGCTTAACTTTGCTTTATTTTCATTTCAATGTTGAGAGATTACAAACATGCATCTTGCCTCTGCGGGAGCAGAGAAGCAACCTCCTTCTCCTCGGAACGAAGAACACCAAGAGAAAGAGTGAAAAACAGGAAACCAGTGTACGTCACATCCAGTCTCCCATTCCCGTGGGAAAACCCAACAGTACTCTGACTGTGGAATGCAAAACATTGTCCCGTGACAAGCACTTCGCTGCACAGTGAAGAAAGCAGAAACCAACAGTTGATGGGTCTCAAACCCTCAGTGAGTTAGGGGATTCCCCTGCATGCAAAGCTAGTGTCGGGTACTGGCTAGAGGAGGAGGAATGGTGGGAGGCTACAGCCAGGGAACCCCCCAGGGAAGCATCAAAGTGGGAAGGCTCAAGCCAGGAGACTGCTGGTGGGATGCAGGAGACAGGTCAGAAGAAGAAGAAGAAGGGGGAGCAGATGGCTTGGAGGCTAAACAAGCAACAGGTTTAAGTGAGACTGAGGCAGCTGAGGAGGAGGAGGAGGTGTGGTGGCGGCTGAGGCTGCAACAGATCCCCAGGCACCTGCCATGTCCACTGTTCCCTTCTCCCCTCCTCCTCTGTCCCCAGGGACAAGGGAGGCATTACATGGAGCAGAACAAAAGGCACAGAGAGCCCCTCCACGACTGTTGGGAAGTCAGCCGACTGGGGAGGAGCCTTAGGATAGGGATACCATATTTCTAAAAGTAGAAACCAAGACACCCCAAAAGCTGTGGAGCTATTTTTAGGAAGACCCCCAAATTGTTGAGCTTCTTAAAGGAAGACCCAGAAGCTGTTGATGTCTGATAGCCCCACCTTAGGAGGAGGCTAAGATCCTCCGTTCTGGCAACTGGGGCTAGTCCTGCCTGTGGAGTTTCTCTCTCGGGTTTTGTCTCTCTGAAGAAAGAGTCCACCTTACTGCTCATCTCTGAGTTTTGATGCTGAACTGCAGCTGAATCAGCCCTGACAGCCAGGCTCCGGACAATTGAGCAGATGAGACCACTAGGGGGTCCAACAGTCAAGAAGGTGGTTTCTGCCCATGCTGTAGAGGGGAGTGACGAACAGTGGGGCTCATCCACCTGGGAAGGTAGCTCATTTAAGAGAAGGAAGTCCCTGATCCTAAACCTTATTGATCCATTTAGCCCAGTATTGCCCACTTCCACCCTGAGTGGCAGAAGCTCTCCAAGGTCTTGGGCAGAGAGAGGCTCCTACCTACATTGAGCTTCTAACTGCAGGTGCTAGGGACTGCACCTGGGACCTTCTGCATGCAATTCAGGTGCTGACACACTGAGGCTATGGCGCCTCCACAAAACCTTCAGTTATGGGCAGGAGGCACTACTTGGCATCCTTATATCCCACCCTTCCTCCCAAAGGAGTCCAGGGCAGCAAACACACAACAGTTAAACAAGCAAAACATCCAAAAACAGTTCCTACACAGAAGCAGACTAAGAAAAATCTCTCCTTAGAAGGCTTCTTGAAAGAGGAAGAGGAAGTAGGCATTGAAAAGATAGCAGAGAAGGGACCCCCGATAAGATGGTACCTGCAGGAAGCCGTCATCTGCAGAGCAGAGCCATCAATTGGGTATATAAGGGGTGATATGATTTTTCAGGTGCCTTAGCCTCAACCAATACCTCAAACTATCAATCAACCTCCTCAGTCTCCTTTATGCTTCTGATGAAATAGGCTATGCGTGCATAAGTTTTTGTTATGTTGTCTTAAAATGCCACTACTCTTTTGTCTCTTCCTTCTGAAGGATCCCGGTGACCAAGCAAAAAGCCCTTGAAACACACACACACACACTCACGAGGACAAGACAAGACAGGGCTGTGCACCACAAACCATCCCAAAATAAGCCTCCATTCCCCATCAATCAATATTGGGCTAAAAGCTATAGAACACAAAGCTAAATGCACCTAAAAACTGGTTTTGAAACAGCCTTGGTCTTGCCAAGTCCCTCAGCCTTGTGAGTTTGGGAGCTAGTCTGCAAGGGTGAAAATCTAATGGAGGATTCCATTGTTGAATTAACCAAGCAAGGGTCATAGTTGCCACCTATGTACCTTGTGGTTGCTCTGTGCCAGAGGGCAAATGAGGGTGGGCCTCCTCCCTCGCCTGGCTGGGAATGAGAAAGGAAAAGGTCAGAGTTGTGTGAGAGAGCTGGGCTGGAAGTTGGCAGAAGTCACAGAGAGAGAGCCATGCCTGATTTCTTCTTGATTCGAAGGCTGTAACTGGAAGAAGCAAGACCTTCTGGGGCGTTAATGCTGTGAGCCTCTCCATCTTCAGCTCAGGTTGTATATGTGTGTGAATAAACCATATATCATAAAGACACCACAGTCTCCGCTGAGCCTCATTCCAAGGAAACTTGCTCTAACAACCTCACTAATGCAGCCCCTTCAGTCCTTTATTCTAGTTCCCCTTTCCATGCCGTACCATACAAGGCTTTGCCAGTATTTTCAGGGTCATCTTCCACCACAATTTAGGGTTGCCATATGTCTGGGGAAACCCGGACATGTCCTCTTTTTGGGGACCAACATGCCTATCTGGGTGATTTTTTACATTTTAAAGGAAATGTCCAGGTTGAGGGGGAGGTGTTGGGGTCTCGGGCTCAGGTGGCTCGGGAGTGGGCTGCTCTGCCCGTCCTGGCCCCTGCCAGCCCGAGCTGGCGAAAGGGGCATGGCAGTGGCGACCCCGCACACCTATTTTCCCAGCTCGGGCTGGCAGTGCCTCAGGCTGTCCTCTTTTTTTGCTTTTATTTATTAATTATTGAATTTATATACCACCCTATACCCACAGGTCTCAGGGTGTTTCACAAAGTACCCTCGTTTTCAAACAGCTTAGTTCTTGAACGTTTTGGCTCCCGGAACTGATTCCATTCAACTTCCAAGGTACGACTGTAATCAAAATCAAAACAACAACCACCAAGTAACCCACAACTGGATGGCCCCATTGGGTTCTGGAATTATGGAGGGATGAAAAACTGATTGCATCCCACTTTCTCTACACTATGCGTGCACCCCTGGCCGTGTCCTCCCTTACTCATTTCCCCCCTAAACTAGAAAGCCCCAAATGTTTTAGCTTCTCATCTGGGAGTTGCTCCAGCCCCTTGATAATTTTGGTTGCCCTCTGCTGAACATTCCTGCCCCCCACCCCAAGCTCTGCCTTCAACTGCAAACGTGGCAGACAATGCCTTCCCTGCAGTTGCACTGCCAAAAAAGTTCAGTTTTACTTTTAAGGACAGGAAATTCTCCTGCAGGCCATCTGTGCTAAAGAGAGGGTGCAGATATAAGTCTCCTTCTTTTGGACCACCCAATTTGCATAAAAATAAGACAAGATTAAAAGTGTTGAGTTTTCCCCGAGCTGTGGCTGCTACTTCCTGAGCATGAGAGATGAAAAGGGCCTGTATGGATTTGGCAAAGTCAGCATTCAGAGTTCGAGAATCACACTTGGCTCATGACCAAGGGTGTCCAAAAATAGCAAAAGCCAAACTTTGGGCTCAGAGTTTATCTGTGTCCCTCCAGATTTTGCTGGTCTCCAATGCCCATCACCATCATGACCAATGGTCTGGGATTATAGGATCTGGAGTCCAGAAACACCTGGAGGGCCTGAGCTTGAAATTAGGAGCGTCAGTTTTTCACTCTGGGCCTGAGACATTCTGAACAAAGGGACAGTCTCTGCAAGAGCGCTCCAACGCTGAAACGAAAAATATGGCATGTCAAACAATAGCTTGGGATCACACATCCACTCTGGAAGTCCTAAGGCCAGATGTGTGGGAGCTGTTTGGGCTTACTCACTGATCAGAGAAAGGAGTTCTGGGCACGTCATTTTTTAAAAAAAGCATTCCCTTCTTTTCCTTTTTTACTTTATGCAAGTGGGTTCTGAAACAAAACGTTGCAACTTGGCGAGTACTTATGCCCAAGGCCAGCCTAAGACATTTTGCTGCCTGAGGGAAAGGACAAAATGCACTGAGGTCAGCTGGGTTGTTAGAAAGGTAGCGGGCAAGGCACGTGACAGCTCTCTTCTCCCACAGAAGCAGCCTAGTCAGGAGGAGGAGCTGAGGAGAATACTTTGCTGATAAATCTCATGGTAGTAATGTGCCTAGATAATTAACATTTTCAGTACAAGTATGAAATTGGACAAAAATATATATTTCCTAATAACATCAACTCTGATTTGGACTTATTTATAGTATATCCTGAGATTTTACCAAGACATCTATATTTTGCATTATTCTCCAGACATGCCTGGAGTTGTTCAGTGACCATCCGTTCAATCACCTTGCCCAGGAATGGAAAGTTTGAGACTGGACAATAATTGGGCATAATGGCCAGGTCCAAATATGTCTTTTTAATAAGCAGTTGAACAATCACTTCTTCAGGTGGTAGGTTTCACTCGTTCAAGTCTGTCCACATCCTCAGAGGCAACAGGTTGTAATGGATCGCATCCAACTTGACTAGACCCAGTGGCGTAGTGGGCTGTGGGGGCACAGGGGCAGTCGCCCCAGGCACAAAATTGTTAGTGCTGCCTCAATACAGCTGCACGCTTCCATCACTGGGGTCAAAGACAACGGCTTGTCCATGCGCTCAGGTAAGTGACCTCTCCAGACAATGGGATGGCTCTTCTTTTCTTATCTCTGTGGCTGTGATCCCCTGGGTGATGTGGATGCCATTAGGCAGTCGAATGCGCATGCATACTCCGTCTGTTTCCCTCCCTCCTACCCCCTCCTCCACGTGGCCCCGGGAATTGGCAAGCCATACTATGTCTCTGACTAGGCAGAGCTCTGGCACCCTCCTACCTTGGTGGAGTCTACCTCTTTTTATCTGCAGAAAAACTCATGACAGGAGTCATCACAGGAGATCTTGGACTCTGTATCAGACCCTGATGGCAAAGGTGGTTCTGTTAGACTGTGAACCACCTGAAAGAGTCTCCTGGTACTGTTTTCACCAACAGATCCAGCAACAATGGTCCTCCTCACCGTCGCTATCGCCACTTGGTAGGCTCGACGTTGAGCTCTAACCCGTGTTTGGTCTCATTTGAAGTGGGTTTTTCACCACCAGCACTTTAGCTGTCTCAGTAATTGTTTCATCACCCTCAGCCCCAGGGGTAGAACCACAGGGTCATCCAAGTGCCATGCCATTGGAGAGGGTGCTTTTTAAGGTTTGTGGAGCAGCACCCTCTTATTCCCCACCACCAAATGTACTTTCCATGTGTTTGGCCACTGTCTATCGGGTCTCCCCAGATGAATTTGCTATTAGAAGGAGGCATGTGAAGCCATAATCCTGGAAAGAGATTCTGGAGAGAAGCACTCGACCCAATTTTAGCCTTTGATTCTGTGAGAGGCGCCCAGTGCTTGGTCTTACTAGCTGCAGCTCAAGTTTAACTATGTTTACAGCAGAGGAGCAAGTCCTGGAGGGCTGGCTTCCTATTCTGCCTCTATGGGTGAGTTGGCATTGATGAGGAAAATTCCGGGGTGTGAGGCTACTATATTTTTTCAAAATATAGTCCGGCCCACCACATGCTCTTGTGGGATGTGAAACACAAGAGCAGTCAAGTACAACATTCCTAGAGTGCACATGTTTACACATGGGGAGGAATGTTTGTCCAGCCAGCAGGTAAACTTCCTGTTTCCTTCTGGGCTGGGACAAACTTCCTTTACATGTGACTAAAGGTGGGTGTGGCCTCACCTGTGCAGGTAAGGACAAAAGCACAGGGCAGGGCAGCCATCTCTCTCTCTCTTTCACCACATGCATCGAAGAAGCAACATCTGCTTAGCCAAAGATGCCCTCTTGGCCTCCAGCCAAGAGAGGACAAAGGGACTGTCTTCTTATGGAATAGTTTTCAAGTGTATGTTACTTTTCTAAGCTAAGTCTGCCTTCTGGGAACCGATTGTGAACAGAATGTGAGTAAACTCTTTTTATACTTTTATAGAAGACTGTGTCATGTCTTATCTTTTATGAGGGAATAAGGGGGAAATACCAGAACAGTTATTATAGAGGCTTTAGCGAGCCTGAGCAAACGCATCCGCTGCCAATTTTAGAAGAGGGGAATGTTACTCTGCTAAATTGTGGAACTTGTTAAGACAAGTTGGATAAGGATATAATCAGACAATATATCCTCTCCTGCATCCCTGAACATTCCCACAGGTCTGAGGGACGGTGGACAGGCCATAGGCAAACATGTCCAGACTTCTCACTCAGTACAAGCTTAACACAGGCAAACATGTCCAGGCACCTCTTAAGTAAAGCTAAAGGTAAAGGGAGCCCTGACCATTAGGTCCAGTCGTGGCCGACTCTGGGGTTGCAGCGCTCATCTCACCTTATTGGCCGTCGAGGGAGCCGCCATAAAGCTTCCGGGTCATGTGGCCAGCATGACTAAGCCGCTTCTGGCGAACCAGAGCTGCGCACAGAAACGCCGTTTACCTTCCCGCCGGAGCGGCACCTATTGATCTACTTGCACTTGGACGTGCTTTCGAACTGCTAGGTTGGCAGGAGCAGGGACCGAGCAACGGGAGCTCAGCCCGTCGCGGGGATTCGAACTGCCGACCTTCTGATCCTCAAGCCCTAGGCTCTGTGGTTTAGACCACAGCGCCACCCGCGTCCCTCCTGCACATCCATACCCTGGTGCAAGTCTGGTGATGGGCTCTTGGTTTCTTTGGCCAAGTAACTGCTCAGTAATTGTCACCTTTGGGCACTTCCCTGGGTGGGGGGGGGGAAAGGGTGTACACGTGTCCTCACGTGTTATGTACTGAGTTGAATAGGATCCAAACTGAAGCAGTCTGATTGGTCCTAGAACAATAGGATCCAAATTGCAGCAGTCTGATTGGTCCTAGAACAATGCAGTGGTATGATTGGTTGGCAGGAACCACCCAATCATGCTCCAGATATAAGTGAATCCACAACCTGATTGGCTTACAGTAGAATTCCAGAATTAGCCAATCATGTGCAGCCCATTGTGTAAATAATGTATATAAAGCAGATACTTTGAGGGGACTTTCATTTCATTCCTCCTCACCATTATGAGCTGAATAAAGAGCATGAAATCACTTTGCGACTCTGAGTATATTTCACTGGCGACGAAGGTGGGATCCTGCTGAGCTGACTGCCACACACAGCACCGCAGCACCGCCACCTGCCGCAAGGCTGCCTCGCACCGTGTATCCAGGCTTCAGCTCCGGGACACAAGGAACTCAGAATGGCAACCGACAGCAGCTTCTCGCCATTCAACCCAGCACCTGGAGACTGGGAAGCGTACGCCTCCCGTTTCACCTTCCTCCTAGAAGCCAAAGGGGTCACCGACGAAGAAGACGCCAAGAAGAGGGCGATATTCTTCAGCGTCTGCGGAGAAGAGACATTTGAAATCGCCCGGGCTCTCCTTGCGCCTGAAGACGTCGCTACTGTTCCATACAAAACAATAATGGAACAGCTGAAGGGGCACTTTTCGCCGCAGCCCTCAGTGGTGGCTCGTCAAAATGCCTTCTACGCAAAGCGGCAAGCCCCTGGGGAAACCATAACTGGGTTTGTGACCTCTCTCCGCCAAGCTGCCCGGTTCTGCAACTTCTCAGAGCTGGAGAACATGCTTCGCGACCGCCTCGTCGGTGGCCTGAAGGATGAGAAGCTGCAACGACGCCTCTACGCTAAGAAGGACCTAACGTTCCAGGTCGCTCTGGAGGAGGCCCTGGCAACAGAAGCTGCCGAGAGGTCGACGCAAGAGGCATGGCCGAGCCTGCCATCCCAACCGAGGGTCCACCACGAAGACCTCACCGACGACTCAGGATCCGACAGGGAGGAGGTGCACCGAGTACAGCAGCGCACTCAAGCAGCGCACAGACCACAGCTGCCTCGACGAGAAGGAGGGAACTGCGCAAGCTGCGGGGAAAGTCACGAGAGGAGGACCTGCCGTTTCCGCAACGCAGAGTGCAGGCAGTGCAGAAAATCGGGAGGAGGACCTGCCGTTTCCGCAACGCAGAGTGCAGGCAGTGCAGAAAATTGGGACACATCGCCCGGGTGTGTCAGGCTCAGCCCACCCGACACCAGGCATCAGATGACCAATCCAAGAGCCCCAGGTCCCGGGGCCCAACACACCAAGGCAACTCGACGGAGCTCACGGACTTCCAGGTATACCAGTTGCCCCACCCCAACGCAGAGAAAATTTATGTAGAGGTACAGATAGAGGGGCCCCCATGCTGCATGGAGCTTGACACGGGTTCAACTCTATCCATAATCTCGGCAAGGACCTTAAGGAAACTGTGTCCTACTGGGGGTCCCAAACTCAGGCCAGCCCCATTCACCCTCCGGGACTTCCAGAAACGTAAGGTCCCCACAATGGGGGTGGGGACCTTCAGGGTGCAATACCGAGGGCGGACGCGGCAACTGGACTTGCTTGTGGTCAAGGGCCCCTACATTAGCTTACTGGGATTGGCATGGTTTGGACCACTGGGGCTAGCCATCACCGGGGTGAACCACACTACCTTACAAGTGGACGTGGACGCCATCTGCAAGGAATTTCCAGGGGTTTTCGATGGGAAATTGGGACAGTATACGCCCCCCCCATTGCTCTACAGCTTGACCCCGCAGTACGACCGGTCAGGCTCAAGGCCCGCCGGGTCCCGTTCGCCCTGAAACCCCGTATAGACGAGGAATTGGACCGGCTTGTGGAGCAAGGAGTGCTGGAGCCGGTGCCTAATGCCCCCTGGGAAACCCCAATCGTCACACCCGTCAAGCCTAATGGTTCGGTCCGCATCTGCGCAGACTACAAATGTACCATAAACAAGGCCCTCACGGCCCATGCATACCCAGTGCCAGTGGTCAGCCATGTCCTTGCCACCCTGGCTGGGTCGAAATTTTTTGGCAAGCTGCACTTGGCCCAAGCATATCAACAGCTGCCAGTAGATGAGGCCACAGCAGAGGCACAGACGACTGTGACGCACAGAGGAGCGTTCAGGGTAAAGCGGCTGCAATTCGATGTCAGTGTGGCACCAGGCATATTCCAGAATCTAATGGACTCGCTCCTTAAAGGGATTCCTGGTGTCACCCCCTTCTTCGATGATGTGTTGATTGCCGGGCCCACACCAGAGGAGTTTGAGGACCGCCTCCGCACCGTTCTGCACCGTTTCCAGATGGCGGGTCTCAAGGTGAAGCAGGAAAAATGTCTACTAGGAGTGCCTCAGGTGGACTTTCTGGGATTTATGGTGGACGCAGAAGGGGTCCACCCGACTGGGGACAAGGTACGGGCCATTTGTGATGCCCCAGCGCCCAAGAGCAAGACTGAACTCCAGGCCTTCTTGGGACTATAGAACTTTTACCATTCCTTCCTTCCCCACAAGGCGGCGGTAGCGGAGCCCCTACACAGACTCCTGGACAAGCGGGCCGCTTGGGTGTGGGGCCAGCGCCAGGAGGCTGCATTCCAGGCAGTCAAGGACTTGCTTGTCTCAAACTCGGTCTTGGCACACTTTGACGAGAGGCTGCCGGTGGTGCTAGCATGCGATGCCTTGCCCTATGGCATTGGCGCTGTCCTGGGACACCAGCTCCCGGATGGAAAAGAGGTACCGGTAGCATACTTTTCCCAGACACTCAACGCAACCGAGCGGAACTACTCGCAAATAGACAAGGAGGGGCTGGCAATCGTGAAGGGAGTAAAGAAATTCCATGATTTCTTGTACGGGCGGCCCTTCGCCGTGGTGACTGACCACAAGCCGTTGCTTGGCTTGTTTGCCCCCGAAAAGCAGACCCCCCAAGTGCTGTCTCCTCGCGTCCTCAGGTGGTCAATTTTCCTTGCCAGCTACCAGTATGCACTGATTCACCGCCCGGGGAAGGCGATGGGCCATGCAGACACCCTCAGCAGGCTACCACTACCGGAAACAGGCCCCGACCAAGCACCTGCACAAGAGGTTATGAGCCTGGAGCTGCTTCCCGACCGCCCCATTCAGGCACAAGAAGTTGCACACCATTCCAAGAAAGATAGGGTCATCTCCCGGGTCCTGGACTGGGTGTGGAGGGGATGGCCCAGCAGCAGCCCTGGGCCAGAATTTGCTGGCTACACAACCCACAAACATGAACTGTTGGCCCACAAGGGGTGCCTGTTATGGGGAAGCAGGGTCGTTGTTCCCCAGCCCCTCCGCAAAAGGGTCCTCACAGCCCTACACGAGACACATCCAGGGGTAGTAAGAATGAAGGCCCTTGCCAGGAGTTATGTGTGGTGGCCGGGGATCGACGGAGAGATAGAGGCCTGGGTCAAACACTGCCAGGCCTGCCAAGAATCCCGCCCAGATCCCCCAAGGGCCCCAGTCCAGTCCTGGGAGTCCGCCTGAGCACCATGGTCACGCTTGCATGTGGACTTCGCTGGCCCCTTTCAGGGGAAAACATTCTTCATAGTGGTGGACTCCTACACCAAATGGCTGGAAGTCGCACTGGTACCATCCACTTCTACATCCGCAGCCATCCAGGTACTGCGCAGGCTGTTTGCAACCCACGGGCTCCCTGACACTCTCGTCTCAGACAACGGGACTGCATTTACGTCAGGAGAATTCCAAACCTTCACAGCGCAGAACGCCATCCGCCACATCCGTTCAGCGCCATTCCACCCTGCCACCAATGGCCAAGCAGAACGCATGGTGCGGACCACCAAGGACACCCTTCGCCGCATGACACAAGGGGATTGGGAGTACCGCCTTGCCACATTCCTCCTAGCACAGCACAGCACCCCCAGTTCAACGACTGGCCGGAGCCCCGCTGAACTACTAATGGGTCGGCGCCTTGCAATCAGATTGGACCGCCTTCACCCCGATAGAGCTCAGGATGAGGTAGTGGTGGGGGAAGGAAGGAACCCCCGGACCTTTGAGGCCCAGGACCCAGTGTACGCAAAGAATTTTGGGGCAGGCCCAGCATGGGTACCCGCCACAGTCACCAGGGTCACTGGCCCCGTGTCGTACGAGATGCTAACGGATGGGGGGCAATGCTGGCGCCGCCACTGCGACCAGATACGGCGACGATTCCCAGGAGAAAATCAGGAGGAGTAAAGGTCAGAGGAGTCCCAAGGGAACAGAGGGGCAGTGAGGCCCATAGAGCAGGAGGGGCCAGCAGGAGAGGCAGAATCAGTAAATACAGAGAGGACCCACGAGGCCGAAAGGACACCAGAACCAGAACCACGACTGAGTGAGCCGGTTGCACCAGACCAAACAGCCCCATCACAGCCAGGATCCTTGGAACATGAGCCAGAACCTGTACCCCGGACCAGGGAACACCCCAGGCCGCAACGCACACGTAGGCCGCCAGCGTACCTCAAGGACTATGAATGCGACCTCCCGGGCAGGACTGGAACTTAGAGGGGAGGGGTGTTATGTACTGAGTTGAATAGGATCCAAATTGCAGCAGTCTGATTGGTCCTAGAACAATAGGATCCAAATTGCAGCAGTCTAGTCTGATTGGTCCTAGAACAATAGGATTCAGAATGCAGCAGTCTGATTGGTCCTAGAACAATGCAGTGGTATGATTGGTTGGCAGGAACCACCCAATCATGCTCCAGATATAAGTGAATCCACAACCTGATTGGCTTACAGTAGAATTCCAGAATTAGCCAATCATGTGCAGCCCATTGTGTAAATAATGTATATAAAGCAGATACTTTGAGGGGACTTTCATTTCATTCCTCCTCACCACTATGAGCTGAATAAAGAGCATGAAATCACTTTGCGACTCTGAGTATATTTCATCACGCTTGAGGGATTATGGCGGGAGATAGAGGGGGAAAGAGTCCTTTCCTTAAGGGCAAGAATGGTGTTGGAATGGAGGAAATTGATGCAGAGGGTTGAGTTTCGAGGATTTTCTGAAGTGAGGGGCTTTCCCTAAGCTGGCAGTCCATAAGGGAAGTGGCTTGACAGATTTCTTGCAACAAAGGATCACTTTTGGCAATAGAAACCGGTTAATGGGCTTTTGATGGACTGAGTCCATTGTTCTCTCAGCCGGCGGCCACTCAGGAGCTCAGTCAAGCTGGCGAAGCTCCGCTGCTCTGCAGAACGGAAACAGGCAGCGGCACAAGAAAGATTCTGTCCGCTAGAGGCTGCTATCCGCTAAGCCCTATTGGCTAGCTGTCCAAATCCGATGCTTTGGATTGGTCTATACGCAGCAGTATGTAAATACAGAGTTCATTCCCAAGTCCCCGTTCATATTGATACAGTTTCATACCAGAAAGAGGGAAGCAGGGTCTTTCATTAATAAAAAAAGATGTGGTGGTTGGTGCGACAGGGGAAGGAAAGGGCTTTCTCGAGCTCATTGTCTCGCGCCCTAGCTATGTGGAGGGGTTTCTGGGGAAGGCGAGATCCCTAGCGAATTTCCCCCTCGGAAATTCCGTGTAGCATATTCTTAGAAAAGGGGGAAAAAAGAAAGAAGGAGGGGGGGAGAGAAAAGACTGAAAGGGAAGTGTTATGTACTGAGTTGAATAGGATCCAAACAGCAGCAGTCTGATTGGTCCTAGAACAATAGGATCCAAATTGCAGCAGTCTGATTAGTCCTAGAACAATAGGATTCAGAATGCAGCAGTCTGATTGGTCCTAGAACAATGCAGCAGTATGATTGGTTGGCAGGAACCACCCAATCCTGCTCCAGATAGAAGTGAATCCACAACCTGATTGGCTTACAGTAGAATTCTGGAATTAGCCAATTGCAGCCCATTGTGCAAATAATGTATATAAAGCAGATACTGTGAGGGGACATTCATTCATTCCTCCTCACCACTATGAGCTGAATAAAGAGCATGAAATCACTTTGCGACTCTGAGTATATTTCAGGAAGAAAGGTTTCCTCTGTTCCCCTCCACTCTTCCAAAAGAATTCCGAGCTGAGGTGCAGAGCTCTTTCCTCCCTTGTGACCTCCCCACCCTCCTCCTCCTCCCTTCCACATAACTGGCTGTGTCACCTTGCCTGCCAATCATACCTCCCTTTGAACTGAAACAGAGTTCCATCCCTGTTTGTGCCAGTTCTGGAGTCTAAAAGCCTTCCTACCCACGCAAAAATGCAACTTTCATTGGTCTGTTTGCTACTGGACGTGGTCGCCAAGCTTGGCAAAAGGGTTTTGTTTTTTTCTTTTGGTTTAAGAAGCAATAGCTCATTTGCTTGTGAGTGTGGGAGTCTGCAATTCTTGGTGTTCCAGGGCTTTTTGCAAGTTGGAGTTGCCTCCAGTCCAGCCCGGATGTCAGAACAGTCCTTCTGGATTAGACCAATGGATGATCTAGTCCAGCACCTTGTTCCCCGTCGTTGCCCAGCAGAGGCTCACAACAAGCCCATAAGCAGGACCTGAGTGCAATGGCCCTCTCCCACTCATATTCCCAAGCAGGGCCGGACCTCTGATGAGCCAGAGTGAGGCAGCTGCCTCAGGCGGCCGATGCTGAGGTGAGGGGATTGAGCTGGGAGTGGCCTGTGGCCTGGCCGGTACCCCTACGTTAGCTGACTGCTCTCAAGTGCAGGGAAAGCTCCTGTCCTTTCCAAAGTACTTGGAAGAAGATTCAGCAGTCAATCCAATTGGCTTCGGAACAGGAAAGATTTTGGGGTGTTTTACTGCTTTGGATGTTTCAATTTGCTGGCAGCGCCCAGAATGGCTGGGGCAACCCAGTCCGATGGACAGCATAGAAATCACAACGTTGAATTTGTCTGATTTCCTTTCAGAGCCATTCAAGTTGGTACTTTTCAGCACCTAGGGGTGTAGTGGCATCTGGACCATGGACCTCTCAGCTGGTGACTTGTGGGAGTCAGTCTGCAGCTCACCACACCTCAGCCAGTGGGATGTATCACCAGAGATTACAGAACCCCAGCCGAGTCTTCAGAGCTGTCCTGCTCTCAGCAGAGCAGCTTCTTCCAGAGCAGTGGCGGAGCAGGGTGGGGGCGCTCCGCACTGGGTGTCATCCTGCGGGGGGGGGGGGGTGACATTCACTGTAGGCTTGGGAAGCTGGGGGTCGTGGGTGGGCACTCCCGGCTGGAGGAGGCAGGCAGGGGAGAGGACGGGAAGGAGGCAGGTGAGCAAAGAACGGAGGGGGGCAGGAAGGGGAGAGGAAGGAAGCGGGATTGGTGGGTACGCCTTTCATTCTGCCTGGAAGACCAGCGCCTACAGCTGGACTATCAAGTGGATTGAAAGGGTCACTTTGGGGGCAGCGCTGCAAATGCAGAAGGGATCTTGGCCGGTTTCTAAACAGGGAAAGTGAGTTTCCCTCTGACAAACGCTTTCTGCCTCCCCTCTGCAAAGCTCCACATGTTTCCGCCCCACCCTGTCCTCAGCCAACCCCCCACTTAGAAGCCACTCTTGGGTTATTGACTTCTGTGTGCTTGTGTATCTGTGTCTCCCGTGTGGGGTTCCTCTCTGCGTAAAGTCTTCAAGCTGTGCCTGTGTGCGCCTGACAAATCGGCCCCATTGCCTTTCCCTCGTCAAAATTTATCTTTCCCCCCACCTCCAGTCTCCGTTGTTGTGGGTCCTGGCTGAGAGGAAAAACAGAAGACGGGGGGCCATCGGTCAGGGATAGTCTACTTGAGATTCCTGCATTGCCCCAGGGGGTTGGCTTGATGACCCTCAGGGGTCCCTTCCAGCTCCACTCTTCTCTGGTGCAGGCTTGTGCAGAGTTTTAGGTATAAGTTGGGTGCAAGGGGTGCAGCCCATCTTATGCACCGCCGGCTCGGGAAGAAGTCCCACTGATCATGATGAGACTCGCAGGCGAGTAGATTGCTGCTGTGCAGGCCTGCTGTTGAAATCAATGTTTTCCTTTTCAGAGCATGGTGAAATCCCCATGACTAAAACCTCCCCTTCCGTAGTTTCTGTCAGGAGTTCAGCCTACACTTGAGTAGCACCCTGGCAGAGACACGTGCCCGACTGGCATGTTCCCTCTCTCCTGGTCGATTGTTTGGGAGCTTCATAAGCTTTCTTCAGCCCGAACATCACAGCGACCGATGCCAAGCAACATCGGCACACTTAGGGATCCGCAGAGTTTGTGGATCATGCATGACAGACCTCAGCAACTCAGCATTTTGGCTAATCGACTTTATTTACATGTAAACACACACACGGAGCACTGCAACATGGCTCCCTCTCTCTCTAGCATCAGACAGCAAAGAGAAAAAGAACAAAGGACAATAGTCCCACTTCACGGAACACAGGAACACAAACATCCTGTCGCCGTCACTTCCCACTCTGTGGAGTCAAAACATAGACAACAATCCCATGACTGCAATCATGGAGCTGGAATTCTAACCGTTTCAAGCGCTACCACAGGTTCCGCAGAATATCTGTACTGCATGGTTTACTGTGGCAGCACCTGCCCTTTGGAACTCCCCGCCTCTTGCAACAAAGCACGTGCCTTTGCTAGACGCTTTTCAGGCACCTGCTAAAAGCATTCTTGTTGAGGCAAGCATACCTAGAAGCTTAGGAAGTTGAAGTAATTTTCATCTCTTTTAATATTTTAGCTTTTGTATGTTTTAAAGTAGGATTGTTGATTTTTCTTGATTTTACTGCTGTGGTAGTTTTTTTGTTTTTTGTTTTGGTAAACCACTTTGCAGGCTTTTAAAAATAATTTTTATTAAATAAAGAAGCAATAGTAAAGGTAAAGGGACCCCTGACCATTTGGTCCATTCGTGACCGACTCTGGGGTTGCGGCGCTCATCTCGCTTTACTGGTCGAGGGAGCAAGTGTACAGCTTCCAGGTTATGTTGCTAGCTTGTCTAAGCCGCTTCTGGCGAACCAGAAGAGCAGAGCACGAAAACGCCGTTTACCTTCTCGCCGGAGCAGTACCTATTTATCTACTTACACTTTGAAGTGCTTTCGAACAAAGAAGCAATATATAGAACTAATAATAGAAATATATAGGAAAATATATATCCCCCCCATTTTCTTTATTTTTCCTTCTCCTCCTGCTGCTGCTCCTCCTCCTCCTCCTCGTGTTCCTCACCTGAAGGAAAAGCCAAAGAACCACCATTAACATTGGTGCCTGGTATGTGCAACCATATGCTGTATTTTTATTCTTTTTGGCAAGAAAATGGGCACACAAGGAGGCAGCAAACCTTTGTGCCCTTCAGAGGCATATGCGCAGTCTGCTACTGGTCTCTGGTCTCCTGCGCATGGGGTGCGGGTGGGGGGGAGGCCACCCCTTCCACGCAGCGAAGGCGACCCTGGCATGGCTACCAGCTGCCCACAAAGGCGCACTGAACTGGGCTCCAGACTGTGGTGGGACTCCCCTAACCCCAGCCAACATGGCCAGCGCTCATCATGGATGATGGCACTTGAAACCCATTGGGAGGGAGGGCCATGTGAAAACAGGATTCTCAAAAATACCTCTGGCTTGCGGCTCCTGGAGTGTTGCTGGCAACGCCTGGAGTTTCTCTTCAAGCTCCTGGAGCTTCACACGGAATACTTGAGCTTCCTTAAATACTGTTTCAGCTGCATGCCACACCCCAGCCAAAAGAGCTCCTATCACTGAGAAAAAGAAGGGAGCATCTGTCCATGTCATTCCGGTCAAGTTGCACCAAAGTGGGACTTGTTCATCTGAGCTCCACAGGCTGGTTTTTCTAATTGTTTGACTGGGGTTGTTTGTTGGTTTTTCTTTAATTTGGGGCAAGGCCTTTTTATGTGCCCTTTCAATCCCCAAGAGCCAGCACTGTAAATCAGTTTTAAGGGAGTCTTACAACCACAGCTGCCGCCACCCCCCAACATCATCAGCAGTTACACATACAGGCTTTTACAACTTATTTAATATATTTTTAAAAAAGTTAACCTTGTAATTCCTAAATCATTTTAAACACTTTGAAATACTTTCTAAAATTCTGCTGTTTAACATTTATGTAAATGATGTAATAAAGGAACCCAAATGGCCAGATATTTCCCTGTTTCAGTTTTATCCCAGAATGTATCCATTTTGCTACATGCCAACGATACGGTGTTGTTAGCACAAACGCAAGTGGCTATGAGGCAATTACTAAAGAACTTTGGGAGACTGTGTCGTAACAAAGATTTGAATACAAATTATTCCCAGACAAAAGCCGTAGTATTGGGGGCAGAGCCCAGGAAGCAGAAATGGCTCCTAAATGGACAAGCCATTGAAGAAGCCAGGCATTTCAACTACAGTGGTACCTCTGGTTGCAAACGGGATCCGTTCCGGAGCCCCGTTCACATCATGAGCAGAACGCAACCCGCATCTGCGCGTGTGTGGGTCGCGATTTGCCGCTTCTGTCCATGCACGTGACGTCATTCTGAGTGTCTGCACATGCGCGAGCAGCGAAACCTGGAAGTAACCCATTCCGTTACTTCCGGGTTGCTGTGGGACGCAACCTGAAAAGACGTAACCTGAACCGAGCGGAAGAAGAGGTATGACTGTATTTGAGGATTTGCTTCTCTGATAGGAGTACTGGTACTGAAGGCATCAAGATCTGCACAAGCAATTCTTAGCTTTACCAGAACTGAAGGCGGCAATGGGATTGCCCCTGCTCCAAGAAGATATACAGTGGTACCTTGGAAGTCAAACAGAATCCATTCCAGAAGTCCGTTTGACTTCCAAAACATTCGGAAACCAAGGCGCGGCTTCCGATTGGCTGCAGGAGCTTCCTGTACTCAATCCGAAGCCGCGGAAGCCCCGTTGGACATTTGGGCTCCAAAGAACATTCACAAACCAGAACACTCACTTCCGGGTTTGTGGCGTTCGGGAGCCAAAACATTCGAGTCGCAAGGCGTTTGGGATCCAAGGTACGACTGTATTGGAAAGGGGTCCCCACAAGTAACATGGGGGGGGAGAGAGAGAGAATGATAGGAGGGGATCGGGAGAGACAGGGAAGTCCGGAGGGAACCCCCACCTACCCCAGCTCCGACCCCAAGCCTATATCACCAGCGGCTGGAGCAAAAGAGCAGAGGAACCGCGCACCGGGGACTGGCTGGGGGCTAGAAGAACGCGATGTGAACCCTCCCCTGCCAGTGCAGGGGGGCACAGCAAAAACCATGCTTTATGTTATTGAGTTTATTTTCAGTCCATTTCTTATCAGTATTTTCAAACCCTATGAACCCAGGTAGGCGGCCTGAACCATTGGAGCCCATTTCCTGGAACCGCCACCTCAGCCCTGATCTAGGGACCCGACACCAAGCCCTGGGGGTCCCACGGGAGAATTCAAACTGCCCCTTTTTCTTGTTCCCTTTCCTCTCTCTCTCTCTCTCTCTCTCTCTCTCTCTCTCTCCTCCTTCTTCTTTAGTTATACACACAACCCTCCCTTTTTTATTAATACATTATTACTCATTATTCATCCATTTCTATTCACTTCTTTTTTAAAAAAAGTTTTTTAAATTTCTCATTAAAGAATTCTATATATAGATCTACTTTTCCATCCCCACTCCCCCCTTTTTCTATTTACTTATTACAATGGTGTTTTTTCCCCTTCTCTTTTCTAAACAAACAAACTATTTTCAGTAGGATTTTTTGTGTTTTCTTTTTCTTTCTTCTTTTTCTCTCTATCTCTTTTCTCTATTCCTTATCTTTTCTTTTCCATCTTGTCTTTTGTCTCACACTATAACTTGAACCACCACAGCGACTTTTGATTTTTAAATAGAATTCCATTAGCCTTTACATTTTTAACTTTTGACTCTTATCTGCAAACTCCCAACCCCACCTCCCCACCTTAACACTGGGAGGGCCATGTCCCCGGAATTGTGAAGACGGGATTCTCAAAAATAACTCTTCCTTGAGGATCCTGGAGTATTTCTGGCAACGGTTGGAGTTTTTCTACCGGCTCCTGGACCTTCATAGGCAATGCTTGATCATCCTTAAGTACTGTTTCCGCCCCCGTCTTCAGGCTATTGGGTGCCTTCTTCAGTATTTCAACATCCTGGAGAGGACAGACACTTCCTGCTAGACATTTACTGCAGACATTTGCAGAAGGCACAGAGGCACTGGTTGAAGAAGTTGGGAATGAGCAGACAGTGCTATTGCTGAGAAGGAGCTCCACCCCAGGGTGCTAAAGAGCTCTTTCCCTAGCCTGCAGGTGCCAGAAGGCCAAGCGCTGGTGTTGCAGTGGTGGTACTTCAGAGGAGTAGGAGAAAAGGCTGCTCTGGATTCTGGCTATATAAATGGCCTTGCCTGAAGCTGTGGATTGTGCTCTGCATTAGCAGAGAGGCTCTACTTAGTTGCAAATGAAGCACATTTCAGTTATTATAGAAACCGGTGTTTCCATGCAGGCTTGTTCAGGAACTCTGTGAACTAGACAGCCGCTGTTTTAAACTGGCCCTTTTTCTGGCAGGTTAAACCATTAAAGTTGACTTGATTCACTTCATCCGCCAACTACCCTTCTAAGCAACCAGAGCAATTACAAATAAAAGGATCTCCAACCGTGCGCTATCCCTATCTGCTAACAAGCTCTCCCACAAAGTGTTCTATGAGACACATGAGCCAAATAGCCGAGGAGACAGTTTTTTAGCTGCCTGTCATTCATACACTTTATACTGAAAGGATTTCAGGGGCAGATGCTCTTTTTCTGCATGGAGGGTGGGGGTTTCCAAAGGAGCACTATTCAGACCTGCATTCATGGCTTATGAGTCGTAGCCGTGTGACAACTGCACCTCATGCTGATGTGTTGAAGGGCTGATGTTGCACTTCCAGGTAGAAGAGCTCGTTGGCATTATTCTAGGCTCTGTGTCAATTGACTTTGTGACATGATGGGGGGGGGAGTTCTTATTTTTAGAGTATTTACCTGCAACCTATTATGTGGGAATCTCAAGCTACTTTACAACTAGCTCCGAAAATAGGCATTGAAATGCAGCAGAATAAACAGGCCTACAGTAAAAAAATATCCTTCAAATCCCATATTGGCTGGCAGCAGCATCCCCCCAAGTCCATGATGGATAAACACTTTCCCCACATGGAGCAGAATTGCACCCATGTTGGCAAAGGCCTCCTTTCTAGAAGGGGGAGCAGAGGCTGCCCCCACCCACTGCTCTCTTCTCCCAGGCATCTGAAGAGACAAACGGCTCCCCTTCTCTACCTGTGTGCCACAAGCCTGAATTGCAAGACAGTTCCCACTTTGGGACAACAGGGAACAAACATGCAGAGGACGAGTTCGGAGGCTCCCCCAACAAAGCCATTTCCCTGGGCCCACCTGCCAGCCTGCTGCTGGCTGGCTGCCCACCCACAGGAAAACGGCACGATTCTCCCCACCAACAGGACATAACAAGAAGATGGGCACTATAACATAGGACTTCCTAACTTGTGAGTTCTGATGAGCCGCTGCTGCTTCCCCAGTTTAAAGGATGGCGGCTCAGGTGAGCCGTTAAGCTAGAAGGAGGAAAAGGACCGACCCCGGGATGGGCTGTCTGCCTTCTTTTGCCTTCCACCTCACGACATCCTTCCCCAGCCTGGTGCACTCCAGGTGTTCTGGGGCTCCATCTCTCGCCAGGCCCAGGCGGTATCGCCAGGGGTCAGGGATGGGGGCAGTTGTCCAAACCAGCTGGAGAGACTCAAGGAGGGCATTACAGCTTCAAAGCCCTTTCCCTACCTCTCAATCTGGACTTACCTGGCCTTGCCCCTGGCCGCCTTTAGCCAGATCAGCTGTGCTCGGAGCTGGGACAGACCCCTCTGGAGACTTAGAGGTAGAGGAAACAGCCTGGGTCCCCGCAAAGGTGATCACACTTTTCCTACTCCCAGACTGCAGGCTAGAGAACGTCGCTGCAAGCTGGTGACCCATTCCCTGGGTGGTGCACTGGGAAGAAGAAACCTCATCCAGAGATGGGAGGGAAGCACTTTGGCCAGTGCCATGGGGCATTTCTTCGGAAAGCTGCTCGGGGACCTGCAATGGAGCACTGCCCAAGGAGGAGGAAATGTGGGAGGCCTGCTGGGAAGGCTGCTGGGACCCCGACGCTTCCTGGCTAAGGGAAGCAGCTCTTCCAGTGGTATCTCTGGGAACAGAGGGCATCGAAGTGAGCTGGCAATGAGAAGGCTCAGCCAGGTGGCAGCCGGAGGTCTCTGGGGTCGCACCCAGGGATGCGTTGGGCAAACTTTTCTTCTCCATTCTGTGGACACGAAGGCAAGTCTTCTGACCACTGTACCAGCTGGTTTCAAAGGCTATTTTTTATGAAAGCTTGAAAAACAAAGAAAACACAATATACAGAAATCAGTGTCAGATATCAAGCATTTTGAAAACATAAAAATGAAAAGAAACAGAAGACGAAAAGCTTTCTTCTTTGTTGCAAAGTAATTCCCAAGAATAAGCCCAGAGTAGGTAGGCCTTTTGACTCCTGGGGAAATCACCGGCAACTTCATGCCAAATGCAGCAGAGGGAAGGGGCACAGGAGCTGCTATGAAACAGACGATCCTCAAATCACAGCTGTTTGATACAGGGATGGAATCAATCCTTTTGCTTCAGTAAAAACCTCAAGGGCCGTAGGTTGTGCTTAAATGAAGTGGATGGTGTTACAAAGGATCTCAAAATTAAACACTCTTTTTCAATTTGAAAACTGTTGAATGATCTTTACCTATCCTGGGAACAGTACACCACAGTGGTGGGCAGTTCCACAGACCCTCCTCCTCTGCTCAAAATGCATACAGACCCATCTTTGCACAGGGAAGATCCAGACAAAAGGAGTCTGTTTTCAAAGTACCCGCCGAGGGGTTTAGAGGGCTCCATCCTCTTGCCTCCCCCGCCCCCCCCATCACTGTTTCACTCTGGAAGGCGTCTCAGACCTGGGTGGAGCAGCCACAAATGACAGGCAAAGAGACAAGGTCCTGCCCAGATTCAGGCTTCCTCATGATCGTGTGGAATCTGTACATGTTTCTGTTGGCGCTTCTACTAGTGATTTATCTGTACAGGATCGGACTTCATTTCAGCCAACCACATCCTCCCTCTTCCCCCGACAGCATACTAGAGTTCATACGGATTTCAAAGCATGCTTTCAGAACTTGTATGCTTAGCTTTAAACTCCACAAAATTAGCCTATGGCTAGGATGCTATTTATCAAAGTCTGTGCCCATTAAAATATGGTCAGATACAAGTATGCTTTCCCCCTTGTTATACAATTATTATTTTTAAAATTGCATTCAACCATTTACTATTTAAACAGCTTATACACCACATGACTATAATCATCTCTGAAGTGGCACACGAGAAATACATTGCAGAAAAAGTTAACATGGATGACATCAGACTTCCGTTAAAAAGACCTGCTGGAATAAAAAAAGGATTCGGTAGGTGCTGGGTGCTCTGCCTGATGCTCTCAACTGACAAGATGTAGGTGTGGTTGAATCAAATGGGAACAGTGACCACAGTGCTATCAGACTCAACATACAGAGTATGGAAGTGGACAATTGCTAAGGAAATCCAGAACAGTCACATTTGACTTCAAAAGAGGAGACTTCCTCAAAATGAGGGATTGGGTAAAAGGCAGTTGAAGGGGGAAAGTCAAGGATGGTGAGCCCTTCTGTGCTCCAGAGGGCCTGGGTGGCCTCATTCCCCTCTTGTTCTGAGCACTGCAGAGGGAGGCAAACATGTCCTTCCTGGGGGCTGGTCCCTCCCCGCCCTGTTCCTGGAGGGCAGCAGGAGGAGGGGGCTGCTGCAGCTGCCTCCTTTGGGGGCATGGCTCACCTTGCCTGCTCCTGCCCTCCTCCAACACAGACAACCTTACCTGCCTCAGCCATCCATGGGGGCTTGAGAGTGTGTGAGCAGACATTGTCATGGGAGGAGGCAGGCCTTGCAGAGGAGGAATGCTGGGGGCAGGCATTCAAACTCAGCCCTGAAGCTCACTGGGTGACCCTGGGCCAGGCACTCACGCTCAGCCTAACCTACCTCAAAGGGTTGTTGTGAGGATAAAATGGGGGGGGGGGGGAGAACTCTGCACACCAACTTGACCTCCTTGCAGGAAATGGGGGCTGTAAATGTAATTGTGTTATTTGTACCCCACCCACCTCACTGGGTTTCCCCAGCCTCTCTGGGCGGCTTCCAACACATATTAAAACAACAAACATTCAAAGCCTCCCTATAAAGGGCTGCCTTCCAGGAGAAGAAGGGGGAATCTTTTTTTTGGACTGTTTAAACCTGCAGAAGTGAGTTTAAAGTAAAGTAACTTTCCACCGTCCTAACCCTGGAGCGGGGTGTCAGAATTGACGTCTTGAAGCTCATTAACCAGAGACAAATGTTTTTGACAGATTGTTAAAAGAAGAGTAACATTGTGATTCCATTGTTTCCGTTCGCATTTTAAAGGAATAAATATTGACAAAATATCTTAAAGAAAGAAACTGTGTTGCTATTGTCCTTAAAAGAAAGAATAACCAGAAGTTCTCCCCCTAGAGGGGACCGTGAAACAGTAACCAATTCTAGGGAGCTTGCAGCTGTCAAGATTACAATCGTGGGAAAGGACCTTGCAGGACAATGTTTTCAGAAGCACTGTTGGGTGCTTTCTGTAAAATAAATGCCCTATTGGATCAGTTAAGTCAGAAGACGGATTTGATGACTAATGCGGCCAGAACATTTGAACAGGTAGTGGGAAACTATATGGAACCCACCCAGGAACTTAAACAGGAGTGTGTCCTGATAGAGCAGATGAGAGAAGAGGATGTCGCAGAATCTTGGACGCCAGAGATGGAGGGACTTTTGGCCCAGCAGGAAAATGAGCCTTTGGATGTGACAAATGAACTTGGAAAAAACCAGATTAGGAAAGACAAAATTTGGATTGATTTGGAAATGGGGGGTTGGACTGACCCCCCTATGCAGGGATGTTTGGACTTTCTGAGTCTGGCAATGGGCCGTCAGAGGTTTGGAGCTGTTGGGGCTTCCAATTTTGGAGGGAATTTGAAAAAATACCATATGGAGTCTAGTCTGGACTATGGGAAAGGGGCTGATTTGCTGAAAAGGGTCAAAAACACTACCAAGCTGGAGTTCCCACGAGTGAAAGGAAAATATGAAGAAGAGCTGCGGAAGAGACATGGAAGAGACTTGAAGGCCTCGGATATAAGATCACCAGGTTAATGTGCCAGACTAATGGGATAAAAAGGACTGACAATCCCGGGACCGGGGGGAGGGGACGCTGGAAGAAGATTGGATTGTTTTTATTTCTTTTTTTATCATTAGGAATGTTGTATAAAATTGATGAACGTTGGGAAAATGCTGAAATGAAATTACTTGGCTCTTGTCAAAAATGTTTAAAGAATTAGGTAAAAAGGTAATGGTTATGAGAAGTTGGCAAAAATAAGGTTTAAGTTTTAAGTTTTAAGGTTTTTTTATAAAATAAGATGAAAATAGAGCAAGGTAATGCAATGACAGAATATTATGAATTATGGAAAGGATTTGTTGTGATAATTATTAATTAAGATACAAGAGATGGGAGGAGGAGGAGGTCATGGAAAGAAGGTAATGAAAGTGGAGAATTTGAAAATGTTGGTTTTATTTTTACTTTTACATTTTCTGTTTTTGTCTGTTTTTGTCTTTTTGTCTTTTTTCTTTGTAATTTTAAAAAATTCTTTTTTCAATAAATATCATTTAAAAAAAATATATATATAAAGGGCTGCCTTCCAGAGGTTTGATAGTTGCTCATCTCCTTGTCACCTGTAGGGAGGGCGTTCCACAGAGAGGCTGCCACCACCGAGAAGGCCCTCCCTCTGGCTGGTTCCCTGCAACCTCGCTTCTCGCGGGGAGGGAACCACCAGAAGACCCTCGGAGGAGGACCTCCGGGCTGAAGGATGGGGGTGGAGATGCTCCTTCAGGTATACTGCGCTGAGCTTCCTGACCTAACATTTGCCTCGCTTAACATAATTAATTAGGAAGTGAAGTTTTCCTCTTCCATTCAAGCAGTACAGGAAGTAAGAACGTGCAAAAAGGAATACTACTTCTAGAATTCCCAACTCCTGACATAAAACAGCACAAAGGTTGCCTTTTCTTGACCATCAATCACCTGCGCAAAGTCCCTACACCACGCCCTATTGTGCTTCAATACAGCCCCATCGGTCAGGCCGGACACTGAGGTCCAGCACTGAGGGCCTTCTGGTGGTTCCCTTATTGCGAGAAGCGAAGTTACAGGGAACCAGGCAGAGGGCTTCTCGGTAGTGGCGCCCGCCCTGTGGAACGCCCTCCCACCAGATGCCAAAGAAATAAACAACTCTATGACATTTAGAAGACATCTGAAGGCAGCCCTGTTTAGGGAAGCTTTTAATGACTGGTGTTTTAATGTATTTTTAATCTTTTGCTGGAAGCCGCCCAGAGTGGCTAGGGAAACCCAGCCAGATTTGGGGGGGGGGGTAGAAATAATAAAAAATATTATTATTTAATTATTGTAGTGATGATGATGATGATGATGATGATGATGATGATGATGATAATAATAATAATAATAATAATAATAATAATAATAATAATAATAATAATAATACTTTATTTATACCCCACCCATCTGGCTGGGCTTCCCCAGCCACTCTGGGCGGCTTCCAAAAAAATATTAAAATACTGTGATACATCAAACATTAAAAGCTTCCATAAACAGGGCTGCCTTCAGATGTCTTCTAAAAGTCTGGTAGTTGTTGTTCTCTTTGACATCTGATGGGAGGGCATTCCACAGGGAGGGCGCCACTACCGAGAAGACCCTCTGCCTGGTTCCCTGTAACTTCGCTTCTCGCAGTGAGGGAACCGCCAGAAGGCCCTCGGCGCTGGACCTCAGTGTCTGGGCAGAACAATGGGGGTGGAGACGCTCCTTCAGATATACTGGACCAAGGCCATTTAGGGCTTTAAAGGTCAGCACCAACACTTTGAATTGTGCTCAGAAACATACTGGGAGCCAATGTAGGTCTTTCAAGACCGATGTTATATTGTCTCGGTGGGCGCTCCCAGTCACCAGTCTGGCTGCTGCATTCTGGATTAGTTGTAGTTTCTGGGTCACCTTCAAAGGTAGCCCCACGTAGAGCGCATTGCAGTAGTCCAAGCGGGAGATAACCAGAGCATGCATCACTCTGGTGAGACAGTCTGCGGGTAGATAGGGTCTCAGTCTGCGTACCAGATGGAGCTGATAAACAACTGCCCTGGACACGGATTTGGCCTCCATGGACAGCTGTGAGTCCAAAATGACTCCCAGGCTGCGCACCTGGTCCTTCAGGGGCACAGTTACCCCGTTCAGGAAAAGGGAATCCTCCACACCTGCCCGCCTCCTGTCCCCCAAAAACAGTACTTCTGTCTTGTCAGGATTCAGTTTCAATCTGTTAGCCGCCATCCATCCTCCAACCGCCTCCAGACACTCACACAGGACTGTCACTGCCTTCACTGGTTCTGATTTGAAGGAGAGGTAGAGCTGAGTATCATCCGCATACTGATGAACACCCAGCCTAAAGAGAAACAGAATTTGAAGGGGCAGTCTTTTCTGGCAGTGCCAAATGAAGCTGCTGACCCATTTCTAAGTCCTAAAATCCACAATTTCTCTGAATACTTCAAAGACCCAGTGGTGCAGGACCTCCTAGCATGCCATCTGCTGGGGAACATTTCCCAGCACTTGGCTCAGAGCTGCTGCAGCGCAATAGTCAGGAAAGGCTTTCTGTATATCTGTAAGTCCCAACAGTTGAATAGGAACCTTCAAAAACAATGTATGTATTTTTATCTCAGATGTTTTAAGCTATTTCACATGTCCACCAAGCACAAGAAAATGTCCCTTCATCTTCTTGACATTTCCAACAAACATTCGGTATGTTTTCATGTATTCTAAATAACTTCTCGGGCGTTAGATACCAACAATACTTAAATATATATATATTTAAAAGTCTATTTTAAGTCATAACTCAATTATTATTTTAACTCTTTAGTCCACATATGTTACCACTATTCCAACTGTACAATATAACCAAAAAAAGAGAAAATCTTGCCCCTTTAATCATGCACTTTTTAATCTGTTCCTCTTCCATTTAGGATTTCAACAAAAGTTTGCACATTTTTGATATCACATGATGTGCACAATTGTATCTCAAAACCCGTCTTCCACTCTTCCATACCCCAAGTCTTCATTTCCAACTAGAATCTCTCAATCAATCAATCAATCAATCATTTATTTGTATGTTGCCTTTCCAAATTTCAAACCATGTGCAAGGCAGCTTACAAAAAAAATAAAATATTACATAACTGCAAACGTAACAAAACTAGTCGTAAATAGTTGCAAATTATTGATAAGATGGACTGTTTCAAGAAGTGGCAAAGAGACATATCTAGATTTGTCTGGCAGGGCAAAAAGCCCAGAATAAAACTTAAAATTCTCATCGATGCTAAAGACAGAGGGGGGTTTCCCCTGCCAGACTTAAAACTTTATTATGAGTCAGCAGCTTTTTGCTGGCTGAAGGAATGGCTACTTCTTGAGAATACAGATGTTTTGGATTTTGAAGGGCATGACAATGTATTTGGGTGGCATGCATATCTATGGTACGGCAAGATAAAAGCACATAAGGCATTTAAAAACCATATTGTCAGAAAAGCACTGTTCAATGTCTGGATAAGATATAAAGACTTTTTGGAGAGCAAAACTCCAAGGTGGCTATCACCTATGGAGGCGAAAGCCTTGAAAAAACTCAGCATGGAAGCTAAATGGCCAAAATACTGGGAAATTTTAGAACAGGAAGGTGATAAAATGAAATTGCAGAGTTATGACAAGCTTAAAGAGAAGGTGCAAGACTGGTTACACTATTTTCAAATAAGAGAGGTTTACAGTTTGGACAAAAAAAATTAGTTTCCAGGTGGAAAAATCAAAGTTAGAAACAGAATTGTTAGAACCCAATGCTAAGATACTTTCAAGAATGTATAATCTGCTGTTGAAATGGAATACTGAGGAAGAAACGGTAAAATCTGCAATGATAAAATGGGCACAAGACATAGGTCACAATATCATGTTTGCTGACTGGGAGAAGTTGTGGACCACCGGGATTAAATTTACGGCATGTAATGCCTTAAGAGAGAATATTATGAAAATGATGTACAGGTGGTTCATGACTCCAGTCAAGCTTGCAAAAATATATCACTTGCCCGATAATAAATGTTGGAAATGTAAAGAGATTGAAGGTACATTCTTTCACCTTTGGTGGACGTGCCCAAGGATCAAGGCCTTCTGGGAAATGATATATAATGAACTGAAAAAGGTATTTAAATATACTTTCCCGAAGAAACCAGAGGCCTTCCTCCTGGGCATAGTGGACCAATTGGTGTTAAAGAAGGATAGAACTTTTTTTATGTATGCTACAGCAGCAGCAAGAATCCTCATCGCAAAACATTGGAAGACACAAGATCTACCCACCTTGGAAGACTGGCAGAGGCAACTAATAGATTACATGGAGATGGTGGAAATGACTGGCAGAATCCGAGACCAGGGAGAAGAGTTGGTGGAAGAAGATTGGAGGAAATTTAAAACTTATTTGCAGAAGTACTGTAAAATTTTTGAATGCTGATGACATTGAAATGAATTGCAGGGGCTCTAGCAACAGGGTAAAATGTAAGATTGGATTAACAATAGATAAACTAATAGGACACGAATTTGCTGAATTAATTATTAAAAGGGATACAAGAACGGGAGACGTGAGGAAGTCAGGAAAATAAGTTAACTAAAGATGAAATTAAGACAGAGGGAATTTTTGGGTTTTTTTGTTTTTCTATATGTGTTTTTCTCTTTTTTTCTTTTTTCGTGTTTAAAGTGTGTATTTTTGTATTTTGTAACTTTGTATTTTCTCTGTCTTTGTATTTTTCTGAACTTTTTTATTGTTAAAACTTAATAAAATATTGATTTTAAAAAAACTAGTCGTAAACAATGAACAAAATATCAAAAAGTACACAACGAAATTGAAAAAAAATCCACATAAATAATAAGATTCCACGTAAATCATATAATCCAAACTAAAGAGAGAAAAAATTATCATCAGTGTAGTGGTTGGGAGTTACTCGTGCGTAATCCTGCCCCGTTTGAGCATCGGATTGCCTGGTTAAACCCTCCAGACTGCGCAGCCCATCTCAGCGTGGCTGCCCTTAGTCACTCGTAGAATCTGTCTGTGGGCGTTTCTTAAAGCGCTGCCAACATAAGAGTTGTTTGACGCCTAAGCGTCTCCGCCTCTCACTGCGCGGGAATCTCCTGCGGAGGGTGGGCGTGGGCAGCGGGGTGCTTGGGCTCTCCTCACTAACTTCCAACGAAGATTCCTGGAGCCCCTGCACCTCCCTGTCCCGTTGCTCTCCTGGATCCCTGGTGTTACACTCATTCTCTTCCCCTCTTTCCCAGCTGAGTCTCCCCCTAGCGCTAGGACCTTCTCCTGCAGAATCAGAGACCCTCTCCTTCTCCCGTGCCTCTGATGTCAGTTCCCTGACATCCACCTCCCTCCCAGGGCCCCCTTCACTCCCCCTCCTACCTGTGGGCTCTATTGTAGCCTCTGCTCTGGTCGGCGAGCCAAGAAAACCCCGGAATGAGCTGTCCTCCTCATCTGTGGGTGCGAAAACCTCTTCCCACCTGCTAAGGTTCCCACCCAAGGAATGACCCTCCCAATCCGATTCTTCTTCGGATTCTGAAAACCCTTCGAAACTCTCTTCCTCCTCTGTGGTACCGAATTGTTCCTCCCAGTATCGCTCTAAGGGCTTGGGCTTATCTGGGAACTGTCGGTGGAACACTTCCACCATATGCTCGTCGCCAACTGCCTCTGCGGGCACCCACGTGTTTTCCGACCAGGGCTCCCCTTCCCACGCCACCAAGTACTCCACTTGCCGACCTCGCCACCTTGAATCAACTATCTCTGCGGCCAAACTTTGGTATTCCCTTTCTTCTACCTGTGGTGGTGGCGTGACTTCTACCTCCCGCCCCTCAAATTCCCACCCCCCTCTGTGTGGTGAGAGTAAGGACCTGTGGAACACGGGATGTATTTTCATGTTGTCGGGCAACCTGAGCTTGAACGCCACGGGGTTTATCTGTTGTATGACTTCAAATGGCCCCAGTCGTCTTTTTTTTTTATAAACTTTTTATTGGTTTTACAGAATTTTTTAAGAAAAACAAACAAACACTTAAAAAGACAAACATACACGTATAGTTTCAAACATATTTTCATAAACCTCTTTTCTTTGACTTCCCCATACCCCCCCTCTCTGCATCCCAATGTCCATAATTCTACAAACAACTCCCAATTATTACTTTCCGATCTCTGTCATCTTAGTCCTCTTTTGTATTCTAACCTTATATCCCTGTACCCCTTTGTTTCTGAAAACCACAACATTTTAACATTCATTGAGTTTATAGTAGTCCTTAAGATAACTTTTAAATTTTCTCCATTCTTCTTCCACCGTCTCTTTTCGTTGGTCACGGATTCTGCCTGTCATCTCGGCCAATGTCATATAGTCCATCACTTTCATCTGCCATTCTTCCAGAGTGGGTAAATCTTGTGTCTTCCAGTACTTTGCGATGAGTATTCTTGCTGCTGTTGTAGCGTACATGAAAAAAGTTCTATCCTTCTTTGTCACCAATTGGCCGACAATGCCCAAGAGAAAGGCCTCTGGTTTTTTAGGAAAGGTACATTTAAGTACCTTTTTCATTTCATTATAGATCGTTTCCCAGAAGGCCTTAATCTTCGGGCATGTCCACCAAAGGTGGTAGAAGGTACCTTCAGTCTCTTTACACTTCCAACATTTGTTATCGGGCAAATGATAAATTTTTGCCAGCTTGACTGGGGTCATGTACCACCTGTAAACCATTTTCATAATGTTTTCCTTTAAGGCATTACATGCCGTAAATTTAATGCCGGTGTTCCATAACCATTCCCAGTCAGCTGACATAATGTTGTGTCCAACATCCTGTGCCCACTTAATCATAGCCGATTTAACTGTTTCATCCTGTGTATTCCATTTCAGCAACAAGTTATACATTCTAGATAAATTCTTAGTATTGGGTTCTAACAGTTCGGTTTCTAATTTTGATTTTTCCACCTGGAAACCGATTTTCCTGTCCTGTTTGAAAAATTCCACTATTTGACGATATTGAAACCAATTTTGTACTTTATGTTTCAATTTCTCATGACTTTGTAGTTTGAACTTATCTCCATCCTGTTCTAAAATTTCCCAATACTTCGGCCATCCGACCTCCATATTGAGTTTCTTCACTGCTTTAGCCTCCACTGGTGACACCCATCTAGGGGTTTTATTTTCCAATAGATCTTTATATCTTATCCAGACATTAAACAATGCTTTTCTGACAATGTGATTTTTAAAGGCACTGTTAACTTTGTCATACCAAAGATATGCATGCCAACCAAAAACATTATTAAAACCTTCCAGATCCAAAATGTCCGTGTTCTCGAGGAGCATCCATTCTTTCAGCCAGCAAAAAGCTGCTGCCTCATAGTACAATTTTAAGTCCGGCAGGGCAAAACCCCCTCTTTCTTTAGCATCTGTCAATATTTTAAATTTAATTCTGGGCTTTTTGCCCTGCCAGACAAATTTCGAGATATCTTTCTGCCACCTCTTAAAACATTCCATCTTGTCAAGAATCTGCAAGGTCTGAAACAGAAATAACATTCTAGGCAATACATTCATTTTGATCACTGCGATTCGGCCTAACATTGACAATTTCAAATTTGACCATATTTCTAGATCTTTTTTAATTTCTGACCAACATTTTTCATAGTTGTCCTTATACAAATTCACATTTTTAGATGTTAAGTAAACCCCTAGGTATTTCACCTTCTTGACCACTGTCAAACCTGTCTCCTCTTGAAATTTCTCCTTTTCCATATCTGTTAAGTTGTCTGGGCTGCAACTTCTTGCATCCTCCCTTAAAGGGTAACCCTTGAGTGGACAACCACACGCGATCCCCCACCCTTATGGTTTCCCCTTCCCTTCGGTGTTTATCTGCTTGCTTCTTGTAATTGGCTTTGGCCCTTTCTAGGTTCATCTTGAGCTGTTGATGTAACGCTTCCATTTCTTCCACAAACTGCTCAGCTGCGGGCACACTCCAGCTCTGTTCCTCATTACCCGGGAATGCCCTGGGATGACACCCATAATTGGCCAAAAATGGACTCATTCCTGTGGATACATGTTCAGCGTTATTGTACGCAAATTCTGCTAACGCTAGTTTCTCTACCCAATCATTCTGCCTCTCGCTCACGTAGCAGCGTAAGTATTGCTGGAGTTCGCTGTTTGCCCTTTCCGCTTGCCCATTGGTTTCTGGGTGTCTCACAGTCAAGAAGCTGACCTCGACTTGCAGTAGGCTCATGAGCTTCCTCCAGAACCGGGAAGAAAATTGTTTTCCGCGGTCTGAGAGAACCCTCAAGGGGGCGCCATGTGAGCAGGCGATGAAATGGCACATTTTGGTTAGCAAGTCGACTACTACCATCACTGCTGTTTTCCCCCTCGATTTGGGCAAATCCATCATGAAATCAATTGACACCACCTCCCAGGGTTTGTTGGGTGTGGGTAAGGGTTCCAGCAAACCCGCTGGTACAGTGCGTTCCCCTTTGGCCCTCTGGCAGTGGTCACACCCTCTTACATATTCGCGTACATCTTCCCTCACCCGTGGCCACCAAAATTGTCGAGTCACCAGCATCATGGTTTTGTGTTGCCCAAAGTGCCCCGCTGTGGGGGTGTCATGTAGTTGCTTGAGTACCCTTCTTCTTAGAGCCTCCCCCGGTACGTACATCGCCACCCTGTAGTACAACACCCCTTCCTTCTCTTTGAACCCCTCTGGTGCTCCCCTCCCCTCTTGGAGTTCCCTGATTTTTGTTCGTGCGAATTCATCGTCCCTAGTGACTCCTGCCAGTTCTCTCGTGCCCACTAGAGTACCCCCACACACACTTGTGCACCAGTCCCGGTACCTTCCTCGCTATGGGGGTGGGTTTCCCCTGAACATCCAGCGACCGTCGTTCGTCCAGCCTCGCCGTCAGGATGGCTATGTGCTCTTCCAAGTCACGGTTTCTCTCCTCCAGCGATTGGCCTCCAGCCGCCCCTCTTGTGGCTCCGACTTCTCCGGTCTTACTCATGATGCCCCCTTTCTGCTTGTTGCGCACGAGCAACTTTCAGTGACAGACAGATTGCTGTAGTGGTTGGGAGTTACTCGTGCGTAATCCTGCCCCGTTTGAGCATCGGATTGCTTGGTTAAACCCTCCGGACTGCACAGCCCATCTCAGCGTGGCTGCCCTTAGTCACTCGTAGAATCTGTCTGTGGGCGTTTCTTAAAGCGCTGCCAACATAAGAGTTGTTTGACGCCTAAGCCTCTCCGCCTCTCACTGCGCGGGAGTCTCCTGCGCAGGGTGGGCGTGGGCAGCGGGGTGCTTGGGCTCTCCTCACTAACTTCCAACGAAGAGTCCTGGAGCCCCTGCACCTCCCTGTCCCGTTGCTCTCCTGGATCCCTGGTGTTACACTCATTCTCTTCCCCTCTTTCCCAGCTGAGTCTCCCCCTAGCGCTAGGACCTTCTCCTGCAGAATCAGAGACCCTCTCCTTCTCCCGTGCCTCTGATGTCAGTTCCCTGACAAACAGCAACAGCAACCCCCCCCCCCCGGAAAAAGAACCCATAAACAACACCCCAACCCTCTTTTATTAAGTGTAAAAGAGAAACCCCTTGTTTAAATTTTACAATCTCCCCGTTTCCACTTTAAGAACTCTCAATAGATTAACCATTTCTCTTTATCTGTCACCCTTTTGTCTATAAAAAGTGTCTTCTGGTGAAACCCAAAATAGAGTCTTTGTGTATAAACTAACTTTATATCTATTTTCAGATTCTTAATACGCCACACACGTCTAATACAGTGGTTCTCAAGGTGCGCATTTACTCTGACTTGATCTACCACAAATATCCAAGCCATCTAACCCTGAAATCCTAACCTTCTAATTCCAAGTCTCTTCTTTCTCAATATCCCCATTCCGTTAACCGCACCAAGCAACAAACTTTAAAATGCAAGTTTAAAACGCAAGCTTTCCTTTGCATCTTGCAGAACTTTAAATGTAATTCGTGGTTTTTTCACCTGTTCTCCAAACTTCGGTCTTTTTGCCATCCTTTAAATGGGAAATTAGTAGTCAAGCCATACTTTTTGGTAAAACGTTCGTCTGGATCCCGGAAGTCCTACCTGAGATGGGAGGTTCCGCTAGCGCCAGCCACTTCTCCTTCTGCAAGCAGCGCCACCCGAATTCCCACCTGGGATGAGCCGCTAAACTGAGCCGCCGAGAAAGACTGGGGCGGGCGGAAAGTGGGAGGGGGAAGTCGTGCGCTGGTGTCCCGTGAGAAAAGTGCTGCTCCTCCCAGGAGGTTCCCGTCTCCGCTCCTCCACATGCAGCTGCTGGGTGACCTTGGGCCAGTCACACTTCTGTGAAGTCTCTCAGCCCCACTGTTGGGAAACTGCCAGGGAGATAACGTCCATCATGGCCCCCAAGCCGGAGTTCTGGACGACCATCGGCCTCCCGTAGTCACGCAGATCCAACAGTTAGGGGCACAAAGCCTTTGGAAATTCCTAGCCACATTCCTAGGCTGGTGCACCCTCTTTCAGCAGAAAGCACAGTCAAAAGCTTGCACCGCAGAAGAGCAGAAGAGCATATTTACAGACTTTATTTAGAACATGAACAGAACAAAAGAAAACGTGACCGTTCTGTGTCAGCATCTCTGACCGTCTGAGAAAACGAAAGGAATATCAGCAGAACATAAACATCCTGTGAACAGGACATGCGCAGACTCTGTGACTCCCAAAGCCTGCTCCCTTTAAGGTGGAACGGAAATATCCTAACATCCTCCCCCTTTTCGTGTAACCTGTAGTACCTGTGGTTCAACCCAATTGCAACCTTTGTGTGGAAACCTTAAGTTGTTCTCTGTTAACAACCTTAGACAACAGATCAGCAGGAATTTCATTTCCTGGCATGTAGGACACCTGAATAAGTCCTTTCTGAATACACTCTCTTGCACGATGTAGCTTAATCTGCAAGTACTTGGTTCTCTGCTTGCAACTCTCGGAGTTCAGCAAAGCCAAACACGATCTATTGTCTTGATACACTTGTACAGGACATTTCACAGACACCCTGATGTCCTTAAACAGTTGCATCAACCATTCACAATCCATGAGTGAAAATGACAGAGCATTGAGTTCTGCTTCACAGGAACTTAGGCTCACTGTTGTTTGCTTCTTGCACAACCAGTCAAACAGGCAGTGGTTGTACATGTAGCACACTCCAGAAGTGCTTGTACCATCCGTGGTGTCACTTCCAAAACTTGCATCTGCAAAGATTTCAAGACCTCCAGTCTTCTGACTGGTGAACCTCAGCCTGTAGTGCATAGTCCCTTTCAAATAGCAGGCTATGCGCTTCAGAGCTTTCCAATCCTGAACCGTAGGATTGTTGGCATGTCTGCTAAGCAGATTACAGCTTACAGCTATGTCAGGTCTTGAACATCTGGCAATGAAATTCAGCTTGCCTAGAATGCATCTGTATAGCGTTGTGTCAGAAAACGCTTCAGCAGTACTGTCTACCTGGTAACCTGTCACCATCGGTGTGTCTGCTGGGTTTGCATCAACCAAATTCAACCTTGTTAACACATCAGCAATTTTCTGTGTTTGGTGTACCAGAAAATTACCTGCTTGGTCTCTCTCCACCTGCAGAGAAAGATAGTTAGATACCTCACCAAGATCCTTCATGTCAAAGTGCTCCTTCAGCTGAGCTAGGGTGCTTTGGTAAAAAGCCTGATTCTTCCAAAACATCAGAAGATCATCAACAAAACATAAACAATACAGTTTGTTTTGCCCCTCCTCCTTGACAAACACACATGGATCAGCTTTGCCCTGGTGAAAACCTAGAGAAAGCAATGTCTCAGTGAGTTTTGTGTTCCAACACCTGGCACTCTGCTTAAGACCATATAAGGATTTCCGCAGTTTACAGACCATACCCTTCTGTATCTGCATCCCATCAGGTGGAAGCATGAACAGCTCCTCCCCCAAAACCCCGTACAAAAAAGCTGTATTAATGTCATGATGGGAAACATGCAGTTTCTCCTCCGCAGCGACCTTGAGCATCAGCCGAATGCTCTCATATTTGACTGTGGGAGAGTAGGTCTCGTGGTAATCCTGTCCTGGTACCTGTGAAAAACCTCTGGCAACCAATCTGGCTTTGTGTCTGACTACCTTGCCATTCTGGTCTGTCTTGGCCTTGAAGACCCATTTGCTGCCAACCAGTCTCATTCCTGGGACTACCGGTACCAGTTCCCAAGTTTGGTTCCTGTTCAAGGAATCAACTTCAGCCTTCATGGCATTAAGCCAAGGCTCAGCATCTTTAGAGGTTAACTCCTGAACCTCTTTGAAGCTTGAAGGTTCCCATACCTTCTCTGAGCTACTAAGAACAGCAGTTGCTGTCTTAGCAAACTCATCAGCATACCTCTTTGGAGGTCTGCCTTTGGTCGCCCTTTCAGATCTGCGTACTAGACGCAAGTCTTCTGGACTCATCTCCTCTTTCTTAGGAGAAAAGTGACCAATGGTGAACAGTGGTTCTTCCAGTTCATTGTCAGACGCATCAGATGGTCTGACTGAGGCCTGTGCACTCTTGTAGTCTGCTGTGTCATCACTGTCACTGACACCAGCAGCCGCGCCGCCCACTGAACTGGAATCCGAACTCTGATCATCATCATCATCATCATCATCATCATCATCATCCTCAGCAGCTTCCTCAGCTTTAGCTGCTTGCTTGACATCACCTTCATCCTCCTCTGGGTAACTCTGGAAAATTCCCACATTTTCCCCCCACTTAGGATTGTACTCAACACTCCTTGTGAACTTAATGGACTTAGAGTTAGTCATCCACACCCTGTATGCACCTTTTTCGTACCCCATGAACAAACCATGTGCCCCACGCTTCCCAAGCTTGTTGGTTTGTTGTGTGCGTACCCACATGTCAGAACCAAAAATTCTCATGTGTTTGGTGTTGGGTTTCTTGCCAAACATCTTCTCATAGGGGGTACAACCAATGGGTGATGACAATCTGCGATTAACGGTATAAACCAAATTCCCCAGAGCCTCCCCCCAAAACTTATCAGGGAGATTGGCATCATGCAACAAGGTTTTGATTCCTTGCAGCAATGTCTGATTTGCTCTCTCCGCAAGTCCATTCATCCATGGCGATCTGGGGGTTGACATGTCATGCTGGATTCCCTTCTCAGTCAGGAAAGCTTCAAACTGCTGAGAAGTAAACTCCCCGCCCCGATCAGTAAATAAACAAGAAATGCGTTTACCGTGCACATTCTCCAACCAAGCACAGAATGCCTTAAACTTTGGAAACGCTTGCGATTTCTGTTCGAGCAAAAACACGTGAATGTACCTGGTAAAAGAATCAATCAGAATCATGAAGTACCTTGCTCCTCCTAAAGAGGGCGCAAGTGGCCCAACCAGGTCCGCATGCACTAGCTGGTAGGGTTTGGAAGCCTGCCTGCTAGACTCCTTGCCTTTTGGAGCAACCTTCACCTTGTTCTCTGCACAAGATACACATTTCATGTGAAATTTACAGGGTTTGATGTTCAAACCTTCAACCACCTCTGGCATCTTGGCCAGTGCCTTCCAAGAGAGGTGACAAAACCTTCGATGCGCATCGTGAATGCAACCTGCATGAAGAACTTTGTTAGTTTGTGCAATACAACAAGAATCAGCATTTGACACAACAGCAGTGTCATCATAAGTTATATGGAACAAACCATCCATAAACTTTGCATGCAAATAGTCCTCTTTGCCTTTACTGATGACACAGACGCTCCTCTTGAAGGAAATCTGAAAACCACGCCCAGTAAGCTGTGGGACGCTCAACAAGTTGCTTGCAGCGCCTGGAACATATAGTACACTGCTGATGGTTGTGTGCTGACTTGCAAGTTTCACAGTCCCTTCTCCTGCAATTTGCAACGTCCTTCCATCAGCCAGGTGGATCTCACCTTCCTGAGGCTTGAAGGAGATAAAGAGATGCCGATCCTTCGAGATGTGGCGCGTACAGCCTGAATCAACAACAAAGCTGCCTTTGGCTGTTGGAGCAGTCCTTACAGCAAGCAAACCCTTGTTTTCCTGCGGCATGGGCTTTTGCAGCTTGCCCCCCTGCTCCTGGTCAGCAGACGTGCCTTTAGCCTTTGGTGAAGCAGTGCCAGCAAACATCGCTTTGTTTTTCCCTGGCGCGGGCTTTCCACCCCCCTTCTGCTTCGGGACACCTGCAGGCTTTTTCTTCTGTTTATTTCCAGTCTTTGGACAAAACCTCTGAGTATGACCTTGGTTCCCACAGTTCCAGCACTTCACAGCTGCCAACGCTTTGGCTCCCCCTGGAGGCTGGAATGCTGTCCCACTTTGCTCCCCCTGAAGCGCACAAGCCGACTCAGATGCATTCCTTCTATCGTATTCATTTTGCAAAGTTGCCAAGACCTTTGTAGCAGTGAGGTCTTGCGCAGGGAGGGTCGCCAGCTGACTTGACACGGCATGATAGCTTTCATCCAGGGAGTCCAGGATGAGAATAGCAAACAGTGACTCAGGCATATTGAAACCTCTCTGAGCCAATTCCTGTCTGAGATGCTGCAACTGTAAAACGTGGGCTCTAAGATCTTCCCCTGGCTCCAAACGCTTCCTGTGCAGCTTTCTGAAATAAAGCAACACAGACCCAGCCTCTTGTCGGAGATGACAGGCTCTTAGCCCGTCCCACATCTCACGGGCAGTTGCCTTGCCAGCCAAGGTGATTAACTCTTCAGGAGCTACTGAGAGCAAAATTATTCCCATGGCTCTCGAATCTTGTGCTTTCCACTCATCTGTCACAGGGGCTGGGGGGTTCTCAGAAACGGTATTCCATACTCCAAGCCTTCTCATCTGGCCCTCACAGTACCTTGCCCAGGTCTGATAGTTGTGGCCATTCAGCTTTAGTGGACACGGAGCAGTTTCTGAGGTCTGTAAGAGATCCATCTCAGCTTTTTACTTGAGCCGTGAGCCCTATGCCTTCAAAGACACCTTATCTTGGCAGCTATTAATCACGAAGCCCTTTTGGCACAGCTCCCAGGCCAATTAAGCCTTGCCGGAGATCAAAAGCTCCTTGCCGAGGTAAAACAGAAAAGCGTCCCTTCCTTTCGCTTTTCCCCCCTTCATACCTCTCAAACGCAGTCTGTTGCAGCTTTACTCTCCTGTAGGTGCCGTGAATCTGGGCCCATAACCTTGTTGTTGGGAAACTGCCAGGGAGATAACGTCCATCATGGCCCCCAAGCCGGAGTTCTGGACGACCATCGGCCTCCCGTAGTCACGCAGATCCAACAGTTAGGGGCACAAAGCCTTTGGAAATTCCTAGCCACATTCCTAGGCTGGTGCACCCTCTTTCAGCAGAAAGCACAGTCAAAAGCTTGCACCGCAGAAGAGCAGAAGAGCATATTTACAGACTTTATTTAGAACATGAACAGAACAAAAGAAAACGTGACCGTTCTGTGTCAGCATCTCTGACCGTCTGAGAAAACGAAAGGAATATCAGCAGAACATAAACATCCTGTGAACAGGACATGCGCAGACTCTGTGACTCCCAAAGCCTGCTCCCTTTAAGGTGGAACGGAAATATCCTAACACCCACTCACCTCACAGAGTGTTTGTTGGGGGGGGGAGGAGAATGTTAGCCGCTTTGAGACTCCTTAGGGTAGTGATAAAGCGGGATATCAAATCCAAACTACTACTCTTCTTCTTCTTCTTCTGGGCTGCCTCAAAGCCCATCAAGGCCACGGGCTGCTAGCATGACTCATCCCGGCTTTCTCATCTGAGGGGAAAGGATGTGTGGTCGTAAACGCTGGCCTTGGCAACTTGGCTGAGCTACCTTGGGCCAGTTCTTGGGCCAGTTCTTGGGCCAGCTTAGCCTCCCTCACAGAGGGTTGTTCTGAAGATACACTCAGGAAAACACCCGAGGCACGAAGAAGAAGAACGAGGAGAGTGGGGTCTGGAAAGGGAGGTGGGGAGTGCTCGCACCCCAGCCGCTCCAGGATGGGAAGTGCGTCCCGGGGGAAGCGGGATTCAGGCAGAGGAGGACGTCAGATTGGGTGGGGGTTGCCAGGAGCAGCACGATGTCCCTCCAACCCCCGGCTTCCACTCTCCAGGCAGGCGCCCAACGTGGCCAGCTGGCACTCCAGCCTTGGCGAGCAGATCCCGGGTTCAGCCCCAGATCCAGGTTCTGATATTATGAGGGAGAAAACATCGCTCTGCACCTTTCCCACATCATGCATACTTCTATGATGTCCCCACTTTCCCCCCTCTCGCAAAGCCCCAAAGCCTCCTACATTGTAAGCCTTCCTTACAGGGGAATCATCAGAACCACCTGTGCTGCAGAGCTTCTGGCTGAAAGGCGACTCATGGAGATTTGCAATGACTGCTGCAATGCACCCCTAATGATTCAGATTGTATCATTATAGCCTCATTGTGTTTATTTGTTGTTGATATTTTAAATTTGTATAACCTTAGAAGCGGTGTGGCTGTGAGTACCATGAAGGGAGCCTGCACTTTGTGATTTGCCAGGGCACTACTGCAGGTTAGGAAGGAGGAAGAGGCAAAGATCCTTTCCCCAGTAAAACATGTTTGCACCCAGGGTGTTTCCAGACTGTCAGTATTTTGTGGAAGGGATTCAGGTCCAGCCAAGAACTTCAGCTTTTCCAATGAGAATGGATTAAAGCACTCTGACCATTTTCTTAGTAGAGTCTAACCACTGTTGTAGGTTTTGGGCAAGGAAGACATGAACGCAAAACAAACAAGTGGTCATCTCCTCCGGAGGAACCCCTGTACTGTAAATATATTGACAGCACACTTCCAGGTCTTTGGCATTGGCATCCCAGAACTGTGAAGGTTGCCTCAACTGTTGAGCAACACAGCTAAGGAAGAAGGAGTGGCGTGTCTCGGGGGGGAAGATAGCTCCCATTCCCTTCCAAACACACAGACAGGACAGTGTGGTGGCACCCAGGGAATAGTTGCAGCAGCCGGATGGCTGGCTGAAACACACACCATTGCACTCTTTTTGAATGGGATTCAATCTGAATCAGCCAGTTAGTGAACTTGGTGCTCCTGTGCAACAAACCCACTACAAAACTGCTCTTTCCCTCACACTTCCAGGTCCCTCCAGCTGGGCTTTTTGAGTGTGATGGGTTTTTCTCACTCCAGAGCAGTTTGTCTTTAAGCTGAAGGTCACCAGGAAAGCAAGGGAGACTAAAAAAAATTGCACTCTTGGTTTCCTGGAAGAAGATCAAAAGACTCCCCTGGACTAGAAGAGACATCTCATTAACAACTGGAGAAATGCCAAAGAACTTTGGATATCTGCTTGGGAACTTTCTGATGCAGTATTAATTTAACAAGGAGCCAGGAGTGAAACCGAAAGTAGACTGACCAGCTAGCTGAATCCAATTATATTGCTATGGGGTGGGGAAAACCTCTAACATTTTACTTTTTGATACTTGTACTTCCAGGGTGAATTGAATGGGTGGAGGGGGGGTGGAGGAGAGGCAGAAAGAAGAGCTAACTTGTCCGTGGCTAGGGGGCGCAATCTGGACGGTTCTGCCGGGGCACAAGATCATCTAACTACTGCTCTGTGCCTCTGGACCAGGGGTGGATGGTGCTCATTGGAACTGGGAGGGTGGAAGGCAAGGAGGCCAACAGTAGGTGGCGCCAGAGCCAAGGAGTGGCAGAGCAAATGCGTTCTGTATCTGAGATGGAGTGGGAAGGGGCTGGCGGCCACCACAGCCATCCCCTGTCTGCCCTCATGGAGTGGCTGGAATCCACTGGGCCACTGGGCAAATGCTCATCTTGCCAGAGTCTGGGTCTTCTGCTGTTGCTCTCTCAGAAACTGTGCCCAGGTGGGATGTTTTGTTTTTCGTAGCTGCTTCATCCCTGAGGAAGCTGGAGGTGATGCAACACCCTTCTCCCTTGGCTCTGTGGAAAGAAGGCATCTTTCCATTTTGAGCGCATTTCACAGGCCAGGAGACAAGCACCGATTCCTGAGGGGGAGAAGAGGCCCAGAAAAGATGAGCCTTTCCCAGCCCAAAGTCGTTCCCCTGAGATTCAGCTTCCGGGCTATGGCTAACCAGGTTAGGAGCAGGAATATTGGGAGCGGGAAGGAACTGTATTAAAAAAGCCTAAAAACACTTGGAAATTCATAGAAAACCACTGGTTTCACCGTTTATCTTCAATCCACCGCCAGTCTGCGTCGTTGGCCAAGGACTTGGGAACCCCTCGGTCCCCGCCAGAATTCCCGAAGCGGGAGGTCACCTACTCACAGGAAGGTACTTTACCCGTAGTTGACAATCGCTGGGCAAAAGCTCTCCTCTGGACTTACCCAGGCGGCAGACTATGCAACCCAAAGTTCTAGTGTCCTCTTGCAGTAGGTGCTTAGAATGTACTTGGGTGTCGAGACCCCGCAGCCACCCCCTCGTTGGAAATGATTCACTCAAGGACACGGATATTAGGTTTCTGTTACTGGGCAAATTTTGGCCACAACTTTATTGAAATTAAAGAATGTGAGCGGTATTGGCTTAGGCATTGATTGGACCTGACTATATCTGACTCCTGCCCATTGTGCAGGAAGTCCCAGTAAGATGCAAACCAACTCAAGCTCCCCCTGGTGCTCCCGTCGGGGTCGTGTCAAGGCCTTAGCCCCCCAGCCGGGCTTCAGACTAGATCAACACCCCGGATTCCTTTAACGGAATACCCTTAAGCATGGAGGGGCAGGTGATGGACAAACCTCACCTCCCCCACACAAGGTCAAACAATGCCTAACCGCAACCCTAACAAAGTTGTGACGATTGCTACGAGGTAGGCGAAAACCAAGTGTCCAGTGCCAATTTGCCAAGTGGTAAAATTCCTACCAGGCCCCTCGGACAACCAAGGCGACCAACCAAAGTCCATAGCAAGGCCATTGCCTAACCTGCAAAATAGGGAGGGAGGGCGGGTGATTGAGGAAGCGAGCCAAAGAGGAAGTTCTCTGGGGGTTGGCTGGCCGGGCTCTGACGTGGCCAGGATCCCATAGGCAACGGGGGACAGAGTCCCCCGCCCCTGGTGGGGAGTGGGTGACCATGTGGTCCACCGCAACTCCTCCCCACTGGGAAGTGGAGCGGATTTCCCAAGACATATCCTGTATTTGCATGTTACCCCAACACATTCCTCCTATGTTAAACATGTATAACCCTCCCCTTTTCTGATGGAGTGGTGATGTTTAGCGAACTGTCTGCTGGGATAAGATAGGAACTTTTAAAAGTCCTTGTCACCCCGTTCTCAGGGTTCAATTCCTCTCTGAACCTGTTGCGCGATAAACTTTGGTCTCCGCTATTTGCTCCGGTTGGTGGCCGGACTCCTTCTTTGTTCTGCAGGGACCCACGGGCTCAGAGCAGCCTCCCACCTGGATTTTTCCGTAACAACAGAAACTCGACTAACCCTCTTGAGAGAAGAAAGGTGGCTTTTGCTCCCACTGCAATGTTGTAATCTAAATAAGCACATCTTCCTACAAGTGAATAGTAGCCACCTACCTGGGGGGAAATAAAGTGGTATGCTGAGAGACATGGTTACGGTGGAGAGCAAATCTGTGTTCGACAATCCGAACATCCACAGAGAAACCAGATGGCAGCTTTTTTTTTACTGTGTCCACAGAACTCTATGAAAGCCTGTTGGGATATAAACACAGGAGCAGTCAATGACAACATTCCTAGAGTGTACATGTTAGAACATGGGGAGGGATGTCTGTCCAGCAAGCAGGTAAACTTCCTGGGGACGGACTTCCTCCGCATGTGACCAGAGGTGGGTGTGGCCTCACCTGTGCAGGTAAATGATAAAAGCACAGGGCAGGCAGCCATCTCTCTCTCTTGCCTCTTGCCTCTCTCATCTTCATCTTTCGAAGAAGCAGGATGCCCTCTTGGCTCTCAGCCAAGAGAGGACGATAGGACTATCTTCCTATAAGATAGATTCTAAATGTATGTTACCTTTTTAAGCCTGTCTGCCTTCTGGGATCATATTGTGAACAGAACTTGAGTAAACTCTTTTATACTTTTATAAAGACTGTGTCGTGTCTTGTATTTTAAGAGGGATCAAAAGGGGGAAATTGCCAGAGTAATTATTATAGAGGTTCTAGCGAACCTGTGCAGACGTTACCGTTGCGAACTTAAAAGGGGGAATGTTATAAACTCTGCTGATATTTTGGGAACTTGTTAGCACAAGTTGGACTAGGATATAATCTCACAATATATCCTCTCCTGCACCCCAGAACATTCCCACAAAGCCAACCAATGCTTTTGCAGTTGCTTTCCATGGACATTTTGCAACCAAGCACAGAATTCCTTGAACCTTGGAAACACTTCTGATTTCTGCTTGAGCATGAACACATGAATGTACCTGGAAAAAGCATCAATCAATACCATGAAGTACTTTGCTCCACCTAGAGAGGTTGCAAGTGGACCAACAAGGTCTGCGTGGACAATCTGGTAGGCTTTAGATGCCCACCTGCCAGAAACTTTGCCCTATTGAACTGTGTGTCATCGTGATGGCCTTGGCCGGTTGTGAGTTGTGAAGGCCGCTTCCTGCAAGGTCCTTTCCACCTTGCCTGGGGGGCAGGGCCCAGACACCAGCTCTACGAAAGAGGCTCCTGGTGAGACCAGAGGGACATCGCTCGGCCTGACAAGAAACCCAAACTATTGGATTCTTTTGCCCCATCTTTTTGTGCCTGCTAAACAGCCGTGTCATGCTTATGATAATATTTTATTCTCTTGGGAATTCTGCTGTTTTAAATGTGCATTTTATATTTGACTTTACTTAGCAATGTTGGTTTTTTTGGGGGGAACGCTTAAGTTTTTTGTTTTGTTTTTGTTAACTTTGTGTTAAATATGTATTCTGTAGCTGACTTCCTTTGTAATGTTTTATTTTGAAATCTTTAATATTTCAGTTTTTGGTTAACTATGTTGCTTTAACTGTATACTCTATATTTGACATTCTTCAGATTGTTTTATTTATGTTTTAATATGCTGTAAACTGCTTTGAATTTTTTCTTGAAAATGTAAAGTGGTATAGAAAGGAACTTAATAATAATAATAATAATAATAATAATAATAATAATAATAATAATGTTCATTGAAATGTTGTGTCCAAAGACTGCAGCCGATGGAGAGATCACCCCTCCCTCAATTTTCTATCATATTATTTAGATTTGCTAAATAATTCTTAATGCTATTCTTATTGTATTGATTATTATAATTGATTTCTGTAGTTCTGACAGTTTAGCTGCCTTGAGCATGAAAATAGAAAGGCAGGATACAAACCTAATCTAATAAAGAGCCGTCCTCCTCCTGAGCCTGGGGCAGGACCGTAGCCTGAGAGAGAGAGGGTTGCACAGTTCCCCGATTATTTTGGAGGAATTCCACACCACACATTTAAAGCTCTTACACCACTTGAAAGAGTCCAGGCTTTCCCTCAAGAATCCTGGGAACTGTAGTTTGCCAAGGGTGCTGAGAGATGTTAGATCTGTAGCAAACAGAGGTTCCCAGGATGTGTTGGGTGAATCTGTGACTCTTAGTGCAATGCTTCTTGAAATGTGTGGTTGTGACCATTGTCCTCATAACAGCACTGGGGTTCGGATTGCAGTGTGTGTGTGTGTGTGTGTGTGTGTGTGTGTGTGTGTGTGTTGCAGAATGGTCTAATTAGCTCATTCTCCTCCTAGCACATTGTCTTCATTCAACTCTGGCTGTTGAATGAATGCTTTCTTATAATCATTCTTATGTTTAAGTGGGCTTTGGCCTCCTTCCAGACAGAGGAAGCAGAGGAAAGCTCAAATGATGACAGAAGGCAGGGGCATCCAACAACCCAGAGTTTTGGTTTGGATGTGACACTTTTAGACTTCCCCAAGCCATCCCGAAGCCCCAATTTCACTCGGCCCCATTTCACTCTGGTCCATCTGAGTATCTCCTTTCCACCTATGCCTCCCCTCCCCCCCAAATAGTCACAATTAAGAAATCAGAAAACAACCCCCACCTCTCTTTCGACAGAACTAGATGGAATGATCAGGCATAGCAACTCCTGCAGAGAGGATAAAACCAAAATGTTTCCAAGGGACACATTTCTCAAACAAGATATCTGCCCATAGCTCAGTCAGTAGAGTGTGAGACTCTTCATCTCAGGGTCGTGGGTCCGAGCCCCACGTTGGGCAAAATATTCCTGCATTCCAGGGGGTGGACTAGATGACTCTTGTGGTCCCTTCCAACTCTACAATTCCAGGATATTCTGTGAGGAGTAGTCAACTGAGTTTTACTCAGAAGAGATGCGTCAAAATCAACACAGCCACGTAATTAGTGCCCTTCAATTTAAATAGGTCTGCTGTGGAAAGGACTGATGTTGACTACAACCCTGATGTTTTATGATTATTTTATAGAGCGTTTCCCTCAATAGCAAAAAATGGAGGCAGAGACAATTTACTGAATTTCAAAACCACCGAAGCTTTATTGAATGAACGAATCAATTTATTACAGCCACAAACCAGAATATGGACTTCTACAGAGATAGAGAACATGTAGAAGAAGAAGAGGAGTTTGGATTTGATATCCCGCTTTATCACTACCCTAAGGAGTCTCAAAGCGGCTAACATTCTCCTCCCCCCCCCCCAACAAACATTCTGTGGGGTGAGTGGGCCTGAGAGACTTCAGAGAAGTGTGACTGGCCCAACGTCACCCAGCAGCTGCATGTGGAGGAGCGGAGCACGAACCCGGTTCCCCAGATTACGAGACTACTGCTCTTAACCACTACCAAACACTGGCTCTCATATATATGTAGGTTAAAATCAAAATCTATAAGCTAGAACACAGTAAAGAATACAGATGTGAAACTATTAAAATGTGTAGTTTAAGACCTTAACCGCTAATTTAAAATATGCATGTCAATGCTTTATTATAATTAAGGCAGGTAAAATAATTATTACTCTTAACAGTATTCATTGCTATGAGGCTTCTTGAAGCAATTCAGAATACAATCAACATTAGCAGAACACTTTCCTTTACAAGGAAAATTTAAAAAGCAACAATTTAAAAGCAATAAAAAAGTAATATTGCATCGGAAAGAATTCTAAAACAACATCAATGATCACAATTAGCAACAACACACAATGAAACAGCAAGCAAAACTTGCCTCTCCATCATCGCAGAGCCTTGAAACTTGTGTCTTATCCCCATAATCGAAATTGACATCAAGTCTTATGTCATCTGGAAGAGAATGAAGGAGAAGAGAGATGAATTTCTGCCACATTTACTGATTCACCAAATTGACCTGGCCCCCATTCCACCCTATTTACAAGGAGGCTTTATGGATCCTGTCTTTGGTGGCAACGACTCCTTCCAAGCCTGCAGTTTGGCCATCTTTGTGCTGTGGCAGGATTTCACAGCCACATGACCCAGGAGGTCTGCATCAAGCAAGGATGCTGCAGCTACTGAGTGGGCTCTCCTTAGTCTGGAAAGTGCGTCCCATGTCCCCAGGCTGTGGGTGTTACCTTCTTTGGGGCAGAAGTGAGCCAGCTCCAGAGGGACGAGAGCATGCTGTAGAGAAAGGAAAAGACCGTACTGGATCAGATGACTGATCTGATCCTCAACCCTCCCCCCCCCCCAAATAATGGGTGCAAGAGAACATGGAAGCAGACCCAAGCCAGGGAAGACTTGCTTCCATCATGGGATGAGTGAGTTCTATTGCCTGGCCCCAAGGTGGAAGTGTAAGATCAAGGAAGAGGGCAGGAAATGTCTCCAGCCTTGTCCGGCCTCCCAGGGACACACATTGTGTTGTGCGCCTGATACCAGACTGTGATTCCTCCTGTGGGAATCCTTTCACAAGCCACTCTGGGAGCCTCTTGGGGCTGTGAAGGTGCCAAAGGTGAGAGACTTACCTTCAGGCAACTGAGCCTTCTTGCACAGGACATCAGCCAGCTAATGCCACTGGCTGCCAGTTGCCTCTCCGCTGCAATCGCACTTGTTGTGTAACCTCTCAGTTCCTGTGGGAGGAAAGGGGACCTCAGGATCAGGAGGCTGGTCTGGGGAAAAGAGGCAGACCACTGTGCAGCCCTTTACACTCTCAGAGAGAGATCCGTTTCTGTTCTAAAATGCAAGCCTCTAGGTCTTAGTTAATCTCACCCCTAAAAGCTGAGCCATTTCGCAGTCATCTCTAGACAATATAGCTTCTCTTTTCTCTCTCACATCTCCACTCATCCTGTAAATAGTTGCTGCATGAATAAAGCTTTTTGAACGCAAGAAACCCAAGAAATTGTAAGCAAATCTTCCAATCGAATTCACTGCAGTGGCAAGGTCTGGTAACACCTTTCCACATTCTGCCCCCCCTCCCCCGCCAGCTCCTTGTCAACCTCAAAAAACCCTGTATACCTCAGTTGGTAAAGGGCTTCCAGTGCCGTAGCAAGGACCAATTCAGGCTGCGTAAAGCACGCAATCCGTCCCATGAGATCCTGATAGAGAACAGAGGGCAGAGGGGGAAAACGTCAGTTCCCTACTGACATCAGGTGGATTCCTCCAACCCCAAACTCAGTGCAGGAATTGGCAATGTAATGCCAAATGCCTGCACAACCCTTCTCTTGGCCAGACCCCGCCAGGCCTTCCTTCTGCCCAGCATCCCCCCAATCCCATCCCCAGCTCTCCTGCCCACCTCACCCCTGGATACCTCATGCAACCTCTCACTCACCGCAATTGCCTTGACGGCCATCTTCTTGGAGTACCTCAACCTGTCCTTTTCTCTCTGGCGGGCCTCCAAGCAAGTGGCCAGCACGCAGCAGAGCAACATCTCATCCTTCTCCAGTTGCTGAAATGGCAAGAGTCAGGCTGTCAGTTCATGGCAGGAGGGCTTCTCTGCATCTGAGACCGCCAAAATGGGGGTACATACAGCACTGGTGGATGGGGGGGTGGGGGTGAGGGATTTCGTATGTACTGTGCTGTTTTCTCAAATACTAACCACAGGCGATGCCCAGACCCTGCCAGTCTCTGAACCATCTGCAACAAGAGAAGCAGGAAAGGACATGGGGGCAGGTTAGTTCATTTCTACTTATTTTCCACAGTTGAGGATTAGAGCATTAAGGCCACCCCTCCTTACGCTCCAAAATGAAAAGGAAGCTTTTGCTCACGTGGGCCCACAGCAACCCTGAACTTCTTGGGGACTTTGCGGGTCCCCTTCTTCTTGCGGGCTGCCATGTCCCTCAGTCGCCTTGTGGCCGGAGACCCCCCCCCCTTCTAACACACTCACACGTACTGCACAAACACCACACTCACACACACACACCTCCCCTCCCCGACCCTGGAAACGTCCCTTTAGAGAGCCGTCTCCTAGAAAAGAAAAGCCTTCCGTAAATAAGGAAGCGCTACCTTTGACAGCTCTACGGAGAACCCTATCCTTATCATATAATTTCCCCCGGTAGATCGGGCACCCCGTTTCACCTATCCTTATTATGGGTAGATCGGGCGTCCAAACTCTGGGTCAGCCGGCTGCCGTCTCGACCAATCAGCATTAGCGAACAGCGCCCCTGGTGGCGGCTACGCAGGTACTGCAGCCGGCATCTACTGCTTCCCCACTTTGACAGCTTACTGATACAATGTTTCCGGATCCAATTGACCGTGACTGATTTAATCAAAGAGTTGCTACATTGTTTCCGAAGCTTCGGAGTACTACAGACTTCAAAGTCCTTTTCTTCAGAAATTCACCAAAAACCAGCCGTACGTCGGATTTTCATCGGACCACTTTTATTCTACTTCAGATTACAAGGACGACCAAAGGGGGGTGACCTGGCACCAACCAGCCATAATCCCCCAACCGAGCAAGCACGTACTCAGCGCCTCCTCCCAACTGACCTGTCCACCTTGATAGCCCGCTTGATGGGCCCAGACAGCAAACTGCCAAGGACACAATAGGCTGCATGTGATAGTGTATTCTGCTTCGACCAAGACAAAGGAACTGTGACCGGATTTCCCCAGGGGGGGCAAGGAGCTGCGCCTTTTCCTTTGTCCTCCAAAATGACTCACAGGAAGGGGGGAGAGGGGCACTGACCAGGTGTTGAGATACTCAAGTTACCTGCCCAATCCCTCCCCTGACTCCTCCTGTTTTTAATATAATCATGATGTAAATATGATGTAATTCTGGGGGTGTAGCTAAGGGGATTAGCAACTAATAAAAGTTAGGGTCTGCTTTTGTTCTGGGCTTCCATTTTGCTTCACCTCGTGGGCGGTGGGAGTCCTGTCGCGACAGTCTTTCCTTAATAAACACCAAGCCTACTGGCTGCTGTTTTGCTCTGAATTGCTCTGGTTGGTGTCTTTGTTTCGTCCAAGGGAGCCCTCGGATTTTCCGGTAACAGTTTTGGCGACCGTGCTCAGGGACACTTGGTTCTCCTGCAAAGGTGAGGGGGGATATAGAGGGGATCGGGCGCCACTGGGCAACCTTAGCCCGGGGATCCTTTTTTCCTCTCCCTGTCTCCTCTTTGTGGGCGGTAATCAACTGTCACCAAAAGCCCAACCAGAGAGAGCAAAGGCGAGGTAAAAGCCGGCTAAAGAAAAGGATCCCTGGATCTGCGGGGGACATCTTCGAACGTGAGTATGGTTTGAAGTAAATACATTGGGACGGGGGTTGGAAAAGGGAACATCTCCACGACAGCCAGACTTTCCTTCTTTCATTTCCGACGTTACCCCTCGGAGTCGGCCGGGAACGTCCTATAAACTCTCTCCTTTTCTCCCCCGATTCTCCCCTTCGGAAAGTGGCCAGGGAGATCGCGGAACTTTACTGTCTGACGTTACCCCTCGGAGTTGCCTGGGAACGTCTATAACTTTTTCTTTCTCTCCCCAATTTCCTTTTCGGAACGTGGCCGGGAAATTGTGGCACCTTTACTGTTTTCCGACGTTACCCCTCGAAGTCGTCCAGGAACGTCTAAATCTCTCTCTCCTTTTCTCCCCTGTTTTCCGTCTTGGAATTGAGTCCGGGAAAGCGTGGCTCTTTTACTGTTTCTCTGACGTCCCTCCCTCGGAGTCGTCCGGAGGCGTCCTTCAAAATCTCCCTCTCTCCTTTTCTCCCCCATTTTCCGTCTTGGAATTGAGTCCGGGAAAGCGTGGCTCTTTTACTGTTTTCTCTGACGTCCCTCCCTCGGAGTCGTCCGGAGGCGTCTTTCGAAGTATTTTCTCACTCTCCCTCTGCCCTAACTATGCAAACGAAGCCGCCCCTCCTGCCTGGCGACCTTTGTTAGGGATGACCCGGGTACGTGAGAACGCAAGGTCGTTTGCTTCCTTTCAAACTTTGGTCTTTTCTCGGACCCCGATCTGGCATTGCACTGCGCAAGCGTTCAGTAGGGGATTCCGAACTTAGTCTCAAGGGCTAGGCAGGAGGCTGTCGTGGAGGGTAGAAGGGGCGGTTCACGAATTGGGGCCCCACACTAGGACCAGTTGTGCAAACAATACCGAGATAGAATTCCAGGATCCGTGGTTGTATATCGGGTAGAGAGAGACCCGTGGTTTTAAGGCTGAGGTTTGAGGTTTATAGATGATAAGTGAATTACAGTTCGATGATAGGCAGGATTAAGTTTAGAGATAAACAGAGGTACCTTAATTACTGAAAGAATACTATTTTTTCCCTACCCTTCCTCCCTTTTGTTTTCCCCCTTGTCTGTCCACCCCTTTTGTCTTTTTAGTATACATCGCTAGCGAAATACCCCATTTTGTATAATAGAGTGATGGGAGCCCACGCTTCTCAGCACTCTGATTGGACTCCTCCTGGCGACAAGGCTTCTATGAAGCCTTTCCGCTCTGGAGAGGACTCTGATACCCCTTTAAAATTTGTTCTCCTTAACTGGAAAGAATTGAGAGGGAGAAAGGGACTCTTGAAGTCCAAACTGAAAGATCTCTGCAACATCTCGTGGGTCACTTTTACCCACCATTTGGAACCATCCTCCCAATGGCCATCTCATGGTTCCTTTAACCTTGTGAAGATGCAAGCACTTAAGTCCTATTTAGCCGACGAGAAGCCCCGGCAACTGTACTATCTCAATGCCTTCGTTGAAGCCCGCGAATTATTTCAACGGCAGCAAACCCAAATTGTTCGGCAAATGGCCGTTTTGAAGATGACCAGACCTCCCCCGTATGATGAGATTAGAGCCCAGGAGGAACAATTAGATAGAACCCTCATTCCCTTCTACTATCCCGAACCCCAAGCTCCTCCACGACTACCGGAACCCGGGGCGGGAAACAGAACAGAAACCAGCGCGGGGGGTGCGGGACCCAGAGAAGAAGTAACAAATCAGACCACCGCTGCCCCTTCCCAAAGTATAACAAGGGCATTACCGTCCAACCCTCCCCCAAACGCCTCCAACATGGGAGAAGACCAAGTAGACTTGGGTCTAGGACCCCTACTCGGCGGGCAATTACTGAACGGAGACCGAGAGGGACCCGTCTCAAGTAGGACTCGGAATAGGGACAACCTACCGAACGGCGAAATAGAGGGCGCTTTCCCTCTAAGAGCATTACCTATTCCCCCACAGTCAGGGCAGGAGACCCGCCCCACATGGTTTTTACTCATCAACCCTTTCTCACATCGGATTTAATGAATTGGTCCGACAAGATGCCCTCCCTACGGGACGACCCAAACAAATTCCACCGCCAGGTTGCCACCATTTTCTCCACTCATAACCCCACGTGGGCTGATGTGCATATATTGCTTGGGGCTCTTTTCAATGAGGCAGAAAAAAGGGAGATACTGGCAAAGGCAGGGGAGGCCCTAGCTCGGGAAGACTATCAACCGAACCGACCCGCCTCCATGGCCCCCCGACCGCCCAGACGTTACTGAACGATCCGGGCTGGGACTATAATACCACCGACGGGGCATGGGGTTTAAAGATTTTCAAAAAAAGCCATCTTAGATGGAATCAAGGCTGCTGGCCAGCGAACTGTAAATTGGACCAAAGTCCAAGCCATCCTTCAAGGACCAGAAGAACACCCGTCCGACTATTATTCCCGTTTGGTCTCTGCAATTAAAACCTGGGGTGGGATAGATCCAGAGAGCCCCCAGCATGAGGTCATAGTTAAAGGCTTCTTCAAGGACCAAGCAACGGCAGTCATAAGGAAAGCCCTAAATGCACACCTTGGGTATGATGGAAAGACCATAACCGAAATCCTTTCCATCGCCAAGTCTGTCTTTAATTTGAGAGATGAGCGGAGGAGAAAAGATCTAAAACCCGACTCTCCGCGGAGATTAGCCTATGCAGGAGGGGGTCCCCCCTTACAAGGATAAAATCAAACCCAGGGGACCCGACTACCGGGACCAGCGTATTTGTTACAACTGTGAGGAAGTAGGGCACATAAGAAGATTCTGCCCCCTCCTGACAGAAGTTACAAGACCCGAGTACACAGATCCAAAGACATGCAGACCGGATTACCGGGAACCTGCTCACTACAAACCTAGGGAACCAAACCCCTCATATGGACCTATTCAATCCACAGCCCAAACGCAATATCGCATGGGTCCTCTTCATCCACAACCCAGACCTAGAAATCCCACCCAGGCCACCCGCGCTATTAACCCAGCTCATGAAATGGCGATGGAAGAATACCAAGAGCATTGACAACTAGAAGCAGATCCCGCCTCTTTCTCTTTTCTTTGTCCTGTTTTGCAATTATCATCCTCCGATCCAATCTGCACTATGCAAATCGATGGGCAATCCTACGATTGCCTTTTGGATACTGGGGCCACCTATTCCACTCTCACAAATAGCCATTTAACCCCCGGGGAAGAAACCAGAACCGTAATGGGACTGGATGGAATTCCTCGAAACTGTCCTCTTTCCAAACCTGCAAAGGTTTCCGTCGGACCCCTATCTGTTAAACATACTTTCTTACTAACTTCTAGCTCCGTTAACCTCCTGGGGAGGGATCTGCTCTGCAAATTAAACGCCACCATACAATGCGGACAAGAAGGGATTTATTTACACATGCCAAACGAATCCATCTTCAGTTTTCAAGGAGTTCTGCAAGAAGCCCACAATACCACCATCGATCTTCCACCCGAACTCCTAAATAGCGTTTCCCCTTCCCTATGGGGAACCGAGTCAACCTCCGCGGGGCTCTTAAAGTCTGCAACACCGGTGAAAGTAAACTATAGGAAAGATTTACCCTTCCCCTGCACTAAGCAATATCCCCTTCCCCCAGAAGCAATAGAGGGATTGGCCCCGATGATTGACGAATTCCTCAGGATGGGAGTTTTAGTCCCATGTGCCTCCCCTTGCAACACCCCTCTTCTTCCCGTCAAAAAGCCAAATACAAATCCCACTAAATGGTGCTTGGTGCAAGACCTCAGGCTCGTGAATTCTTTCGTCATCCCCAGACACACTGTAGTCGTTACCCCATACCACCTCTTAAGCACCATTCCGGAGGGAACTGTGGTCTACTCTGTCATAGATCTATGTTCTGCCTTCTTCAGCATCCCCGTAGACCCAGAGAGCCAATTCCTTTTTGCTTTCACATGGCAGACAGGGCAACTAACGTGGACCCGGTTGCCCAAGGATATGTAGAGTCTCCGGCAATTTTCTCATCCATATTACATCAAGATTTATCAGATGTAACCCTGCCAGGAGGCTCCGCCCTGAGACTTTACGTTGATGACATCTTACTCTATGGACGGGACCTAGAATCCTGTAAAAGTGACACAATAGCTCTCCTAAACATACTAGCACATAAGGGACACAAGGTATCCCCTAAAAAGATACAGTATTGTAGAAAGGAAGTCAAATATCTTGGTCATATCCTCGGAGAGGGCACTCGGGCCCTAACTACAGATAGAATTGAAGCAATAACCAAATTACCCCTACCAAAAACTAAAAGGCAGCTCCGAGGCTTCATCGGAATGAGTGGATTCTGCCAAGCATGGATCCCCCGCTACGGAGAATTCACCCGCCCTCTTACAGCAATGACACACGACAATGCCCCAGACCAACTACAGTGGTCTGCAGAGGCACTTGAAGCCTTCAAATCTATTAAAGGGGAACTGAGGACCTCGCCTGCCCTCGGACTCCCGGACTACAGACTACCCTTTTCCTTATACGTGCATGAAAATAAGGGAGTAGCCTCTGGAGTACTTACACAACCTTTCCAAGGGAGGAACAGGCCTGTCGCTTATTACAGCCTTCAACTAGACACTACTGTACTGGGAAATGTGGGGTGCCTTAGGGCCGTAGCAGCTGCAGCCCTGCTCCTAGAGAAAGCACAAGAGACTGTCCTGGGGCACGACCTAACTGTGAACGTCCCCCATGCCGTCGCTACCCTCCTCAGCTTACAGGGATGCCAACGTTTCACAATACAACGTCTGAACAGATACAAAGCCATCCTCCTCAGTCCATCAAACGTCACCATAAAGAGGGTGAACTCTCTCAATCCTGCAACCCTACTGCCCCTCCCCGACGACGGCACCCCACATCATGACTGTTCTCAAATAGTCCGCCACATAGAAAAACCTCGGGAAGACCTCGATTACCTCCCTTTAACCGACCCCGACCTCATCTTGTACACTGATGGGAGTTCCAAGATTGTAGGGGGGGAACGGAAAAGTGGATATGCCATAGTCACCGATAGCGAGACCCTGGAGGCACGACCTGTCCACGCAAAATACAGTGCGCAGGCCGCTGAACTTATCGCCCTGATAAGAGCCTGCGAATTAGGGGCAGGACAGAGAATCACTATTTACACAGACTCAAAGTACTGCTTTGGGTTGGTGCATGCCACCGGACAGATCTGGTTACAGAGGGGCTTCTTGACTGCAGCAGGCACCCAAATCGCACACGCTTCCCTAGTAAAACGCCTCATGGACTCTAGACACCTTCCTGAAGCTATTGCAGTAGTCCATTGTAAAGTGCATACTAGAGGGAGGGACCCAGTTTCAACAGGGAACCGATGTGCTGACCGCGCAGCACAAGAAGCAGCCCTTCAGCCCCTCTCTGCAGACAATGAGTTCCAGGGACCCCAGGTTCCATCAGATGTAGACTTTGCTGAGATGTACAAGACTGCAACCCCAGAGGAAATTAAGGGATGGGAAGAACAAGGAGCCCACTTAGACAACAATGTTTGGTATTTTCCAGACAAAAGGCTCATAATGCCCAGACTATGGGTACCTAAACACTTGAGGGTCCTGCACCAATGTACTCACTGGGGTAGGGACAAACTTATCGATACAATACAACGCTGCTGGTATGCCCCAGGTCTCGCTCTCGCCGCTAAGGCTGCCGTAAAGAATTGTCATACTTGCCAGACCTTTAATCCAAAGCATACCACCAGATGCCCACCGGGGGCCAGACCATGGGCCTTCATCCCATTCAAAAGTCTTCAAGTGGATTTTATAGATCTACCCCCTTGCCTAGGCTACAAACACGCTTTGGTCATCATTGATCAGCTGACAGGGTGGGTGGAATGTTTCCCTACTCGCAAGACAACTGCCCAAATAGTCGCAAAGACTCTATTGCAAGAGATCATACCACGGTTCAGAGTTCCCAGACACATAGACAGTGACAGGGGTTCACATTTCACATCAGATATAATCCAGCAAGTAGCCAGTGCCCTAGGAGTTAAATGGAAGTTACACACACCGTACCATTCTCCTTCCTCCGGGCAGGTCGAAAGGATGAACCAGCAGCTTAAGTCTCAGCTGGGAAAACTCTGTAAAGACTCTGGTATCAAATGGGTAAATGCCCTCCCATTAGTCCTGCATAATCTACGGGCATGCCCCCGTGGAAACCTCAAACTGTCTCCCTATGAATTACTGTTTGGAAGACCCTCCCCAGTATATAATACTCTATTTCCTACTTCAGAATTAGAGGTGGGTGAGGCTGAATTAATCAAATATATAATACAGCTCCAGAAGCAACTCATTCTTCTCCACAGATACGCTGCCGCGAGTCAAAACATTCCCCTAGACGAGAACATCCACCCATACCAACCAGGGGATTGGATACTGGCAAAAACCTACCACAAGGTACCCCTACAGCCCAAGTGGGAGGGCCCCTACCAAGTACTTTTAACCACCCCAACTTCTGTTAAGGTAGCGGAGAAGACAGCCTGGCTACATTACACCCGCTGTAAGCCTGCTTCACCACCCAAACCCGCCTCGGACGACACACCCTACAGTATCCCAGCTCGGTCAGCAGACGCTGACACCGACATAGAGGAGGAACAACAGACCGGACCAGATCAGGGCACGAATCGGGCCCAACAGACTGGACCAGATCGGGGCACGAATCGGGCCCAACAGACCGTGACCAGATCGGGGCATGAATCGAGCCCAACAGACCGGACCTGATTTGCCGCACACACCAACTCAGTGGTCTTCAGAACTCATCACAACAACCGACGACAACGACCGACCCCCAATCCGCCTCAGATTCCGTAAAACACCCCCTCACAAGTTTGACAGCTCCGCAGTTTGACAGCTCCGCAGTTTGACAGCTCCACTTGACAGCGCCGCAGTTTGACAGCTCCACTTGACAGCGCTGCAGTTTGACAGCTCCACGTCTGACAGCTCCGCCGTTTGTCGGCTACAGCCAACACCACTACCAACCATGACCGCCACCATACCCACCCTGCTCGTCTTCCCCATCCTGATTACCACCACGACCTTTTCTCAGCACACCACGACCACACATGTCTCATGCCCTGGATTACAAATTGAATACAAATATCTGGATTTTGGAATTGTTGACATGGTAAAAAGTGGAACATTAGACCGTTTGGGAGATTTTGATTTCTGCTTACCTGAGACCCGCTTCCTCCTTCGACACTCTGTATTGCCGGTCCTCGCTACACACCAAACCTGGGAACACTTTATTCGCTCTCCCTCTTACACGCCACTAGGCAAACTCATCCTCACCAGAGATGGCCCTTGGAACTGTGCCCGCTGCCTCAATGGTTCTTATATACTTTTTGCCGACGGAACACCCCAACAAACATTAAACTGGACACTTCTGGACAATGGTGGCGGGGAGTCAGTTTACACTGACCGAAACCATCCCACAGACCACCTAATCCATGGATTTTACTGCCAAAGAGTGGACTCCACTCCTCGCAACACCATCCTACAGGGAGTCTGCCTCCGAAGGTACTGCTGCATTTGGGACATCGGCATCGCCTCCACCTGGGACGGCAAAGCATACCTTGAAGGCTGGCATCACTCCATCACACCTCCAGCAGAATGGGATACCACCGGACCCCAGAGATGTGGAGGTTTAGCCACGAATCTCACCTACCTACTCCGACAAGACCCCCTTAACCCCGCTGGCACCGCACCTCGACAAAGGGGGGAACTGTCGATATCCGAAAACCCCACCAATAACGACCTTTTATCCACCTGGCACTCCAACACCTACGTAAAACTGGTCTTGCAAATCGCAAAACAAACGACCACCGACAATTGCTGGATCTGTGCCAACGCTCCCGCACACCTCCACAGTGGCATACCATTCCTTGGAGTACCCCTCACCCTACAACAACATCTCTCCGCTGACGTACAGTCCTGGAACCTGACCGCTGTGAACTTGACCCACCAGTACATCTACCTAACCGGACCCACTAAAGGTGACCTCTGCTGGAAGTTCAGCGGCAGTGACAAAGTCATCGGCCAGAGTACCTGTAAGTACATCATTGACATCACCTTAAGTGGTAAAATTACCCTGTGGCAACAGGGTAACCCCTCTACCCATCCCAACTTACTGTCTGCATGGAAACGTGTAATGAACTTACCTGACTCCTGGGACCCCTCCCCAGTTTCCCAGTGTTTCTTCCGCACCTTCCACACTGGCCGCATAGACTCGTGCCTACAGGGGTTGTTCTGGGTTTGCGGCCACCGCGGATATGTATGGGCCAGCCCCCACTCCCGTGGCACCTGCTATCTTGGACTAATCTTGCCTGGGATCCGGATTACCCAAGATCTCTCCCCCCCCCCCCCCCGGAAGGAGACGCAATAAGAGGGCAAAATACCTGTCAGAACTTTCCGATGTGACAGCCAATGGAGAAACTTATGGCCGGGCCTTTTCCCCGCGTACGGAGCGGGCTCCAACCACGTCGACATCCTCAAACTAACGGACATTCTATTAAACTTTATGGAGGAGTCCAATGCGGCTACCCAATCTATCCTGACAGAATTAACAGAGGTCAGACAGACATCGATTCAGAACTGCCTGGCTTTGGACTATGTTCTCGCTTTGACAGGAGGCGTATGTGCCCTTGTGGGAACCGAGTGCTGCACATACGTCTCTGATCAAACCCTAAATATCACTGGACATCTTAACAACATCCACAAGCTAACAGATGAGCTTAAAGACATTCAACATGAAGGATTGTCTGACGCCCATTTGTGGAGCTGGCTGCCGGGGTCCGGATGGATCAAACAACTCCTAGGAAATGTACTAATGATCCTGATCACTGTAACAACCTGCATTGCTGTCTTCTGTTGCGCAATCCACTGTTTCCCAATGTGTTGCCAAACCTGCGGCTCTTGCGCTTCGATTCTTCGTCCGCGATCGTCTGCCGCTTATACGACACCCACACCAAGGACCCGGTCGACCCTCATCGAGATGGGACCCCTGAAAAACCCGCAAGATCTAGACTCTAGATATGACATGTCAGACTTCTATGGACTTGTGCGGAGAGAAGGATTGCGCGGTTCTTACCTTCGCGATCTTATCTCCGAAGGGGGGAACTGTGGCCGGAGACCCCCCCCCTTCTAACACACTCACACGTACTGCACAAACACCACACTCTCACACACACACCTCCCCTCCCCGACCCTGGAAACGTCCCTTTAGAGAGCCGTCTCCTAGAAAAGAAAAGCCTTCCGTAAATAAGGAAGCGCTACCTTTGACAGCTCTACGGAGAACCCTATCCTTATCATATAATTTCCCCCAGTAGAACAATTTGGGACGCTAGCAAGGCCGTGATGCGAGGTTTCCTAATACAACAAAACTCCATAAAGAGGAAAAAACAGAATGAGAGAAAAGAAAAACTTTTGGAGAAGATAAAAGAAGCTGAAAAGAAATTGAGGTCTAAACCAAAGTCTCATGAGATTCTGAGAGAAATAAAGTATTATCAGACACAATACATGGAACTGACGAACCAAGAGATAGAATGGAAGATAAAGCAAATGAGACAAAGAACATTTGAATCAGCAGACAAATGTGGGAAACTTCTGTCATGGCAACTGAAAAAGAGACAAAAATTGAATACTGTGACAAGTTTGGAAATGGAAGGAAAAATTATCCACAAACCAAATGAGATAAATAATTGTTTTCAAAGTTTCTTCAGGAAATTATATGCGCAAGGGCCGGCTAATGAGCAGGAAATAGAAGAATTTATTAAAAAGCACGGATTACCAAAGATTTCAGATCAAAGTAAAAGGATTTTGAATGAGAAAATAACAGGACAAGAAATAGAGGACGCCATTCAGAAGATGAAACTAGGAAAATCTCCAGGCCCAGATGGTTTGACTGCTAGATATTACAAGGCACTGAAGGAATGGATAATACAACCATTGAAGGAAGTTTGTAATGAAATTTTGGAAGGGAAAAAGGCACCCGAATCGTGGAAAGAAGCTTTCATTTCACTTATACCGAAAACAGAGACTGAAAAGAATCAGGTCAAAAACTACCGCCCCATATCATTACTCAATGTGGATTACAAAATTTTTGCAGACATTTTAGCAAAAAGACTAAAGAGAGTTTTGGTGCAGGAGATTCATAAGGACCAAACAGGCTTTCTCCCAGGGAGATATATGTCAGACAACGTAAGGAACATTATAGACATTTTAGAGTTGCTGGAAGTAAAGATTAATAGAAAAGCAGTTATAATTTTTGTGGATGCGGAGAAAGCCTTTGATAACATTTCTTGGACCTTTATGAAGAAGAATCTCCAAGGGATGGGGGTAGGCCAAGGATTTGAAAACGGTATAGGTGCTATATACTCCAAGCAAAAAGCAAAGTTGATTGTTAACAATGTGGTAACGGAAGAGATTCCTATAGAAAAAGGTACACGACAGGGATGCCCAATATCACCCTTACTTTTTATAACAGTCCTGGAGGTCTTGCTGAACATGATTAGAGGGGACCAATTGGTTAAAGGTGTTCAGCTCGGAGCAAAAGACTACAAATTAAGGGCATTTGCAGATGATTTGGTATTGACTTTGCAACAGCCAGAGACTAGTACTAAAAGAGTCTTAGAACTAATTGAGAAATTTGGTCAAGTAGCAGGATTTAAATTGAACATGCAAAAAACTAAAGTGTTGGAGAAAAATCTAACAATGGCAGAAAAAGAGAAGTTTCAGAGTGAAACAGGTTTAACAATAACAAAAAAGGTGAAATATTTGGGTGTAAACTTGACTTCTAAAAATATAAATTTATTCAAAGACAATTATGAAAAATGTTGGACAGAGGTGAAGAAAGATCTAGAAATATGGTCAAGGTTGAGACTTTCCTTGTTAGGCCGAATTGCTGTCATCAAGATGAATGTATTGCCTAGAATGTTGTTTCTGTTCCAGACACTCCAGATCCTGGACAAGATGGACTGTTTCAAGAGGTGGCAAAAAGACATATCAAAATTTGTCTGGCAGGGCAAAAAGCCCAGAATAAACTTTAAGATTTTAACTGTTGCAAAAGATAGAGGGGGTTTTGCCCTGCCGGACTTGAGACTTTATTACGAATCGGCAGCTTTTTGCTGGCTGAAACAATGGCTACTTCTTGAGAATACAGACATTTTGGATCTGGAAGGATATGATAATAGATTTGGCTGGCATGCATACATATGGTATGACAAGGTAAAATTACATAAAGGCTTCAAAAACCATATTGTGAGGAAAGCACTGTATAATGTTTGGATAAGATATAAAGATTTGCTGGAAAGTAAAACCCCTAGGTGGTTATCACCAATGGAGGCTAAAGAGATAAAAAAACTAAATATGGAGTCCAAATGGCCAAAATATTGTGAAATTTTAGAACAAGATGGTGAAAGAGTTAAATTGCAGAGTTTTGACAAATTAAAGTCTAAGGTACGAGACTGGTTGCACTACCGTCAGATAAATGAGGTATTTAAACAGGACAGGAAAATAGGTTTCCAGATGGAGAGGTCGAAATTAGAAACAGAACTGTTAGAACCCAATACTAAGAACTTGTCGAGAATGTACAATTTGCTGCTGAAGTGGAATACACAAGATGAAGTAGTAAAACCAGCCATGATCAAATGGGCACAAGACATAGGTCATGACATAATGTTTGATGACTGGGAACAGTTATGGAATACAGGTATTAAGTTTACAGCTTGTAATGCATTAAGAGAGAATATAATGAAAATGATCTATAGGTGGTACATGACACCAGTCAAACTTGCAAAAATTTATCATCTGCCCAGTAACAAATGTTGGAAATGCAATGAGACTGAAGGTACTTTCTATCACCTTTGGTGGACCTGCCCGAAGGTAAAGGCCTACTGGGAAATGATCTATAATGAAATGAAAAAGGTCCTTAAATGGACATTTTTGAAAAAGCCAGAGGCCTTTCTTTTGGGTATGGTAGGCCAGTTGGTGCCAAGGAAGGACAAAACCTTTTTTATGTATGCTACCACAGCGGCAAGAATTCTTCTGGCAAAGTATTGGAAGACGCAGCAGCTACCCACTCTGGAAGAATGGCAAGCGAAGGTGACTGAGTACATGGGTATGGCAGAGATGACCGGCAGAATCCGTGACCAGGGGAGAGAGACGGTGGAAGAAGACTGGAAGAAATTTAAAAAATATCTTAAAGACTGTTGTAAAATTGATGATGGCTGAGATGTTATGGTTATAAGAAATAGAGAATTGCAGCTGTAAATCATAATCTTAAAGAATGCATAACGAAAATGAGCGAATTAACTGAAACGAAGGGTTGCTGAGAAAGGGTTAACATAAGGATGCAGAAAAAGGGAGGTATGGGGAAGTCCGGGAAAGAAGGTTTATGAAAATAAGTTTAAGAAATTATACATGTTTATTTGTTTGTATGTTTTGTATGGTTTTGTTTTGTTATTTGTTTTATTATATGTTTGGAAAATTAATAAAAATTATTATAAAAAAAAAAAATTCCCCCAGTAGACCGGGCACCCCGTTTCGCCTATCCTTATTATGGGTAAATCGGGCGTCCAAACTCTGGGTCAGCCGGCTGCCGTCTCGACCAATCAGCATTAGCGAACAGCGCCCCTGGTGGCGGCTACGCAGGTACTGCAGCCGGCATCTACTGCTTCCCCACTTTGACAGCTTACTGATACAATGTTTCCGGATCCAATTGACCGTGACTGATTTAATCAAAGAGTTGCTACATTGTTTCCGAAGCTTCGGAGTACTACAGACTTCAAAGTCCTTTTCTTCAGAAATTCACCAAAAACCAGCCGTACGTCGGATTTTCATCGGACCACTTTTATTCTACTTCAGATTACAAGGACGACCAAAGGGGGGTGACCTGGCACCAACCAGCCATAATCCCCCAACCGAGCAAGCACGTACTCAGCGCCTCCTCCCAACTGACCTGTCCACCTTGATAGCCCGCTTGATGGGCCCAGACAGCAAACTGCCAAGGACACAATAGGCTGCATGTGATAGTGTATTCTGCTTCGACCAAGACAAAGGAACTGTGACCGGATTTCCCCAGGGGGGGCAAGGAGCTGCGCCTTTTCCTTTGTCCTCCAAAATGACTCACAGGAAGGGGGGAGAGGGGCACTGACCAGGTGTTGAGATACTCGAGTTACCTGCCCAATCCCTCCCCTGACTCCTCCAGTTTTTAATATAATCATGATGTAAATATGATGTAATTCTGGGGGTGTAGCTAAGGGGATTAGCAACTAATAAAAGTTAGGGTCTGCTTTTGTTCTGGGCTTCCATTTTGCTTCACCTCGTGGGCGGTGGGAGTCCTGTCGCGACAGTCTTTCCTTAATAAAGACCAAGCCTACTGGCTGCTGTTTTGCTCTGAATTGCTCTGGTTGGTGTCTTTGTTTCGTCCAAGGGAGCCCTCGGATTTTCCGGTAACAGCCTGAACCTAGAAGAGAAGGAGAGGGGCAGACCTTGTTGTTGTTGTTGTTGTTGTTGTTATACCGCCCTATACCCACAGGTCTCTGTTACAACCAGTGCTTTTTTCTGGGGGGATGCAGGGGTACGCACACCCCGAAACATTTTGTGAATCTTTGCACTTTTGTCCATTTACTGTACTGCATTTATTTTCCCCGATTTGAACTATAAAATGGTGATTTTCTTGAGTCAAAATGAGAGTACCCCAAACATTTTTTTAATAGAAAAAAGCACTGGTTCCAACATAAAAATCGCAATATAGAAACACAAAATGCATAATAAAGGTGAAAAACAACCCAGTAAAGCCCCCTCCCCAACACATTTCAAAACCTGAGACAGAAGCCTACAACCAAAATGGGTTGTGTGTGTGTAAGAGAAGGCAGGGAGTCTTTGCAGCATAGCCATAACACAAATACGGGTGGCCTAACAGTTGCAGGCAGACCCATATCATTTCACACACTACTTCAGCTGCGGGACATCGTATCAACAAGGAAAGGAGCATGTGGTGTTGTTGCATCTCCTCGGGTATTTGTTGATTTGTCGCCACGAGGGGTTGTAGTTGTGGAGGTATAGTTTGATGAGGTTCCTGGTTATTTGTACCCTAGGTGCCCACTCACACACAAAAACAAATCTCCCTGCAGCCAACCAAAGACCACCAACCACACCCTAGGTCACCCCCCCCAACCTCTCTCACCACCAAGGAAATGCAACAAGGGAATAGTAAGTGAACCCACGCAAGTGATGCTGACACAAAACCCCACACATACAGGGGAAACTCGGGAAATTAGAATATCGTGGAAAAGTTCATTTATTTCAGTAATTCAACTTAAAAAAGGTGAAACTAATATATGAGATAGACTCATGACATGCAAAGCGAGATATGTTGTCAGAGCTGCTTGAAGATCCTAGCTCACAGAGGATCACGCTAGCCAGCGGTCATTAAGTAAAAGTCTTTATTGAATTACAGTTTCCATTCTCACGCTGCTGCGCGCAACTCTACGCCTAGTAGCTAGGTCGGCGAAGCTCCGTCTGAGTCTCCGCCCTGTGTGCACCAACTTAATATCCTAGCCTTGCTCCACCTTTTCCTCCTGACTGTCCTCCTCTGGGTCCCTCTACCCCCCGGGGCTTCTTCCTTCCGGGATTCTTCTGACGCTGACCCAGACCCTCCTGCCTCCTTGCGCCGGGCTTTAGGACCTGGCTCTCTTTCGGGGCTGCTTACTGCGCCGCCTTCCTCTGCATTTGAACTTGGCGCGCGCGCCCAACCTTCCACTTTCCTCTCAACCGTTTCTTCGCTCCCCGATGGAGGTGTGGCCATCCCCGACTCATGTCCTCCCTCCTGTGGAGGTGTGGCCACTCCTGACTCATGTCCTCCCTCCTGTGGTGAGCTGCCAGCGCTTCCCCCCTGGCTCCCTTCCTTTTCCCTGCTTCCTGGCGGTGACGCTGGTCCCGATTTCCAGCTGCTCCCCCCTGAGTCCTCTCTGGCTCTGTCTTCCTGGGGTGCCCCCCTAGACTCCCCCTTTGCCCTCGCCACTGGTGCTCCTTTCTGTGAATCCTCTGATTCACTGGAAAGACTAGGAGATCTCGGGTCGTCGTCGTCACTCATCTTTTCTTCTGCCTCCTCCCCTTCGCTCTCTGTTTCCTCCCTTGCCCGTGCTTCTGCTCCTAAACCCCTGACATCCATCCCCCCCTCGAAGCCCCCCATTCCCCCCTCCCCTCCTTCCGGTGCTGGAGCTGGGGGCTGCTGTTGCAAAGGGACGAACGTCGGGTATCGGTCGCTTCCCGTGGCAGGCCTCCATCTGAAGTCTCCCGGGTCTTCCTCCCCGCTCTCGTCGACGACAGTCACCTCCGCTTCCATCTCTGTGCCGCCGTGCTCGAAACCAGGGTCGTCCCCGAAAACGTCCATGTCCGTCTCTCCCTCACTTCCTCCTGTCGGTGTTGCTCGTCCTGGGCCTTCCAGCCACCGTCTGCGCCACTGCTCCTCTGGCCTATCGTCCCACCAATACGAGGGTTCTGATGCAGATCCCGAGGGTGACCCCTCCGGGGAACGGACGTCTTGTGTCGGGTCCTCGTCCGAGTCGAACCCCCGGAAAGTGCTGGCCGAAAGTGTGGGCGTGAAAAGCCAGTCGTCAAAATATTCTGCTGGCATAGGTCTATGGGGAAAGAGGGCATGAAACTCGTCTTTGAGGAGAGGTTCGTCCAAGGCGTAGCCCGGCACCCAGCTGTTCGCACTGGCCGGGGTGCCCTCCTTGGCGAGAAGGTATTCTACCCCCTCTTCCCCCCATCTGGAGTCCAAAATCTCAGTGACTTCGTTGATGCGCTCCTTCTGTGCCACTTCCGCGTGCCCTGTTCTGTCTCTGACCGGACTCGGCGCTGTTCCGGGTTCCTGGAACCTGTGCGGTGCCTTGTAGGGAGTGAGCACCGATCTGTGGAATACCGGATGCATTCTGGAACCCTCCGGAAGTGCCAGTCTGAAAGCTACCGGGTTGACCTGCTCTTCGACTTGGTAGGGCCCCAGTTGCTTATGCCCTAGTTTCTTCTTGGCCAACGACCTGGCCGGCACTGCGTGGGCTGCTAACCAAACCCAGTCTCCCACGTGGAGCTCTTCTCCAACCCTTCTGTGCTTGTCTGCTTGTACCTTGTATGCGTGCTTGGCCAGCTCCAGGTGGCGCCTCAGCTGATCGTGGACCTCCTGCAGCTCCAACGCGAACGCATCTGCTGTCTGCGGCTCCCCCTCCCCCATTCTTTCCAGTCCCGGGAAGGTTCTGGGGTGCCTCCCGTTGTTGGCGAAGAACGGCGTGACCCCCGTGGACACGTGCTTCGTGTTGTTGTAGGCGAACTCGGCAAGCGGTAGGTAATCCACCCACGTCGCAGGCTGTTGATTTGCATAACATCTCAGGTACTGCTGCATGATGGCATTGACCCGCTCCGCTTGCCCGTTGGTCTGCGGGTGTCTCGCCGACGCCAGGTTGATCTTGACGTTCAGGAAGCCCATCAGCTTCTGCCAGAAATTCGAGATGAACTGCCGCCCCCGGTCGGACAGAATAGACCGTGGCAGACCGTGAACCTTGAACACGTGGTCTATGAACAGTTTGGCGGTTTGCTCCGCCGTGGCCACCTTCGCACACGGAATGAAATGCGCCATCTTGGAAAACAGGTCCACCACCACCAGCACTGCCGTCTTGCCCCTTGAGCTGGGCAGATCCGTGACAAAGTCCAGAGCCACCCTTTCCCAAGGTTCGACCGGAGTTTGCAGCGGTTCCAACAGTCCGGCCGGCGGTTTGTGCACTGGTTTGGCCCTCTGGCAGGTGTCGCACCTCGCCACGTAGTCTGCGACCTCCCCTCTCATTCCAGGCCACCAGAAATCCCTGGCTACTAATTCCACCGTCTTCTCCTTGCCAAAGTGCCCGGCCGTGGGCGCGTCGTGCAGCTGCTGCAGCACCTTGGCTCGAAGTTCGTCTCCCGGCACGTAGATGGCCCCTTTTCGGATGAGCAATCCATCTCGTAGCCGGAAACCGTCGGCCGCTGCCTTGCCCCTTTGCACCTCTGCCATCTTTGCTTGTGCGAAGGAGTCCTCCTGCAACGCACGTCGCACCGCCTCTAGGTCCACGGTCGCCGCGGCGCACGCCCACACTGCTGGTGCGAAGATGTGCATGGCGGCCGCTGGCGTTGCGTCCTCCAGATACTGTGGCTTACGGGAGAGAGCGTCTGCCATGATGTTGGTGTCCCCCGGGACATACTCTATTCGGAAGTCGAAGTTTGCAAAGAACTCAGCCCAACGTATCTGCCTCTGGTTCAGGAACTGTGCCGTGCGCCAGTGCTCTAGATTCTTGTGGTCCGTGCAAACCTGCACCGTGTGCTTGGCGCCGATCAGAAAGTGCCTCCACGCCTTGAACGCTGCGTGAATGGCCAGCAACTCCCTGTCCCAGATGGTGTAGTTCTGTTCGGACTTGCTGAGCTTCCTGGAGTAAAACGCTCCCGGTCGCCACACCCCCTGCGGGTCTTTCTGCAACAGGACCGCCCCCACGGCTCTGTCCGAGGCGTCTGTCTCCACCCTCATCGGCTTGCTGGGGTTGACATGAAGCAGCTGCTCTTCCGACGCGAAGAGACGCTTGAGTGCCTGAAAGGACTGCTCCGCCTGCGCTGTCCAAACGAACTTCTTCTTCTTGGAGCTAAGCGTGTCAGTGATGGCCGCTGTCTGCATCGCGAAGCCCTTGATAAACTTGCGATAGAAGTTCGCAAAGCCGACAAACCGTTGGACCTCCTTCCGGTTGCGCGGACTCTTCCAATCCAACACCGCTCGAACCTTGGCGCTGTCCATGGCGAGCCCCTTGTCAGACAGCTTGTAGCCCAGAAAATCCACCTCCGGCACGTCAAATTGGCACTTCTCCAGCTTGGCGTAGAGCCTATGTTGCTTTAGCCTGCTCAGCACTTCCTTGACGTGTCCGTCATGCTCCTGCTGCGACTCCGAAAAGATCAGGATGTCATCTAAGAAACAGACGCACGTCTTGTAGAGAAGTCCCTCCAACACGTGATGCATAAACGCTTGAAAAACGTGGGAGCCATTTTGCAATCCAAAAGGCATAACTCTATATTCGTAGGTCCCCAGTGGCGTGAACATGGCTGTCTTCCACTCATCTCCTTCCCGCATGCGAATGAGGTTGTACGCCCCCCGCAGGTCCAACTTGGTGAACACTCTGCCCTTCCGTACTTTTGCGAGGAGGTCGTCAATACGGGGCATGGGGAAGTCCGATGGCCTAGTCAGACTGTTCAAAATCCTGTAATCCACTACCAGTCTTTTCTGGGGCGTGTCCCGCTTCTTAACAAAGAATACGGGACTGCCCCCCACTGCCCTGGACTCCCGGATGAAGCCGCGTTGCAAATTATGGTCAATGAACTCTTTGAGTTCCTGCAGTTCGTCCTCTGACATGGAATACAGTTTCCCTTTAGGCAGCGCCGCCCCCGGCAGCAGGTCAATTTTGCAGTCATATGGTCTGTGAGGGGGTAGCCTGTCTGCCTCCTTCTCGCAGAAAACTTCCAAAAATTCAGCGTACTTGTGTGGAATCGCTTGCAGCGTGCCTAGCAGCAGCTGTGACTCCTCTTCCTCTCCTTCCTGCCTGGGCACGATGCAGTGTTCAGCACAAAAGGAAGAGCCGAAGGTCAGCTGCCTCTGGTACCAAGCCATCGCTGGGCTGTGCTTGTCCAGCCAACTCATGCCCAATACAATGGGCGTGTCAGATAGTCGAGTGACGTTGAAGCTGATGATTTCTCTGTGATTCCCAAGTCGCATCACCATTGGTGGCGTCTGCTTCACCACTTGCCCCCCGAGCAGCTCCCTGCCATCCACCGTGACAACCTGCAGGGGCAGTGTGGCCGGCAGCAACTGCACAGCGTGCCTGTCGACAAAGTCCTGCCCTATAAAGTCCGCATTGCTGCCTGAGTCAATGGCGATTGGCACGTCCATGGTGATTCCATTGGGCAGTTGGAGAGACGCTGTGAGCCTCACTACTGGTTTGGGCGGGAGGGGGTTCACGGGCTGTAAAATCGCTGGGGACTGCGTCACTAACACGTCTGGCTGGGCCCCAGTGCCTCTTCCTCCAGCCAGACAGCCTCGTTTCCCTGCTGTGGTCCTCCTTGCTGTGTTGCTGCAGTCACCATTGCTGAGGCTGCAGTGAGCTTGTGGGGCCTCTGGGGACACTCTTTCGCCATATGCCCTGGCTCCTCACAGACGTAACACTTCCTGTTCCCTCTAGGAGGCTTCGCTTTCACTGCTGCTGGTGCTAGGGCTCTGGTTGCTGACTGAGCCCTTGCACCTCCCACCTCCATAGGTTCGGCTCCTCCTCCTGGCGGAGGCGTGGATTGCGCCCGCGCTGCTTCCCTGGGAAAGAAGGAGGGGCCCCCGGCTGGTTCGCGCCCTCCACGCCCTTCGTCCCTGTTCCACGGACGTCCTTCCAGCCTCACCCCCACTGCCAGTGCCCTCTGAACGACCTCCTGGGTGGTTCGGGGTCTCTCCCCCCTGGCGATCTCATCTTTAATCGAGTTATGCAGCCCCTCCCAAAAGAGGTCTCTTACAGGAGCCGAATCTCTGTCCCATTCCAGGGCACTGACCAAGGCGAAAAAGCGGGCATGGTACTGCCTGACGCTGGCCCTCCCTTGTCTCAGCCCATGCACCTCCTTCCGTGCAAGATCCACGTCAATACTTGATAAAAAACACCCATCCATTGCTTTAATAAAGGCATCTGCATTCTGTAGCGCCGGATCCTTATCTCTCCATAAATTGCTTAGCCATGCTCTCGCATCCCCATGCAGATGGGACATGATGAACCCCACTCTCTCTTGTTCATCTCTAAAGTCTTTATGCAGCAGTTGCAGTGCGCACAGTACGTCGGCTCTAAAGTTGGGATACTGTTGCAGGTTCCCATCGAAGTGAGAGACCAGCCCGCCTGTCCGTCTCGCCAACCCAATGCCCTCCTGCCGGGGTGTCTGCTTTGTCAGCACGTCTAACCTGACCTGGAGATCCCTGCAGGCTGCGGCTGCTTCCTCCTCCCTCTTCCTGGATGCTAGAGCCTCGGCGTTCAGTTGTGCCACCGCGTTTCTGAGTTCCTCTATCTGCTGCTCAGCCGTCATGTCGTCTGCCGTTCGTGAGCTTGCTAGTAGGCACCTGTGTCTCTCCCCTCCTCGAGGCTGTAGATGCCCACAAGTGGAGACGGAGCTTACTGTCAGAGCTGCTTGAAGATCCTAGCTCACAGAGGATCACGCTAGCCAGCGGTCATTAAGTAAAAGTCTTTATTGAATTACAGTTTCCATTCTCACGCTGCTGCGCGCAACTCTACGCCTAGTAGCTAGGTCGGCGAAGCTCCGTCTGAGTCTCCGCCCTGTGTGCACCAACTTAATATCCTAGCCTTGCTCCACCTTTTCCTCCTGACTGTCCTCCTCTGGGTCCCTCTACCCCCCGGGGCTTCTTCCTTCCGGGATTCTTCTGACGCTGACCCAGACCCTCCTGCCTCCTTGCGCCGGGCTTTAGGACCTGGCTCTCTTTCGGGGCTGCTTACTGCGCCGCCTTCCTCTGCATTTGAACTTGGCGCGCGCGCCCAACCTTCCACTTTCCTCTCAACCGTTTCTTCGCTCCCCGATGGAGGTGTGGCCATCCCCGACTCATGTCCTCCCTCCTGTGGAGGTGTGGCCACTCCTGACTCATGTCCTCCCTCCTGTGGTGAGCTGCCAGCGCTTCCCCCCTGGCTCCCTTCCTTTTCCCTGCTTCCTGGCGGTGACGCTGGTCCCGATTTCCAGCTGCTCCCCCCTGAGTCCTCTCTGGCTCTGTCTTCCTGGGGTGCCCCCCTAGACTCCCCCTTTGCCCTCGCCACTGGTGCTCCTTTCTGTGAATCCTCTGATTCACTGGAAAGACTAGGAGATCTCGGGTCGTCGTCGTCACTCATCTTTTCTTCTGCCTCCTCCCCTTCGCTCTCTGTTTCCTCCCTTGCCCGTGCTTCTGCTCCTAAACCCCTGACATATGTCAAGCCTTTATTTGTTATAAATGTGATGAATATGGGGTACAGCTGATAAAAAACCCAAATTAACAATCCCATAAAATTGGAATATTGTGAAAAGGTGCAGTAGCTATTCAATCCATAACACCTGCAATGGGTTCAGTAGGAAGCACAATCATGGGGAAGGCTGCTGACCTGACAGTTGTGCAGAAAGCCATCATTGAGACCCTCCATAAGGAGGGAAAGCCTCAAAGGGTAATTGCAGAAGAAGTTGGATGTTCCTAAAGTGCTGTATCAAAGCACATTAATGGAAAGTTATGTGGAAGGGGAAAGTGTGGAAGAAAAAGGTGCACAAGCAGCAGGGATGACCACAGCCTGGACACGATTGTCAGGAAAAGACCATTCAAACGTGTTGGGGACTGAGGCTGGAGTTAGTGCATCAAGAGCCACCACACACAGAAGGATCCTGGAGCTGGGCTTCAAATGTCATATTCCTCTTGTCAAGCCGCTCCTGAACAAGAAACAACGTCAGAAGCATCTTGCCTGGGCTAAAGGAAAAAAGAAAAGAACTGGTCTGTTGCTCAGTGGTCCCAAGTCCTCTTTTCTGATGAGAGCAACTTTTGCATCTCATTTGGAAACCAAGGACCCAGAGTCTGGAGGAAGAATGGGGAGGCACACAATGCCAGATGCTGGAAGTTCAGTGTGAAGTGTTGATTTGGGGAGCCATGCCATCAGCTGCTGTTGGTCCACTGTGCTTCATTAAGTCCAGGGTCAACGCAGCAGTCTACCAGGAGATTTTGGAGCACTTCATGCTTCCTTCTGCAGACAAGCTTTATGGGGATGCTGATTTCATTTTCCAGCAGGACGTGGCACCTGCCCACACTGCCAAAAGTACCAAAACCTGGTTCAATGCCCATTGGATTACTGTGCTTGATTGGCCAGAAGACTCACCTGACCTGAACCCCATAGAGAATCTATGGGGCATTGCCAAGAGAAAGATGAGACACATGAGACCGAGCAATGCAGAAGAGCTGAAGGCTGCTGTTGAAGCATCCTGGTCTTCCACTGCCACAGCATAAGAGGCCTGAGAGAGGCCTCTGAGACACGGCTGCTGCTGCTGCTCGCATGAGTGTTGGGAGGACCGCTCCCTTTTCTGCCAACTCCATCTGGTCTAGGGGGCGGGGCCTGCACTCACCGCCACAGCTTGAGGGCCTCCATCAAGGCCTCGGGGACACGGCTGATGATGCTCGCGTGAGTATTGGGAGGACCGCTCCCTTTCCTGCCAACTCCATCCGGCCTAGGGGCGGGGCCTGCACTCACCGCCACAGCTTGAGGGCCTCCATCAAGGCCTCCGGGACACGGCTGATGATGCTCGCGTGAGTATTGGGAGGACCGCTCCCTTTTCTGCCAACTCCATCCGGCCTAGGGGGCGGGGCCTGCACTACCACTACAGTTTAGAGGCCTGAGCAGCTACCGGCAGCAATGGACAAAATGGTTTTAAATGTTTTAATTGCTTTTAATTTGCAGCACCTTAAATGGTGGTTGTTGTTTTTTATAACATTATATTATTTCATTATTTTATTTTTGCTTGGGGTGGGATAAGCATTTAGTCAGCGCTATTGTTTCTTGCTGTGTTTTGTTTTGTTTTGTTTTGTTTTTATTATTATTTTTCTGTTAAATTATTATATTGTTTGTATTTTGCTTTTTAAGGGGAAGGGTCATGGCTGCCTGGGAGTGGGCCTCAGCCAATAGATTGGGTGGGGCAGGTTCCACAGGGGGGGGGTGTATTGGGACACCCGATCTCAGTGATCACGGGCAGGAGGAGGAGTTATGCTAAGACCAGACCATGTCATTACCGAGGAGGCAGGTTTAGTCGTTGTTTGAGGACTATCCCTGCCTCCAGGTCTGGTCCTGACCGGAAGGATACAGTAATCAGCAAGGGAAACCCACATGACCTGAAAGTGTTGCTGTGCAATGCCAGGTCAATGATGAATAAAACCACTGCCATCCACGACCTGATTGTGGATGGAGGATTTGACCTGGCATGTGTGACAGAGACCCGGTTGGAGGAAGCAGATGGGCCTGTCCTTGCCGCTGCTTGCCCACCAGGTTTCTCTTACGCACAGCAACCCAGGTCATGTGGGCGGGGAGGGGGGGGGTTGCAGTGATTTTTAGGAAGTCATTAGTCTGCACCAGGCGTCCTATTGGGAAGACCCAGTTTTCTGAGTGCATGTTCTGGAAGTTGGGCAATAGGGGCAGTATAGGATTCCTCCTGGTGTACTGACCTCCCCGCTGCACCAAGGATTCCCTGCCCGAGCTGCTTCAGGTCGTGGCGGATATGCTCCTGGAGACACCTAGCTTGGTTGTCCTGGGGGGTTTTAACATCCATGCCGACACAACCTTACAAGGGGCCGCTCGGGACTTCGTGGAAAGCATGGCCTCCATGGGGCTGTCCCTGAATAAGTTTGGCCCAACTCATAGCCGTGGACATGCCTTAGACTTGGTGTTCACCTCTATGGATGTTGGTGATCTGACACTAACTAAAAGCGAAACAAAAGAAGTGCCATGGTCAGGTCACTTCCTGGTGCAACTGGACTTCTCCGCAACCCTTCCCCTCTGCAGGGAGGTGGGACCGATTCGGATGGTCCACCCCCGCCACTTAATGGATCAAATTGGCTTCCAGAGAGTGGTAGGGGATGCTTTATCCCAAGTTGATGGCCTGTGCTGGTCCCGGGGGGAAAAGGTACTAATACCGTAGCCGAAGTTCAGTCCAGAGTCAGTAGCCGGGTAGACGATCACCAGATGAGACACGAGGTCTGAAACAGGGAGCCGGGCGGGGGAGCAGGAACGCTGGTAGGGCAGCAGCAGGAAGCCAGGCGGGGAACAGGAACACTGGTAAGTCAGAAGCAGGAAGCCGGGCGAGGAACAGGCACACCGGGAGTGCAGATCTAGGTCTGGGTAAAAGCAGGTACTCCACAACGACGTTGCTCCCGCAACCTGGGACCGGGCTGCCTGACCTTTATCTTCTTCTAAGGCCGGGGGCAGTCCCGGCCCCCAGGAGCCCCGCCTCTCCTGGCCTTAAGGCGAGCACTCCTCCTGGGAGAGACCAGTTCCCTTCGCCTCTCTGCCCTAAGCCTCTGCAGTTCAGGAGAGGCCGAAGGGTTACTGGGCCCCGGGGGAGGCTCACCTGTAGACACTGAGTCCTCCAGCACCTCTGGGGCCAGAATGGTTTCACCTGGTGCCTGCCCCTGAGGATCTGGCACAGGTGCAGGCTCCTCAGTATCTAGGCCTTGCCCCAGTTCAGCCGGCCCTGGAGGCGGGGACTCCTGTGCCGGCTGGGATTCCTCCGGTTCACTCTCAGACTCGGAATCCCAGGCCATCCCATCACACCACCCCCCCTCCCAGACCCCCCCTCAATTGAGGGTCCGGACCCGGCTTGTTGGGGTACGCCGCATGAAACTCTCGGAGGCAGGCAGGCGCGTGGACGTTGGCCGCTGGTTCCCAGGAACGGTCCTCCGGCCCATACCCCTTCCAGTCTATGAGATACTGCAGCTTTCCCCTGCGGTATCGAGAGTCCAGAATGTGTTCCACCTCGTACTCAGGCTCTCCCCGAACCAAAACTGGCTGCGGTCGGGGACGGTTCGGGTGGAACTCATCGGGTGGGGCCACCGGACTCAGAAGGGACCTGTGGAATACCGGGTGAACCTTCAGGGTTGCCGGCAACCGGAGACGGAATGCCACAGGCGAGACCTGGTTCACGATAGGGAACGGGCCGGTGAAACGGGCGTCCAGCTTCCGCGAAGGTCGAGAGGGGTGGAGGTGGCGGGTGGAGAGCCATACCAGGTCACCGACGTGGAGTTCCGGCCCCACCTGGCGGTGGCGGTCGGCCTGAACCTTGTACGCCTCCTTGGCCTGGCGCAGCTGCTCCATCAACAGCTGTTGCTGGGACTGGAGCTCCTGAAGCCACTCTGTCACTGCAGGGACCGCAGATGCCGGCAGCACATCCGGAAACAACCATGGATGAAAACCGTAGCTCGCCTGGAACGGGGTCTGCTGGGTGGACGCATTCACCGCGTTGTTATAAGCGAACTCCGCCAAGGCTAGGTGGTCGACCCAGTCATCCTGCTGGTAGCTGCAGTAACACCGGAGGTACTGCTCCAGCACCGCGTTCGCCCGTTCCGTCTGGCCATCAGTCTGTGGGTGGTAAGCAGATGAGAGACAGACCTCTGTTCCGAGGGCCTGGTGCAAAGTACGCCAAAACCGGGATGTGAACTGAACACCACGGTCGGACACCACACGCTCAGGTAGGCCATGAAGGCGGAAGACATGCTGAAGGTACAGCTGAGCGGTTTCCTTAGCTGAGGATACGGATGGGCAGGGGGCACAGTGCACCATCTTCGTGAAATGGTCGGAGAAAACTAGAAGGCAGGTGCAGCCCCGAGACGGGGGTAGCTCCACTACAAAGTCCAGAGAAACTGTGTGCCAAGGACGTGGTGGAACCGGCAACGGCTGAAGCAGGCCGGGGGGTCGCCCGGTAGGCCCCTTGGCCCGCCTGCAGACATCACAACCAGCGACGTAGCGAGCCACGTCAGCCTTCAGACGGGGCCACCAAAACTCACGGCTTACCAGATGGGTGGTCCGATACTGCCCAAAGTGCCCCGCTGCTGGAGCATCATGGGTCATCCAGAGAACCTCAGCCCGCAGCGGCCCTGGTGGGATGTACAGGCGCCCGTGGTGCAGCAGAAGACCCTGATGCAAGACCAGCCCTGGATACTGAGGGCATGACCCTTCGGCCAGTTCCCGGAGTCGTTCCTGGGCCCAAGCGTCGACCCGCTGCTGTTCCCGCACCCGAGCCTGCAGTGGCTCAACCTCCTGGGTGGCCAGGAATGCAGCTGGTGGTAGAATTGTGGTGGGTACTGCTTGCTGTACCGTGTCTGTGTTGTCTTCAGGTTTCCGGGACAGGGCATCCGCCTTCTGGTTTTGGGAGCTAGGGATGTAGCGGATCCGGAACTGGAACCGGGAAAAGAACAACGCCCACCGGATCTGCCTTTGGTTCAGCTTGCGGGTGATCTGGAGGTACTCCAGGTTCCGGTGGTCGGTTCTCACCTCCACCGGGTGTCGTGCCCCCTTAAGATGGTGGCGCCAAACCTCAAAGGCCACCTTGATGGCCAGTAGTTCCCGCTCCCACACGGTATAGTTATGCTCCGCTGGAAGGAGCTGGCGGGAATAGAAGGCGCAGGGTAAGAGTGGCGCTTCCGGTCCGCACTGCTGAGACAAGACGGCACCGAGAGCCGTACTGGAGGCGTCAGTCTCTACCACAAAGGGTCGAGAAGGATCCGGATGCTGCAAGATTGGCGCTCTCTGGAAACAGGCCTTCAACCCTTGAAATGCCTCCTCTGCCTCCTTGTCCCAGGAAAACGGCGTCTTGGGGCGCAGGAGCCGGGTCAACGGGGTGGTGCGATGAGCATAATCAGCGATGAAGGTCCGGTAATAGTTGGCGAACCCCAGGAAACGCTGTAGGTCCTTGCGGTTCCGAGGTGCCGCCCATTCTCGAACCGCTGCCACCTTCCCAGGATCCATCTGCACCCCACCTGGTGAGAGTCGGTGACCCAGGAAGTCCACTGACCGCTGATGGAACTCGCACTTGCTGAGCTTTGCATACAGACGGTGCTCGCGCAAGCGCTGCAGCACGGTCCGGACATGACCCTCGTGGCGCGCCGGGTCACGGGAGAAAACCAGAATGTCATCCAAGTACACCACCACATACTTGTCTAGCAAGTCCTGGAACACGTGGTTGATGTACCGTTGGAACACAGCGGGCGCCTTGCACAATCCGAAGGGCATAACCAGGTATTCGAACTGCCCGTACCGGGTCCCGAATGCTGTCTTCCACTCATCCCCGGCTCGGATCCGAATCAAATTGTAGGCACCCCGGAGGTCTAGCTTGGTGAACACCTGCGCCCCTTGCACCCGCTCCAGTAACTCCGAAATAAGGGGTAAGGGGTACCGGTCTGGGATGGTAATTTTGTTCAGGGCCTGGTAATCATGGCAAAGGCGGAGCTCCCCACATTTCTTCTTAACAAAGAGCACTGGCGCAGCAGTGGGCGAGGTAGAAGGCCTAATGAACCCACGCTCCAGGTTCTTGCGCAAGAAGTCCTGCAAAGCCTCGCGCTCTGGCTCTGTTAAAGAGTATAAGCGACTCACCGGTAGAGGCGCTCCGGGCTGGAGGTCTATGCCGCAGTCAAAGGACCGATGCGGCGGCAGCTGGTCTGCCCCCCGTTCCTCGAACACGTCGTGATAGTCCCGGTACTCAGCGGGGAGCGTTGCAGCAGCCTCCTCAGTGGGCGCAGCTGCTAGCATCTCAGTCTCAGCAGGAGAACTTGGGTCTGGGAAGTGTACAGTCCGTTTGACCCAGTCAATCTGCACATTGTGAGCCTCCAGCCAGTCCATCCCAAGCACCAGGGGGAACCGGGGCATGGAGGCAATATCCAAAGTTCGCATCTCACGGTGCTGCTGGAGGCACAGGACCAGGGGCTGGGTCTCCTGAGTAACGGCACCCGAACGCAGGAGCCGTCCGTCGATTGCCTCCACCTGTACCGGTTCTGGCTTGTTCTGAAGTGGCACCCGATGATGGGCAGCAAAAGCAGCGTCCATATAGGAGCGGGTTGCCCCCGAATCCACTAGAGCATGGGTAAGGATCCAGGGCCCACCTGGAGGGTAGAGACGCACCGGAGCCATAAGGTGTTGTAGTTCAATTGGTGCGGCCCCATTCTGTGCAGTTTGGGACCCCAGGTAGCCAGGGCCATCAGCTACTGGGGTTGGCGGTTTCCCTGTGGCTGGCTGGCGTTTCTCAGGACAGGACCGGGCATAGTGTCCGCTTCCGCCACAATAGAGACATAGATTCCCCTCCCGACGCCGCGACTTCTCCGCGGGGGAGAGGCGTGGCCGCACTGCCCCAAGCTGCATAGGTTCCTCCAATGACTCAGCTGTGCCTGTGGGGCTGCTGGTAGAAACTGGTGCTAGGAACTGGAAGTGCCGGCGGCCCCGAGCCTGACGACGGTCCTCTAGCCGATCGTCTATCTGTAGACTCCGTTGAGGGTGTCTAGCGTGGTGGGGCGTTCCATTGTGGCCAGCTGGTCCAGTATCTCGTCTGAAAGCCCCTCGAGATACTGGTCCCGGAGAGCAGAGTCATTCCAGGTCAAGTCCTGTGCCAGCAGCCGGAATTCCGTGGTGTATGCGGCCACCGTGGACTTGCCCTGTTTCAACCGCCGAATCGCCCGGTTGGCTTGACTCCCCTTCTGGGGGTTGCCGAACGCGGCCTCTAACAGATTGCAAAACCCCACATAGTCCGCCAGCAAGGGGGAGTCTTGCCTGAGCAGCGGCAACGCCCACTTGGCCGCCTGGTCCTTTAGCAAACTAATCAAAAAGTGCACCTTGGTGCGGTCGTCAGGGAAGTTCCGGGCGCGCCCCTGAATATACAGCTTGGCCTGGGCAAGGAACATGGGAAAGCTGGCTGGGGCCCCATCAAATTTCTCTGGCAAGGCCACTGGGTACTTGCCAGGAGCCGGGGCGTCGGCCCCAGGAGCCGGTAGGGCGTCCAACCGCTGCTGAAGTGCCGTAACCGCGTTACTGAGCTGCTGCACGGTGTGCGTCAAGGCCTGGTTCTCCTGGGCTATTGCCAACAGTGTAGCCGCTTGGTCGGCCATGGCCTCTGACTCTTCCCGAACGCACCCCAACAAAGAGGGAGTGCGGGTGTGGCGGGAGCAAACTGTGCTGGTCCCGGGGGGGAAAGGTACTAATACCGTAGCCGAAGTTCAGTCCAGAGTCAGTAGCCGGGTAGACGATCACCAGATGAGATGCGAGGTCCGAAACAGGGAGCCGGGCGGGGGAGCAGGAACGCTGGTAGGGCAGCAGCAGGAAGCCAGGCGGGGAACAGGAACACTGGTAAGTCAGAAGCAGGAAGCCGGGCGAGGAACAGGCACACCGGGAGTGCAGATCTAGGTCTGGGTAAAAGCAGGTACTCCACAACGACGTTGCTCCCGCAACCTGGGACCGGGCTGCCTGACCTTTATCTTCTTCTAAGGCCGGGGGCTGTCCCGGCCCCCAGGAGCCCCGCCTCTCCTGGCCTTAAGGCGAGCACTCCTCCTGGGAGAGACCAGTTCCCTTCGCCTCTCTGCCCTAAGCCTCTGCAGTTCAGGAGAGGCCGAAGGGTTACTGGGCCCCGGGGGAGGCTCACCTGTAGACACTGACTCCTCCAGCACCTCTGGGGCCAGAATGGTTTCACCTGGTGCCTGCCCCTGAGGATCTGGCACAGGTGCAGGCTCCTCAGCATCTAGGCCTTGCCCCAGTTCAGCCGGCCCTGGAGGCGGGGACTCCTGTGCCGCCTGGGATTCCTCCGGTTCACTCTCAGACTCGGAATCCCAGGCCATCACATGGCCTTTCAGCTGATTCCCTGGTGGCACGCTGGAATGCGGAGTTAACCAGGGCTATTGACTGTCTGGCTCTGAAGCGCCCTCTCCGATTGCATGGAGCCCGGACAGCCCCGTGGTTTTCCCCGGAGCTGAGGGTGATGAAACAATCGTTGAGACGGCTAGAGCGCCAGTGGCAGAAAACTCATTCTGAATCAGACTGGACACGGGCTAGAGCTCAACGTCAAGCCTACCAAGTGGCAATGGTGATGGCGAAGATGGCCTTCTTCGCCACCTCCATTGCATCTGCAGAAAACCACCTGTACCACCGGGGCCTGGTAGGGACCCCAAGATCTCCTGCAATGCTTTTGCAAAGTTTTTTGCAGATAAAATCGCTCAGATTCAGAAGGAGGAAGACTCCACCGTGGGAGCAGGGCCAGGGCGGGAGATTGCTAGAGTTCTGTCTGGTCCTGTTATATGGGATCAATTCCAATCTGTTACCTCCGAGGATGTGGACAGGCTGCTTGGACAAGTGAAACCGACCACCTGTCTCCTTGATCCTTGCCCATCTTGGCTGATAAAAGCGAGCCGGGAAGGGCTGGGCGATGGGCTCTGCAGGGTGGTGAATGCTTCCCTCTGTGAGGGAGCCTTTCCAGATCCGCTGAAAGAGGCGGTCATTAAACCGCTTCTTAAAAAAAACATCTTTAGACCCGGCCAATTTGGCCAACTATCGCCCAGTCTCAAATCTGCCATTCTTGGGCAAGGTGATTGAGCGGGTGGTTGCTGAACAACTCCAAGCACGCCTGGAGGAAACGGACCATTTGGATCCCCTCCAATCGGGATTCAGGCCTCACCATGGGACTGAAACTGCCTTGGTCGCGCTGGTTGGTGATCTCTGGCGGGCTAGGGACAAAGGGGAGAGCTGTTTCCTAGTTCTGCTGGATCTCTCAGCGGCCTTTGACACCATCGACCATAACATCCTTCTGGACCGTCTAGAGGGGCTGGGAGCTGGGGGCACTGTCATACAGTAGTTCTGCTCCTTCCTCCTGGGCCGTGTCCAGAAAGTGGGGGGGGGGATGAGTGTTCAGACCCCTGGGCTCTCACTTGTGGGGTGCCTCAGGGTTCTGTCCTCTCCCCCATGCTTTTTAATATCTATATGAAGCCGCTGGGAGAGATCATCAGGGGGTTTGGAATGGGTGTTCATCAGTATGCAGATGACACCCAGCTCTACCTCTCCTTTAAATCAGAACCAGTGGGGGACTTCCGGGAAGGCGCCTCAGGCAATGGCGGAATTCCTCTGATCGGGAGGAATTTGCCCCATGGGAACTGGGTCTGGCCGCCACGGCGAAGGCGGAGACCCGCAAAAAATCACAGGCGGGAGAAGCCTGTGAGCATGGGATTCGGCGGGCACCTTTTGCGCCTCCCCTACTCGCGGGGAAACCCAGTTTCGGGGGTCCGGAGCGACGTGGGGTGAGCGGCGCGGTGCTTCGAATCATCTGCTTCTTCCACAGAGCAAAGCCGCATAGCTGTTGTCGGAGAGCGCTGACTTTTTCCTGTGGACAATTTGGCTTTAAAGTAATTACACGTGAGTAGAGCTGAAGCGGGAGAATTGGATTTTGAAACATTTAATTTGGTATCGAAACGGGGAAGTTCAACACAGGAAGTCCGCCTTCCCCTTTTGTAAATAGATTGAAGCAATGAGGCTGCAAGCTGAAGTCTTGGAAAGCCTTTTGTAAAAGACTAAATTTCCATTGGTAAAGAACATTAAAACCCCCCTTGGAGGCAGGAGAAGAGGGGAGGAAGTTGTGGACTGAGTGTGCCTGCAGGAGAGAGCGAAGAGAGTTAAAATATATTTCAGTCCAGGAGGTACTTTTGAATATGATTAGGGAGGACCGGTTGGTGCAAGGAATACAGGTCGGAGTGAAACAATATAAACTGAAAGCTTTTGCCGATGACTTGGTTTTAACATTACAGGAGCCAGAACCTAGTACAAAAAGAGTTTTAGAATTGATTCATGAGTTTGGTCGGGTGGCGGGATTTAAGTTGAACAAGCAAAAAACCAAGGTTTTGGGAAAAAATCTGACACCTTTAGAAATAGATGGGTTTCAGAAGGAGACAGAGTTAAATGTGGTTAAAAAAGTGAAATACCTAGGGGTCAATTTGTCTGCTAAAAATTTGAATTTATTCAAAGATAATTATGAAAAATGTTGGTCAGAAATCAAAAAGGATTTAGAAACTTGGTCAAGATTGAAACTTTCCTTGTTGGGTCGAATTGCAGCTGTAAAAATAAATGTATTGCCAAAGATGTTTTTGTTTCAAACCCTACAGATTGTGGACAGAGTGGAATGTTTTGGAAAGTGGCAGAAAGATATCTCTAAGTTTGTCTGGCAGGGCAAAAAGCCCAGGATAAAATTTAAAATATTAACTGATGCAAAAGAAAGAGGGGGATTTGCCCTGCCGGACTTAAGGTTATACTATGAAGCTGCAGCTTTCTGCTGGATGAAAGATTGGTTTCTATTAGAAAACGCTGATGTCCTAGATCTGGAAGGGTTCAACAATGCTTTTGGATGGCATGCATATTTGTGGTACGACAAGGTAAAGGTTCACAAAATGTTTAAAAACCATATTGTCAGAAAAGCATTATTTATTGTCTGGACTAAATACAAGGACTTATTAGAAAACAAGACCCCGAGGTGGCTATCACCAATAGAGGCTAAGGCCTGAAAAAGACTCAATATGGAGGCCGGTTGGCCAAAATATTGGGAGATAATAGAAAAAATTGGAGACAATTGAAGGCTGCAGAGCCTGGACAAATTAAAGAACAAGGTGCAAGATTGGCTACATTATGCTCAAATCCAAGAGGTCTTTAAAATGGACAAAAAAATAGGATTCCAGGTGGAAAAATCGAAGCTAGAGACAGAACTGCTTGAACCAAAGACTAAGGTTCTTTCAAGAATGTATAACTTGCTGCTTAAATGGAATACCCAGGATGAGACAGTCAAATCAGCCATGATAAAATGGGCGCAGGATATTGGGTATAACATCATGTTTGAGGACTGGGAAAGGTTATGGACCACCGGTATGAAATTCACGGCATGTAATGCCTTGAAAGAAAATATTATGAAAATGATATATAGGTGGTACATGACCCCAGTCAAGCTTGCAAAGATATATCACCTGTCTGATAATAAATGTTGGAAATGTAAGGAGGCTGAAGGGACATTCTTTCACCTCTGGTGGACCTGTCCAAAAGTGAAGGCCTTCTGGGAAATGATTTATAATGAGTTAAAAAAGGTATTTAAGTATACCTTTCCCAAAAAACCAGAGGCCTTCCTCCTGGGCATTGTCGGCCAGAAAGTGTTAAAGAAGGATAGAACTTTCTTTATGTACGCAACTACAGCAGCAAGAATTCTCATCGCAAAATACTGGAAGACACAAGATTTACCCACACTGGAAGAGTGGCAGACGCAATTGATGGACTATATGGAACTGGCTGAAATGACTGGCAGAATCCGAGATTTGGGAGAAGAAACAATGGAGGAGGACTGGAAAAAAATTAAGGACTATTTACAAAAATATTATAAGTTATATGAATGTTAAGAATTTGCATGATTTGGAAAATCTAGCTTCAGCAATAAGATTTGGTGACATGGGAAATTAAGTTACAATTATGAAAGGACTAAAGTTTAAAGCAACATTATATCTATTTTAGGGTAAAAGTAAATTGATAATAAGTATTTTAAACCCAAAATATAATTATTTGAAAGTACAAAAGAACGCACGTGTCAGGGGTTCAGGAGCAGAGACGCAGAGAAGGGAGGAGACAGAGAGCGAGGGGGAGGAATACGAAGGAAGGATGAGTGGGGATGACGACCCGAGATCACCGAGCCTGTCTAGCGAGTCCGAGGATTCCCAGAAGGGAGCGCCAGCAGCCAGGGCAAGGGGGGAGAGCAGGGGGACACCCCAGGAAGAAGGGTCCAGAGAGGGATCAGAGAGCAGCAGTTGGAGATCGGGACCCACGTGCCCAGCCGGGAGCAGCGGGGAGAAAGGGGACCAGATATCGGGTTCCGGAGACTTTCAGAAGGAGGGAGGGCATGAGTCAGGAGTAGTCACGCCCACCTCGGGGAGCGATGAAACTATCAAGAGGAAAGTGGAGAGTTGGGCGCGCGCGCCAAGTTCAAATGTAGCGGAAGCTGGCGCAGTCAGCAGCCCAGAGAGTGAGCCGGGTCCCAAAGCCCGCCGCAAGGAGGCGGAAGGGTCAGGGGGGTCCGCGTCAGAAGAGAGTAGGAAGGGAGAGACCCAGGGGGGCAGAAGGACCCAGAGACGGAAGGAAAGGCGCAGGAGGTGGAGCAAGGCTAGGGTATTAAGCTGGTGCGCTAGAGGCGGAGACTCAGACGGGTCTTCGTCGTTCTGACCTAGAAGAAGTAGAGCTGCACATTGCAGTTTGGAAATGGAACCTGTAATCCAATAAAGACTCTTTGAAACTGAACGCTGGCTGACTTGGTCCTATGTGAGCTGGGACTGGGTGGCAGCCCTGACAGTAAGACCCGTCACCTTGCGGCTTCGGACACCTGATACCTCGCAGCGGAGACAGAAGCAGCTGGAGGAGGGGATCGGTGTTTGGGAGCAAGCTCACGACAGTTGGCAAAGATGACGGAAGCAGAGAAAGTTTCAGCGCTGCAACAGGCAGTTACCCAATTGAATGCGGAGGTACTGGCATCCAAGAAAAGGGAGGAGGATGCGGCAGCCGCCTACCGAGATCTCCACGCCAGGTTTGAAGCATGGGTTAAGCACGGGCAGCCAGGACCCAGACCGGAGGGGGTCGGGTTGGCACGGAGAGCAGGAGGGCTTGTGGCTCACTTCGATGGGAATTTACAACAGTACCCCAATTTTCGAGCAGATGTAATGTGCGCACTGCAACTGCTGGCAAAAGACTTTAGAGATGAGGAAGAGAAAGTGGGGTTTATACTATCCCATTTGCATGGGGATGCTAAAGCGTGGCTACGCAATTTGTGGACGGATAAAGATCCGGCGCTTCAGAGTGCAGATGCCTTTATCAAAGCGATGGATGCGTGTTTTTTGTCTACCATTGATGTGGATCTTGCCCGACGGGAGATTCATGGACTGAAACAAGGGAGGGCGAGCGTACGGCAGTACCACGCCCGCTTTTTTGCGCTTGTCAGTGCCTTGGAATGGGACCGGGATTCGCCCCCAGTCAGGGACCTGTTCTGGGAGGGTCTAAGCCCTGCTGTTAAGGATGAAATTGCGAGGGGGGAGAGGCCCCGAAGCACGCAAGAAGTGGTCCAAAGGGCGCTGACTGTGGGGGTGAGGCTGGAAGAACGTCCATGGTGCAGAGATGAAGGACGTGGAGGGCGCGAAGCAGCGAGAAGTTTCTCTTTCGTTCCAAGGGAAGCAGCGCGTGCGCAATCCACACCTCCGCCAGGAGGGGGGGTGGAACCTATGGAGGTGGGAGGCGCCAGGGCTCAGTCAGCTACCAGAGCCTCTGCACCGACGGCAGTCAAGACTAAACCTCCTAGAGGGACCCGGAAGTGTTACATATGCGACAGCTCTCAACACTTGGCGAAAGAGTGTCCCCAGAGGAGCTCCAAGCACACTGCAGCCTCCGCAACGGTGAAAGCGGCCACGCAATACAGCGAAACTCAGCAGGGAAACGACGATGTCTGGCTGGAGACAGAGGCACTGGGGCCCAGCCAGACGCATCAGTGAAGCAGCCCCCAGCGATATTGCAACCCACGGACCCCCTCCCACCCAAACCAGTGGTGCAGCTCACCGCGTCTCTCCAGCTACCAAATGGCGTCACTATCGAAGTGCCGCTTTCTGTGGATTCTGGAAGCAACGCAGACTTTATAGCACAGGATTTTGTGGAGCAGCACGCTATAACGCTACTGCCTGCCACTCTGCCCCTGCAAGTCGTCACAGTGGATGGCAGAGAGTTGCTAGGGGGGCAGGTGGTGAAGCAGACGCCACCAATGGTGATGCAACTTGGTAACCACAGGGAAGTCATCAGTTTTAATGTCACCCGACTGTCGGACACGCCCATTGTGTTGGGCATGAGTTGGCTGGACAGGCACAGTCCAACGCTGGCTTGGTACCAGAGACAGCTGATCTTCGGCTCCTCTTACTGCGCAGAACACTGCATCCTGCCCAGGCAGGAGGGAGAGGAGGAGGACTCACAACTGCAGTTGGGAACGTTGCAAGCAGTCCCCCACAAATACGCGGACTTTCTGGAGGTCTTCTGCGAAAAAGAGGCAGACAAGCTACCACCGCACAGGCAATATGACTGCAAGATTGACCTCCTGCCAGGGGCGACGCTGCCGAAGGGGAAGCTATATTCCATGTCTGAGGACGAACTACAGGAACTCAAACAGTTCATAGATCACAATTTGCAGCGCGGTTTCATCCGGGAGTCCAGAGCAGTAGGGGGCAGTCCTGTTTTCTTCGTGAAGAAGAAGGACACGCCCCAAAAAAGATTGGTGGTGGATTACCGCCTCTTAAACAGGATGACCAAGCCCTCCGATTTCCCCATGCCCAGGATTGACGACCTGCTGGCGACGGTGCGCAAGGGACGCGTGTTCACCAAGTTGGATCTGCGAGGAGCGTACAATCTCATCCGCATGAGGGAGGGTGATGAGTGGAAGACAGCCATGTTCACGCCTCTAGGCACCTACGAATACAGAGTGATGCCGTTTGGTTTGCAAAACGGTTCTCACTGTTTTCAAGCTTTCATGCATCACGTGTTGGCGGGACTCCTCTACAAGAAGTGCGTCTGCTTTCTGGATGACATCCTGATATTCTCTGACTCACAGCAGGCACACGACCAGGACGTTCGGGAGGTGCTGAAGAGGCTGCAGCAGCATAGACTGTACGCCAAACTGGAGAAGTGCCAGTTCGACACGACGGAGGTGGATTTCTTGGGTTACAAGCTGTCGGACAAGGGGCTAGCCATGGACAGCGCCAAGGTTCGTGCGGTGTTGGATTGGAAGAGCCCGCGCAACCGGAAGGAGGTCCAGAGGTTTGTCGGATTCGCCAACTTCTATCGCAAGTTTATCAAGGGGTTCGCGATGCAGACGGCGGCTATTACGGACACGCTAAGCTCCAAGAAAAAGAAATTCGTCTGGACGGAGCAGGCGGAGCGGTCCTTTCAGACACTCAAGCGTCTCTTCGCGTCGGAAGAGCAACTGCTGCATATCGACCCCAGCAGACCGCTGTGGGTAGAGACAGACGCGTCCGATAGAGCAGTGGGAGCGGTCCTGCTGCAGAGGGACCCACAGGGGGTCTGGCGGCCGGGGGCGTTCTACTCCAGAAAGCTCAGCAAGTCGGAGCAGAACTACACCATCTGGGATAGGGAGTTGCTTGCCATTCATGCAGCTTTCAAGGCGTGGAGGCACTTCCTGGTCGGCGCCAAGCACACGGTGCAGGTCTGCACGGACCACAAGAATCTGGAGCACTGGCGCACGGCTCGGTTCCTGAACCAGAGGCAGATACGTTGGGCGGAGTTCTTTGCTGATTTCAATTTCCGAATTGAGTACGTCCCGGGCGACACCAACATCATGGCGGATGCACTGTCCCGAAAACCGCAATACCTCGAAGAGGCGACGCCAGCGGCAGCCATGCACATCTTCGCGCCAACAGTGTGGGCGTGCGCTTCAGCCACAGTAGACCTGGATGCGGTGCGACGGGCGTTGCAGGACGACTCCTTCGCGCAGGCGAAGATGGCAGAGGTGCACAAGGGCACGGCGAAGGGCGACGAGTTCCAGATACGAGACGGCTTGCTCTTACGTAAAGGGGCCATCTACGTGCCGGGAGACGAACTTCGCGCCAGGGTACTGCAGCAGCTGCACGACGCACCCACGGCCGGGCACTTTGGCACAGAAAAAACGGTGGAATTGGTCGCAAGAGACTTTTGGTGGCCCAAACTGAGGGGGGAAGTCGCGGACTACGTCGCGAGGTGCGACACCTGCCAGAGGGCCAAGCCGGTGCACAAACCACCGGCGGGACTGCTGGAACCGCTGCAAACGCCGTTTGAACCGTGGGAGAGAGTGGCCCTGGACTTTGTCACGGATCTACCCAGCTCGAGAGGCAAGACAGCTGTACTAGTGGTGGTGGACTTGTTCACCAAGATGGCACACTTCATACCGTGTGCGAAGGTGGCCACGGCGGAACAAACGGCCAAACTGTTCATAGATCACGTGTTCAAAGTGCACGGGCTGCCGCGGTCTATACTGTCCGACCGCGGACGCCAGTTCATCTCGAATTTCTGGCAAAAGCTGATGGGCTTCCTGAACGTCAAGATCAACCTGACATCAGCAAGACACCCGCAGACCAACGGGCAAGCGGAGAGGGTCAATGCCATCATGCAGCAGTACCTGAGATGCTATGCCAATCAACAGCCTGCGACGTGGGTGGATTACCTGCCGCTCGCCGAATTCGCCTACAACAACACGAAGCACGTGTCCACAGGGGTGACGCCGTTCTTCGCCAACAATGGGAGGAATCCCAGAACCTTCCCGGGACTGGACAGGATGGGGGAAGGGGAACCGCAGACGGCGGACGCTTTCGCATCTGAGTTGCAAGAGGTCCACGATCAACTCAGACGGCAGCTGGAGCTAGCGAAGCACGCATACAAAGTACAAGCTGACAAGCACAGGCGAGTGGGCGAAGAGATCCGAGTGGGAGACTGGGTCTGGTTGGCAGCCCACGCGGTGCCGACCCGATCGTTAGCCAAGAGAAAGCTGGGGCACAAGCAACTCGGTCCATACCGAGTCGAAGCGCAGATCAACCCGGTGGCTTTCCGGCTGGTGCTACCGGAGGGTTCCAGGATGCATCCGGTGTTCCACAGGTCGGTGCTCACTCCCTACAGGGCACCGCACAGGTTCCAGGAACCAGGAACGGCACCGAGTCAGTCTCCGGAACGGACGGAGGCGGGAAGGTTGCCACAGCAGGACCCCATCAACGAAGTCACGGAGATTCTGGACTCCAGATGGGGGGAAGACAGAGTAGAATATCTCCTAGCAAGGGAAGGCACCCGGGCCAGTGCTAATAGCTGGGTGCCGGACTACGCCTTGGAGGAACCCCTGCTAAAGGATGAGTTTCATGCCCTTTTCCCACACAGACCTATGCCAGCGGGTTTTTTCGACGACTGGTTGTTCACGCCCACGCTTTCCTCCAGCACTTTCCATGGTTTCGACTCGGACGGGGAACCCGCACCGCGCACACGTTCCCCAGAGGGGTCACCGGAGGGTTCGGCGTCCGATAACTCGTATTGGTGGGATGATCGGCCAGAGGAGCAGTGGCGCCGGAAGTGGCAGGAGATACCAGGTCCGGCGACAGACGCAGAGACTGACATGGACATTTGCGGGGAGGATCTTGGTTTCGAGCACGGCGGCACCGAAATGGAGGCGGAGGAGATCACAGTTGCCGAACGCGGGGAGGAAGACTCGGAGGTCTTCAGTTGGCGGCCAGCAACGGGGAGCGAACTGTATCCGACATTCACTCCCGTGATGACGGAGCACCCACCAACCACCCTGGAAAGCGGGGAGGGGGGAAGGGGGGGCTTCGAGGGGGGGATGGATGTCAGGGGTTCAGGAGCAGAGACGCAGAGAAGGGAGGAGACAGAGAGCGAGGGGGAGGAATACGAAGGAAGGATGAGTGGGGATGACGACCCGAGATCACCGAGCCTGTCTAGCGAGTCCGAGGATTCCCAGAAGGGAGCGCCAGCAGCCAGGGCAAGGGGGGAGAGCAGGGGGACACCCCAGGAAGAAGGGTCCAGAGAGGGATCAGAGAGCAGCAGTTGGAGATCGGGACCCACGTGCCCAGCCGGGAGCAGCGGGGAGAAAGGGGACCAGATATCGGGTTCCGGAGACTTTCAGAAGGAGGGAGGGCATGAGTCAGGAGTAGTCACGCCCACCTCGGGGAGTGATGAAACTATCAAGAGGAAAGTGGAGAGTTGGGCGCACGCGCCAAGTTCAAATGTAGCGGAAGCTGGCGCAGTCAGCAGCCCAGAGAGTGAGCCGGGTCCCAAAGCCCGCCGCAAGGAGGCGGAAGGGTCAGGGGGGTCCGCGTCAGAAGAGAGTAGGAAGGGAGAGACCCAGGGGGGCAGAAGGACCCAGAGACGGAAGGAAAGGCGCAGGAGGTGGAGCAAGGCTAGGGTATTAAGCTGGTGCGCTAGAGGCGGAGACTCAGACGGGTCTTCGTCGTTCTGACCTAGAAGAAGTAGGGCTGCACATTGCAGTTTGGAAATGGAACCTGTAATCCAATAAAGACTCTTTGAAACTGAACGCTGGCTGACTTGGTCCTATGTGAGCTGGGACTGGGTGGCAGCCCTGACAGCACGAAACAAGGTAACAATTTGCTGATATTTTTATTGTAAAGAATGCAGGGTGAGGGAGATGTGGGGAAGTCCGGTTGGTTATTGTCAGGGGTTTAGGAGCAGAGGCAAGGGCAAGGGAGGAAACAGAGAGCGAAGGGGAGGAGGCAGAAGAAAAGATGAGTGATGACGACGACCCGAGATCTCCGAGTCTTTCCAGTGAATCAGAGGATTCACAGAAAGGAGCACCAGTGGCCAGGGCAAGGGGGGTGTCTAGGGGGGCACCCCAGGAAGATAGAGCCAGAGGGGACTCAGAGGAGAGCAGTTGGAAATCGGGACCAGCGTCACCGCCAGAGAGCAGGGAAGAGGAAAGGAGCCAGGGGGCAAGCGCTGGCAGCTCACCACAGGAGGGAGGGCACGAGTCAGGAGTGGCCACACCTCCATCGGGGAGCGAAGAAACGGTTAAGCGGAAAGTGGAAGGTTGGGCGCGCGCGCCAAGTTCAAATGCAGAGGAAGGTGGCGCAGTAAGCAGCCCGGAAAGGGAGCCAGGTCCTAAAGCCTGGCGCAAGGAGACAGGAGGGTCCGGGGGGTCAGCGTCAGAAGAATCCCGGAAGGAAGAGACCCCGGGGGGTAGAGGGACCCAGAGGAGGACAGTCAGGCGGAAAAGGTGGAGCCGGGCTAGGATATTAAGTTGGTGCACACGGGGCGGAGACTCAGACAGAGCTTCGCCGATCTAGCTACTAGACGTAGAGTTGCGCGCAGCAGCGTGAGAATGGAAACTGTAATTCAATAAAGACTTTTACTTAATGATCGCTGGCTAGCGTGATCCTCTGTGAGCTAGGATCTTCAAGCAGCTCTGACAGTAAGCTCCGTCTCAGAATTGTGGGCATCTACAGCCTCGAGGAGGGGAGAGAAGCAGGTGCCTACTAGCGAGCTCACGAACGGCAGACGACATGACGGCTGAGCAGCAGATAGAGGAACTCAGAAAAGCAGTGTCACAACTGAATGCCGAGGCTCTCGCATCCAGGAAGAGAGAGGAGGAGGCAGCTGCCGCCTGCAGGGATCTCCAGGTCAGGTTAGACGTGCTGACAAAGCAGACACCCAGGCAGGAGGGAATTGGGTTGGCGAGACGAACAGGCGGTCTGGTCTCTCACTTCGATGGGAACCTGCAACAGTATCCCAACTTTAGAGCAGACGTACTGTGCGCACTGCAACTGCTGAATAAAGACTTTAGAGATGAGCAAGAGAGAGTGGGATTCATCATGTCCCATTTGCATGGGGATGCTAAAGCATGGCTGCGCAATTTATGGAGAGATAAGGATCCGGCGCTCCAAAATGCGGATGCCTTTATTAAAGCGATGGATGGGTGTTTTTTATCAAGCATTGACGTGGATCTTGCCCGGAAGGAGGTGCATGGACTAAGGCAAGGGAGGGCCAGCGTGAGGCAGTACCATGCCCGCTTTTTCGCTTTGGTCAGTGCCCTGGAATGGGACAGAGATTCGGCCCCTGTAAGAGACCTCTTTTGGGAGGGGCTGCACAGCTCGATTAAAGATGAGATCGCGAGGGGGGAGAGACCCCGGACCACCCAGGAGGTCGTTCAGAGGGCACTGGCAGTGGGGGTGCGGCTGGAAGAACGTCCGTGGAGCAGGGACGAAGGGCGTGGAGGGCGCGAACCAGCCAGGGGCTCCTCCTTCCTTCCCAGAGAAGCAGCGCGTGCGCAATCCACGCCTCCGCCAGGAGGAGGAGCGGAACCTATGGAGGTTGGAGGTGCAAGGGCTCAGTCAGCAACCAGAGCCCTAGCACCGGCAGCAGTGAAAGCGAAGCCTCCTAGAGGGAACAGGAAGTGTTACGTCTGTGAGGAGCCAGGGCATATGGCGAAAGAGTGTCCCCAGAGGCTCCACAAGCTCACTGCAGCCTCAGCAATGGTGACTGCAGCAACGCAGCAAGGAGGACCACAGCAGGGAAACGACGCAGTCTGGCTGGAGGAAGAGGCCCTGGGGCCCAGCCAGACGTGTTAGTGACGCAGTCCCCAGAGATTTTACAGCCCGTGAACCCCCTCCCGCCCAAACCAGTAGTGAGGCTCACCGCATCTCTCCAGCTGCCCAATGGAATCACCATGGACGTGCCAATCACAGTTGACTCGGGCAGCAATGCGGACTTTATAGGGCAGGACTTTGTCGACAAACACGCTATACAGTTGCTGCCGGCCACACTGCCCCTGCAGGTTGTCACGGTGGATGGCAGGGAGTTGCTAGGGGGGCAAGTGGTGAAGCAGACGCCACCGATGGCGCTGCGACTTGGGAATCACAAAGAAATCATCAGCTTCAATGTCACTCAACTATCGGATACGCCCATTGTATTGGGAATGAGTTGGCTGGACAAGCACAGCCCAACGCTGGCTTGGTACCAGAGGCAGCTGATCTTCGGCTCTTACTTTTGTGCTGAACACTGCATCGTGCCCCGGCAGGAAGGAGAGGAAGAGGAGTCACAGCTGCTGCTAGGCACGCTGCAAGCGATTCCCCACAAGTACGCAGAATTTTTGGAAGTTTTCTGCGAGAAGGAGGCAGACAGGCTACCCCCTCACAGACCATATGACTGCAAAATTGACCTGCTGCCGGGGGCGGCGCTGCCTAAAGGGAAACTGTATTCCATGTCAGAGGACGAACTGCAGGAACTCAAAGAGTTCATAGATCATAATTTGGAGCGCGGTTTCATCCGAGAGTCCAAGGCAGCGGGGGGCAGTCCTGTATTCTTTGTTAAAAAGCGAGACACGCCCCAAAAAAGACTGGTAGTGGACTATCGCATTTTAAACAATGGGACCAAGCCATCGGACTTCCCCATGCCCCGAATCGACGACCTCCTGGCGAAGGTGCGGAAGGGAAAAGTGTTCACCAAGTTAGACCTGCGAGGGGCGTACAACCTCATTCGCATGCGGGAGGGAGATGAGTGGAAGACGGCCATGTTCACGCCACTGGGTACCTACGAATATAGAGTTATGCCTTTTGGATTGCAAAATGGCTCCCACGTTTTTCAAGCTTTCATGCATCACGTGTTGGCGGGACTTCTCTACAAGACGTGCGTCTGTTTCTTAGATGACATCCTGATCTTTTCGGAATCGCAGCAGGAGCATGACGGACACGTCAAGGAAGTGCTGAGCAGGCTAAAGCAACATAGGCTCTACGCCAAGCTGGAGAAGTGCCAATTTGACGTGACGGAGGTGGATTTTCTGGGCTACAAGTTGTCTGACAAGGGGCTCGCCATGGACAGCGCCAAGGTTCGAGCGGTATTGGATTGGAAGAGTCCACGCAACCGGAAAGAGGTCCAATGGTTTGTCGGCTTTGCGAACTTCTATCGCAAGTTTATCAAGGGCTTCGCTATGCAGACAGCGGCCATCACAGACACGCTTAGCTCCAAGAAAAAGAAGTTCGTTTGGACAGAGCAGGCGGAGCAGTCCTTTCAGGCACTCAAGCGTCTCTTCGCGTCGGAAGAGCAGCTGCTTCACGTCAACCCCAGCAGGCCGATGAGGGTGGAGACGGACGCCTCGGACAGAGCCGTGGGGGCGGTCCTGCTGCAAAAGGACCCGCAGGGGGTGTGGCGACCGGGAGCGTTTTACTCCAGGAAGCTCAGCAAGTCCGAGCAGAACTACACCATCTGGGACAGGGAGTTGCTGGCCATTCATGCAGCGTTCAAAGCGTGGAGGCACTTCCTGATCAGCGCCAAGCACACGGTGCAGGTTTGCACGGACCACAAGAATCTGGAGCACTGGCGCACGGCACAGTTCCTAAACCAGAGGCAGATACGTTGGGCTGAGTTCTTTGCGAACTTCGACTTCCGCATAGAGTATGTCCCGGGGGACACCAACATCATGGCGGACGCTCTCTCCCGTAAGCCGCAGTATCTGGAGGACGCAACGCCAGCAGCCGCCATGCACATCTTTGCACCAACAGTGTGGGCGTGCGCCGCGGCAACCGTGGACCTGGAGGCGGTGCGACGAGCGTTGCAGGATGACTCCTTCGCGCAAGCAAAGATGGCAGAGGTGCAAAGGGGCAAGGCAGCGGCCGACGGTTTCCAGCTACGAGATGGTTTGCTCATCCGTAAAGGGGCCATCTACGTGCCGGGAGACGACCTTCGCGCCAAGGTGCTGCAGCAGCTGCACGACGCGCCCACTGCCGGGCACTTCGGCAAGGAGAAGACGGTGGAATTAGTAGCCAGGGATTTCTGGTGGCCTGGAATGAGAGGGGAGGTCGCAGACTACGTGGCGAGGTGTGACACCTGCCAGAGGGCCAAGCCAGTGCACAGACCACCGGCCGGACTGTTGGAACCGCTGCAAACTCCGGTCGAACCTTGGGAAAGGGTGGCCCTGGACTTTGTCACGGATCTGCCCAGCTCGAGGGGCAAGACGGCAGTGCTGGTGGTGGTGGACCTGTTTTCCAAGATGGCACATTTCATTCCGTGTGCTAAGGTGGCCACGGCGGAGCAAACCGCCAAACTGTTCATAGACCACGTGTTCAAGGTTCACGGTCTGCCACGGTCTATTCTGTCCGACCGGGGGCGGCAGTTCATCTCGAATTTCTGGCAGAAGCTGATGGGCTTCCTGAACGTCAAGATCAACCTGGCGTCGGCGAGACACCCGCAGACCAACGGGCAAGCGGAGCGGGTCAATGCCATCATGCAGCAGTACCTGAGGTGTTATGCAAATCAACAGCCTGCGACGTGGGTGGATTACCTGCCGCTTGCCGAGTTCACCTACAACAACACGAAACACGTCTCCACGGGGGTCACGCCGTTCTTCGCCAACAACGGGAGGCACCCCAGAACCTTCCCGGGACTGGAAAGAATGGGGGAGGGGGAGCCGCAGACAGCAGATGCGTTCGCGTCGGAGCTGCAGGAAGTCCACGATCAGCTGAGGCGCCACCTGGAGCTGGCCAAGCACGCATACAAGGTACAAGCGGACAAACACAGAAGGGTTGGCGAAGAGCTCCACGTGGGAGACTGGGTCTGGTTAGCAGCCCACGCAGTGCCGGCCAGGTCGTTGGCCAAGAAGAAACTAGGGCATAAACAACTGGGGCCCTACCAAGTCGAAGAGCAGGTCAACCCGGTAGCTTTCAGACTGGCACTTCCGGAGGGTTCCAGAATGCATCCGGTATTCCACAGATCGGTGCTCACTCCCTACAAGGCACCGCACAGGTTCCAGGAACCCGGAACGGCGCCGAGTCCGGTCAGAGACAGAACAGGGCACGCGGGAGTGGCACAGAAGGAGCGCATCAACGAAGTCACGGAGATTTTGGACTCCAGATGGGGGGAAGAGGGGGTAGAATACTTTCTCGCCAAGGAGGGCACCCCGGCCAGTGCAAACAGCTGGGTGCCGGGCTACGCCTTGGACGAACCTCTGCTCAAAGACGAGTTTCATGCCCTCTTCCCACATAGACCTATGCCAGCAGACTTTTTCGACGACTGGCTTTTCACGCCCACGCTTTCGGCCAGCACGTTCCGGGGGTTCGACTCGGACGAGGACCCGACACGAGACGTCCGTTCCCCGGAGGGGTCACCCTCGGGATCTGCATCAGAACCCTCGTATTGGTGGGACGATAGGCCAGAGGAGCAGTTCCGCAGAAAGTGGCTGGAATGCTCAGGACGAGCAACGCCGCCAGGAGGAAGTGAGGGAGAGACGGACATGGACATTTTCGGGGACGACCCTGGTTTCGAGCACGGCGGCACAGAGATGGAAGCGGAGGTGACCGTCGTCGACGAGAGCAGGGAGGAAGACCCGGGAGACTTCAGATGGAGACCCGCCACGGGAAGCGAACGATATCCGACGTTCGTCCCTTTGCAACAGCAGCACCCAGCTCCAGCACCGGAAGGAGGGGAGGGGGGAATGGGGGGCTTCGAGGGGGGGATGGATGTCAGGGGTTTAGGAGCAGAGGCAAGGGCAAAGGAGGAAACAGAGAGCGAAGGGGAGGAGGCAGAAGAAAAGATGAGTGATGACGACGACCCGAGATCTCCGAGTCTTTCCAGTGAATCAGAGGATTCACAGAAAGGAGCACCAGTGGCCAGGGCAAGGGGGGAGTCTAGGGGGGCACCCCAGGAAGATAGAGCCAGAGGGGACTCAGAGGAGAGCAGTTGGAAATCGGGACCAGCGTCACCGCCAGAGAGCAGGGAAGAGGAAAGGAGCCAGGGGGCAAGCGCTGGCAGCTCACCACAGGAGGGAGGGCACGAGTCAGGAGTGGCCACACCTCCATCGGGGAGCGAAGAAACGGTTAAGCGGAAAGTGGAAGGTTGGGCGCGCGCGCCAAGTTCAAATGCAGAGGAAGGTGGCGCAGTAAGGAGCCCGGAAAGGGAACCAGGTCCTAAAGCCCGGCGCAAGGAGACAGGAGGGTCCGGGGGGTCAGCGTCAGAAGAATCCCGGAAGGAAGAGACCCCGGGGGGTAGAGGGACCCAGAGGAGGACAGTCAGGCGGAAAAGGTGGAGCCGGGCTAGGATATTAAGTTGGTGCACACGGGGCGGAGACTCAGACGGAGCTTCGCCGATCTAGCTACTAGACGTAGAGTTGCGCGCAGCAGCGTGAGAATGGAAACTGTAACTCAATAAAGACTTTTACTTAATGATCGCTGGCTAGCGTGATCCTCTGTGGGCTAGCGTGATCCTCTGTGAGCTAGGATCTTCAAGCAGCTCTGACAGTTATGAAAAAATGTCTTGGAAAGATGAATTTCTTTTTCTTTTCTTTTTCTGTTATTTCTTTTATATATCTGACTTTACATCTGTACCTGGAAAAAAAAGCAATAAAAATATTTTTTTTTAAAAAAGAGAGTTAAAATACCGCTGCTCTGACCCTGGGAACGGGCTGCTAGCAGGACTGACGTCTTGTGGAATGTCCATTGACAGTGTTTAGAACATTCATTGACAGCTAGCATAAGAGTAATACATTGTTTCTACTGTCTCCGGCTGCCTTTAAGAAAAAGAAGTAAAAGTAACTGAGAACTGAAACTAACTTTGGATTGTTTGAACTGTGTTTAAAAAAGGATATCACTGACTAATATAAATAGAAACTGTTTCCCCCTAGTGGAAGCCTTTGAAACTGGTGGCTTTATAAGAGCTGGGCTAGGGGAATTTCCAGCTGCAAGATAAAAAACTGTGAGACTCTGGGACTGACCTTGAATCTTTTAAGTGTTATGGCAAATGGAAAGAAAAAAACAGACCAGTCAACTGCTGAAAAAACATTTAGATCTGGGAAGACATGGCAGCAAACTAGGAGAGGCTCAACACAAGGCCTCCCTGCTTCTTCTGCTGCTGCTTCTGTACCAGTACACTCAATATCAAGAGGAATGTCGACAGAAGAGGCCTTAGCGGTTGCATTAAGGAAGATAAATGATTCATTGGAACAGCTTAATAAGAAAGCAGATGCAACAAATGTGAAAGTGGATGCGACGAATGCGAAAGTGGATGCTGCAACTATTAAAATCGACTTAAATACAGAAAGTATAAATAATCTGGGACAAAAGGTGAACACTAATATAGAAACTATCCAGAAACTAATACAGGAATCTACTTTGGTACGGCAGACTGCGGAGGAAGCCAGGGAGAAAGCTACTGCTGCTGAATATAAAGTAACACAACTGGAGAGAGAGAGAGAGTCCCAGCCTTACAGAGGCAACTTGATGAACATAAGTTGACGCTTGCTATGATTGAACTTAAAGAAAAACAGACGAATCTGAGGATTAGAGCCCTACCCGAATTGGAGAAGGAAAGCTTGACAGACTTTCTTACACAGGAATTTGCTGCCTTTTGGGATTTGGACTTGGGTCAAGAAGAGTTTAGAATTGTGAGGGCCTTCAGACTTGGAAGAGGAGGGAAAAAAGAGAAGAATAGAATAAGAGATTGCTTGATCACCCTTCGAACTAAATAAGAGAGAGATAGAACCTTGGGCTGGCACTACCAGAAGAGCTTAGAAGTACATCAGTCAAGAGAGGAAATTTTTAAAGACGTTCCGAAACATCTTTTGGATCTTAGGTCAAATTACGGAGATATTGTTGCTCTGCTGAGAAGGAACAAAATCATCTTTAGGTGGGAGTTTCCCCAAGGTCTATCCTTCAGTTTCAAAGGAAGGAAAATAAAAATAAGATCAGTAGAAGATAAAGTAAAGTTTTTGTATAAATACGAAGAAGATCTGCAGAAGGAACTTGGAAAAGCACCAAGAGCAGTGGATAGAAGATCACCAGATAGAGGACCAGAGCAAAGAGCATCGGATAGAAGATCACCAAATAGGGGAATATTGGATATATCAGCACTATCTTTTGGACTGGATCTTCCAGTGAACATGCCACCACCACCACCAACAGAAGAAGAGCAAGCATTGGGTGCAGTTGGAGGAATATCAACGTAATTACATGATGGCGTTGCAGATTTCGAGCTGGAATGTGAATGGACTGAACTCTCCTGAAAAAAGGCGGAGAGTCTTTCATTTATTGAAAAAAGAACATTTGGACTTGATTTGTTTACAAGAAACACATGTGATAAGGCTACACAGGAAAATATTGAGTAATAAAAGACTGGGCCAAGAATTTATCTCATCAGATAAAGTTAAAAAAGAGGAGTGGTCCTTTATGCAAAGGAGAGCCTATCACCGAAATTCAGATTCAAAGATGACCAAGGAAGATTTGTTGCAATTGAAATTCAATCACAAGGAGAGAAATTTCTGATCGTAGGTATTTATGCACCAAATGAAGGAAAATCGGAGTTTTTTTAAGAAGTTACATGAGACTCTGATGGACTATATGGACTACAATATGATCTTGATGGGAGACATGAATGGAGTGGTGTCTACAAACATGGACAAAGCACAGAGACAGGTAGTCACTAAAGATAGCAGACTACCAAAAACCTTTTTTGACATGACTGAAAATATGGATTTAGTTGACATTTGGAGAATGAAGAACCCTCTGGGAAGAGAGGGAACATTCTTCTCTGAGGCTAAAATGACATGGACAAGAATTGACCAAATCTGGGTAACCAGGGGATTGGTTCCGAAGATCAGCAAAGTGGAGATTTGCCCTAAAACTTGTTCTGATCATAATGCTGTAAAGATGGAAATGAAATTGACGCCAATTGGTTCCTTTAGATGGAGGATGAACGATACTTTGTTTAGGAATGAAGAGGTGACCAAGAAGGCCCAAAAAACTCTAAGAGACTATTTTGAGATAAACATGAATACTACAGTGGAAAAAAGAGTAATTTGGGATGCAAGTAAGGCGGTTATGAGAGGATTCCTAATACAACAGAATGCAATTAAGAAGAGAACACAGAATGAAAAAAAGAATAAAATCTTGGGGAAAATAAAGGAAGGAGAGAAGAAACTGAGAGCAAAACCAAAGTCACAGGAGATCCTGAAAGAGATAAAGTTATACCAAGTACAATATATGAAGCTGATGAATCAGGAAATAGAATGGAAGATTAAACAGATGAGGCAAAAGACATTTGAATCGGCAAATAAGTGTGGAAAATTGTTGGCCTGGCAAATGAAAAAAAGACAAAAACTCAATACTATTACGAATCTGGAAGTGGAAGGGAAGAATATACAGAACCCAGTGGAGATCAGGAAGTGTTTTCAGAGGTATTTCAAACAACTTTATACACAGGAGAAGCAGAAAGAAATGGACATTGATCGATTTTTGAAAATAAATGGACTACATAATAACGGATCAGGAGGTGGAAGGGGCCATTCAGAACATGCAATTAGGTAAATCTCCAGGACCAGATGGTTTGACCTCAAGATATTACAGATCTTTGAAGGAATGGTTAATACAACCATTGAAGGAAGTTTGTAATGAAATATTGGAAGGGAGAAAGGCACCAGAGTCGTGGAAGGAAGCTTACATTACACTTATACCGAAAACAGAGACTGAAAAGACACAGCTCAAGAACTACCGCCCCATATCGTTGCTTAATGTAGATTACAAAATTGTTGCAGATATTTTGGCTAAAAGATTAAAAAAGGTGTTAGTAGAAGAAATTCATAAAGACCAAGCGGGCTTTCTCCCGGGCAGACATTTGTCTGACAATATGAGGAATATAATTAATATTCTAGAAAAACTACAAGTGAATATCAATACTAAGGCAGTTTTGATATTTGTGGATGCAGAGAAAGCCTTTGACAACATCTCTTGGGGTTTTATGAAGAAGAATCTACAGGGGATGGGGGTAGGTCAAGGCTTTGAAAATGGTATAGGTGCAATTTATTCAGAACAAAAGGCAAAATTAATTGTGAACAATGTAGTGACAGAAGAGTTTAAGATTGAGAAAGGGACACGACAAGGTTGCCCAATCTCTCCATTGCTCTTTATATCGGTCCTTGAGGTGTTGTTAAATATGATTAGAAAGGACAAAGAGGTTAAAGGTATACAAGTGGGAGCTAAACAGTACAAACTGCAAGCATTTGCTATGACTTAGTATTGACTTTACAGGAGCCAGAATCTAGTACTAAAAGGGTATTGGAACTGATCCAAGAATTTGGACAGGTTGCATGTTTTAAGTTGAATAAGACGAAAACCAAGGTTTTAGAGAAAAATTTAACTGTGAATGAGAGAGAGATGTTTCAGGAGGAGACAGGACTAACACTGGTTAAGAAAGTGAAATACTTAGGGGTTAACATGACTGCCAAAAATGTGAATTTATTTAAGGATAATTATGAAAAATGTTGGATGGAAGTGAAAAAGGATTTAGAAATATGGACAAATTTGAAGTTATCATTGTTAGGTCAAATTGCTGTGATAAAAATGAATGTATTGCCAAGGATGTTGTTTTTATTCCAAACATTGCAAATTTTGGATAAGATGGATTGTTTCAAGAAGTGGCAGAAAGATATTTTCAGATTTGTTTGGCAGGGCAAGAAGCCTAGAAAAAAATTTAAGATATTAACTGATGCTAAAGAAAGTGGTGGATTTGCCCTGCCAGATCTTAAACTTTATTATGAATCAGCTGCTTTTTGCTGGCTGAGAGAATGGCTGCTTCTTGAAAACACTGACGTGCTGGATCTAGAAGGTTTCAATAATGCATTTGGGTGGCATGCTTATTTGTGGTACGATAAGGTAAAAGCACATAAAGCGTTTAAAAATCATATTGTTAGAAAAGCATTGTTTAATGTGTGGATAAGATATAAGGATTTGTTAGAAAAGAAAACCCCAAGATGGCTGTCACCAATGGAAGCGAAGGCACAGAAAAAACTCAATATGGAGGCCAAATGGCCGAAATATTGGGAAATTTTGGAACAAGATGGAGACAGAATAAAATTGCAGAGCTTTGAAAAATTGAAAAACAGAGTGCGAGATTGGCTCCATTATTACCAAATAATGGAGGCATACAAATTGGACAAAAAAGTTGGTTTCCAGGTGGAAAAATCAAAATTGGAAACAGAAATCTTAGATCCAAAAACCAAGAATTTGTCAAGAATGTATAACTTGCTGTTGAAATGGAATGCTCAGGATGAAATGGTGAAATCAGCTATGATTAAATGGGCACAAGATGTTGGACATAACATAATGATGGCTGACTGGGAACAGTTATGGATCACAGGTATGAAATTTACGGCATGTAATGCCCTAAGAGAAAATTTAATGAAAATGATTTATAGGTGGTACATGACACCAGTCAAGCTTGAAAAAATCTACCATTTGCCCGATAATAAATGTTGGAAATGTAATGAGACTGAAGGTACATTCTTTCATCTTTGGTGGACATGCCCAAGGATTAAGACATTCTGGGAGATGATTTATAACGAAATGAAAAAGTTATTCAAATATACCTTCCGGAAGAAACCAGAGGCCTTTCTCTTGGGCATGGTCGGCCAATTGATGCCAAAGAAGGATAGAACTTTTTTTATCTATGCAACAACAGCAGCAAGAATACTCATCGCGAAGTATTGGAAGACACAAGATCTACCCACCCTGGAAGAATGGCAGATGAAGTTGATGGACTATATGGAACTGGCGGAAATGACTGGCAGAATCCGAGACCAGGGAGAAGAGTCGGTGGAAGAGGACTGGAAAAAGTTTAAAGACTATTTACAGAAATACTGCAAAATTAATGAATGTTAGAAGAATGTTGGAATGAAGTTATATGGCTTTAGTAGAAATGTTATAAGGAATTAAGTATAAATAGATTAATAGAATATTAAAGGGAAAAAATAAGGTTAGAATGTGTTAAGATAATTATAGGATAGAAAACAGAGGAAGATGGAAAGGAATTGCTGAAACAATTAACAGAAGTGGAATACAAAAAGGGAGATGTGAGGAGGTCGTTGAAATAAGTGAATGAAAGATAAGATATTGAAATTATTTGATGTGTTTTAAATCGCTTTTGTTTTGTTTTGTTAGTTTAATGTGTGTTAGTGTTATGTAGTGTCTTTGTATTGTATTGTATTGTCTATTCTTTTTTTTTGTAGTGTTTAAATTGTTGGAAAAGCAATAAATATTATTTTTTAAAAAAATAAAAAAACAGAACCAGTGAAGGCGGTGAAGGTCCTGTGTGAGTGCCTGGAGGCGGTTGGAGGATGGATGGCGGCTAACAGATTGAGGTTGAATCCTGACAAGACAGAAGTACTGTTTTTGGGGGACAGGGAGCGGGTTGGTGTGGGGGATTCCCTGGTCTTGAATGGGGTAACTGTGCCCCTGAAGGACCAGGTGCGCAGCCTGGGAGTCATTTTGGACTCTCAGCTCCCTCACTACCCATTTTAACCTCAGACCTTTTACCCAGGAATTTTAAAGACAGTGTTGCTACATATGCAGGTTTTAAATGTAGACAAACCTTGATGGCTCTTAATTTTCACCTTTTAAACGGAGCTCTCAGTTCTGATTACCCTGCCGAATTTACTTTCTGGTCAGGCTCCCGAGCCTCTACCATAGACTTTATTTGGACATCAGCAGACCTAATTCCCAAAATTTCCAACTTTAGGGTGGTAACAAGGCTGGAAAGTGACCATTTTCCATTAGAACTTTCTCTGACCCTGGATGGAGAATTGGCTACCTATTCCTGTGTGCCTATTACAAATAACCAGCTTCAGATGAGGCCCACTGCCTTAAAATGGACCGACAATATGGCTCAACGGATAAATGAACTCCTTTGGTCTGACCAACTGCAAGAGACAAGGGACTCCCTTATCCAGGCAGTTGAGCCACTGCCAATATATGACAATTTAGTAGAACTGCTAAAACCTTCGTTGGCTAAGACCCCGGTAATGAATAGTAACCATTTCTCTCATAAAAAGTGGTTTGATGAGGAATGTAGGCACTTCAAGAACAACCTATATAATGAATTCTTGGCATATAGGGCATCAAATGATTCTGCACCTAGCAGTCACCTTATGAACCTCACGAGAAGGTATAAAGCACTATTAAAGGAAAAGAAGCTTGCGGCAGAAAGAAATGATTGGAAGAACCTTCTAAAAGCTGCAGAAAATAGAAATCCCTCCTCCTTTTGGCACCAAATTTCCAGATACCTGGGTAGACCGTTGTCAAGGATAGAACCCCAAATTTCAGCTGACACCTGGGAAAGCTTCTTCTCCGTTTTATATGCAGCTCACGCAGCCAGCGGAGTAAGGTTAGATTTGGCCCCCTTGCCAGAGTGGGATCCTGTTACCTGCTCTGAAGTGGAAACACTTATAGGCCAATTTGAGGCGGGCAAGGCACCCGGAGACGATCTTATTTCCATAGATGTTATTAAAGCCAATAAGGATTGGTGGTGTCCACCCCTAGCAGCTCTTTTTACTTATATAAACAAAACAGCACAATTTCCTCCAAGCTGGAACTCTGCACTGATTGTGTTAATTCATAAGAAAGGGCCGCGCACAGACCCGGCCAATTTTAGACCAATTAGCCTGCTAAATGTTATTGGGAAGATCTATTCAAGATTTCTACTTAACAAATTAACGACCTGGATGGAAAGCAACAATATCATCGCAGAGGAGCAGGCGGGTTTCCGCCCCGGAAGATCAACAACAGACCAAATCTTAATCCTAAATCACTTGGCCACCAAGTACGCTGGCAATGGCCTAAAAGCCCTCCACGTCGCCTTTATAGACTTTAAGCAGGCCTTTGATCTAATTCCCAGGAACCAGCTATGGACAAAATTGGCAGCGACATCTATCGACCGCCGCCTTCTCTTGCTGATTATTAATTTGCATACAAATACCCTCTTGAGGATTAGGATAGATAGTAAGGGGCTAGTCTCCAATCCGGTTGCCACCACTAGGGGGGTAAGACAGGGCTGTTTGCTTGCCCCTGCTCTGTTTAACTTCTATATTAATTCGCTAGTGGAGCATATGGCAAATGCTGATTTCCATCCACCAAAACTGGCAGGACGAGCCTTAAATGTCCTACTGTATGCGGACGATGCCGCCCTATTAGCTACCTCCCCCATCGGATTAAGGAGGATGCTTCGAGCTCTTCATGAATATGAGACCCAACACGAGCTCCAATTAAATTATGCCAAGACCAAAATAATGGTCTTTGCTGCTCGACCAAAACCTAATTTATGGTCAATTAATGGTATTCCTTTAGAGCAGGTCAGTTGCTTCAAGTACCTGGGTCAGGTTGTAAGATCAAATAGGTCCTTCCTGGCGCACAGAGAATACATAGCCTCAAACGCATCCAAAGCAGCCCTGGTGATTAGAACCCTGTACTCCAAGAAACAGGCACAAACTGTCAATGTTGCCTTACGTCTCTTTAAAATGAAAGTCCTCCCTCTTCTGCTGGTGGGCATTGCCTTGGGCTCACGTAGGGATTTTGAAAAATTGGAATCTATCCAAACCCAATTCCTCAGGGCCATACTCAGGATCCCCCCCTCCGTGGCAGGCGCGATCATGAGATTGGAAACCGGTTGCCAAGCCTTTAGGTATGTGGCCCTGAAAGCGAAGCTATGGCTATGGCTCAAGCTCTGTTTCAGACCGGTGGGTTTGGCCCCCTTGATTCTGAGGGATAACTTTAAATCTCCATGGGAAGGGGAGATAGTGGAGGAAGTGCAGAAGTGTGGGTTGTCCTCCCTTTATATAGAGTCCATGACGTATAGCCACGCAAAGGCGGTGATCGCGCAAAGATTAAGGGATATTGCCAGACAGGAGGACATAGCCCGTGTGAAACCTGGGTTGTTTCTGGGGGAGCAGTTGTATCGGGCTGCTCCAGCTCGCTACCTGGCGGATATCCACTACGTGGAATACCGCAGACTATTTACTGCGGCTAGGCTGAATGTTCTTGACTCGGCGGTCCTGAAGGGAAGATATGGAGGAGTCCCATATGACCAGAGATTATGCCACTGTGCATTGGGTGAGGTAGAATCCACAGAGCACATTTTATTGAGCTGTCCCTTCTACAACGATTTAAGACAGTATCTTATAACTCCATACTTACCCCAGCTCAGTTCCCGACAAAGAGGAAAGCAGACAGCATATCTGCTAAATAAGTCTTCTGGGAAAACAACCTTGTCAGTGGCTAAATTTCTTTTCCTGGCACTCAAGTGTCGGAAACGTATAACTGAATGCTTTGATGTGGGTTATCTGTGAGAGGTCTATTTCTGTGGCCCTACCTTACTTATGTATCTCCTATGATGTTATAGTTTATAATTATTGTGCAATGTTTTAATTCTGACTATCGGTCGAATAAAGAAATTGATTGATTGATTGACTCTCAGCTGTCCATGGAGGCGCAGGTTAACTCTGTGTCCAGGGCAGCTGTCTACCAACTCCACCTGGTACGCAGGCTAAGACCCTACCTGCCCGCGAACTGTCTCGCCAGGGTGGTGCATGCTCTAGTTATCTCACGCTTGGACTACTGCAACACGCTCTACGTGGGGCTACCTTTGAAGGTGACCCAGAAACTGCAATTAATCCAGAATGCGGCAGCTAGACTGGTGACTGGGAGTGGCCGCTGGGACCACATAACACTGGTTGTGAGAGATCTGCATTGGCTCCCAGTACGTTTCCGAGCACGATTCAAAGTGTTGGCGCTGACCTTTAAAGCCCTAAACGGCCTCGGTCCTGTATACCTGAAGGAGCGTCTCCACCCCCATCGTTCAGCCCGGACACTGAGATCCAGCGCTGAGGGCCTTCTGGCGGTTCCCTCATTGCGAGAAGTGAGGCTACAGGGAACCAGACAGAGGGCCTTCTCGGTAGTGGCGCCCGCCCTGTGGAACGCCCTCCCATCAGATGTTAAAGAGATAAATAATTACCTGACATTCAGAAGACATCTTAAGGCAGCCCTGTTCAGGGAAGTTTTTAATATGTAACGCTGTACTGTTTTTAACACTGATTGGGAGCTGCCCAGAGTGGCTGGGGAAACTCAGCCAGATGGGCGGGGTATAAATAATAAATTATTATTATTAATATTATTCCATAACACCTCAGCAGTGCCACAGGCTGATAGCATCCATGCCACGCCGCATTGAGGCAGTAATTGATGCAAAAAGGGCCCAAACCATGTAGTGAGTACATATGCATGCTTCTACTTCTCAGAGGTCAAATATTGCTCTATTTGCAATCCTTGTTTTGCTGATTTCATTTCATATTCTAATTTTCTGAGATTGTTAATTTGGGGTTTTCATCAGCTGTGCGCCATAATATCACAATCATAACAAATAAAGGCTTGACATATCTCACTTTGCATGTCATGAGTCTATCTCATATATTAGTTTCACCTTTTAAGTTGAATTACTTGAATAAATGAACTTTTCCACGATATTCTAATTTCCCGAGTTTCCCCTGTACACTAAGTAGAAGAGAAGCATTGCCACCCGACCCCACCCTCCCCCTCTTCCCCCCTCTGTTCTTCCTAACCCAACACTGCATGCAACACTAATGTCTCAGAACAAATGAAACTGATCTGTAGAAAACACAACTTGACAAAAGAGACAAGGCACGGTTTTTTTGTAAACTAAGAAATCTTCAATCATTTATTTATTTATTTATTTATTAAAAAAACACCAACAAGGAAAGGAGCAGGAAGGAGTTAACCAAGATGATCGTGGCCTTGGAGAGAAAGCAGATGGAGGGAGAGCTTTGAATCAACTCATTTGAGAATGCTGGTGGGAACTTCTTCACATCATGTTTACTCCGTTGCTGAAATTTGCAGGCAGCCGATGCTACAAGGACAAGTAGCCTGCAGGACTGGGAAGCAGATTACACCAATTGTTGGAGGAGAACAACAGCATCTCTTACTGTTACTCAACATAGCAATATAGAGCTTCCAGGAACAGAGGCACTCTACCTCTGAAGCCCACAGCTAGAGGAGAAGCAGCAGGAGTGGGCTACTGCTTGTGAGTTTGGACTAGATGGGTTTTTCCTCTGATCCAGCAAAGCCACTTCCGCCTACAAAGGAGGTGGAGTTGCGGGTGACTGAGGGAATCCCCGGCCGCGTCAGCCCCTGGACAGCCAATTGCTGGCTCAGGGGGCGTGACCAGCCCTATTTATTGCTGGCGCGGCCGGGGATCTCCCTCTTTTGCCGGACTTGGTTTTTCGCCTACCTGGGGGGGGGGGGTGCGAGTTGATGTGCATCAGCAGGACTCCCCCTACTGGTGGTTAACCCTTCCCGGACTTCAAGCGGACGGGCTGAAGCCGGATAGTCGGTTAGGACCAATGCCTAAGCCAATACCACTCATCACCTGTAACCAATAAAGTTGTGGCCATATTTAGCCCATTAATCTTAAATAATTGTGTCATGTGTCTTTATTTCCACTTGGGGGGGGCGGGAACTTGCCACGCAATAGGGCTCTTTTTGTTTTTTTATGCACCCACAGACCCCAAACTGCTCTCCACAGGAACACAGTGGTGCATCTCATGTATGGGGGGGGGGGATTCCAACACTCCCCCCACCCCCACCCCCAGCAAAGGAAAGATAAGGGAAGCATAAATGCCACCTTGAACTGCTTGGATGAAAAGTGGGCTATGAATGTAATAAAAAGCATCCCAAAATAATGATCATGGAAGGTACCCCGGGGGTCATCTAGTCCAACCCCCTGCAATGCAGGAATATGCAGCTGTACCTTATGGGAATCGGGCCTGCAACCTTGGTGCTATCTGCAGCTCCCTCTAACCAGCTGAGCTGCAATGAGATTTGAGGGAGAATGGGAAGGCGGGTGGGAAGAGAAGTTAAGCTGTTCAGGAAGGGGTTGAATTCCATGGGGATGCTGGCCGTGTGGGGGACCCCAAGCCTTCGCCCCAGAAGATTACAAAAAAGAAGCAGACGAAATCCTACTTACAGATTCACGATGCTGGCCATCTCTTCAGGTGAAATCCCCTCCTGTTTAAACTCAACTGCTTTAAAATGCTCACACAACACTAACTCTGAACCTTGCCTCTAACCCTATTGCTACTCCTCTCTGTCTAAAATATACAGGAAAATATGTGCACAAAATATACAGATGAAAATGATAAAGTGAAAGCATTTGCTGAAATACAGTAGAGAACTCACGCCTCCTGAGTTGAGGGAGGCCTTGCTTTGCATGCAGGAGATCCCAGGTTCAGTCCAGGATCTCCACCAAACAGGGCTGGGACTGTCCCCTGTTTGAAAACCCTGCAGCGCTGCTGCCAGTCAGTGTAGGCAGTGCTGGGCTAGATTGACTCTGTCAAGTGCAACTTCCTATAATGCTCCTCTTATACGATTTCTCGAAACACAAGCAAGCTACCTTATCAAAGAGTTGTGAGAGTTCATTCATGACTTTTAACAAACAGCAGAAACCATTTTATTATTTCTGTGTGAGTACAGAAATCCTGAATATGAAAGGAAGGAAACTTCCTGCCTCTGCAATAAAGGCAGCTGCACTGCTAGGTGAGCTGTCCCGATGCCAACTGAAACAGACCCTCCAAAGATTCAAAGGTGAAAAGGGAATTTTGAGCATCTGAGCACAACTGGGCCGTCTTCTGCGTTAAGGTGAAGTGCAGGAAGTGATTGCCTTGAGCAGGGGTAGGCAACCGAAGGCCCTGGGTCCGGATGCGGCCCAATCGTCTTCTCAATCCGGCCCACCGAGAGTCCGGGAATCAATGTGTTTTTCCATGAGCAGAATGTGTCCTTTCATTTAAAATGCATCTCTGGGTTCTTGGTGGGGCATAGGAATTCGTTCATTTTTTCTCTCCAAAATATAGTCTGGCCCCCCACATGCTGTGAGGGACGGTGGACCAGCCCACGGCTGAAAAAGGTTGCTGACCCCTGGCCTTGAGCCTCCTCAGGACTGGCGCAGGGGCCGTGCATTGCAGGGTGCCAGCCAAGGCCCCTGCCCCAGTACTGATTGCTGATTCTACTGAGTCCATCAGTATATTGTTGTGAAGTGACCTGGCATTTTTAATGAAGTGCAATATAGGCTTGTCTTACATCTTTAACAACAGCAGCAACAACACAGTAAATTGCACAGAAGAATTCCATGTTGCCTGTGGGAGCGGCTGGGTAGACCTCTTTGCAGCTGCATGATCCATGCATTTGATCTATAAGCAACTGGTCAATCTTCATAATTGGCTCTGGCTTCGTGTAGGAGATTGAACGCATTCTTCTATTTCTCAGCCCTGTATTCCACCCCCACCCCCCTCCTCCTATACACAGAGTGAAATGTTTATGAGTCCTGCAGATCTAGTCTCAGAAGTCAAACCTCTACCCCAAAGACGGGGGAGCCTGTGACCTTCTAGAGCATACATTTCTTTGGACTGCTATATGCTGAAGTGAACAAATGTTTTGTCTGAAACCCTTGAGAGCTTCTGTGGGCCGCCCTAGAGAACACTGGGCTAGAGGGATCATGGAGATGACTTGTTCCACAACAGCAGATGGCATGCAGAAATCTAAACTGTAGCAAAGGGAGGTAAACTGTCTAGCTAGCTAACTAGCTATGTCTTGCTGAAAGTGCATGCACTCCTCTTAGCCAAAGCCCCAATAACTGCAAGCGTGGAGCCACACAAACACGCCTGATCTCGACACTGTCTTGGGGGAAACTCCCGATGCTGGAAAATTCATGTGCTCAATTTCTGCACATTGAGACAGGAGCCAAAGAAAGCACACGCAGAGTAGGGGGGCTCATAAAAAAGGTTTCTTTGGGAGGGGGTGGGTTGAGGTTTGCTCCGATGTGAAAGCTAAAGAGCAGCCTTTCACGGAGAAAGGAGCAGAGTAAGGCGGAAACTACTGGGACCCGTGTTTTCCAGGCACGCTGACGGGAGGGATGAGTCCAGCATTGCATTGTTGGGTCGTATTTTCAGTGACAACTATTTAAGACAGAGGTTTACAGAAAATTGATCTAAAACCTCTGCTTGTAAGAGGCTATGGGCATTTGAAGAAGCCCATCATAATCTTTACATGAAATGTATCTTTAGAACACCGGTGGCGTCATGTCCCCATTTGTTGCCTTAGTTTCTCCATCAATGCACCACCCACAATTTGCCATCATATTGGCATCAGGTGTTTTCCAGGCCAGTGAATGTCAGCAACCCCTTCTTCTAAAGCTGCTTCCCCAGTTTCATCCCAAATAGAAAGAAATGCCATTTGGTAGCCCATTGAGAAGCTTTGGGAAGTAATGAAATACATTTCCGAAAGTTATTTATGGATGCACAAGGTCACCACATCTTTGCTTAAGGTGAATGGAAAGGAACATTTCCCCAGGCGGCACACCACTGTCCCCGAATCTCGTCCGCCGCTTGGTCATTTCAACAGATTGTGTGTCTTAGTAAGATTTTGTACATTTCAGAAAGCTTTCCCTTGCCTACTGTCAGGGAACTGCCATCAGTGCCGGAGGGAGAGAGCAAGCTCCAAAGGGATCCCAGAGAGCGTCCCGGGATTGGGAGAGGCAGCCCATCTTCTGGGGAAGGGAATCAGCTTAGCTCCAGTGGAGAAGGGGGGCAGATGGGGGAATCAGAGATGCGGTCACATGACTCCTTGCCGGGGACCAGCGGAGAGAGGAAGAGTCCTCTGCTGCCTACGCCCTCCTTGCGCAGAACGCTTCCGCGCAGGGAGAGTAGGAGGAGACTGGGCATCAAAGAACTTCTTTGCTGGAAGAAGTTTAAGAAATGCCCACTGACGGATTCTGCCAGCAATTGAGACAGCCACGAGTGAGTGGCTGTCTGGACAGGAAAGGTTCACTCAGGCAACCCAGCCAGGTGTTGCCACAGGCTTACGCACGAGCAACCCCTACAACCATTACACCTACAAATGAAGTGCATGATTTTTCAAAAACTTATTAACGCCCCGTGCTTTTACTTCTGGTGTGGTAAAAAATTGCAGAACCTGGCTATCATTTAAAGCAGTGTAAGATGCTGGTTTACGTTTCCCCTCACATTTGGTGACTAGGTAGGGATATGCAGTTTTGAGTTTTGTTTTTTGAAGATTTCCTAAGGAGTCCTGCTGGGGGTTGTTGTTGTTTTTGTTTACAAAAAGGCAATCCAGTTGTAACCTTTTTCTAGGTACAATTCTGTACATTCTGGTACTACCTGTTCACTCATGGTCCCTCCAAATCCCTTTGTTTCTTTTAGCAATTTCTCCTGAGGGGCGCTTTGAACATGTCCCGTAATACATGTGGATAAAAGGAATCGCCTATGTTAATTTCAAAAGCCATTTTATTTCTTCCATGATTTTCCTCTGTTGTTAATTTATTTTGTAAACGCAAGTGGGGTTTAGTCACCAGAGAGGTGGATTCTGTGGTTTTGCTGAATAGGTCATGGTCATTTCAAGAGCCATAGGGCCTGAGATGGTTCCAGCTCTAACTTACGTGTAAGATTAGGAGTCCAAGAATGTGGAATCAGTACTGCAGAAGGTCAGTTCTGACATCCTTCCCCCCTAAATAGTGGGTGAAGTCCTTTTGGAAAGGACTCAAAGCTTTCAAAGTGTCAAGTTTTGCTGTACTGAAGGACTGTCCATATCTAATCTATTAGAACACTGAACCCTCCTCCCCACTCCAGGAATTTTGCTATCCAGTTGCTCATCTCATTTCCATGGAGGACATTCCAAGAAAGAAAAGTGGGTTTGAATTTGGACAATAAAAGTTTCCAGTCGAGTAGATTTATATATTTTAGTGAAGGTAAGCAACTTAAAATGACCACAGACCCAGTAAAACTCATTACAAAGAGAAGAGAAACAACATTTAAAAGCAGATACAAATAGACTTCCGGAGTCGGCGCAAACGACAATGGCGGTCCTCTTCAGTTACTGAAGGGGAAGCTCCGCGGAAACGGGTCGTCCGCTACGGCGAAGCGGAGACCCTCATTGGAAAACCTCAGGTAGAGTGAGCCTGAGGCCGTGGGACTCGGCGGGCACCAGAAGCGCCCCCCAAAACGCAGAAGGGACTCCATAAGGAGCCGCGGAACGTGGAGGGGAGCGCGGTGCTGTGAGTCAATCGCTCTTTCTGTGTGAGCGAAGCCGCACAGCTGCTGTCGATGAGCGCTGACCTTTTTTCCTGGACTATTGGATTCGGAAACAGCAACCCGTTTGTAAAAGGGTTAAAATAATTTAAAACTAAATTTAAAAAATTCGGACTAAAGCGGGAGGTGCAACCAGGAAGTCCATCTCCCTTTGCTGCTAAAAATTTAAAGCAACGATCTGGACCTGAAGCCTTTTTATGAGGATTTAAAAGTATCAATTTTGCGCATGATCTGAACTGTCGCTAGAAGACTCAAGGGACTTAAAGTTCTTTTTTATCTTACTCTTTTCTTTGGACTTTGGATCTAATCTTTCCTCTCCCTGTGGATTTACAACTACTATAGAGAAACCCAGGTACTTGACTGCCAAGTTACGGGAACTGTCAGTTTGCGGTCTCTGATTTTTTGTTACAGTGAACTGCTACATCTGAGTGCTTTCGGACTAGTTACTTTGAAACATCATTTCCAAGGCACTTTTCCTGAAACATTGTAAGCAAAGATTCATCTCTGCACCCTAAAAGGGGAAACTTAAGGTCTTTTAGAAACTTTTAACCGTTGGGACATTATTGGTTTTCTTTTGTTCACTTTGTTTCTCTGAGAACTTTTTGGAACTCCCCCTACTGGATTGAATTTACAATTGTGACTGGTATTTTTCCTCTTTCCTCCTTTGCAATCTGTTGTTTACTCTCTGGGCTTGTGGATTCCCAGGGGAAGACATACAATTTGACCTTGGCACGTAGACGGGACTGGAATGAGTGGCACTGGGAAAACAAGACTTGCTAAAGCGAAAGCAAAACAACTGACTCAATCAACATTGACCTCCCAGCTGCGTAGATCATCGGTTCCCACAGTATTGCAACCAGAAGAAATAGAAACTGAGTTGACCTCATTAGAAGGCATGGCAGCTGGAGGAGAAACAGTACTAGAAAATTTTTTGGAGAAATTGGAACTACTGGACAAGAAAGTGGATGCACAGTCGGCCAAGATTGATCAAAACACTGCCAGCCTAAATAAATTAACTGAACAAGCTACCCTGCATGCACAATCAATTGGGAAGCTTTTTGAAGCTACCAAAGAGAATCGCCAACTGGCCGAGGCAGCCAATCAGAAAGTGGATGCAGTAAAGGAGGAGGTTAGACCATTGCACAAACAGGTGGGTGAACATCAGGCCTACCTGTCTATGATCGAATTGCGTTCCAGGGAAAACAACCTGAGGCTGAGAGCACTTTTAGAGCTCGAACAGAGTAACCTGACGGAATACTTGACAAAAGAACTGTCTAAGTTTTGGAATTTGGAGGAAGACAAGGACTTTAAAATTGTGAGTGCTTTCAGACTTGGAAGAGTAGTCAAGAAAGATAGACCCAGAGACTGTTTGATTACATTGAGATCCAAGGAGGAAAGGGATAAGATACTAGGCCTACATTACGGAAAGCCACTTGAAATCCAGGACAGGAGAGCTGAAATTTACAAAGATATCCCTAAACAGCTTTTGGATCTTAGAACCACCTATACAGATTTAACAAAATTGTTGAAAAGCAACTCAATTCTATTTAGGTGGGAATTTCCTCAAGGATTATCTTTTACATACAAAGGGAAGAAAGTGAAAATCAAAACACCAGAGGACAAAGACAAGTTTTTGCACGCGTATGAAGAAGACCTTCAGAAGGGAACCCTAGGACCTGGGTCCTGGCCACCACCATATCCAACACCTACACCTGACGACCAAAAGGGATCTGACGACCAAAAGGAAACACCACAACTTACTGGATAACAGATTTGCCCAGGATGTCTCTGCAACTTCTTAGCTGGAACATTAACGGCGGAAATTCCCCGGAGAAAAGGAGAAGGATATTTCACATATTAAAGAAAGAACAATTGGACATTATTTGCTTGCAGGAAACACATGTGACTAGGCTCCACAGAAAAGTATTAGTTAATAAAAGATTAGGTCAAGAATTTATTTCATCAGACCGAGTTAAAAAGAGAGGGGTGGTGATCTACGCCAAGGAGAGCCTTTCACCAAAATTTCTTTTTAAAGATGAGCAAGGGAGAATCTTGGCAATCGAAATTCAAACACAAGGCGAAAAGTTTTTGATATTAGGCATCTACGCACCAAATGAGGGGAAATCGGAATCTTATAAGAAGCTGCATGAGACAATGCTGGACTATCTGGACTATAGTAACATCATCATGATGGGAGATATGAATGGGGTGGTGTCTACAAACATGGATAAGTCACAAAATCAAAATGTCTCAAGAGATGGCAGACTACCTAAAACTTTTTTTGAACTGACTGACAATATGGACTTGATTGATATTTGGAGGACAAAAAACCCCCTAGGAAGAGAAGGAACATTCTTTTCTGAAGCCCATTTGACATGGACAAGAATCGACCAAATATGGATAACTAGAAGTCTGGCACCTAAGACTAGAAAAGTGGAAATCTGCCCAAAGACTTGCTCCGACCATAACGCAGTAAAGATGGATATGAGACTAACTACAACCGGCTCCTTTAGATGGAAGATGAATGACAACCTGTATAGAGATCAGGAGATCATCAAAAAGGCCCAAAAAGCTGTGAAGGACTATTTTGAAATAAATTTGAACACCTCGGTGGAAAAAAGAGTAATCTGGGACGCAAGCAAAGCTGTAATGAGGGGGTTTCTGATACAACAGAACATCATAAAGAAAAGAGCACAGAATGAGAAAAAGGACAAGATCTTGGAGAAAATTAAGGAATGTGAGAAAAAGCTAAGATCGAAACCGAAGTCACAGGAGATTCTGAGAGAAATTAAACTTTACCAAGCACAATACTCTAAACTGATAAATCAGGAAGTGGAGTGGAAAATTAAGTTAATGAAACAAAGATCATTTGAATCGGCAAATAAATGTGGAAAACTGCTAGCATGGCAGTTGAAAAAGAGACAAAAGTTAAACACGGTCACCAATCTAGAGATTGAAGGGAAAAACATCCAGAATCCTGTGGAAATTAGAAAGTGCTTCCAGAGATACTTCAAACAACTTTATACCCAAGGGCCGCAAAATGAGACGGAGATAGACCAATTTTTGAGAAGGAATGGTCTACCAAGACTGTCTCAAGAAAACAGAACAATCCTGAATTATAAAATAACACAACAAGAGATTGAAGGTGCCATTCAGAATATGCAACTGGGCAAGTCTCCAGGGCCAGATGGACTTACCTCCAAGTACTATAGGACATTGAAAGAATATTTGATACAACCACTAATGGAGGTTTGTAATGAGATCATGGAAGGGAAGAAGGCACCGGAATCGTGGAAAGAAGCATTCATCACATTGATACCCAAATCGGAAACTGAAAAGACACAACTTAAGAACTACCGTCCCATCTCTCTCCTAAATGTGGATTACAAAATTTTTGCTGACATTTTGGCAAGTAGATTTAAAAAAGTGTTAAATGAGGTAATTCATAAAGACCAGGCAGGTTTTCTCCCAGGTAGACATTTGTTTGATAACACTAGAAACATTATTGACATTTTGGAACTTTTACAAACAAACATTAATACAAAAGCAGTGTTGATTTTTATAGATGCGGAAAAGGCCTTTGACAGTATTTCTTGGATGTTTATGAAGAAAAACCTTGAAGGGATGGGAGTGGGACGGGGGTTTGAAAATGGTATAGAGGCAATTTATTCAGAACAAAAAGCCAAATTAATAGTTAACAATGTGGTGACAGAAGGCTTTGAGATTCAGAAAGGAATACGACAAGGTTGTCCTATCTCCCTTTTGCTATTTATTTCGGTCCTGGAGGTGCTCTTGAATATGATTAGAGGGGACCGGTTGGTGGAAGGGATTCAGGTCGGAGCTAAACAATATAAACTTAAAGCCTTTGCAGATGATTTGGTTTTAACACTGCAGGAACCAGACTCTAGTACGAAAAGAGTTTTAGAACTGATTCAAGAATTTGGTTGGTTAGCGGGTTTTAAATTAAACAAGCAGAAGACAAAGGTTTTGGGGAAAAACTTGACAATTGAGGAATCAGAAAGGTTTCAGAAAGAGACAGATTTAAAAATTGTTAAGAAGGTGAAATACCTAGGGGTTAATTTGACCTCCAAAAACTTGAATTTATTTAAGGACAATTATGAAAAGTGTTGGACAGAAATTAAGAAGGATTTAGAAACTTGGTCAAGACTGAAACTTTCCTTGTTAGGCCGAATTGCTGTGATAAAAATGAATGTATTGCCAAAAATGTTGTTTCTGTTTCAGACCCTACAGATTGTGGACAGAGTGGAATGCTTTTCAAAATGGCAGAGAGATATTTCTAAATTTGTCTGGCAGGGCAAAAAGCCCCGAATAAAATTCAAAATACTAACTGATGCCAAAGAGAGAGGGGGGTTTGCCCTGCCAGACTTGAGGTTGTATTATGAATCTGCAGCTTTCTGCTGGTTGAAGGATTGGATTCTTCTTGAGAACACTGATGTCCTAGATCTGGAAGGGTTCAATAATGCTTTTGGTTGGCATGCATACTTGTGGTATGACGAGATAAAAATTCATAAGGCTTTTAAAAACCATATTGTCAGGAAAGCAGTGTATAATGTCTGAGCTAAATACAAGAACTTATTAGAAAACAAGACCCCAAGGTGGTTGTCACCAATGGAAGCCAAGGCCCCGAAAAGACTCAGTATGGAGGCCAATTGGCCGAAATATTGGGAAATAATTGAAAAAGAAGGTGATACTTGGAGATTGCAGAGCTTGGAGAAACTAAAGGATAAAGTGCGAGATTGGTTACATTATGCTCAGATTAGGGAGGTTTTTAATTTGGATAAAAAAACAGGCTTCCAGGTGGAAAAATCGAAATTAGAAACAGAACTGTTAGAACCTAAGACCAAGGTACTATCAAAAACTTGCTGTTGAAATGGAATACGCAGGATGAAACTGTCAAATCAGCTATGATAAAATGGGCACAGGACATTGGGCATAATATTATGTTTGCTGACTGGGAAAAGTTATGGACCACTGGAGTGAGATTTACGGCATGTAATGCCCTGAAAGAAAATATTATGAAAATGATATACAGGTGGTACATGACCCCAGTCAAGCTGGCAAAAATATATCACTTGCCCGATAATAAATGTTGGAAATGTAAGGAAGCTGAAGGAACATTTTTTCACCTCTGGTGGACGTGCCCAAGGATTAAGGCTTTCTGGGAAATGATTTATAACGAATTAAAAAAGGTATTTAAGTATACCTTCCTTAAGAAACCAGAGGCCTTTCTCCTGGGCATTGTCGGCCAAGGGGTGTCAAAGAAGGATAGAACTTTTTTTATGTACGCAACAACAGCAGCAAGAATACGTATCGCAAAGCACTGGAAGACACAAGATTTGCCCACTCTGGAAGAATGGTAGACGCAACTGATAGACTACATGGAATTGGCTGAAATGACTGGTAGAATTCGAGACCTGGGAGAAGAGACGGTGGAAGAGGACTGGAAAAAATTTAAAGATTACCTACAGAAACGTTACAAATTGTATGAATGTTAGGAGTATGCACAAATGAGAGCAACATGGCAGCAGTAAACCTAATGTAAGACATGTGAGAATAGGTGATGTTTAGAGAAATTGTGAAACTGGAAGAAACACTATGTTCAAATTCGGCAGGTTAACTTATGAACAAAATACTTAAAATTTGGAATTGAATACCTGAGAATTATAAAATAAAAATGGAAGTAAGGTAACAAATTGCTGTATTTAATTATATGATGGAGAACACAGGGGAGGGGTGATGCGAGGAAGTCTAAAGACTATGAAAGTATGATTTATGAACATTTGTAATCTTTCTCTTTATCTTTTACTCTTATTTTCTTTATTCTTACTCTTTTTCTATAATTCTGTTTTTCTGTATCTTTGATGCTATTTTTGTTGTTTAAAATTGCAATAAATATTTTATTAAAAAAAAGCAGATACAAATAATGAGGCATTATTCTTTTCTCAAGAAGCCAGCAAAATTTCATTTTTCCTGTTTTATTTTAAGCATGCTTTTTATTCAAGTTTTTAACGAACAACAAGGTGGTAAGCTGCTGAATATAGGCAGACCATCATTTCTCAAGGGCCATTCCAAATGTGTACAATTGATGGCTCCCAAGTAAGCTGCACCCTGTGAGTCCAGAGGTCCACTGGTGCCATTGTCCCTGTTAGCATTTTGAAAGCAAGGGCGCCAAGATTTCATCAAGCTGTCTGCCTTGATGAGACTTGCAGTGAGGATCCCTTTGATAAGCCATCGGCAATGCACAAAGGAGGGCAGGTGGCTTGGTGAGCAGGGAAAGTCTTTCAAAGATTTGGACCAGCGATGTGCCTTTGCTTCGGGCAAAGGGTGATGGTGGATGGATCCTAGCTACCTAACTCAGCACTGTCTGTACTGATTGGCAGTGGCTCTACAAGGTTCCAGGCAGGTGATGTTTTCAGTTTCACCTGGAGATGCTGGAGACTGTTCTGGGACCTGCATCACCAGCGAGCTCTGGTCCTCCCTTAAGGAGTTAGGCGGCTCAATGGTCTGACTCTGTGGAAACCACCATGCTATTCCCCTTTAAATTAGCCATGTATACAGAAAACATGAGAACTGGAATTTTGCTCTTGAATGGATTTTTGGATCGCCTGCATGCCAAGCACATACTTCTCCCACTGGGCCAGCACCCTTCCTCAGTGACTGAGCTCTCATTGCACACAGCCACCCAGCAAGCAAAAAAATGTTACTGTCAGAAGGGCAGTGTGGGGAGCAAGAGATTCAGGGGCCGGTTTTAGACCCACAGTGCTCGGGTTTATTCTGTTGCCTGCTTGACATTGTGCCTCCTTCCCCCCTACCTTTTATTCCCATGAAAGTTTCACAGTGTCGCTGCTTGGGATTCTGGATAATCTATGGTGTTTTTCTTTTCAGTTTTTTTAAATTAATTTTCCCCCAAAAAATTAAGACAAACAAACAAACGTACATACATCCTAATTGTAATTAAACCAATCTTGATAACATTGTTAAGTGACTTCCTCAAATCCCCCTGGTTGAATTTCATTGTATTTCATTTTAACAGTTTTCCAAAATCAATCTTCTCCAAAAAAAAAAAAATTAACTTGATCACTTCACATCTTTCATTCTTTCTAATCTAGCTTGAAACATCTTAATTCCTATCCTTACATATTTAAATCCTAAGCCTATCTCATCTTTGCAAGCTTTTCCAGTTAGGTTATCTTGACATATTCAGCTAAATAATCTTTGAATTTTGTCCATTCTTCCTGGTACTCCTCCTCCTTCTGGTCGCGGACTCTTCCCATCAGGTGGGCTAGCCCCGGGATTCTGGAGAATCTATGTGACTAGATGCTTGTAATGTATGCCAGGCAATCTGGCACAAGTGGGTAGGGTTGCCATCCGCCGGGATTTGGCCGTTGGAAACAAGTGTCCATGCGGGAAACGCTTGAATGTCCAGGAAAATCCAAAGGTATAGCAATTCTACACGTGGGGAGTAGGGACACAAGCGCAAATCAGAATAAAGCAAAGGCTGGGAAAGTTCAAACAGAAACACACACACACTATTCCTCAAGATTTGTCTTTAAGACACAGGATCATAGAATTGTGGAGTTGGAAGGGACACCGAGGACCATCTAGTTCCCTTATTCCCAATCAGGGGTCCGTGGCCCCATCCCTTGCCTCCCTCCAACTAATTTCCTCTCATATTGGCATGGCAATAGCATACATTTTATGGGCGGTCTTGTTGTTTTTAGTATACCTAAAATCCTTTGCTTATTACCCCACATTTTGAACCCGCAGCCCTGAGATTAAGAGTGTCACGCTCTACCAACTGAGCCATCCCACTGTAATTATCCCACACATCCCCTCTTGACGAAGCTGCCTGCAAAGCTGATCTGCCGAAGAAATGTCCTTCTGCAGGCATGGTTTCAATCCAAACAGCAAATACTAGTGGTCAATGTGAAGGGTTTCAGAACTTACAGGGTTAAGAGTTCTGAGTGATGTCTCACATCTTGCGGCGTGGCTGCAATACACATACGGGAGTGGTTTTCTCTGTGTGTGTTATTCTCGTCCGCTCTGCGAGAGAAAAGATGTGTGCTTTGTCGCCGGGTGTCTGAAGTGGAATTTACGATGTTATGCTACACGATTAAAGACTGCTGAAGATAAGAGAATGGCTTGCGTGTGTTCTGATTTATTACCCACACACTGCAATCGCTTCTGACCGCTGTGTTCACTCTGCTAAACCGGCCAAAGAGGCAGGAGGACGTTTGGATCGGCACAGACAGCTTGCAGTCGCAGCGAAAGTGTGCCGGACTCCATTTTGGCCCTCTTGGCCGCCATAGGTTATGGGCAGCTAGCCAAAGCTTTGAAGCTGTTGCAGGAGAGACGGCCCGTGTGTGTGGGAAGCCAGCTGAGAAGACGCTGGAGCCAGTTGGAGCTATGCCCACTCTTTGAGGCTGAAAGGAGCTCGCTGGGAGAAGCCGGTCTGCTGAAACCGGGAGCCGGAAGGAGCTGCTACTGGTTCGTGAGTACGCTCAGCCCCGGGGAAGGGAAATGGCTCAGTCCCAGGTACATGGCTTTGAGCTTAAGCTGCCATGTCAGAAGCTGACTAGCCAAACGTGGTTGGAGTGGAGCTTTCAAGCAGAGTTGCTGTTAGTCGGAGAACGGCTGTGGGAGGTTGTCCAGCCGACACCGAAGGCAGCTGGGACAGTTGCAGAGCAAAGTGAAGCTGAGAAGCGTGTGCTTGCGTTTTTGGCTGAGAACGTGGGTGCTGATCTGATGCCTATTGTTCTGGGTGCAAGGAAGCCAGAGGCCGCTTGGCTAGCACTCCAAGAGGCTTGTGAAGCTGGAGTGGGAAGCAAGGGCCGGGAAGTGGCTGCATCCAAACTGGAGAGGCAAGATGGCGCTGGCCACCTTCGTGAGAGCCGATGCACAGCTGGGAGGAGCTGGGAGGCCCCTGAGGGGGGCGAAGGGACTGTTGCTGCCACTGTTGCTGTTGCTGCTACTTTTGCAGAGTCTGAGAGCTGTGTGGGCGCTGCAACGTGTCTGCGTGAGAAGCCTGGAAAGAGGCAAAGTGCTGGGAGCCCTTTACCCATCAGAGGGGGTGCAGGAAAGCGTCCTGGGAGCCCTGTGAGAAGTGGGGGGGCAGTGAGCAGTAAAAGCTCAGAGACGCCTCTTTTTCCAAAGGCTGCCAAGAGTTGTTTGCGTCGTGAGTCGAAGCCTGGGAAGCTGGATAGAGCTAGAGGCTTCAAGGTCGGCCACCTGCAGCAGAGGAAGATAAGGGCTTCAGAGCTGTGTGGGAACACTGAGATAAGTCCAGTCTTCATGGCAACTGAGAGAGTTGCGTCTACGGAAGCTGCCAAGGACAGGGGCAGCGAGAAGTTTGTTGCCATGGCAACGCTAAAGAACAACTCCAGTGAGGGCAGGGTGATGCAATGGGTAGTCGACTCAGGAGCGAGTCATAACCTGATCAGAGCGCCACCTGCTGGCGAGCTGCGAAACTGCAGGGCTGTTTCAGCTGGGACAATTGTTGAATTTGCTGATGGATCACAAAGGCCATTGTCTAACGTGGCAAATGTTTATGTTTCCTTTTTACAGGCGGAGCTGGAAGTCTACGTTGTGCCAGAGATGCATTTTTGTCTGTTATCTGTACCTGCTCTTGTAAAGGAAGGGTACAAGGTTTGCTTTGAAAATGATGTCTGTTCCATTTCCAGGGGTGGGAGACAACTTGTCAACGTGGAATACAAGAACAATCTCTTTGTTCTGGAGACACCTCTGGAGGGTGGGGGGAATGCCGGAAGAGCACAGGCGCAGTGTGCTAGTGTTCCCAGTCATGATTCTTGTGTTCACTTGTGGCACAAGAGAATGGCGCACAGCAGTTTGGAAGATGTTCAGAAGTTGCCCAGCTGCACTAAAGGTTGCAAACTCAAAGCATGTGGGAAGTCCCTAGAGTGCAAGGCATGCAGAAAGGCAAAGGTACAAAGGTGCAGTTATCCCAGGGTGGAGAGGGTAACCACAAAACCTTTTGAGCTTGTGCACATAGACCTGTTTGGATCCATGGAGTGTCCGAGTCTGGGTGGGGCCAGGTTTGTGCTGACACTGACAGACGATTTTAGTAAGAACGGTTGGTCTTTCTCGCTGAAGACGCAGGGCGAGGCAGTGCAACTAATTAAAGATTGGGTTGCGGAGGTGGAACCGAGGTTCTCCACCAAGGTGCAAGGGTTCAAGAGCGACCGTGGGTCAAAGTTTACTGGGTCTGTTCTGAAGGAGTTTTTCAACCAGAAGGGAATACGTCACCAGGTGACGGGTGCTGAGTCTCCTCAGGAGAGAGGCGTGGCAGAGCACAGGAGTAAAACACTGGCTGAAGCTGTCAGGGTTCTACTGTGTGACTCTGGGTTGCCTCAGAGTTTTTGGAGTGAAGCTTGGAAAGCTGCCAGTTTTACGATGAACAGGTCCTATAACCCAGTTATAGGTGACACACCGTTTTTCCTGTTGCACCGGAAAAAGCCACAGGTGCATTTCTTCCGTGTGTTTGGTTCCAGAGCCTGGGTGCCTATATCAACGGCTCAACGGAAGGAAGGTGGTCCGAGGTACCAGAAAATGATCTTCTGTGGGTATGAACCTGCGACAAAGGGGTGGAAGTTTGCATATCCAGAAGGTGATCAGACCAAGCTTCTGATCAGTAAGCATGCTGAGTTCTGTGAGCAGGATGGTTGGTCAAGACTCAATGATGGTCCTGACGTTCTCTCAGAGTGTCTGTCTGATTCTGAGGAAGGAGAGGCAGAGGGTGAACCTGTTGCTGAGGACCAAGTCTCTGATGAGGGTCAAGAACAGGGTAGGGTTTCTCCACAGGTTGTTAAAAGAGAGCCCAAGAGTGAGCCTTCGTCTCCTGTTAGCAAAGTCCAGAAGGCCCGAAGACGCAGCAAGTCAGAGGGGGAGTCTTCTGATGTAGAGGACACGCTTGCTGACCCCAGTGGGTCAGGAGGAGCACCTGAGTTTGTGCTCGGACGGTCAACACGCGCCACGAAGGGGGTTCCACCTGAGAGGTTTCAGGTGACCAGTGCGTGGGTTGGTTTCACACAGTGCGATTCCGGGAGTGTTGAAGGGGTTCAACAGTTGCCTGGGACAGATGCCAGAGGGAGGCAAAAGGCAATGGGAGGTGAGTTGAACTCAAAGAGGTCTGTAAATGGGTGTTCACAGTTTCCCTCAAGATGCAAGACGAGAGGGGGTGTGAAGGGTTTCAGAACTTACAGGGTTAAGAGTTCTGAGTGACGTCTCACATCTTGAGGCGTGGCTGCAATACACATACGGGAGTGGTTTTCTCTGTGTGTGTTATTCTCGTCTGCTCTGCGAGAGGAGAGATGTGTGCTTTGTCGCCGGGTGTCTGAAGTGGAATTTACGATGTTATGCTACACGATTAAAGACTGTTGAAGATAAGAGAACGGCTTGCGTGTGTTCTGATTTATTACCCACACACTGCAATCGCTTCTGACCGCTGTGTTCACTCTGCTAAACCGGCCAAAGAGGCAGGAGGACGTTTGGATCGGCACAGACAGCTTGCAGTCGCAGCGAAAGTGTGCCGGACTCCATTTTGGCCCTCTTGGCCGCCATAGTCAACTCCAAAAGTGCGGTCAAGAAACCCTGCTTGCCAAAGAACAATTGAACGCACCCTTGAAGCTCCTTTGCAGCCGTGTCTTTACCTTGACACCACGTATGATGCTAGATGTGGGGCCTGCGGCCCTGTCAAGATTCCCCACCTCTGCTCTATCTAGCCAGGCTGATGTTTTCAAATGGGGGTTAAAGCTGTGAAGCAGTTTGGATGCATGACTGGACTTGACTGTGGGCATTTCATTGTGCTGTGTCCCAGAGCCTTAAGGATGGGGTGGCCTAGGAACCTAAGCCACCAGGTGTATAAAAGTGAGGTCCACTCCAGCCAAGAGCGAAAGAAAACCACCAAGCAGCCCTGCTCCCCAACAATGTCCCCCAAAGAGGATACGGATCGTCTCGGGAATGCTGGTGTCCAGGCACTCAATTCTCTCCTGCAGCTCGTCCTGCGTGCCCGGGGTCTGGAAGAGGTCCTGTCAGGAAAAAGCACCAAGGCAAAAGCCAGCTCCAGATGGCTGGAATGCAAAACAGGATGTTGTGGTTTCTCACTGTACTGTTGGAGAAAAGGTGGAGCCTATTCTCTGTACTGAGCACCGGATGTTAGCTCAGAGTGTCATCTGACCTGTGCTGGAAGTACAGGGGAGGAGTTGAGACTCTTCTAATGGAGTCTGAAGGGTGCAGTCACATTTCTATGTACTGTTGAGTGACAGGAATAAAACATGTAGAAAGGACTCCTGTCTGTCTCATTTCTCCTCCCTGGGAGAATGCAGGGAGGGAGAGAGAAGCAGAGAAGCAGAGGGTGTGTTCTTCTCACGACTAATGAGAAGAATCGCCGGGTTTGTTTACCTAGCCTGCCGGAGGTCGCAGACGGACGGTAAGCACAGTATCTCGCTCAATTGCCTCGGGGGAGGCCAGGTACCTCTGCCTGTGAGCTTAAGATACTAACATATGATATGGCAGCCTTCGGATGGTTTCGATTCATCGGACATCTGCATGAGAGGCTGGTGGAATGTCCTCCTCTGCTCCAAGGAGGAAGAGAGGCGTCTGACAGAAGCCAGAGGCTGAACAGACCCAGAGGAAGGTGTTTTCCAAGCAACGAAAGCTCAAGGTATGCTGCTCTGCTTTTCGGGCTAAAAGTGTGAACGCAGGTTGATTAATTCTTTGGTTCACTTCACGGGAGCTCTGCGTTTTGGAAAAACAAAAGCTCCGGGAGGAAAAGGCCTGCAGCTCAGAGGCTGAAGCCTGCATTCCACAAATTCCTGTGGTTAAAGATAAGAGGTCCTAAATGCACTGTTGCTAAGTAACGGAAAGTTGGAAAGTTACTGGCAAAGGGGCTGGACTGTGAGTGTGAGCCTGGGAAAGCGAAACAAAACCAGGGAATGTTTTGGCTACAAGTTTACGTGCCCTTGGAAGGGACTTTCCATAGCAGCCAGAGTTCAGCTGCCAGGTGCAAAAGAGCGTAAACAACTTGCAGTTTGCCTGCCTGAGTGAGAAAGGAAAAAACAACTGTTGGATTTTACAGCTTGCTGGAAAGTGAGAGAGGCTTGGCTTCAAAATGGATGCCAAGAAAAGGGGAGCCCTGCCTTGCCCACCTCCCTTAACCAGAGACAGTTATTCATCATGGTCTGGATGGATAACTACCCCAGAAAGGGTGAGCCAAGATGATGCTGGCCAAGTTCCTAAGAGCTCATCGAAAGCTGAGGAGAGCTTTGACCCCAGAGGGGAGAGTGCAGGAACTGTGGCTGTTGGAACTGTTGGTGTTCCTGAACAAGGTGCAATGGGTGTTGCTGACAGGGGGAGGGAAGAACAGAGTTCTAATTCCCCCACTGCTGATGCTACTAGGGAGCATGGTGTAGCATTGAGTGCTGTCCGATGCTACAATTGTGGACAGACTGGGCATCTACAGCGAAACTGTAAGAAGCCGCGCCAGTCAAGAGGAGCAAAGAGCAGCTCTACGAAGCCTGAGGCGTCAGGCAAAAGCCGTACCAAGTGCCAGGTGAAACCTGCAAAGGCTATGATGGCGAAAGGAACCACACCAGATGTAGGGAACTCATTCATAATCGACACGGGCGCGACCGTCCATATGTGCCCACACAGAGGATTATTTTCGACGTTGAAGAAGCAAAGCTTCGCTGTGAAACAGGCCAACGGTCAAGAGTTGGAAGCGACCGGAATTGGAACTGTGTATCTTGAGAGTCTGAACTTGACTATAAGTAATGTTTACCTGGTTCCAGAACTGAAATTTAATCTGCTGAGTGTGTCGCTGTTGGCATTTTTGCAGTATGGTAACGCTGCAGAGAGCTTGCTGGGGAGATCATGCATTAAAAAGAAAGGACTCAAAAATAACTTAAAGAAGGTTTTAATAAGAAAAACAAAAACTCCATTTACTCTAAATATATTAACAAACAAACATGACCCAACCACCAACCCATCCCCCAGGGTAATGGGAGAGCTAGGTGCTGCTCCTTATATACTCTACCCAAATGCTGACACGCCTTAATCAAATACAACTCAGCAGCACCTGCTATGTTTCACAGCTGTAAAGCTGGGTCTCGTTATCTTGCTCTGGCCCTTGCTCCGGCCCCTTAAAGACATACACATGGAGTGGAACAATGATGAACCTTTACATTTAAAGTAACCATTCAACATTTCCCCTGCGGTTCATCATTGTGGAACAAAAACATAAAGCATACTTTGTACATGTTTTTCATGTGTAACCTTTGGAAGTGCTTTAGTAAAAATGTCCGCAATTTGATTGTCACCTGGAACATATTTAAATACAACCATTTCATCAGCAATTAGTTTCTTTACAAATTCTAAACGTAATCTTAAGACTCTAGTGCGCTGCGTGTTGGTCTCTGAACACAGGATAGCAAGTCCACTCTGGGAATCAAGGTAAACTTTTACTGGTAGTGTTACTTGCATCTGTAGGTCTGCGAATACTTGCAGATACCATTCTACATCACGAGTGGCCTGAACGCATGCACATAATTCACTCTCTGCTGTGGAGAGACAAATAATGGTTTGTGTCTGGGACTTCCATTCAAATGGACAACCGTTATAACAAAACACCATACCAGACACACCCCTGCAATTATTTTGTTCCACTGCATGAGATGCATCGCAGAAAATTTCAAACCCTTTGTCAATACTTGATGTAAACTGCAACCTATAATGTTTGGTATGTTTAAGGTACATTACTACTCTCTTAAGAGCAGAGAAACATTGCATAGTGGGCTTTTCCACAAATTGATGCATCTTTTAACAAAAGCTTAACTGTTTCATATTTTACACTTGGTGAATAGCACAAATCATAATCTTCACCTGGAATTTGTTGAAAACCTCTAGCAACTAGTCTTGCCTTGTACCTTACAACTTCATTTTTGTCATTCATTTTAACTCTATAAACCCATTTTGAATCAATAAGTCTCATATCTGGGGTTTGTGGTACGAGAGACCAAGTGTTATGCTCTTTTAAAGAAGCTATCTCAGAGTTCATAGCTTTATACCAATTTACAGCTTGGTGCTTAGGTAAATTCTGAACATCATTGTAGCTTTTTGGCTCAAAAATCACCTTATTGGCATACACAGTATTAAAATGTTCATCTGCGAAACGTTGTGGCTTCTGCCTCTTTCTATCTGAACGTCTCAGTCCGGAAGGAGAGCCAGACTCCTCAGATTTAATGGGACTAAGTGAACCACTAGTTTCAGGTTGTAAATCATCATTGTCAGACTGAAGAGGTGCCTGTAGGCTAAGCTCACGGTCAGAAAACTCAAGAGAATCTAACCTCCCCTCGGGTGCCTGCGACTTTAAATCAAACAAATTATCAGATTCAACAGGCTTTTTGTCTTTTCCCATTAATTCAGAAGCACCATTTCCTCCTGCTGCTGCTGCTGCTTCCTCTTCTTCCTCAGTATCATTTATACCATCAGTATCTTGGAAAACAGCAACCCTATTCCAATTTACAGTTTGTATCATGCTTCTGGTAATATGAAATTTGCCAGTTGCTGGTATGTAAATTCTGTACGCCCCCTGCTGGTAGCCCATTAATTTTCCCTGAACACTACGTTCACCCAATTTCTGCTTAGCAGGATAATGCATAATTACATCTGAACCCCAAATACGTAGGTATTTCAGATTAGGGCGTTTTTTAAACAACTTCTCATAGGGGGTGACATCTAAACCAGAATGATAACTGCGATTTCTAACATAACAAAAGGCATGGAGCGCTTCAGCCCAAAACGCTTTGGGCAGATTAGCATCGTGTAGATAAGTTTTAACCCCTGCCTGCAAGTCACGCTGCACAACTTCAACAAGCCCATTTTGCCAGGGACTTCGGGGGCAAGATAACTGATGAGTAGTCCCCTGCGCTTCCAGGAATTTCTCAAAATCCTCAGAAACAAATTCCCCGCCCCGGTCAGAAAACAGGTTCTTAATAGGTTTGTTAAAGTGCGTTTTTACCCAGTTGCAAAAAACCTTGTACTTCTCAAATGCTTGGGACTTCTCAGCTATTGCATAAGTCCAACAATATCTACTATATTGGTCTATCAGCATAAGCCAGTACTTAGAACCTCCTAATGATGGTGGGAGTGGCCCAACTAAATCACAATGTACACGCTCAAATGGCTCAGTTACTTTCCTATCTGAGCACCTACCCTTTCGTGCAACCTTAATCTTATTCTTGCAACAGGATAGACATTGCATAAAGAATTTGCATGGTTTTAAGTTGAGGCCATTGACAATATTCTTTGTCTTAATTACATCAGCAAAATTCAGGTGTCCCAGAATTCTGTGCGCCTCGTGGACACACCCAGAATGTGGCCTTACATTCCTCAACCCCTGGCTTAACTGTGCTGCTCTGCAATTTATATGCGATTGGGAGTAGGTGCGAAAATATAGTCTATATAATCCATCAGATTCCCGGGCATACAATAGACGTTTGTTCCCCTCGAAAAACTCACACATAGACTTTAAGAAACGCACAGTTATGCCTTGACGAGCAAAGCACCTTACTGACAATAAATTGTCCACTGACGGGCAGTAAATGCAGTTTGCTATTGTAATGTTTAAAGAGTCAAGTTTAACGGTACCCCTGCCAAGCGACTGCAGGACTTGTGAATTGGCTAAATGTACATTACCAATTTCCTCTTCGAAAGAAATAAACAAGCTTCGATCATTGCAGATATTTTGCGATGCTCCTGAGTCGATAACAAAAGACTTCCACTTGGCATCTTTAATTCTTTTACGATCTTTAGAGCGAGCGTGAAAAGCTCGCGGCTCGTTTCTGTCTCTACTATACGATGCCGGCTGCTGGGCTGACGACCGTGATTGACGAACAGAAACAGGCTTGGGAGTACTTTGCTTTCTTTTGGATCTGCAGTCCCTTGCAAAATGTCCTTGCTTATTGCAGAACCAACAACGCTTTGCAGCTTTAAATGCAGTTGTATCACCACACGTTTGCATATGGCGTTCCTCATTCTTTCTGGAAACAGGAGTGCTTATGGCACAAGCCTCCCTTCTATCCAACTCGCCCATTAATCTTGCCGTTACCCCTTCCACAGTTAATTGTGCTGGTGGAACGGCAGATATCTGGCTAGCTATACCATCAAAGTCCTCATTAAGGGAACAAAGGATGATAAAAACATACTGAATATCAGGTATCTCCATGTCCCTTCGAATTAACTCGCCGCGTATTGCCTCCAGACGTCTCAAGTGTGCTGCCAAATCACCACCAGGCTGCAACTTCGTCTGGAACAACTGCTTGAAAAACGTCAATGCAGACGCTGACTCTTTTCTAACATGCACTGCTGCAAGACTGTCCCACATTTCCTTGGCAGTTTTCTTATTTCTTATATAGACTACTTGCTGGTCGCTGACTGCCAAATTAATTATCGCCCTGGCTTTTGCATCTCCTTTCGACCAAGCATTAGTTACAGGGTCAGGAGGGTCATCAGTTACATAGGTCCATACTTCTCGAGAGGTCAAAAGCGCCTCCACCCGAAAAGACCATAAACTATAGTTCTCATCTGTTAGCTGTGGGAAGACCAGAGCCTTCTCAGCTTCAGGAACCCGGTCAACCATTCTGGAACTCTTCCAGACCCACAAAAACTACGCTAACAGGAGAAGGAGTTTTCAAACCTTTCTCAGAGTCCAAACATATGCAGTCATCCACTCAGCAGCTGGGCCCATAACCAAAGATGTTGGCTTTTTTGCAGTATGGTAACGCTGCAGAGAGCTTGCTGGGGAGATCATGCATTAAAAAGAAAGGACTCAAAAATAACTTAAAGAAGGTTTTAATAAGAAAAACAAAAACTCCATTTACTCTAAATATATTAACAAACAAACATGACCCAACCACCAACCCATCCCCCAGGGTAATGGGAGAGCTAGGTGCTGCTCCTTATATACTCTACCCAAATGCTGACACGCCTTAATCAAATACAACTCAGCAGCACCTGCTATGTTTCACAGCTGTAAAGCTGGGTCTCGTTATCTTGCTCTGGCCCTTGCTCCGGCCCCTTAAAGACATACACATGGAGTGGAACAATGATGAACCTTTACATTTAAAGTAACCATTCAACAGTCGCAGATTGCAAAGAAAGGACTGAAACTGACCTATGATGCTAAAAGCTGCAAGATATACAAAGATGGAGAACTGTTTCTTACTGCCAAAGAGAAAGATGGACTGTATTTGTTGACTTTTGATCAAAGTGATTACATGAAATGTAATTCTTCTGTTTCTAACGAAATCTCTCTTGCAGGTGTGACCAAGAGCGCCCGGAAGGTGCCGAAGGTCGACAGGGCATTTCAGCGGGTGTATGCTGATGTGATTGGTCCTCTAGAACCATTTAGAGGCGGTGCAAAATATTACCTTTTGTGTGTGGATTGTTTCACTAATTATTCTTGGGTTTATATGATGGAGAAACCGCAAGAAACTTTAGAAAAGTTTCAGGAGTTTTGTGACAAGGTTAAAAATATGCATGATGATAACATTGATTGTCTTTTCACAGATGACAAACAAGTTTTTATGTTACAGAAGTTTCAGAAGTTCCTGGATGGAAAAGGGATAGACCACAAAGTTGCTGTTTCGCAAGAAGCGTGGAACAGGGGGGTCTGTGTGAGAGTGAACAAAGAATTGCAAAAGGGGATGCATGCGCAATTGCTGAGTTCACATTTGCCACATGATTATTGGGCCGAATCGCTAGCATCCTATCTTCATGTGTGGTTGAGAAAAGTCTCAACAGAGTTGGGATGTTCTCCTTTTGAGAAGCTGTTCAATAGAAAACCTTCTGTTGCCTATTTTAAGGTTTTCGGGTCTCATGTGAGAACAGAAGCTCCAGGTGGAGTAAAGAATGCCAGAGGCATTTTTGTGGGTTATGAAAAAGGTCTCTACAGAGTAATTTTGTCTGAATCTGGTCAGGTGATTCTCACAAAGTTCCTAGAGAGTGCTCCGGAACAAGAGCGAGTTGTAGAACAAACATTTCCCACAGGTGACAATTCAGATGATGATGATGATGATTTTTCTGATGTCACAGATTACAGTGGTACTGATGAAGATGACACTGATAGCTCAGAGAGTTCAGTTGTAACAGTCATTGAGAGAAAATCTCACACAATGGATAGACCTTCACAGGTGAAGGAAGAACCACTGATAGCTACTGGTTCTCAACAGAGTCCAGAGGTTGAACCACTGAGCACAGAGGATCAGAACCTCATACGCAGGTCTGAGAGAGTTACAAAGGGTGTACCACCCAAGAGGTACTCAAAAGAGTTTGCTAACCTAGCTGTTGCATGTGTTGCTATTGTTAACAACTCAAAGCAGGTTAAAGCAGTGTCTAAGTCAGAGACAAAGACACAACAGAGAGTAGCTAACCAAGGTAATGCAGAAGCACTCATTCCTTGGAAGCCAGACAACCAGAGAGGTACACTGGTGAAACCAGTGGTGGGGAGTTCCAAGGGTGGAACTGAAACAACAGGGGACTGTTATATGCATAACAACTGTTAGTTCTCTTCTCTGGATCATGTTTTGCCTATTGATGCTTTTGGGGGAGGTTGTCAGGAAAAAGCACCAAGGCAAAAGCCAGCTCCAGATGGCTGGAATGCAAAACAGGATGTTGTGGTTTCTCACTGTAGTGTTGGAGAAAAGGTGGAGCCTATTCTCTGTACTGAGCACCGGATGTTAGCTCAGAGTGTCATCTGACCTGTGCTGGAAGTACAGGGGAGGAGTTGAGACTCTTCTAATGGAGTCTGAAGGGTGCAGTCACATTTCTATGTACTGTTGAGTGACAGGAATAAAACATGTAGAAAGGACTCCTGTCTGTCTCATTTCTCCTCCCTGGGAGAATGCAGGGAGGGAGAGAGAAGCAGAGAATGTGTTCTTCTCACGACTAATGAGAAGAATCGCCGGGTTTGTTTACCTAGCCTGCCAGAGGTTGCAGACGGACGGTAAGCACAGTATCTCGCTCAATTGCCTCGGGGGAGGCCAGGTACCTCTGCCTGTGAGCAGAAGATACTGGAAGAGGTCCTCCTGAAGCAGAGTATCACCCATGCGTTCGGAGGGGATGAGGTACATCCTGGATAGCATGCAGAACAATCCAGCCCTGGGGTGCATAATGTGAGGTCGAGGAATGCCACAATGGAGAGAAGCCCCTCCCCAAGAGAGCTGGCACAAGGGCTGAGAATTGTATCCCGCCTGCTTTCCACAGTAGCATTCCTACTTCCCTTCTCCTGATTTGGGGCAATGGGAGAGTGAACTCATTCCCCGCTTCTTCTAGTGGCGAGTCTCAGAGAGCCGCTTTGCTAGGGAGAGGCAGACAATGGTTGGGAACACTTGGGTTCTTCTGAGCCGCTCTAAGGAAGACCGTATGCTGGATGTCCCACCCGCTGCCGCTCCACCAAGGTGCCACTATACTCACAGCAGGAGTTTGTAAGAGCGAGTTGGTAGCTAAGATATAAATCAATTGGGATGTTTGGAACCTGCACACCCCAAAACTGGTACTGGATTCCAGCCCACACCCATCCTTTCAATGGTACCGTCCCCCTCAGCTCACCTGGTGGCAGGCATTCTTGAAGAGGTGGTCCACCAAAAGCCAGATCTCCTTGGCCGCTCAGTGGAGTCATCACCATCCTGGGGTACGATATCCAGAAACTGCTTCTCCTGGAGGTCCAATGACAAGCGGGACTGGCATGAGAGCCTGGCAGAATGTGTGCCTGTATGCATTCTTTCCTTGCTCCAGCTGGGTGGACAAGTCTTGCCCTCTGAGGCCACAACTAGGGCTGTGCGATAGCTGGCTTTCAACACGGTGATCTATCACTAGCTAAACATTGCAATACACCAATATAGCACGATGTCTGAAATAAGATGGAGCTATGTAGAGGCATTGGCTGGCTTCACGGTTTCCCCCGCATTTTGATTTTTGCTGCCCCCTGCAGGAGGGCAGGGGAAAGCTGAACTGGCAGAATCCACAGGGGCTGCAGGAATCTCGAGAAGCATTGTCTGGCTTCACAGTTTCCCCCCACATGGTGTTTTTTGCATAGTACACACACACATCATGATTCGCAATATATTGCCAGGTCAGAAATTATGAAACCAGTCTCACTATCTAGACTTCAAGCTGATTTGAAAATATATCTATATTGACATATCGCCTGGCCCTAGCCACAGCAAGCATCTTAAGGGGGAAAACAAAAAACAAATTGCTTGCACCCCAAATCCAAGCTCCCCCTCCCCTATTAATATACAGCTCGTAATCCTCCCACTCCGGATGTGCAGTTCACCCAAAAGCTTACTAAATATGCAGCTGTGGACATGGGGTTTGGCTAGAGAGCCAGTGTGGTGTAGTGGTTAAGAGCGGTAGTCTCGTAATCTGGGGAACCGGGTTCGCGTCTTCGCTCCTCCACATGCAGCTGCTGGGTGTGTGGGAATGTTCTGGGGTGCAGGAGGGGATATATTGACTAATTATATCCTTATCCAACTTGTGCTAACAAGTTTCCAAAATATCAGCAGAGTTTGTCCATTAAACTTTAATTAGTTTAATGTTAAGTAAACGTCCAGTGCGCTTCCAACGCCATAAATCTTATCTCAGCAGAGAATTTCGTGCAGCGGTTGAAGAAGGCAGGAGAGTCAGTACCTTTCAATGAAGAATCCTGGAGCAAGCACTTTGGAACTCAGGAAAAAACTTTATTTACAAAAGAAAAACCCTGGCGATAAAGCACACATGCTTTTATCTCCAGCATAAAGAAAACTTTACTCTAAACTTAACTCATGTTAGCAAACACGCCCATGGCCACAAACTGAGTCTGCGAGTCAGGGACTTCCGGAGGCGGTGCCATCACAATGGCGGATTCCCTCTAGTCTGGAAGGAATTGCTCCTCGGAAATCGGGTCTTGCCGCTACGGCGAAGCGGGGACCCCATCGAAAACCACAGGCGGGTGAAGCCTGTGACCGTGGGACTCGGTGGGCACCTTCAGCGCACTCCCAATTTGCAAGGGAACCCTGCAAGGGGCTCCGGAGCAAAACGGGGGTTTGACGCGGTGCTGAGAGTCGATCGCTACTTCTGTGGAGTGAAGCCGCGCAGCTGTTGCCGGAGAGCCCTGACCTTTTTTCCTGGGACAATTCGGCTATTAAACAACAACCTGTGAGTAGGTCAAGCTTTAAGATTCGAAGTTAAAAGAAAAAGAAGGACTAATTTGGCACCGAAGCGGCAAGGTGTAAACAGGAAGTCCACCTTCCGTTTTGTATATAGAGCAAAGCAAAGACTGACTAAGCTAAGACCGGGAGAGGTGCGCTAAAAGTCTCAAGCCCAAACGTCAAATAATAAAGAACTCCCTCCCTGAATTGAGAGGGGAGGGAAGAAGGGAAAGTATTTTCTGTTTGTTAAAAATAAGAGAGGAAGGAAAAGAAGGAAGGGATATAAGACCACCACTCAATCCCTGGGAACGGATTGCCAAGATTAATAGAACGGTCGTTCTGAGAACCGCACTATTTATGGACAATGTAACTTCTTGGACAGCCAACTCTGCATGTGAGATACTTTGGACTAGAAATTGTTATTAACTTTGCTGTAGGGGGCCTCTTGAAGAGCTGGGAAGTTACTTTATTGCGCTATTTCTGACTGTTACTGTATCCCCCTAGAGGCTCACTGAAATTGTTACAATTGGTTGGGGAATTTTCCACTTCTAACTAGCTAGGGAATTTTCCACTGCAAAACAAGCTTGACTGTGGGAGCGACCTTGATTCGTTGATAAAGTGTTATGGAGGAAAGGACAACAAGATCGGGCAAAGTTAGAATTCAACAGACCAGCGCAGCACTGCAACAGCACAGAGCATCTGCATCTGGCCCTCCTGTTCCACAAGGGGAAGACCCGGCACAAGCGGGGGTAAAAGGTATGACATCGGAAGAAGGATTTACTTCAGTTTTAAGTAAAATTTATGAAACCTTAGATAAATTAAGCAAACAAGTTACTGAAGCGACAAATAAAATTGACCAGAACACCATAAGCATTAACAATTTGGGGCAGAAGGTAAATTCAAATACAGAATCTATTGAAAAATTGCTGTAAGAATCTGCATTAAATCAAAAGACAGCTGAGGAAGCAAAAGAAAAAGCAGTGGCTGCAGAGGAAAAGATAACACCAATATGTAAACAGCTTGGAGACCACCAGTCACAGCTTGGGGCCCACCAGGCACTTTTGTCTATGATCGAATTGAAGGAGAAACAGACCAATTTGAGAGTCAGGGCGATACCTGAACTTGAGAAAGACAACCTAAGTGACTTTTTGACACAGGAATTTGCAGACTTTTGGAAACTGGATGACAAGCAAGACTTTAAGATAGTAAAAGCTTTCAGACTAGGAAGAGGAGGGAGAAAGAACAGGGTGAGAGACTGTCTGATCACCCTTCGATCAAAAGAGGAGAGAGATAAAATATTGAGCCTGCATTACCAGAATACTCTGACAATACACGAATCAAGAGTGGAGATATTTAAGGATATTCCGAAACATCTTTTGGACCTTAGGTCTAACTACGGAGATTTGGTGACACTGTTGAAAGGTAATAGAACCATCTTTAGGTGGGAATTCCCCCAAGGCCTATCTTTTACCTTTAAAGGTAAAAAGTTTAAAATAAGATCAGTGGAAGAGAAAGAAAAATTTCTGAGAGATCACGAAGAAGACCTGCAAAAGGGAGTGGAAGAAGATCCAAGGGCCTTACGACCAGGAACATCAGACAAAGTACCACCACCCTTGGGATTGGACAAGTTACAGAAAGTGATACCACCATCAGAACAAGAGGAGTTACTGGGAGCAGTTGGAGGAAAATAATTTAAATACACCATGTCTCTGCAACTACTAAGCTGGAACATTCATGGACTTAATTCCCCGGAGAAAAGGAAGAAAGTTTTTTATTTATTGAAAAAGGAACAATTGGACTTAATTTGCCTACAGGAAACACATGTGATAAGGCTACACAGGAAAATATTGATCAATAAGAGACTGGGCCAAGAATTTATTTCATCGGACAAGGTTAAAAAGCGAGGAGTAGTTATCTATGCAAAAGAGAGCCTATCACCAAAATTTGTTTTTAAAGATGAGCAAGGAAGATTTATAGCAGTTGGAATTCAAACACAAGGAGAAAAATTTCTGATAGTAGGAGTATATGCACCGAATGAGGGGAAATCTGAATTCTATAAGAAGTTGCATGAGACTTTGTTGGACTATATGGACTACAACATTATTTTGATGAGAGATATGAATGGAGTGGTGTCAGAGCTGCCCTAGGTCCCAGCTCACAAAGGACCAACGCCAGTTCGTTGTTATATACAAAGGTCTTTATTGAAGTTCATTTTCGTTTACACAGCCGCAGCGTGCAGCTCTACGTCTGAAACTCTAGACCGCTGAAGCTCCGTCTGAATCTCCTCCCCCCCAGACACCAGTTTAAGACTCTAGCCTTGCTCCACCTCTTCCTCTGCTCTTTCCTCCTCTGGGTCCGCCTGTCAGCTGGGGTCTCGCCCTTCCTAGACTCTTCTGACGCTGAGTCCCCTGAGTCTTCTCCCTGCCTCCGGCGGGCTTTAGGACCTGGTTCCCAATCCGGGCTTTCTGCTGTCCCGCGCGCCTGTACATTTGAACTTGGCGCGCGCGCCCAGCCGGCAACCTTCCTCCTGACCGTTACACTGCTCCTGTCACTGCTTCCCCCTTCGGGTAGGCTAGCTGGACTTGACCTCCCCTCCGTTCCCCCACTCTCCGATAGAGGCGTGGTCAGTCTCGACTCATCTTCTCTCCCTGCTGGAGGAGACGCTGGCCCTGACACCTGGGACCCTTTCCCCCCCACTACGTTCTGGTGGGGAAGCTGGCCCTGATCTCCAGCTGCTGCTTTGGGAGTCCCCGCTTGCCCTGACCATCTACGCCTCCTTCTGGGAATCTTCTGATTCGCTGGAGAAGCTCATGGAATCTCTCGGGTCACTGCTATACCCCCCTACGCTGCCCTCCGATTCTTCCCCTTCGCTCTCCATTTCCTCTCTCCCCTGTGCCTCTGTTCCTGAGGCCCTGACAAGTGGTATCGACAAACATGGAGTCACTAAGGATGGTAGACTACCAAAAACTTTTTTTGAATTGACTGACAATATGGATTTGATTGATATTTGGAGAATTAGGAATCCCTTGGGTAGAGAGGGAACCTTCTTTTCTGAAGCCCAAAAGACATGGACAAGAATTGACCAAATCTGGATAACTAGAGGAATGGCACCCAAGACTCGAAAGGTAGAGATTTGCCCTAAGATGTGCTCCGACCATAATGCCGTGAAAATGGAGATGAAACTAACACCAACCGGTTCCTTCAGATGGAGGATGAATGACATCTTGTTTAGAGATCAAGAGGTTATTAAGAAGGCCCAAAAAACCTTGAGAGACTATTTTGAGATAAATTTGAACACTACCGTGGAAAAAAAGAGTAATCTGGGATGCAAGTAAAGCAGTTATGAGGGGGTTTCTGATTCAACAGAATTCATTAAAGAAGAGAGCTCAAAATGAGAAAAAAGAAAAAAAATGGAAAAAATAAAAGAGGGCGAGAAGAAATTGAGAGTGAAACCTAATTCACAAGAGATCCTGAGAGAAATAAAATTACATCAAGTGCAATATATGAAGGTGATGAATCAGGAAATTGAATGGAAAATTAAACAAATGAGACAAAGGACTTTTGAATCGGCAAATAAATGTGGGAAACTGCTAGCTTGGCAGATGAAAAAAAGACAAAAGTTAAACACTATTGCTAATTTAGAGGTGGATGGAAAGAACTTTCAGAATCCAGTGGAAATTAGCAAATGTTTCCAGAGGTATTTTAAACAATTATATACACAAGGGCCCCAGAAAGAATCTGACATAGACCAGTTTTTGAAAACAAATGGATTGCAAAAGATTTCTCAAGAAAATAAGATAATGTTGAACTATAAAATTACGGAACAGGAGGTAGAAGGTGCCATTCAGAATATGCAGTTGGGAAAATCTCCAGGGCCGGATGGCTTAACCTCAAAATACTATAGAACTTTGAAGGACTGGATAATTCAACCACTAAAGGAGGTTTGCAATGAAATTTTGGAGGGGAAAAAGCGCCAGAGTCGTGGAAAGAAGCATATATTACACTTATACCGAAAACTGAGTCCGAAAAAACACAACTTAAGAACTACCGACCCATATCCCTGTTAAATGTGGATTACAAAATATTTGCTGACATTCTGGCTAAAAGGCTAAAAAAAAGTACTAGGGGAAGAGATACATAAGGATCAAGCTGGCTTTCTCCCAGGCAGACACTTGTCTGACAATATGAGGAATATAATTAACATTTTGGAGAAGTTGCAAGAGGACATTAACACCAAAGCAGTTTTAATCTTTGTGGACGCCGATAAAGCCTTTGATAATATTTCTTGGAGTTTTATGAAGAAAAATCTTCAGGGGATGGGGGTCGGTCAAGGGTTTGAAAATGGTATAAGTGCAATTTACTCAGAACAAAAGGCTAAATTAATAGTTAACAATGTGGTGACAGAGGAATTTAAGATAGAGAAAGGGACACGACATGGCTGTCCGATTTCCCCACTACTCTTTATTTCAGTCCTGGAGGTTCTGTTAAATATGATTAGAAGGGACCATCTGATTAAGGGTATAAAGGTCGGAGCTAAACAATATAAATTGAAAGCCTTTGCAGATCACTTAGTATTGACATTACAGGAGCCAGAATCTAGTACTAAAAGAGTATTAGAACTGATCCAAGAATTTGGTCATGTGGCAGGATTCAAGTTGAATAAGTTAAAAACTAAATAAAAAAATTCCTTCCAGTAGCACCTTAAAGACCAACTAAGTTAGTTCTTGGTATGAGCTTTCGTGTGCATGCACACTTCTTCAGATACACTGAAACAGAAGTTGCCAGATCCTTCTATATAGTGAGAAGGTGGGGAGAGGTGTTACTCAGAAGGGTGGTGGGAATGGGAGATAGGCAGATAGCTGGGAGAGCCTGTTGACGACTCTTAACGACTGTAATAGGTCTTACAGGAAAAGGCAAGGGGTGAGAAGGTGAGAAATGGTATAGTCATGTATAGTGAGATAAGAATCCAATGTCTTTGTTCAGCCCAGGTTTTTCCATTGTTTTAAGTTTGGTAATGAGTTGTAATTCAGCAGCTTCTCTTTCCAGTCTGTTTCTGAAATTCCTTTGTAGTAAAACAGCTACTTTGAGATCTTGTATAGAATGTCCTGGGAGATTGAAGTGTTCTCCTACTGGTTTCTCTGTTTTGTGATTCTTGATGTCAGATTTATGTTCGTTTATTCTTTGACGTAAGGTTTGGCCTGTTTGTCCAATATAGAGAGCTGAAGGACACTGTTGGCATTTGATGGCATACACAATGTTAGACGATGAGCAATTAAATAGTCCCGAGATGGTATGTGTGATGTTGTTGGGGCCAGTAATGGTGTTGTCCGGATGTATGTGGCAGCAAAGTTACACCCGGACAACGGTCTCTAAGGAACGTTTAGTTGAATCTGCCATTGTCACAACTTTAGGGGTTTGCAAATGCCTGCAATTCTGCAAACGGACACTAGATGGCGCCACCAGGTGGTGAGATGCACCACTGTCGATCAACCAGCGTAGATTGCTGCCTTGGCCACGCCCTTGCATCAACGCCATTGCTGAAGCCATGTGCTGTGTGCTGTGGGAGTAGCCACGACCTCCTCCTCTTCTTCGACGTCCCCTGGAACTCCTTGTCTGGTAACTAGGGGTAACGGCCTTGGTGCTGTCTTGACCAGGTTCACGTGTGCAGTTCCTGATTAAATGGGAAGAGGAACCACAGCGAAAACCGTGTCTAACTGCAAAAGCATTTACTGTGTTCTCAAACTCAGCATCCCCACTCTTAGGAACAGCACAACTCCCCTTTGAAGACAAACCTCTTTCTCTTTGCCTTTTATTCTGTTCATCTGCAAGCCGAGAAGAAATGTATTCAAGGGTTAATTCAGCTGAAGGCATAGCTTCCAAAGTTAAAGCTAGAATCTCATAGTGTCAGGGAACTGACATCGGAGCGAGAGGCGAAGGGGAGGCTCCCAGATGATGCTGGCGAAGGACCCAGCAGCAGGGGGAGAAACAGCTCAGTAGAGGGGGAAGCCAATCAGCGCAACACCAGGGATAAAGGGGGGCAGATGGGGGAATTGGAGAGAGGGCTCCAGGACTCTTCACTGGACATCAGTGAGGAGAGCCCAGGTCCTCCGCTACCCACGCCTTCCCTGCTCAGAAGACTCCCGCGCAGTGAGAGGAGGAGGAGACTGGGTGTCAAACAACTTTTATGCTGGAAGGTTCAAGAAACGCCCACTGACGGATTCTGCCAGTGACTGAGGCAGCCACGATGAGAAGGGGCTGTGCAGTCAGAAAGCTTTAACAAGGCAAATTAACCGAGAAAGGCACCAGTAACTCATACCTATTACAGCAATCCGTCAGTCCCTGAAAGTTGCTCGTGCGCAGCAGCAGGCAGGTAGCATCATGAGCAAGACTGGAGGAGCGAACGCCCAGGAGGGAGCAGCTGGAGGGCAAACTCTGGTGGAGAGGAACCGAGAGTTGGAGCAGCATGTGGCCATCCTGACGGCACGGCTGGACGAAAGGCGGTCTCAAGATGCACAGGTCAGGCCCACCCCCATAGCAAGGAAGGTACCGGGACTGGTGCACAAATTTGGAGGGAACCCGCAGGAATATAGTGCGTTCCGAATGGAAATAGAGTACGCCTTGAAACTGCAGGATGACGATTTTGCAGACAATGGGGCGAAGGTGGCATATGTCGTGGGTCACCTGCAAGATGGGGCCAGGGAATGGATCAGGCCCCTTATGGCAACGCAGAATGCCGCCATGCAAGACCTGAGGAAATTCTTTCAGGCGATGGACGCAATGTTTTCCAGTGATGTACAACAAAGTGTGAGTAAGCGGGAACTGATGAACTGTAAACTGGGGAACCAGTCAGTTAGAGACTACTGGTCGTGCTTTGCGATGATAGTTCACCGCCTCGGGTGGCAACTGGACTCTGAACCCATACAAATGTTATTCGAGGAGGGGTTATCCCCTACAGTGAAGGATGAGCTTTCCCGCGCACCCTGCCTGCAGGGGATGGACCAGCTGACCAAGGCTGTGCTTGCGATTGGCGTACGGCAGGAAGCGCGGGCCCAGGAGAGGCGGGAAGGGAGAGAGCAACGTTGCCATGACTACCGCATTCCTGAGATACCAAAGCAGCCTTCCCCGCCAGCGGAGCCAATGGAAATAGATGGGGCACGCGCGGGGGAAGTTTCAAACACCAGCGAAGGGCGCAAAAAGGAGGGAAAAGATTGAAAAACCACCAAGAAGTGTTTCCTTTGCCAGTGGCCAGGACATTTTGCCAGAGCCTGCCCTCAAAGAAAGGCCTGGCAAGGAATGGTGGGAGCCGCAGGGGGGGAGGAGGAGGTGGTAAAGGAACAGGGAACAGGGAAACGGGAACGCTTGGCTGCCACTCAAGGGGCACAGCAGCCAGGCCAGTAAAAGTGCCCCAACCAGACCCCCCCAAGGCGGCAATAGCCATCAAAGTGGTGCTAGAACTCTCGAACGGGCACCCAGTCAAGGTGAAAGGGATGCTGGATTCAGGCAGCTCATGTAATTTCTTCAGCAAAGACTTTGCATTAGAGCAGTGTTTCCCAACCTTTTTTGGGCAAAGGCACACTTGTTTAATGAAAAAAATCTCACGGCACACCACCATTACAGCCCCGTGACGTCAGCGCGCAGTCATGGTAGTGGTCGACCTACTGACAAAAATGTGCCACTTTATAGCTTGCTCGCATCCACCTCCCCCCCAGGACCCCCTCCACCCCTGGACCGACCTGTGGAATCAACTTTGTCCCCTTCGGCGGTCACCATCTTCTGTGGATTCGAAACCCGCTTCCCACCCGCTCTTATACCTGCCAACTGGGTGGTCCTCCCCGTCTGATTCTTCTTCTTCGGAAAAAACCTCTCCTCCCTCCTCATCGGAGTCAGAAAATCCCTCAAACCCCTCTTCATCATCTGTGGGTCCAAATTGCTCCTCCCAGAACCTCTCTAGGGGTTTGGGTTTGTCCAGGAACCGGTGGTGGAATACCTCCACCAGATAGCTGTCATTGAAGGCTTCCGTGGGAACCCACGTGTTTTCGGACCCGGGTTCTCCCTCCCAAGCTACCAAATACTCCACCTGGCGCCCTCGCCACCTTGAGTCCAGTATTTCCGTGGCCCTGTGATGGTGTTCCCTTTCTTCTACCTGCGGGTGTGTTGTGACTTCTCCCTTTTGCCCCTGGAATCCCCGCCCCTCCCTATGCGGTGAGAGCAGGGACCTGTGGAAAACCGGGTGTATTTTCATGCTATCAGGCAACCTGAGCTTAAATGCCACGGGATTGACTTGCTGTGTTACCTCAAAAGGTCCCAGCCGTCTGGGTTGCAGCTTCTTGCACCCCCCTTTGAAAGGTAGCCCTTGGGTGGACAACCACACCCGGTCCCCCACCCGTATGGTCTCCCCTTCCCTGCGGTGCTTGTCTGCCTGCCTCTTGTAAGTTCCCTGCGCAGAAGACTCCCGCGCAGTGAGAGGAGGAGGAGACTGGGTGTCAAACAACTTTTATGCTGGAAGAGGTTCAAGAAACGCCCACTGACGGATTCTGCCAGTGACTGAGGCAGCCACGATGAGAAGGGGCTGTGCAGTCAGAAAGCTTTAACAAGGCAAATTAACCGAGAAAGGCACCAGTTTACGCACGAGTAACTCATACCTATTACACATAGCTTTTATCAAGAGAAGACAACAATATGTATGACTGCTGCTCCATAGAGAAAGGAATGCCCAGCTGTCTTAGTTGATTAAAGGCAGACACCATTTTGGCAACATGTTCTTTCACACACGCTCCCGGTTGGTGACGTAAATCAAACAAACATCTTGTAGCATGGATCTTGGCCCCCGTTTTTCTGGAATTTAGCCGCTGCAGAACTGTCCAGACCTCATGCGTGTTCTTTAACTCAGAAACATAAGGCATTTGCTCTGGTCCCACTGCCAAAACTAATAGACCTTGGGCTTTCCTGTCGCGTTTCTGTGAAGCTGCTGCTGCTGCTTTGTCTTCTGCAGACGCGTCTGCAGCTGCCTGTAAAGGTGGTGCTTCAGTACAACTCCACAACTCTTTTGCTTGCAACCAAACCCTTACTCTAGCCTTCCAATCTTGCCAATTTTTCCCATTGAGTCGCGTAAACGGGACAGCAAAACTTTCCTGGGACTCTGCCATCCTCCCTGGGGCTTAGGTACAATACTCACACACCTGTAGACCGTCTCCCAGCTGCTGAGGTGGCTCCTTGAGGAATAAGACGTTTCCCAGCGAGTACAAACTGCGCAGTGCCTGTTTAAAACTTTTTCTAGGCACGTTGCAGGACTCAAGCTGCTTTGAAGGCTTTCGTTGTCCGCTTTCTGTCTTCGCTCCAGTCCTTTCATAAATCACTCTGAACTGCACTCCTTATCTCCTTGACGTACAAACAGCCATAACCTGTCCATTAAACCTGTCCATTAAACGGAGGCGGCGCGAACGGCAATGGCGGTCTCCTTCGCGCTGTGAAGGGGAAGCTCTGCAGAAACGGGTCGTCCGCTACGGCGAAGCGGAGACCCACACCGGAAAACCACAGGCAGAGTGAGCCTGTGGCCGTGGGACTCGGCGGGCACCAGAAGCGCCCCCCAAAACGAAGAAGGGACCTCGTAAGGGGCTCCGGAACGTGGAAGGGCTGGCGCGGTGCTGTGAGTCAATCGCTCTTTCTGTGGAGTGAAGCCGCATAGCTGCTGTCGGTGAGCGCTGACCTTTTTTCCTGGGAACATTCGGCTTGAAAAGTAAAACCCGTGAGTAAGAGGGACTGAAGAAATTAGAGACTAAATTAGTTTAAAATTCGGCCAAAGCGGGAGGCGCAACCAGGAAGTCCGTCTCCCGGTTCTGCTTAAAGACTTAAAGCAAAGGCTTTGATCTCTCTGGAGCCTTTGAAGTGGCGTTAAAGGTTTTTTACCCGTGTATCATTTGAACTGTTTTTATGGATACTTGTGGACTATTTTCTTTCTTGATTTTGGACTTTGCTCTACCTCTCCTTTTGGATCTACAAATTTAATAAGAAACCTAGGCAGTCGGACTGCCAGAGCGTTAGATCTGTCAGATTGTGGACTTTGTTACTTTGCTATCCTGAACTGTTACATTTGAGTGTTACCTGAGCTGCTACACTGAAACATCGCTTCTGGCACTTTTTAGAGACAGTGTTTCATCTTAAAGATTAACTCTGCTAACTATAAGAGAGCTGAAGGTCTTACACTTAATTTTATTTACGGCTATTAGCCCATAAAATATGTACAAACGTAAAAGGGCAGAGGCATAAAGACCGATATATTCGGCACCAGAAAGAGAACACCACGATGCAAGGGTGGGACATTGAGCCGAGCCAAATAACAGCTTGGGGCCCGGAGAGCTCCAAGGGACGGATCGCAGAAAAAGGAAAACTGAAAACGACATCCGACATGCACTCTCATCATAACTGTCCGATTAGTTTTGATGTTGTTGTTGTTTTTTAGTGGTTTTTGTGTGTGAGATAACCGCGTTCAGGAATCTCGCCACCTGCAGAGTTACAGAAGGATCTGTATCCTGCAAAAGTAGTGCGGCGTGTGACTCAACAGGCCTGCCAACCAAGCGCAATAAAACAGGACCCAGGAATTTAGTCCTGGCTATGCTATGTAGGGGACAGTTGAACATTATATGTGGAAGAGATTCAACAGTTTTCCCGTCACACATGCATAGCGGAGACACCAAACCCCTGGAAAATCTGTGGCTCAGCAGGTTCGATGGAAGGACATTGAACCTTGCACGAATAAATGCAAGTCGGTGTGGTACAGATGAAAGAGATGACATGTATGATGGAAGGCCAAGTGGTGGGGTTATTCCGTGATACCTGGGGGAGCAGACACCCCCACCTCTGGCGAGGTTGTGTTGATTTTCAATGTCTGCTAATCTTTGCTCTATAAGGCTTTTGGCTGAGCGTAAGTTCATCTTTAAGGAGTCCGCTGGGGAAATTCCGATGCTCAGAAGTTTGGCTTGGATTTTTCCTACCCACGGATTGACAAAGTCGTCCCGCCAGAGGCACTGGAAAAGGTAATGGTCGGGAAGCCTATGCCAGCTGGACAACCAATAGCCAAAGACTCGCTTCCAGATGACAGTCTCCAATGATGCAATCCTTAACTCCAAACGTATGGCTGCGTTGCTCACACACGTGGGGAGTTTCAGGAGGCGACGGAGAAACTGATTCTGCAATGTCTCAAGCGATGTTAGATTGGACCCTGGGGCCCAGAGCGGGGCAGCATAACAGAGGGTGGAAACCACTTTTGCGTGGTATACCTTCAATGCGGAGGGATGTGGGAGGCTCCGTCGGCCGCAAAAAAATTGGAGTAGAGTATAAAGTATTGTTTTCCCTTTGTTTAGTAAATGTGGCTTCCAGCTTAGGTTGTAGTGAAAAAAGACTCCCAGGTATTTAAATTTGAAAACCTGTTCTAATTTGACTCCATCTAACTTCCAGCTGTAAGTTTTCCGAGACCTGGTAAAGACCAGGACTCCCCTGTTGTATTCCCAGCAATGGCGGCGCCGACTAGGCTCTGTCTTACCCGCCTTGGCTGAGTCTTGGCCTTTCTTTCCGATGTACGGGTTGACGTCCTCGCCCCAGAAATTAGGATCTGGAAGGAAGGAGAGAAGCGTTTCTACGGAAATTCTCATCGTACGTTAGAGCGGCATTTTGCCCCGCGAGCACGTGGGCCCTCCTCACATGAGCCAGGTACGCAACCAAATCCATGGAGCGCCGTGGATAAGCCGCACAAACGACTCCCATAAATACCTGGTATCCATCCAGCCAGTTCTCGAAGGTGCGCTCTGCCCTAGGCGCCCTATACCTCCGCCTACCGTAGGAGCGCCTCTTCTCACCTTTACCCGTTATCTTAGTCGGGGGGAGAAGGGTAAACATGTCAACATAGTCACCATTGAGGATCTTATTCCTCTTCTTCTGTGACAAATGGTTCCCCAAAATATAATCAGTGGGTTGATTAGTAGCGGCTTTTACATCTTCCACCAATGCCCCATCCTTCCATTCTAGCACGCCATTAAAGGTTCTACGATGGGAATTGGCCCTCCTTTCATGTGCCCAAAGTGGAATCCCATGATTCGCCTCACCCAAACCCCAGTAACCATCCAAGGGGCCCTCGCTATCCGAATCAGAGGATGACGTACCTGAGTCGTCCTCCGTCTCGGACTGCTTACTTCTTTTCTTCTTCGAAGAGGTATGTTTCTTCTTGGACTTTCTTTTCCCTCCTTGCACCTCGACGTTGGCTGGGTTCACGCTGGCGGCTGCCTGGACAACTTGGGGCTGCGCGTGCTCCTCCTCCAAGGAGGAGCCCGCACTGTCCTCGGTAGAGCTGTGCTGGGTCTGCTGCTCCTGAAACACACTAGGGATATCTACAACGTGTGAAACAGCGCTGCCACTGGCCCCCGTGGCCGTCGCCCTCCCCTTCCCGGTACTTTTTGCAGGCGCCTTTCCTTTACCACTGCTTTGGTTGGCTTTTCTAGCGATGGCTGCCTGGGCACGGGTATTAGGGCGGCTGACGGTAGCCGTGACCGACGGGGTGCTAACTCCACCCCCTGCTGAGCTGCCCTTGACAGCTGGGAGGAGTATCTGGTATCACGTCCTGTGATGGTTCAGGGACCGGCAGGGACAAAGTCCCTCTGGACCTGCACTGTTTGTAAAAGGTTTCGAAAGCTGCCATGAAACATTGGGCAAAAGCTTGGGGATCACATGGCATGGCCGGCACCTGGGCACCACCAATGCCTGCGGCAGGTGCGACTTGATTTCCTGAGGTGGATGGTTGCTGGTCCCCACCGGAAGCCATTTGCTCTCCTGACGTAGCAAGGGTAGGTACTAAGACTATTCGTTTGATAATACGGTGCTGTCCCCCCCTAGGATGACTGTGTTCCCCGCTAGTCAGTGCTCACTAAGATGACCTAAATTGTGCTCAGCTCAGCATTGACTGTGAACTCCCCCCTAGTTCAGTATATCCTAAGCAAACTTACAAACCACCACCGGCCAATGCCCAGCTGTTGGCAACACCACCTAAAGCTGCACCCAGTTCAGTATTGTTTACAATGACTTGGCACAACATTGAATCTGGAAGGGCTGGTTGCCCTAGTTCAGAATTATCAACACTGACCCAGCTGTTCCCTTACCTGTGGTACTGGCTGCCAAGTTCAGTACTATTGGCACTGGCTAAGGTTCAACTTCAAATAGAAATGCAAGCTGCAACAAAGTTCGAATAATCTCAACACTGGCTTAGCCGTTACTTAACTCTTTTGTTAGCAGAACTAATTCCAAGAAATACCTACGCTGGTGCAGCTGTAACTTAAACCAGTAAAAGCTAGTTCAGAACCACTAGACGTTGGCAGGACCTATTCTAATAATACCTACGCCGGTGCAGCTGTGACTTAATTCAATAAAAGCTAGTAAGACCCACTAGCTCTATTAAGTAAAAGAATTAATTTTTTTTTAAATTTTATTATTATTTTATTTAATTATTTATTATTTTTATTTATTTATTTATAAAAATCAAATACTGCTATTATTAGCTTTTAACTATATATTGAATTGTAAATCCTAACCAGTAAACTCAAATTAAATTTTCCTAACCAATTGGTTCAAGCAAAACCCCAATCCCAGTGAGTGAGGACGTTTATATTTATAGAGGCTATTAGTTCAACTTCCTGAATGAAGGAGAGGGCTTAACTAACCACTGCCAAATAATCTCCACTATACCAGGCACTGTGCCCCAACAGCATAAAAGCCACTTAATTATTTACAGCACTCAGCACTTTAGCACCAACAGCATAGAAGCCACTAACACTATACCAGAGCAGAAAAATAACCCTGTAAAATAATAGCAATTAAATCAAACAGCGTCTGTTATACTGCCAAATAACGCACACCAAGCCACCTAACTATACGAAGAATAGGGATGAATGCTCTAGCAGTTAGCAATTTATTCCCAGCGTCAATAAGCTACGCGGGCTAAGTTTGTGGGGCTAAATATGTTTTGAATTATCCTGCCAGAAACCCCCGCCTCACTCAAAAATGGCCGCCCTGGCTTCAGCACGTGGCCAAGATGGTGCTGGCAGACTGCCCACACTCTGCCCTTGACCAATATGGCGTCCCGCACAGCAGCACTCAGTAATTAATTCCCAGTGTTAATAGGCTACAATAGACTGCTACATAAAAACCGCTATAACTGTGTAAAAAGCTGCACTTGTGAGGCTAAATATGTGTAAAAGTATCCTGCCAGTGACCCGCGCCTCACTCAAAATGGCCTCCCCGGCTTCAGCATGTGACCACAAACAAAATGGCGCCGACAAGCTGCCCACACCCCGTGCCTTTTCCAAAATGGCCGCCCCCGCTTCACCCACGTGCACTACTAAGATGGTGCTGACGACCTGCCCTTACAGTGGCCCTTACCAGAAATGGCCGCTAAAACTTCAAGAATGATCACCCAAAGAGGCGGGGTGCTGCGGAATCCTTGGCAACCTGACACAACAATTCAGAAGAGTGAGGAGATGAGGGCTACTGGGAAGGGAAGGAGGACAGCGGGGCGCGCAGGGGCAGCAAGGTAGATCAAAACAAAACACTCACAGCACGCCTGCCTTGGTAGTAAGAAGGAGACGGAAACACGGAAGAAGCAGCAGGGAGGGGGAAGTGGAGCAATCAGTGAGCTCCGTGCACGCCTACCGGCTCTTAAGAACAGCCACGGGGCTTTCACTCAGTTACAATGTGGCGCGTTGCCGATCGCAAGGAAGGAGGATGGGGCGCAGCGGAAAAGCGGTGGAAGCAGCACCCCCCAAGCGGCATAAAGCCCTGGCCGCCAGCAGCGGAAAGGAGGAAACTAGTACAGGTCAGGAGCGTCCCGCAGCGCCAACGTTACCCTTCCTGATTCTGCCGATGGCGCGACGAAGCTGCAGCCCCCTTCCAAATCAAATCAGCGAGAACTCCACTAGTCCAGCAAAACTGCGATAATCCAGGCAAAGGGACCAAAGTATCTCCGCGATTAAAATACCCGCTCAGCTGGAAGGGGCAAAGAGGGCAGTCCCCGGGCGTGCCTAGCCTTAAATAGGCTAGACCACGCCTCCCCGGCCCGCTGATTGGCGGGCCGGGTCGCCCGGGGATTCCCTACTCTCGCGGGGGCAAAGGCGAGCCCCGCGTGAGGATGTGGGAGGATTTCTGCACGCAACCCCCTCTCCTCTCAAGTCGGAAATGGCTTTGTTGGTTTTTGCTTTGTTTTGTTAGTCCATGTAGCGTTTTTGTATTGTATTTGTATTGTTTTTTCTCTTTTCTTTTTTGTTTGTAGTGTTGTGTTGGAAATGTTGAAAAAGTAATAATTTTGGTTGTCCTCTGCTGAACATTCATGCCCCCCCAAGCTCTGCAAACGTGGCAGACAATGCCTTCCCTGCAGTTGCACTGCCAAAAAAGTTCAGTTTTACTTTTAAGGACAGGCCATCTGTGCTAAAGAGAGGGTGCAGATATAAGTCTCCTTCTTTTGGACCACCCAATTTACATAAAAATAAGACAAGATTAAAAGTGTTGAGTTTTCCCCGAGCTGTGGCTGCTACTTCCTGAGCATGAGAGATGAAAAGGGCCTGTATGGATTTGGCAAAGTCAGTTCGAGAATCATGACCAAGGGTGTCCAAAAATAGCAAAAGCCAAACTTTGGGCTCAGAGTTGATCTGTGTCCCTCCAGATTTTGCTGGTCTCCAATGCCCATCACCATCATGACCAGTGGTCTGGGATTATAGGATCTGGAGTCCAGAAACACCTGGAGGGCCTGAGCTTGAAATTAGGAGTGTCAGTTTTTCACTCTGGGCCTGAGACATTCTGAACAAAGGGACAGTCTCTGCAAGAGCGCTCCAACGCTGAAACGAAAAATATGGCATGTCAAACAATAGCTTGGGATCACACATCCACTCTGGAAGTCCTAAGGCCAGATGTGTGGGAGCTGTTTGGGCTTACTCACTGATCAGAGAAAGGAGTTCTGGGCACGTCATTTTTTTTAAAAAGCATTCCCTTCTTTTCCTTTTTTACTTTATGCAAGTGGGTTCTGAAACAAAACGTTGCAACTTGGCGAGTACTTATGCCCAAGGCCAGCCTAAGACATTTTGCTGCCTGAGGGAAAGGACAAAATGCACTGAGGTCAGCTGGGTTGTTAGAAAGGTAGCGGGCAGAAAGGAAGCAGCCTAGTCAGGAGGAGGAGCTGAGGAGAATACTTTGCTGATAAATCTCATGGTAGTAATGTGCCTAGATAATTAACATTTTATGTACAAGTATGAAATTGGTATTGTTTACACAGTTGAACAAAAATGTATATTTCCTAATAACATCAACTCTGATTTGGACCTATTTACAGTATATCCTGAGATTTTGCCAAGACATCTATATTTTGCATTATCCTCCAGACATGCCTGGAGTTGTTCAGTGACCATCCATTCAATCACCTTGCCCAGGAATGGAAAGTTTGAGACTGGACAATAATTGGGCATAATGGCCAGGTCCAAATATGTCTTTTTAATAAGCAGTTGAACAATCACTTCTTCAGGTGGTAGGTTTCACTCGTTCAAGTCTGTCCACATCCTCAGAGGCAACAGGTTGTAATGGATCGCATCCAACTTGACTAGACCCAGTGGCGTAGTGGGCTGCGGGGGCACAGGGGCAGTCGCCCCAGGCACAAAATTGTTAGTGCTGACTCAATACAGCTGCACACTTCCATCACTGGGGTCCGATGACAACGGCTTGTCCATGCGCTCAGGTAAGTGACCTCTCCAGACAATGGGATGGCTCTTCTTTTCTTATCTCTGTGGCTGTGATCCCCTGGGTGATGTGGATGCCATTAGGCAGTCGAATGCGCATGCATACTCCGTCTGTTTCCCTCCCTCCTACCCCCTCCTCCACGTGGCCCCGGGAATTGGCAAGCCATCCTATGTCTCTGACTAGGCAGAGCTCTGGCACCCTCCTACCTTGGTGGAGTCTACCTCTTTTTATCTGCAGAAAAACTCATGACAGGAGTCATCACAGGAGATCTTGGACTCTGTATCAGACCCTGATGGCAAAGGTGGTTCTGTTAGACTGTGAACCACCTGAAAGAGTCTCCTGGTACTGTTTTCACCAACAGATCCAGCAACAATGGTCCTCCTCACCGTCGCTATCGCCACTTGGTAGGCTCGACGTTGAGCTCTAACCCGTGTTTGGTCTCATTTGAAGTGGGTTTTTCACCACCAGCACTTTAGCTGTCTCGGTAATTGTTTCATCACCCTCAGCCCCAGGGGTAGAACCACAGGGTCATCCAAGTGCCATGCCATTGGAGAGGGTGCTTTTTAAGGTTTGTGGAGCAGCACCCTCTTATTCCCCACCACCAAATGTACTTTCCATGTGTTTGGCCACTGTCTATCGGGTCTCCCCAGATGAATTTGCTATTAGAAGGAGACATGTGAAGCCATAATCCTGGAAAGAGATTCTGGAGAGAAGCACTCGACCCAATTTTAGCCTTTGATTCTGTGAGAGGCGCCCAGTGCTTGGTCTTACTAGCTGCAGCTCAAGTTTAACTATGTTTACAGCAGAGGAGCAAGTCCTGGAGGGCTGGCTTCCTATTCTGCCTCTATGGGTGAGTTGGCATTGATGAGGAAAATTCCGGGGTGTGAGGCTACTCAACAGCCCAGCTCGTTGGGCAGAGCCCGCGGGTACTTGCGGTCAGAAATGAAGGAGATTCCAGCCACAAATTGGAGCAAAACAGCGGTCAGGAGACCAAGATCTTTTTTTGTTGCGCAACAGGTTCCCACAGGAGTAAGAACCCCGAACATGGGGTGACATTGACTTTTAAAACTTCCCACATTGCGTACAGACCCAATCGCCTTCTCAATCCAGCCCGCGGATGGTCCAGGAATCAGCGTGTTTTAACATGAGTATTCTACTCTTGCTCAAAATGCATCTCTGGGTTATTTGTGGGGCATAGGAATCTGGGCTGGGACAAACTTCTGGGATCCGATTGTGAACAGAATGTGAGTAAACACTTTTTATACTTTTATAGAAGACTGTGTCATGTCTTATCTTTTATGAGGGAATAAGGGGGAAATACCAGAACAGTTATTATAGAGGCTTTAGCGAGCCTGAGCAAACGCATCCGCTGCCAATTTTAGAAGAGGGGAATGTTACTCTGCTAAATTGTGGAACTTGTTAAGACAAGTTGGATAAGGATATAATCAGACAATATATCCTCTCCTGCATCCCTGAACATTCCCACAGGTCTGAGGGACGATGGACAGGCCATAGGCAAACATGTCCAGACTTCTCACTCAGTACAAGCTTAACACAGGCAAACATGTCCAGGCACCTCTTAAGTAAAGCTAAAGGTAAAGGGAGCCCTGACCATTAGGTCCAGTCGTGACCGACTCGGGGTTGCAGCGCTCATCTCACCTTATTGGCCGTCGAGGGAGCTGTCATGCAGCTTCCGGGTCATGTGGCTAGCATGTGCACGGAAACGCCATTTACCTTCCCGCCGGAGCGGCACCTATTGATCTACTTGCACTTGGACGTGCTTTCGAACTGCTAGGTTGGCAAGAGCAGGGACCGAGCAACAGGAGCTCAGCCCGTTGCGGGGATTCAAACTGCCGACCTTCTGATCAGCAAGCCCTAGGCTCTGTGGTTTAGACCACAGCGCCACCCGCGTCCCTCCTGCACATCCATACCCTGGTGCAAGTCTGGTGATGGGCTCTTGGTTTCTTTGGCCAACTAACTGCTCAGTAATTGTCACCTTTGGGCACTTCCCTGGGTGTACACGTGTCCTCACGCTTGAGGCATTATGGCGGGAGATAGAGGGGGAAAGAGTCATTTCCTTAAGGGCAAGAATGGCGTTGGAATGGAGGAAATTGATGCAGAGGGTTGAGTTTCGAGGATTTTCTGAAGTGAGGGGCTTTCCCTAAGCTGGCAGTCCATAAGGGAAGTGGCTTGACAGATTTCTTGCAACAAAGGATCACTTTTGGCAATAGAAAGCAGTTAATGGGCTTTTGATGGACTGAGTCCATTGTGTTGGGATTCGCAGGATACTGGATAAGTCTGCAGGCTTCAACAGGATGATGCAATACTCTGCTGGGTCAGGGTGACTCAGCAGGAGTGTGATTAGTGTAATTGGCTATCACCTGTTTTAAAAAGGAAAGCCTGTCTTAACAGGGGGTGTGGTGGTTGTGCTGTAGTGTGGTGGTGCTGTGGTGGAGAGTATTCGTTTGTAAGTACTCTGTATGGACTGACTGTTTTGTAAATGCCTGTATATAGCTCACATTAAAAAGGACTGCACTGAAAAACCTGGAACTCTTAGCGTTTCGCTGAAAACGCCGCGTGGAATACGCGACAGGGTTATGGGCCCAGCACGCTTCCGCTGCGCAAGAGTACAGGCGGCAGTTATCTAGCCGTGGGTGCTGGAGGTGAGCTGCAGGGATGGAGCAGTCCAGAACTGGCGTGTTGCTGGAGAAGCTGACGGCCACGAACTACAGCACCTGGTCGGTCCGCATGCAACACTTCCTCAAGCGTGAGGGCCTGTGGAAAGTGGTGGAAGAGCCACCGCGGCCCCCTGAGGAGGATGAAAAGGATGAGAAAGCTTTGGCTACAATCATCCTTGGAGTGGACGACAGCCAGCTAGTCTACGTAGCTGATAAGGTGACGGCAAGTGAGGCGTGGAATGCGCTCAAGGCTGTCCATGTGCGAGAGACAGCTGGCTCACTGATAACACTGACCAGGAGACTGTACCGGTGTCGGAAGAAACCAGGGGACTCCCTGGTAAACCACCTTAAATTCCTAACAGGCTGTTTCCAGGAGCTAGCCTCAAGAGGGAGGCCTGTGGGGGAAGAGGACAAAGTCTTTATAGTCCTGAGTTCCCTTGATGACAGCTATGATATGCTGGTCAACTCCCTCGAGTCTGTAGAGACTGATAAGCTGACTCTGGAATACGTGACCGGACGGTTGTATGCAGAGGAGGACAGGCGTGCAGAGCGAAAGATGACCTCAGCCCAGCTGTTGGAGCATCCCAGAGGGAACAACAGCCGGGAAGAGCAGAGGTGTCGGGAGCCGGAGAAACAGCCAGGAGGAGCTGCTGCAGACCAGCCGGTGGTCAACAAAGTAAAAAGGTGTTTTTGCTGCAAGTCCAGTGGACATCTGCTGCGGGACTGCCCGAGAAAACAACAAAAACAGTGGAAGCACAAGTGGCAGCAGAGGGAGTCTACCGCTTGGGTGTCTGCAGATGGTCAAGAAAATGAGGAGCTGTGGGTTCTGGACAGTGGAGCTTCTCAAACCTTTTGTAAAAGAAAAGGACTGCTAACTGATGCTAGGGCTTCAAACAAAAAACATGTAAGTCTTGCTATGGGCCAGAAAGCTAATGTGGTTTGTGAGGGGAAGGTTGTGTTCCCACAGCTGGGACACACATTCAGGAATGTGTTGTGTGTGCCTAGTTTGCAAAACAATCTCCTGAGCATTCCTGATTTGGCAAAAGCAGGCTTTGAAGTAAATTTTGTGGGAGATCAGTGCCAGATAAAGCTGTCAGCATCGCCCTAGAGCCAGTGCGCCAACTGGACTCATGCACCTCAACCCCGACTGGGCTAGGCGAGCTGGGTAGCACCGCCAGAGACCTCCTTTCTCACAGGAACAGGTCACAGTGCTGTGGACTCACAGCTTAGAGCTGAGAGCACCGGATTCACTGTCTCAATACTACAGTCGTTGCGCAGCAGAGTTTTGCAGAGTCTTGCAGAGTATAAACCACTCGGAGAGCAGCTCTGTAGAATATCTTCCTTTTATTCTGTAACTACAACTATGGTACAAAACTATATACAGAGCTGAATATTCTAAGCATAAATCAATGCTACACTGAGAGTCTGCAGCTGCTCTTAGCAGCAACCTTATCTCTAGGATCTCTAACACTCTCACTTTCTCCGATACACTGACTGACTGACTCTCTCTCTCTCACACACAGATATGTTGCTGGGCAGAATAAGTAGATAGGCAGGACACGCCTCCTTCTCTCTGGAGAGTCAGCAGAGACCATCAGGAGATCATCAGGAGATTCTTGGGTATGGGTGGGGTGAAATCTCCTCATCCTCCCCCATTTCATCCGACCATTTCAAGAATCTTTTAACATAACTGCAATTTACATAAAATACACATTGTGACAATGCGAATGAATAAGCAGCTTCTGGAAAAATCTTCACACACATTTCTTCCTCTCAAATGCAAATTGACATCTCTAATAGGCAGATTTGAACAAACCACTTTTCAGAACTCAAACACACGCTTTCCTTCAAATATCAGGTAAGGAAATAAATAAAGCGTTTTGTGCTACTACTCTCAGCACACTTCATGCTAGGTTTGAAAACCCCACCAGAGTTGCTCGTGACCGCAGTCTTTGCAAACTCTTCAGAAAACCTTTTCGGTGGTACACCCTTGGTTGTTCTCTCGGATCTGCGCAAAACTCTCTGATCCTCTTGTTCTGGTGCTTCCTCCTTTTTGGGAAAATGGGGAGCTAAAGTATATGAAGCTGCTAAGTCTGAGTCAGCGTCAGACTCACCTGAGGCTTTTGTGCTCTGATAATCTGTGCCATCATCTGGAACTACATTGGCATCAGGATTATCACCACCAACAACACTTGCCTCCCTCTTAACTTTCTTTGCCCCTTTTGCACCATCATCACAAATGGGATGGCACTGAAAAACACCAACTCTGTCCCATTGTGGATTGTCATCAATACTCCTGGTCAGCCTTATGGTTTTCGTGTCTGTGATCAGAACACGATAAGACCCTTTCTCATATCCTAGGAAAACACCATGTTCTCCACGCTTGCTCAGTTTGTCACCCTGCGAGGTGTGCACCCAAACCTCCGAACCAAAAATTTTAAAATGCTTTACACATGGCTTTCTTCCGTGAAGCATCTCATATGGGGTGCAATTTACACTAGACTGGTATCTCCTGTTATACACGTGACAGAAAAACGAAAGAGCTTCGGCCCAATAGGGATTGGGCAGCCCCGAATCATGTAACAGCGTTCTGATTCCTTGCTGCAGGGTCTGGTTTACTCTCTCACATAAACCATTTTGCCAGGGTGATCTGGGCATGGCGGTCCTATGCTCAATGCCCTGTTCAGAAAGAAAACTCTCAAACTCTTCTGAACAAAACTCTCCACCCCTGTCTGTGAAAAGAAAACGTACATTCTCATTATGTACATTTCTGAGCCATTTACAAAACTGGCGAAACTTGGTAAAGGCTTCAGACTTTTTCTGCAGCATATAGACCCAAACATATTTCGAATAGGAGTCTATCAGAACCATGAAAAACCTTGAATTGCCTCTAGAGAGCGCTAGAGGCCCCACTAAGTCTGCATGAATGACTTCATATGGTTTCTTGGCCTCTCTCCCAGACTCTGTACCTTTGGGAGCTTGCCTTGCCTTACTCTCAGCACAAGAAACACATTTCATGTGGTAGGGACATTCTTTCAACTTCATACCCTGAACCATATCAGGCATTTTTGCCACAGCCTAGAAATTCAAATGACCATAAACGCGATGGTAATAATGAATACATTGGTCATGCAACTTCTCATTCTTATCTACAGACAAATTGCAACACTCTTTCTCAGTTGCTTCTGCAGTGCCTGTACCTGAAACAAAAGGCAATTGGTACAATCCATTTACACATTTTGCATACAAAATGAGCTTGCCATCTCTAAGAATTTCACAGCGAGATTTAGCAAACACCACCTTAAACCCTTGATGATCAAGCTGGGAAACACTCAACAAATTGTCCTGAATATCAGGCGCATACAGGACATTCTTAATAGTTGCATTCAGGCTCTTTAAGAACACAGTTCCCTGAGCCACACTCGTGAGAACTGTCCCATCTGCTTGATGAATTTCTTTCTCTTGCTTCTCAAGCTGAACAAAGAGATTCTTATCTTTGGCCACGTGGTTTGAACATGCAAACCTGCTGCCAGAAAAAGTTTTACTGCCGAGCATACCTGATAAGGCAGTTGAAACAAAGTTAAGAATTGGCAGCTCTCCCAGAGAAAGTGAAAGGGAGGAGGTAAAGATTGAGCATTTTTCTCCAGCTGCTAGCATGGAGCAGGGGAGAGAAGAAAGTGCAACAGGGACAGGAGGAGGTAGATCTACAGAGTCAATCCACCCCAAAAGCAGTCCTGAAGGTAGCCCAGGGGGTGAGATTAATGAACCAAGGAGGTCTGCAAGAAGTAATAAAGGTCAACCTCCAGACCGTTATGGGTTCCCAGCCACCATAAACCAGGTTTGTGTAACTGAGCCAGAAAACTTTGAAGAAGTGCAAGAGCTACCTACTCTAGGGAAAGAGGCGTGGTTAAAGGCAATGCAGGCAGAGTATAACTCTCTGCTAAACAACAATGTGTTTGTACCTACAGAATTGCCTGAAGGTAAAAAGCCCATAAGCTGCAAGTGGGTTTTTTAAGTGAAAAAGCTGGCTGATGGTAGTTGTCAGAGGAAAGCCAGGTTGGTTGCACGGGGCTTTACACAGAGGAAAATGATACATTATGATGAAGTGTCTGCCCCAACAGCAAAGGCTGAAACAGTAAAATCAGTTTTAGCAATGGCAAGTCTGAGAGGGTTAAAAGTTAATCATTTTGATGTTGCCTCAGCATATTTAAATGCTCCTATTGACGCCGAGGTATATTTACAGCAAATACCAGGTTATGAGCTAGAAAAAGACAGTATGGTGTTAAAACTGCAAAGGGCACTATACGGTTTACACCAAAGTGCACGTCTATGGCATGAATGCATAGACACAACTTTGAAAAAGATGGGATTCAAACAAAGCCTGGCTGATTCCTGTTTATATTCAGCAACGGTGCAAGGAAGTGTTTGTTATTTACTTTTGTATGTTGATGATATCTGTCTAATAACAACTGCACAAAAGCAAGTGTCTTGGTTTATAAACAGCCTAGGTAACAAATACAAACTGAAGTATTTGGGAGAGATTAAGAATTACTTAGGAGTAGAGGTTCAGAGAAATGAAGAGGGCGTTTACTCTCTGAGTCAGAAGGAAAAAATTGAAAAGTTACTGAAGACATATGGAATGGAGAGGGCAAATGAGGTTGACACTCCCATAACTACCCAGTACAAAAATGAACCAGAAGGGCAAAAATGTGAGAATGCAACAGCATTTCATTCTCTGTTGGGTTCTCTGTTATATTTAAGTTGTTGGACAAGACCCGACATAACATTGGCAGTGCACATGTTAAGCCAAAGGAGTGCAGACCCGGCTCAGAGAGATTGGGTAGCACTTAAAAGAATCCTAAGGTATCTGAAAGGCACAAAAGATTACAAACTGGTGCTGGATACAGGATATGATCAGCAAGTGTATGCATACGCTGATGCCAGCTGGGGGGACAGAGAAAATGGAAAGTCTACCACTGGCTATGCCATATATATTGGAAATGCCCTGGTTCAGTGGAAATCCCAGAAACAAACATTTGTTGCCACAAGTACTTGTGAAGCAGAGTACTCAGCCATAAGCGAATGTGTATCAGAAATAGAGTGGTTTGCTTGCCTAACAAAAGAGCTTGGAATACCTTCTGAAATGCCAATCACTGTGCTAAGTGACAACATGGCTGCACAACAGCTTGCCAACCAACAGAACTTTAAAAGCAAGAGTAAACATATTGCGATAAGATACGGAAATGTGAAAAATGCTTTGGAAAGAAATGTGTTAAAGGTACAGCACTGTAACACAAAATGTAATGTGGCAGATTTGTATACAAAATGTTTGGATGCTCCTAAATTTCGAGACTTAAGAGAATTATTGGGTCTCAAGCCTTTGACTTAAGGAGGAGTGTTGGGATTCGCAGGATACTGGATAAGTCTGCAGGCTTCAACAGGATGATGCAATACTCTGCTGGGTCAGGGTGACTCAGCAGGAGTGTGATTAGTGTAATTGGCTATCACCTGTTTTAAAAAGGAAAGCCTGTCTTAACAGGGGGTATGGTGGTTGTGCTGTAGTGTGGTGGTGCTGTGGTGGAGAGTATTCGTTTGTAAGTACTCTGTATGGACTGACTGTTTTGTAAATGCCTGTATATAGCTCACATTAAAAAGGACTGGACTGAAAAACTTGGAACTCTTAGCGTTTCGCTGAAAACGCCGCGTGGAATACGCGACACATTGTTCTCTCAGCAGGCGGCCACTCAGGAGCTCAGTCAAGCTGACGAAGCTCCGCTGCTCTGCAGAATGGAAACAGGCAGCGGTTCAAGAAAGATTCTGTCCACTAGAGGCCGCTAAGCGCTATTGGCTAGCTGTCCAAATCCGATGCTTACTCTTACTTCCGGGGTGGCGCCATCGGTAATGGCGGACTCCCTCTGACCCGGAGGGACCAGCTCTGCGGGAATCGGGTCTGTTCCGCTGCAGCGAAGCGGGGACCCTTGAAAAAATCACAGTTGGTTGAAGCCTGTGACCGTGGGACTCGGCGGGCACATTTTGCGCCCCCCCCAACTGGCAAAGGAGCCCAATTACGGGTTCCGGACCGGAGCGGGGAAGTGGCGCGGTGCTGTGAGTCAACTGCTTCTTCCATGGAGCGAAGCCGCACAGCCGTTACCGGAGAGCGCTGCCTTTTTCCTGGGACAATTTGGCTACAAAACAACTATCCGTGAGTAGGCTAATTTGGGAAACAAAGGGACAAAGAAGCAATTTGACACCGAAGCGGAGAGGCATAAACAGGAAGTCTGCCTTCCGTTCTTTGTAAATAGAGCAAAGCAATGAACTTGTAAGCGAAAACCTCGAAAGACGTTTGAAAAGGACTATAATTCTAACATCAAACAAGCGATTTTCCCCCTTGATTGCAGGAGAGGAGGGGGGAAACGTCTGAACTGTATTTCCTTGCAAAAAGAGAGAAAAGGAAGCTAAAATCCACCGCTTAAAACCTGGGAACGGGTTGCCAGTGAACTGTAAGAATGCCGTACTCTGAATGCGCTGTTGGTGAAAGTACTCTTTGACAGCTAACTCTGCAAGTGAGATACAAGTGAGATACAATATTTCTGGCTGGCTTCTCCTGGTTTTAAAGTAACTGGGAAATAATTGAAATTGAAACTGTCTTTTTTGTGAATTGGGGGATTAAAAGAAAAAAAGTTAATTATTTTAAGGCAACAATTTTTGACTGTTACTGTGTCCCCCTAGAGGAAGTTTGAAATTGTTACAACAACAGCTGGGCCAGGGGAATTTTCCACTTCAAAACAAGTTCTGATTGTGGGATTGACCTTGGCCATATCTAGAGTGTTATGGCAGATGGAAAGGAGAAAATAGATTTGCTTCAGGAAAAAACGACGAGGTCTGGTAGATCATTTCGTCCAGACATTGGGCTGCAGCGAAGAGCATCAACATCTGGCCCTTCTGGATTACCAATAGGAGCTGCATTGGCACAATCTAAACCCAAAGAAATGGCATCCGAAGATGTTTTGGCTCAGGCATTAGGTAAAATTAATGAATCTTTGGAAAGAATAAGTAAACAAGTAGCTGAAGCATCAGTTAAAATCGATCAAAATACCACAAGTATTAATAATTTGGGACAGAAGGTAAGTACTAACACAGAAACTATTGAGAAATTACTACAGGAATCTACCTCGACCCGAAAGACAGCTGAAGAAGCAAAGGAAATAGCAACTGCTGTAGAAGAGAAGATACCACCGAGTCACAAACAACTTGAAGACCACAGGTCAATATTGTCTATGATTGAATTGAAGGAGAAGCAAACGAATTTGAGGATCAGGGCCATACCTGAACTTGAGAAAGACAATCTGACTGACTTTCTTACGCAGGAATTTGCAGACTTTTGGAACCCAGATTTGGAGAAGGAAAACTTTAAGATAGTGAGTGCTTTTAGGCTTGGAAGAGGAGGGAAGAAGAACAGGGTGAGAGACTGTTTGATCACCCTCCGAACAAAAGAGGAGAGAGATATAATCTTGAGTCTGTACTTCCAGAAGACTTTGGAAATACATCAGTCAAAAGTGGAGATATTTAAGGACATTCCGAAATATCTTTTGGACCTTAGGTCCAATTATAGAGATTTGGTCGCCCTGCTGAGAAGCAACGGAATTATCTTTAGGTGGGAATTCCCCCAAGGCCTATCTTTCAGCTACAAAGGGAGAAAGATAAAAATAAGATCAGAGGATGACAAAGACAGATTTTTAAGAGACCACGGAGAAGACCTGCAGAAAGAAGCTGGAGAAGAGTTAAGAGCACTAGAAAGAGGAATTTTAGACATACCAAGACTACCTCCTGAATTAAAAGACCGCCTGGAGAAGGTGATACCACCAACAGATCAGGAACAGGCACTGGGTGCAGTTGGATGAGAAGCAAAGTAACTACATCATGGCTCTGCAACTATTAACCTGGAATTGTAATGGTCTCAACTCCCCCCAGAAAAGGAAAACTGTGTTTCATTTATTAAAAAAGGAACAATTGGACTTGATTTGTCTACAGGAAACACACGTAACAAGGCTACACAGGAAAGTATTGATCAACAAAAGATTGGGCCAGGAGTTTATTTCTTCAGACAAGGTTAAAAAAAGAGGGGTAGTGATTTATGCAAAGGAGAGACTATTACCGAAATTTATCTTCAAAGATGACCAAGGAAGATTGGTGGCAATTGAAATTCAAACACAAGGAGAGAAATTTATGATAGTAGGAGTTTATGCACCAAATGAGGGGAAATCTGAATTCTTTAAAAAGTTGCATGAGACCTTGATGGACTATTTGGATTATAATGTGATTTTGATGGGAGACATGAACGGAGTAGTATCTACACATATGGACAAAGCACAAAGACAGGTAGTCACTAAGGATGGCAGACTACCGAAAACCTTTTCTGAGATGACAGACAACTTCGACCTAGTTGATATCTGGAGAACAAAGAATCCCCTGGCCAGAGAGGGAACCTTCTTCTCTGAAGCCAAACTGACATGGACAAGAATCGACCAAATATGGGTAACTAGAGGAATGGCACCAAAGACAAGAAAAGTGGAAATCTGCCCAAAAACTTGCTCCGACCATAATCCTGTGAAGATGGAGATGAAACTAACACCAACTGGTTCCTTCAGATGGAGGATGAATGACAGAGATGAAGAAGTGCTTAAGAAGGCCCAAAAAACCTTGAGAGATTATTTTGAGATAAATATGAACACCAATGTGGAAAAAAGAGTAATGTGGGACGCAAGTAAAGCTATTATGAGAGGGTTCTTGATACAACAGAACGCATTAAAGAAGAGAATCCAAAATGAGAAGGATAAAATACTGGAGAAAATAAAAGAAAGTGAAAAGAAATTGAGAGCAAAACCAAAGTCGCAAGAGATTTTGAGAGAAATAAAGTTACATCAAGTACAATACATGAAAATGATGAATCAGGAGATAGAATGGAAAATCAAACAAATGAGACAAAAGACATTTGAGTCAGCTAATAAATGTGGGAAATTGTTGGCTTGGCAAATGAAAAAAAGACAAAAATTAAATACGGTTACAAATTTAGAAGTGGAAGGAAGGAACATACAGAACCCAGCTGAGATTAGAAACTGTTTCCAGAGGTACCGTATTTTTTGCTCTATAAGACTCATTTTTCCCTCCTAAAAAGTAAGGGGAAATGTGTGTGCGTCTTATGGAGCGAATGCAGGCTGCGCAGCTATCCCAGAAGCCAGAACAGCAAGAGGGATTGCTGCTTTCACTGCGCAGCGATCCCTCTTGCTGTTCTGGCTTCTGAGATTCAGAATATGTTTTTTCTTGTTTTCCTCCTCCAAAAACTAGGTGCGTCTTGTGGTCTGGTGCGTCTTATAGAGCGAAAAATACGGTACTTTAAACAACTATATACACAAGGACCACAGAAAGAAATTGATTTAGATCGATTTTTGAAAACAAATGGATTACAAAAAATCTCTCAGGAAAATAAATTAATGCTGAACTATAAAATAACTGAACAGGAGATAGAAGGTGCCATTCAGAATATGCAACTAGGCAAATCTCCAGGACCGGATGGACTGACCTCTAAATACTACAGATCCTTAAAAGAATGGTTAGTACAACCTTTGAAGGAAGTCTGTAACGAAATAACGGGTGGGAAAAGGGCCCCAGAGTCGTGGAAAGAAGCGTATATTGCACTTGTACCGAAAACAGAGACTGAAAAGACGCAGCTCAAGAACTACTGCCCCATATCATTGCTCAATGTGGATTATAAAATCTTTGCAGATATTTTGGCTAAAAGACTTTAAAAAGTCTTAATGGAAGAGATTCATAAAGACCAAGCAGGCTTTCTCCCGGGTAGACATTTGTCTGATAATGTGAGAAATATAATCAACATTTTAGAAAAATTATAAGTGAACATAAATACTAAGGCAGTTTTTATATTTGTGGACGCGGAGAAAGCTTTTGACAACATTTCTTGGAGTTTTATGAAGAAGAACCTACAGGGGATGGGGGTAGGCCAAGGCTTTGAAAACGGTATAAGTGCAATTTATTCAGAACAAAAGGCTAAATTAACTGTAAATAACGTGGGGACGGAAGAATTTAAGATAGAAAAAGGGACACGACAAGGTTGCCCAATCTCCCCATTGCTTTTTATATCGGTCCTGGAGGTCCTGCTGAATATGATTAGAAGGGACCAGTTGGTTAAAGGTATACAAGTCGGAGCTAAACAGTACAAGTTGAGAGCATTTGTAGATGACTTAGTATTGACGTTACAGGAGCCATAATCTAGTACTAAAAGGGTTTTGGAACTGATTCAAGAATTTGGTCAGGTTGCAGGATTTAAACTGAATAAGTTAAAAACTAAGGTCTTAGAGAAAAATTTAACACCGATTGAGAGAGAGAGGTTTCAGAATGAGACAGGTTTAAGAGTGGTTAAGAAAGTGAAATACCTGGGGATTAACATGACAGCAAAAAATGGGAATTTATTTAAAGACAATTACGAAAAATGCTGGGCTGAAGTGAAAAAAGATTTAGAAATTTGGTCAAATTTGAAGCTTTCACTGCTAGGCCGTATTGCTGCGATAAAAATGAATGTATTGCCTAGAATGTTGTTTCTGTTTCAAACATTGCAAATTTTGGACAAAATGGATTGCTTCAAGAAGTGGCAGAGAGATATCTCTAGATTTGTCTGGCAGGGCAAGAAGCCTAGAATAAAATTTAAAATACTAACAGATGCAAAGGAAAGAGGTGGATTTGCCCTGTCAGACCTTAAACTTTATTATGAATCAGCAGCTTTCTGCTGGTTGAAAGATTGGCTGCTTCTTGAGAACACAGACATTTTGGATTTAGAAGGTTTTAACAATGTTTTTGGGTGGCATGCATACTTGTGGTACGACAAGGTTAAAGCACATAAAGCATTTCAAAACCATATTGTCAGGAAAGCATTGTTTAATGTTTGGATAAGATATAAGGACCTACTGGAAAACAAAACCCCAAGGTGATTGTCACCGATGGAAGCGAAAGCTCAGAAAAAGCTTAATATGGAGGTCAAATGGCTGAAATATTGGGAAATTTTGGAACATGAGGGAGATAGACTGAAATTGCAGAGTTTTGAGAAATTAAAAAACAAAGTGCGAGACTGGCTTCATTATTATCAGATAATGGAGGCATACAATTTGGACAAGAAAATTGGCTTCCAGGTGGAAAAATCAAAATTAGAAACAGAACTGCTAGAACCCAAAACTAAGATTTTGTCAAAGATGTATAACTTGCTGTTGAAATGGAATACACAGGATGAAACGGTGAAATCTGCTATGATTAAATGGGCACAAGATGTTGGACATAACATAATGATGGCTGACTGGGAACACTTATGGACCACAGGTATGAAATTCACGGCATGTAATGCCTTATGAGAGAATATTATGAAAATGATATACAGGTGGTACATGACCCCAGTCAAGCTTGCAAAAATCTATCATTTGCCAGATAATAAATGTTGGAAATGTAAAGAAACTGAAGGTACATTTTTTCACCTTTGGTGGACGTGCCCAAGGATTAAGGCTTTCTGGGAGATGATTTATAATGAAATGAAATGGGTATTTAAATATACCTTTCTGAAGAAACCAGAGGCCTTTCTCCTGGGCATGGTCGGGCAAATGGTGCCAAAGAAGGACAGAACTTTTTTTATGTATGCCACAACAGCAGCAAGAATACTTTTTGCAAAGTATTGGAAGACACAAGATCTACCCACTCTGGAAGAATGGCAGATGAAGGTGATGGACTACATGGAATTGGTGGAAATGACTGGCAGAATCCGAGACCAGGGAGAAGAGTCGGTGGAAGAAGATTGGAAGAAATTTAAAGACTATTTACAGAAATACTGCAAAATTAATGAATGTTAGAATGATGTCAGAATGAAGTTAAGTGGTTTAAGCAGCAATGTTATAAAGGTGTATGTAAAAATGGATTGTTAACAGGTGAGAATCCAAAGTTATAATATATTATGTTAGTGGACTAAGATAAAAACAAAGAGGGAAAGAAATTGTTGAATTAACTAACTGAATTGGAATACAAAAAAGGGAGGTGCAAGGAGGTCAGGGAAACCAGGAAATGAATGTAAGGTATGGAAAGACTGATGTATTTTTTAAGTGTTTTTTATCTTTTTTGTATTTTGTATTTTTTCTTTTATTTTTACTTTTGTCTTTCTTTTTCTTCTTTTTTTAAATTCATGTAATTCTTTTCTTTGAAACCTTAATAAATATCATTTTTTAAAAAAGAGGTGCAGAGCTCTTTCCTCCCTTGTGACCTCCCCACCCTCCTCCTCCTCCCTTCCACATAACTGGCTGTGTCACCTTGCCTGCCAATCACACCTCCCTTTGAACTGAAGCAGAGTTCCATCCCTGTTTGTGCCAGTTCTGGAGTCTAAAAGCCTTCCTACCCACGCAAAAACGCAACTTTCATTGGTCTGTTTGCTACTGGACGTGGGTTTGTTTTTTTCTTTTGGTTTAAGAAGCGAAGCAATAGCTAATTTGCTTGCGAGTGTGGGAGTCTGCAATTCTTGGTGTTCCAGGGCTTTTTGCAAGTTGGAGTTACCTGTTTGCTCCATTTGGTCTATGACATTTGGATGATCATCTTCATCAATTCATAGACTCCTACCTTCAGGAGCACTGTCTCTCTCCCCCACTTTAGTCAGTTTAAAGCCCTCCTGATGAGGTTTCTGAGATTTTTGGCAGAAACATTCCTCCCAACCGTTGTGAGGTGCAGCCCACACTAATCAGCCACAAAGAAACACACACACAAGAAAACTCTTTTGCTCCTTCTTCAGCTGCTGCCCTGCAAGCTCTGATAAGCTCCTCCCACAGCTAATCACCTGACTCAACAGAAACCCTGCCCCCTCTGACCTTTGCACAAGGAGAGCAGCTAATCAGCCACAAAGAAACACACACACAAGAAAACCCTTTTGCTCCTCCTTCAGCTGCTGCCCTGCAAGCTCTGATAAGCTCCTCCCACAGCTAATCACCTGACTCCTTTCTCCTGGGCTGTGTCCAGAAAGTGGTGGTGGGGGATGAGTGTTCAGACCCCTGGGCTCTCACTTGTGGGGTTCCTCAGGGTTCTGTCCTCTCCCCCATGCTTTTTAATATCTATATGAAGCCGCTGGGAGAGATCATCAGGGGGTTTGGGCTGGGTGTTCATCAGTATGCAGATGACACCCAGCTCTACCTCTCCTTTAAATCAGAACCAGTGAAGTCGGTGAAGGTCCTGTGTGAGTACCTGGAGGCTGTTGGAGGATGGATGGCGGCTAACAGATTGAGGTTGAATCCTGACAAGACAGAAGTACTGTTTTTGGGGGACAGGGGGTGGGCGGGTGTGGGGGATTCCCTGGTCCTGAATGGGGTAACTCTGCCCCTGAAGGACCAGGTGCGCAGCCTGGGAGTCATTTTGGACTCACAGCTGTCCATGGAGGCACAGGTCAAATCTGTGTCCAGGGCAGCTGTCTACCAGCTCCACCTGGTACGCAGGCTAAGACCCTACCTGCCAGGTCTCGCCAGAGTGGTGCATGCTCTAGTTATCTCCCACTTGGACTACTGCAACACGCTCTACGTGGGGCTACCTTTGAAGGTGACCCGGAAACTGCAATTAATCCAGAATGCGGCAGCTAGACTGGTGACTGGGAGTGGCCGCCGGGACTACATAACACCGGTTCTGAGAGATCTGCATTGGCTCCCAGTACGTTTCCGAGCACAATTCAAAGTGTTGGTGCTGACCTTTAAAGCCCTAAACGGCCTCGGTCCAGTATACCTGAAGGAGCGTCTCCATCCCCATCATTCAGCCCAGACACTGAGATCCAGCGCCGAGGGCCTTCTGGTGGTTCCCTCATTGCGAGAAGTGAGGCTACAGGGAACCAGGCAGAGGGCCTTCTCGGTAGTGGCGCCTGCCCTGTGGAACGCCCTCCCAGCAGATGTCAAAGCAATAAACAACTATTTTACTTTTAAAAGTCATCTCTAGGGAAGTTTTTAATGTTTGATGCTGTACTGTTTTGGGCGGGGTATAAATAATAAATTATTATTATTATTATTAGTATTATTATTACTCAACGGAAACCCTGCCCCCTCTGACCTTTGCACAGGGAGAGCAGCTAATCAGCCACAAAGAAACACAATAAAGAGGAGGGCTCTTTATTAGACTAGGTTTGTATCCTGCCTTTCTATTTTCATGCTCAAGGCAGCTAAACTGTCAGAACTACATAAATCAATTATAATAATCAATACAATAAGAATAGCAATAAGAATTATTTACCGAATCTAAATAATCTGACCCCTTCATGGATCACTGCCTTGCCGTGGTGAAGGGGCTTCCCAAGAGAATAAAATATGATCATAAGCATGACACGGCTGTTTAGCAGGCACAAAAAGATGGGGCAAAAGAATCCAATAGTTTGGGTTTCTTGTCAGGCCAAGCGATGTCCCTCTGGTCTCACCAGGAGCCTCTTTAGTAGAGCTGGTGTCTGGGCCCTGCCCCCCAGGCAAGGTGGAAAGGGCCTTGCAGGAAGCGGCCTTCACAACTCACAACCGGCCAAGGCCATCATGATGACACACAGTTCAATAGGGCAAGGTTTCTGGCAGGTGGGCATCTAAAGCCTACCAGACTGTCCACGCAGACCTTGTTGGTCCACTTGCAACCTCTCTAGGTTGGAGCAAAGTACTTCATGGTATTGATTGATGCTTTTTCCAGGTACATTCATGTAATGTGTATGGGTTGCTCGTGCGTAAGTTGCCGCCTCTCCAGGCTTTGTTGCCTTGCTAAACCTTTCAGTCTGGGCAGCCCTTCACTTTGTGGCTGCCTCAGTCGCTAGCAGAATCCGTCAGTGGGCGTTTCTTAAATCTTTTCCAACATAAAAGTTGTTTGACACCCAGTCTCCTCCTACTCTCTCTGCGCGGAAGTCTTCTGCGCAGGGTGGGCATGGGTAGCAGAGGACCCGTGCTCTCCCCGCTGGTGTCCGGTGAAGAGTCCTGGAGCCCTCTCGCCGATTCCCCCATCAGCCCCTCTATATCCCTGGTGTTGCGCTGATTTGCTTCCCCATCTGCAGAGCTGCCTCTCTCCCTGCTGGGTCCCTCTCCAGCATCACCTGGGAGCCTTCCCTCCGCCTCTGGCTCCGATGTCAGTTCCCTGACATCCACCTCCCCCCCAGGACCCCCTCCACCCCCGGCCCGACCTGTTGACCCAACTTCGTCCCTTTCTTCGGCCGATGATGCGGGGAACCCCCGGAAGGAGCTGTCGCCATCCTCTGAGGATTCAAAACCCGCTTCCCACCCGCTCCGATCCCTTCCCACGGGGTGGGCCTCCCAGTCTGATTCTTCTTCCTCCGAAGCCTCTTCTCCCTCCCCTTCGGAGACAGAAAACCCCACAAAATCCTCTTCATCGTCAGTGGTTCCAAATTGCTCCTCCCAGAATCTAGCTAGTGGTTTGGGTTTGTCCGGGAACAGGCGGTGGAATTCCTCCACAAGATACCCGTCAGTGATTGCCTCCGTGGGAACCCACGTGTTTTCCGACCCGGGTTCTCCCTCCCAAGCCACCAAGTACTCCACCTGGCGCCCTCGCCACCTTGAATCAAGTATTTCCATGGCCGGGGGAGGAGCCAAGATGGCGCCGAGGTAAGACGCGCTTACCGGTGCTCTTCGGACTTCTTTTAATCTTCTTTTAATCTTTTATACTTTTATCTCAGTCAGTTTTTGAAGTATTTTATAATTGCTGCAGCCGCATACTATGGAAACTCTCTGAGAGATTTGGCCCTGCTCCAGACTGCTGCAAGCTGCTCTTTGTTTCTCTCGTATCAGCGGGCCGGCTTTAGCTGCTAAAGGAGTTGAGAACGCCATTATCTTAATTGCGTGTCAAGTGTTATGTTATTTTAAGAATCGTATAATCCCTGGCCTGAGGAAAGCATGGGTCAGAAAAAACGCTTGAGAGACTTTGACGAGCCCCTATCATCTCCTAAACCAAAACTATCAAGGTTGGTGCCACACCGGAATGGAGGAGGGAGTGACCATGCCGAGCAATGCTTTGCAGTGGAAACCCAAAATCGCTTCCTACCTCTAATTGATTTAGAAGCTACTCCAATTCCGATGACTCAAAATGTTTCAAATGTAAAGCCTGTAAAGGAGAATACGAAAGAAAAACTCTCATCGCAGGAAGATGGTTTGGCATCTGTTATGGGGGAGTTCCCCAGTTGTGAGCAGTTACACTTAGTAATTAAGACCCTTCACTGTATTTTTAAAAGGCTGGACGAGGTATCTTCACAATTATCCAATATCCTGCTGAAAATCGAAAAACTTGAATCAACAACACAATCTTCAGTTTGTGAGGTCAAAAACTTATTGCCTCACCCCAATTCAGATAAAATAAAGGAGACTAAAATTAAATATATCTTAAATTCCCAATTGAATAATCAGATATTAACTCTGCAACCCAAGAAAAGTTGCCTTTCTGTCAGGTCGGAAATAGGAAGATGGTCAACGCTAGAAGGAGCTAAAGACTGTTTAAGCAAACTTTTAAAAATTAAGAAACACCAGATTGACCTATATGCTGTGATGCCCCTTCCCCGGCAGACCAACTTCTTGAAGGTGATACTTGCGTTTCACTCTGAAAAGATACCATCTATTATTGTTAGGAGGAAAACGCTTTTGTCCATGGCCCACATTGTAGCAACGAGGGTTTTTACAGACAGCAAGATCAAACCCCTTTCAAAATAGGTGCCCTGGCGGTGAGGACATTAGGACAAGAGACTCTGCCTTACTTCAAAATACTGTCAGGCCCAACCGCGATGACTCTGCAGCGTGCCATCCTCGACCAAACTCGATACCCTCTCAAACAGCTATATATGAGGACGATAATCTGCAGACTGCCCTCGACGAAAGGGAACTTATTGATTCGTTCAGAGCCCTCCCTCCGAAAGAACAGTCGGTGATGATGCAAAGATTTGACATGCTTAAATCTCAGCTTTTGCAAGTCCAACATAGAGGGGAAGATACTAACGATGTCTCAAATAATCCCACTTGGGCTCACCGGACAGAAGTGGTTGACCTTCTTCAGCTCAGCCCCACTCTGAATTCAAAAACCATCCGACAAGACTCAAATCTTCAAGTTGTTTCTGCACCGTGCGCTACATCACGAGACGACCAGGCGCTGCCATCCTCACTGAACCTTCATCTATATTCATGGACCAACATACCTAAGGACGAAATTCTGATTTCCCTGCTTGACTCAAATCCCTCTTTAACTCACTCATCTATGCCAGAGCTAGAATCTTCTCCAGTTTCGACCAGATATAGAAGTAGTCCACAAGTGATGCCCCTGAGAGAGTCTTCCGCAATTTCCACCCCCGTGATGCCCCCTCAATTACCTCCTTCAAAGGAAACTGCGAATGTTACACCTCGGGACCCGCCGTCGGAAACGATTGAAGACCCGATGGGACGCATCAATAAAATCATCCGAATGTCGGATGATAAATCTGCGAGAGGGTTTACCCCAACGGACTCAATTTCCCCCTACCTGGGTATTTCTCTGTCAAGTTGTACCAAGAATTTCGAAATGAAGAGACTTCCTGTTCAGAGATCTACTTTCAGTGGATCATCCACGGTGTGCCAACAGTCGAACCAAATTGTTAAAAACTTTAATTTGGAGGGCGCCTCACAGTTACCATCTTCCCAAAGTAAAATAACTGACTTTTTTGTTACATCTTCTGTCTTTAACAGAGAGTCTGCCCCCCCCCCTCCGTTTTGACTGTTAAAAGAACAACACAGAAGTCCCCAGCTAGCAGTCCTAAGTTGGAACATTGCTGGCTGGAAAAGGAAAAGATTAGACCCCAAATTTCTGTCCTATATAAACTCTTTCCAGATAATCCTTTTGCAAGAAACATGGGAAGAAGATAAAATAGATATAAATGGCTTCAAACTGATATCACTTCCAGCTATCCCCTCCCAGAAAGGTGGCCGGTCCAGAGGTGGTCTTGCAATCGCCATATCGCTTAAAATGAGAGCTAAACTCTCGCTAGTTCATACCTTTCCTCCTTTTGCTTTTACTGGTCTGATTTCAAGTGAAAAATTCTCACTATTAATCACCAATGTTTATTTTCCTCCAGGTGGTCTGATATCAGACCTTCATTATAGATGGGATTCTCTGGAAGATCATTTATTGTCATGCTATGTTATGTACCCTAATATTCCATCGATAATGGGTGGTGACTTTAATGCACGTACAGCCGCCAACTGGAATGGGATAATTAAGGCCAAGTGGTGGGTATCTCCCCCCTACCCAAAATCTGATTTAATCTCTTTCACATCAAGAAGATCTAAGGACAACAGAGTGAATGAGGCGGGAGTCCTTCTTTATCAATTGGCCATTCGTATGAATTTGAACATTCTAAATGGCAACTGCCCTCCGGACGTGCCAGGTGAATTCACTCATTTGGGCACAACATCAAATAGTGTCCAAGATTATCTTCTAGTCTCAGAAGACCTATTTTCAAACTTCTTTTATCTCAAAGTAGATAATGTACAATCCAGTGACCACCTACCTCTAGCGGCCAAGCTAACGCTTGACTGGCACCCGGTTAGCGGTACACACCCAATTCATGTAGGTTTAAATGCCACAGCTCAAGTAAGAGGCATTAAATGGTCTATGAAACAGGCCCAAAAATATGCAGAATTCTTCCAGAGGAATAGCTCCGAATCCCTTATTGTTTCATTGGCGGAGCTGTCTGAACCAAATAGGATACTGGAGTGGTTCTTCCACTTCTCTGCAGATTTAACTAGCTTCTTTACGATGCCGGCTCACCTGGCTAACCGAGATCAACCCAGGTTCGGTCCACCTTGGTTTGATGCCAAATGTAAGCAAGCTAGACTCTCTCTTTGTTGTATCTACAACACTCCAGGCAGCCAGCCATAAATTCCATTCTTTATTTCCTTCTGACAACATTACATGCAGAATGAACAAAGCGATCCGTCTCTCATGACGCGTTGCTTCGACTGGTTTGTTTTCCCCCTCTCCCTCGAGACCAGCACAGCCAACGGCCCAGCCCCTTCCGTTTTTGCCTGTGACGTGGATCCCCCTCTCTCGGAAGCACCCCCTCCTGCTCAGACTCACTATCCTCTTCTCTGTCCTCAGAGGACGAGCCAGAGCTAATCAGCGGAGATCGTTCTCTGTATCCTCCCATTCTTTCCTCCCTCGCTGCCTGCAATTCCCTGACACCACCCCACCTCCTGAATTCCCTCAGTTCCAGTCTTTGGTTTCTCTAATATTGCTATTTTCTGCATGTTACAAAGTTGTATAGATCCTCAAACTGTTTAGCTGATTATTATCAGTAAAAAAAAAATTGTGGATGTTTATTCAAAACCTGCCAAGGAGTCCAATTTGCTTTGTTGCGTCTTCAGAGACTCTGTGAAAGGTTCTCATTCATCCTTAAAGTCACAGTAATCCTTGTCCCGTAGCTTATAAGTCAGTTTTGCCACTTCTGCATAGTCCATCAACTTTTCTTGCCATGATTCTTTAGTTGGGGTTTCTTCAGTCTTCCATCCTTGCGCAACCAGAACTCTCGCGGCCGTTGTCGCATAAATGAAGATGTTTTTCAACTTTTTTGGCAGATCTTTCCCTACAATCCCCCCCAAAAATGCCTCGGGTTTTTTAATAAATGTTAAATGAGACATTTTCTTCAATTCATTGTATATCATTTCCCCAAATGTTTTAATTACCTTACACTCCCACCACATATGATAAAATGTTCCCTCCTTTTCCTTACACTTCCAACATATATTTGAACTAGTTTTGTACATTTTCCCTAACTGCACTGGTGTTGTATACCATCTGTACATCATCTTCATGTAGTTCTTCATGTACTGTTCCCAGGATAGGTAAAGATCATTCAACAGTTTTCAAATTGAAAAAGAGTGTTTCATTTTGAGATCCTTTGTAACACCATCCAGTTCATTTAAGCACAACCTACGGCCCTTGAGGTTTTTACTGAAGCAAAAGGATTGATTCCATCCCTGTATCAAACAGCTGTGATTTGAGGATCGTCTGTTTCATAGCAGCTCCTGTGCCCCTTCCCTCTGCTGCATTTGGCATGAAGTTGCCGGTGATTTCCCCAGGAGTCAAAAGGCCTACCTACTCTGGGCTTATTCTTGGGAATTACTTTGCAACAAAGAAGAAAGCTTTTCGTCTTCTGTTTCTTTTCATTTTTATGTTTTCAAAATGCTTGATATCTGACACTGATTTCTGTATATTGTGTTTTCTTTGTTTTTCAAGCTTTCATAAAAAATAGCCTTTGAAACCAGCTGGTACAGTGGTCAGAAGACTTGCCTTCGTGTCCACAGAATGGAGAAGAAAAGTTTGCCCAACGCATCCCTGGGTGCGACCCCAGAGACCTCCGGCTGCCACCTGGCTGAGCCTTCTCATTGCCAGCTCACTTCGATGCCCTCTGTTCCCAGAGATACCACTGGAAGAGCTGCTTCCCTTAGCCAGGAAGCGCCGGGGTCCCAGCAGCCTTCCCAGCAGGCCTCCCACATTTCCTCCTCCTTGGGCAGTGCTCCATTGCAGGTCCCTGAGCAGCTTTCCGAAGAAAGGCCCCATGGCACTGGCCAAAGTGCTTCCCTCCCATCTCTGGACGTTGCAGCGGCGTTCTCTAGCCTGCAGTCTGGGAGTAGGAAAAGTGTGATCACCTTTGCGGGGACCCAGGCTGTTTCCTCTACCTCTAAGTCTCCAGAGGGGTCTGTCCCAGCTCCGAGCACAGCTGATCTGGCTAAAGGCGGCCAGGGGCAAGGCCAGGTAAGTCCAGATTGAGAGGTAGGGAATATGCTTTGAGGCTGTAATGCCCTCCTTGAGTCTCTCCAGCTGGTTTGGACAACTGCCCCCATCCCTGACCCCTGGCCATACCGCCTGGGCCTGGTGAGAGATGGAGCCCCAGAACACCTGGAGTGCACCAGGCTGGGGAAGGATGTCGTGAGGTGGAAGGCAAAAGAAGGCAGACAGCCCATCCCGGGGTCGGTCCTTTTCCTCCTTCTAGCTTAATGGCTCACCTGAGCCGCCATCCTTTAAACTGGGGAAGCAGCAGCGGCTCATCAGAACTCACAAGTTTGGAAGTCCTATGTTATAGTGCCCATCTTCTTGTTATGTCCTGTTGGTGGGGAGAATCGTGCCGTTTTCCTGTGGGTGGGCAGCCAGCCAGCAGCAGGCTGGCAGGTGGGCCCAGGGAAATGGCTTTGTTGGGGGAGCCTCCGAACTCGTCCTCTGCATGTTTGTTCCCTGTTGCCCCAAAGTGGGAACTGTCTTGCAATTCAGGCTTGTGGCACACAGGTAGAGAAGGGGAGCCGTTTGTCTCTTCAGATGCCTGGGAGAAGAGAGCAGTGGGTGGGGGCAGCCTCTGCTCCCCCTTCTAGAAAGGAGGCCTTTGCCAACATGGGTGCAATTCTGCTCCATGTGGGGAAAGTGTTTATCCATCATGGATTTGGGGGGATGCTGCTGCAGGGGACTGGTCTGCTTATGTGAATAGGCTGGACTACAAAATCTCTGGCTGCTCTTATATTCTTTTCCTGCAAGGCTGCAGTTAGGTTAGTGAGTGGCAGGCTATTGCCTATCTTGTGTATCAGCAGCACTATAGAGTCAGGCCAGATGGCAAATCCTGATAGTTGGGGTCGGGATGCATATGGAATGGGTTGGGGAAAGAGTGGTGGCCACTTCCAATCTACCAGGAAGCATTTTTCAGCTGGAGAAACAGCTTGCACCAGCAGAGGGAGGCAGCACTCCAGAGAAAACCTCTCTGTCATACAAGCAGTCCTCTACAACAGTGTTTCCCAACCGGTGTTCCGCGGCACACTAGTGTGCCGTGAGATGTTGCCTGGTGTGCCGCGAGATGTTGCCTGGAGGGAGGCGGGCGAGGGCGTTTGCTTCCCGGAGGACTTGTGGGAAGCCGCCCCTTCCCTGGGCGACGCGCCGCCTCGCGACTCCGGAGTCAGTCCCGAGGGCTCTCGGAGGGACTCGCGAGCGACGGCGCGGCGGCTCCGGGGCGCGCTCAGCCAGGCCGCAGCGCGCCCCCGCGCAGCCCCTGCTGCAGCTGACCGGCGTGGAGCGCGACGCGGAGCCAGCCGGGCTTGGAGGCGCCCAGGTAGGGCCGAGCCGGGCGGGGGCGGGGAGGTCTCGGTCTGCTGCGGGCGCAGGAGGGCGAGCGGGAGAGGGGGAGCCGTCGGGTCTCCTGGAAGGAAGCGAGGCGGCGGCTGAGGGGGATGCAGCCTCGTCCCCAGCAACAGGCGCTCCTCGAAGTGAGGCCACAAGTCGGGGCTCGGACAGGGCCTGGAAGCAACGGCTCCGGCTCTTGGGAGCGGAGAAGGGGACTTCGAAAGCGGCCTGGAGGAGAAAAGCCCCGATGCAGTGAGAACGGGGAGCGTGCTGCCTTGTCCAGGTCTCCTCGCTTTGTGCCGTCCGCTGCCGGGAGCAGGACACGGGGGCTCCTCGTTCGCATGCTTTCCCGGGTGATCGGTGAGGGTTAGGGTTAGGGTTAGGGTCCCTCAGTCCCTCGCTTTGCTGCCTCCTCCCCCCCCACCCCCAAAGCTTGGAGGTTCCCCGGCAAGGGGGAGGGGAAAAAATTGAAAGTTACACTTTCGTGCGTCCCTCCCGGCGTGACGCTGCGCGCTGACGTCACGGGGCTGTAATGGTGGTGTGCCTCGAGATTTTTTTCATCAAACAAGTGTGCCTTTGCCCAAAAAAGGTTGGGAAACACTGCTCTACAAGGAGATCCTTGGGCTGGGAGGGGGCTGGAAGTGACCATATTCCAGATGAGGGGGAGCATGAAGCCAGGCTCTGGGCTTTTGTTTCGTGTTGGAATGGAGATGTGAAATCACTTCTTTTATATTCAGGTCAGGACAACAGATCCACACCTGGGAGCTTGACGGCAACTGAAGGGATCCATGGTGATCCAGGGCAAGCTGCACTTGCTGCTCAGGTAAGGCCAGAAAGAGGCTTACCAGGCGTCCCCGGTTGCCAGGGACAGTTCCCGGATTCAGCAATCTGTCCCCGGCAGAAATTTGTCCCTGGAATGTCCCTGGATTTAATTAATGTCCCCGGATTTACACTGGGGACTTCCTGCGCTGCAACATGGCTGACGCCATGGCAGCAAGCAGCATCGGAGGTCCCGACTACATCCGGGGACATTAATTAAACACGGGGACATTCCAGCCAGCCAATCTGCTGGCTGGGGGGGGGGGTGACCCGACCTTGCTGCAGCCGCCGCCGCTGAGGAGAGGGAGAGCCCGACCCGAGAGAGAAGAGACCCAGAGGAAGGTATGTCTGCTTTAACGCCTCATTGCTGAGCAAAAAACAGCATTCTTGGCCGTTCCTGTGGCGTACACTCCTCCCCCCTTTTCTACAGCTGTACGGTTTGTCTTTGGGGTTGTGAGGTAAAGCACAGCAGCGGGGATCCCCTGTCCCCCCCCCCACTTTGTGGGAGAGCTTGTGTGGAGATAGGGATAGTGCACGGTTGGAGAGCCTTTTATTTGTAATTGCTCTGGTTGCTTAGAAGGGTAGTTGGCGGGTGAAGTTAATCAAGTCAACTTTAATGGTTTAACCTGCCAGAAAAAGGGCCAGTTTAACACAGCGGCTGTCTAGTTCACAGAGTTCCTGAACAAGCCTGCATGGAAACACCAGTTTCTATAATAACTGAAATGTGCTTCATTTGCAACTAAGTAGAGCCTCTACTTGTCATCTCATCTGTCCTCCCAGTTGAACGACGTGGCCCAGGGAGAGAGGGAAAAATAGTGGAAGTGAACAGCTGGCTTCGCAAATGGTGTAAACAGGAACGGTTTGGATTCTTAGATCACGGACTGCAGTTTCTTGAAGATGGACTTCTGGCAAGCGATGGGCTGCACCTCACAACGGTTGAGAGAAATGTTTTTGCCAAAAATCTCAGAAACCTCATCAGGAGGGCTTTAAACTGACTAATGTGGGGGAGGGAGACAGTGCTCCTGAAGGTAGGAGTCTATCAATTGATGAAGATGATCATCCAAATGTCATAGACCAAATGGAGCAAACAGCACGCAGACCTAGTGGTGGGAGGAAAAAATCCTTAAATAGGAGACACGGGGGAATGATTAATGGACTTCAATGTCTGTACACTAATGCGCAAAGCATGGAAAATAAACAAGATGAGCTTGAGCTCTTGGTATAGCAAACTAAATATGACATAATAGGCATCACTGAAACCTGGTGGGATAAGTCCCACGATTGGAATGTAATAATGGAGGGATACAATCTATTTCAGAGAAACAGACCAGACAAGAAAGAAGGAGGAGTGGCGTTATATGTCAGGGATGTGTATACCTGTGAAGAGATCCAAGATTTAGAACCTCAAAGCCAAAGTGAGAGCATTTGGGTCAAAATTAAGGGAGAGAAGAATAACAGAGACCTCATTGTGGGAGTTTACTATAGATCCCCAAGCCAAACGGAGGACATAGATGATGCCTTCCTGGAACAGATGACCAAGCATACAAAAGGAAGGGCGATAGTAGTAATGGGGGACTTCAATTACCCGGATATTTGTTGGATGTCAAACTCAGCCAAGAGCATAAGGTCAAACAGATTCCTCACTGGCCTTGCAGACAACTTCATTGTCCAGAAAGTGGGAGAAGCAACAAGAGGAACAGCCATTTTAGATCTGGTCCTAAACAATGTTGATGACCTGGTTAGTGGGGTAGAAGTGGAAGGATCATTAGGCGCGAGTGATCATGCTCTTCTGAAGTTTACTATACAGCGGAAAGGAGCAGCCAAGCATAACAGGACTCAATTTCTTGACTTTAAGAAAGCCGACTTCATAAAACTTAGGGAAGTGCTGGGTGAGATCCCATGGACAGTAATACTAAAAGGAAAGGGAGTTTATGATGGCTGGGAGTTTGTTAAGAGGGAGATAGTAAAAGCACAACTTCAGGCAATACCAATGAGACGGAAACATGGAAGGTGCCTAAAGAAGCCAGGGTGGCTATCTAAAGAACTTTTAACTGAGTTAAGATTAAAAAAGGATGTGTACAAAAAATGGAAAAGGGGGAAAACCACCAAAGATGAATTCAAACAAATAGCCAGCACGTGTAGACACAAAGTCAAAAAAGCTAAAGCACAGAATGAACTCAGGCTTGCTAGAGAGGTTAAAAGCAACAAAAAAGGCTTTTATGGGTATGTCCGTAGCAAAAGGAAGAACAAAGAAACAGTGGGGTCACTCAGAGGAGAAGATGGTGAAATGCAAACAGGGGACACAGAAAGGACTGAACTCCTCAATGCCTTCTTTGCCTCAGTCTTCTCCGATAAAGAAAACAATGCCCGACCTGAAGAATTTGGAGCAAATGATTCAGCAGAGGAAACACAGCCCAGAATAACTAAGGAGATAGTACAAGAATACTTGGCTAGTTTAGATGTATTCAAGTCTCCAGGGCCAGATGAACTGCATCCAAGAGTATTAAAAGAACTGGCAGATGTGATCTCAGAACCACTGGCAGTCATCTTTGAGAATTCCTGGAGAACAGGCAAAGTCCTGGCAGACTGGAGGAGGGCAAATGTTGTCCCTATTTTCAAAAAGGGAAAAAGAGAGGACCCAAATAATTATCGCCCAGTCAGTCTGACATCAATACCAGGGAAGATTCTGGAGCAGATCATTAAGCAAACAGTCTGTGAGCACCTAGAAAGGAATACTGTGATCACCAATAGTCAGCATGGATTTCTGAAAAATAAGTCATGTCAGACTAACCTGATCTCGTTTTTTGACAGAATTACAAGCCTGGTAGATGAAGGGAACGCAGTGGATGTAGCCTACCTTGATTTCAGCAAGGCATTTGACAAGGTGCCCCATGATATTCTTGTAAAGAAGCTGGTAAAATGCGGTCTTGACTATGCTACCACTCAGTGGATTTGTAACTGGCTGACTGACCGAACCCAAAGGGTGCTCATCAATGGTTCCTCTTCATCCTGGAGAAGAGTGACTAGTGGGGTGCCACAGGGTTCTGTCTTGGGCCCGGTCTTATTGAACATCTTTATCAACGACTTGGATAATGGACTCAAGGGCATCCTGATCAAATATGCAGATGACACCAAACTGGGAGGGGTGGCTAACACCCCAGAGGACAGGATCACACTTCAAAACGACCTTGACAGATTAGAGAACTGGGCCAAAACAAACAAGATGAACTTTAACAGGGAGAAATGTAAAGTATTGCACTTGGGCAAAAAAAATGAGAGGCACAAATACAGATTGGGTGACACCTGGCTTGAGAGCAGTACATGTGAAAAGGATCTAGGAGTCTTGGTTGACCACAAACTTGACATGAGCCAACAGTGTGACGCGGCAGCTAAAAAAGCCAATGCAATTCTGGGCTGCATCAATAGGAGTATAGCATCTAGATCAAGGGAAGTAATAGTGCCACTGTATTCTGCTCTGGTCAGACCTCACCTGGAGTACTGTGTCCAGTTCTGGGCACCACAGTTCAAGAAGGACACTGACAAACTGGAACGTGTCCAGAGGAGGGCAACCAAAATGGTCAAAGGCCTGGAAACGATGCCTTTTGAGGAACGGCTAAGGGAGCTGGGCATGTTTAGCCTGGAGAAGAGGAGGTTAAGGGGTGATATGATAGCGAAGTTCAAATATATAAAAGGATGTCACATAGAGGAGGGAGAAAGGTTGTTTTCTGGTGCTCCAGAGAAGCGGACACGGAGCAATGGATCCAAACTACAAGAAAGAAGATTCCACCTAAACATTAGGAAGAACTTCCTGACAGTAAGAGCTGTTCGACAGTGGAATTTGCTGCCAAGGAGTGTGGTGGAGTCTCCTTCTTTGGAGGTCTTTAAGCAGAGGCTTGACAACCATATGTCAGGAGTGCTCTGATGGTGTTTCCTGCTTGGCAGGGGGTTGGACTCGATGGCCCTTGTGGTCTATTCCAACTCTATGATTCTATGATTCTATGCTAATGCAGAGGACAATCCACAGCTTCAGGCAAGGCCATTTATATACCCAGAATCCAGAGCAGCCTTTTCTCCTACTCCTCTGAAGTACCACCACTGCAACACCAGCGCTTGGCCTTCTGGCACCTGCAGGCTAGGGAAAGAGCTCTTTAGCACCCTGGGGTGGAGCTCCTTCTCAGCAATAGCACTGTCTGCTCATTCCCAACTTCTTCAACCAGTGCCTCTGTGCCTTCTGCAAATGTCTGCAGTAAATGTCTAGCAGGAAGTGTCTGTCCTCTCCAGGATGTTGAAATACTGAAGAAGGCGCCCAATAGCCCTAAGACGGGGGCAGAAACAGTACTTAAGGATGATCAAGCATTGCCTATGAAGGTCCAGGAGCCGGTAGAAAAACTCCAGCCGTTGCCAGCAATACTCCAGGAGCCGCAAGCAAGAGGTATTTTTGAGAATCCTGTCTTCACAAATTCGGGTGACATGGCCCTCCCAGTGTTAAGGTGGGGAGGTGGGGTTGGGAGTTTGCAGATAAGAGTCAAAAGTTAAAAATGTAAAGGCTAATGGAATTCGATTTAAAAATCAAAAGTCGCTGTGGCGATTCAAGTTATAGTGTGAGACAAAAGACAAGATGGAAAAGAAAAGATAAGGGAGAGAGAAAAGAGATAGAGAGAAAAAGAAGAAAGAAAGAAAAAGAAAACACAAAAAATCCTACTGAAAATGGTTTGTTTGTTTGTTCAGAAAAGAGAAGGAAAAGAAAAAAAAACATTGTAATAAGTAAATAGAAAAAAGGGGAGTGGGGATGGAAAAGTAGATATATATATAGAATTCTTTAATGAGAAATTTAAAAAAAACTTTTTTAAAAAAGAGAAAGTAATAATAATGAAAATGAGTAAATGAGTAAGAAATGAATAGAAATGGATGAATAATGAGTAATAATGTATTCATAAAAAAGGGAGGGTTGTGTGTATAACTAAAGAAGAAGGAGGAGAGAGAGAGAGAGAGAGAGAGAGAGAGAGAGAGAGAGGAAAGGGAACAAGAAAAAGGGGCAGTTTGAATTCTCCCGTGGGACCCCCAGGGCTTGGTGTCGGGTCCCTAGATCAGGGCTGAGGCGGCGGTTCCAGGAAATGGGCTCCAGTGGTTCAGGCCGCCTACCTGGGTTCATAGGGTTTGAAAATACTGATAAGAAATGGACTGAAAATAAACTCAACAACATAAAGCATGGTTTTTGCTGTGCCCCCCTGCACTGGCAGGGGAGGGTTCACATCGCGTTCTTCTAGCCCCCAGCCAGTCCCCGGTGCGCGGTTCCTCTGCTCTTTTGCTCCAGCCGCTGGTGATATAGGCTTGGGGTCGGAGCTGGGCTAGGTGGGGACTTCCCTGTCTCTCCCGATCCCCTCCTATCATTCTCTCTCCCCCCATGTTACCTGTGGGGGCGCCTTCCCAATAGTCGTACCTTGGATCCCAAACGCCTTGCGACTCGAATGTTTTGACTCCCGAACGCCACAAACCCGGAAGTGAGTGTTCCGGTTTGTGAATGTTCTTTGGAGCCCAAATGTCCGACGGGGCTTCCGCGGCTTCGGATTGAGTGCAGGAAGCTCCTGCAGCCAATCGGAAGCCGCGCCTTGGTTTCCGAATGTTCTGGAAGTCAAACGGACTTCTGGAATGGATTCCGTTTGACTTCCGAGGTACCACTGTATATCTTCTTGGAGCAGGGGCAATCCCATTGCCGCCTTCAGTTCTGGTAAAGCTAAGAATTGCTTGTGCCGATCTTGATGCCTTCAAGGCCGAGGCTGTCATCTGATGTGACCCAGTACTCCTATCAGAGAAGCAAATCCTCAAATACAGTCATACCTCTTCTTCTGCTCGGTTCAGGTTACGTCTTTTCAGGTTGCGTCCTGCGGCGACCCGGAAGTAACGGAACGGGTTATTTCTAGGTTTCGCTGCTCGCGGATGTGCAGACGCTCAGAATGACGTCACGCGCATGCGCAGAAACGGCAAATCGCGAGCCACACACGCGCAGACGCAGGTTGCGTTCTGCTCATGATGCGAACGGGGCTCCGGAACGGATCCCGTTTACAACCAGAGGTACCACTGTAGTTGAAATGCCTGACTTGTTCAATGGCTTGTCCATTTAGGAGCCATTTCTGCTTCCTGGGCTGTGCCCCCAATACTACGGCTTTTGTCTTGGAATAATTTGTATTCAAATCTTTGTTACGACACAGTCTCCCAAAGTTCTTTAGTAATCGCTTCATACCCACTTGCGTTTGTGCTAACAACACCGTATCGTTGGCATGTAGTAAAATGGATACATTCTGGGATAAAACTGAAACAGGGAAATATCTGGCCATTTGGGTTCCTTTATTACATCATTTACATAAATGTTAAACAGCAGAATTTTAGAAAGTATTTCAAAGTGTTTAAAATGATTTAGGAATTACAAGGTTAACTTTTTAAAAAAGATATTAAATAAGTTTTAAAAGCCTGTATGTGTAACTGCTGATGATGTTGGGGGTGGCGGCAGCTGTGGTTGTAAGACTCCCTTAAAACTGATTTACAGTGCTGGCTCTTGGGGATTGAAAGGGCACATAAAAAGGCCTTGCCCCAAATTAAAGAAAAACCAACAAACAACCCCAGTCAAACAATTAGAAAAACCAGCCTGTGGAGCTCAGATGAACAAGTCCCACTTTGGTGCAACTTGACCGGAATGACATGCACAGATGCTTCCTTCTTTTTCTGAGTTAAAGCAGTGATTTTGGCTGAGGTGTGGCATGCAGCTGAAACAGTTTTTAAGGAAGCTCAAGTATTCCGTGTGAAGCTCCAGGAGCTTGAAGAGAAACTCCAGGCGTTGCCAGAAACACTCCAGGAGCCGCAAGCCAGAGGTATTTTTGAGAATCCTGTCTTCACATGGCCCTCCCTCCCAATGGGTTTCAAGTCCCATCATCCATGATGAGCGCTGGCCATGTTGGCTGGGGTTAGGGGAGTCCCACCACAGTCTGGAGCCCAGTTCAGTGCGCCTTTGTGGGCAGCTGGTAGCCATGCCAGGGTCGCCTTTGCTGCGTGGAAGGGGTGGCCTCCCCCCCACCCGCACCCCATGCGCAGGAGACCAGAGACCAGTAGCAGACTGTGCATTTGCCTCTGAAGGGCACAAAGGTTTGCTGCCTCCTTGTGTGCCCATTTTCTTGCCAAAAAGAATAAAAATACAGCATATGGTTGCACATACCAGGCACCAATGTTAATGGTGGTTCTTTGGCTTTTCCTTCAGGTGAGGAACACGAGGAGGAGGAGGAGGAGCAGCAGCAGGAGGAGAAGGAAAAATAAAGAAAATGGGGGGGGTATATATTTCCCTATATATTTCTATTATTAGTTCTATGTATTGTTTCTTTATTTAATAAAATTTATTTTAAAAAGCCTGCAAAGTGGTTTACCAAAACAAAAAACAAAAAAACCACCACAGCAGTAAAATCAAGAAAAATCAACAATCCTACTTTAAAACATACAAAAGCTAAAATATTAAAAGAGATGAAAATTACTTCAACTTCCTAAGCTTCTAGGTATGCTTGCCTCAACAAGAATGCTTTTAGCAGGTGCCTGAAAAGCGTCTAGCAAAGGCATGTGCTTTGTTGCAAGAGGTGGGGAGTTCCAAAGGGCAGGTGCTGCCACACTAAACCATGCAGTAGAGATATTCTGCGGAACCTGTGGTAGCGCTTGAAACTGTTAGAATTCCAGCTCCATGATTGCAGTCATGGGATTGTTGTCTATGTTTTGACTCCACAGAGTGGGAAGTGACGGCGACAGGATGTTTGTGTTCCTGTGTTCCGTGAAGTGGGACTATTGTCCTTTGTTCTTTTTCTCTTTGCTGTCTGATGCTAGAGAGAGAGGGAGCCATGTTGCAGTGCTCCGTGTGTGTGTTTACATGTAAATAAAGTCGATTAGCCAAAATGCTGAGTTGCTGAGGTCTGTCACGCATGATCCACAAACTCTGCGGATCCCTAAGTGTGCCGGTGTAGCTTGGCATCGGTCGCTGTGATGTTCGGGCTGAAGAAAGCTTATGAAGCTCCCAAACGATCGACCAGGAGGGAGGGAACATGCCAGTCGGGCACGTGTCTCTGCCAGGGTGCTACTCGAGTGTAGGCTGAACTCCTGACAGAAACTACGGAAGGGGAGGTTTTAGTCATGGGGATTTCACCATGCTCTGAAAAGGAAAACATTGATTTCAACAGCAGGCCTGTTCAGCAGCAATCTACTCGCCTGCGAGTCTCATCAGGATCAGTGGGACTACTTCCCGAGCCGGCGGTGCATAAGATGGGCTGCACCCCTTGCACCCAACTTGTACCTAAAACTCTGCACAAGCCTGCACCAGAGAAGAGTGGAGCTGGAAGGGACCCCTGAGGGTCATCAAGCCAACCCCCTGGGGCAATCCAGGAATCTCAAGTAGACTATGTTGGGTGTAGTGAATGGTTAACCTTCTGTGCCTCAAGCCTGAGAGGAGGCGCGTACAAGGGAAGTACGCCAGGACGTGATGAAAGCAGCTTGGAATGCTGTGAGCTGAGTGGAAATCGAAAGCACTCAGTTCAGCCGCTGCACTGAGAGAGAAGGATGCAGAGAAAATGCAGCTTGAATCTGATGGCTGTTATTGATTGTAAACACACTACTTTGGGGCAAATAAAGGGATATTAGGACAGAAGAAACGTGTGGGACTTGTTTCGACACACGCTGCTTCTTTCGACACACGCTGCTGCGTAATTCTGCTAATTGCTTTACGACCGCTCGATAGCCACACTGCGTAAACAGAAGCTACAGAGGCTCCCAGGGGAAGCGTGGCTGGGCGCCGAACAATAAAGCAATAAACCTACCGAACAAGGTTATGGATCAACGCGAAGCGTGTGAGAAAGGGCTTGGAAGACTTTAAAAGGCAGAACGTCGGCTTGATCGACTGCCAAGGCTTCAAAGAGAGCAGAGGGCAGATCGGAGGAGGCTGACGGAGTGGGAGCTGGGAGCCACGTCGTCCGGAGTGCCCAGTTTGGCTGCAGAGTGAGTACTTTTGGAAAGGCCAACAGATGGGAAGGGAGACAATGGCTCAGCCCCATGCACATGGCTTTGAGTTTAAACTGCCATGTCAGAAACTGAACAGCCAAAATTGGCTGCAGTGGAGCTTTTGCTGGTGGGGGAGCAGCTTTGGGACGTAGTACAGCCCCCACAGAATGCAGCTGGGAAAGCAGAGGCTAAGAGGGCTGCAGAGGAAAGTGAAGTTGAGAAGTGTGTGCTTGCTTTTTTGGCAGAAAATGTGGATGCTCAGCTGGTGCCAGTTGTCCTGGGTGCAAAAAGGCCAGAGGCCGCTTGGCTAGCACTCCGAGAAGCTTGTGGAGCTGGGGTGGGAAGCAAGGGCCGAGAAGTGGCTGCATCCGAAAGGGAGAGGCAAGATGGCGCCGGCCACATTCTTGAGAGCCAATACATAGCTGGGAGGAGCTGGGAGCCCCCACAGGGGGGCGAAGGGACTGTTGCTGTTGCTGGCAATGCTGCTGGGTTAGCGCCTCCGGCAATGGCGGATTTCCTCTGACCGGGAGGAATCCGCTTCGTGAAACTAGGGTCTGGACCGCCACGGTGAGGCGGAGACCCACTAAAAACCACAGGCGGGAGAAGCCTGTGGACGTGGGATTCGGCCGGCACCTTTAGCGCCTCCCCTACTTGCGGGGAAACCCGGTTTCGGGGATCCGGAGCAACGTGGGGTGAGCAGCGCGGTGCTTCGAATCGACTGCTCTTTTCACGGAGTGAAGCCACATTGCTGTTGCTGGAGAGCGCTGACTTTTTCCTGTGGACAATTGGACTTTAAACTACCCGTGAGTAGAACGAAAAATTGGATTATGAAACATTTTAATTTGGCACTGAAGCGGGAAGGTCTCAACAGGAAATCCGCCTTCCGCTTTTGTAAATAGATTGAAACAAGACATTGCAAGCTAAAGTCTGGAAAGTCGTTTGTAAAGGACTAAATTTCCATCAGTTAAAACTACCAAACCCCCCTTGGAAGCAGGAGAAGAGGGGGGAAATCTTAGACTGTTTAAACCTGCAGGAGAGAGAGTAAAGAAAGATAAATTTCCACCGTCTTGAACCTGGGAACGGGGTGTCAGAGACAGACGCTTTGGGGAAGTTCATTAACCGTGAAGAAAACGTTTTTTGACAGATAGTTAAAAAAGAGAAACATATTGATTCCAATGTTTCCTTTTGCACTTAAAAGGAACAAAATACCTGAAAAACGAAAGGAATTTTGTTGCTGGATCTGCTTTTAAAAAGACGGATACAAACAGAAATTGTTTCCTCTAGAGGGAGCTTGTGAAACTGTTGCTGGAGTCGATCTGGGGAATTCTACAGCTGTGGAGATTAAAGATCGTGAGAACCAGACATTTGACCTTGAATAAGAATGTGCCCAGAAGAAGTTTTAGTGCTTGCTTTTTGCAAGACAAGTGCTTTACTGGAACAGCTACATGAGAAGATGGATTTGATGACTGTTGCAGTTAGCAATTTTGGACAAACAGTGAATACCTATATAGAAACCACGCAGGAACCAATCCAGGAATTTGCTTTGACAGGGCAAGTTGTGCAGGAGACAAAGGAGGAGGTTGTGGCTGAACCTCAAGTAACAGAAATGGAGAGAGCCGCGGCCTTGCAGGAACATAAGTTGTTGTCTCTGACGACTGAACCTGGAGAAAGTCAGATTTGGAGAGATGGAGTACTGTTTGGTTTGGAGATGGGAAGCTGGATAGATCCGCCTATGCAGGGATGTTTTGACTTTTGGGATCTGGTTTTGGGCCAGGGGGAGTTTGGAGTTGTGGGGGGCCCTTAACCTTGGAGGGACTTTGAAATATGCCTTCAAATATCTTTTGGATTTCAGTGCTGACTATGGAGAATGGGCTGACCTGTCGAGAAGGGATAAAGATACTGTCAAGTTGGAGTCTCCCCGAGATCTACCCCTTAGTGAGAAAGGAAGGAAATTAAGAATAAGATCAGCAGAAGACAAAGTAAAGTGCAGGTATAAATATGAAGAAGACCTGCAGAAGGGACATGGAAAAGACAAAAGAGCCTCGGATAGAAGGTCACCAGGTTGATGGACTAGATGGAAGGGATAGAAAGGACTGACAAAACCCGAGACCAGGAAGAAGAGACGATGGATGAAGATTGGAAGAAAGTTTTTAAAAATTCATTTAGAGAATTTTTGTAAAATTAATGAGTGTTAGAAAAAATGTTGGAATGAAACTATTTGGCTTTAGTAGAAATGCTTTAAGGAATTATGTATAAATAAGTTTTAACCTTAGGGCTTTTTATGGTAAGATAAGGTTAAAATAAATTAAGGTAATTTAATGACAGAATATAGTGGAAGATGGAAAGGATTTGCTGAGATAATTAATAACTAGAATACAAAAAAGGGAGGCGTGGACTTCCGGGTTAGCGCCATCGGCAATGGCGGAGTTCCTCTGACCGAGAGGAACCCGCTCCGTGAAAATCGGGTCTTGCCGCTGCAGCAAAGGCGGAGACCCTTTAAAAATCCCAGGTGGAGGAAGCCTGGGAAAGTGGGATTCGGGTGACACCAGGAGTGCCTCCCCTACTCGCAGGGAAACCCTTTTTAGGGGATCTGAAGTGACGTGGAGTGAATGGCATGGTGTTTTGAATCAACCGCTACTTTTACGGAGTGAAGCCGCACAGCCGTTGCCGGAGAGCGCTGACTTTTTCCTGTGGACAATTGGACTCTAAACAAGTACCCGTGAGTATAACGGAAAATTGGATTAAGAAACATTTTAATTTGGCACTGAAGCGGGAAGGTTCTAAACAGGAAGTCCGCCTTCCGTTTTTGTAAATAGATTGAAGCAAAAACTTTGCAAGCTAAAGTCTGGAAAGTCGTATATAAAGGTCTAAATTTCCTTCAGTTGTTACCACCAAAACCCCTCTCGGAAGCAGGAGAAAAGGGGGGGGGATTTTTGATTGTTCAAGCCTGCAGGAGAGATAGTAAAGAAAGATAAATTTCCACCGTCTCAAACCTGGGAACGGGGTGTCAGAGACAGAAATTTATGGGGAAGTTCATTGACTGTGAATGGAACGTCTTTTGACAGATAGTTAAAAAAGAGAAACAAATTGATTCCAATGTTGCCTTTTGCATTCAAAAGAAACAAAATACTTGAAAAATGAAAGTAATTTTCTTTTGTTGGTCCTCCTTTCAAAAGATGGATACAAATAGAAATTGTCTCCTCTAGAGGGAGCTTGTTAAATTGTTGCTGGAGTTGATCTGGGGATTTCACAGCTGTGGAGATTAGGATCGTGAGACCAGACTCTGACCTTGAATAAAAATGTGTTTAGAAGAAGTTTTGGTGCTTGTTTTTTGCAAGACAAGCGCTTTGCTGGAGCAGATGCATGAGAAGATGGATTTGATGACTGTTGCAGTCAAAAACTTTGGACAAACGGCGAATACCCATATAGAAACCATTCAGAAACCAACCCAGGAACCTGTTTTGACAGGGCAAGTGCAAGTGCAGAAGATAATGGAGGAGGTTGCTGTTGAACCTCAAGTAACACAAATGGAGAAACCTGAGGCCTTGCAGGAGCATAAGCCGCTGTTCTTGAAGTTTGAATCTGGAGTGGACCAGGGGGGGTCTGGAGTTGTGAGGGCTCTTAATTTTGGAGGGACTTTGAAACATGCTCTTAAATACTTTCTGGATTACAGTGTTGACTGTGGGGAATGGGACTGTGGGGAATGGGCTGACCTGCTGAGGGGAGATGGAGATATTTTTGGATTGGAGTCCCCCCAAGACCTACTCCCCAATGAGAAAGGAAAGAAATTAAGAAAAAGATCAACAAAAGACAAGGTAAAGTGCAGGTATAAACAAGAAGATGATCTGCAGAAGGGACATGGAAAAGACTTAAGAGCCTCGGACATAAGATTACCAGGTTGATGGACTAGATGGAATGGACAAGAAGGACTGACAAAACCCGAGACCAGGAAGAAGAGACGTTGGATGAAGATTGGAAGAAAGTTTTTAAAAATTTATTTTGAGAATTAGTGTAAAATTAACGAGTATTAGGAAAAATGTTGGAATGAAACTATTTGGCTTTAGTAGAAATGATATAAGGAGTCATGTACAAATAAGCATTAAGTTTTAAGTTTTAAGGTTTTTTTATGGTAAGGTAAGGTTAAAATAAATTAAGGTAAATTGAATGACAGAATATAGTGAAAGATGGAAAGGATTTGCTGAGTTAATTAATAGGTTAGACCGTTAAGATAAATTATACAACAAAAATTGAGAAAGATGGAAAGAATTTGCTGAAACAATTAATTAAATTAGAATACAAAAAGGGAGGTGTGAGGAGGTCGATGAAACAAGTAAATGAAAGACAAAGATATGGAACATTGGGTGTGTGTTGTAATGTTATTGTTTTTTATGCTTTTCTTTTTATGTATTGTAATTTATGTCTTGTCAAATTTCTTGTTGTTTTCTTTTCTTCTTTTTTTTGTAATTCTTAAACTTCCAAAAAATATCATTTTAAAAAAGAAAAAAGAAAAAAAAACCAAAAAAGGGAGGTGTGAGGAGGTCGATGAAACAAGTTAATGAAAGATAAAAATTTGGGAATATTGGATTTGGTTTTTAATTTTTTGGTCTGCTTTTGTTTTTTGTTTTGATGTATTGTGTGTTTTTTTTTTCTTTTTTCTTTTTATTGACTTGTATTGTTGAATTCCTTTTTTTATTCTGTTTTTTTATTTTTTTGATGTATTGTAATTCTTTATTGTCTCTTTTTTTCGCTTTTTTGTAATTGTTAAACTTTTAATAAATATCATTTTTTTAAAAAAAAACTTTACACAGAGAGGAACCCCACACGGGAGACACAAATACACAAGCACACAGAAGTCAATAACCCAAGAGTGGCTTCTAAGTGGGGGGTTGGCTGAGGACAGGGTGGGGCGGAAACATGTGGAGCTTTGCAGAGGGGAGGCAGAAAGCGTTTGTCAGAGGGAAACTCACTTTCCCTGTTTAGAAACCGGCCAAGATCCCTTCTGCATTTGCAGCGCTGCCCCCAAAGTGACCCTTTCAATCCACTTGATAGTCCAGCTGTAGGCGCTGGTCTTCCAGGCAGAATGAAAGGCGCACCCACCGATCCCGCTTCCTTCCTCTCCCCTTCCTGCCCCCCTCCGTTCTTTGCTCACCTGCCTCCTTCCCGTCCTCTCCCCTGCCTGCCTCCTCCAGCCGGGAGTGCCCACCCACAACCCCCAGCTTCCCAAGCCTACAGTGAATGTCACCCCCCCCCCCGCAGGATGACACCCAGTGCGGAGCGCCCCCACCCTGCTCCGCCACTGCTCTGGAAGAAGCTGCTCTGCTGAGAGCAGGACAGCTCTGAAGACTCGGCTGGGGTTCTGTAATCTCTGGTGATACATCCCACTGGCTGAGGTGTGGTGAGCTGCAGACTGACTCCCACAAGTCACCAGCTGAGAGGTCCATGGTCCAGATGTCACTACACCCCTAGGTGCTGAAAAGTACCAACTTGAATGGCTCTGAAAGGAAATCAGACAAATTCAACGTTGAGATTTCTATGCTGTCCATCGGACTGGGTTGCCCCAGCCATTCTGGGCGCTGCCAGCAAATTGAAACATCCAAAGCAGTAAAACACCCCAAAATCTTTCCTGTTCCGAAGCCAATTGGATTGACTGCTGAATCTTCTTCCAAGTACTTTGGAAAGGACAGGAGCTTTCCCTGCACTTGAGAGCAGTCAGCTAACATAGGGGTACCGGCCAGGCCACAGGCCACTCCCAGCTCAATCCCCTCACCTCAGCATCGGCCGCCTGAGGCAGCTGCCTCACTCTGGCTCATCAGAGGTCCGGCCCTGCTTGGGAATATGAGTGGGAGAGGGCCATTGCACTCAGGTCCTGCTTATGGGCTTGTTGTGAGCCTCTGCTGGGCAACGACGGGGAACAAGGTGCTGGACTAGATCATCCATTGGTCTAATCCAGAAGGACTGTTCTGACATCCGGGCTGGACTGGAGGCAACTCCAACTTGCAAAAAGCCCTGGAACACCAAGAATTGCAGACTCCCACACTCGCAAGCAAATGAGCTATTGCTTCACTTCTTAAACCAAAAGAAAAAAACAAACCCACGTCCACTAGCAAACAGACCAATGAAAGTTGCATTTTTTGCGTGGGTAGGAAGGGTTTCATTTTCCTTTGGCTGATTTAGGTCTTCGGCTTTTAGACTCCAGAACTGGCACAAACAGGGATGGAACTCTGCTTCAGTTCAAAGGGAGGTATGATTGGCAGGCAAGGTGACACAGCCAGTTAAGTGGAAGGGAGGAGGAGGAGGGTGGGGAGGTCACAAGGGAGGAAAGAGCTCTGCACCTCAGCTCGGAATTCTTTTGGAAGAGTGGAGGGGAACAGAGGAAACCTTTCTTCCCTTTCAGTCTTTTCTCCCCCCTCCTTTTTCTTTTCCCCCCTTTTTTAAGAATATGCTATACGGAATTTCCGAGGGGGAAATTCGCTAGGGATCTCGCCTTCCCCAGAAACCCCTCCACATAGCTAGGGCGCGAGACAATGAGCTCGAGAAAGCCCTTTCCTTCCCCTGTCGCACCAACCACCACATCTTTTTTTATTAATGAAAGACCCTGCTTCCCTCTGTCTGGTATGAAAGTGTATCAATATGAACGGGGACTTGGGAATGAACTCTGTATTTACATACTACTGCGTATAGACCAATCAAAAGCATCGGATTTGGACAGCTAGCCAATAGCGCTTAGCGGAAATCGGCCTCTAGTGGACAGAATCTTTCTTGTGCCGCTGCCTGTTTCCGTTCTGCAGAGCAGCGGAGCTTCGCCAGCTTGACTGAGCTCCTGAGTGGCCGCCGGCTGAGAGAACAATGGACTCAGTTCATCAAAAGCCCTGTGCTAGTCCCGGGGGGAAGGTTACCGTTGTCGTAGTCAAAGTCCAGTCCTGAGTCACTAGCCTGGAAACAGTTCACAAGGAGCAAGGCGAGGTCCGAAGCAGGAAGCTGGGCGGGGACAGGAACACTGGAAGGTCAGAAGCAGGAAGCCAGGCGGGGACAGGAACACTGGAAGGTCAGGTCTGGGTCCGGGTAGGAGCAGGTACTCAATGACGACGTTGCTTCCGCAACCTGGGACCGGGCTGACTGGCCTTTATCTTCTCTGAGGCCAGGGGCGGTCCCGGCCCCCAGGAGACCCGCCTCTCCTGGCTTTAAGGCGAGCACTCTTCCTGGGAGAAACCAGTTCCCTTCGCCTCTCTGCCCTGAGCCTCTGCAATTCAGGAGAGGCTGAAGGGTTACTGGGCCCAGGGGGAGACTCACCTGTAGGCACTGAGTCCTCAAGCACCTCTGGAGCCAGAATGGATTCACCTGCTGCCTGCTCCTGAGGATCTGGCACAGGTGCAGGCTCCTCAGTATCTAGGCCCTGCCCCAGTTCAGCTGGCCCTGGAGGCGGGGACCCCTGTGCAGGCTGGGATTCCTCCGGTTCATCCTCTGAATCGGATTCCCAGGCCATCACACCCCTTCCAGCCCCCCCTCAATCGAGGGCCTGGACGCGGCTTGCTGGGGTACGCTGCATGGAAATCTCGGAGGCAGGCAGGCGCGTGGACGTTGGCTGCTGGTTCCCAGGAACGGTCCTCCGGTCCATACCCCTTCCAGTCTATGAGATACTCCAGCTTTCCCCTGAGGTATCGGGAGTCCAGAATGCGTTCCACCTCGTACTCAGGCTCCCCCTGAACCAAAACTGGCTGCGGTTGGGGACGGTTCGGGTGGAACTCGTCGGGTGGGGCCACCGGACTCAGAAGGGACCTGTGGAAGACCGGGTGAACCTTCAGGGTTGCGGGCAACCGGAGACGGAATGCCACATGTGAGACTTGGTCCACAATAGGAAACGGACCGGTGAAACGGGTGTCCAGCTTCCGCGAAGGTTGAGAGGGGTGGAGGTGACGAGTGGAGAGCCATACCAGGTCACCAACGTGGAGTTCCGGCCCCACCTGACGGTGGCGGTCGGCCTGGGCCTTGTACGCTTCCTTGGCCTGGCGCAGTTGCTCCATTAATAGCTGTTGCTTGGACTGGAGCTCCTGAAGCCACTCCATCACCGCAGGTACCGCGGATGCCGGCAGCACGTCTGGAAACAGCCGTGGATGATAACCGTAACTGGCCTGGAATGGGGTCTGCTGGGTGGGCGCATTCACCGCGTTGTTGTAGGCGAACTCTGCCAATGCTAGGTGGTCGACCCAGTCATCCTGCTGGTAGCTGCAGTAACACTGGAGGTACTGCTCCAGCACCGCGTTCGCCCGTTCCGTCTGGCCATCGGTCTGTGGGTGGTAGGCTGATGAGAGACAGACCTCTGTCCCGAGGGTCTGGTGCAATGCTCGCCAGAACCGGGATGTGAACTGAACGCCCCGGTCGGACACCACACGCTCAGGTAGGCCATGCAGGCGGAAGACATGCGGAAGGTACAGCTGAGCGGTTTCCTTAGCTGTGGGTACGGATGGGCAGGGGGCACAGTGCACCAACTTAGTGAAATGGTCGGAGAAAACTAGAAGGCAGGTACAGCCACGAGACGGGGGTAAGTCCACTACAAAGTCCAGCGAAACCGTGTGCCAAGGACGTGGTGGGACTGGCAACGGCTGAAGTAGGCTGGGGGGTCACCCAGTAGGGCCCTTGGCCCGCCGGCAGACATCACAACCAGCAACGTAGCGAGCCACGTCAGCCTTCAGGCGGGGCCACCAAAACTCACGGCTTACCAGATGGGTGGTCCGATACCGCCCAAAGTGTCCTGCTGCTGGGGCATCATGGGTCATCTGGAGAACCTCAGCCCGTAGTGGCCCTGAGGCAAGGAAGGAAGGGCTACCCCTATATTATCCATATAACCAGTTATCAATAATCAATATATTCAATATATATTCATACATGCTTACACGAATCAAGGATTACAGTACTTATAATCCATTTTGAATCAAAAGGGAAGCTGTGCCTTAGCTAACTGCAAACTGCTTGAAACAGCAAAGTTAGGAACCGACCTTTCCCCTAGAAACATCTGTGTACCCCGGACAAAGGGGAAAGACATGAATCAGAGATTCTGGTACAAATTCCCCTCAGATACAGGCTAAATTAATCCACAGAACAGGAAGAGCAAAACCACAAAATGTCCAAGCTCCCTGTCCTGTCATAACTAGGGGAAAGGTTAGACTGAGCGTCACTGGGAGCATCGGAAAGCAGAACTGGAACCCGGCGCTTGACCAGTGCTAGACCAGGAGCTAGAAGCGTGACAACTGCTTGCTGATTGGCTGATTTTTGCTGACCAAGTTATGAGTCCCTCATGATTGTCTTATGATCTATGATTTGCTGTGATTTGCTCAGGTATAAAGACCCCTGTATTTCTGTCAATCGGGGTCCCAGTTCTTTGGAAGATATTCCAACTGGGTCCTTATTGCCTGGCAATAAACTTCACCTTCTTATTCTCCATTGCTGCGTCTGTTTGATCCTTATTTTTGCACTTTGCCAAAACCACTAACTTTCACGTGCTTCAGCCCTGGCGGGATATACAGGCGACCGTGGTGCAGCAGAAGGCCCTGTTGCAAGACCAGCCCTGGATACTGAGGGCATGACCCTTCGGCCAGTTCCTGGAGACGTTCCTGGGCCCAAGCGTCGACCCGCTGCTGTTCCCGCACCCGAGCCTGCAGTGGCTCAGCCTCCTGGGTGGCCAAGAATGCAGCCGGTGGTAGGATCGTGGTGGGTACTGCTTGCTGTACCGTGTCTGCGTTGTCTTCAGGTTTCCGGGACAGGGCATCCGCCTTCTGGTTTTGGGAGCTAGGGATGTAGCGGATCCGGAACTGGAACCGGGAAAAGAACAACGCCCACCGGATCTGCCGTTGGTTCAGCTTGCGGGTGGTCTAGAGGTACTCCAGGTTCCGGTGGTCGGTTCTCACCTCCACCGGGTGTCGTGCCCCCTCAAGATGGTGGCGCCAGACTTCAAAGGCCACCTTGATGGCCAGCAGTTCCCGCTCCCACACGGTATGGTTACGCTCCGCTGGAAGGAGCTGGCGGGAATAGAAGGCGCAGGGTAAGAGTGGCACATTGGGTCCGTACTGCTGAGACAAGACGGCATCGAGAGCCGTACTGGAGGCGTCGGTCTCTACCACAAAGGGTCGAGAGGGATCAGGATGTTGCAAGATCAGCGCTCTCTGGAAACTGGCTTTCAACCCCTGAAACGCCTCCTCTGCCTCCTCGTCCCAGGAAAACGGCGTCTTGGGGCGCAGTAAATCGGTCAACGGGGTGGTGCGATGAGCATAATCTGCAATGAAGGTCCGGTAATAGTTGGCGAACCCCAGGAATCGCTGTAGGTCCTTGCGGTTCCGAGGTGCCGCCCATTCCCGAACCGCTGCCACCTTCCCAGGATCCATCTGCACCCCACCTGGAGAGAGTCGGTGACCAAGGAAGTCCACTGACCGCTGATGGAACTCGCACTTGCTGAGCTTCGCATACAGGCGGTGCTCCCGCAAGAGCTGCAGCACAGTCCGGACATGACTCTCGTGGCGAGCCGGGTCACGGGAGAACACCAGAATGTCATCCAAGTACACCATCACGTACTTCGCCAGCAAGTCCTGGAACACGTGGTTGATGTACCGTTGGAACACAGCGGGCACCTTGCACAATCCGAAGGGCATAACCAGGTATTCGAACTGCCCGTACCGGGTCCCGAATGCTGTCTTCCACTCATCCCCGGCTCGGATCCGAATTAAATTGTAGGCCCCCCGGAGGTCTAGCTTGGTGAACACCTGCGTCCCTTGCACCCGCTCCAGCAACTCCGAAATAAGGGGCAAGGGGTACCGGTCTGGGATGGTAATTTTGTTCAGGGCCCGGTAATCATGGCAAAGGCGAAGCTCCCCACATTTCTTCTTAACGAAGAGCACTGGCGCAGCGGTGGGTGAGGTTGAAGGCCTAATGAAACCACGCTCCAGGTTCTTGTGCAGGAAGTTCTGCAAAGCTTCGCGCTCTGGCTCTGTTAGAGAGTATAAGCAACTCACCGGCAGGGGCGCTCCGGGCTGGAGGTCTATGTTCAGTTTCTGTTAATTGGTTCTCGTGGGAAACTTGCAGATTCTAGCTTCACCAATTAACTCAAGCTGGTGTCAATTTACTCTTGGCAGAAAGCCCAGGTCTGCTTGACCTAGAAACTACTTACTCTGATTGGTTAACGAGCAGCACTCAACTCTGTTATCTAGGATTGCTAGCACAGTTTGGTGTGAGGTGTGTTAGGAGTTAGAAGTGCTGTGTATGGTTTTGAGAGAGAGAAAGAGAGGATTTGTTTTGCTTTTATTTGTATGCAGAAACTCTGCTGGTTTTATTTTTCCCTTTTTTAATAAATCCTGTAAATAGTTATTCTGAGTCTAGCTGACTAGTCATTACTGCCGCAACTAGCTTCTTCGCTGTGCAGGAAAACTCTGCTACGTTTGGGCTAAAGCCAATAGGGCTATGCCTGACACTTCAAAGTTCCATGAGGTTATGGGCATTGTGCTGCCAGCCTGAGTTGTGGTGGTGCCAGCATCAACGGCGTTGGTTCCAGTAGTTCCAGAAGTTGTTGTTCTCTGGCTGGTTCCTGACCGTGGTGAGCTGGTGACGCAGCGGATACAAGGACAACAGCTGCAGCGTGTGAGTGCTGGGTGCTGTGGTTCCTGTTTTCTCTCTCGGTGGTCGTGAGTAGCTGGTTCCGGGTTCCAGGGACATCGCTCTCAAGATGGCCTCACAACCAGTTCAGATGGCTTTTGAGCGTCTGAATGACTCCAATTACTTGCTGTGGTCGGAACGCATGCAGGCAGTGCTGCAGAGGGATCGTCTCTGGCAAGTGGTGAGTAAGTTTCCTACAAAGCCTGATGATGAAGACCTCGATAAAGACCAAAGAGCAAGGGCCACAATTGTCTTGAGGCTGGAAGATTCCCAGTTGCCGTATGTGAGGGGAATCAAGACAGCTAGAGGTGTGTGGCAAGCACTTAAAGAACTCCATGTGCGTGAAACAGCGGTTTCCAAGCTGTTCATTTGCAAGGCATTGTACAAGGCAATGTTACAGCCTGGGGTTACAATGCAGGAACACCTACACAGTTTACAATTAAAGTTTGCTGCGCTACAGGAAAGAGACTGTGCGTTAGACCAGCAGGAGAAGGTGGCTATTATTTTGAGTTCTCTCCCGGAAAGCTGGGATAATTTAGTTTTGTCTCTAGAAGGCATACAGGAGCGTGATTTATCAGTCAGTTACGTTACTGGGCGTTTGATTGAAGAATGGCAGAAGAGGCAAGAAAGGGCGTTGGCTGCAGAGACTTCTACTGGCGGGCGGTTTGGAAGGAGTTCTCATGCCGTGCCAGAGGTGAAGCAAAAGCAGCGTACCGGTGAGGAGTCAGCGTTTGCTGTTAGGCGTTGTTTCCGATGTGGGTCTTCAGCGCATCTAAAACGACAATGTCCGGAGTTGGTCAAGTCTCAGTTACCGGTGCAGGAGCAGAGACGAGATCAGCAGCAGCAGCAGCGTAAAAAGAAATTCTTCAAACGAAAACAGTCGGCTCAGCTGGTGACCGGCGAGGTCAAGATTGCTGATGAGAAACAAGCGGTCTGGGTGGTCGATTCGGGAGCATCTCGCCACATCGTGAATTCAGATGAATTGTTTGTTTCCAAGAACTCAGCACAGCGCAGCCAGGTGGCTCTAGCAGACGGAAGTACTTCCGAAGTGATTTCGGGGGGTGCAGTTTTTGTTCCTTGTCTTCGTGAATGCCTGCAAAATGTACTTTGTGTGCCTTCATTAAGGAGCAATCTGATGTCTGTAGATTGTTTGCTAAAAGCTGGGTTTAAAGTGTATTTTGAAGGAGACAGTTGCATTATTAAGAAGGCTGGTGAGATTTTAGGCACTGCTAAGTCAGAGGGAGGCTTGTTTTGGCTTAAAGCAGGATCTCAAGTTGCAGCAGTAGTCAGTAAATCTCAGCCTGCAGTGAATAACAAAGCTATACATGACAACTGTGTGCACTTATTGCATAGGAAAATGGGGCATGCTTGCTGGAAAAGTGTACTAAAAATGTCTGAATTGGCTGATGGGGGTAATTTAAAGAGTTGTAACAAGTACCTTGATTGTAATGTTTGTAAAAAGGTTAAAACCCACAGAGTCTCTTACCCCAGAAGTGACAGAGTTAGTGAGTCACCGCTACAGCTGGTTCACATGGACGTAATTGGTCCATTTGCTGTAAGCAGGGGTGGATCGCGTTTTTCACTAACAATTGTGGATGACGCCACGCGTTATTCTTGGGTTTTTCCCATGAAGAATAAGGGTGACGTGTTCACTAAGTTTAAAGGCTGGGTGGCATCTGTGGAAAGATTTCTGTCCATTAAACTCAGAAGGATTCAGACGGACAGAGGTGGCGAATTTATGTCAAATGCCTTTAGAGATTGGTTACAAAAGCGTGGCATTGGGCATAGGAAAACAAATGTTTTTTCCCCAGAGGAGAATGGCGTTGCAGAGCGAAAAAACAGATCTTTACAAGATATGATGTTTGCCATGCTTGATGATGCTGATTTGCCCATGTCTTATTGGGGGGAGAGCATGCTCACCGCGTGTTATCTCCAAAATAGGCTCTTTCATCAAACAATAGGTACAACCCCATACTTTAAATTGTTTCAGAAAAAACCTAAAATTGACCATTTGCATGTGTTTGGATCAAAAGCCTGGGTATTAATTCCGAAACAAATGAGAAAGAAGGGAGATCCTAAGACCAAACAGTTAGTGTTTGTGGGTTACCAGGAGCTGGGAAAAGGTTTCCGCTTTGCTGAAGGGACAAATGGCATTGTGATCTCCAGGAATGCCAGTTTTTGTGAACATAGTGGCTGGGAGAGACTACATGCCAATACTGAGGTTTGGTTTGAACCTTCCCAGGAGCTTCATGACTCTGAAAGTCGACACAGAGAATCAGAGTCTGAGGGGGAGGAAAGTTCAGATAAGAGCTCTCAAGAAAGTGGAGTTAGCCAGAGACCAGTTGCTAAGCAACAAAAGAGAGGTCGTAGTTCTGAGGAGGAAAGTGGGTCAGAAGAAAAATTTTCTCCCAGAAGATCTAAAAGACAAAACAAAGGAGTGCCTCCGGTGCGTTTTTCTCCTGATACTGCAAATGTGTTTAGTGTAATTGCAGAGCCCAAGAGTTTTCAGGAGGTGTTAAAGTTACCAAAAGAGGAGGCAGAGCTCTGGAAACAGGCAATGGAGGAAGAGATGTCCTCTCTGAATGAGCACAAGGTTTTTACACCAGTGGCAGCGCCTGAGGGGGCAAAGATTGTAGGCTGCAGGTGGGTGTACAAACTTAAACCTCTGGTGACAGGAGAGTACAAATACAAAGCTCGTTTAGTTGCTCAAGGATACTCTCAGAGGCCTGGAAAAGATTATGACGAGACTTTTTCCCCTACTGCTAAGGGGGACAGTGTAAGGCTGATTCTAACGCTTGGAGCAAAGAGAAAACTCCTGTTAAACCATTTTGATATCCAGACTGCATATTTGCATGCATCAATATCAGAAGACCTGTATCTAGCCGAACCGCCTGGTTATGAGACAGGTTCCAATAGAGTGTTGAAATTAAACAAAGCTCTATATGGTCTCAAACAGGCTGCAAGATCTTGGAACAAATGTTTCCATGAGGCCTTAGTGTCATTTGGTTTCAAGCAGAGTATAGCTGACAATTGTGTTTATGTACGTGGTACAGGCAGTGATCAAGAGTTTTGTCTGATTTATGTAGATGATGTATTGTATGCCTGCAAAACAGATAAACAAACTAAAAGGTTTGCCAAGCAATTGTCCAGTAAGTTCAAAGTGAAAGACTTAGGCCCGGTGAAGACATATCTAGGGTTGGAAGTGTGCTGGGCCCAAGATGGCAGCTGCCTAATTAGTCAGCAGAACAAAGTTAAACAACTACTGACTACATACAGGATGCAGGATTGCAAAGGGGCAGCGGTGCCTATGGATCCAGGTTTCATAAAAACACTTCATACAGATGAGAGTCCTGAATTTGAACATCCTGATGTATATCACTCTGTAATTGGAAGTTTATTGTATCTAGCACAGTGGTCCAGACCTGATATTAGCTACGCAGTAGGCATATTAAGTAGATTGGTCTCAAAACCCACACTAAATGCCTGGAAAGGGGTAAAACAAGTTCTGAGATACCTCAAACAGACAATTGGCTATATGTTACAATTAAATTCTTCCGAGGACGAAATGTTGAGTTGCTACTGTGATAGTGACTGGGGAAATTTGCCAGATAGAAAATCTGTCACAGGACTAGTCATAATGGTCGGTGGAGCTTTAATCAGCTGGCGGTCACGCAAGCAAGACATTGTAAGTGTGTCATCAACGGAATCAGAGTACGCCGCATTGAGTGAATTGTGCAACGAGGTGATTTATTTCAAGCATTTGTTAGCAGATTTAAATGTAAATTGTGGAGAACCAGTACGAGTTTACATTGATAATCAAGCTTGTATAACCTTAAGTAAAACAGAGGGTTTCAAATCGCGTTCCAAACATATCTCTGTAAAATACCAAAATGTACGTTGCTGTGTACAAGACAATGTAATCACATGTACTTATGTATCAAGTGAAGAAAATGTAGCAGATGTGTTAACTAAACCATTGGCAAAGATAAAGAACAAGCGAATGTGCAAGGGTTTAGGTTTGCTGGAAAAATGATCTCCTACATAGGTGTATTTGATGTTAATTGTTCAGCAGAATCTGTGAGGGGGTGTTCAGTTTCTGTTAATTGGTTCTCGTGGGAAACTTGCAGATTCTAGCTTCACCAATTAACTCAAGCTGGTGTCAATTTACTCTTGGCAGAAAGCCCAGGTCTGCTTGACCTAGAAACTACTTACTCTGATTGGTTAACGAGCAGCACTCAACTCTGTTATCTAGGATTGCTAGCACAGTTTGGTGTGAGGTGTGTGAGGAGTTAGAAGTGCTGTGTATGGTTTTGAGAGAGAGAAAGAGAGGATTTGTTTTGCTTTTATTTGTATGCAGAAACTCTGCTGGTTTTATTTTTCCCTTTTTTAATAAATCCTGTAAATAGTTATTCTGAGTCTAGCTGACTAGTCATTACTGCCGCAACTAGCTTCTTCGCTGTGCAGGAAAACTCTGCTACGTTTGGGCTAAAGCCAATAGGGCTATGCCTGACACTTCAAAGTTCCATGAGTCTATGCCGCAGTGAAAAGACCGATGCGGCGGCAGCTGGTCTGCCCCCCGTTCCTCGAACACGTCTTGGTAGTCTCGGTACTCGGAGGGGAGCGTGGATGCAGCCTCCTCAGTGGGTGCGGCTGCTAGCATCTTGGACTGAGCATGGGAACATGGGTCTGGGAAGTGCACTGTCTGATTGACCCAGTCAATCTGAATATTGTGAGCCTCCAGCCAGTCCATCCCGAGCACCAGGGGGAACCGGGGCATGGAGGCAATGTCCAAAGTTCGCACCTCCCGGTGCTGCTGGAGACACAGGACCAGGGGCTGGGTCTCCCGAGTGACGGCACCCAAACGCAGGAGCCGTCCGTCAATTGCCTCCACCTGTACCGGTTCTGGCTTGTTCTGAAGTGGCACCCCATGATGAGCGGCAAAGGCAGCGTCCATATAGGAGCGGGTTGCCCCTGAATCCACCAGAGCATGGGTAAGAATCCAGGGCCCACCTGGAGGGTAGAGACGCACCGGAACCATGAGGTGTCGCAAATCCACTGGTGAGGGCCCCTCTTGCATGGTTTGGGACCACAGGTTGCTAGGGCCTACGGCTACCGAGGTTGGCGGTTTCCCTGCGACTGGCATCTTCTTGGGACAAGATCGGGCGCAGTAAAGACACAGGTTCCCCTCCCGACGCCGCGTCTTCTCCGAGGGGGAGAGGTGAGGTCGCGCAGCCCCGAGCTGCGTTGGCTTGTCCGGCAACTCGGCTGTGGGTGTGGACCTGCTGGGAAGGACTGGAGCCAGGAGCCGGGGGTGCTGGCGGTCCCGGGTCTGGCGACGGTCCTACAACCGATCGTCTATCTGCAGACTCTGCTGAATAAGGGCGTCCAGCGTGGTGGAACGATCCATCATGGCCAACTGGTCCAGTATCTCATCCGACAGTCCCTCAAGATACTGGTCCCGAAGTGCAGAGTCATTCCAAGATAAGTCTTGCGCCAACAGCCGAAATTCCATGGTGTAGGCGGCTGCAGTGGACTTGCCCTGTTTCAAATGCCTAATTGCCCGGTTGGCTTGACTCTCCTTCTGGGGGTTGCCGAATGCGGCCTCCAAATGGTTGCAAAACCCCATATAGTCTGTCAGCAAGGGGGAGTCTTGCCTGAGCAGCAGCAATGCCCACTTGGCCGCCTGGTCCTTTAACAAACTGATCAAAAAGTGCACCTTGGTGCGGTCCTCAGGGAAGTTCTGGGCTCGCCCCTGAATATACAACTTGGCCTGGGCGAGGAACATGGGAAAGCTGGCCGGGGCCCCATCAAATTTCTCTGGCAAGGCCACTGGGTACTTGCCTGGAGCTGGGGCGTCGGCCACAGGAGCCGGTAGGGTGTCCAACCGCTGCTGAAGTGCCGTAACCGCATCGTTGAGCTGCTGCACAGTGTGAGTCAAGGCCTGGTTCTCCTGGGCCAATGCCATTAGCGCAGCTGCCTGGTCGGCCATGGCTTCTGGCTTTTCCCGAACGCACCCCAATGAAGGGGGAGTGCAGGTGGGGTGGAAGCAAACTGTGCTAGTCCCGGGGGGAAGGTTACCATTGTCGTAGTCAAAGTCCAGTCCTGAGTCACTAGCCTGGAAACAGTTCACAAGGAGCAAGGCGAGGTTCGAAGCAGGAAGCTGGGCGGGGACAGGAACACTGGAAGGTCAGAAGCAGGAAGCCGGGCGAGGACAGGAACACTGGAAGGTCAGGTCTGGGTCCGGGTAGGAGCAGGTACTCAACGACGACGTTGCTTCCGCAACCTGGGACCGGGCTGACTGGCCTTTATCTTCTCTGAGGCCAGGGGCGGTCCCGGCCCCCAGGAGACCCGCCTCTCCTGGCCTTAAGGCGAGCACTCTTCCTGGGAGAAACCAGTTCCCTTCGCCTCTCTGTCCTGAGCCTCTGCAGTTCAGGAGAGGCTGAAGGGTTACTAGGCCCAGGGGGAGACTCACCTATAGGCACTGAGTCCTCAAGCACCTCTGGAGCCAGAGTGGATTCACCTGGTGCCTGCTCCTGAGGATCCGGCACAGGTGTAGGTGCCTCAGAATCAAGGCCCTGCCCCAGTTCAGCCGGCCCTGGAGGCGGGGACTCCTGTGCAGGCTGGGATTCCTCCGGTTCATCCTCTGAATCGGATTCCCAGGCCATCACAAGCCCATTAACTGGTTTCTATTGCCAAAAGTGATCCTTTGTTGCAAGAAATCTGTCAAGTCACTTCCCTTATGGACTGGCGGCTTAGGAAAAGCCCCTCACTTCAGAAAATCCACCCCCTGCATCAATTTCCTCCATTCCAAAGCCATTCTTGCCCTTAAGGAAAGGACTCTTTCCCTCTCTATCTCCCGCCATAATCCCTCAAATGTGAGGACACGTGTACACCCCGCCCCCCACCCACCCAGGGAAGTGCCCTACAAAAAAAAGATCTTGGTCTCCTGACCGCTGTTTTGCTCCAATTTGTGGCTGGAATCTCCTTCATTTCTGACCGCAAGTACCCGCGGGGAGCCTACCAAGTGGCGATAGCGACGGTGAGGAGGACCATTGTTGCTGGATCTGTTGGTGAAAACAGTACCAGGAGACTCTTTCAGGTGGTTCATAGTCTAACAGAACCACCTTTGCCATCAGGGTCTGATACAGAGTCCAAGATCTCCTGTAATGACTCCTGTCATGAGTTTTTCTGCAGATAAAAAGAGGTAGACTCCACCAAGGTAGGAGGGTGCCAGAGCTCTGCCTAGTCAGAGACATAGTATGGCTTGCCAATTCCCGGGGCCACGTGGAGGAGGGGGTAGGAGGGAGGGAAACAGGCGGAGTATGCATGCGCATTCGACTGCCTAATGGTGTCCACATCACCCAGGGGATCACAGCTACGGTGATAAGAAAAGAAGAGCCATCCCATTGTCTGGAGAGGTCACTTACCTGAGCGCATGGACAAGCCGTTGTCATTGGACCCCAGTGATGGAAGCGTGCAGCTGTATTGAGGCAGCACCAGGTGCTGAAATTGTGCACCTCTAACAATTTTGTGCCTGGGGCAACTGCCCCTGTGCCCCCGCAGCCCACTACAACACTGGGTCTAGTCAAGTAAAGTGAAGTTGATCCTCCAGTGTGGGTTACTTTTGTTCAAAGCAAGATTCCTCTGGAGGGAGAGGATGTTGCAAAGTAAGTCAGAGGCAAAGCAGCCCAAAGCCTGGTTCTGTGGTTGCACACATGATTTGCAGTGAGCCAAGGGCTGAATTGCTGCTGTTGTTTCATAGCCCAGAACAGCAGGTGTAGGCGAAAGGTCTAAAGTTGGACAACCAGGTCTTGGTCAAGGCATCTGCTGACCAGCAGGCCATAGAGAAGAGGAACGTCAGCATTTCAACTCTGAGCCCAAAGTTTGGCTTTTGCTATTTTTGGACACCCTTGGTCATGAGCCAAGTGTGATTCTCGAACTGTGAATGCTGACTTTGCCAAATCCATACAGGCCCTTTTCATCTCTCATGCTCAGGAAGTAGCAGCCACAGCTCAGGAGAGGATTTTTCATTTGCTCCTTTTCCATGGGGTGGGGAAAACTCAACACTTTTAATCTTGTCTTATTTTTATGCAAATTGGGTGGTCCAAAACAAGGAGACTTATATCTGCACCCTCTCTTTAGCACAGATGGCCTGCAGGAGAATTTCCTGTCCTTAAAAGTAAAACTGAACTTTTTTGGCAGTGCAGCTGCAGGGAAGGCATTGTCTGCCACGTTTGCAGTTGAAGGTAGAGCTTGGGGGGGCAGGAATGTTCAGCAGAGGCAACCAAAATTATCACGGGGCTAGAGGAACTCCCAGATGAGAAGCTAAAACATTTGGGGCTTTCTAGTTTAGGGGGGAAATGAGTAAGGGAGGACACGGTCAGGGGTACACGCATAGTGTAGAGAAAGTGGGATGCTCACAAGGCTGAGGGACTAGGCAAGACCAAGGCTATTTCAAAACCAGTTTTTAGGTGCATGTAGCTTTATGTCCTATAGCTTTTAGCCCAATATTGATTGATGGGGAATGTGTGGGAATGTTCTGGGGTGCAGGAGAGGATATATTGTGAGATTATATCCTAATCCAACTTGTGCTAACAAGTTCCCAAAATATCAGCAGAGTTTATAACACTCCCCCTTTTAAGTTCACAACAGTAACGTCTGCACAGGTTCACTAGAACCTCTATAATAATTACTCTGGTAATTCCCCCCTTTTGCTCCCTCTTAAAATACAAGACACGACACAGTCTTTATAAAAGTATAAAAGAGTTTACTCAAGTTCTGTTCACAATATGATCCCAGAAGGCAGACAGGCTTAAAAAGGTAAAATACATTTAGAATCTATCTTATAGGAAGATAGTCCTATCGTCCTCTCTTGGCTGAGAGCCAAGAGGGCATCCTGCTTCTTCGAAAGATGAAGATGAGAGAGGCAAGAGGCAAGAGAGAGAGAGATGGCTGCCTGCCCTGTGCTTTTATCATTTACCTGCACAGGTGAGGCCACACCCACCTCTGGTCACATGCGGAGGAAGTTCGTCCCAGGAAGTTTACCTGCTTGCTGGACAGACATCCCTCCCCATGTTCTAACATGTACACTCTAGGAATGTTGTCATTGACTGCTCCTCTATTTACATCCCACAGGCTTTCATTGAGTTCTGTGGACACAGTAAAAAAAAGCTGCCATCTGGTTTCTCTGTGGATGTTCGGATTGTCGAAAACAGATTTGCTCTCCACCGTAACCATGTCTCTCAGCATACCACTTTATTTCCCCCCAGGTAGGTGGCTACTATTCACTTGTAGGAAGATGTGCTTATTTAGATTACAACATTGCAGTGGGAGCAAAAGCCACCTTACTTCTCTCAAGAGGGTTAGTCGATATCATGGGAATTGGGGTTGCTTGTGTGTAAACCTCCAGCTGTTCCCAACTGCTTGGGGTGGTTGCGTCTTTCCCCGGCTGAGCAGCCCGTCTGCGCTGCTGCTCAGTCACTGGCAGAATCCGTCAGTGGGTGTCTCCTAAATTTCCTCCAGCATAAGAGTTCCTTAACGGACAACCTGCGCCTCACCTCTCTGCGCGGAAGCCTTCTGCGCAGAGTGGGCGTGCCAAGCGGTGGTCCTCCACTCTCCTCACTGACTTCACTGGAAGAGTCTCGGAGCCTCCCCTCCAAAGTGCCCTCTGCCTCTCCCTTCTTCCTGGTGTCACCAGGACTTCTTTCCCCAGAGGACGTTCTCGCTCTTCCCTTACTCGTTCCCTCTCCTGCAGAATCTGGGAGCCTAGCCTCTCCACTCTGCTCCGATGTCAGTTCCCTGACATCCACCTCCCTCCCAGGAACTCTCCCCTCCATCTGATGATTCAAACACCTCTCTCCATTCGCTGCTGTCTCTTCTCTCTCCCCAATCTCCCCAGTCAGATTCTTCTTCAGATAACGCCCCTTCCTCCTCTTCGGAGGCAGGAAACCCCACAAACTCTTCCTCCTCATCGGTGGTGCCAAATTGCTCCCCCCAGAACCTCTCTGGTGGTTTGGGCTTTCTCGCATACCTGCTATGAAACTCCTCCTGCAGATACTCATCCCTAATCTCTTCTGCTGGGACCCATGCGTTTTCCGCTTCTGACTCCCCCTCCCACGCCACCAAGTATTCCACTCGCCCCCCTCTCCACCTGGAATCGAGAATTTCAGCTGCATGGCCACTGAGTTCCCTTTCCTCCATCTGTGGATGCAAGGGTGTTTCACTTTGCTGACCCAGAAATTCCCTCCCCTCCCTGAACAGTGAGAGTAAGGACCTGTGGAACACTGGGTGCAGTTTCATGTGAGACAGCAATTTGAGCCTAAAGGCCACCGAATTAATTTGCTGGGCTACTTCGAACGGTCCCAATCTCTTTGGCCGTAGTTTCTTACACCCTCCTTTGAACGGTAACCCTTTGGTAGACCACCACACCTGGTCCCCCACTCTTATGGTTCCCCCTCTCTGCGGTGCTTGTCTGCCTGCCTCTTGTACTCTTCCTTTGCCCTTTCCAGGTTGATCTTAAGCTGTTGGTGTAAAGCCTCCATCTCTTCCACAAATTGTTCAGCCGCTGGAACACTCCACCTTCCCTCCCCCTCCCCTGGGAAAGCCCTGGGGTGACACCCGTAATTCGCCATAAACGGGCTCATCCCTGTGGACACATGTTCCGCGTTATTGTATGCAAACTCAGCCAGCGCTAATTTGTCCACCCAATCATTCTCCCTCTCGTTGACGTAGCAACGTAGGTATTGTTGAAGTATGCTATTAGCTCTCTCTGCTTGTCCGTTGGTTTCTGGGTGTCTGGCCGTCGAGAAACTAACCTCGACATCCAGCAGACTCATCAGCTTCCTCCAGAATCTGGACGTGAATTGCCGGCCTCTATCGGATAAAATCCTCAAGGGGGCGCCATGCAACCTGAAAACATGCTCTACAAACAGTTTTGCTGTTTCTTCTGCAGACACCGCATGCGAGCACGCAATAAAATGGCACATTTTGGTCATCAAGTCAGCTACCACCATTACTGCCGTTTTCCCCCTGACCTTGGGTAAATCAGTCATAAAATCAATTGATACCACCTCCCATGGTCTCTCTGGTGTAGGTAAGGGCTCCAGTAACCCCGCGGGTGCTGCCCTCTCCCCCTTCGCTCTCTGGCAGCGCTGACACCCGCGTACATATTCCTTCACATCTTCCCTCACCCGTGGCCACCAGAACTGCCTGGTTACCAGTAGCATTGTCTTGTGTTGGCCAAAATGTCCAGCCGTGGGGTTGTCATGTAGTTGTTTGAGTATTCTGCTCCTCAAATCCCCCTCAGGTATGTACAATGCACCCTTATAGTACAATGTCCCGTCCTTTACTTCAAATCCCCCCTGATTTTCCTCGGTACTACCCATTTCCCTAATCTTGGTTTGTGCATACTGGTCATCCCTCATCAAACCGGCCAGCTCTTGCCTCCCTACGAACACTCCCCCACACACCCATCTGTCCTCGGGTATGACATAACGTGCTTCTGGCCCTCCCTCCCCTTCTGCGTATTCGGGCTTGCGGGAGAGGGCGTCTGCTCTGACATTTTCCTTCCCAGGCACGTATCTAATCTCAAAATTAAACTTGGAAAACTCCTGAGCCCACCGCACCTGTCGTTGGTTCAGTACTCTCGCCGTTCTCCAATATTCCAGGTTCTTGTGGTCAGTACACACCTGGACTTTGTGCTGTGCACCTATGAGAAAATGTCTCCATCATCGAAAGGCCTCGTGAATTGCCAGCAGTTCCCGATCATACACCGTATAGTTTTGCTCTGACCTGTTCAACTTCCTGGAAAAGAAGGCACACGGCTTCCACTGTCCCCCATTTCCCGGCTGGAGCAATATGCTTCCTACCGCTCTGTCTGACGCGTCCGTCTCTAGCCTCATCGGCTTCCGCAGATCCACATGTAGGAGCTGCTCTTCCGACGCGAAAGCCCTCTTAAGCTTTTCAAAGGACTGCTGGGCCTCTTCCGTCCATTCGAACTTCTTCTTACTGCTGAGACAATTCGTTATGGGTGCCGTTAGATGGGCGAAGTTCTTGATGAACTTCCTGTAGAAATTTGCAAACCCCAAGAACCTCTGCACGTCCTTCCTGTTCTTGGGAGCCTTCCATTCTAGCACTGCCTGCACCTTGCCCGGGTCCATGGCCAAGCCCTTGTCCGACAACCGATAGCCAAGGAATTCCACCTCTCGAGCGTGGAATTGGCACTTCTCCAGTTTGACCCACAGCTGGTGCTCCTGCAGTCTCCTCAGCACTTCCCTGACGTCTTTTACGTGCTGCTCCTCGTTCTCTGAGTAGATTAGGACGTCGTCCGGGAAAGCTACACAATTCTTGTAGAGCAGGGACCCCAACACATGGTGCATGAAACTTTGAAATGTGGAGGAGCCTGATTGGAGTCCGAAAGGCATAACTAAGTACTCAAAGGCTCCCAGAGGGGTGAACATGGTGGTTTTCCATTCATCCCCCTCCCTCATCCTTATCAAGTTGTACGCCCCCCGAAGGTCCAGCTTGGTAAAAATCTTCCCCTTCCTTACCCTGGCCAAAATGTCATCAATTCTGGGCATTGGGAAGGTCACTGGTTCCGACACCCTGTTCAACGCGCAAAAGTCCACTACGAGCCTGGGTTCCTTGGAGTCTCGCTTGTCCACAAAGAACACTGGACTACCCCCCACTGCCCTTGATTCCCTTATGAACCCTCGCTTCAGGTTCTTGTCAATAAACTTCCGCAATTCCTGCATCTCCCTATCTGACATGGCGTACAGCTTACCCACTGGTAGCTGAGCGTCTGGGAGTAAGTTGATCTGGCAGTCAAAGGGCCTGTGGGGTGGTAGCCGATCCGCCTCCTTCTCGCTGAAGACTTCTTCCAAGTCCGCATACTGAGGTGGTACCTTCCCTCTTTCCCCTACTGCCATCCCTGCCACCCTGGCTACTGCCATCCTCAGGCTTTCTCCTCCATGGCAGTGCTCTACGCAGTGGGCCGACCCAAAGGTGACTGTCCGCTGGTGCCACCCTACTACTGGGTCGTGCAGTGACAGCCAACTCATTCCCAGTATGATGGGTGGTCCTGCTAAGGTGGCTACGTGAAAGGCAATTGTCTCTGTGTGTCTCGAAACTGTCATTTTCATGGGAGGGGTCTGGTGGGTCACTTCCCCTCCCAAGAGTTCTCTCCCATCAATAGTGGTAACTTGCAGGGGATGTTCTAGAGGCACCACCTGTAGCTGGTGTTCTAATGCAAAATCCTTGCTAAAGAAGTTGCAAGAGCTGCCTGAATCCAGCTGCACCTTCACTTTGATGGGGAGTCCGTTTGGGAGCTCTAGCACCACCTCTATGGCGATGGCTGCTCGGGGAGGGTCTGGTTTGGGCACTTCTACTGGTTGCTCGCCTGGCTGCTGTGCCCGCCTTCCTGCAGCCAAGCACTGCCGTTTCCCGGTGCCTCTTTCCTTTCCTCCTCACTCCCTACTGCCCCCACCATTCCTTGCCACGCCTTCTTCTGAGGGCATGCTCTGGCAAAATGTCCCGGCTGCTGGCATAGGAAACACTTCTTACTTGTTTTCCCCTCCTTCTTCCGCACCTCGCTGGAGTTTGAAAACCCGTGTGCGCTCGCTCCTCCAATCTCCATTGGCTCCTCGGGTGGCACCGTAGACGCTGGCATGTTTGGAATGCGGTTGTCATGCCAACGCTCTGCTCTCCCTTCCCGCCTTTCCAGCGCGCGCGTCTCTTGCCTGACTCCTACAGCGAGCGCCAACTTGGTCAGCTGGTCCATCGATGCCGGGCGGGGTGAGCGGGAAAGTTCGTCTCTCACCCAAGAGGATAAGCCCTCCTCAAATAACATTTGTACTGGTTCGGAACTCAGATCCCACCCAAGTTTATAAATCAGCATCACAAATCTCGACCAGTACTCTCTCACTGACTGGTTCCCTTGTTTGCACCCCATCAGTTCTTTGCGAGTTATACTTTGTTGAACATCACTCGCGAACATGTGGTCCATGGCGCTAAAAAACCTTCTCACGTCCTTCAGAGCCGCGTTCTCCGCCGCCATTAAGGGTCGGACCCAATCTCGGACCCTCCCTTCCAGGTGCCCCACCACGAAAGCGACTCTTCCCCCATCGTCCGCAAAGTCACCATGCTGCAGATCCAGCGCATACTGCACTTCTGTCTTAAAAGCGTTTTAATCTCTGGGGTCGCCCCCAAACTTATGCACTAGTCCCGGTACCTTTCTTGCGATGGGGGTAATCTTCCCCTGGGCATCATGGGTCCTCCTTTCATCCAGCCGCGCCGCTAGTAGAGCCAGTTGCTGTTCCAAGTCTCGGTTTCTCTCCTCCAGACTCTGCCCTCCTCTGGCTCCCTCTCCTGCGCCGGCTCCTCCGGTATGACTCATGACTGTGCCCCTGTCCTCTTGCACACAAGCAATTTAAAAGACTGACGGATTGCTTTCATGGGAATTGGGGTTGCTTGTGTGTAAACCTCCAGCCGTTCCCAACTGCTTGGGGTGGTTGCGTCTTTCCCCGGCTGAGCAGCCCTTCTGCGCTGCTGCTCAGTCGCTGGCAGAATCCGTCAGTGGGTGTCTCCTAAATTTCCTCCAGCATAAGAGTTCCTTAACGGACAACCTGCGCCTCACCTCTCTGCGCGGAAGCCTTCTGCGCAGAGTGGGCGTGCCAAGCGGTGGTCCTCCACTCTCCTCACTGACTTCACTGGAAGAGTCTCGGAGCCTCCCCTCCAAAGTGCTCTCTGCCTCTCCCTTCTTCCTGGTGTCACCAGGACTTCTTTCCCCAGAGGACGTTCTCTCTCTTCCCTTACTCGTTCCCTCTCCTGCAGAATCTGGGAGCCTAGCCTCTCCACTCTGCTCCGATGTCAGTTCCCTGACAGTCGAGTTTCTGTTGTTACGGAAAAATCCAGGTGGGAGGCTGCTCAGAGCCCGTGGGTCCCTGCGGAACAAAGAAGGAGTCCAGCCACCAACCGGAGCAAATAGCGGAGACCAAAGTTTATCGCGCAACAGGTTCAGAGAGGAATTGAACCCCCAGAACGGGGTGAAAAGGACTTTTAAAAGTTCCTATCTTATCCCAGCAGACAGTTCGCTAAACATCACCACTCCATCAGAAAAGTGGAGGGTTATACATGATTAACATAGGAGGAATGTGTTGGGGTAACATGCTAATACAGGATATGTCTTGGGAAATCCGCTCCACTTCCCAGTGGGGAGGAGTTGCGGTGGACCACGTGGCCACCCACTCCCCACCAGGGGCGGGGGACTCTGTCCCCCGTTGCCTATGGGATCCCGGCCACGTCAGAGCCCGGCCAGCCAACCCCCAGAGAACTTCCTCTTTGGATCGCTTCCTCAATCACCCGCCCTCCCTCCCTATTTTGCAGGTTAGGCAATGGCCTTGCTATGGACTTTGGTTGGTCGCCTTGGTTGTCCGAGGGGCCTGGTAGGAATTTTTCTACTTGGCAAATTGGCACTGGACACTTGGTTTTCGCCTACCTCGTAGCAATCGTCACAACTTTGTTTGGGTTGCGGTTAGGCATTGTTTGACCTTGTGTGGGGGAGGGGAGGTGTGGCCATCACCTGCCCCTCCATGCTTAACGGTATTCCGTTAAAGGAATCCAGGGGTGTTGATCTAGTCTGAAGCCCGGCTGGGGGGCTAAGGCCTTGACACTACCCCGACGGGAGCACCAGGGGGAGCTTGAGTTGGTTCGCATCGACAGGGCTCCCCCTACCAGTGGCTTACCCTTACTGGGACTTCCTGCACAATGGGCAGGAGTTAGATATAGTCAGGTCCAATCAGTGCCTAAGCCAATACTGCTCACATTCTTTAATTTCAATAAAGTTGTGGCCAAAATTTGCCCAGTAACAGAAACCTAATATCCGTGTCCTTGTGTGAGTCATTTCCAATGACGGGGTGGCTGCGGGGTCTCGACACCCAAGTACATTCTAAGCACCTACTGCAAGAGGACAATAGAACTTTGGGTTGCATAGTCTGCCGCCTGGGTAAGTCCGGAGGAGAGCTTTTGCCCAGCGATTGTCACCTACGGGTAAAGTACCTTCCTGTGAGTAGGTGACCTCCCACTTGGGGAATTCTGGCGGGGACCGAGGGGTTCCCAAGTCCTTGGCCAATGAAGCAGACTGGCGGTGGAATGAAGAGAATCGGTGAAACCAGTGATTTTCTATGAATTTCCAAGTGTTTTAAGGCTTTTTTAATACAGACGGTTCTTTTCGGAAGTGGCCTGACCTGACATTGCTACATTGTATCTAGCTGGACCATAAAGAAGGCTGGTCGCCGAAGAATGGATGCTTTTGAATTCTGGTGCTGGAGGAGACTCTTGAGAGTCCCATGGACTGCAAGAAGATCGAACCTATCCATTCTGAAGGAAATCAGCCCTGAGTGCTCACTGGAAGGACAGATCCTGAAGCTGAGACTCCAATACTTTGGCCACCTCATGAGAAGAGAAGACTCCCTGGAAAAGACCCTGATGCTGGGAAAGATGGAGGGCACAAGGAGAAGGGGACGACAGAGGACGAGATGGTGGGACAGTGTTCTCGAAGCTACCAGCATGAGTTTGAGCAAAGTGCGGGAGGCAGTGGAAGACAGGAGGGCCTGGCGTGCTCTGGTCCAGGGGGTCACGCAGAGTCGGACACGACTAAATGACTAAACAACATCTAGTTTTGATTGGATTAACAGGGTAACGAGGTTTCGATTGACTCAGTCCGTTGCGGCGATTGGCTGAAGGGCTACATTCAATGCCATCTGATTGGCTAGAGCGCATCCTCATGCAAATACATTGTTCATTCATCAAATACATCGATCGTCGGGATACAGGGTCAGAAATGGCGCTTTCTTCTCGGGGTTTTGGACTCGAGTAAGACTTTGTTCATATGCCCCCCCTCCATTCCGTAACACTCTTCATATGGACTTCATGGAGTGTGCACTCTCGCAGGGTCTGCTTCCAGAAACTACTATTGCAGATGTATATATTTTGGCAGAAATGGTTTACAAATATGCACGATGGCAAGCAGGCAGACAGGAACAGTTACAAAGCAACCTTGGTCCTGCCTAGCCTGGAAGCTGTTTCCAACTAGTGAACTAGAAACCTTTCAGCAACCTTTACAACCATCTACAAACCCCGGTTTGTAGGATTCTGTTAGGCTGAGAGGCAGGAACTGGCCCAAGCTCACCCAGACAGCTTCATGGTTGTGTGGGGATTTGAACCCTGGCCTTCTAGGTCCCAGCCCAACACTCTACCCACTACACCACACAGCCAGTCAGGAGTCCAATTCCCAGAAGCCTCAGCCAGTACTGCCCTGTGATGCTGGAGCTGTGGAAATGCATTGCCACCCATTGGGACTCTTTTTCTGCTTCAGCAAGACGGTCTCCTAGGTTCTCCTTGAGGGCTTTTAGGCCAGAATAAAGGAAAGTCCAGTGGACAAATAACAGCAGGAACCTAGGCGAATGGCTAGAGGAGAGGATTGCTGACGGCTCTCGATATCATGACTAGGCTCTGCCTCCATTGTTGGAGGCAGTGGTGCCTCTGCATCCCAGTTGCTAGAAACCACAGGAGGAGAGAGCGGTCTTGTGTGTGAATCCTCCTTGTGGGTTGGCCTCTGGGTGAACAGGATGCTGGACTGAATGCTGGACTGAACGGGCCACTGGCCTGATCCAGAAGACTCTTTGGATGTTCACTGCTGAGGATCTCATGAGAGATCTTCCACGGTGCAGCAGGAAGGGTTCTGGAACTGGGATGAAGGACATTGCAAGATGTTGGCCAGTACAAACGTTTAGATCTTCATGCACTTTCCCAGCTGAACAGAGATGGTGAGGTTTAACTCTGCTGAAAACAGATAATTTGCATTCTCACACAAATGAGAAAGAGGAAGGATAATGGCAAAATAAAGTATCTTCTCCTAGTTCTCTAAATCCATCCAAAAGATTATTGGTATAGGAGCTCCAGAGTGGCTGGTGAGAGCCATGTGGTTGAGCTGGAGCAACTAGCTCAACTCTCTCTGCAAGCTGAGTTTCTCAGGTACACCAGGGGTGAGGGGACAATAGCCTTGACTACCTATTTCCTCCCAAGGTAAGGGGAAGAGGCATGGCTAAGATGGCAGGACAGCTTACCGTACTCTATGATGTTAACCCCTTCATGCACTAATTAGACTGAAGCATGTTGGTTATATGAGACTGGTTATCCCACACAACATGCTCTCACGCAACCCATGCCCTCCAACTGAAAACCCATTTCCTGGACAATATCAACATTGTGTTTCCTGCCTGTGAACTGCACAGTGAATATTTTTATTAGAAAAGAAAACAGCCTGGTGTTTCAGCTTCTCAAAGTTGTTTTATTCAGTGCACTGCTACAGCTTTGTTGTTGTTGTTTAGTTGTTTAGTCGTGTCCGACTCTTTGTGAACCCATGGACCAGAGCACGCCAGGCACTTCTGTCTTCCACTGCCTCCTGGAGTATGGTCAAACTCATGCTGGTAGCTTCGATAACACTATCCAGTGAGTACTCAGGGCAGATTTCCTTAAGAATGGATAGGTTTGATCTTCTTGCAGTCCATGGGACTCTTAAGAGTCTCCTCCAGCACCATAATTCGAAAGCATCAGTTTTTCTGCTACAGCTTGTCACACCCAAATCCTCCAAAGGAATCTGCCAAAGTGCTTTTCCAGGCAAAAGGGGGCAGAGGGAGAGAAACCAAGAACCTCAAATTCACTAGACCAGGGATGGGGAATTGTGTGGCCCTCTAGATGTTGTTGGATTCCATCACCCCTGACCGTCGGCCATGCTGGCTGAGGCAGAAGGCCATTAGATCTGGCAATATCTGGGAGCCCACAAGATTCCCAGCCTCCGCCCTACACAAACAACCAGGCACTCAGCTGTGAGGCATGCCTCTTACCGGAGGGAGGGTCACTCCAGAGGCAGCTGTGGCATGAGGGTGCAGGATCATGCCTTTGTAGGCACATTTGAGGATTAAAGAGGACCCCCTAGGAAGCGTGCTTGGAGATCTTCCTTACCACGTGGCTCTCTGGCAAAAGCACAACAGTACTAACGGCCATATGGAACCACACCTCAAAGCTGGATCAGACTTCCCAGATCCTGTGGCCTACATCAGGAGGAAGACTGGGGCAGAGGGGCCTAGAGTGGGAGTCTGAGCTGCTCTTAGGGCTGCATGTCTGAAGCATGGGCAGAAATCTTTGGGTGTGAGGTTGCACGGGGCTGTCTCTTTGTGTTTTGCTGGTGCCAAGCCGCCAGCCAGCCAGAGGCAGGCAACCAACTGGCTTCAGGGGCAAGCTCCTTTGCAAAGCCAGTCTGACTTCACCAAATGCAATGGCAGAGTGACCATTCGGCCCGTGTTCTGCTTCGCTGTGAAATGGCGTGTGTTCCTCAACGCAGAGAACCTCTTTTTCAACGTCAAGCTGGTCTAAGGAAGAAAAGCATAAGAGTTAGTCTTGAATCCCCACACACATGTGCTGGGAGATGCCTGCACACCGCACACGTAAAGCACATCTCCTCCCACCCACACCCAAAAAGTCCTGGGAACAATGGTTTGTTAAGGGTGCTGGGAATCGTAGCACTGTGAAAGGAAAAGTAAGGTTCTTAGGATTCTTTGGAGGGGGTGGGATGTTGAATACACAGCGGCCACATGGACGAACGGACACACACACACACACACCCCAGCATAGCTTCAACTTTTAGCACAAAAAGTCTTCAGCCAGATGTCATGCAGCCCTTTGGCAGGGGCAACTTATCATTTTATTGATATTCCATAACAAACAATTAAAAAGGCGGCCAATCTTGCAAAGGAGTGTTGCCATTTAAACTGCTGGTGGGACGTAGGAACCCGAACAAAGAAAAGGAACCAACTACCCAGAGTCTGCTTCCGATTGCCCTTGTTCTCCACCTCCCTCTATCCTAATCAACCATAAACAAGAGTTCAGATTTGAAAGCCTTGTTATCACCTCATTCCCTTCAATTGGCCAGCTGCTCTGGCAGATGACATCAGTTCCTTCCTGCTCCCAATATTCCTGCTCCTAACCTGGTTAGCCATAGCCCGGAAGCTGAATCTCAGGGGGACGCCTTTGGGCTGGGAAGGGCTCATCTTTTCTGGGCCTCTTCTCCCCCTCAGGAATCGGTGCTTGGCTCCTGGCCTGTGAAATGCACTCAAAATGTAAATATGCCTTCTTTCCACAGAGCCAAGGGAGAAGGGTGTTGCATCACCTCCAACTTCCTCAGGGATGAAGCAGTTACGAAAAACGAAACATCCCACCTGGGCACGGTTTCTGAGAGAGCAACAGCAAAAGACCCAGACTCTGGCAAGATGAACATTTGCCCAGTGGAATCTGGCCGGTCCATGAGGGGAGACAGGGGATGACTGCACCTTCCCACTCCATCTCAGATACAGAACGCATTTGCTCTGCCACTCCTTGGCTCTGGCGCCACCTACTGTTGGCCTCCTTGCCTTCCACCCTCCCAGTTCCAATGAGCACCATCCACCCCTGGTCCAGAGGCACAGAGCAGTAGTTAGATGATCTTGCGCCCCGGCAGAACCGTCCAGATTGCGCCCCCTAGCCACGGACAAGTTAGCTCTTCTTTCTGCCTCTCCTCCACCCCCCTCCACCCATTCAATTCACCCTGGAAGTACAAGTATCGAAAAGTAAAATGTTAGAGGTTTCCCCCCACCCCATAGCAATATAATTGGATTCAGCTAGCTGGTCAGTCTACTTTCGGTTTCACTCCTGGCTCCTTGTTAAATTAATACTGCATCAGAAAGTTCCCAAGCAGATATCCAAAGTTCTTTGGCATTTCTCCAGTTGTTAATGAGATGTCTCTTCTAGTCCAGGGGAGTCTTTTGATCTTCTTCCAGGAAACCAAGAGTGCAATTTTTTTTAGTCTCCCTTGCTTTCCTGGTGACCTTCAGCTTAAAGACAAACTGCTCTGGAGTGAGAAAAACCCATCACACTCAAAAAGCCCAGCTGGAGGGACCTGGAAGTGTGAGGGAAAGAGCAGTTTTGTAGTGGGTTTGTTGCACAGGAGCACCAAGTTCACTAACTGGCTGATTCAGATTGAATCCCATGCAAAAAGAGTGCAATGGTGTGTGTTTCAGCCAGCCATCCGGCTGCTGCAACTATTCCCTGGGTGCCACCACACTGTCCTGTCTGTGTGTTTGGAAGGGAATGGGAGCTATGCTCCCCCCGGAGACACGCCACTCCTTCTTCCTTAGCTGTGTTGCTCAACAGTTGAGGCAACCTTCACAGTTCTGGGATGCCAATGCCAAAGACCTGGAAGTGTGCTGTCAATATATTTACAGTACAGGGGTTCCTCCGGAGGAGATGACCACTTGTTTGTTTTGCGTTCATGTCTTCCTTGCCCAAAACCTACAACAGTGGTTAGACTCTACTAAGAAAATGGTCAGAGTGCTTTAATCCATTCTCATTGGAAAAGCTGAAGTTCTTGGCTGGACCTGAATCCCTTCCACAAAATACTGACAGTCTGGAAACACCCTGGGTGCAAACATGTTTTACTGGGGAAAGGATCTTTGCCTCTTCCTCCTTCCTAACCTGCAGTAGTGCCCTGGCAAATCACAAAGTGCAGGCTCCCTTCATGGTACTCACAGCCACACCACTTCTAAGATTATACAAATTTAAAATATCAACAACAAATAAACACAATGACGCTATAATGATACAATCTGAATCATTAGGGGTGCATTGCAGCAGTCATTGCAAATCTCCATGAGTCGCCTTTCAGCCAGAAGCTCTGCAGCACAGGTGGTTCTGATGATTCCCCTGTAAGGAAGGCTTACAATGTAGGAGGCTTTGGGGCTTTGCGAGAGGGGGGAAAGTGGGGACATCATAGAAGTATGCATGATGTGGGAAAGGTGCAGAGCGATGTTTTCTCCCTCATAATATCAGAACCTGGATCTGGGGCTGAACCCGGGATCTGCCCGCCAAGGCTGGAGTAAGAAAGAGCCCTTGCCAGCTGGCCACGTTGGGCGCCTGCCTGGAGAGTGGAAGCCGGGGGTTGGAGGGACATCGTGCTGCTCCTGGCAACTCCCACCCAACCCGACGTCCTCCTCCGCCTGAATCCCGCTTCCCCCGGGACGCACTTCCCATCCTGGAGCGGCTGGGGTGGGAGCGCTCCCCACCCCCCTTTCCAGACCCCACTCTCCTCGTTCTTCTTCTTCGTGCCTCGGGTGTTTTCCTGAGTGTATCTTCAGAACAACCCTCTGTGAGGGAGGCTAAGCTGGCCCAAGGTAGCTCAGCCAAGTTGCCAAGGCCAGCGTTTACGACCACACATCCTTTCCCCTCAGATGAGAAAGCCGGGATGAGTCATGCTAGCAGCCCGTGGCCTTGATGGGCTTTGAGGCAGCCCAGAAGAAGGAGAAGGAGGAGAAGGAGGAGGAGGAGGAGGAGGAGTTTGGATTTGATATCCCGTTTTATCACTACCCTAAGGAGTCTCAAAGCGGCTAACATTCTCCTTCCCCCCCCCAACAAACACTCTGTGAGGTGAGTGGGGCTGAGAGACTTCACAGAAGCGTGACTGGCCCAAGGTCACCCAGCAGCTGCATGTGGAGGAGCGGAGACGCGAACCTCCTGGGAGGAGCAGCACTTTTCTCACGGGACAGAAGCGCACGACTTCCCCCTCCCACTTTCCGCCCGCCCCAGTCTTTCTCCGGCGGCTCAGTTTAGCGGCTCATCCCAGGTGGGAATTCGGGTGGCGCTGCTTGCAGAAGAAGAAGTGGCTGGTACTAGCGGAACCTCCCATCTCAGGTAGGACTTCCGGGATCCAGACGAACGTTTTACCAAAAAGTATGGCTCGACTCCCGATTTCCCATTTAAAGGAAGGCAAAGCGACCTAAGTTTGGAGGACAGGTGAAAAAACCCACGAATTACATTTAAAGTTCTGTGAGATGCAAAGGAAAGCTTGCGTTTAACTCTTGCATTTTACAGCTTCTTGCTTGGTGCGGTTAACGGAATGGGGATATTGAGAAAGAAGAGACTTGGAATTAGAAGGTTAGGATTTCAGGGTTAGGTGGCTTGGATATTTGTGGTAGATCAAGTCAGAGTAAATGCGCACCTTGAGAACCACTGTATTAGACGTGTGTGGCGTATTAAGAATCTGAAAATAGATATAAAGTTAGTTTATACACAAAGACTCTATTTTGGGTTTCACCAGAAGACACTTTTTATAGACAAAAGGGTGACGGATAAAGAGAAATGGTTAATCTATTGAGAGTTCTTAAAGTGGAAACGGGGAGATTGTAAAATTTAAACAAGGGGTTTCTCTTTTACACTTAATAAAAGAGGGTTGGGGTGTTGTTTATGGGTTCTTTTTACGGGGGGGGGGGGTTTGCTGTTGCTGATGTTAATTTTTTATCTCTTTAGTTTGGATTATATGATTTACGTGGAATCTTATTATTTATGTGGATTTTTTTTTCAATTTCGTTGTGTACTTTTTGATATTTTGTTCATTGTTTATGACTAGTTTTGTTATGTTTGCAGTTATGTAATATATTTTTTTTTGTAAGCTGCCTTGCACATGGTTTGAAATTTGGAAAGGCAACATACAAATAAATAAATGATTGATTGACTGATTGATTGAGAGATTCTAGTTGGAAATGAAGACTTGGGGTATGGAAGAGTGGAAGACGGGTTTTGAGATACAATTGTGCACATCATGTGATATCAAAAATGTGCAAACTTTTGTTGAAATCCTAAATGGAAGAGGAACAGATTAAAAAGTGCATGATTAAAGGGGCAAGATTTTCTCTTTTTTGGTTATATTGTACAGTTGGAATAGTGGTAACATATGTGGACTATAGAGTTAAAATATACATTGAGTTATGACTTAAAATAGACTTTTAAATATATATATATTTAAGTATTGTTGGTATCTAACTCCCGAGAAGTTATTTAGAATACATGAAAACATACCAAATGTTTGTTGGAAATGTCAAGAAGATGAAGGGACATTTTCTTGTGCTTGGTGGACATGTGAAATAGCTTAAAACATCTGAGATACAAATACTTACATTGTTTTTGAAGGTTCCTATTCAACTGTTGGGACTTACCGATATACAGAAAGACTTTCCTGACCATAGCGCTGCAGCAGCTCCCAGCCAAGTGCTAGGAAATGTTCCCCAGCAGATGCCATGCTAGGAGGTCCTGCACCACTGGGTTTTTCAAGTATTCAGAGAAATTGTGGGTTTTAGGGCTTAGAAATGGGTCAGTAGCTTCATTTGGCACTGCCAGAAAAGACTGCCCCTTCAAATTCTGTTTCTGTTTAGGCTGGGTGTTCATCAGTATGCGGATGGTACCCAGCTCTACCTCTCCTTCAAATCAGAACCAGTGAAGGCAGTGACAGTCCTGTGTGAGTGTCTGGAGGCGGTTGGAGGATGGATGGCGGCTAACAGATTGAGATTGAATCCTGACAAGACAGAAGTACTGTTTTTGGGGGACAGGAGGCGGGCAGGTGTGGAGGATTCCCTTTTCCTGAACGGGGTAACTGTGCCCCTGAAGGACCAGGTGCACAGCCTGGGAGTCATTTTGGACTCACAGCTGTCCATGGAGGCACAGGTCAAATCCGTGTCCAGGGCAGCTGTTTATCAGCTCCATCTGGTACGCAGACTGAGACCCTATCTACCCGCAGACTGTCTCGCCAGAGTGGTGCATGCTCTGGTTATCTCCCGCTTGGACTACTGCAATGCGCTCTACGTGGGGCTACCATTGAAGGTGACCGAGAAACTACAACTAATCCAGAATGCGGCAGCGAGACTGGTGACTGGGAGCGCCCGCCGAGACAATATAACATCGGTCTTGAAAGACCTACATTGGCTCCCAGTACGTTTCCGAGCACAATTCAAAGTGTTGGTGCTGACCTTTAAAGCCCTAAACGGCCTCGGTCCAGTATATCTGAAGGAGCGTCTCCACCCCCATCGTTCTGCCCAGACACTGAGGTCCAGCACCAAGGGCCTTCTGGCGGTTCCCTCACTGCGAGAAGCCAAGTTACAGGGAACCAGGCAGAGGGCCTTCTAGGTAGTGGCCAAAGAGATGTCAAAGAGAACAACAACTGCCAGACTTTTAGAAGACATCTGAAGGCAGCCCTGTTTATGGAAGCTTTTAATGTTTGATGTATCACAGTATTTTAATATTTTTTTGGAAGCCGCCCAGAGTGGCTGGGGAAGCCCAGCCAGATGGGCGGGGTATAAATAAAGTATTATTATTATTATTATTATTATTATTATTATTATTATTATTATTATTATTATCACTACAATAATTAAATAATAATATTTTTTAATTATTTCTATCCCCCCATCTGGCTGGGTTTCCCTAGTCACTCTGGGCGGCTTCCAGCAAAAGATTAAAAATACATTAAAACATCAGTCATTAAAAGCTTCCCTAAACAGGGCTGCCTTCAGATGTCTTCTAAATGTCATATAGTTGTTTATTTCTTTGGCATCTGGTGGGAGGGCGTTCCACAGGGCGGGCGCCACTACCGAGAAGCCCTCTGCCTGGTTCCCTGTAACTTCGCTTCTCGCAATGAGGGAACCACCAGAAGGCCCTCAGCGCTGGACCTCAGTGTCCGGCCTGACCGATGGGGCTGTATTGAAGCACAATAGGGCGTGGTGTAGGGACTTTGCGCAGGTGATTGATGGTCAAGAAAAGGCAACCTTTGTGCTGTTTTATGTCAGGAGTTGGGAATTCTAGAAGTAGTACTCCTTTTTGCATGTTCTTACTTCCTGTACTGCTTGAATGGAAGAGGGAAACGTCACTTACTAATTAATTATGCTAAGCGAGGCAAATGTTAGGTCAGGAAGCTCAGCGCAGTATACCTGAAGGAGCATCTCCACCCCCATCCTTCAGCCCGGAGGTCCTCCTCCGAGGGTCTTCTGGTGGTTCCCTCCCCGCGAGAAGCGAGGTTGCAGGGAACCAGGCAGAGGGAGGGCCTTCTCGGTGGTGGCAGCCTCTCTGTGGAACGCCCTCCCTACAGGTGACAAGGAGATGAGCAACTATCAAACCTCTGGAAGGCAGCCCTTTATATATATATATATTTTTAAATGATATTTATTGAAAAAAGAATTTTTTAAAATTACAAAGAAAAAAGACAAAAAGACAAAAACAGACAAAAACAGAAAAAGTAAAAGTAAAAATAAAACCAACATTTTCAAATTCTCCACTTTCATTACCTTCTTTCCATGACCTCCTCCTCCTCCCATCTCTTGTATCTTAATTAATAATTATCACAACAAATCCTTTCCATAATTCATAATATTCTGTCATTGCATTACCTTGCTCTATTTTCATCTTATTTTATAAAAAAACCTTAAAACTTAAAACTTAAACCTTATTTTTGCCAACTTCTCATAACCATTACCTTTTTACCTAATTCTTTAAACATTTTTGACAAGAGCCAAGTAATTTCATTTCAGCATTTTCCCAACGTTCATCAATTTTATACAACATTCCTAATGATAAAAAAAGAAATAAAAACAATCCAATCTTCTTCCAGCGTCCCCTCCCCCCGGTCCCGGGATTGTCAGTCCTTTTTATCCCATTAGTCTGGCACATTAACCTGGTGATCTTATATCCGAGGCCTTCAAGTCTCTTCCATGTCTCTTCCGCAGCTCTTCTTCATATTTTCCTTTCACTCGTGGGAACTCCAGCTTGGCAGTGTTTTTGACCCTTTTCAGCAAATCAGCCCCTTTCCCATAGTCCAGACTAGACTCCATATGGTATTTTTTCAAATTCCCTCCAAAATTGGAAGCCCCAACAGCTCCAAACCTCTGACGGCCCATTGCCAGACTCAGAAAGTCCAAACATCCCTGCATAGGGGGGTCAGTCCAACCCCCCATTTCCAAATCAATCCAAATTTTGTCTTTCCTAATCTGGTTTTTTCCAAGTTCATTTGTCACATCCAAAGGCTCATTTTCCTGCTGAGCCAAAAATCCCTCCATCTCTGGCGTCCAAGATTCTGCGACATCCTCTTCTCTCATCTGCTCTATCAGGACACACTCCTGTTTAAGTTCCTGGGTGGGTTCCATATAGTTTCCCACTACCTGTTCAAATGTTCTGGCCGCATTAGTCATCAAATCCGTCTTCTGACTTAACTGATCCAATAGGGCATTTATTTTACAGAAAGCACCCAACAGTGCTTCTGAAAACATTGTCCTGCAAGGTCACAAGTCCTTTCCCACGATTGTAATCTTGACAGCTGCAAGCTCCCTAGAATTGGTTACTGTTTCACGGTCCCCTCTAGGGGGAGAACTTCTGGTTATTCTTTCTTTTAAGGACAATAGCAACACAGTTTCTTTCTTTAAGATATTTTGTCAATATTTATTCCTTTAAAATGCGAACGGAAACAATGGAATCACAATGTTACTCTTCTTTTAACAATCTGTCAAAAACATTTGTCTCTGGTTAATGAGCTTCAAGACGTCAATTCTGACACCCCGCTCCAGGGTTAGGACGGTGGAAAGTTACTTTACTTTAAACTCACTTCTGCAGGTTTAAACAGTCCAAAAAAAAGATTCCCCCTTCTTCTCCTGGAAGGCAGCCCTTTATAGGGAGGCTTTGAATGTTTGTTGTTTTAATATGTGTTGGAAGCCGCCCAGAGAGGCTGGGGAAACCCAGTGAGGTGGGTGGGGTACAAATAACACAATTACATTTACAGCCCCCATTTCCTGCAAGGAGGTCAAGTTGGTGTGCAGAGTTCTCCCCCCCCCCCCATTTTATCCTCACAACAACCCTTTGAGGTAGGTTAGGCTGAGCGTGAGTGCCTGGCCCAGGGTCACCCAGTGAGCTTCAGGGCTGAGTTTGAATGCCTGCCCCCAGCATTCCTCCTCTGCAAGGCCTGCCTCCTCCCATGACAATGTCTGCTCACACACTCTCAAGCCCCCATGGATGGCTGAGGCAGGTAAGGTTGTCTGTGTTGGAGGAGGGCAGGAGCAGGCAAGGTGAGCCATGCCCCCAAAGGAGGCAGCTGCAGCAGCCCCCTCCTCCTGCTGCCCTCCAGGAACAGGGCGGGGAGGGACCAGCCTGTCGCGTATTCCACGCGGCGTTTTCAGCAAAGCATTAAGAGTTCCAGGTTTTTCAGTGCAGTCCTTTTTAATGTGAGCTATGTACAGGTATTTACAAAAGAAACAGTCCATACAGAGTACTTACAAACGAATACTCTCCACCACAGCAACACCACACTACAGCACAACCACCACACTACCTGTTAAACAGGCTTTCCTTTTTAAAACAGGTGATAGCCAATACACTGATCACACTCCTGCTGAGTCACTCTGACCCAGCAGAGTATTGCATCATCCTGTTGAAGCCTGCAGACTTATCCAGTATCCCGCGAATCCCAACACTCCTCCTTAAGTCAAAGGCTTGAGACCCAATAATTCTCTTAAGTCTCGAAATTTAGGAGCATCCAAACATTTTGTATACAAATCTGCCACATTACATTTTGTGTTACAGTGCTGTACCTTTAACACATTTCTTTCCAAAGCATTTTTCACATTTCCGTATCTTATCGCAATATGTTTACTCTTGCTCTTAAAGTTCTGTTGGTTAGCAAGCTGTTGTGCAGCCATGTTGTCACTTAGCACAGTGATTGGCATTTCAGAAGGTATTCCAAGCTCTTTTGTTAGGCAAGCAAACCACTCTATTTGTGATACACATTCGCTTATGGCTGAGTACTCTGCTTCACAAGTACTTGTGGCAACAAATGTTTGTTTCTGGGATTTCCACTGAACCAGGGCATTTCCAATATATATGGCATAGCCAGTGGTAGACTTTCCATTTTCTCTGTCCCCCCAGCTGGCACCAGCGTATGCATACACTTGCTGATCATATCCTGTATCCAGCACCAGTTTGTAATCTTTTGTGCCTTTCAGATACCTTAGGATTCTTTTAAGTGCTACCCAATCTCTCTGAGCCGGGTCTGCACTTCTTTGGCTTAACATGTGCACTGCCAATGTTATGTCGGGTCTTGTCCAACAACTTAAATATAACAAAGAACCCAACAGAGAATGAAACGCTGTTGTATTCTCACATTTTTGCCCTTCTGGTTCATTTTTGTACTGGGTAGTTATGGGAGTGTCAACCTCATTTGCCCTCTCCATTCCATAGGTCTTCAGTAACTTTTCGATTTTTTCCTTCTGACTCAGAGAGTAAACGCCCTCTTCATTTCTCTGAACCTCTACTCCTAAGTAATTCTTAATCTCTCCCAAATACTTCAGTTTGTATTTGTTACCTAGGCTGTTTATAAACCAAGACACTTGCTTTTGTGCAGTTGTTATTAGACAGATATCATCAACATACAAAAGTAAATAACAAACACTTCCTTGCACCATTGCTGAATATAAACAGGAATCAGCCAGGCTTTGTTTGAATCCCATCTTTTTCAAAGTTGTGTCTATGCATTCATGCCATAGACGTGCACTTTGGTGTAAACCGTATAGTGCCCTTTGCAGTTTTAACACCATACTGTCTTTTTCTAGCTCATAACCTGGTATTTGCTGTAAATATACCTCGGTGTCAATAGGAGCATTTAAATATGCTGAGGCAACATCAAAATGATTAACTTTTAACCCTCTCAGACTTGCCATTGCTAAAACTGATTTTATTGTTTCAGCCTTTGCTGTTGGGGCAAACACTTCATCATAATGTATCATTTTCCTCTGTGTAAAGCCCCGTGCAACCAACCTGGCTTTCCTCTGACAACTACCATCAGCCAGCTTTTTCACTTTAAAAACCCACTTACAGCTTATGGGCTTTTTACCTTTAGGCAATTCTGTAGGTACAAACACATTGTTGTTTAGCAGAGAGTTATACTCTGCCTGCATTGCCTTTAACCACGCCTCTTTCTCTAGAGTAGGTAACTCTTGCACTTCTTCAAAGTTTTCTGGCTCAGTTACACAAACCTGGTTTATGGTGGCTGGGAACCCATAACGGTCTGGAGGTTGACCTTTATTACTTCTTGCAGACCTCCTTGGTTCATTAATCTCACCCCGTGGGCTACCTTCAGGACTGCTTTTGGGGTGGATTGACTCTGGAGATCTACCTCCTCCTGTCCCTGTTGCACTTTCTTCTCTCCCCTGCTCCATGCTAGCAGCTGGAGAAAAATGCTCAACCTTTACTTCCTCCCTTTCAGTTTCTTTGGGAGAGCTGCCAATTCTTAGCTTTGTTTCAACTGCCTTATCAGGTATGCTTGGCAGTAAAACTTTTTCTGGCAGCAGGTTTGCATGTATCTTGGGCCAATTTCTTTGCTCATTAAAGCTGGCTGATCTACTATAACTCAAAAGGTTTTTATCATTTTCAAACCTGTAGGCTTTTGTACCACTTTCATACCCAAGAAATAGCAACTGCTGTGCCCTTTTCCCACCTTTTCTTCGGTTTTTCACAGGTATGTCAACCCATGCCTTTGTCCCAAAGATTCTTAAATGTTGCAAACTGGGACTTTTGTTATAGAGAATTTTATAGGGTATGTCATCTAGTACCCTTGACCACAAGCGATTCCCAATATAATTCGCAGTCTTAATACTTTCAGCCCAGTACTTAATTGGAAGATTTGCATCTGCTAACAATGCTTTCATTTGTGTCTGCAAGACACCTCCTCTACGCTCTGCTACTCCGTTCTCCTGAGGCGTGGCCACATTGGTAAGCCTATGTTTAATCCCTTGGGAACGCAACCAGTTTCTTAGGGAGCTTGCCATAAACTCCCCTCCCCTATCTGTTTGAATAGAGCACACCTTTTCACCAACTTGCCTTTCTACCCTTCTTACCCAGAACTTCAAAGTTTGGGCAACGTCAGACTTTTGCTTTAATGGATAGACCCAGCCAAATCTAGAAAAATCATCCACTAGGATTAAACAGTACTTGTTGTGGGAGACACTAGGTGGAAAAGGACCAGTTACATCAGCATGAATCAACTCCAGTGGTTTTTTGGTTTCTCTCTGGCTTGCTCTTGCTACTGGGCAAGCCCTGCTTTTAACCTCCTTGCAGATATTGCAGTCTAAGTAATTATCACAACTTTTTATGTTTTTCATCCCCCCACACAACTCCAATGTTTTGTTTAGCACCTTATAGCTAGCATGAGCCAGACGCCTGTGCAGGAGATGAATACACATATCATGGGTCGGGACATTTTGCACATTTGCAACCTTAGACTCACACTGCAGTACATACATATTAGTTCTAAGGCTAGCATTTGCCAACACTGCCCCATTTTGCTTTATCTGGCACTGATCTCCCACAAAATTTACTTCAAAGCCTGCTTTTGCCAAATCAGGAATGCTCAGGAGATTGTTTTGCAAACTAGGCACACACAACACATTCCTGAATGTGTGTCCCAGCTGTGGGAACACAACCTCCCCCTCACAAACCACATTAGCTTTTTGGCCCGTAGCAAGACTTACATGTTTTTTGTTTGAAGCCCTAGCATCAGTTAGCAGACTTTTTCTTTTACAAAAGGTTTGAGAAGCTCCACTGTCCAGAACCCACAGCTCCTCATTTTCTTGACCATCTGCAGACACCCAAGCGGTAGACTCCCTCTGCTGCCACTTGTGCTTCCGCTGTTTTTGTTGCTTTCTCGGGCAGTCCCGCAGCAGATGTCCACTGGACTTGCAGCAAAAACACCTTTTTACTTTGTTGACCACCGGCTGGTCTGCAGCAGCTCCTCCTCTGCTCTTCCTGGCTGTTGTTCCCTCTGGGATGCTCCAACAGCTGGGCCAAGGTCATCTTTCGCTCTGCACGCCTGTCCTCCTCTCCATACAACCGTCCGGTCACGTATTCCAGAGTCAGCTTATCAGTCTCTACAGACTCGAGGGAGTTGACCAGCATATCATAGCTGTCATCAAGGGAACTCAGGACTATAAAGACTTTGTCCTCTTCCCCCACAGGCCTCCCTCTTAAGGCTAGCTCCTGGAAACAGCCTGTTAGGAATTTTAGGTGGTTTACCAGGGAGTCCCCCGGTTTCTTCCGACACCGGTACAGTCTCCTGGTCAGTGTTATCAGTGAGCCAGCTGTCTCTCGCACATGGACAGCCTTGAGCGCATTCCACGCCTCACTTGCCGTCACCTTATCAGCTACGTAGACTAGCTGGCTGTCGTCCACTCCAAGGATGATCGTAGCCAAAGCTTTCTCATCCTTTTCAAGCTGGGCCTCTGCTAGTGCCAGCTTTTCATCGTCGTCCTCATCCTCCTCAGGGGGCTGCGGTGGAGTTTCTACCACCTTCCACAGGCCCTCACGCTTGAGGAAGTGTTGCATGCGGACCGACCAGATGCTGTAGTTCGTGGCCGTCAGCTTCTCCAGCAACACGCCAGTTCTGGACTGCTCCATCCCTGCAGCTCACCTCCAGCACCCACGGCTAGATAACTGCCACCTGTACTCTTGCGCAGCGGAAGCGTGCTGGGCCCATAACCCTGTCGCGTATTCCACGCGGCGTTTTCAGCAAAGCATTAAGAGTTCCAGGTTTTTCAGTGCAGTCCTTTTTAATGTGAGCTATGTACAGGTATTTACAAAAGAAACAGTCCATACAGAGTACTTACAAACGAATACTCTCCACCACAGCAACACCACACTACAGCACAACCACCACACTACCTGTTAAACAGGCTTTCCTTTTTAAAACAGGTGATAGCCAATACACTGATCACACTCCTGCTGAGTCACTCTGACCCAGCAGAGTATTGCATCATCCTGTTGAAGCCTGCAGACTTATCCAGTATCCCGCGAATCCCAACACAGCCCCCAGGAAGGACATGTTTGCCTCCCTCTGCAGTGCTCAGAACAAGAGGGGAATGAGGCCACCCAGGCCCTCTGGAGCACAGAAGGGCTCACCATCCTTGACTTTCCCCCTTCAACTGCCTTTTACCCAATCCCTCATTTTGAGGAAGTCTCCTCTTTTGAAGTCAAATGTGACTGTTCTGGATTTCCTTAGCAATTGTCCACTTCCATACTCTGTATGTTGAGTCTGATAGCACTGTGGTCACTGTTCCCATTTGATTCAACCACACCTACATCTTGTCAGTTGAGAGCATCAGGCAGAGCACCCAGCACCTACCGAATCCTTTTTTTATTCCAGCGGGTCTTTTTAACGGAAGTCTGATGTCATCCATGTTAACTTTTTCTGCAATGTATTTCTCGTGTGTCACTTCAGAGATGATTATAGTCATGTGGTGTATAAGCTGTTTAAATAGTAAATGGTTGAATGCAATTTTAAAAATAATAATTGTATAACAAGGGGGAAAGCATACTTGTACCTGACCATATTTTAATGGGCACAGACTTTGATAAATAGCATCCTAGCCATAGGCTAATTTTGTGGAGTTTAAAGCTAAGCATACAAGTTCTGAAAGCATGCTTTGAAATCCGTATGAACTCTAGTATGCTGTCGGGGGAAGAGGGAGGATGTGGTTGGCTGAAATGAAGTCCGATCCTGTACAGATAAATCACTAGTAGAAGCGCCAACAGAAACATGTACAGATTCCACACGATCATGAGGAAGCCTGAATCTGGGCAGGACCTTGTCTCTTTGCCTGTCATTTGTGGCTGCTCCACCCAGGTCTGAGACGCCTTCCGGAGTGAAACAGTGATCGGGGGGGGGGGCGGGGGAGGCAAGAGGATGGAGCCCTCTAAACCCCTCGGCGGGTAGTTTGAAAACAGACTCCTTTTGTCTGGAACTTCCCTGTGCAAAGATGGGTCTGTATGCATTTTGAGCAGAGGAGGAGGGTCTGTGGAACTGCCCACCACTGTGGTGTACTGTTCCCAGGATAGGTAAAGATCATTCAACAGTTTTCAAATTGAAAAAGAGTGTTTCATTTTGAGATCCTTTGTAACACCATCCAGTTCATTTAAGCACAACCTACGGCCCTTGAGGTTTTTACTGAAGCAAAAGGATTGATTCCATCCCTGTATCAAACAGCTGTGATTTGAGGATCGTCTGTTTCATAGCAGCTCCTGTGCCCCTTCCCTCTGCTGCATTTGGCATGAAGTTGCCGGTGATTTCCCCAGGAGTCAAAAGGCCTACCTACTCTGGGCTTATTCTTGGGAATTACTTTGCAACAAAGAAGAAAGCTTTTCATCTTCTGTTTCTTTTCATTTTTATGTTTTCAAAATGCTTGATATCTGACACTGATTTCTGTATATTGTGTTTTCTTGGTTTTTCAAGCTTTCATAAAAAATAGCCTTTGAAACCAGCTGGTACAGTGGTCAGAAGACTTGCCTTCGTGTCCACAGAATGGAGAAGAAAAGTTTGCCCAACGCATCCCTGGGTGCGACCCCAGAGACCTCCGGCTGCCACCTGGCTGAGCCTTCTCATTGCCAGCTCACTTCGATGCCCTCTGTTCCCAGAGATACCACTGGAAGAGCTGCTTCCCTTAGCCAGGAAGCGCCGGGGTCCCAGCAGCCTTCCCAGCAGGCCTCCCACATTTCCTCCTCCTTGGGCAGTGCTCCATTGCAGGTCCCTGAGCAGCTTTCCGAAGAAAGGCCCCATGGCACTGGCCAAAGTGCTTCCCTCCCATCTCTGGACGTTGCAGCGGCGTTCTCTAGCCTGCAGTCTGGGAGTAGGAAAAGTGTGATCACCTTTGCGGGGACCCAGGCTGTTTCCTCTACCTCTAAGTCTCCAGAGGGGTCTGTCCCAGCTCCGAGCACAGCTGATCTGGCTAAAGGCGGCCAGGGGCAAGGCCAGGTAAGTCCAGATTGAGAGGTAGGGAATATGCTTTGAGGCTGTAATGCCCTCCTTGAGTCTCTCCAGCTGGTTTGGACAACTGCCCCCATCCCTGACCCCTGGCCATACCGCCTGGGCCTGGTGAGAGATGGAGCCCCAGAACACCTGGAGTGCACCAGGCTGGGGAAGGATGTCGTGAGGTGGAAGGCAAAAGAAGGCAGACAGCCCATCCCGGGGTCGGTCCTTTTCCTCCTTCTAGCTTAATGGCTCACCTGAGCCGCCATCCTTTAAACTGGGGAAGCAGCAGCGGCTCATCAGAACTCACAAGTTTGGAAGTCCTATGTTATAGTGCCCATCTTCTTGTTATGTCCTGTTGGTGGGGAGAATTGTGCCGTTTTCCTGTGGGTGGGCAGCCAGCCAGCAGCAGGCTGGCAGGTGGGCCCAGGGAAATGGCTTTGTTGGGGGAGCCTCCGAACTCGTCCTCTGCATGTTTGTTCCCTGTTGCCCCAAAGTGGGAACTGTCTTGCAATTCAGGCTTGTGGCACACAGGTAGAGAAGGGGAGCCGTTTGTCTCTTCAGATGCCTGGGAGAAGAGAGCAGTGGGTGGGGGCAGCCTCTGCTCCCCCTTCTAGAAAGGAGGCCTTTGCCAACATGGGTGCAATTCTGCTCCATGTGGGGAAAGTGTTTATCCATCATGGATTTGGGGGGATGCTGCTGCCAGCCAATATGGGATTTGAAGGATATTTTTTTTACTGTAGGCCTGTTTATTCTGCTGCATTTCAATGCCTATTTTCAGAGCTAGTTGTAAAGTACCTTGAGATTCCCACATAATAGGTTGCAGGTAAATACTCTAAAAATAAGAACTCCCCCCCCCCCCATCATGTCACAAAGTCAATTGACACAGAGCCTAGAATAATGCCAACGAGCTCTTCTACCTGGAAGTGCAACATCAGCCCTTCAACACATCAGCATGAGGTGCAGTTGTCACACGGCTACGACTCATAAGCCATGAATGCAGGTCTGAATAGTGCTCCTTTGGCAACCCCCACCCTCCATGCAGAAAAAGAGCATCTGCCCCTGAAATCCTTTCAGTATAAAGTGTATGAATGACAGGCAGCTAAAAAACTGTCTCCTCGGCTATTTGGCTCATGTGTCTCATAGAACACTTTGTGGGAGAGCTTGTTAGCAGATAGGGATAGCGCACGGTTGGAGATCCTTTTATTTGTAATTGCTCTGGTTGCTTAGAAGGGTAGTTGGCGGATGAAGTGAATCAAGTCAACTTTAATGGTTTAACCTGCCAGAAAAAGGGCCAGTTTAAAACAGTGGCTGTCTAGTTCACAGAGTTCCTGAAAAAGCATGCATGGAAACACCGGTTTCTATAACAACTGAAATGTGTTTCATTTGCAACTAAGTAGAGCCTCTCTGCTAATGCAGAGCACAATCCACAGCTTCAGGCAAGGCCATTTATATAGCCAGAATCCAGAGCAGCCTTTTCTCCTACTCCTCTGAAGTACCACCACTGCAACACCAGCGCTTGGCCTTCTGGCACCTGCAGGCTAGGGAAAGAGCTCTTTAGCACCCTGGGGTGGAGCTCCTTCTCAGCAATAGCACTGTCTGCTCATTCCCAACCTCTTCAACCAGTGCCTCTGTGCCTTCTGTAAATGTCTGGAGTAAAGTGTCTGTCCTCTCCAGGATGTTGAAATACGGAAGAAGGCGCCCAATAGCCCTAAGACGGGGGCAGAAACAGTACTTAAGGATGGTCAAGTATTGCCTATGAAGGTCCAGGAGCTTGAAGAAAAACTCCAGCCGTTGCCAGAAATACTCCAGGAGCCGCAAGCAAGAGGTATTTTTGAGAATCCCGTCTTCACAAATTCCGGGGACATGGCCCTCCCAGTGTTAAGGTGGGGAGGTGGGGTTGGGAGTTTGCAGATAAGAGTTAAAAGTTAAAAATGTAAAGGCTAATGGAACTCTATTTTAAAAAATAAATGTGCAGACGCAAAAATGATGTCACACGCATGGGCAGAAGCGGTAAATCGCGACCCACACACACGCAGACGCAGGTTGCGTTCTGCTCATGATGCGAACGGGGCTCCGGAACGGATCCCGTTCACAACCAGAGGTACCAATGTAGTTGAAGTGCCTGACTTGTTCAATGGCTTGTCCATTTAGGAGCCATTTCTGCTTCCTGGGCTGTGCCCCCAATACTACGGCTTTTGTCTTGGAATAATTTGTATTCAAATCTTTGTTACGACACAGTCTCCCAAAGTTCTTTAGTAATCGCCTCAAAGCCACTTGCATTTGTGCTAACAACACCGTATCGTTGGCATGTAGCAAAATGGATACATTCTGGGATAAAATTGAAACAGGGAAATATCTGGCCATTTGGGTTCCTTTATTACATCATTTACATAAATGTTAAACAGCAGAATTTTAGAAAGTATTTCAAAGTGTTTAAAATGATTTAGGAATTACAAGGTTAACTTTTTAAAAAAGATATTAAATAAGTTTTAAAAGCCTGTATGTGTAACTGCTGATGATGTTGGGGGGTGGCGGCAGCTGTGCTTCTAAGACTCCCTTAAAACTGATTTACAGTGCTGGCTCTTGGGGATTGAAAGGGCACATAAAAAGGCCTTGCCCAAAATTAAAGAAAAACCAACAAACAACCCCAGTCAAACAATGAAAAAAACCAGCTTGTGGAGCTCAGATGAACAAGTCCCACTTTGGTGCAACTTGACCGGAATGACATGTACAGATGCTTCCTTCTTTTTCTGAGTTAAAGCAGCTCTTTTGGCTGAGGTGTGGCATGGAGCTGAAACAGTACTTAAGAAAACTCAAGCATTGCGTGTGAAGCTCCGGGAGCTTGAAGAGAAACTCCAGGCGTTGCCAGAAACACTCCAGGAGCTGCAAGCCAGAGGTATTTTTGAGAATCCTGTTTTCACATGGCCCTCCCTCCCAATGGGTTTCAAGTGCCATCATCCATGATGAGCACTGGCCATGTTGGCTGGGGCTTAGGGGAGTCCCACCACAGTCTGGAGTCCAGTTCAGTGCGCCTTTGTGGGCAGCTGGTAGCCATGCCAGGGTCGCCTTCGCTGCGTGGAAGGGGTGGCCTCCCCCCCACCCCATGCGCAGGAGACCAGAGGCCAGTAGCAGACTGCGCATGTGCCTCTGAAGGGCACAAAGGTTTGCTGCCTCCTTGTGTGCCCATTTTCTTGCCAAAAAGAATAAAAATACAGCATATGGTTGCACATACCAGGCACCAATGTTAATGGTGGTTCTTTGGCTTTTCCTTCAGGTGAGGAACACGAGGAGGAGGAGGAGGAGCAGCAGCAGGAGGAGAAGGAAAAATAAAGAAAATGGGGGGGGGATATATATTTTCCTATATATTTCTATTATTAGTTCTATGTATTGCTTCTTTATTTAATAAAATTTATTTTAAAAAGCCTGCAAAGTGGTTTACCAAAACAAAAAACAAAAAAACCACCACAGCAGTAAAATCAAGAAAAATCAACTATCCTACTTTAAAACATACAAAAGCTAAAATATTAAAAGAGATGAAAATTACTTCAACTTCCTAAGCTTCTAGGTATGCTTGCCTCAACAAGAATGCTTTGAGTGGGGTGAGCGGCGCGGTGCTTCGAATCGACTGCTCTTTTCACGGAGTGAAGCCGCATTGCTGTTGCCGGAGAGCGCTGACTTTTTCCTGTGGACAATTGGACTTTAAACAACTACCCGTGAGTAGAACGGAAAATTGGACTATGAAACATCTTAATTTGGCACCGAAGCGGGAAGGTTCTAAACAGGAAATCCACCTTCCGCTTTTGTAAATAGTTTTAAGCAAAGACATTGCAAGCTAAAGTCTGGAAAGTCTTTTGTAAAGGGCTAAATCTCCATCGGCTAAAACTACTAAACCCCCCTTGGAAGCAGGAGAAGAGGGGGGAAATCTTAGATTGTTCAAGCCTGCAGGAGAGAGAGTAAAGAAAGATAAATTTCCACCGCCTTGAACCTGGGAACGGGTTACTAGGAAGACAGACGCTTTGGGAAAGTTCATTGACTGTGAATAAAACGTTTGTTGATAGATAGTTAAAAAAGAGAAACATATTGATTCCAGTGTTTCCTTTTGCATTTAAAAGGAACAAAATATTTGAAAAACGAAAGTAATTTTGTTGCTGGATCTGCTTTTAAAAGGACGGATACAAATAGAAATTGTTTCCCCTAGAGGGAGCTTTTGAAACTGTTGTTGGAGTCGATCTGGGGAATTCTCCAGCTGTAGAGATTAAAGATCGTGAGAACCAGACATTGACCTTGAACAAGAATGTGCCCAGAAGAAGCCTTAGTGATTGCTTTTTGCAAGACAAGCGCTTTATTGGAACAGCTACATGAGAAGATGGATTTGATGACTGTTGCAGTTAATAATTTTGGATAAACAGTGAATACATATATAGAAACCACTCAGGAACCGACCCAGGAATCTGCTTTGACAGGGCAAGTTGTGCAGAAGACAAAGGAGGAGGTTGCTGTTTAACCTCAAGTAATACAAGTGGAGAAAGCCGCGGCCTTGCAGGAACATAAGCTGTTGATTTTGATGACCGAACCTGGAGAGGGTCAGATTTGGAGGGACGGAGTCTCGTTTGGATTGGAGATGGGAAATTGGATAGATCCTCCTATGCAGGGCTGTTCTGGCTTCTGGGATCTGGTTCTGTGCCAGGGGGAGTCTGGAGTTGTCGGGGCCTTTAACTTTGGAGGGACTTTGAAACCTGCCTTGAAATACCTTTTGGATTTTAGTGCCGCCTATGGAGAATGGGCTGACCTGTCGAGAAGGGATAAAGACATTGTTAGGTTGGAGTCTCCCCGAGATCTACTCCTCAGCGATAAAGGAAGGAAATTAAGAACAAGATCAGCAGAAGACAAAGTAAAGTGCAGGTATAAATATGAAGAAGATCTGCAGAAGGGACATGGAAAAGAGTTAAGAGCCTCAGATAGAAGATCACCAGGTTGATGGACTAAATGGAATGGATAGAAAGGACTGACAGAACCCGAGACCAGGAAGAAGAGACGGTGGATGAAGATTGGAAGAAAATTTAAAAATTCATTTAGAGAAATATTGTAAAATTAATGAGTGTTAGAAAAAATGTTGGAATGAAACTATTTGGCTTTAGTAGAAATGCTATAAGGAGTTATGTACAAATAAGTTTTAAGTTTTAGGGCTTTTTATGGTTAGATAAGGTTAAAATAAATTAAGATAATTTAATGACAGAACATAGTGAAAGATGGAAAGGATTTGCTGAGATAATTAATAACTAGAATACAAAAAAGGGAGGTGTGAAGAGGTCGATGAAACAAGATAACGAAAGTTAAAGATTTGGGAATATTGGATTTGTTTTTAATTTTTTGTTTGCTTTTGTTTTTGGTTTTGATGTATTCTGTGTTTTGTTCTCTTCTTTCTTTTTATTGACTTGTATTGTTTAATTTCTTTTTTGCTTTCTTTTCTTTTTCTTTTTTTCTCTGTAATTTTAAATTCTCAATAAATATCATTTAAAAAAAACAAGCAAGAATGCTTTTAGCAGGTGCCTGAAAAGCGTCTAGCAAAGGCACGTGCTTTGTTGCAAGAGGCGGGGAGTTCCAAAGGGCAGGTGCTGCCACACTAAACAATGCAGTAGAGATATTCTGCAGAACCTGTAGGAGTGCTTGAAAGTGTTAGAATTCCAGCTCCATGATTGCAGTCATGGGATTCTTGTCTATGTTTTGACTCCACAGAGTGGGAAGTTACGGCGATAGGATGTTTGTGTTCCTGTGTTCCGTGAAGTGGGACTATTGTCCTTTGTTCTTTTTCTCTTTGCTGTCTGATGCTAGAGAGAGAGGGAGCCATGTTGCAGTGCTCTGCGTGTGTGTTGATATGTAAATAAAGTAGATTAGCCAAAATGCTGAGTTGCTGAGGTCTGTCACGCATGATGCACAAACTCTGCGGATCCCTAAGTGTGCCGGTGTCGCTTGGCATCGGTCGCTGTGATGTTCGGGCTGAAGAAAGCTTATGAAGCTCCCAAACGATCGACCAGGAGGGAGGGAACATGCCAGTCGGGCACGTGTCTCTGCCAGGGTGCTACTCGAGTGTAGGCTGAACTCCTGACAGACACTACGGAAGGGGAGTAGTAGATAGGTAGCCGTGTTGGTCTGCCATAGTCAAAATAAAAAAATTCCTTCCAGTAGCACCTTAAAGACCAACTAAGTTAGTTCTTGGTATGAGCTTTCGTGTGCATGCACACTTCTTCAGATACACACTTCTTCAGATACGGAAGGGGAGGTTTTAGTTATGGGGATTTCACCATGCTCTGAAAAGGAATCACATTTACTTAAACAGCAGGCCTGCACAGCAGCAATCTACTCGCCTGCGAGTCTCATCATGATCAGTGGGACTTCTTCCCACTGAGCTAGCAGGGCAGCAGTTGAAGAAGGAGCAAAAAGGGTTTTCTTGTGTGTTTCTTTGTGGCTGATTAGCTGTTCTCCCTGTGCAAAGGTCAGAGGGGGCAGGGTTTCTGTTGAGGCAGGTGATTAGCTGTGGGAGGAGCTTATCAGAGCTAGCAGGGCAGCAGTTGAAGAAGGAGCAAAAAGGGTTTTCTTGTGTGTGTGTGTTTCTTTGTGGCTGATTAGCTGTTCTCCCTGTGCAAAGGTCAGAGGGGGCAGGGTTTCTGTTGAGGCAGGTGATTAGCTGTGGGAGGAGCTTATCAGAGCTAGCAGGGCAGTGGCGCGCGCCTAGCGGCGCGCACTGTTTGATCCATCTTTTAGATTTAGGGGAGCTAGTCTCAAACGTTTGTTGGGGGAGACCTAGGTTTTTTTTGTGGGGGGAGTTATTTGTCCTGTCTTCATGCTTTTTATGATGGAGGACCGCTGTAGCCACCCCCAACGACACGTTTTCAAGATGGAGGGGGAGGGAACAGCTGCAGTCGCCTGCGGTTCCTGCGCAATGTTTGCCATCTTGCCAAAGGTTGCAAGCAGCTTTACCTGCAGCAATTGCATGTTGATTGCCCTCTTAAAAGACAAAGTCCAGCAACTGGAGGAACGTGTAGCTACGCTCCAAAGAATTAGAGAGCTGGAGCTCTTCTTGGAAGCAACAGAGCACACCGTCTCCACCAAGGAGGAGACAGGGGACTCCCCTGAGAAGGAGGCTAGTTCACCAACACAGGAGCCAGATATATGGAGAAACGTGACTCAAAGAAGTAGGAGGCCCAGGGTTCGTTCTGATTGTTTAGAAATACACAATCGCTTTGAGGTCCTCTCCCCTAGCATGGAAGACGAAGAGCAGACTTCATTTGAGGATCTCTCCCTGATTACAGTCAATCAGGTATATGAAGACGAGCAGCAAAGTCAGTCCTCAGGGAATGTGCAGGCGACCTTGGAACGGACAGCTCATGGAAGAACCCCGACCAAACCTAAGAGGAGGCGTGTAGTGGTGATAGGGGATTCCCTACTGAGGGGAACAGAAGCAGTGATCTGTGGGCCTGACAAGATGTCTCGGGAAGTGTGCTGTCTCCCCGGGGCTAAGATCCAAGATGTAACTGAACGACTGCAAGGAATCATAAAACCCACTGACAAATACCCCTTCCTCTTGGTTCATGTGGGAACCAATGACACTGCAAGCAATAGCCTCCAGAAGATCAAAAGAAGATCAAAAGAGACTACGAGGCTCTCGGCAGGAAACTGAAGAAACTAAATGCACAAATTGTCATCTCATCTGTCCTCCCAGTTGAACGACGTGGCCCAGGGAGAGAGGGAAAAATAGTGGAAGTGAACAGCTGGCTTCGCAAATGGTGTAAACAGGAACGGTTTGGATTCTTAGATCACGGACTGCAGTTTCTTGAAGATGGACTTCTGGCAAGCGATGGGCTGCACCTCACAACGGTTGGGAGAAATGTTTTTGCCAAAAATCTCAGAAACCTCATCAGGAGGGCTTTAAACTGACTAATGTGGGGGAGGGAGACAGTGCTCCTGAAGGTAGGAGTCTATCAATTGATGAAGATGATCATCCAAATGTCATAGACCAAATGGAGCAAACAGCACGCAGACCTAGTGGTGGGAGGAAAAAATCCTTAAATAGGAGACACGGGGGAATGATTAATGGACTTCAATGTCTGTACACTAATGCGCAAAGCATGGAAAATAAACAAGATGAGCTTGAGCTCTTGGTACAGCAAACTAAATATGACATAATAGGCATCACTGAAACCTGGTGGGATAAGTCCCACGATTGGAATGTAATAATGGAGGGATACAATCTATTTCAGAGAAACAGACCAGACAAGAAAGGAGGAGGAGTGGCGTTATATGTCAGGGATGTGTATACCTGTGAAGAGATCCAAGATTTAGAACCTCAAAGCCAAAGTGAGAGCATTTGGGTCAAAATTAAGGGAGAGAAGAATAACAGTGACCTCATTGTGGGAGTTTACTATAGATCCCCAAGCCAAACGGAGGACATAGATGATGCCTTCCTGGAACAGATGGCCAAGCATGCAAAAGGAAGGGAGATAGTAGTAATGGGGGACTTCAATTACCCGGATAGTTGTTGGATGTCAAACTCAGCCAAGAGCATAAGGTCAAACAGATTCCTCACTGGCCTTGCAGACAACTTCATTGTCCAGAAAGTGGGAGAAGCAACAAGAGGAACAGCCATTTTAGATCTGGTCCTAACCAATGTTGATGACCTGGTTAGTGGGGTAGAAGTGGAAGGATCATTAGGCGCGAGTGATCATGCTCTTCTGAAGTTTACTATACAGCGGAAAGGAGCAGCCAAGCATACTAGGACTCAATTTCTTGACTTTAAGAAAGCCGACTTCATAAAACTTAGGGAAGTGCTGGGTGAGATCCCATGGACAGTAATACTAAAAAGAAAGGGAGTTCATGATGGCTGGGAGTTTGTTAAGAGGGAGATACTAAAAGCACAACGTCAGGCAATACCAATGAGACGGAAACATGGAAGGTGCCTAAAGAAGCCAGGGTGGCTATCTAAAGAACTTTTAACTGAGTTAAGATTAAAAAAGGATGTGTACAAAAAATGGAAAAGGGGGGAAACCACCAAAGAGGAATTCAAACAAATAGCCAGCACGTGTAGACACAAAGCCAAAAAAGCTAAAGCACAGAATGAACTCAGGCTTGCTAGAGAGGTTAAAAGCAACAAAAAAGGCTTTTATGGGTATGTTCGTAGCAAAAGGAAGAACAAAGAAACAGTGGGGTCACTCAGAGGAGAAGATGGTGAAATGCAAACAGGGGACACAGAAAGGGCTGAACTCCTCAATGCCTTCTTTGCCTCAGTCTTCTCCGATAAAGAAAACAATGCCCGACCTGAAGAATTTGGAGCAAATGATTCAGCAGAGGAAACACAGCCCAGAATAACTAAGGAGATAGTACAAGAATACTTGGCTAGTTTAGATGTATTCAAGTCTCCAGGGCCAGATGAACTGCATCCAAGAGTATTAAAAGAACTGGCAGATGTGATCTCAGAACCACTGGCAGTCATCTTTGAGAATTCCTGGAGAACAGGCGAAGTCCCGGCAGACTGGAGGAGGGCAAATGTTGTCCCTATTTTCAAAAAGGGGAAAAGAGAGGACCCAAATAATTATCGCCCAGTCAGTCTGACATCAATACCAGGGAAGATTCTGGAGCAGATCATTAAGCAAACAGTCTGTGAGCACCTAGAAAGGAATGCTGTGATCACCAATAGTCAGCATGGATTTCTGAAAAATAAGTCATGTCAGACTAACCTGATCTCGTTTTTTGACAGAATTACAAGCCTGGTAGATGAAGGGAACACAGTGGATGTAGCCTACCTTGATTTCAGCAAGGCATTCGACAAGCTGCCCCATGATATTCTTGTAAAGAAGCTGGTAAAATGCGGTCTTGACTATGCTACCACTCAGTGGATTTGTAACTGGCTGACTGACCGAACCCAAAGGGTGCTCATCAATGGTTCCTCTTCATCCTGGAGAAGAGTGACTAGTGGGGTGCCACAGGGTTCTGTCTTGGGCCCGGTCTTATTGAACATCTTTATCAACGACTTGGATGATGGACTCAAGGGCATCCTGATCAAATATGCAGATGACACCAAACTGGGAGGGGTGGCTAACACCCCAGAGGACAGGATCACACTTCAAAACGACCTTGACAGATTAGAGAACTGGGCCAAAACAAACAAGATGAATTTTAACAGGGAGAAATGTAAAGTATTGCACTTGGGCAAAAAAAATATGAGAGGCACAAATACAAGATGGGTGACACCTGGCTTGAGAGCAGTACATGTGAAAAGGATCTAGGAGTCTTGGTTGACCACAAACTTGACATGAGCCAACAGTGTGACGTGGCAGCTAAAAAAGCCAATGCAATTCTGGGCTGCATCAATAGGAGTATAGCATCTAGATCAAGGGAAGTAATAGTGCCACTGTATTCTGCTCTGGTCAGACCTCACCTGGAGTACTGTGTCCAGTTCTGGGCACCACAGTTCAAGAAGGACACTGACAAACTGGAACGTGTCCAGAGGAGGGCAACCAAAATGGTCAAAGGCCTGGAAACGATGCCTTATGAGGAACGGCTAAGGGAGCTGGGCATGTTTAGCCTGGAGAAGAGGAGGTTAAGGGGTGATATGATAGCCATGTTCAAATATATAAAAGGATGTCACATAGAGGAGGGAGAAAGATTGTTTTCTGGTGCTCCAGAGAAGCGGACACGGAGCAATGGATCCAAACTACAAGAAAGAAGATTCCACCTAAACATTAGGAAGAACTTCCTGACAGTAAGAGCTGTTCGACAGTGGAATTTGCTGCCAAGGAGTGTGGTGGAGTTTCCTTCTTTGGAGGTCTTTAAGCAGAGGCTTGACAACCATATGTCAGGAGTGCTCTGATGGTGTTTCCTGCTTGGCAGGGGGTTGGACTCGATGGCCCTTGTGGTCTCTTCCAACTCTGATTCTATGATTCCCAAGCCGGCGGTGCATAAGATGGGCTGCACCCCTTGCACCCAACTTGTACCTAAAACTCTGCACAAGCCTGCACCAGAGAAGAGTGGAGCTGGAAGGGACCCCTGAGGGTCATCAAGCCAACCGCCTGGGGCAATGCAGGAATCTCAAGTAGACTATCCCTGACCGATGGCCCCCCGTCTTCTGTTTTTCCTCTCAGCCAGGACCCACAACAACGGAGACTGGAGGTGGGGGGAAAGATACATTTTGACGAGGGAAAGGCAATGGGGCCGATTTGTCAGGTGCTCACAGGCACAGCTTGAAGACTTTACGCAGAGAGGAACCCCACACGGGAGACACAGATACACAAGCACACAGAAGTCAATAACCCAAGAGTGGCTTCTAAGTGGGGGGTTGGCTGAGGACAGGGTGGGGCGGAAACATGTGGAGCTTTGCAGAGGGGAGGCAGAAAGCGTTTGTCAGAGGGAAACTCACTTTCCCTGTTTAGAAACCGGCCAAGATCCCTTCTGCATTTGCAGCGCTGCCCCCAAAGTGACCCTTTCAATCCACTTGATAGTCCAGCTGTAGGCGCTGGTCTTCCAGGCAGAATGAAAGGCGCACCCACCGATCCCGCTTCCTTCCTCTCCCCTTCCTGCCCCCTCCGTTCTTTGCTCACCTGCCTCCTTCCCGTCCTCTCCCCTGCCTGCCTCCTCCAGCCGGGAGTGCCCACCCACGACCCCCAGCTTCCCAAGCCTACAGTGAATGTCACCCCCCCCCCCGCAGGATGACACCCAGTGCGGAGCGCCCCCACCCTGCTCCGCCACTGCTCTGGAAGAAGCTGCTCTGCTGAGAGCAGGACAGCTCTGAAGACTTGGCTGGGGTTCTGTAATCTCTGGTGATACATCCCACTGGCTGAGGTGTGGTGAGCTGCAGACTGACTCCCACAAGTCACCAGCTGAGAGGTCCATGGTCCAGATGCCACTACACCCCTAGGTGCTGAAAAGTACCAACTTGAATGGCTCTGAAAGGAAATCAGACAAATTCAACGTTGAGATTTCTATGCTGTCCATCGGACTGGGTTGCCCCAGCCATTCTGGGCGCTGCCAGCAAATTGAAACATCCAAAGCAGTAAAACACCCCAAAATCTTTCCTGTTCCGAAGCCAATTGGATTGACTGCTGAATCTTCTTCCAAGTACTTTGGAAAGGACAGGAGCTTTCCCTGCACTTGAGAGCAGTCAGCTAACGTAGGGGTACAGGCCAGGCCACAGGCCACTCCCAGCTCAATCCCCTCACCTCAGCCTCGGCCGCCTGAGGCAGCTGCCTCACTCTGGCTCATCAGAGGTCCAGCCCTGCTTGGGAATATGAGTGGGAGAGGGCCATTGCACTCAGGTCCTGCTTATGGGCTTGTTGTGAGCCTCTGCTGGGCAACGACGGGGAACAAGGTGCTGGACTAGATCATCCATTGGTCTAATCCAGAAGGACTGTTCTGACATCCGGGCTGGACTGGAGGCAACTCCAACTTGCAAAAAGCCCTGGAACACCAAGAATTGCAGACTCCCACACTCGCAAGCAAATGAGCTATTGCTTCTTAAACCAAAAGAAAAAAACAAACCCCTTTTGCCAAGCTTGGCGACCACGTCCAGTAGCAAACAGACCAATGAAAGTTGCATTTTTGCGTGGGTAGGAAGGCTTTTAGACTCCAGAACTGGCACAAACAGGGATGGAACTCTGCTTCAGTTCAAAGGGAGGTATGATTGGCAGGCAAGGTGACACAGCCAGTTATGTGGAAGGGAGGAGGAGGAGGGTGGGGAGGTCACAAGGGAGGAAAGAGCGCTGCACCTCAGCTCGGAATTCTTTTGGAAGAGTGGAGGGGAACAGAGGAAACCTTTCTTCCCTTTCAGTCTTTTCTCCCCCCTCCTTTTTCTTTCCCCCCCTTTTTTAAGAATATGCTATACGGAATTTCCGAGGGGGAAATTCGCTAGGGATCTCGCCTTCTCCAGAAACCCCTCCACATAGCTAGGGCGCGAGACAATGAGCTTGAGAAAGCCCTTTCCTTCCCCTGTCGCACCAACCACCACATCTTTTTTTATTAATGAAAGACCCTGCTTCCCTCTTTCTGGTATGAAACCGTATCAATATGAACGGGGACTTGGGAATGAACTCTGTATTTACATACTGCTGCGTATAGACCAATCAAAAGCATCGGATTTGGACAGCTAGCCAATAGGGCTTAGCGGATAGCGGCCTCTAGCGGACAGAATCTTTCTTGTACCGCTGCCTGTTTCCGTTCTGCAGAGCAGCGGAGCTTCGCCAGCTTGACTGAGCTCCTGAGTGGCCGCCGGCTGAGAGAACAATGGACTCAGTCCATCAAAAGCCCATTAACTGGTTTCTATTGCCAAAAGTGATCCTTCGTTGCAAGAAATCTGTCAAGCCACTTCCCTTATGGACTGCCGGCTTAGGAAAAGCCCCTCACTTCAGAAAATCCACCCCCTGCATCAATTCCCTCCATTCCAACGCCATTCTTGCCCTTAAGGAAAGGACTCTTTCCCCCTCTATCTCCCGCCATAATCCCTCAAGCGTGAGGACACGTGTACACCCAGGGAAGTGCCCAAAGGTGACAATTACTGAGCAGTTAGTTGGCCAAAGAAACCAAGAGCCCATCCCCAGACTTGCCCCAGGGTATGGATGTGCAGGAGGGACGCGGGTGGCGCTGTGGTCTAAACCACAGAGCCTAGGGCTTGCTGATCAGAAGGTCGGCAGTTTGAATCCCCACAACGGGCTGAGCCCCTGTTGCTCGGTCCCTGCTCCTGCCAACCTAGCAGTTCAAAAGCACGTCCAAGTGCAAGTAGATCAATAGGTGCCGCTCCGGCGGGAAGGTAAACGGCGTTTCTGTGCGCAGCTCTGGTTCACCAGAAGCGGCTTAGTCATGCTGGCCACATGACCCGGAAGCTTTATGGCGGCTCCCTCGACGGCCAATAAGGTGAGATGAGCGCTGCAACCCCAGAGTCGGCCACGACTGGACCTAATGGTCAGGGCTCCCTTTACCTTTAGCTTTACTTAAGAGGTGCCTGGACATGTTTGATTTAGCAGAGTAACATTCCCCTCTTCTAAAATTGGCAGCGGATGCGTTTGCTCAGGCTCGCTAAAGCCTCTATAATAACTGTTCTGGTATTTCCCCCTTTTTCCCTCATAAAAGATAAGACACGACACAGTATTCTATAAAATAAATAATAATAATAATAATAATAATAATAATAATAATAATAATAATAATTTTTTATTTGTACCCCGCCCATCTGGCTGGGTTTCTCCAGCCACTCTGGGCGGCTTCCATAGAAACAAAAAAAACACTAAAATATCATACATTAAAAACTTCCCTAAACAGGGCTGCCTTAAGATGTCTTCTGAATGTCAGGTAGTTGTTTATCGTTTTGACATCTGATGGGAGGGCATTCCACAGGGCGGGCGCCACTACCGAAAAGGCCCTCTGCCTGGTTCCCTGTAGCTTTGCTTCTCGCAATGAGGGAACCGCCAGAAGGCCCTCGGCGCTGGACCTCAGCGTCCGGGCAGAACGATGGGAGTGGAGACGCTCCTTCAGGTATACTGGGCCGAGGCCGTTTAGGGCTTTAAAGGTCAACACCAGCACTTTGAATTGTGCTCGGAAACGTACTGGGAGCCAATGTAGGTCTTTCAAGACCGGTGTTATGTGGTCTCGGCGGCTGCCCCCAGTCACCAGTCTAGCTGCCGCATTCTGGATTAGCTGTAGTTTCCGAGTCACCTTCAAAGGTAGCCCCACGTAGAGCGCATTGCAGTAGTCCAAGCGGAAGATAACTAGAGCATGCACCACTCTGGCGAGACAGTCCGTGGGCAGGTAGGGTCTCAGCCTGCGTACCAGGTGGAGTTGGTAGACAGCTGCCCTGGATACAGAATTGACCTGCGCCTCCATGGACAGCTGTGAGTCCAAAATGACTCCCAGGCTACGCACCTGGTCCTTCAGGGGCACAGGTACCCCATTCAGGACCAGGGAGTCCTCCACACCAGCCCGCCCCCTTTCCCCAAAAAACAGTACTTCTGTCTTGTCAGGATTCAACTTCAATCCATTAGCCGCCATCCATCCTCCAACCGCCTCCAGGCATTCACACAGGACCTTCACCGCCTTCACTGGTTCTGATTTGAAAGAGTGGTAGAGCTGGGTATCATCTGCATATTGATGGACACCCAGTCCAAACCCCCTGATGATCTCTCCCAGCGGCTTCATATAGATGTTAAAAAGCATGGGGGAGAGGACGGAACCCTGAGGCACCCCACAAGTGAGGGCCCAAGGGTCTGAACACTCATCCCCCACCACCACTTTCTGAACACGGCCAAGGAGGAAGGAGCGAAACCACTGTATAACAGTGGCCCCAGCTCCCAACCCCTCTAGACGGTCCAGAAGGATGTTATGGTCGATTGTATCAAAGGCCGCTGAGAGATCCAGCAGAACTAGGAAACAACTCTCACCTTTGTCCCTAGCTCGCCGGAGATCATCAACCAGTGCGACCAAGGCAGTTTCAGTCCCATGATGAGGCCTGAACCCCAATTGGAAGGGATCCAAATGGTCCACATCTTCCAGGCGTGCCTGGAGTTGTTCAGCAACCACACGCTCAATCACCTTGCCCAAGAATGGAAGATTTGAGACTGGGCGATAGTTGGCCATACTGGCCGGGTCTAAAGATGGTTTTTTAAGAAGCGGTTTAATGACCGCCTCTTTCAGCGGATCTGGGAATGTTCCCTCACAGAGGGAAGCATTCACCACCCCGCAGAGCCCATCGCCCAGCCCTTCCCGGCTTGCTTTTATTAGCCAGGATGGGCAAGGATCAAGGAGACAGGTGGTTGGTTTCACGCGTCCAAGCAGCCTGTCCACATCCTCGGGGGTAACGGATTGAAATTGATTCCATGCAACTTGACCAGACAGAGCTCCAGCACTCTCCCGCCCCAGCCCTGCCCCCACAGTGGTGTCTAGCTCCTTCCGAATATGAGTGATTTTATCTGCAAAAAACTTTGCAAAATCGTTGCAGGAGATCTTGGGGTCTTTACAAGGCCCCGGTGGTAAAGGTGGTTCCGTTAAATTGCGGACCACCTGAAAGAGTCTCCTGCTACTATTTTCTGCAGATGCAATAGAGGCGGCGAAGAAAGTCTTCTTCGCCGTCGCTATCGCCACTTGGTAGGCTCGACGTTGAGCTCTAACCTGTGTCCGGTCAGATTCGGAGTGAGTTTTCTGCCACCGAAGCTCTAGCCGTCTCAGCGATTGTTTAATCGCCCTCTGCTCCGGGGAAAACCACGGGGCTGTCCGGGCTCCATGCAATCGGAGAGGGCGCTTCGGAGCCAGACAGTTGATAGCCCTGGTTAACTCCGCATTCCAGCGGGCCACCAGGGAATCAGCTGAAAGGCCATCAACATGGGATAAAGCATCCCCTACCACTCTCTGGAAACCATTTGGATCCATTAAGTGGTGGGGGCGGACCATCCGAATTGGTCCCACCTCCCTGCAGAGGGGAAGGGTCGCGGAGAAGTCCAGTTGCACTAGGAAGTGATCTGACCATGGCACTTCTTTGGTTTCACTTTTACTTAGTGTCAGATCACCCACGTCACTAGAGGTGAATACCAGGTCTAAGGCATGTCCATGACTATGAGTTGGGCCCAACTTATTCAGGGACAGCCCCATGGAGGCCATGCTTTCCACGAAGTCCCGAGCGGCCCCTTGTAAGGTCGTGTCAGCGTGGATGTTAAAATCCCCTAGGACAACCAAACTAGGTGTCTCCAGGAGAACATCCGCCACGACCTGAAGCAGCTCGGACAGGGAATCCTTGGTGCAGCGGGGAGGTCGGTACACCAAAAGGAATCCTGTACTGCCCCTATTGCCCAACTTCCAGAACATGCACTCAGAAAACTGGGTCTTCCCAGTAGGACGCCTGGTGCAAACTAATGACTTCCTAAAAATCACTGCAACCCCCCCTCCCCGCCCACATGACCTGGGTTGCTGTGCGTAAGAGAAACCTGGTGGGCAAGCGGCAGCAAGGACAGGCCCATCTGCTTCCTCCAACCAGGTCTCTGTCACACATGCCAGGTCAAATCCTCCATCCACAATCAAGTCGTAGATGGCAGTGGTTTTATTCATCATTGACCTGGCATTGCACAGCAACACTTTCAGTTCATGTAGGTTTCCCCTGTTGATTCCAGTATCCATCCGGTCAAGGCCAGACCCGGAGGCAGGGATAGTCTTCAAACAACGACTAAACCTGCCTCCTTGGTAATGACATGGTCTGGTCTTAGCGCAACTCCGCCTCCTGCCCATGATCACCGAGATCGGATGTCCCAGTGCTTCCCCCCCTGTGGAACTTATAGAATCATAGAATCATAGAGTTGGAAGAGACCACAAGGGCCATCGAGTCCAACCCCCTGCCAAGCAGGAAACCCCATCAGAGCACTCCTGACATATGGTTGTCAAGCCTCTGCTTAAAGACCTCCAAAGAAGGAAACTCCACCACACTCCTTGGCAGCAAATTCCACTGTCGAACAGCTCTTACTGTCAGGAAGTTCTTCCTAATGTTTAGGTGGAATCTTCTTTCTTGTAGTTTGGATCCATTGCTCCGTGTCCGCTTCTCTGGAGCAGCAGAAAACAACCTTTCTCCCTCCTCTATGTGACATCCTTTTATATATTTGAACATGGCTATCATATCACCCCTTAACCTCCTCTTCTCCAGGCTAAACATGCCCAGCTCCCTTAGCTGTTCCTCATAAGGCATCGTTTCCAGGCCTTTGACCATTTTGGTTGCCCTCCTCTGGACACGTTCCAGTTTGTCAGTGTCCTTCTTGAATTGTGGTGCCCAGAACTGGACACAGTACTCTAGGTGAGGTCTGACCAGAGCAGAATACAGTGGCACTATTACTTCCCTTGATCTAGATGCTATACTCCTATTGATGCAGCCCAGAATTGCATTGGCTTTTTTAGCTGCCGCGTCACACTGTTGGCTCATGTCAAGTTTATGGTCAACCAAGACTCCTAGATCCTTTTCACATGTACTGCTCTCAAGCCAGGTGTCACCCATCTTGTATTTGTGCCTCTCATTTTTTTTTGCCCAAGTGCAATACTTTACATTTCTCCCTGTTAAAATTCATCTTGTTTGTTTTTGCCGAGTTCTCTAATCTGTCAAGGTCGTTTTGAAGTGTGATCCTGTCCTCTGGGGTGTTAGCCACCCCTCCCAGTTTGGTGTCATCTGCAAATTTGATCAGGATGCCCTTGAGTCCATCATCCAAGTCATTGATAAAGATGTTGAATAAGACCGGGCCCAAGACAGAACCCTGTGGCACCCCACTAGTCACTCTTCTCCAGGATGAAGAGGAACCATTGATGAGCACCCTTTGGGTTCAGTCAGTCAGCCAGTTACAAATCCACTGAGTGGTAGCATAGTCAAGACCGCATTTTACCAGCTTCTTTACAAGAATATCATGGGGCACCTTGTCGAATGCCTTGCTGAAATCAAGGTAGGCTACATCCATTGCGTTCCCTTCATCTACCAGGCTTGTAATTCTGTCAAAAAACGAGATAATAATAAATTTTATTTATATCCCGCCCTCCCCAGCCGAAGCCGGGCTCAGGGCGGCTAACAACACTAAAATAGTGCAACATTATAAAACATCATAAGAATTAATTAAAATCAAAATTGATGGCAACCATAAACTAAAGTATTGTAAAGATTGCCAAAGGAGGGAGTCAGGCTGTGCCCTAACCAAAGGCCTGGTGGAACAGCTCTGTCTTGCAGGCCCTGCGGAAAGATGTCAAGTCCTGGAGGGCCCTTGTCTCTTGTGACAGAGCGTTTCACCAGGTTGGAGCCGCAGTCGAAAAAGCCCTGGCTCTAGTTGAGGCCAGCCTAACCTCTCTGAGGCCTGGGACCTTCAAGATGTTTTTATTTGAGGACCGTAAGTTCCTCTGTGGGGCATACCAGGAGAGGCGGTCCCGTAGATACGAGGGTCCTAGGCCGTGTAGGGCTTTGAAGGTTAAAACCAGCACCTTAAACCTGATCCTGTACTCCACCGGGAGCCAGTGCAGCTGGTATAGCACCGGATGAATGTGATCCCGCAGCGAAGACCCCGTAAGGAGTCTCGCTGCGGCATTCTGCACCCGCTGGAGTTTCTGGGTCAGTCTCAAGGGCAGCCCCACGTAGAGCGAGTTACAATAATCCAGTCTGGAGGTGACCGTCGCGTGGATCACAGTGGCTAGGTCAGGGCAAGAGAGGTAAGGAGCCAACTGCTTAGCTTGGCGGAGATGAAAAATGCCGCCTTTGTTATAGCTGCAATCTGCGCCTCCATGGAGAGGGAGGTATCGAAGATTACACCCAAACTCTTAACGGACGGTGCTGGCACTAATTGCACCCCCGCAAGAGATGGGAGTTGCCCCCTCAATCCCATATCGTCCCGTCCCAGCCAGAGGACCTCTGTCTTCGAAGGATTTAACTTCAACCGGCTCCCACGTAACCATCCAGCCACAGCTTCCAAGCATCTGATCAGTGTGTCTGGGGCCGAGTCAGGATGGCCATCCATCAGCAGATAGAGTTGGGTGTCATCAGCATACTGATGGCAGCCCAGCCCAAAACTCCGGACAAGCTGGGCGAGGGGGCGCATGAAGATGTTAAAAAGCATCGGGGAGAGAATCGCACCCTGAGGCACTCCACACACCAAGGAGTGGCGGGATGACAGTTCCCCCCCAAGCGCCACCCTCTGTCCCCGACCAGAGAGAAACGAGCGCAGCCATTGAAGGACTGTGCCCTGGATCCCCACGTCGGCGAGGCGGTGGTCCAGAAGTTCGTGATCAACCATGTCGAAAGCTGCTGACAGATCTAGAAGAATCAGCAGCCCCGACCCGCCTCGATCCAGCTGTCTACGAAGATCATCTGTTAGGGCGACCAGAGCCGTCTCGGTCCCATGACCAGCGCGGAAGCCGGACTGGAATGGATCCAGAGCCGATGTTTCATCCAGAAACCTACCAAGCTGTTCAGCAACCGCTCTCTCAATCACCTTACCCAGGAATGGAAGATTCGAAACTGGGCGGTAATTGGATAGATCTAAGGGATCTAATGATGTTTTCTTTAAGAGCGGACGCACCACTGCCTCCTTCAGTTCCCCTGGGAATGTCCCGGTGCCAAGGGACAAATTGATGCTATTCCCCAGGGGGGCCCGCACCTCGTCTGGACACGCTCTAATCAGCCAAGACGGACACGGGTCGAGAGGACAAGTGGTGGGCTTTCCAGCTCGGAGGAGTCTGTCCACATCGGCTGGGGATATCCGGTCAAAGTGGTCCAATACTGGACCCGAGGACAGTCGAGGGGCCTCCAGTTCCTTTATTGTATCCAAATTGGCAGGGAGGTCATGGCGGAGCGACAGGACCTTCTCCGCAAAAAAGCTCGCAAATGCCTCACAGCTGTGTGTCGAATTGTTATTTAAATTTGGCTGTCCTTCGAGGGACGTTAAAGACCGAATTATACTAAATAATTGTGCCGGGCGAGATCTAGCGGATGCAATGGAGGCCGAGAAGTAGGACTTCTTAGCGGCCTTCACTGCCATCTCGTAGGTTTTCATAAAAACCCTATAAGATGTTCTTGAGGCTCCGTCACGGGCACCCCGCCATACTCGCTCTAGCCGTCTGAGGTCCCGCTTCATTTTCCGGAGCTCCTCAGTAAACCAGGGAGCCCGGTTTCTGCGGGGTCGCAGAGGGCGCTTAGGTGCGATCTCATTGATGGCTGCCAGGAGCTGGGTATTCCAGCCCTCAACAAGCTCAGTCAATGAGTCGCCAGGGGGAGAAAGGTCCCGCAAGGCTTGACGGAATCTATCAGGGTCCATCAGCCTCCGCGGGCAAGCCCAAATCGGCTCACCACCTAAGCAGGGTGGGGGTGGAACGTCAATCCTGGCTTTCAGAGCGTAGTGATCAGACCATGGCACCTTCATCGAAGGAAACATGATCACATCTATACCGACGCCAAAGATCAGATCCAGCGTGTGGCCTGCTTGATGTGTGGCGCCCGAAACAAACTGGGAGAGCCCTAGTGTCGCCATGGAAGACACCAGGTCCAGAGCCTGTGAGGAGGGAGCGGCATCGGCATGGATGTTGAAGTCCCCCAATACCACTAGGTTAGGGAACTCCAAGGCCCAGCCGGCCACCGCCTCCAGCAGGCCTGACAGGGTGGCTGCTGGTGCGCTAGGTGGCCGGTACACCAGCCAGACAGCCAAGCTCACCTCGGAGCCCCACACTAGGCCAACACATTCAATGCCGGGGATCGGTGGCGGTGGTAGAGCCCTGAAAGAACAATCTTCCCGGATTAATAGTGCCACCCCTCCCCCCCGGCCCACAGTCCGTGACTGGTGGAGGACGGAAAAACCCGGGGGCGCCATCTCTCGTAAGGTAACAGTATCCCCTTCGCGCACCCAGGTCTCCGTCACACAAGCCAGGTCGACCCCCTGCGAGATGATGAAATCTCGCAGGGTGGCGGTTTTGTTGCCTATAGACCTGGCATTGCACAACACCAGTGACGGAGGTGAGTAATCCTTGCTCACCCTACCCTCGTCTCTTGGGATGGGGCGCAGATTGGAAGGGGTACGAGCATATCCGTATCTCGATCCCCTTCGCCTATGACATCTGCCCCCACCGCCATACCTCCCTCGCCCCTCCACAGTAGGAATCCCAAGCCTCATACTCGCCTCCATTTACAAAATATAAAAGCAAGCAAACAAACAAAGAAACAATTACCCCAAAACAAAACCAATCCCCACCCCACTCAACAACCATCCCAACCCAAAATAAGACAAAACAAAATAAAAATACATGGATAAAAAACCACCGTTTCTGGTGATACAACAAAGTAATAAATAAAAACACTTTTAAAACACTTTAAAAAATATAAAACGTTTAAACATTTGCTGCCACAGCAGCAGTGTCCTTAAGAGTTGTGGCGGTGGTGAGTATGGGGGCCGCCCCCAGGCCCAAGGTGGAGAATGGGCTTGCAGGGGGAGCGGTCCTCCCCAAGACTCACTGGCAGAAGAACAGCAGCGATGTCCCGAGGCCTCCTTGGAGCCTTGTGTGCTGAGGTGGAGTATGGGGCCCGCCCCCAGGCCCAAGGTGGAGAATGGGCTTGCAGGGGGAGCGGTCCTCTCCAAGACTCACCGGCAAAGAGATCAGGTTAGTCTGACACGACTTATTTTTCAGAAATCCATGCTGACTATTGGTGATCACAGCATTCCTTTCTAGGTGCTCACAGACTGTTTGCTTAATGATCTGCTCCAGAATCTTCCCTGGTATTGATGTCAGACTGACTGGGCAGTAATTATTTGGGTCCTCTCTTTTCCCCTTTTTGAAAATAGGGACAACATTTGCCCTCCTCCAGTCTGCCGGGACTTCGCCTGTTCTCCAGGAATTCTCAAAGATGACTGCCAGTGGTTCTGAGATCACATCTGCCAGTTCTTTTAATACTCTTGGATGCAGTTCATCTGGCCCTGGAGACTTGAATACATCTAAACTAGCCAAGTATTCTTGTACTATCTCCTTAGTTATTCTGGGCTGTGTTTCCTTTGCTGAATCATTTGCTCCAAATTCTTCAGGTCGGGCATTGTTTTCTTTATCGGAGAAGACTGAGGCAAAGAAGGCATTGAGGAGTTCAGCCCTTTCTGTGTCCCCTGTTTGCATTTCACCATCTTCTCCTCTGAGTGACCCCACTGTTTCTTTGTTCTTCCTTTTGCTACGAACATACCCATAAAAGCCTTTTTTGTTGCTTTTAACCTCTCTAGCCAGCCTGAGTTCATTCTGTGCTTTAGCTTTTTTGGCTTTGTGTCTACACGTGCTGGCTATTTGTTTGAATTCCTCTTTGGTGGTTTCCCCCCTTTTCCATTTTTTGTACACATCCTTTTTTAATCTTAACTCAGTTAAAAGTTCTTTAGATAGCCACCCTGGCTTCTTTAGGCACCTTCCATGTTTCCGTCTCATTGGTATTGCCTGACGTTGTGCTTTTAGTATCTCCCTCTTAACAAACTCCCAGCCATCATGAACTCCCTTTCTTTTTAGTATTACTGTCCATGGGATCTCACCCAGCACTTCCCTAAGTTTTATGAAGTCGGCTTTCTTAAAGTCAAGAAATTGAGTCCTAGTATGCTTGGCTGCTCCTTTCCGCTGTATAGTAAACTTCAGAAGAGCATGATCACTCGCGCCTAATGATCCTTCCACTTCTACCCCACTAACCAGGTCATCAACATTGGTTAGGACCAGATCTAAAATGGCTGTTCCTCTTGTTGCTTCTCCCACTTTCTGGACAATGAAGTTGTCTGCAAGGCCAGTGAGGAATCTGTTTGACCTTATGCTCTTGGCTGAGTTTGACATCCAACAACTATCCGGGTAATTGAAGTCCCCCATTACTACTATCTCCCTTCCTTTTGCATGCTTGGCCATCTGTTCCAGGAAGGCATCATCTATGTCCTCCGTTTGGCTTGGGGATCTATAGTAAACTCCCACAATGAGATCTCTGTTATTCTTCTCTCCCTTAATTTTGACCCAAATGCTCTCATCGTGTTGGCTGGGGCCTCACTCCCGGCAGTCCTGATCCCGCCCCTTAAAAACAAAACACAAACTATACAGAACCAATAAAACAACAGAAAACAAAAACAGAACAATTATACTAAAATTAATCCCCAACCAAATATCCATTACACCCACCCACCCCCAACAAGGGAAAAAAGGAAAAAAAGAAATACAAATTTAAATTGCCACCGACTGCTTGAGGACATTTTAAAACACATTGGAACAGGGAAGCAATTGCAGAACACTTCCCAGCTTCCCCAAAAGTTTGTTCCAAATAAGGGCCTGGGCCACGCCCCCTGGGCCAGTTGGAAAAGGCCCTGGAAGGGAGCAGGCCCTGCAGTCCTCAACCAGCCGATGGTCCGAGGTCTCACCGCAGCAGGAGTCCCTTTATAGCTGGGAGAGAGGGCCTGGGCCACGCCCCCTGGGCCAGTTGGAAAAGGCCCTGGAAGGGAGCAGGCCCTGCAGTCCTCACCCAGCCGATGGTCCTGGTCCGAGGCTTCCCTGCAACAGGAGTCCCTTTATAGCTGGGAGAGAGGGCCTGGGCCACGCCCCCTGGGCCAGTTGGAAAAGGCCCTGGAAGGGAGCAGGCCCTGCAGTCCTCACCCAGCCGATGGTCCTGGTCCGAGGCTTCCCTGCAGCAGGAGTCCCTTTATAGCTGGGAGAGAGGGCCTGGGCCACGCCCCCTGGGCCAGTTGGAAAAGGCCCTGGAAGGGAGCAGGCCCTGCAGTCCTCACCCAGCCGATGGTCCTGGTCCGAGGCTTCCCTGCAACAGGAGTCCCTTTATAGCTGGGAGAGAGGGCCTGGGCCACGCCCCCTGGGCCAGTTGGAAAAGGCCCTGGAAGGGAGCAGGCCCTGCAGTCCTCACCCAGCCGATGGTCCGAGGCTTCCCCGCAGCAGGAGTCCCTTTATAGCTGGGAGAGAGGGCCTGGGCCACGCCCCCTGGGCCAGTTGGAAAAGGCCCTGGAAGGGAGCAGGCCCTGCAGTCCTCACCCAGCCGATGAGCCGAGGCTTCCCTGCAACAGGAGTCCCTTTATAGCTGGGAGAGAGGGCCTGGACCACGCCCCCTGGGCCAGTTGGAAAAGGCCCTGGAAGGGAGCAGGCCCTGCACATTCTGTTCACAATTGGATCCCAGAAGGCAGACTTAGCTTAGAAAAGTAACATACACTTGAAAACTATTCCATAAGAAGACAGTCCATTTGTCCTCTCTTGGCTGGAGGCCAAGAGGACATCTTTGGCTAAGCAGATGTTGCTTCTTCGATGCATGTGGTGAAAGAGAGAGAGATGGCTGCCCTGCCCTGTGCTTTTGTCGTTACCTGCACAGGTGAGGCCACAACCACCTTTAGTCACATGTAAAGGAAGTTTGTCCCAGCCCAGAAGGAAACAGGAAGTTTACCTGCTGGCTGGACAAACATTCCTCCCCATGTGTAAACATGTGCACTCTAGGAATGTTGTACTTGACTGCTCTTGTGCTTCACATCCCACAAGAGCATGTGGTGGGCCAGACTATATTTTGAAAAAAATAATGAACGGATTCCTATGCCCCGCAAATAACCCAGAGATGCATTTTGAGCAAGAGGATACATTCTACTCATGTTAAAACACGCTGATTCCTGGACCATCCGTGGGCTGGATAGAGAAGGCGATTGGGTCTGTACGCAATGTGGGAAGTTTTAAAAGTCAATGTCACCCCATGTTCGGGGTTCTTACTCCTGTGGGAACCTGTTGCGCAACAAAAAAGATCTTGGTCTCCTGACCACTGTTTTGCTCCAATTTGTGGCTGGAATCTCCTTCATTTCTGACCGCAAGTACCCGCGGGCTCTGCCCGACGAGCTGGGCTGTTGAGTAGCCTCACACCCCGGAATTTTCCTCATCAATGCCAACTCACCCATAGAGGCAGAATAGGAAGCCAGCCCTCCAGGACTTGCTCGGTAGATTTATTGCTTTATTGTTCGGCGCCCAGCCACGCTTCCCCTGCGAGCCTCTGTAGATCGTAAAGCAATTAGCAGAATTACACAGCGGCGTGTGTCGAAAGAGCAGTAAACAAGTCCCACACGTTTCTTCTGTCCTAATATCCCTTTATTTGCCCAAAAGTAGTGTGTTTACAATCAATAACAGCCATGAGATTCAGGCTGCATTTTCCCTGCGTCCGTCTCTCTCAGTGCAGCGGCTGAACTGAGTGCTTTCGATTTCCACTCAGCTCACAGCATTCCAAGCTGCTTTCATCATGTCCTGGCGTGCTTGAGGCACAGAAGGTTAACCCTTCATTACACCCAACAGTAAACATAGTTAAAGTTGAGCTGCAGCTAGTAAGACCAAGCACTGGGCGCCTCTCACAGAATCAAACGCTAAAATTGGGTCGAGTGCGTCTCTCCAGAATCTCTTTCCAGGATTATGGCTTCACATGCCTCCTTCTAATAGCAAATTCATCTGGGGAGACCCGATAGACAGTGGCCAAACACATGGAAAGTACATTTGGTGGTGGGGAATAAGAGGGTGCTGCTCCACAAACCTTAAAAAGCACCCTCTCCAATGGCATGGCACTTGGATGACCCTGTGGTTCTACCCCTGGGGCTGAGGGTGATGAAACAATTACTGAGACAGCTAAAGTGCTGGTGGTGAAAAACCCACTTCAAATGAGACCAAACACGGGTTAGAGCTCAACGTCGAGCCTACCAAGTGGCGATAGCGACGGTGAGGAGGACCATTGTTGCTGGATCTGTTGGTGAAAACAGTACCAGGAGACTCTTTCAGGTGGTTCATAGTCTAACAGAACCACCTTTGCCATCAGGGTCTGATACAGAGTCCAAGATCTCCTGTGATGACTCCTGTCATGAGTTTTCTTGCAGATAAAATTGCTCAGGTTTGGAAAGAGGTAGACTCCACCAAGGTAGGAGGGTGCCAGAGCTCTGTCTAGTCAGAGACATAGGATGGCTTGCCAGTTCCCGGGGCCACGTGGAGGAGGGGGTAGGAGGGAGGGAAACAGACGGAGTATGCATGCGCATTCTGTTAGGATATTTCCGTTCCACCTTAAAAGGGAGCAGGCTTTGTGAGTCACAGAGTCTGCGCATGTCCTATTCACAGGATGTTTATGTTTGCTGTTCCTTTCGATTTCTTAGTCGGTCAGAGACGCTGACTCAGAACGGTCATGTTTTTCTTTGATCTCCGGCTTGGGGCCATGATGGACTATATCTCCCTGGCAGTATTCCCAACAACAAGGTTATGGGCCCAGATTCACAGCACCTACAGGAGAGTAAAGCTGCAACAGACTGCGTATGAGAGGTATGTCAAAAGCGAAAGAGAGGTTTTCTCTGTTTACCTCGGAAGGAGTCTTTGATCTCCGGCAGGGCTTAATTGGCCTGGGAGCCGAGCCAGAGAGTTCGTGATTAATGAGCTGCCAAGATAAGGAGTCTTTGAAGGCAATAAGACTCACGGCTAAAGCAAAAAGCTGGAAATGGAGTTTTTCCAAGCTTATGGAGATGCTGACTGTCCTAAGTTACATGGGCAGAATTATGAAACCTGGGCAAAATGGTGTGAAAGTTTGCTGCGTCAGTTTGGGGTGTGGCATACCGTTTCTGAGCCCCCTCCGGTTCCTCTGACAGAGAGATGGAAAGGCCAGAATTCGAAGGCCATTGACGTAATAGTCTTATCCGTCTCTCTTGAGGAAATTAAGACGCTTGCTGGCAACACCACTGCACGTGGGATGTGGAATGCTTTGAAGAAAGCCCACCAGCCAGTCATCCCAGCCCAGAGTTTGACTGCATCGGAGGTCCTGGCTGTTTCCCAGAATGCGAGTGAATGCAGGGATGCTGAGGGCACCGGTTGCAAGATGCAGGGGGAGCTGACCATCACGTCATCCCAGGCAGCATTCCAGCCTCCAGGGGGAGCCAAGGAGTCGGCAGCTGAGAGCTCTGTTTCTCGTGGGAACCAAGGTCATCGCCTTTACAGAGGCCGGAAAGGCAAAGGTAAACAGAGGCAGACGCCTGCAGATGGCCCGAAGCAGAGGGAGGGTGAAGAGCCCGCGCCAGGGAAAAACAAGGCTATGTTTGGTGGCACAGCTTCACCAAAGGCTAAAGGCACGTCTGCTGACCAGAAGCAGGGGGGCAAGCTGCAAAAGCCCACGCCAGTGGAAAACAAGGTTTTGTTTGCTGGCACAGCTTCACCAAAGGCTAAAGGCACGTCTGGTGGCCAGGAGCAGGGGGGCAAGCTGCAAAAGCCCACACCGGTGGAAAACAAGGGTTTGCTTGCTGTAAAGACTGCTCCAACAGGCAAAGGCAGATTTATTGTCGATTCAGGTGCGAGCCGCCACGTCACGAAGGATCGCCACCTGTTTATCTCCTTCAAGCCTCAGGAAGGTGAGATCCACCTGGCTGACGGAAGGACGTTGCAAATCGCAGGAGAAGGGACTGTGAAACTTGCAAGTCTGCACACTACCATCAGTAATGTACTTTATGTTCCGGGAGCTGCAAGCAACTTGCTCAGTGTCCCACAGCTTACTGGGCGTGGTTTTCAGATTTCCTTCAAGAGGAGCGTCTGTGTCATCAGTAAAGGCAAAGAGGACTATTTGCATGCAAAGTTTATGGATGGTTTGTTCCATATAACTTATGACGACACTGCTGTTGTGTCTAATGCTGATTCTTGTTGTGTTGCACAAACTAACAAAGTTCTTCATGCAGGTTGCATTCACGATGCGCATTGAAGGTTTTGTCACCTCTCTTGGAAGGCACTGGCCAAGATGCCAGAGGTGGTTGAAGGTTTGAACATCAAACCCTGTAAATTTCACATGAAATGTGTATCTTGTGCAGAGAACAAGGTGAAGGTTGCTCCAAAAGGCAAGGAGTCTAGCAGGCAGGCTTCCAAACCCTACCAGCTAGTGCATGCGAACCTGGTTGGGCCACTTGCGCCCTCTTTAGGAAGAGCAAGGTACTTCATGGTTCTAATTGATTCCTTTTCCAGGTACATTCATTTTTTTTTGCTCGAACAGAAATCGCAAGCATTTCCGAAGTTTAAGGCATTCTGTGCTTGGTTGGAGAATGTGCACGGTAAACGTATTGGCTCTCTGTTTACCGATCGAGGCGGGGAGTTCACTTCTCAGCAGTTTGAAGCTTTCCTGACTGAGAAGGGAATCCAGCATGACATGTCAACACCCAGATCGCCATGGATGAATGGGCTTGCGGAGCGAGGAAATCAGACATTGCTGCAAGGAATGAAAACCTTGTTGCATGATGCCAATCTCCCTGATAAGTATTGGGGGGAAGCTTTGGGGAATTTGGTTTACACTTTTAATCGCAGATTGTCATCACCCATTGGCTGTACCCCCTATGAGAAGATGTTTGGTAAGAAACCCAACATCAAGCACATGAAAATTTTTGGTTCTGACATGTGGGTACACTCCCCTCAAACCAACAAGCTTGGGAAGCGTGGGGCACATGGTTTGTTCATGGGGTACGAAAAAGGTGCATACAGGGTATGGATGACTAACTCTAAGTCCATTAAGTTCACAAGGAGTGTTGAGTACAATCCTAAGTGGGGGGAAAATGTGGGAATTTTCCAGAGTTACCCAGAGGAGGATGAAGGTGATGTCAAGCAAGCAGCTAAAGCTGAGGAAGCTGCTGGGGATGATGATGATGATGATGATGATGATGATGATCAGAGTTCGGATTCCAGTTCAGTGGGCGGCGCTGCTGCTGGTGTCAGTGACAGTGATGACACAGCAGACTACAAGAGCGCAAAGGCCTCAGTCAGACCATCTGATGCGTCTGAAAATGAACTGGAAGAACCACTGTTCACCATTGGTCATTTTTCTCCTAAGAAAGAGGAGATGAGTCCAGAAGACTTGCGTCTAGTACGTAGGTCTGAAAGGGCGACCAAAGGCAGACCTCCAAAGAGATTTGCTGATGAGTTTGCTAAGACAGCAACTGCTGTTCTTAGTAGCTCAGAGAAGGTGTGGGAACCTTCAAGCTTCAAAGAGGTTCAGGAGTTAACCTCTAAAGATGCTGAGCCTTGGCTTAATGCCATGAAGGCTGAAGTTGATTCCTTGAACAGGAACCAAACTTGGGAACTGGTACCGGTAGTCCCAGGAATGAGACTGGTTGGCAGCAAATGGGTCTTCAAGGCCAAGACAGACCAGAATGGCAAGGTAGTCAGACACAAAGCCAGATTGGTTGCCAGAGGTTTTTCACAGGTACCAGGACAGGATTACCACGAGACCTACTCACCCACAGTCAAATATGAGAGCATTCGGCTGATGCTCAAGATCGCTGCGGAGGAGAAACTGCATGTTTCCCCTCATGACATTAATACAGCTTTTTTGTATGGGATTTTGAATGAAGAGCTGTTCATGCTTCCACCTGATGGGATGGAAATACAGAAGGGAATGGTCTGTAAACTGCGGAAATCCTTATATGGTCTCAAGCAGAGTGCCAGGTGTTGGAACACAAAACTCACTGAGACATTGCTTTCTCTAGGTTTTCACCAGGGCAAAGCTGATCCATGTGTGTTTGTCAAGGAGGAGGGGCAAAACAAACTGTATTGTTTATGTTTTGTTGATGATCTTCTGATGTTTTGGAAGAATCAGGCTTTTTACCAAAGCACCCTAGCTCAGCTGAAGGAGCACTTTGACATGAAGGATCTTGGTGAGGTATCCAACTATCTTTCTCTGCAGGTGGAGAGGGACCAAGCAGGTAATTTTCTGGTACATCAAACACAGAAAATTGCTGATGTGTTAACCAGGTTGAATTTGGTTGATGCAAACCCAGCAGACACACCGATGGTGACAGGTTACCAGGTAGACAGTACTGCTGAAGCGTTTTCTGACACAACGCTGTACAGATGCATTCTAGGCAAGCTGAATTTCATTGCCAGATGTTCAAGACCTGACATAGCTGTAAGCTGTAATCTGCTTAGCAGACATGCCAACAATCCTACGGTTCAGGATTGGAAAGCTCTGAAGCGCATAGCCTGCTATTTGAAAGGGACTATGCACTACAGGCTGAGGTTCACCAGTCAGAAGACTGGAGGTCTTGAAATCTTTGCAGATGCAAGTTTTGGAAGTGACACCACGGATGGTACAAGCACTTCTGGAGTATGCTACATGTACAACCACTGCCTGTTTGACTGGTTGTGCAGGAAGCAAACAACAGTGAGCCTAAGTTCCTGTGAAGCAGAACTCAATGCTCTGTCATTTTCACTCATGGATTGTGAATGGTTGATGCAACTGTTTAAGGACATCGGGGTTTCTGTGAAATGTCCTATACAAGTGTATCAAGACAATAGATCTTGTTTGACTTTGCTGAACTCCGAGAGTTGCAAGCAAAGAACCAAGTACTTGAAGATTAAGCTACATCGTGCAAGGGAGTGTATTCAGAAAGGACTCATACAGGTGTCCTACATGGCAGGAAATGAAATTCCTGCTGATCTGTTGTCTAAGGTTGTTAACAGAGAACAACTTAAGGTTTATGTACAAAGGTTGCAATTGGGTTGAACCACAGGTACTACAGGTTACACGGAAAGGGGGAGGATGTTAGGATATTTCCGTTCCACCTTAAAAGGGAGCAGGCTTTGTGAGTCACAGAGTCTGCGCATGTCCTATTCACAGGATGTTTATGTTTGCTGTTCCTTTCGATTTCTTAGTCGGTCAGAGACGCTGACTCAGAACGGTCATGTTTTTCTTTGTTCTGTTCAACGCTAAATAAAGTCTGTAAATATGCTCTTATGCTCTTCTGCGGTGCAAGCTTTCTGGCTGTGTTTTCTGCTGATAAAGAGAGTGTGCACGAGCCCCGGAATGCAGCCTATCTATTTCTGAGGCTTCGTGTCGCTAATTGCTGGATCTGCGTGACTACGGGAGATCGATGAACGTCCGGCAGCCGGCTTGGGGCCATGATGGACTATATCTCCCTGGCAGTATTCCCAACAGAGTCCAAGATCTCCTGTGATGACTCCTGTCATGAGTTTTCTTGCAGATAAAATTGCTCAGGTTTGGAAAGAGGTAGACTCCACCAAGGTAGGAGGGTGCCAGAGCTCTGCCTAGTCAGAGACATAGGATGGCTTGCCAGTTCCCGGGGCCACGTGGAGGAGGGGGTAGGAGGGAGGGAAACAGACGGAGTATGCATGCGCATTCGACTGCCTAATGGCATCCACATCACCCAGGGGATCACAGCCACAGAGATAAGAAAAGAAGAGCCATCCCATTGTCTGGAGAGGTCACTTACCTGATCGCATGGACAAGCCGTTGTCATCGGACCCCAGTGATGGAAGCGTGCAGCTGTATTGAGGCAGCACCAGGTGCTGAAATTGTGCACCTCTAACAATTTTGTGCCTGGGGCAACTGCCCCTGTGCCCCCGCAGCCCACTACAACACTGGGTCTAGTCAAGTTGGATGGGATCCATTACAACCTGTTGCTTCTGAGGATGTGGACAGACTTGAACGAGTGAAACCTACCACCTGTCTCCTTGATCCTCTCCCATCCTAGCTCTAAAAGGGAACCAGGCATGGCTGAGCAATAGGCTCAGTGGGCTGGTGAATGCTTCCCTCTGTGAGGGAGTCTTCTCGGACCCCCTTTAAGAAGTGATTGTTAAACTGCTTATTAAAAAGACATATTTGGGCCTGGCCTTTATGTCCAATTATTGTCCAGTCTCAAACTTTCCATTCCTGGGCAAGGTGATTGAACGGATGGTCACTGAACAACTCCAGGCATGTCTGGAGAATAATGCAAAATATAGATGTCTTGGTAAAATCTCAGGATATACTATAAATAAGTCCAAATCAGAGTTGATGTTATTAGGAAATATATATTTTTGTCCAATTTCATACTTGTACTGAAAATGTTAATTATCTAGGCACATTACTAGCATGAGATTTATCAGCAAAGTATTCTCCTCAGCTCCTCCTCCTGACTAGGCTGCTTCTGTGGGAGAAGAGAGCTGTCACGTGCCTTGCCCGCTACCTTTCTAACAACCCAGCTGACCTCAGTGCATTTTGTCCTTTCCCTCAGGCAGCAAAATGTCTTAGGCTGGCCTTGGGCATAAGTACTCGCCAAGTTGCAACGTTTTGTTTCAGAACCCACTTGCATAAAGTAAAAAAGGAAAAGAAGGGAATGCTTTTTTTAAAAAATGACGTGCCCAGAACTCCTTTCTCTGATCAGTGAGTAAGCCCAAACAGCTCCCACACATCTGGCCTTAGGACTTCCAGAGTGGATGTGTGATCCCAAGCTATTGTTTGACATGCCATATTTTTCGTTTCAGCGTTGGAGCGCTCTTGCAGAGACTGTCCCTTTGTTCAGAATGTCTCAGGCCCAGAGTGAAAAACTGACACTCCTAATTTCAAGCTCAGGCCCTCCAGGTGTTTCTGGACTCCAGATCCTATAATCCCAGACCACTGGTCATGATGGTGATGGGCATTGGAGACCAGCAAAATCTGGAGGGACACAGATCAACTCTGAGCCCAAAGTTTGGCTTTTGCTATTTTTGGACACCCTTGGTCATGAGCCAAGTGTGATTCTCGAACTCTGAATGCTGACTTTGCCAAATCCATACAGGCCCTTTTCATCTCTCATGCTCAGGAAGTAGCAGCCACAGCTCGGGGAAAACTCAACACTTTTAATCTTGTCTTATTTTTATGCAAATTGGGTGGTCCAAAAGAAGGAGACTTATATCTGCACCCTCTCTTTAGCACAGATGGCCTGCAGGAGAATTTCCTGTCCTTAAAAGTAAAACTGAACTTTTTTGGCAGTGCAACTGCAGGGAAGGCATTGTCTGCCACGTTTGCAGTTGAAGGCAGAGCTTGGGGTGGGGGGCAGGAATGTTCAGCAGAGGGCAACCAAAATTATCAAGGGGCTGGAGCAACTCCCAGATGAGAAGCTAAAACATTTGGGGCTTTCTAGTTTAGGGGGGAAATGAGTAAGGGAGGACACGGTCAGGGGTACACGCATAGTGTAGAGAAAGTGGGATGCAATCAGTTTTTCATCCCTCCATAATTCCAGAACCCAATGGGGCCATCCAGTTGTGGGTTACTGGGTGGTTGTTGTTTTGATTTTGATTACAGTCGTACCTTGGAAGTTGAATGGAATCAGTTCCGGGAGCCAAAACGTTCAAGAACTAAGCTGTTTGAAAACGAGGGTACAACTGTATTTATTTTTTGGTTTTATATTTTCATTTTACTTTGTGAAACACCCTGAGACCTGTGGGTATAGGGTGGTATATAAATTCAATAATTAATAAATAAAAGCAAAAAAAGAGGACAGCCTGAGGCACTGCCAGCCCGAGCTGGGAAAAGAGGTGTGCGGGGTCGCCACTGCCATGCCCCTTTCCCCAGCTCGGGCTGGCAGGGGCCAGGACGGGCAGAGCAGCCCACTCCCGAGCCACCTGAGCCCGAGACCCCAACACCTCCCCCTCAACCTGGACATTTCCTTTAAAATGTAAAAAATCGCCCAGATAGGCATGTTGGTCCCCAAAAAGAGGACATGTCCGGGTTTCCCCAGACATATGGCAACCCTAAATTGTGGTGGAAGATGACCCTGAAAATACTGGCAAAGCCTTGTATGGTACGGCATGGAAAGGGGAACTAGAATAAAGGACTGAAGGGGCTGCATTAGTGAGGTTGTTAGAGCAAGTTTCCTTGGAATGAGGCTCAGCGGAGACTGTGGTGTCTTTATGATATATGGTTTATTCACACACATATACAACCTGAGCCCAAGATGGAGAGGCTCACAGCATTAACGCCCCAGAAGGTCTTGCTTCTTCCAGTTACAGCCTTCGAATCAAGAAGAAATCAGGCATGGCGCTCTCTCTGTGACTTCTGCCAACTTCCAGCCCAGCTCTCTCACACAACTCTGACCTTTTCCTTTCTCATTCCCAGCCAGGCGAGGGAGGAGGCCCACCCTCATTTGCCCTCTGGCACAGAGCAACCACAAGGTACATAGGTGGCAACTATGACCCTTGCTTGGTTAATTCAACAATGGAATCCTCCATTAGATTTTCACCCTTGCAGACTAGCTCCCAAACTCACAAGGCTGAGGGACTTGGCAAGACCAAGGCTGTTTCAAAACCAGTTTTTAGGTGCATTTAGCTTTGTGTTCTATAGCTTTTAGCCCAATATTGATTGATGGGGAATGGAGGCTTATTTTGGGATGGTTTGTGGTGCACAGCCCTGTCTTGTCTTGTCCTCGTGTGTGTGTGTGTGTGTGTGTGTGTTTCAAGGGCTTTTTGCTTGGTCACCGGGATCCTTCAGAAGGAAGAGACAAAAGAGTAGTGGCATTTTAAGACAACATAACAAAAACTTATGCACGCATAGCCTATTTCATCAGAAGCATAAAGGAGACTGAGGAGGTTGATTGATAGTTTGAGGTATTGGTTGAGGCTAAGGCACCTGAAAAATCATATCACCCCTTATATACCCAATTGATGGCTCTGCTCTGCAGATGACGGCTTCCTGCAGGTACCATCTTATCGGGGGTCCCTTCTCTGCTATCTTTTCAATGCCTACTTCCTCTTCCTCTTTCAAGAAGCCTTCTACGGAGAGATTTTTCTTAGTCTGCTTCTGTGTAGGAACTGTTTTTGGATGTTTTGGTTGTTTAACTGCTGTGTCTTTGCTGCCCTGGACTCCTTTGGGAGGAAGGGTGGGATATAAGGATGCCGAGTAGTGCCTCCTGCCCATAACTGAAGGTTTTGTGGAGGCGCCATAGCCTCAGTGTGTCAGCACCTGAATTGCATGCAGAAGGTCCCAGGTGCAGTCCCTAGCACCTGCTCAATGTAGGTAGGAGCCTCTCTCTGCCCAAGACCTTGGAGAGCTTCTGCCACTCAGGCTGGAAGTGGGCAATACTGGGCTAAATGGATCAATAAGGTTTAGGATCAGGAACTTCCTTCTCTTAAATGAGCTACCTTCCCAGGTGGATGAGCCCCACTGCTCGTCACTCCCCTCTACAGCACAGGCAGAAACCACCTTCTTGACTGTTGGACCCCCTAGTGGTCTCATCTGCTCAATTGTCCGGAGCCTGGCTGTCAGGGCTGATTCAGCTGCAGTTCAGCATCAAAACTCAGAGATGAGCAGTAAGGTGGACTCTTTCTTCAGAGAGACAAAACCCGAGAGAGAAACTCCACAGGCAGGACTAGCCCCAGTTGCCAGAACGAAGGATCTTAGCCTCCTCCTAAGGTAGGGCTATCAGACATCAACAGCTTCTGGGTCTTCCTTTAAGAAGCTCAACAATTTGGGGGTCTTCCTAAAAATAGCTCCACAGCTTTCGGGGTGTCTTGGTTTCTACTTTTAGAAATATGGCATCCCTAGCCTAAGGCTCCTCCCCAGTCGGCTGACTTCCCAACAGTCGTGGAGGGGCTCTCTGTGCCTTTTGTTCTGCTCCATGTAATGCCTCCCTTGTTCCTGGGGACAGAGGAGGAGGGGAGAAGGGAACAGTGGACATGGCAGGTGCCTGGGGATCTGTTGCAGCCTCAGCCACCACCACCTCCTCCTCCTCCTCAGCTGCCTCAGTCTCACTTAAACCTGTTGCTTGTTTAGCCTCCAAGCCATCTGCTCCCCCTTCTTCTTCTTCTTCTGACCTGTCTCCTGCATCCTAGCAGCAGTCTCCTGGCTTGAGCCTTCCCACTTTGATGCTTCCCTGGGGGGTTCCCTGGCTGTAGCCTCCCACCATTCCTCCTCCTCTAGCCAGTACCCGACACTAGCTTTGCGTGCAGGGGAAGCCCCTAACTCACTGAGGGTTTGAGACCCATCAACTCCCCTCACCTGGTTAGCCTGCCAGTTGAAGCCATTCCTGGGGTGTGGCTGCTGCTGCAGGCTGACAGTTTCTAAGAGCCGCAGGTGAGAGCTGTAGTGACCAAAGGTGGACAAACTACCCCAGAAGGAACACAACGTGCCCCCCACCAGAGGTACTACCCCTCCCCTCGCACCCTTGAGTCATGAAGGACAGAGAGTGGAGAGTTGAATGTGTGTAGAAACCAGCCTCCCTTAGGAAACCAAAGTTTACATTTATCACTCCATCCACTTTCACCTGTGGCCCCTCCCACCACAGGCACACGGCCCCTGGAAGGCTTCCCAGAGGAGAATATAGCCTTTAAGACTGAAAAAGAGTCCCCAACTCCAAACTAGTGACGAACTGCCATTGATGGCTCCAGCTGGATGTTGAAATCTCCCTCTAAGCTCCTTCTCAGATCCATGTTCCCTTTCAACAACTGGCTTCCTCCTTTAGGTCAGACAGTCCCCTCAGTTCAAGGACCCATTGTTTCTCCATGTGCATTTTCAGCAGCCTCCCATGTGACTGCCAGTGATATCATTTTTCCCATCCTCAGATTTTGCCGCACCCCCGGCAGCCTAAAATTCTAATCAGCTTATATCTTCAAAGGAAATAAGACATCTCCAGCTGAGCAGGACCTGGTATTTCCCCCTCTTCAGATAGCTCTGGATCTTCAGCTGCGGAGGGGAAATGCCCACGGTCCTTTCAAAATTTCCAATGTATTCGTAGGTACATCACCTGTCTTGGCAAAAAGGAAGGAACAAATGTCTCAGATGCAAGCCCTTTAATCTGGAATTGCTATTCTTAACTGCATGTGGCTGGGGTGTTCTGGGGCTTCTGTACCTTGAACTAATAATTTCTTGTTTGCATGTTCTACCCCAGCTGCTGCTCCCTGTTCAGTTCAGCTGGGGGATTAATTATGCCTTGTCATTTGATTCGTCAGGGTCTGTTCCATACATGCCGGGTGGATAAAACGACTAATTCATGTCATGTCTAACTGGTTTGAGCGAAAGGCTTCTCAGAAGCTAGGGCGTGTCATAAAAGACAGCAATGTACAAAATGTTGGGATACTGCCAGGGAGACAAAGGCCATCATGACTCCATGTTGCCTCCGGACGATCCATCGATCTCCCGTAGATACAGTATTAGTCAATTAGCGACACGAGCCTCAGAAATAACATGCCACATTCCGAGGCTGGTGCACGCTCTTTCAGCAGAGTTCGTACAATGAAAGATGCACCCAGGAGAGCATTATTTACAACTTTATTCAGCGTTGGTCAGAACAAAGAAAAAACATGACTGCCTGCTTTGATGTCCAGGCAAGGAGAGAGAAACAAAAGCTCTAAACAAAAGAGAAACTTCCTGTGAACAGGAAATACGCAGGCTGTGACGCAACAACCTGCGCCCTTTTTAAGGTGGAACGGAAATATCCTAACACAAAAGCGAGTGGAGGGTGGACATTAAAATCAGTCCAAAGAATTCAAATGTCTGGGTGCTCAAGAAATGTTTAAATGATAGCACAGAGCTGTTGGCATAAAAAAGGTCTTCAAGAGATGCCTGAAAGTCAGCGTTTCATTACAGATCAGCCTTCTCACGGATTCAGTCACATGTGCAGACAGCTCAACTTCTGCAACCAATGACCTCCGGCAGAGTGTAGCCACAAAAGAGAGTTTGGGGAGGACTGTAGGACAGGCTTGCAGTTCATTCAGGGCAGAAGCAATGGGAGAAGGGCCATAGCTTAGTGGTAAAGCAGCTGCTTACATGCAGAAGCTCTCCGGTTCAATCTGTTGTATCTCCAGCTAGAATGTCCTCTGTCTGAAACCCTGGAGAGTTTTTGCCATCCATTGTGGACACCACTGAGCTAGATAGAGCCATAGTGGGACTCAGTATAAGGCAGCCTCCTATTGTCCCAGCAACAAGCCTTTGCCACGCACAGAGGACTCCTTAAAGACATGAAATAAATAAAGCTGCCCTGGAAAGGGATGCTGAAAATTAGAAAGCCCTGGGACAACAAAACACTCGGACACAGTGCCTTTAAAGCATGGACCTGGGCCTAGGAAGCATGGGGCACCAGGTACCTGTGGCTGAGCCTTGCGAGACTGCTGTCCAAGGTGCTGAAGGGATTGAATACAAAGATGCAACTGTTAGCATGTCAAGGGGCATGATGGTGCTTTGAATGCATAAAGCAGATGCGGCCTAACTTGCATAGTTGCAGAATGAACTGAACTGAGCTGGAAGAAGCAGGACTACATGGGATGTAGAACGCTATACAGGAAATGGCTCGGGGTGGCCCACTGGGAGAGGCACATGATGCAAAAAGCGGCAGTTCCAACCCATTCATGGGAAAGAGAGCTCTGAAATCCTGGAGAGCAGCTGCTGGCTGTGGCAGACCATACAGAACTAGATGGCCCAGTGGTCTCACTGGGTTTTCAAGCCAGAACACAGCTTCAGAGCGCCCAGAACAAACCAATTTTTAATTCCCCAAACTCTTACTAATCAGAGTTTCCTTTTTAAAGCGAAAGTTCAAAGCATTGGCTAGGGGCTTTTCAATGTTCAAAGGCACTTGGATGCCTTGACTTGCAATCCTTACAACAACCCTGCAGAGCAGTTCAGTGTTATCTCAAGTTGCAGAATAGCGAGGCGCGATGCCGAGGCGGACGCAGGGTGGCCCACCTAAGGAGTTCATGGTAGGGGGACCTCATGAGGCCAAACTCCGTCTTTTGCAGCCCACTCCTGCATATTGTAATAAACAAAAATCTGCCCTTATTCCCTTATGGGGAACACAAGAGCCCTTCTAGAGTCCTTTGTAGGTTCTCCATCGGTCGGAGAAAATAACAGAGGCCAAGCAGAGAAGATTGAGAAGCAAAGCAGCTAGTAAGCCTGTTTAAATGCACAATCAATTGGGAAGTTATTTGAAGCTACCACAGAAAACCGTAAAATAGCTGAGGAGGCTAAACAGAAAGCAGCGGCCGTACAACAGGAAGTCAAACCTATGCGTAAGCAGATTGGTGAACAGCAGGCCTATCTGTCTATGATAGAATTACGAAGCAAGGAGAATAATCTGAGATTGAGGTCAGTCCCAGAACTTGAACAAGGGGACTTAATTGACAATTTGATAAAAGAATTTACAAAATTTTGGTCTTTGGAAGAAGATAAAGATTTTAAAATTGTAAGCGCATTCAGACTTGGAAAAGTAGTGAAGAAGGGCAGGCCTAGAGACTGCCTGATTTCCTTGAGAACAAAGGAGAAAAGAGATAAAATACTGAGTGCACATTTCCAAAAATCACTTGAAATTCAGGATTTGAGAGTGGAAATCTACAAAGATATTCCGAAACATCTATTGGAACTTAGATCTTGTTACGCAGACCTTGTTAAATTGCTGAGAAGCAACACAATTGCTTTTAGGTGGGAATTTCCCCAGGGACTATCTTTTACCTTTAGAGGGAAGAAAGTGAAAATTAAAACAGCTGAAGATAAGGAAAAGTTTTTGAGTGACCACAGAGAAGACCTTCAGAAAGGGACTGTAGAAGAATTGGGAGCCTCAGGTTCTGGCCTACCAAAATTGTTACCTACACCTTTGGGGCCTGAAGACCAGGAGAAAAAGACACCACCACAAAAGGGAGAATAGAACTGTCCAGGATGTCTCTGCAGCTTTTAAGTTGGAATATTAATGGCTGTAATTCCCCGGAAAAAAGGAGGAGGATTTTTCATTTATTAAAAAAGGAACAATTAGATATTATCTGTCTGCAGGAAACACATGTGATCAGGCTCCACAGAAAAGTGTTAATTAACAAGAGATTAGGTCAAGAATTTATTTCATCGGACCGAGTGAAGAAGAGAGGAGTTGTGATATATGCAAAGGAGAGCCTGTCACCAAAATTCCTCTTTAAAGATGAGCAAGGAAGAATTTTGGCAATTGAAGTGCAAACACAAGGGGAAAATTTTTTAATTTTGGGAATTTATGCACCGAATGAGGGGAAATCGGAATTTTACAAGAAGCTGCATGTTTAATGTCTGGACAAGATACAAAGATTTATTAGAAAGTAAGACCCCAAGGTGGTTGTCACCAATGGAAGCTAAGGCTCAGAAAAGACTCAATATGGAGGCCAATTGGCCAAAATATTGGGAGATAGTAGAAAAAGATGGAGATATATGGAGATTGCAGAGTTTTGAGAGATTGAAGGATAAAGTGCGGGATTGGTTACACTATGGTCAGATCAGGGAAGTTTTTAATAAGGACAAAAAAATAGGCTTCCAGGTGGAAAAATCGAAACTAGAAACAGAACTGTTAGAACCAAAAACTAAGGTACTTTCAAGAATGTATAACTTGCTGTTGAAATGGAACACCCAGGATGAAACGGTTAAATCAGCTATGATAAAATGGGCGCGAGACATTGGCCATAACATTATGTTTGCTGACTGGGAACAGTTATGGACCACCGGTGTGAAATTCACGGCATGCAATGTCTTGAAAGAAAATATTATGAAAATGATTTACAGGTGGTACATGACCCCAGTCAAGCTTGCAAAAATATATCACTTGCCAGACCATTAGTGTTGGAAATGTAAAGAAACTGAAGGAACATTCTTTCACCTTTGGTGGACATGCCCAAGGGTTAAGGCCTTCTGGGAAATGATCTATAATGAACTAAAAAGGTATTTAAATATACCTTCCCTAAGAAACCAGAGGCCTTCCTTTTGGGTATTGTCGGCCAGAGAGTGCCAAAGAAGGATAGAACTTTTTTTATGTATGCGACAACAGCTGCAATAATACTTATTGCAAAACATTGGAAGACAGATGATTTGCCCACTCTGGAAGAATGGCAGATGCAACTGATAGACTACATGGAATTGGCAGAAATGACTGGCAGAATCCGAGACCTGGGAGAAGAGACAGTGGAAGAGGACTGGAAGAAATTTAAGGACTATTTGCCAAAGTACTGTAAATTGTATGAATGCTAGAATGATGCAGGATAGAAAGATAACTTGGCATTAGTAATTTAGTGGAAAGAAGTATGAAAATAACTGAACTATAAGAACAAAGATGAAATTTGATTAATATTATGTCAAGCTTAAATATTTAAATATTTGACAACAAAGGGTAAAATTGGAGACATAATATTTGAAAGGTACAAATTAAAACAAGATTTGAGAGAAGGTGAAGTATTGCTGAACATGACTTTGTGAACGCAGGAAAGGGAGATGTGAGGGAGTCTGAAAAGAAGGTTATGGAAATCTGGTTTTTGAAACTTAATTATGTTGTATTTTTTGTTCTGTGTGTATTTTTTACTTTGGTGATGGTGTTTTATGTGTTTGGTGTTATATTGTTTAAAACCTTTAATAAATATTTTTTTTTAAAAAAAGAAGAAGAAGCAAAGCAGCTAGTAAGCCTGATCTTTATTGAACTGTTGCAACAGGGTGCTCCCCCCCCCCCACAGAAGAAGGGAGGAGAAGGAGGAGGACTCCGAACAAAGATGTGCCTGCCCTTATAGAGACATTTTAAATTGCCCGCCCTGGAGTCCAAGGCCACCCCTAGACACATCATACCTACATCACAGAAAGGGGTGTAGCTCAAGACCACCCCCCAGATACATCGTACCTACATCACAGAAAGGGGTGTAGCTCAAGACCACCCCCCAGATACATCGTACCTACATCACAGAAAGGGGTGTAGCTCAAGACCACCCCCCAGATACATCGTACCTACATCACAGAAAGGGGTGTAGCTCAAGACCACCCCCCAGATACATCGTACCTACATCACAGAAAGGGGTGTAGCTCAAGACCACCCCCCAGATACATCGTACCTACATCACAGAAAGGGGTGTAGCTCAAGACCACCCCCCAGATACATCGTACCTACATCACAGAAAGGGGTGTAGCTCAAGACCACCCCCCAGATACATCGTACCTACATCACAGAAAGGGGTGTAGCACAAGACCACCCCCCAGATACATCGTACCTACATCACAGAAAGGGGTGTAGCTCTGAGGCATCTGATCAAGGCTTGTATTTTAAAATGAGCTTAAAAAAATATATTTGCAAATGTTTGTATGTTTCATGCCAGACATAAACCAGCTGGCTAAGTACTTTGGCAGATGTTTATCTTCCTAAACAGGGCCCCTCTGATCTATAGCAGTACCTCAGGGTTGTAAAAGGAAATTACAGGCTGGGAGCAAAGGTTACAGTGACCCAACATATTACAGAATACAATCAAGCTGCAAAAACACTAATTAAGAGTTGGTAAATAGTGAAATTTATTGTTTAACAGAAAATACCATGTGCCTCCCATCAGACTCGAGCCACATCTTCCTAAGGTTAAAGGGCAAGAGCTAATGGGAACAGCAGCTGGCTTGAAAGGGGGTTGTAAACCGAAGAGGCTTCTCTCTGAAGCTGTTTTGAAGCTGTTTTTACTAGGTTCCTTTTTACTTTGAAAAGGCCTTTTCTTCTAAAAATCTATATATGTTATGTATGAAATATATTGGCTTAAATGTAATTATGCAAAGGATTTAGAAAGTAAGAAATGTTAGATTCTTATTTCATTGATGGTGTGTGAGAAGGTGAACCCAAGATCTCTGTTTAAGATAAAAATTTAAAACCACGAGCCATCTGTTTTGGAGTGAATAGGGCAATAGGGCAATAGGGCAAAGATGATCTGATAATTAAGGTGCCTTGTCGAGGCAAATGTAAGATATATGGCTACTTGTCTGCCATTTATGGATAGAAGGAAATATAGCTCTTTGTCTCCCATAAAAGGTAATAGGAAATGGGTGTATCTTTTATGATTGGTTCTAGCAAACAGCCAATAGGAATTTCAACCAGGCTGATTGGACAGAGGCAGCCAAAGGAGGAGCAAGGGGGCTGGGCTGAGGAAATATAAGTGCTGGCCATCAGGGCTGGAGTGGGCAGAGCTTTGGTAACCATATACCACTATGTCTCTCATTTATTTGTCTGACAAATAAATTATTATTCTAATTTCTCTATTGTTGCATTGAATATTTCATTCCAGCTAAGCGTTAACCACAAGCAGGGTGCTACAGCTCAAGACCACCCCCCAGATACATCGTACCTACATCACAGAAAGGGCGGTCTACAACAGACATCTGAGTGCGTTGTTTATTTTTTTAAAAAAAATATTTTTATTGCTTTTTTTCCAGGTACAGATGTTAAGTCAGATATATAAAAGAAATAACAGAAAAAGAAAGAAAAAAGAAAAAGAAATCCACCTTTCCAAAACATTTTTCATAACCAACCGGACTTCCCCACATCTCCCTCACCCTGCATTCTTTACAATAAAAGTATCAGCAAATTATTACCTTGTTTCGTGCGTTCTTTTGTACTTTCAAATAATTATATTTTGGGTTTAAAATACTTATTATCAATTTACTTTTACCCTAAAATAGATATAATGTTGCTTTAAACTTTAGTCCTTTCATAATTATAACTTAATTTCCCATATCACCAAATCTTATTGCTGAAGCTAGATTTTCCGAATCATGCAAATACTTAACATTCATATAATTTATAATATTTTTGTAAATAGTCCTTAAATTTTTTCCAGTCCTCCTCCATTGTTTCTTCTCCTAAATCTCGGATTCTGCCAGTCATTTCAGCCAGTTCCATATAGTCCATCAATTGCGTTTGCCACTCTTCCAGTGTGGGTAAATCTTGTGTCTTCCAGTATTTTGCGATGAGAATTCTTGCTGCTGTGGTTGCATACATAAAGAAAGTTCTATCCTTCTTTAACACTTTCTGGCCGACAATGCCCAGGAGGAAGGCCTCTGGTTTTTTGGGAAAGGTATACTTAAATACCTTTTTTAACTCATTATAAATCATTTCCCAGAAGGCCTTCACTTTTGGACAGGTCCACCAGAGGTGAAAGAATGTCCCTTCAGCCTCCTTACATTTCCAACATTTATTATCAGACAGGTGATATATCTTTGCAAGCTTGACTGGGGTCATGTACCACCTATATATCATTTTCATAATATTTTCTTTCAAGGCATTACATGCCGTGAATTTCATACCGGTGGTCCATAACCTTTCCCAGTCCTCAAACATGATGTTATACCTGAAATCCTGCGCCCATTTTATCATGGCTGATTTGACTGTCTCATCCTGGGTATTCCATTTAAACAGCAATTTATACATTCTCGAAAGAACCTTAGTCTTTGGTTCAAGCAGTTCTGTCTCTAACTTCGATTTTTCCACCTGGCATCCTATTTTTTTGTCCATTTTAAAGACCTCTTGAATTTGAGCATAATGTAACCAATCTCGCACCTTGTTCTTTAATTTGTCCAGGCTCTGCAGCCTTCAATTGTCTCCAATTTTTTCTATTATCTCCCAATATTTTGGCCAAACGGCTTCCATATTGGGTTTTTTCCGGGCCTTAGCCTCTATTGGTGATAACCATCTCAGGGTCTTGTTTTCTAATAAGTCTTTGTATTTAGTCCAGACAATAAACAATGCTTTTCTGACAATATGGTTTTTGAACATTTTGTGAGTCTTTACCTTGTCGTACCACAAATATGCATGCCATCCTAAAGAATTGTTGAACCCTTCCAGATCTAGGACATCAGTGTTTTCTAATAGAAACCAATCTTTCATCCAGCAGAAAGCTGCAGCTTCATAATATAACCTTAAGTCTGGCAGGGCAAATCCCCCTCTTTCTTTTGAATCAGTTAAGATTTTAAATTTTATCCTGGGCTTTTTGCCCTGCCAAACGAACTTAGAAATATCCTTCTGCCATTTTCCAAAACATTCCACTCTGTCCACAATCTGTAGGGTTTGAAACAAAAACAACATCTTTGGCAATACATTCATTTTTATAGCTGCAATTCGACACAACAAGGAAAGTTTCAATCTTGACCAAGTTTCTAGATCCTTTTTAATTTCTGACCAACATTTTTCATAATTATCTTTAAATAAATTCAAGTTTTTGGAAGACAAATTAACCCCTAGGTATTTCACTTTTTTAACCACATTTAATTCTGTTTCTTTCTGAAACCCATCTGTTTCTTAAGGTGTCAAGTTTTTCCCCAAAACTTTAGTTTTTTGCTTATTCAACTTAAATCCCGCCACCCGACCAAACTCATGAATCAGTTCTAAAACTCTTTTTGTACTAGATTCTGGCTCCTGTAATGTTAAAACCAAGTCATCTGCAACAGACATCTGAGTGCGTTGTTTACCTCCTGTCTGGTAGGTTACCTGTTAGTGGAAGACAGGAGTGCTTGGCGTGCTCTGGTCCAGGGGGTCACGCAGAGTCGGACATGACTAAACAACAACAACAAAGCTCTCCATTCCTTTTCTGCACCAAACTTGATTATCGGAGGACAGGAAAATACTAGCAAAAGAAAAGAAAAAAAAAAGCTGACCTTGTCTTGTGTTTCTTTCCTGGAATAAGAAAAAAAATGAAGAGACACGAGAATTCTAAGGTGCCAGAACAAGCTTTGCCTGCTACTGGTAGTAAACAAACCAGAAGAGACGGAGGATGACCGACTTTCCATTGAAGAAGCCTTGACCCGTTTGAATAAAGGTAAGAACAAAGATAGGGCTCAGTGCTTATGCCCCAATCCAGCAAAGAAGAACAAGACATGTAAATCAGCTCCAGTACGTTTGTCTCTTGCTGGATCACGAACTGGGAATAAAGCTGGTGCATATCTGAGTGTTAGTACTGAACTGCATTGTTTCCAATATGATGTGCTTCTGAATGGGTACTCCTCTTCATCTTTTAGCTCATCAAGCCATACTTTAAAATGGTGTTTACATGTGACTAGGCTTGGGTAAGGTCCTTCCCGTCAGGATGTTAATACTTGGATGCTCAGTTGAGGTTTATCCCCTTCTCTTCAGCTGTTTAAGGACTGCCCCTCTTTCTGATTTACTGCCGCTGAACTTTGTGCCATCTGCAGATTTCAACATGCTTCTACTTCACCTGACCCAAACCATTGGTTGGCTTTCATTGAGTCCTGTGGACACAGTAAAAAAAAAGCTGCCATCTGGTTTCTCTCTGGATGTTCGGATTGTCGAACACAGATTTGCTCTCCACCGTAACCATGTCTCTCAGCATACCACTTTATTTCCCCCCAGATAGGTGGCTACTATTCACTTGTAGGAAGATGTGCTTATTTAGATGACAACACTGCAGCAAAAAAGGATCCATTCCCCAAGGCACCGTTGACCTTCTTGTAGGGTGTGAAGGCAGAATACGATCTACTTGATATTGGTAGGATCCTTCTCCTTCATTCCCCTCTCTGACCCTGACTCTCTTACGACATAGGGACCATCCCAGAGTGTGGGCACAACTTCTGCCGGTCCGGCCTGATCCAGTGCAGCGGGGCAAAAAGGAGGCTGGCTTCCTGTCCTCAAGGCCGAGTTGGAGTCCAGAGAAGGAGCCTCGTCCGCAATCGGCAATTGGCTACCTTTGTCGAAGTAGCCAAGACTCTCAGTCTTCAAGAGGGAAAGGAGGAGTCTGTGAGAAGCACCAGGAGCCCCTGAGACTCTTTTGCAAGGAGGATGAAGCCCCCATCTGTGTGGTTTGGGGCAGATCCAAGAAGCACCAACGCCATGAGGTGATTCCTCTGGAAGAGGCTGTCGCGGAATACAAGGTACCTTGAGGGGGAGAAATAGCTGTGTATTCTTCTTGGCAGGTTATCTTCTTAATTCTCAGATCCAAAGTAGGCATGGTATTCATTGGTGGTTGTTTATTACCTTAGAAGCAGCCAAGGGGAAGCCTGAGGGCTGCTGGGATGGCTGGGAGGAGGGAGTCGAAGTCTTTCTCTCTGCCAGGGGAGGCCAAGGGATCTTCCCTTGAAATACAGCAGCTTCAAAGATTTGGGTTGGGACCATGGCAGGGAGAGAAAGGGTTAACCTCGTCCACATCCCCCAGCAAGGTTGCTTTGTACATATTTAGAACACTACAAATGTGAATTGCACATACACAACAAAGTACATGTCTCCTTTGGCTAGCAGGACCCTGCAAAGCAGATAGCAGCAAGGGAACAGCTGCAAGGGGGTGGGGACTGGGGGCCAGTGTTATAAGGAAAAAACTGCTCCTTTTCCCTTCTGGGGTACCTCAGAGCCCATATAGAGTCCTTTGGTAGCTTCTCTATCGGTAGGAGAAAATAACAGAGGCCAACCAGAGAATATTGAGAAGCAAAGCAGCTAGTAAGCCAGATCTTTATTAACTGGTGCTCACCCCCCCACCCCCACGCAGAAGGGAGGAGGAGACCCCGAACCAAGTCCTTATATAGACATTTGAAATTGCCCAACCTGGAGCCCAAGACCACCCCTCCATACATCATACATACATCACAGAAGGGGCGCCCCCCCCCAAGTATCTGTTGGAAGCAGATTTAGGAGTGGGGGGTGGAAGCACCTACTGGTGGGGAGCACACTTCTTCTGGGGATGCTTCCTCCTCCTCCTCCCACTTCTCCCTGGGGCCTCAAGATGAGAAGTCAGGCTGGAAGTCTCCTCGGAGAAGACAAAGGAGCAAGCATGGCTGCCTTTCCTCTTCTCCAGACCAGTTAGTTGGACGAGAAACCTTTCCCATCCCAGTTCTGCAGTGGTTTTCAAGCAGTGTGCTGTGGCAGCTGGGGTGCCTTGAATGATGGTCAGGGGTGCCGCGGGAGACACTGGCCTCTGTCCCTCTTTCCTTCCCTCCCTCCTCGGATGCCATCTCTGCCTCCCCAAGGCTTGCCCATCTGTTCTCCCCCAGAGAATGGTGCCTCTGGGGCTGGCCAGGGGGTGTGGGCTGCCAGGAGCTGAGGCGGCCTCAGAGGAAGCAAGCCAACTGGCGAGGGGCCCTTGCTGTTGGGAATGGACAGGCAAGTCCCAGGCCCCTGGGGGGCAGCGGGGGCAGCTCAGAGACCAAGAGGAGGACTCCTAAGGAGAGGGGAGAGGAGAGGAGGCTGAGAGAGCACACCGCAAGGGAGGCTGTTGGAGAAAGGGGGAGGGGAGGCAAGCAAGGGGGGACCTAACTGGTCTCCTGAGCCCCACAGGGGTGCCGCAGAAAGAAGGGAGTTGGTCCAGGGAGCCGTGGACCCAAAAAGGTTGAAAACCTCTGTACTTTTCTTTCCTCCAGTCAATTACTGTGCTATTATAGCAAGGCCACTGGACCCAAGAAGCCAGTAGAATATTCAGCGCCTCTCTTTGTGTCTCAATCAAAGCTGAGTTTTCCCTTTTCTTGTCAGGGAGAGATCTGTCGCCGCCTGGAGATTTGGAGGAAAGAGAGAGGCAAAATTCTGGCCTATCAAGCAGACCTGGACAAGGAAAGCAAAGACCTCCTTGGAAGTGTCACTCTTGTTACTAGTGAGGGAACAAGCACTTCAAGAAGCAAGTCCGGACTGAGGAGGGATGGGGAAATCTGCCCATTTCAACTTCTCCCCATTTCTCCTTTTTCCATATTGGTTTGTTATTTATTTATTATTCTGAAAATGAATCAAATGCAAGGGTGGCTACCTTCTCGTATAAATATTTTGACATTACCTGGCTGGGTCAACCTTGAGAAATTCAGAGGTGTGAATTTCAAAAGATTGCTGTTTTGGTCTCCATATTTTCCCAAGAATTGCGAATTAGGTAAGTTCACCTTTGAATGCAGCTAAATGGAGTTTCTTTCCCATTGTTGTTTCTAATGTGAAAAGCAGTCAAGGAGAAGCCTGAGGACTTGTGAGCTGAGAGGGTGGAAGCAGTTCAATTCAAATCCTAATTCTCTTGCTGATGTTTTGAAGGCTGACCATCTTCCTCACTCCGACCTCCTCAGAACCGGAGAGGCTGAAGACTGTGGAGAAGTTGAGACAACTGCGCCAGTTCCTGGAAGAAGAAGAAGAAGAAGAAAAGTGTCTGCTGAATCATGTGGAAGAGGTGGAGAAGGAGATTGCAGGGAGAAGGGATGAGCAGCTGGCCAGACTCTGCAGGAAACTCTCCTCTCTTGAGAGGATCATCCAGGTGATGGAGGAAAAGGGTCAGCAGCCAGCAAGTGAACTGCTGCAGGTAAGACGGCTCCAGGAAAAGGCTGCCTCCCATCCTTTCTGTGGCCCTTTCATGTACGCAAGGAGTGTAGGGGCTCAGTTGACGGAGCCTCGAGTCAGCTTTGTAATGGACAGGAACACCCCAGAGACCTGGGATGCTGAACTCACCTGAAGGTCGACTAGAGATTCTTCAGTCCTCTTGAGGGAAGGGGAGGGGATTTTCTGCTCCTTGCTGATGATTTGCCTCCGAATGCCTTCCCGCTGGGCAATGCTGCCTTCCTGCCCTGCCCTGGGCTTCGCCAAGGATGCAGTCAGGCCTCCTTCTGACATGAGCCAGTCTCTTGACCAGGCTTCTCTTCCCGTTCCCTCCACAACTTCTGGGTGGATCCCCTTCCCCATAGATCCTGATGGGCCCAAAATGGTGCTCGGTCACAGTGACCAAAGAGCAAGACAGAGGGACTCATCCAGACTGCACCACCTTCTCCACTCACAATCCCATATGGCCAGACGTACAAGTGCTTCTGAACTTTAAGGAGGCTGAGAAGGCTGACATACTGGCAAAGGCAGGAGAAGCCCTATTACGGAATGATTACCAGATGTCCCCGTCTCCCGGGGACAGTCCCCGGATTTACAAATCTGTCCCCAACAAAATCCGTCCCCGGAATGTCCCCGGATTTCATATAAGGCCCCCAGATTTATATTTTAAGTGTTGTAGATTTATTAGTAGGGAAGGAATGTTGCGTGATTGGTTCAACGGCACAAGACACATCATATGGGGACTTCCAGCGAGGCAAAATGGCGGGTGCCAGGGCAATGAGCAGCTCCTGAAGCCAGCCAGAGCCAAGTGCACTACCAGGCTGGCTCCGGGCTGCTGAGACTGCCGCTACCGCTGCCACTGCCGAGGGGGAACCAGGGATGCCCAGCGCGTCAACTGGGGGAACCGCTGACACACACACACACAGGACCCAAATCGAGGCGGGAGCGAGAGCGCCCGGCCACGTGGCCGACTGCCCAGCGGTGCTCCAGGGCCAGTAAAAACCCCGGAGCCAACCCAGGGAGAAGGAGAAGGAAGAGAGAGAAAGAGGGGAGCCCCAACCTTGTAGCGCTGCTGCCGCTGAGGAAGAGAGGTAGGAGAGCACCAGGAGGGCAAGGACATGGGGCCGAGCCCAGGCCCGACCCGAGCCTACTCCAGGGCAGATAGCACTCCAAGAGATCAGGCTGGGGCCCAGAGGAAGGCCACGCGACAGAGGAGACCCAGAAGAGAAGGTATTACTTCTTATTTTTTTAAAAAAATGATTTTGAAAAAATAACATTTGTTTCTCTTTTGGGGAAAAAAGTGTCCCCGGATTCTTTGAAAAAAAATCTGGTAACCTTACCTTAAATCCTAACCTTCCAATTCCAAGTCTCTTCTTTCTCAATATCCCCATTCCGTTAACCGCACCAAGCAACAAGCTGTAAAATACAAGTTTAAAACACAAACTTTCCTTTGCATCTCACAGCACTTTAAATGTAATTCGTGGTTTTTTTCACCTGTCCGCCAAACTTAGGTCGTTTTGCCATCCTTTAAATGGGAAATCAGTAGTCAAGCCATACTTTTTGGTAAAACGTTCGTCTGGATCCCGGAAGTCCTACCTGAGAAGAACAATGGGAGTTCCCGCTAGCGCCAGCCACTTCTCCTTCTGCAAGCAGCGCCACCCGAATTCCCACCTGGGATGAGCTTCTGTCCCTTGAGAAAAGTGCTGGTCCTCCCCGGAGGCAGCCTGCTTGCAGACAAGGGGGCTGGGCTGCCTCAAAGCCCATCAAGGCCACAGGCTGCTAGCATGACTCATCCCGGCTTTCTCATCTGAGGGGAAAGGGTGTGCAGTCTTAAATGCTGGCCTTGGCAACTTGGCTGAGCTACCTTGGGCCAGCTTAGCCTCCCTCACAGAGGGTTGTTCTGAAGATACACTCAGGAAAACACCCGAGGCATGAAGAAGAAGCACAAGGAGAGTATGGAAAGGGGGGTGGGGAGTGCTCCCACCCCAGCCGCTCCAGGATGGGAAGTCCGTCCCAGGGGAAGCGGGATTCAGGCGGAGGAGGACGTCGGGTTGGGTGGGGGTTGCCAGGAGCAGTACGATGTTTCTTGAAGCCCCGGCTTCCACTCTCGAGGCAGGCGCCCAACGTGGCCAGCTGGCAAGGGCTCTTTCTTACTCCAGCCTTGGTGTGCAGATCGCGGGTTCAGCCCCAGATCTCTGGAGCAGAAAGGCTCTTGGGCGTGAATATGAAAGGCAGAATCTGTCAGAATAGGGCATACTGAGCCAGTACAGATGAACGTGAGTATTGATTCACTTCCTCGGCATCCCAGAACTGTGAAGGTTGCCTCAACTGTTGAGCAGCACAGCTAAGGAAGAAGGAGTGGCGTGTCTCCGGGGGGAGCATAGCTCCCATTCCCTTCCAAACACAGAGACAGCACAGTGTGGTGGCACCCAGGGAATAGTTGCAGCAGCCGGATGGCTGGCTGAAACACACACCATTGCACTCTTTTTGAATGGGATTCACTCTGAATCAGCCAGTTAGTGAACTTGGTGCTCCTGTGCAACAAACCCACTACAAAACTGCTCTTTCCCTCACACTTCCAGGTCCCTCCAGCTGGGCTTTTTGAGTGTGATGGGTTTTTCTCACTCCAGAGCTGTTTGTGTTTAAGCTGAAGGTCATCAGGAAAGCAAGGGAGACTAAAAAGTGAAGAAAATTGTTCAAGAAAACTGGAGCTATGAAAGGAACATTTCATACAAAGAGTACCATAATAAAGGACAAAGGTGGAAAGAACCTAACAGAAGCAAAAGATGTCAAGAAGAGGTGGCAAGAATACACAGAGGAATTATACCAGAAAGATATGGATGTCTCATACACCCCAGGTAGTGTGGTTGCTTAAATATATTGTTGTTGTTTAAAATATATATTTTTACTAGCCTGCTCAGGAGGTTGGAAAGGCAGGACACTACTAGCATCTCGGCAGACTAGGAAAAACAAACAAGCCTTGCAGAAGAATGATTGAGAGGACTTACTTACAAAGGCTCAACTATCAAGCAGGCGCTTACCTGGAGTCCCAGCGATCTGTTTTAGAGTCAAATTTGTACGTCGGGATGAACTTGATCTCTCCCTCTGTGAAATCAGCAAAAGCTGTCTTTTGGGGGACTTCCGGAGGCGGCGCGAAACGGCAATGGCGGTCCTCTTCGCGCTGTGAAGAGGGGCTCCACGGAAAAGGGTCGTCCGCTGCGGCAGAGCGGAGACCCATCAAGAAAAACCACAGGCAGAGTGAGCCTGTGGCCGTGGGACTCGGCGGGCACCAGAAGCGACCCTGGAAACGAAGAAGGAACCCCGTAAGGGGCTCCGGAACGTGGAAGGGGGAGCGGTGCTGTGAGTTCATCGCTCTTTCTGCGGAAGCGAAGCCACGCGGCTGCTGCTGATGAGCGCTGTCCTTTCTTCCTGGAACATCAGACTCTAAACTTCATACTCGTGAGTAAGGATTATAAAATTTTCGGGACTAAAGTTATTAATTCGGCTGAAAACGGGAGATGCAAACAGGAAGTCCGTCTTCCGACTATGCTTAAAGATCAAAGCAAAGACTCTGACAAGCGGGAAGCGCTTTGAAAGGGATTGCAAAAGAAGTTTGGCTTATTGTGCAATGTTTGAGCTTGTTATTGAGAAGCTAAAAGGATCAGTTTTGTGTTAATTGATTGGATCTGGGCTGGAATTTTTCCTCCTCTTGGTGGATTACAAAGGTTTAAGAAACCAAACCTGCGGACTGTCAGGATACAAGAGAACTGTCAAATTGCGGAAACTGTATTTAATGCTGAAAGTGCTACTTTTGAGTGTTACTGGTGGATACAAATAAGGACTGTTACTTGCACCATCTCTGAAACTTTTTTTTAATTTCGGAAGAGCTCTGCACGCTTAAAGGGGCATTGAAGGTGCCTTTGTAATTTATTTTGGACTGCTGGGATTTTAATGGCGGAAAAAGTTTCTTTCTTTTTCTGAATTACAGGGGTGCTCCCTCTAGAGGATTCGGGATTAATAAGTCTCTGGGAACTGCACATTATTTTGGCTATGCATTGCCTTGATGTTTACGCTTTGGACTGTTTTTCCCATGGGATTGCTTACAGTTTGACCTTGACGCATAGACAGCTGTGGAATGAGTGGCACAGGGAAAGCAAGGGCGGCCAAAACGAAAGCAAAACAATCTGTACAACAATCTGTACAACTGTTACAAACAACTTTGACATCTCAGCCACGTAGATCATCTGTCCCAATTGTTTTAGGACTGCAAGAAGGAGAAGTTGAGCAGCCAGCCCTAGAGGATATGGCTTCAGGAGGACTTGACCCAGTCTCTAAACAAATTTTGGAACAACTGGCAGCTTTAAATAAAAAGGCTGATGAGCAGTCGACAAAATTTGATCAAGTTACAGCCACTATCAATAAATTGACTGAGCAAGTCACTCAACACACACAAGCAATTGGGAATCTTCAGGCAACAATTGCAGAAAATCGTAAGCTGGCTGAGGAAGCTAACCAAAAGGCAGAACAAGCTAATCAGAAGGCCGAGGCAATAAAAGGGGAGGTAAGGCCACTGTGCAAGCAAATTAACGACCAGCAGGCCTATCTGTCTATGGTGGAATTGAAGAATCGGGAAAACAACCTTAGATTAAGAGCCATCCCAGAACTTGAACAAGGTGACCTGATTGGTTATCTGACATCAGAACTATCAAAGTTCTGGGGTATAGAAGAAGATAAGGACTTTAAAATTGTTACTGCTTTTAGACTGGGAAGAGTGGTTGGGAAGAACAGATCTAGAGATTGCTTGATCATCTTGAGATCCAGACAAGAAAGAGACAAAATACTAGGCCTACATTTTGGAAAATCACTGGAAATTCAAGGCAAAAGAGCAGAAATTTACAGAGACATACCGAAACAACTTTTGGATCTTAGAGCTACTTATACAGAACTTGCAAGACTGTTAAGAGGCAACTCAATTCCTTACAGGTGGGAGTTCCCCCAAGGACTATCCTTTAATTTCAAAGGAAAGAAAGTTAAAATCAAAACAGCAGAAGATCAACAAAAGTTTTTGAAAGATCACGAAGAGGACCTTCAAAAGGGAGCAGCAGCATCTTGGCCACCACCTCTGCCTGCACCTATACCAACATCAGCACCTCTGGGCTCAGACGAAAAGGAAGAGACAACACTATAGGACTAACAGATTGATCCAGGATGTCTCTGCAGCTCTTTAGTTGGAATATTAATGGCGGAAACTCTCCGGAAAAAAGAAGAAGAATCTTTCACATATTGAAAAAAGAACAATTGGACATTATTTGCTTGCAGGAAACGCACGTGACTAGGCTCCATAGGAAAGTGTTAATTAACAAAAGACTAGGCCAAGAATTTATTTCATCAGACAGAGTTAAGAAAAGAGGCGTGGTGATTTATGCAAAGGAGAACCTGTCACCGAAATTTCTATTTAAAGATGAGCAAGGAAGAATTTTGGCAATTGAAATACAAACACAAGGAGAAAAATTTCCGATATTAGGAATCTATGCACCAAATGAGGGGAAATCGGAATTTTACAAGAAGCTGCATGAGATAATGCTGGACTATCTGGACTATACCAACATCATTATGATGGGAGACATGAATGGGGTGGTCTCTACTCACATGGATAAGTCACAAAATCAAAATTTAACTAAAGATGGCAGACTACCTAAAACTTTTTTTGAACTAACTGACAGTATGGATTTGATTGACATCTGGAGGACAAAGAACCCCTTAGGTAAAGAAGGAACATTCTTCTCTGAGACCCACCTGTCATGGACAAGAATCGACCAAATATGGACAACTAGAGGGCTGGCACCTAAGACTAGAAAAGTGGAAATCTGCCCAAAGACTTGCTCCGACCATAACGCCTTGAAAGTGGAATTGAGACTTACTCCAATCGGTTCCTTCAGATGGAAAATGAATGACACCCTACTAAGAGATCAGGAGATTGTGAAGAAGGCCCAAAAAACTTTAAAAGACTATTTTGAAATTAATTTGAACACCTCAGTGGAAAAGAGAACAATCTGGGACGCAAGTAAAGCAGTTATGAGAGGGTTTCTGATACAACAGAATACGATTAAGAAAAAACTCTGGAATGGAAAAAAGGACAAGATATTAGAGAAGATAAGAGACGGAGAGAAAAAACTGAGACTAAAACCAAAATCCAAAGAAGTTCTAAGAGAAATTAAATTCCATCAAGCACAATATGCGAAATTGATAAACCAAGAAGTTGAATGGAAAATTAAACAAATGAAACAAAGATCATTTGAATCGGCGAACAAATGTGGAAAACTGCTAGCATGGCAGTTGAAAAAGAGACAAAAATTGAACTTTGTTACCAATCTGGAGGTTGAAGGGAGAAATATTCAGAAACCAGAAGAAATTAGAAAGTGTTTCCAGAGATACTTCAAAAAACTTTTTACGCAAGGGCCTCAGGAAGAGACTGAGATAGACCAATTTTTAAAAGTTTATGGATTACCAAAACTATCTCAGGAGAAGAGAACAATCTTAAACTACAGAATAACACAACAGGAAATTGAGGGTGCCATTCAGAATATGCAACTAGGTAAATCTCCAGGCCCAGATGGACTTACCTCCAAGTATTATAAGATATTAAAAGACTTTTTGATACAGCCACTAATGGAGGTATGCAACCAGATTATGGAGGGGGGAAAGGCACCGGAATCGTGGAAAGAAGCTTTCATCACATTGATACCTAAACTGGAATCTGAAAAGACCCAACTTAAGAACTACCGTCCCATCTCACTCCTCAATGTGGATTACAAAATTTTTGCAGATATTTTGGCAAGTAGATTCAAAAAAGTGCTAAATGAAGTAATTCATAAAGACCAGGCAGCCTTTCTCCCAGGTAGACATCTGTTTGACAACACTAGGAATATTATTGACATTTTGGAGCTTTTGCAGACTGACATCAACACAAAAGCAGTTTTAATTTTTATAGACGCAGAGAAGGCCTTTGACAACATTTCTTGGAAGTTTATGAAGAAAAATTTGGAAGGGATGGGAGTGGGATGGGGGTTTCAAAATAGTATAGAAGCAATCTATACAGAGCAAAAAGCTAAACTGATAGTGAACAATGTGGTGACAGAAGAACTCAAAATTGAAAAAGGGACGCGACAGGGGTGCCCCCTATCCCCTCTGTTATTTATTTCAGTCCTGGAGGTACTTTTGAATATGATTAGGGAGGACCGGTTGGTGCAAGGAATACAGGTCGGAGTGAAACAATATAAACTGAAAGCTTTTGCAGATGACTTGGTTTTAACATTACAGGAGCCAGAACCTAGTACAAAAAGAGTTTTAGAATTGATTCATGAGTTTGGTCGGGTGGCGGGATTTAAGTTGAACAAGCAAAAAACCAAGGTTCTGGGGAAAAATCTGACACCTTTAGAAATAGATGGGTTTCAGAAGGAGACAGAGTTAAACGTGGTTAAAAAAGTGAAATACCTAGGTGTCAATTTGTCTGCTAAAAATTTGAATTTATTCAAAGATAATTATGAAAAATGTTGGTCAGAAACCAAAAAGGATTTAGAAACTTGGTCAAGATTGAAACTTTCCTTGTTGGGTCGAATTGCAGCTGTAAAAATGAATGTATTGCCAAAGATGTTGTTTTTGTTTCAAACCCTACAGATTGTGGACAGAGTGGAATGTTTTGGAAAGTGGCAGAAAGATATCTCTAAGTTTGTCTGGCAGGGCAAAAAGCCCAGGATAAAATTTAAAATATTAACTGATGCAAAAGAAAGAGGGGGATTTGCCTTGCCGGACTTAAGGTTATATTATGAAGCTGCAGCTTTCTGCTGGATGAAAGATTGGTTTTTATTAGAAAACGCTGATGTCCTAGATCTGGAAGGGTTCAACAATGCTTTTGGATGGCATGCATATTTGTGGTACGACAAGGTAAAGGTTCACAAAATGTTTAAAAACCATATTGTCAGAAAAGCATTATTTATTGTCTGGACTAAATACAAGGACTTATTAGAAAACAAGACCCCGAGGTGGCTATCACCAATAGAGGCTAAGGCCCGAAAAAGACTCAATATGGAGGCTGGTTGGCCAAAATATTGGGAGATAATAGAAAAAATTGGAGACAATTGGAGGCTGCAGAGCCTGGAGAAATTAAAGAACAAGGTGCGAGATTGGTTACATTATGCTCAAATCCAAGAGGTCTTTAAAATGGACAAAAAAATAGGATTCCAGGTGGAAAAATCGAAGCTAGAGACAGAACTGCTTGAACCAAAGACTAAGGTTCTTTCAAGAATGTATAACTTGCTGATTAAATGGAATACCCAGGATGAGACAGTCAAATCAGCCATGATAAAATGGGCGCAGGATATTGGGTATAACATCATGTTTGAGGACTGGGAAAGGTTATGGACCACCGGTATGAAATTCACGGCATGTAATGCCTTGAAAGAAAATATTATGAAAATGATATATAGGTGGTACATGACCCCAGTCAAGCTTGCAAAGATATATCACCTGTCTGATAATAAATGTTGGAAATGTAAGGAGGCTGAAAGGACATTCTTTCACCTCTGGTGGACCTGTCCAAAAGTGAAGGCCTTCTGGGAAATGATTTATAATGAGTTAAAAAAGGTATTTAAGTATACCTTTCTGTCAGGGAACTGCCATCGGAGGAACAGGTGGGGAGAGGGCTCACGGAGGCTGGGAGGGACTCAACAGCTGAAGCAGGAACCAGCAGGGGGAGAGATGGGTCTCTGGAGGAAAGTCTCACGAAGGCTGAGAGAGACGCAGCAGCTAAAGCAGGAACTAGCAGGGAAAGGGGAGGATCTCTGAGGGAAAACGAGCAAGAGGGAGGGCTCAGGGACACGTCCAGCGAGAACAGTGGGGAGGTGTCAGAAGCTCCCATAGGGAGACACATTCCTCGCAGGAAGCTGTCACGCTGCGAGTCACGAAGATGTGTTTCTGTTAAGGAGCTGTTATGCTGGAAGCGCTTCCGAAAACAACCACTGTCGGAATCTGCAAGTGATTAGAGCAGACATGTCTGAGGAGCTCTGTCACACACAGAGGTTTGTGGAGTTGCACAAACTCTGAGGGACTACGATTTTACGCACAAGCAGCTCATCATCCCATCACAGCATTCCGACAGTCTTTGTAAGCTGCCTGTGCAGGAGAAGGCATCATGAGCGACCCAGCCGGAACCGAAGGAGCAGGGGTTGGAGCTGGTCCAAGCTTGGAAGAAAGGTACCGAGCGTTGGAAATCCAACTGGCGCTGCAGATGGCGAGGCTTGAGGAGAGAAGGGCTCAGGATGCAGACAAGAAGGGGAGAGCCACCCAGTTCACCAGAAAGGTACCAGGATTGGTGCAGAAGTTTGGGGGGGACCCCAAGGACTACCATGCCTTTAGAACAGAGATGCAATATGCCCTCAATGTGCAGTTTGATGAATTCCCTGACGAGGAATCGCGAGTGGCTTTTGTGATTGGGCATCTTGAAAAAGGGGCGAGGGACTGGGTTAGACCCCTGATGGCAACGCATAATGACGTCCTAAAGGACACCATGAAGTTCTTTCGTGCAATGGATCTCATGTTTTCCAGCGATATTGAGGAGGGAGTGGTGCGCAGACAGCTAATGGCTTGCAAGCAGGGAAGCCGATCTGTCCGTGAGTACTGGACTGAGTTCACCATGCTGGTTCACAGATTGGGGTGGGACTTATCGGCGGCACCCATTCAAATGCTATTTGAAGAAGGCCTAGCTTCGGCTGTGAAAGACGAACTCTCCCGGGGTCCCAGGGCGGATTCTATGGATCAGCTGACTAAATCTGCGCTGACCATAGGAGCGCGCCAGGAGGCGAGAGCTTTGGAGAGGCGGGAAGGGAAGGGGGGACGTTGGAAGGAGTTCCGCATTCCTGACATTCCAGAGACAACTTTCCCGCCGGCAGAGCCGATGGAAATCGGAACAGCGCGCGCGCGCACAGTTTCAAAGCCCAGTGAGGGGGGAAAGAAGGAGGGAAAAGGCGCCCGGAAATGCTATCTCTGCCAACAGCCAGGTCACTTTGCCAGAGTCTGCCCCCAGAGGAAGGAATGGCAAGGGATGGTGGGAGCTGTTGAGGGAGGAGAGGAGGGAAAACCGGAGCAGGTAAAAGCCAACGCCTGGTTGCCACAGTCGGGGCACAGCAGCCAGGCCAAAGAGCAGTGAAAGTGCCCGTGCCAGAAGCCCCTAAACCTGCCCTAGTGATAGAAGTGTCGCTAGAGCTGCAAAATGGACACCCCCTAAAGATAAAGGCGCTGTTGGACTCAGGCAGCTCCTGCAATTTCATGAGCAAAGAGTTTGCAGCTGAACACCAGATACAGACCATCCCTTTAAGCAACCTCCTGCAGGTGACCACGATCGATGGCAGGGAGTTGTTGGGAGGAGAAGTCAGCTTGCAGACCGTCCCAATGATAATGAAGGTGGCAAGGCACACAGAACTGATAGCGTTTAATGTGGCCACCTTGGGAGGGGCTCCTATTATTTTGGGGATGAGCTGGCTAGCGTTACATGATCCGCTGGTGGGCTGGCATCAGAGAGTGGTTTCCTTTGGTTCAGCACATTGCTTAGAACACTGCAAAGGGGAAAAGGGTTCAGCAGGGGCCCAAGCCACCCTAGCAGGGACGGAAGTAATGGAGAAAGTGAAGGTACCACCACAATACGCAGATCTCAGCGACGTGTTCAGCGAGAAGGAAGCTGACCAACTACCCCCGCATAGGCCCTTTGACTGTCAAATCAATTTACTCCCTGGGGCACAGCTTCCTGTAGGCAAGTTGTATGCCATGTCAGACAGAGAAATGCAGGAGCTAAGAGAGTTTATTGACAAGAACCTGAAGAGAGGCTTCATCAGAGAGTCCAAAGCAGTGGGGGGTAGCCCAGTGTTTTTTGTGGATAAAAAACACACGGACAAGCCGAGACTTGTGTGTGACTTCAGGGCCTTAAATGCAGTGTCAGAACCCTTGGCTTTCCCTATGCCCAGGATTGACGACATTTTGACCAGGGTGCGGAAGGGAAAGATTTTTACAAAGCTGGACCTAAGGGGGGCGTACAACCTGATACGTATAAGGAAAGGGGATGAATGGAAAACCACCATGTTCACCCCTTTGGGGGCATTTGAATATCTCGTTATGCCATTTGGCTTACAAGCAGGCTCGGCGTGCTTCCAATCATTTATGAACCACGTACTGGGGCCTTTGCTTTACAAGAATTGTGTGGCCTTCCTAGATGACGTGTTGGTGTATTCTGAGAATGAGGAGCAGCATGTGAGAGACGTCAGAGAAGTGTTGAGCAGGCTGCTAGCCAACCGGCTGTGGGTGAAACTGGAGAAGTGTCAGTTTCATACCAAGGAGGTGGAATTCCTGGGGTACCGCCTGTCAGACAAGGGATTGGCCATGGATCCCGGCAAGGTCCAGGCAGTGCTGGAATGGAAAACACCCAAAACCAAGAAGGATGTGCAGAGGTTCCTAGGGTTTGGGAACTTTTATCGTAAGTTCATCCGAAACTTTGCACACCTGACGGCGCCCATTACGGACTGTCTCAGCAGTAAGAAGAAATTTGTTTGGACTGAGGAGGCGGAGTGAGCTTTTGAGGAACTGAAAAGGGCCTTCGCCTCTGAAGGACAACTTCTGCATGTGGATTTACAAAAAAAGATGAGAGTCGAAACAGACGCATCAGACAGAGCCATAGGGGCGGTGCTTCTTCTGCAGCCAGGGAAGGAGGAGTCAGAGTGGAGACCGTGTGCCTTTTTTTCGCGAAAGCTGAACAAATCCGAGAGGAACTACACGGTGTACGACCGAGAACTTCTTGCTATTCATGAGGCTTTCCGGAGATGGAGGCACCTGCTAATTGGCGCACAACATAAGGTGCAAGTGTGCACTGACCACAAGAACCTAGAGTATTGGAGAACGGCACGAGTGCTCAACCAACGGCAGTTGAGATGGGCCCAGGAGTTCTCCAAATTTAACTTTGAGATTTGTTACGGGCCAGGCCCAGAGAACGTTAGGGCGGACGCTCTCTCACGCAAACCTGAATATTTGGAGGGGGAGGGAGCACCAGAAGAAAGACATGTCATTCCAGAGGACCGCTGGGTGTGTGGGGCGGCATTGGTGGGGCAAAGGGAACTGGTAGAGGGAACGGTGCATGATGAATACGCCCAGGACAAACTCAGGGGTCTCAGGAGGGAGGGAGATAAACCTGGGGGTTTTGAGGAGAGAAACGGGGCGTTGTATTACAAGGGAGCGTTATATATACCTGAAGGTGATCTGAGGGAGAAGGTATTCAAGCAACTGCACGATAGCCCCACAGCAGGGCATTTTGGGCAACACAAAACCATGTGGCTGGTCACCAGGGAATTTTGGTGGCCCAAGGTCAGGGAAGATGTGCGGGAGTATGTGAGAGGGTGTGACCAATGCCAGCGAGCCAAAGGGGAGAGGCGGGCACCGGCAGGGTTATTAGAACCGCTACCCACACCTGAAAGACCATGGGAAGCAGTGGCAATAGATTTCATGACTGATCTGCCAAGGTCCAGAGGGAAAACAGCCATCATGGTTGTGGTAGACCTGTTAACCAAAATGGCCCACTTTATAGCCTGCTCACATGCGGTCACGGCAGAAGAAACCGCTAAATTGTTTGTAGAAAATGTGTTTAGGTTGCATGGCGCCCCCTTGAGGGTGGTTTCAGACCGAGGGAAACAATTTACTTCCAGGTTCTGGAGGAAGCTCATGAGTTTACTGCATGTAGAGGTCAATTTTTCGACTGCCCGGCATCCTGAAACCAACGGGCAGGCGGAAAGAGCCAATGGCATCCTCCAGCAATATTTGAGGTGTTATGTCAATGACAGAGAGAATGATTGGGTGGAGAAGCTGGCGTTGGCGGAATTTGCCTACAACAATGCGGAGAACGTGTCCACGGGGATGAGCCCCTTTTTGGCTAATTACGGGTGCCATCCCCGGGCTTTCCCAGGGGGGGAAGGGGAGAACTGGAGCGTTCCAGCTGCCGAACAGTTCGTAGAAGAAATGGAAGCGATCCATCGCCAGCTCCAACTTAACTTAGACAGGGCCAAGGAGGAATATAAGAGGCAGGCAGACAAGAACAGAAGAGAAGGTGAAACCATTAGGGTGGGGGACCAGGTGTGGCTGTCAACCAAGGGGTTGCCATTCAAAGGGGGTTGTAAGAAGTTAAGACCCAAAAGATTGGGTCCCTTTGAAGTCACGCAACAGGTCAACCCAGTGGCTTTCAGACTCCGGTTACCGAACCACATGAAGCTGCACCCAGTTTTCCACAGGTCGTTGCTGTCACCGTATAAAGGGGACAGAGAAGGGAGGGTCACTCGGGGACCAGCAATGGAGGAAAGGGAACACAGCTACCATGTAGCGGAGATCCTCGATTCCAGGTGGAAGGGAGATCAAGTAGAGTATTTGGTAATGTGGGAAGGGGAACCGGAGTCGGAAAACACCTGGGTCATGGCAGAGGATGTCAATGACGAGCTTTTAATAGAAGCTTTTCATCAGAGGTTCCCACGTAAACCTCAGCCTGTAGCGAGGTTCCGGAGGGAATACTTTGCCACCACCGACGAAGAAGAGGAGTTGGAGGGGTTCACAGATTCCGAGGAGGAGGAGGATTCAGCGAGCCGGAACGGCGACCGATGGAGGGAGATGTTCGAGACGTCTGAAGATGAAGAGGATTCTTTTCGGGGTTTTACCTCCTCACCACCCAGAGGAGAGGGAACGGGAGGGGGTGAAGGGGGCCCTGGAGGGGAGGTGGATGTCAGGGAACTGCCATCGGAGGAACAGGTGGGGAGAGGGCTCACGGAGGCTGGGAGGGACTCAACAGCTGAAGCAGGAACCAGCAGGGGGAGAGATGGGTCTCTGGAGGAAAGTCTCACGAAGGCTGAGAGAGACGCAGCAGCTAAAGCAGGAACTAGCAGGGAAAGGGGAGGATCTCTGAGGGAAAACGAGCAAGAGGGAGGGCTCAGGGACACGTCCAGTGAGAACAGTGGGGAGGTGTCAGAAGCTCCCATAGGGAGACACATTCCTCGCAGGAAGCTGTCACGCCGCGTGTCACGAAGACGTGTTTCCGTTAAGGAGCTGTTATGCTGGAAGCGCTTCCGAAAACAACCACTGTCGGAATCTGCAAGTGATTAGAGCAGACATGTCTGAGGAGCTCTGTCACACACAGAGGTTTGTGGAGTTGCACAAACTCTGAGGGACTACGATTTTACGCACAAGCAGCTCATCATCCCATCACACTTTACCAAAAAACCAGAGGCCTTCCTCCTGGGCATTGTCGGCCAGAAAGTGTTAAAGAAGGATAGAACTTTCTTTATGTATGCAACTACAGCAGCAAGAATCCTCATCGCAAAATACTGGAAGACACAAGATTTACCCACACTGGAAGAGTGGCAGACGCAATTGATGGACTATATGGAACTGGCTGAAATGACTGGCAGAATCCGAGATTTGGGAGAAGAAACAATGGAGGAGGACTGGAAAAAAATTAAGGACTATTTACAAAAATATTATAAGTTATATGAATGTTAAGAATTGCATGATTTGGAAAATCTAGCTTCAGCAATAAGATTTGGTGACATGGGAAATTAAGTTACAATTATGAAAGGACTAAAGTTTAAAGCAACATTAGATCTATTTTAGGGTAAAAGTAAATTGATAATAAGTATTTTAAACCCAAAATATAATTATTTGAAAGTACAAAAGAACGCACGTGTCAGGGGTTTAGGAGCAGAGGCAAGGGCAAGGGAGGAAACAGAGAGCGAAGGGGAGGAGGCAGAAGAAAAGATGAGTGATGACGACGACCCGAGATCTCCGAGTCTTTCCAGTGAATCAGAGGATTCACAGAAAGGAGCACCAGTGGCCAGGGCAAGGGGGGAGTCTAGGGGGGCACCCCAGGAAGATAGAGCCAGAGGGGACTCAGAGGAGAGCAGTTGGAAATCGGGACCAGCGTCACCGCCAGAGAGCAGGGAAGAGGAAAGGAGCCAGGGGGCAAGCGCTGGCAGCTCACCACAGGAGGGAGGGCACGAGTCAGGAGTGGCCACACCTCCATCGGGGAGCGAAGAAACGGTTAAGCGGAAAGTGGAAGGTTGGGGGCGCGCGCCAAGTTCAAATGCAGAGGAAGGTGGCGCAGTAAGCAGCCCGGAAAGGGAGCCAGGTCCTAAAGCCCGGCGCAAGGAGACAGGAGGGTCCGGGGGGTCAGCGTCAGAAGAATCCCGGAAGGAAGAGACCCCGGGGGGTAGAGGGACCCAGAGGAGGACAGTCAGGTGGAAAAGGTGGAGCCGGGCTAGGATATTAAGTTGGTGCACACGGGGCGGAGACTCAGACGGAGCTTCGCCGATCTAGCTACTAGACGTAGAGTTGCGCGCAGCAGCGTGAGAATGGAAACTGTAACTCAATAAAGACTTTTACTTAATGATCGCTGGCTAGCGTGATCCTCTGTGAGCTAGGATCTTCAAGCAGCTCTGACAGTAAGCTCCGTCCCCTAATTGTGGGCATCTACAGCCTCGAGGAGGGGAGAGAAGCAGGTGCCTACTAGCGAGCTCACGAACGGCAGACGACATGACGGCTGAGCAGCAGATAGAGGAACTCAGAAAAGCAGTGTCACAACTGAATGCCGAGGCTCTCGCATCCAGGAAGAGAGAGGAGGAGGCAGCTGCCGCCTGCAGGGATCTCCAGGTCAGGTTAGACGTGCTGACAAAGCAGACACCTAGGCAGGAGGGAATTGGGTTGGCGAGACGAACAGGCGGTCTGGTCTCTCACTTCGATGGGAACCTGCAACAGTATCCCAACTTTAGAGCAGACGTACTGTGCGCACTGCAACTGCTGAATAAAGACTTTAGAGATGAGCAAGAGAAAGTGGGATTCATCATGTCCCATTTGCATGGGGATGCTAAAGCATGGCTGCGCAATTTATGGAGAGATAAGGATCCGGCGCTCCAAAATGCGGATGCCTTTATTAAAGCGATGGATGGGTGTTTTTTATCAAGCATTGACGTGGATCTTGCCCGGAAGGAGGTGCATGGACTAAGGCAAGGGAGGGCCAGCGTGAGGCAGTACCATGCCCGCTTTTTCGCTTTGGTCAGTGCCCTGGAATGGGACAGAGATTCGGCCCCTGTAAGAGACCTCTTTTGGGAGGGGCTGCACAGCTCGATTAAAGATGAGATCGCGAGGGGGGAGAGACCCCGGACCACCCAGGAGGTCGTTCAGAGGGCACTGGCAGTGGGGGTGCGGCTGGAAGAACGTCCGTGGAGCAGGGACGAAGGGCGTGGAGGGCGCGAACCAGCCAGGGGCTCCTCCTTCCTTCCCAGAGAAGCAGCGCGTGCGCAATCCACGCCTCCGCCAGGAGGAGGAGTGGAACCTATGGAGGTTGGAGGTGCAAGGGCTCAGTCAGCAACCAGAGCCCTAGCACCGGCAGCAGTGAAAGCGAAGCCTCCTAGAGGGAACAGGAAGTGTTACGTCTGTGAGGAGCCAGGGCATATGGCGAAAGAGTGTCCCCAGAGGCTCCACAAGCTCACTGCAGCCTCAGCAATGGTGACTGCAGCAACGCAGCAAGGAGGACCACAGCAGGGAAACGACGCAGTCTGGCTGGAGGAAGAGGCCCTGGGGCCCAGCCAGACGTGTTAGTGACGCAGTCCCCAAAGATTTTACAGCCCGTGAACCCCCTCCCGCCCAAACCAGTAGTGAGGCTCACCGCATCTCTCCAGCTGCCCAATGGAATCACCATGGACGTGCCAATCACAGTTGACTCGGGCAGCAATGCGGACTTTATAGGGCAGGACTTTGTCGACAAACACGCTATACAGTTGCTGCCGGCCACACTGCCCCTGCAGGTTGTCACGGTGGATGGCAGGGAGTTGCTAGGGGGGCAAGTGGTGAAGCAGACGCCACCGATGGCGATGCGACTTGGGAATCACAGAGAAATCATCAGCTTCAACGTCACTCAACTATCGGATACGCCCATTGTATTGGGAATGAGTTGGCTGGACAAGCACAGCCCAACGCTGGCTTGGTACCAGAGGCAGCTGATCTTCGGCTCTTCCTTTTGTGCTGAACACTGCATCGTGCCCCGGCAGGAAGGAGAGGAAGAGGAGTCACAGCTGCTGCTAGGCACGCTGCAAGCGATTCCCCACAAGTACGCAGAATTTTTGGAAGTTTTCTGCGAGAAGGAGGCAGACAGGCTACCCCCTCACAGACCATATGACTGCAAAATTGACCTGCTGCCGGGGGCGGCGCTGCCTAAAGGGAAACTGTATTCCATGTCAGAGGACGAACTGCAGAAACTCAAAGAGTTCATAGATCATAATTTGGAGCGCGGTTTCATCCGAGAGTCCAAGGCAGCGGGGGGCAGTCCTGTATTCTTTGTTAAAAAGCGAGACACGCCCCAAAAAGACTGGTAGTGGACTATCGCATTTTAAACAATGGGACCAAGCCATCGGACTTCCCCATGCCCCGAATCGACGACCTCCTCGCAAAGGTACGCAAGGGAAAAGTGTTCACCAAGTTAGACCTGCGAGGGGCGTACAACCTCATTCGCATGCGGGAGGGAGATGAGTGGAAGACGGCCATGTTCACGCCACTGGGTACCTACGAATATAGAGTTATGCCTTTTGGATTGCAAAATGGCTCCCACGTTTTTCAAGCTTTCATGCATCACGTGTTGGCGGGACTTCTCTACAAGACGTGCGTCTGTTTCTTAGATGACATCCTGATCTTTTCGGAATCGCAGCAGGAGCATGACGGACACGTCAAGGAAGTGCTGAGCAGGCTAAAGCAACATAGGCTCTACGCCAAGCTGGAGAAGTGCCAATTTGACGTGACGGAGGTGGATTTTCTGGGCTACAAGTTGTCTGACAAGGGGCTCGCCATGGACAGCGCCAAGGTTCGAGCGGTATTGGATTGGAAGAGTCCACGCAACCGGAAGGAGGTCCAACGGTTTGTCGGCTTTGCGAACTTCTATCGCAAGTTTATCAAGGGCTTCGCTATGCAGACAGCGGCCATCACAGACACGCTTAGCTCCAAGAAAAAGAAGTTCGTTTGGACAGAGCAGGCGGAGCAGTCCTTTCAGGCACTCAAGCGTCTCTTCGCGTCGGAAGAGCAGCTGCTTCACGTCAACCCCAGCAGGCCGATGAGGGTGGAGACAGACGCCTCGGACAGAGCCGTGGGGGCGGTCCTGCTGCAAAAGGACCCGCAGGGGGTGTGGCGACCGGGAGCGTTTTACTCCAGGAAGCTCAGCAAGTCCGAGCAGAACTACACCATCTGGGACAGGGAGTTGCTGGCCATTCATGCAGCGTTCAAAGCGTGGAGGCACTTCCTGATCGGCGCCAAGCACACGGTGCAGGTTTGCACGGACCACAAGAATCTGGAGCACTGGCGCACGGCACAGTTCCTAAACCAGAGGCAGATACGTTGGGCTGAGTTCTTTGCGAACTTCGACTTCCGCATAGAGTATGTCCCGGGGGACACCAACATCATGGCGGACGCTCTCTCCCGTAAGCCGCAGTATCTGGAGGACGCAACGCCAGCAGCCGCCATGCACATCTTCGCACCAACAGTGTGGGCGTGCGCCGCGGCAACCGTGGACCTGGAGGCGGTGCGACGAGCGTTGCAGGATGACTCCTTCGCGCAAGCAAAGATGGCAGAGGTGCAAAGGGGCAAGGCAGCGGCCGACGGTTTCCAGCTACGAGATGGTTTGCTCATCCGTAAAGGGGCCATCTACGTGCCGGGAGACGACCTTCGCGCCAAGGTGCTGCAGCAGCTGCACGACGCGCCCACTGCCGGGCACTTTGGCAAGGAGAAGACGGTGGAATTAGTAGCCAGGGATTTCTGGTGGCCTGGAATGAGAGGGGAGGTCGCAGACTACGTGGCGAGGTGTGACACCTGCCAGAGGGCCAAGCCAG